>NC_092506.1:126438414-128838414 GCF_047511675.1 Marmota flaviventris
CTTTTCCCTGCGCTGCTGCCAGGTGTTGCACAAACCCGCAGGTTGCCCCTTCCTACACACCACTGCGGAAGGGGTCTCTATGGGGCACAGCCTCCAGGCTGCCTTTTCTTTTTCTGTTTTGCTTTTGGGAAAGAGAAGAACAGAGTGTTAGATTCTGCACCATTTATGTTTCTATTCGTGAACAAATGGTTGTGTGTCCCTGTGTGTTTCCTTGTGTTTTTTTTTTAAAGAAATGGGAAAAAGAAAAAAAAAATATTAAGCCTTTTCCTTGCTCTCAATACCCACTTTTGTCCTTCCAACACCCCTCCTCCCTGCCCTTTTTGTTCTTTGTTTTTGTTTTGCTAGGAGTCCACATTCCTGTTTGTAAACCTTTGTTCCCTGTTTTCTGTTTTCAGTAAAGTCTCCTTACTCCAAAAAGAAGAAGAAGGAAGAGGAGGAGGAGAAGGAAGAGGAGGAGGAGGAGGAGGAGGAGGAGGAGGAGGAGGAGGAGGAGGAGGAGGAGGAGGAGGAGAATATTGTCCATGTGTTTACCATAGATAGCTTTTATAGTATTAAGACATATTTCTATTATACATAGTTTTCTAGTATTTTGACTATGTATTTAGTCAAATTTTTTTTTTCTGCATTTATTGAGATAATTTTTTTTTATTCTTGTCTTTACATCTATTTAATTAAAAATATGTTTATTGATTTCTATGTATTGAACCAACCCTGCATCTCTGGGACAAAGCCCACTGATCATGTTGTACTATCTTTTTAATATGATTTTGTATGCTGTTTGCCATAATTTTATTGAGAATTATGACATCTCTGTTCATCAGGAATACTGGTCTGAAATGTTCTTTCCTTGATGTGTCTTTGTCTGGTTTTTGCATCAGGTTGATATCAGTTTCATAGAATGAGGTTAGAAGGTCTTTAATATTTTCTATTTCATAAAATAATTTTAGACAAATTGGTGTTCATTCTTTTTTCAACTTCTTGTAGAACTGGGCTGAGAATTCCTCTGATCCTGGGTTTTTCTTAGTTGTTAGGCTTGTGATAATCCCTGGCTTGTGAGAATTAATGTAATATACTCAAGACTTTATACTTTAGAGGAGAAATGCCTACTCTAACATTAGCCTGCTTTAGCAAATGTTAGTCCTCAAATAACAATATTGTTGAACATTTTTTGTTTTCCCCAGAAGAAGACTGACATCTCCAAGACTCCTTTCTTTAAACATGTATGTGAAAATGTGTATGTGTGTGTGTGTGTGTGTGTATCCAATGTTTTGTGATCACTTGGTAAAACTGCATTAAATAATACAGCCATCACATCAATTTGGGTACTTTACTCAAGCATTTTAGCCTACATCTTAAATTTTTGATCCATACAACAGTTTTAGCTATAATTTCTATCAGAGTCTCTACATGGAAATATGAAATAATGAGATGAAATATTTTAACACTCTAACTCTCCAATATTATAAAATTTATTTCTAATTGAATTTAATGTTATTCATACTTCACATAATTCTCCTGAAATAAATATAAAAACTTTGAAATAAACAAAACACAAGTATATCATTCAAGGGAAGTGACAAAGACTGCATGAGAGCAGGATGAAGATTATAAAATATTTCTGAATTAAAATCTAAGTTCCATGAAAAGTTGAATCAATATTTTTATGTTTGTGTATTGAGATAATTACTAAACTAAGACATTTAGGTGTTTGTAGAGTAGGAGGATATAAGATACTATTGCAGTGTTAAGAAATAGGGAAATAAGAGGAGCTCTATCATGAACATCATGTTGAATTTTGCTGAAAACCCAAATGTGAAGCCTAGGGATGTTTTGTAGAAAGCAACAAAGTTAAGCAAATAGATCATCAGTTTTCTTGCTTCTGAGTACAGTCTAGAAGGTAATAGTTTACACACATATTTGTAACAAATTCAATAAAATGCTTCATTTCAAGGGAAACTAATAAACCAGGCTGTGGATGAAGGAACTATCAAGTTCAACTTGTTCAACTGTCTTTAACACATCTATAACCGAGAAGAAAAAATGACTATTTTCCATGAATAAACTCAGTAATAACAAAAAGTTTTCTCAGATAAATGGCTACACTTTGAAAAATATTGCAATATTCATTAACTCTGGTTCTGCTTACAGAATAGTCTCAGAGTTCCTGAAAGACTCATGGGGACAAAGAAATATATATCAAGGTCTTATAGTCTTCTTCAAAAAAAATTCATTTTTTTCCAAGATTTAGCCATCCTGACATCAATGTGTGGATTCAGATATTTGGGGCAACGCTGTACTCTGTTGATCCGGTTACCTTTTTATTTTAAAATTACAAAAATTTCTGTAGAAAATGTTTACTTTACCCAAACACCCAAAGTGTCATTCTTTGAAAGAATTTAAATTGTCTTTGAAGAGCATTTTTTCTTGAAAGTTTTCAATGAACAAAATCATCCTTTGATATTTGGGTGAAAAATCAGTGAAAATTCCTTTGAAAGTTTGAATACTTCTCAGAAAAAGATAAAATACCTTTCTCTAAATTATTATAAACTGCTCTTATTACAGAAAAGTCAGTAATGTAATAGAAAATAATTTGGTATTTATTGATGTTGTCTTTTTTTTTTTTTTTGGTTGTTTGTTTTTGGTTGTGTTCCTCACAAAACAATGTAAGACCTCTCATTAGACCCTGGACGTGTATGGCTTGTTGTATAAGAAAATAAATTAAACAAACAATCAAACAACAAAAAAAACTAATGTTTTATGTGAGTGTGTATACTTTTAAAATATATTTTTCAGGTTTTTCAACTAAAACCAATTCAGAGTAATGACACCTAATATAAATGGATATGCCTCCCATAGAGCTTTATTTTCCAAATGACTAGTTTGTGAGAAGTAAATATGAAGAGTGAACTGAGACATCTTCTCTTAGAAAGAAATCAAGGAATGAATGGAGAGTGAGAGATAAGATGGAAATAACCAATAAAATGAGGAAGGAAGAAAATAGAGAAGAGAGAAAGAAAAAAAGACATTTGACTTTTAATTTTTTTTTCATTTGGGAATGAAGACAGGTTAAACAACTTCTTCCTGAGGGAGCCAGTTTTCCTTCCAATTACTCCCTTTCCATTATAGTCCATCTTCTCATTCTCTCACACTCATCATGTTGAATATATAGCAGATATACATTGTGATTATGAACTAATCTGTGCTTGAAGATAATTTCTTCAGCCACTGTACAGTCCAGCTTAGCCATGGGCAGGTAGTTTAAGAACTGTGAAAAAAAAGAACTGTGGTTGCCAATCATGCAGGATTTTCTTTTTCCCATTCTAGGAACCAAAATGAGAACCTCTTTTCTGTTAACCTTAGCTGAGAATGTAAGCGAAGGTCCTGACTGGCCCTGATTATGTCCAACTCTACTAAATATTGTTGTGAGCATAATGGAACTTGATCTGGACAGAAATGACTCAAAGTCCCTGTTATCTGTTTGGTGTAGGTTAGTGTTAGTAACTACCAAAGCTCAGAAATGCAAGATCTACCCGAAAAGGGTTAATTTATTAAAAAATGAAGAAAGAATATGGAGCTCTCAGTATTACCAAATGCCTACTATTTATCAGATCAATTGGACTGTGTTTCTCAGTAATATCACCCACAATTTATCTGGCCTTAAATGTGTATCAGCACACCTCTTTACTTGGACTATCTTTATTTATTTCAACCAGAGATTTATTGAGTAAGAAAAAGAAAGTACTCTAATTTTATAGGTAGCATATTGGAAGTGAGGTAGACTTAAAAAATCTCAGATAATTTTCACATGAATATGAGTGTAGTAAAAAAAGTTTAGAACATCTTTTCCTTAGTATTCGAAGAATTACTACCTATGTAGCAGAGTGATGAATAACCATTTTTTATTGATGTAAAAGCATCTTTTGAATGTAAGGTACTAGTTTATTCACTAAGGACTTATGTTCACTGTTCTCTAAAAAGATAATGAAAATTGTAAAAATAGAAAAAAAAAGAAAGAAAAATAAGGTTGTTGGAAATTATTTATTCTTAGTACAAGTTTTATTATTGAGGACCAGTCCTAGGGCTGTGCATGTTTGAGGCAAGGAAAATCAGCAAACCTTCTCTGATTGTTTTAATGAACAGACTTTATTTTAAGAAGAGTTTTAGATTTACAGGAAAATGAAGCACATAGTAAGTACCTTGATATGATACGCCTTCCCCTATTTAGAGTTTTCACTACTTTTTTCTTTCTATATGACTGAGAAATATTTGATATAAGCAAAAAATCAAAATATTTTTCCAATAGTTTTGGTATTAAGTAATTATTAATGGCAATGAATAGTTTAATTATTTATTAAAACACTAATTTTACAGTTTTTAAAGCATTGACAAAGAATAATGTCAATTTTCTTCATGATGGTGTCTTACAGAGTATATTCACCACACCAGAAGTCCCTGTTCTTCACCTCTTTAGCATCTTGTACTCTCCCTGATTTCTTGGCAATGTTTAACATTTTTAATGTTTTGACTTTTACATAATGTCACAAATATGGCATTTCAGACAATATATTCTTTCTGGCAAATATAAATTTATGATGCCTACATTATTTTTATGTTTGATAGTAAATTTCATTTTTTTTTAAGTTTTGAATGACCCTCCAGTGTATGGATGTATCACAGTGTTTACATTAATAACAGGTAAATAGCTACTAAAGTCTCTCTTAGCTGCTTCCTGTTTTTGGCAATCATGAATGAAGAAGCTGTGGACATTTGTATGTGGGTTTTGTGTGGACTTAGTTTTTAATTCCATTGAAATAACACTGAGAAATACAATTAGTGAACCATATTAAGTGCATATTGTAATTTTAAGAAGCTACCAAACTGTCTTCCACAGTGGCTGTCCAATTTTGTGATCCCAACAGCAGTGTACGAGAGTTCTTCTTGTTCCACATCTTTGCCAGCTCTTGATATTGTGAGGTTTGAAATTTTGTAAATTTTTATAGGTTGTTTAATTTGTAATTTATTAATGACATATAATATTCAGTAATTTTTTCTATGCTTTCCAAATATATAGTTTGTTTTCTGAGGAATATATTTATTTCTTTCATTCAAATGTAAAACCATTGTATTAGGGTAATACCAAAATACAATAAAATATACATATATAATTCATATTTTGTCATGTTTGGACATACCTATTTACCAATATAACAGTGACCACAATCAAGTTTTTTACATTGAGAGTTTATGCATATGTTTCTTGGTGCCCTGTTGTAATTTCTACCTCTTGTTTTAATTTCTCCTCCTCCTACAGTGGGGGGGGGGGTGGCAAACCAAACCAAACCAAAACAAACAAACAAACAACAAAAAAAACATGGACTTGTATTGTGATACATGATACAGTAAATTGTAAATCACACAAATTAATTGTGAGAGCCTTAGTCTGCATAGATGGTGACCCTGGGACAATCAGTCATCCCTCAAACTTAGTGTACTCATCTGTAAGATTAGAAGTCTTCCAATCAGGACTCAAGATAATGGAAAGATAAGGACAAAGTAAAAAATGAATGTCTGACACAGAGAAAGCTATTGAATTCTGTTATCCAGTGTTACCATCCAAGCTTTAGTCTCATGATGCAGAGTACATGTGGGTGACTACAACTCCATAGTTTCTTTCTTTTTATTATATTTTATTTGTTATTTTTAAATATTAATAATGATAGGAAATATTTTGGAATATTATGCATACAGTGAGTATAACTCATTGTAGTCAGAATTCTATATTTGTGATTCTACATCATGCAGTTACTCTGGTCATCTGTTCAAATACAAAGATAAGAAAGTTATGTCCAAACACATAGTTCATTTCTGTAACCTCTGGCTATAATTGTATAGACTTCAGTGTTTTCACAATTTTTTTTTTTCTTATTGGTGTTATTGAGGTTTAATTCTCATAAGAGTGCCCATCAAAAAATTAATTAAGTATTGACATTTACAATTTTGTGGTAAAATTACCACAATTACCTTGTTTTAAACATTTTAATAACTGATTTAATTAATTTAATCTGTTAATCAACCACTTAAATGCCTTCCAAGTCCCTGGCAACAAACTCTCTCCTTCCTAACTCTATGATTTTCTAATTTTGGATATTTAATATAAATGTAATTATCTCTCACCCATACAATCAATAACTGATTCCTACATGGGTGGATTAAGAAAGAATCTGCTAATGTGCCCCTTTGGATGACATCCTAGGAAGAGACCTTTGTGGTAACCACATGGAGCTATGCACTTGAAGGAACTAACAGTCCATTTTGGGTTCAATGTGCCTTGGTCTCTGGCCAATCTAGATGGACATGTGCTTGGTCAAGTAGCAAATAGGGTGTCATATTGCAGAGGTTACTGTACAGTCTGGTAACTCCTTCCATGTTAGTCACAGACTTACTAAATGACCCAGCAATCCTACTCTAAGTGTACACCCAAGAGAAACAAAGGTATATGAGTATTCACAGCAGCATTATTCAAATAGCCAAAAAGTACAAGTGATTCAGTCAACTAACAATACAGATTAATAAATATGGCATTTCCATCTAATGGAATGTTGTTCTGCAATAGAAAGAAATGGAATACTGATGACATGCTATTATATGAATAAACCTTGAAAATATTAGGCCAACTCAAAGAAGCCAGTCATAAAAAAGACAGGGTCTCACTTAAGGCTCTGATTTTATCCTTGATGAAGGAAGAGCCACTAGGTACTTTGTCCCAAGTGCAGACAGCCACACACCTCTCCAGGCACAGTTAGAGAAAGGTTCACTGAAAAGTTCTAAGGTGAAGCCAGGTTTCTCAGCATGCTTTGCATGGTTCCTCCCCCAAGTTCCCTGATGTCACAATTCCTTTCAACACCTATTCTTCTAGTAGATCCTCCAGACAGAAGGCAGCATCTTCCAGGATAGTTCTTGTCATGCCATGTCATTGCCCTGCCCGAACTTCTCCATTCCTGCCTTTCTCTGGACCTCACCAGAGAGCCACTTTCAAGGTTGCTCAGGGAAGAGCTCAATGCTCTAAGGCAGCAGGCCCTACAGCCTCTAGGAGGTGCTCTTCTTAGAGTCATGGGCTAATGGAAGAGAGGGGACTCAGGAAAAAGTGCATCATGTAATTTATATCACAGAATTTTCCTATGGGTATGTAAAGTATATACATATTTTGAATAGAGGTTTACATGTCCCAAATGAAGGTGTCATTTCTTATTTTCAGAAATCTGTCACTTTAAAAAACTCTAATAGAAGGCCACATTTGTCATATTTATGACCTTCATTCAGTTGTATGTTGAAAACAAAAGTTGTATGTTTTCCTCTGACCCAATATTAATATCGCTAATGGCATAATGACTTATTCAACCAAAATTTCAGGCAAGGATTTATGAACAGCCTGCCATCACCAACTAAACACTCCCAAATGAATCCTCAAATGAACACCTCACCAGGATGGATATCCCAGCATGTGGCACCATCTAATATATGTATTGAAGTTGAGTCACCTGCCATCCTCACTGACAACTCACCTCTCTGTTCTTTTAGACTCACTGCTCCTTCACTGGAACCCCTCAGTTGTTTGTTTTCCATTTTAAACACTGTATTGTGGTTAAAATAGACATGACATAAAGTTTTACATGTTAAGAATTTTTAAAAAAATATTTTTTTAGTTGTAGATGCACATAATAACTTTATTTTTCTATATGTAGTGCTGAGGATTGAACCCAGGACCTTGCATGTTCTAGGTGAGTGCTCTATCACTGAGTCACAACCTCAGCCCTCAAATTTTTTTTAAACGTAATTCTTTTCCTCAATATAAATACTCTCAGGTCCATAGCATATTTGAGAAATATTGCTATCCCTGAATATATGAATTTAATTCATTTCAGCAAAATTCTACCATATACATTTCCTCTATTTTAGAAGAGTAGATGGTGGCCAAGTGCTAGGAAATACTTCTTCAGGCCTTTGGTAAAACCACTATAGAATCAAGGAATCCCTGTAATGAATAGAGTATGTGAAAATAATTCAGGCCTAATTGTTATTGGTTATCTATTTTGGGCTTGTATTTATTTTATAATGTAGATATCCTCATTATATTTTTAGATTATTATTAGTGGTTATTAGAACATAATCATGGGCTGGGGTTGTGGCTCAGTGGCAGAGCTCCTGCCTTGCATGTGTGAGGCACTGGGTTTGATTCTGTATCCTACATATAAATAAACGAGTAAAGCAAAGGTCAATCAACAACTTTAAAAAGTCATAAATAAAACGCTTAATCATATACCTATTAGTTTCATTCACTTGTACTATATTTATCCACATTAGTCATGTAAAAATAGACTATTTCTTTAATTATGACAGCGTGAATATCAGGAGGAGGATTCCTCTTTAGTTGTGGAAATTTTGATTTTTACAATAACAGCCCAATTATTTAGGTAAAGTACATGTAAACATGTACTGTATATATTACTTTTTTTATTTAATACTTCCTTATTTTTCTATAAATTGCCGAATTTTAATATTGTTTTATTTTATTTTACTGTCATTTTTTAGAGCTGTAAACAATGTTGGAACCTGATTCACTAAATGCTGTCATATTTAAAAGGGCCCTTCAGGTTTTTATTCTGAAGCTATAATTTTTTATAGGACTGTATCATGGTATTTAGGCATTTCAGTACTGTTTTCAACATGAAATTATATTATTTTTGGTTTCTTGATGTAAAACATGAACTATACTAGCAACTATTCTCCTACAGTAGTTAGGGCAGAAGTAGTTCTTGATTAATATCAGTGGGGAATAGTCAGCCCATTTTATAGAAACTTTGGATGTAGACTGCCATCCACTTATTTAGAGCAAGTAATGTTTTATGCTGGAAAGTAAAAATTATTTATAGGATTGATTTAACAACCAATGTTACTTTTGAGAGAAAAGTGATTAGATTTATTGAACTTATAGAGTTTCTTTTTCAAGGCCCAACTTTTTCCTCATTTAAATTAATTGTGGGCTCAAGTATCATTGAAAGTCTTCACTGGCCATCAATTGTGATAAAGCTACTGTTTATATTTAAGAAGAAAGTTATATTACTGTATTTATTTAAGACTTAAATATATAATCTTCACAAAAAACTGAAGAACATATTTATACTTGAAAAAAAGCTTTAACCACTAATTCTTAATTAGGGTATTTTTTATAAATGTTCTTTCTTGTTCTCTATCAGGGAAGCATTGTTCAAAGTGTCACCTCTGGACTGGTGCAGTTTTGGAAATTATTACTTATTTGAAATGATATAGAAATTGAACATAAGAACTTCAAACATGTTATAGTAGTTTAGCTGAGTCATTTTATGCTTATTGAATCTAACAATAACAAAATTTTGAGTTATGTCTTTGTTTCTTTATTTCAGTGTCCTAATAATTTATTTGCATTTTACAAAACTCTCCCTGGGAACAAAACAAAGACTAGAACACTCCCCATATCAGCATCATGTGTATGAAATAAAGAAGATGTAAGAAAAAACAGGGACAGAGTGAACTTAAATTATGGTTTTCATAAGTTTTCTGAGAATTGTAATTTTTTTCTGTATTCAAAGTCTCCTATTTCCATGACATGTTTAATTGTGTTTCCTGGCTTACTCTTAATATGCTCTAGTTATAACTTTTTTTAATGGAAAAAGTAGCAGATTTTTATTATCATTATCAATGCCAAACAAGACATTAAATCAATTAAAATCTTTCATTAAGCATAAAATTACTTTCACATTTGCTACAATCACAGTAAATAGGTTTCTTTGTATAAAGGGACAGTCTTTGGAATTTAAAATATCCCCAACTGAAAGATTACATATTTAAAACTCTGTCTGTTGCTCATATAATAGTGGATTACTCAAATTAAATGTTATACTCTCTTAAATAAGATAAAATGGAAATAATTCACTCATAAGATTTATAAACCATCTTTATTTATAAAATACTATCCTCAGAATTATAATCTCATCAAGCTTCAATTGGAGCAAAATTATAATCACTTAAATAAAAGCACATAAACTAAAAATGAGAACTATATTACTTTTGAAGGCAGATAAAAAATTATTGTCAAGTTTCCTGTTGTACTTCTGAATGTTCAGTAGCAGAATCTTTTGAAGGTGGAATCCACCCTGAAGGGAACTCACTTCTACTTTCAGAATGCAGGGGAGAGAGGAAATCCAGCTCTGGGGGGAGATAATGAAGAAAACATCATGGTCCCATTGAGAATGGAGGGGGTGGTGGCCTTGGTTGGAAAATATTCTTGAGATGCTCCATACATGTTTTCTGGAGGAGGTGGAAGAAAAAAAAGGTCCTCTTCTCATGAACTTACTCCTTGGATCCATTGGAAACAACGGATGTTTGATATGAGGGAAAGGTAAGAAAGCAAAGCCAGAGTCAGTTGCTTGGATTTCAGCAGGGAGAGATGAATCAGTTTCATTGGAATCACCAAGATCAACTTGGTATCCTTTCTACTGGCTTTCATTTCTGAAGATGAGGCCCATCCAATTAATCCAAGGGCAGCATATTGGAACTTCTGACTTCTGCTTATCAAGATGGTCTACTACCATAATTAGAATAACATCCATCTTGCCTTTGTAGAGGAAGATGTGGCTGGTGGCAGGATCATTATCCTATGGGCCTGTTCCCATGGAGGTGCCAGGGGCCCAGCACCAGAAGGTGCTCTCTGAATATCACTTCACAAATCACAGCTTGATTCTCTTTTTGAACTGCTGATAAGATGGTCCAGAGGATTCTATGGGCCCCTTGGCCTCTTTCTCCTCCCAATGGCACCAAAGGTGAGAGTATGAGTGGACCCTTCTTTTCTGAATGAGAAGGTCTTATTTCACATGAATTTTGACTCAATGGTGAGGAACTATTTGGGGAATTCTGCTGGCAAAGACTGAATATGAAACATCAAGCACAGAAGGATATTTTTCCACAAGTTTAAATTTGAAATCCATTTCAGTTTATTTTTGTCTATTGAGAGCATTTTGTTTCCTTAAATCATTGAGGTATCTTTCAGCATTCTGAGCTGCCAACACATTATCATGTGCTTTTTTTTTTCATAGTAAATAAAGTGTGCCTGATAAGAACAAATGGTTCTCTCGAATTCTTCAAGATCTTTGGCTTGCTTTCTATAGGTCTCCAGTGGTTTAATTATATGGCTTATCTTTTCCTCCACTTTGGAATGTTTGTCCTCTTGCTCTACCTGGTAATTTTCTTCTCTTATTAATTTCCTTTGGAGTTTCATTACATTTTCTTGTTATAGTTCCATCATGACTTTAAGTTTATGCTAAAGATTCTGATTTTTGACTTTCAAATTCTGTATTTTCTGCTTGCAAAGTGTGCTGTATGTATACACATGGACGTATAACCAATGTGATCCTGCAATCTGTACACGTGGAAAAATGACAATTTATACCCTATCTGAATCAAATGTATGATATGTCAAGATCATTGTAATGTCTTGAACAACTAATAAAAAATAAATAAAAATTTTAAAAAAGAGAATATAAAAAAGATGCTTGTTCTGTCTTAAGATTGTTAATGTTCTATAAGGTCTTCCTTTGTTTTACCTACTTCAGATAATAAAGTAAAAATTTTATTTCTTTCTCTAAGCTTTTAAAAGAGGCATTTAACTTAGCAACATAAACCAGTTTTTAAAGCTCCTTTTGGCTGATCTTCTAAGTGAGCACCAATTTCTGATTCACTTTCCATTTCCAATTCCAAGTTACCACCATCTGTTAGCACTTCTCCAAGCAGAGGAACCCAATCTTTCATCTGCAGCAAGTGTTCATTCAGAGACTTAATGTGATTTTCTTTATTTTTTAAAACTTGTTCTGCATGTACTTTAGAGTGTTCATGTGCCATTTATTAAGGCAATTCAGTTTTTCTTTTCATACTTCAACTTCTTATGAAAGCTATTTTTGTCTTTCCTGAAGTTGGGGATTTTTATTCAAAGAATTTTTTATTGCTACCGTAACTCCTTTATTTATTTGACATATTCTCAAGGTTGTTTTACTTTCAGGTATTTGTGATTTGAGGAATTTTGATTTATCTACTAGAAACTTAATTTTTTTATATATCCCACTATCAATTCATCCTGTTGAGAATGTTTAGTTTTCTCTTCTTGTAGCTCTTTTTCTAGAAAGAATATTTCATCCTCAGGTTTAGATACAGATCTATCCAGGTTTTTATATATTGCCACCAATTTTTCTGCTTTTATTGACTCTTTCTCCAAAATGGCATCCTTTAAAGATGACTTTAAGCCATATCCACAATATATAAAGAGCTCTTACAATTCAATAATAAAAGATAACATAATAAAAAAAGGCCAAGGATACAAACAGATATTTCTACAAAGATACAAATAGCCAATAAAACACAAAAAATGCAGTCTCACTGGCCCTTGGCAAATACAAATCAAGTGAGAGGCCACCACACACCCACCGGGACATCTACAGTGGACAGTAACAGATGTCAAGTGGCATATGGAAAAACCAAGACCCTCAGACATTCCTGGTAGGAGTATGGCAATAAAGCCATCTTACTGGCAGTTCCTTGGAAGGTCAGTGGTGCTGTGTGACACAGCAGCTCTACCTCTCCACACAGATCCAAAAGAAAGAAACTGCAGTCCCTGCACATCTGCGGCAGCATCACTCCTACAGCCAAACCTCCCAATGGGCTGGGGCTGATGAGTGCACAGATCCATGAGCTGGTGAAGGCCCCATGCAGTGGGCGCTCCTCAGCCACGGGGGATTCAAGGGCCTGGAGGACAAGGGTGAATCCTGTCAGTCACACCCCACACAGCCACAGATGGCTAAGGGACAGAAAGCAGCCTCCCACTGCCTGAGGTCAGGGTGATGGATGGGACGCAGCAGCAGAGGGGCTGTGGATGGCTGACAGGGATGGGGGTTGCAGTGTTCTAAAACCGACTATGGTGGCAGCCTTGCGATTTTGTGGACACACTAAGCACTGCTTGAGTTTTCCAGGGTGTAGGAGCTGCATCTCATAGAGGGCTGTTCAAAACCCCACCTGGGACTAGGCCACAGGCTCCCACTGGGACCAGGCCACACCACTGCCTATGGCCTGGCGCCTATGGCCTGGAGCTAGCCTGGCACGGGAGGCACTGGGCTCCCTCCTTAGCCCCACACAGAAGAAAACGAGGAGGCCAAGTCCGCCATCCAGACTCACCACCTAAGACTTTTTAAAAAGACTGGATGCTGCAGAGGCCCACGCCTGTCATCTCAGCAGCTTGGGAGGCTGAGGCAGGAGGATCGTACCTGGAGGCCAGCCTCAGCAAAAGAAAGATGATAAGTAAGCAGCTCAGTGAGTCTCTGTCTCTAAATGCATTGGGTGGGGGGTGGGCCTTGAAGCCAGGTGCTGCTGGGGTGGACACTTGCTGGCTCTGGCCTGGGCAGGTCCCTGAGTCAGGACAGCCCCACGGGCTCTCAGCAAGTCAAGACGTCCCACTGCCGCTGAGGTCCCACGTGCAAAGCCAGGAGAAAAAGCCCTCAGCCAACACTATACCTTCTTCCCCTGTCCCTCATGAGTTCTGGGGTCAGACATGGGTCTGCGGGGCAGGGAGCGGGAAGGTCCCCTTGGGAGCAGCCTGTTGGCAGCAGGTCAGAAGTCACCGACAATGTGCTCATGTCCCAGATACTCTTCAGCCCCCGCCCCAACCCCATCTTGCCCAGAGCCCTGGGTCCTGGCCCAGTCCAGCATTGGTCACAGCCCAGCCTGCCTCTGGGCTGCACACTCCCTGGACACCAGGTCACAGCCCCTGCTCCTGGGCTTGGGGGGCAGGGCCATGTCCCTCAGTGCTACTCAACCATGTCCCCGGGACTAGGCACCAGAGTCCTATTCTGGAGACCACGGGGCTCCATCCCCACAGGCAGGTTCTCGGGCCAGAAAGCTCCTTCCCGTGGAGCTTTCTCTGGGGCTCAGGGTGGACAGAGCAGCACCCTCTGAAGACACCTGCTGGCCAGGCCAGGGACCCTGGGAGGGGGCTGTGAGCAGGGCTCCCCAGCAGAGGGTGCCATGTATCCATGTGGAGCCCTCGGCCAGCCAGGCAGGACCCAGATAGGGGACCCAGTGAGGGGACCCATTGATAGGGATCCAGTGAGGAGATCCAGTATGGGGAACCAGCGAGGGGACTCCTACAGTATCAGGTGGTGGCTGAAGGGCCCCCGGCCCCCAATGCTACTCAGGGTGCCCTGAGCTCCCCCAGCAGCTGGCCAGACTGACACCAGCTGCCCCCAAGCTGCAGGAGGTAGTTTGACCCTGATCTTGTTCAGTCACGTCAGGGGACTTGGGGGGACCACACAATGCTGCCCATGAACCTGGGTCATTCACTCAGATCCCAAGGGCAAGGGAGCACCCAGTGGCAGGGACTCGTGGGTGGCCTAGTGCTGTGGTCCCCTAGCTCCTGAGATGGGGCTTCTCCATTGAGAGCAACTGAATTTCCCACTGTCTGTCACTCAGCAGCCAGTCTGGGCAAATGGGGGGGTCACTTCTGGCTCTAGCCGTCCTGAGACACTTGGACCACAGGGTTCTTTTCTAATTCCTGCCCCAGCATGCATTCTCGGGGACTCATCCCCATAGCCCTCGGCTGCTGGGGTGGAAGAGGCCCTCCTGCCACCTTTGCTGAGAAGACCCAGGCCCAGCTCCTGTTGAACCAGGAAGACAGAAAACCCTGAGGGCGCCACCTGACCACTGAAGCTGCTGGCACGAGGGGAGGCGGGAGGCCTCCAGCGCAGGGGCCCAGGGAGGAATATCCCCCAGCTGTGGCACAGATAGCAGAGCCACTGTGCTAAAGATGTGTCCACGCCATTCTGCACAAGATCCCCTGTCCCCACAGCCTGGAGTAGCTATACTCAAAGGCAGGCTGAGGCCAGGCAGGGGCCAGAGGCCCCACTGTGTCTCCAGGAAGGTCTTACTGTCCTTACTGGTTTTGTTCCTGGAGAGACCTGCGTTCTCCTCAGTGTTTAGAGCAGCTCAACTCACAGTAGACAAGCTACAGAACCAGCCTAGGTTCCCCACAGCAGATGGACGGATAAAGAAACTGTGGTCCCTATACACAGTGGAATATTACTCAGCCATAAAGAAGAATGAAATGATGTCATTTGAAGGTCAGTGGATGGAGCTGGAGAGGTCTGTGCTGCTTAAGTAAGCCAATTCCAAAAAACAAAGGCTGAGTGTCCTCTCTGACATGCAGATGCTGACTCACAATAGGGGAGAAGAGAATAGAATTTAATTGGATGAGACAAAGGGAAGGGAGGGGAGGGACTGGGGGATGCAGGAAAATAAATGGATGTCACTTTCCCATGTTCACATAAGAACACAACCAGGGACACCCCACAGTAGGGCCAGTCACAGGAATGAAAATCATACCCTGTGTAGGTGACATGGCAGGATGCATGCTGCTGTCATGGGGAGCTAAGAAGAACCAATTCAGAGACAAATCTGTGTTCCCACCTATGCCAAGGGACAAGGTGCAATGTCATTCAGTGTCCTCATTGAAGATGAAACGGGTTCTGCTGGCCTCTGGATGCCAGTGTGAGGAACCTGACACTCAGGTCACCAGAGGGGCCCCACCTCCTCAGGCCTTTGCTCCCCACGGGAATGTCGAGCCTCAGAGGCCCATGGAGACCCTGCCCATCAGGGACATGGCAGCTGCGGCCTTCAGTCCCCCTGCTGTCTCCTCCCAGGGGCAACATGCACTCCCTTCATCCCATCCTGACTTGTGACATCATGGGAGGGGACAGACCCGGGCAGCAGGGACAGCTGGCAGCACCTACCTGATAACACAGTGGCCTCGATTGGAGGCAAAAATCACGATGGGGGCAATGGAAGATTCCAGAGCTCAGTGCAGGGAGTTGAAGCCCTCGATGTCCAGCATGTGCACCTCGTCCACAAACAGCATGCTGGGGACCCTCTCAGCCACGCCCTGGTCGATGCACTTGTTCACCACCTTGTTGACCTCGCCTTGGGCAGGGTCCCAGCCAGTGGGGGAAATGTCACCTGCTCTCTTCTCCACACCTAAATTCAATCAAGACCCAACCCTGCAGCCTGGTTCTCCTACTGGCTCTCTGACCCAAGGCTGGGTACTGGACCCATTCCAGGTTTGGTGTCATCATTTGTAAACAAGAATCATGCCAGTTGTGGTGGCACACGCCTATAACCCCAGCAGCCTGGGAGGTTGAGGCAGGAGAATCACAAATTGGAGGCCAGCCTCCACAACGTGGTAAGGCCCTGAGCAACTCAGTTGAGACCCTGTCTCTGAATAAAATACAGAATAGGGCTGGGGATGGGACTCAGGGTCAAGAGCCCATGAGTTGAATCCCTGAACCCTCATCTAAAAAAAAATAAAACAGGCATCATCGCCCCCAAATGCCACAAAACGCCTTTTGTGGAGCTGTGTGGGGCACAATGACCAGGAGCTGCCCCATCAAGCCCTGACCCTGATGCCAAGACACCTCATTTGGGAGCTCCAGGGAGATGTGTTTTCAAATGTGAATTCCCCTCTGCTGCACTCAGTCAAGGAGCTCTTTTGGGGGCCGTGCATGACAATGCTTAGGTTAATGAGCTTTCCATCAAGTGCAGTTAGAATCCTCTCCCCAGGAAACCTGAGCAAGGAGGGTCAGAGCAGGCCCAGCCTTGGCCCCAGAAACATCAGCCCTTACAGAACAGCAGGCCCACCTCAGGTCTCAGCCCTCACCTTCCAAACCAGCGTCCCCTGTCATCAGGATGGAGCTGTTCCCAAAGAACCGGTATCTGAGGCCTGTCCTCGCCCAGAGCCATGATGCATGGCTCTCAAAACCGAATTCAGAGACAGATCTGCTCTTGGCCACTCATGGAGGAGCTTAGGCTGCTGCAATGCCTCAAGGCAACAGTGGATTCATGTTGAACTTACATTTTCAGGGAGTAAAGTGGTAATGGTCCGGAGAAGGACACAAAATTAGGGAAGAGCCAGGCGCGATGGCACATGCCTGTCATTCCAGCAGCCAGAGAGGCTGAGGCAGGAGGATCACAAGTTGGAGGCCAGCCTCAGCAACCTAGCAAGGGCCTAAGCAACTCAGCCAGGCCCTGTCTCTAAATAAAAAATAAAAGTGCTGGGACGGGGCTCAGTGGTCGAGGGCCCCCGAGTTCAATCACCGGCATCAAAAAATAAATAAATAAATAAGTCCATAAAGGAGCAAGGGAGACCCACTCCCTGGTGTCAAATTCGGCACCTTTCTGGGACCTCAAGAGAAGCAGATGCTGACCTCTGTGGGGCCAGAGCACACAGTGTGGCCATGGCTTCTAAAGGGAGTGAAGACCCAGAGCCACGCAGTGGGAGGCGCTCAGAGCCAGGAGCTTGTCAGAGAAGGGCTTCTACTTGGCTCTAGGCTTTGGCTTTGCCATGTGTCCTACCTGTGATCTCTGTCTTCTTTGGCTTCATCAACTGGCCCATCATGGACAGGACATCTTGTCCCCCTGTACCTGAGAGGACTTTCTAAGGCAGCTACCAAAGCTCATCCTCCTTCCTCCTGTGGGTCCCTGATGTCACTCAACTTGGAGGCCTGAGGTGGACAGGCCCAGCACACTCCCCTGGAAGGGATGAGGGGCTTCTGAACTCAGAGGGATCCCCTTGAGGTTTCCCCTGACCTGCAAGAATCAAGCAGAGTCGTGTGCGGTGGAACATGTCTTTAAAAATCCTGGCAATTTGGGAGGCTGAGATAGGAGGACCGCAATTTGGAGGCCAGCCTGAGAAACTTAGTGAGGTCCTGAGCAACTCAGCAAGACCCTGTCTCTAAATAAAATATAAAAAGGGCTGCGGATGGGGCTCCATGTGTAAGCACCCTGGGGTTTAAGCTTCAGTACAAAACAAAACAAAAAAAACCTCCGGCCAAGAAGGAAGAAACTCCAATCTCAAGAGTCTCTGGCCTCTCCTGGGAAAAGCTCCAAGGGACTAAAAGAAAAACCAGATTCCCAGCAGAAAGCCCGTTCCTGGTGGGGAGGAGGAGGCCCCTTCAGGATGAAGAGCAAACCTGACTCTCTGTCCAGTGGGGCCCAGAGCAGCGCCAGCTGGGAGCTGGAGGATTTGGAGCTCTTGCTCTATAGAGGCCAGAGCCTCCGTGAGGCTGTCTGAAGCCCTGTGAAGGCTCCCGCCAGGAACCCCCAGCCCGGGGTGGAGAGCAGCCCCCAACAGGCTGGCAGGCGGCCAGGGGCAGACAACGCCCAGAGATCAGCGGTGACAGCATCTGGACATTGGGACAAAGGGGCCGAAGCTCATGTCGTGCTCATTGCTGAGCCTCTCAGAGGGCTTTCAGGAGGACAGCACGGCCCTGACAACTGGTTCCCAGGGCCTTGGGCATGTGCTGGCCCAGCAGAGCCTGTCCCTGGGGCCTGGTGTTGGCCACATCCAGGTCATGCAATATCCCATTCTGGATGACCTCCTTCTTCTTGTGCATGTCGCCCTTGGGCAGGGCATGTCCTCATCGGCCTCCAGGGCGAACTCCGTGGCCTCTGCCTTTGCCAGCAGAGCCATGGGGCACCGGGACCACACAGAGCTCAGTGACAGCCAGGTCTCCGCTGCCCACCGAGGGCCCCCAACAGCAACCTCTGCCTATGCCCCACAGCCGGGGGCCCCGCTTTGGCTCCCAGACCCGCCCGGGCCACACCTGAGACTTTCTGGAAGATTCTCTCCCCTTTCATTTCACTCCTGATAAAGGAGCATCCAGGGGACTCACTGGAGCCAGGGTCCCGGGCTTTTCTAGGTGGTGATTTATGGGTGACACGAGGCCTTAGGCTCATCCATGCACCAGAGAGGTGCAGCCACCATGGGACGCAGCAGCAGATAGAGGACGAGCCACCTGGTGCAGTCCCCAGGTTTAGGACTCAGGGAGGGACACCAGGGAGATAAAGGAAAATGGAAGATGCTGCCTGGTGCAGCGGGAAGGGACAAAGGCTGTCTGGTCCCTGTCCCCGACAGGGTTTGCATCTTGCACACTCTGCCTGCTTAACTCATGAGGAGAGGAAGACAGAGAAATCCAAGGTGACTTAGGTAAAGGGGCAGCTGCTGACCTTCCCCCACCCACCACCAATGAGCAAAGTGACACCCTAGTTACCCAGTTGTCCCCCTGGCAGACCCTCATGTGTAACACTGTCCCCGGGGAGCATACCTTCACAGCCCCGATGTTGGCCTCCATGTAGATGACGTCATTGGCCTCCACTTGCTCCTTCTGCAGACTTTAAAAAATGCTGGAGTTCAGCTAAAACCAAACCAAACCAGACAAAGGGGGACTCAGACCACCCTGATGCATGTTCCAGTTCCTCCTGACCCCGAGGGAAGGCACCTTTCCGGAAGAGACCTGAGAGGCCAGGCACAGCAGTGCACACCTGTCATCCCAGGGACTCAGAGGCTGAGGCAGGAGGATCGCCAAGTTGGAGGCCAGCCTCAGCAACTTAGCAATGGGAGACTCTCTCTCAAAACAATACAAATCAAAATAAAAAGGGCAGGCTTCTGGCTCCCTGCTTAAGCACTACGGGTTCCGTTCACAGGACTAAACATTCATGGGAACGAGGTCCCTTGGAAGGTCATGACAATATTCTAGAATTAAGATGGGGAGTGTAAACAATGTCATGCATCAAAATCCTGTGTGCTACACAAACTTAAAATGGGTGGATCATGTTCACAACTGCACCCCAAGAGAGCTGCCAGAAGCTCAACAGGACCTGGCCTCTTTGGCCTCGTTGGGGCACTGTGCAAACAGGAGCAGGATTGGGGAGTCCCTAGGCAAAAAATTCATAAGCCTCCTTCAAACTCAGACACTTCACAACTCCACACAACACACCTGAGGTCCTTCTGTCCCAGTATCTCATCCATGTGGAAAAACTGCCCAGAAGGACATGAGTTTTTGGGGGGCTGGGGGTACCAGGGATTGGGCTCAGGGGCCCTCAACCACCAAGCCCCATCCCCAGCCCTGTTTGGCATTTTATTTAGAGTCAGGGTCTCCCTGAGTTGCTTAGGGCCTTGCTTTGGCTGAGGCTGGCTTTGAACTTGCGATCCTCTTGCCTCAGCCTCCCAAGCTGCTGGGATCAGAGGTGGGTAGCACCTTTGTTTTGGAAGACAATTCTCCTCTTCTCTGTTAGGCTCATTTCTTTGAGAAGCTGGTCGAAGCAGAGTGATGGGTGGCTCAAATTTCCACTGTGTTTCTGTGTCCTCTCTCTTACAGGGAAGAGGACAATTTTTCTCTTTTCACCTCAGGCACTTTTATTTGGTTGATTTTCCAGAAGAACTTTCTCAAGGTGTTATTCTTGAGAAGGGGCCACATTCTCAGAACCTCATTAATCCAGGATGGACAGGATGTGATGAGGGATTAAAGAGATAAAGACAGGTTGTGGAGCCAAGCTCCTGAGATGAAGGCCCCATTAGGAAACAGAAAAATAGCCCTTGGAAGAAGTGACATTTTCATGATCTCCATAAAGCTGTGACCAAGAAACTACCTAAGAGGATCAAAGAATCATCAAGTTATAAAAGGGGGAAAGATGGAGAGATTCTACGGTGGATGGAGAGTGGTCTAGAGATGAGAAACTGAGCCCCAGAGAGCTCAGAGGACATGCAGGTGTTACCCAGCACCAGAGGACTCGCAGTCACCCTGGCCCTCAGCCAGCACTGGACACAGGATGACTGTGGAGCCTCTTTCTGAGCCTGAAGACTTGATCTGGAAAACAGGGGAAATGAGATTCTTGGCACCTGCACACACGGGCACACAGCTGTGATGAGCCACAGGTAAAACACCTCCCCAAGCCCACAGCAGGGGACCTGGCCATGCAGCAGGGGAGGTACAGAGCTAGTGTGAGTCAGTCATAACATGGTGGATGAGTAAAAACATTATGAAAAAGAAAGAAAAAAGAAAACAAAATTATGTCCACTTCGACTTTTTGGGGAGGTGAGGGGGCAGTTTGGGGATTTGAACCCAGGGGTGACTTATACCTGAGCCACATCCCCAGCCCATTTTGTATTTTATTTAGAGACAGGCTCTCACTGAGTTGCTCAGGGCCTTGACTAAGTTGATGAGGCTGATCTCCACCTTGTGATCCTCCTGCCTCAGCCTCCTGAGGGGCTGGGATGACAGGCATGCTCCACTGTACCTGGCTGGCCAATGGTTGTCATTTGGGGGATGAGATGGCATTAACAATTTCTTGACTTAACCACACAACTCACAGAAGCAATGAAAAAAGAAAGACCTACCTTATGAAGGGACCTATGTCCTAGTCCTTACGAGGTGTCCCTTTATACTACACGGTGTTATCCTGAGTGTCCCATATGGCATCAACAGTGCAGAGGCCAAGGAAAGGGGGACACAGAGGTCACACCACCTGCCCGTGCCACAGTGCTGAGGACAGGGCTCAGGACAGCCTCAGCAACTCAGTGAGGCCCTGATCAACTCAGGGAAACCCTGTCTCCAAATAAATTCAAAACAGGGCTGGGAGGTGGCTCCGTGGTTAGGATCCCCGGGTTCAATCCCTGGTGCCCCTCCTCAAAAAAAAAAAAAAAAAAAAAAAAAAAAAAGGTCGCTGCTCTCCCGACAAATGGGGAGGCCACAGAAGACTTCTGCTGGCAGGTGGCCATCAGGATCCCTGTGAGCTGATATGGAAATATCCCAAAGGCAGAGACACACAGCCACATGATCAGACACTCAGGCCACTTCCTTCGGTTCAAGGGGGGCATTATCTTATCACCCTATCCCTTGCCTTCTCTTCTCCAGAAACCCAACCAGGACAAGGACACTCAAGACTGGAAGCTAAGGGCCAGCTCTCCTCTGCCTGTGATCCACCTGAGAGCCTATAATTGGGGCTTGTGGAAAACATCCAACAGGGAAGCCACATTCTGTGTTTGATGAACCAAATTCACAGCTCCTGAACCCCAAAACAAACTTCCCAAACAAAGCCCGAAGCAGCTGTGCACACCTTGAGTCCAAGTAGCTGCAGAGGCTGAGGCTGGAGGTTCATGGGTTAGAGGCCAGCCTCCACAACACTGAGTCCCTGAGCAACTCAGGGAGACTCTGTCTCTAAATCAATGCAAAATAAGGCTGGGGACTGTGCTCAGGGGTCGACGGCCCCTGGGTTAAATCCCTGGTACAAAAAAAAGAAATTTTCCAGACAACATGAAGGTATCAGAAAACTCTATCAAGCTTGGAAAATTCTGGGCTTTTAAGCCTACTTTGATTTTTTTAATAGAACCATTTCTATTTTGCAAAGAGGAAATTCCTCCAAATGGAATGCCTGCCCATACTCACTGTGAGGGGACAGTGACATTAAATTTCTCCAGGAGAGGAAGAAAAGCATCCCCAACTCTCAGCCACTCATATTTGTCTAGAAGTTTCTTGGTGGTGACAAGTAGACAGAGGAAGGCCCAGTGGACCATGGGCCCAGCTTTTGGCCAAGAGAGAGGCTGTGGGAGCTGTCTCTGGCCAAGACAGCACAAAGGACACAGGTTTCATCTGCTGGCTCAGGTTTCTAAGTCCCTGACAGGGACTTTATCATATCAAGGAAGTGGCACAGACGGGGACAGATGACCCTCTCTCCCTCTCTCTGCAGCTTTGCAGGAATTCAAAGATGTGGGAAAAGCAGGCTTCTGTCTGAGGGGAGACCACAGCTTGCCCTTTATTCTGTGGCAGGATCTAGAAATTTCTCCTCACCTGCTGCCACCAAAAGCCCTGCTGTGTCCCCCACCACACCACTCCAGGGGCCACTCCCATCAAATGTGCCTGGTGACCTCTACTTTTTCAAATTTTAAAGCATTTCAGTTCCCACTGAGCCATTGAAATACAAGCAACTGTGTGAAGGCCAGTTTTATCAGGTTTTTGTCTCACAAAAATGGGGGTTTAAAAATTTTTTTTTTAAGTTGTAGATAGACATAATTTCTTTATTTTTTCAATTATTTTTATATGGTGCTGAGGATGCAACCCAGGGCATCACACATGCTAGGTGGGTGCTCTACCACTGAGCCCCTGACCCATCCCAGAAAAATGGTGTTTTTTAAATTTAAGTTCTTAAAATATTAATATCCAGGTATTTGAAAGGTAGTAATATCTTACTTGTCACATATTTTTCTTGGTTCCTTTTTGTACCAGGAATGGAATTCAGGGGCCCTGAACCCTGGAGCACCATCCCCAGCCCCTTTTATATTTTATTTAGAGACAAGGTCTCACTTAGTTGCTCAGGGTCTGGCTAAGTTTCTGAGGCTGGCCTCCAACTTGCTATCCTGCTGCCTCAGCCTTCTGAGCTGTTGGAATATGGTTCATATGTTTAACTTATGAGTTGAATAAAATCACTGGCACATGTTTAAATAAGGAAAAGTAATCCAGGCACCGTAGCACACATCTGTAGCCATAGTTACTCAGCATACTGAGGCAAGAGGATGGTTTGAACCCAGGAGTTCCAGGATTGCCTGGGAAACATAGTGAGATCCTGAAAAATAGGACATGAAAAGGGAAAATAAAAGAAGATATGAAGAAAAAAAAAACAATAGAGAGAAAATTTTTAAACGTAAAACCCAGTTGTATACATGTATAATCCCAGCATCTCAGGAGGCTGAGGCAGGAGGATCGAGAGTTGGAGGCCAGCTTCGGAAACTTGGCGAGACACTGTCTCTAAATAAAATATTAAAAGGGCTGGGGAAAGGGCTCAGGGGTGAAGTGCCCCTGGGTTCAATTCCTGGTACCAAAAAATAAAAATAAAAAGCCTAAGTTCAATGTGACACAAAGCTTAGCTTCTAGACACAAGTTCAGAATTAGAACTCTTCAGTTCAGCATTAGTGTCACACAGGGGCTAGGGGTGGCTCAGCAGCCATGGTCTCAAAAGGAGAGAGAGAGAGAGAGAGAGAGAGAGAGAGAGAGAGAGAGAGAGAGAGAGAGAGCCCGCCCCATAGTTGAGTGCTTACAGGGACCTGCTGGGGAAGATCAAAGGCAGAGCCAGTCCCACAAAGAGGAACCGCAGGAAGATAGAGTGCCAGCCACGGGGGTACCAGGTGGCTGTGGGGGGTGAAACAGGGTCCCATGATGTCTCCCCACTTCCAAATGCTGCACCCTCCTACTGCGTTTTCTTTCCTTCAGCATTAAATCAAAAGTTCCCCAAGTAGACTGCTTAGTCTTTTTATTTATTTATTATTTATTTGGGTACCAGGGATGGAATCCAGGGGCCTTCGACCATTGAGCCCTGTCCCCAGCCCTTTTTATATTTTATTTAGAGGCAGAGTCTTGCTGAGTTGCTCAGGGCCTCAGTAAGTTGCTGAGGCTGGCCTCCAAATTGTGTTCCTTTTACCTCATCCCCCTAAGCTGCTTGGATGGCTAGCTACTCTTGCCTGTCTTGTCAACAGCACCAAAAGAACATGAGCATTTTTAAGATGAAAGGATTCAAAGCACCGGAGAAGCAACAGCCATCTTTCACACTGATGTGATACTCACCAATAGCCCTGCGGAAGTTCTCCATCAGCACCTCTGTCTTCTTGATCTCCATGAAGTAAACTTTGCTCCCCACCAAGGAGCAGAAAGGCACCTTACTCCCCAGCTCCTGTGCAATCGCCAGAGAAAGGGCTGTCTACAGAGGCAAGAAAGGAAAGGTTTTCATTTTACAGTCTTGAAAACATAATTCAAACCCATCTATAAAAATATTTATTCAAGAGGCTGAACATGGTATTGCACACTTGTGATTCCTGAGACTCAGGAGGCTGAGGCAGAAGGATGGCAAGGTGGAGGCCAGCCTCAGCCACTTATCAATACCCTGGGCAACTCAGTGATACCCTGTCTCTAAATAAAATATATAAGTTTGGGGAATGGGGCTCAGGTGTTAAGTGCCCCTTGGTTCAATCCCTGGGACCAAAATAAATAAATAAATAAACAACACTAACAAATCAGGAAGGATTTATTACATGACCTTTATTTTATGTTAAAAGGCCAGAAAATAATGGATAATACATGAGGCCAAATCTGTAAGCGGTGGCTTGGTCTGCACAAGCTCCCCCTGACAGTGCCCTGTGGTCAATTATAAATTGATGCTCAGTAACATAACTTTGGTTGGCAGATGCTAAAGAGAACCTGGTGAAACAGACATGTCATCAAATACCAAGTTTTAGAAAGCATATGCTCTCAAGTGGGTCCAGGACTGGGAAATGCCATGGCCTCTGAGTGCCATTTCATCCTCCCTCATCTCTGAAATAAGAATGAGGTCAGACCCTAGGTGTGTAGGCCAAGCAGAGCCTCCTGAGATGCTGAGGGCCTCACTAAGTTGCTGAGGCTGGCCTCCAACATTAGATCCTCCTGCCTCAGCCTCCCAAGCTGCTGGAACAAGGCCAACTGAAGCTACTGCTTCAAAGATGGACCAGGGAAGGCTCCTCTTTTCAATGCCCGTTTGGTTTCAGCTCTGAGCAGCCGACATGGGGGATGATCAGCGAATGCTGTCAGGAAAAATCCACTAGCCCATGGGGCAGAGGTTGGTTCTAGTTCTGATCTTCTCCCTGTTTTCTAGGGTGGTCTTGAGCACACAATAGTGCTAATGCTGGACAGCCTCATCTGGCGAACTAAAATACTGTTTAGATTACAAGAAGCCAACAAGCTGCCCACAGGATGGTTTGATTGGGACCATGTAGTTTTATATGTGCCTTTAAACTTGGCTTTTGTGGGGGGGGGGATTGAACGCAGGGGCCCTCAACCCCTGAGCCCCATCCCCAGCCCTATTGTGTATTTTATTTAGAGACAGGGTCTCCCTGAGTTTCTGAGGGCCTCGCTTCTGCTGAGGCTGGCCTCAAACTCGCTATCCTCCTGCCTCAGCAACCCAAGCCAGCCACTGGGATTAAAGGCATGTTCCACCGTGCATGGCTCTTGCCATTTTTTGAACCCTAGGAACTTTCCTGTTAAAATCCAACTATTTGGTTTCTGTTGAGAAACCAGGTCTGGACACAGTGGCCCTCTTTTAGTGAAAGGGCACCACATCCTTGGGCTTGAGCAAGTCACTTTGCTTACCTCGCTGCCCGAATGCTTAGGCACCTGAGTTGGCAAGCCCAAAGCATGTGTTCTAATAGCAAAGGGAAAATGAACACAGAGGGATGCGATTCCAACACCATGAGGCCCAGGGGAGGCCACAGGTGGCAGTGCTCATCTGTTTTATTTTGATGTTCCTGGGAATGGAACCCAGAGCCTTGTATGTGCCAGGCAGCTGTTCCACCACTGAGCCTCAGGCCCAGCTTTTCTTATTTAGAGACAGGGTCTCACTGAGCTGCTGAGACTGGCATCCACGTTGAGATCATCCTGCCTCAGCCTCCCATGTTGCTGGGTTTACAGTTGTGAGCCACTGTGCCTGACTCTTCCCTGTTCTTTCACAGCCCCCAACTCCCCATTCTCAGTTTCCAGTGTCAAAGACAGTGCCCACTAGCCACTGAACAGCATCCCTGCCTCCTTCCACCTAATACTGAAGGGGTGACCATTACCCTTCCATTCAAATAGAAACAATACTTGGTTAAGAATGGCTCCTTTTCTGTCCAGCTTTCTCCAATTAAAAGCTCATGGAAGGGGCTGGGCTGGGGCTGGGGCTCAGTGGTGGAGCACCCGCCTAGCATGTGCAGGGCCCTGGGTTTCTTCCTCCATGTGACATAATAATAAATAAATAAAACAAAGGTATTCTGTCCAACTACAACTAAAAAACTATATTATAAAAAAGAAACTCATGGAAGAAAGGCACATATACCTACCCTTTCCTATGGAGCTCTTTATATCTCACTGATCTTTCCATAGCCTGTCATCTTGAAAGTCTAACTTGTATTTTTTTAATATTTTAATATTATCAGGCCTCCCAGCTGATCAATCACTACCCACCAAGACACATCCCAGACCTTTATGTTGTTTATTTTTGAACAGGGTTGCATTATTCATATTTATTTTTAATTTTTTTTTTCTTCGAAACAAGTTTAATTTTGTTCCAGCCCTAAATTGGGGGAAGAACTTAAATCTTAAAAAATTCTCAAAAATCAAGCCATTATAAAGTTAAGCACCCCTCCCCTTAGCAATAAATATTGAACTGATATAGGTGACGGAACTAATATAACTGATTTAGGTGTAGATGGACACAACACAATGCTTTTATCTTTATGTGGTGCTGAGGATCAAACCCGGGTCCTGTCCATGCTCTGTGAGCCCTCTACCACTGAGCCACAATCCCAGCCTGCTAACTTGTATTTTATGGATTAAGAAACTGAGAGCTGGGTGTGGGGGTGCACTCCTGTCATCCCAGCAGCTTGGGAGGCTGAGGTGGGAGGATGGCTAGTTGGAGGCCAGGCTCAGCAACCTAGCAAGGCCCTGAGTAACTCAGCAAGACCCTGTCTCTAAAATAAATACAAAAATGGCTGGAGATGGGGCTCAGGGGTTAAGCACCTGAGTTTGATCCCTGGAAGCCCCCCCCCCCAAAAATAGGAGAGTCTTTTCTCTGTTTTTTGGGTACAGCCTTGCAGTGCAGGTTGTTTGGCAGCATCGCTGGCCACTAACACTGGAGTCCCCCCATCATGTTTTGAAAACCACAAGAGACGACTCTCCAGATAGTGGCAAAGATCTTCTGGAGGGCAAAACCAGCCCAGGTTGAAAATCACTTCAGAGCTAATCTCACCTAGCTGGACTTCCAGAAAGAGCACACAGAGAACAGGAACAGGCCACAGCTCAGGGGTTCAGAGCTGGCGACTGTCCACACCAACGACACCAAACAGTGAGTCTCAGAAAGCCCTGTGGACATTAAGAAAGGGAAATCAGGGGAGGACACCCTATCCAAAAGTACCTCCAAAACATCCAGAAAGGAAGGTTCCAACCCTGAAAATCAGACTTCTTAAGAGCAACACTGGAAGACAAAAAGTACCAAATAACACTGAGTAAAACAGCACTGAAGGAAACAGCTATCATGCTGGTGCTGTGGCGCAGGCCTGTCATCCCAGCAGCTCAGGAGGCTGAGGCAGGAGGATCAAGAGTTGGAGGCCAGCCTCAGCAAAAGCGAAGCCCTAAGCAACTAAGTGAGACCCTGTCTCTAAATAAAATGTAAAAAGGACTGAGGATGGGGCTCAGGAGTCGAGAGCTCCTGGGTTCAATTCTTGGGGTTCAATTCTTGGTAACGCCCCCACCAAAAATGGAAGACGACTTGGACAAGCTAATGTTCCTGTAAGTGCACACTGTATGGCATTCCAGCCTCAAAAAATTTCCCCCAGACACAGAACTTCTTCATCCACCATCAGACACCACAAAACACACCCTGGCAACTCCATATGTACAACTTCAAAATTAGAATTCAAGCTTTTTTCACAGATGATTGTGTTTCTGCTTCTGAAAGGTCAAGTGGCCTGCCCCAGGCCTCCCAGCTGATCAATCAATACCCACCAAGATGTAGCCCAGACCTTTATGTTGTTTATTTTTGAACAGGGTCACATTAAGTCACTTAGAGCCTGGTGAAACTGCTGAGGCTGGCCTCCAACATGTGATCCTCCTGTCTTAGCCTCCAGAGTCACTGAGATGACAGGCAGGGGCCACCACCCCTTGTAAGAGCCCACTTCTTTACGTACAAGAGTGCAGGCTCCTACTCTCCTGTGCCAAGAGGCCCTTCCGGAGAACAAGCCATGCCCAGACCAGGAGCTCTGGGAAGCCTGAGGATCTGGCCAGTCCCCTTGCAGATCCCAACAAGCTCCACCATGTGTCCTCTTTTGTCCCCTGGAAAGCCCAAATTGGGGGGAATTATCAAACCCTCTGCCCAATTCCAGCATTTTTAATCAGTCAGCAGTTTGAAGCTCAGACTCAACTGAGCCATTTTGTGCCATCAGGAGACTTCCTGTTTCTCTGCCCAGAAAACACTAGAAGCCCCTTGAAGATCAAAATTGTGTTTCTGTTATTTGTCAATCATGCACGTAGCCAAAATAGTGGTGGGCAAATTTTGCATTCAAAAAAATACTGGCTGACTCATTTTCCCCCTCCAAAAATGTGCCACAGAAGATTTTTAAATATTTTTTTAATTGTGCATGGACATAATATCTTTGTTTCAATTTTTTAATATTTATTTTTTAGTTGTAGTTGGACACAATACTTTTATTTCACTTATTTATTTTTATGTGGTGCTGAGGATCGAACCCAGGGTCCTGCACATGCGAGGCGAGCACTCTACCACTGAGCCACAGCCACAGCCCGTCACAATTTTTTACGAGGCCCTGGACCAACAGAAATGGATTTTCAGCTGGGCGCGGTGGTGCATGCCTATAATCCTACCACTCAGGAGGCTGAGGCAGGAGGATCACAAGTTGGAGGCCAGCCTCAGCAACATAGCAATACCCCCAGCAACTTTAGCAAGACCCTGGCTCTAAATAAAATACAAACATGGGAAGTGACTCAGTGTTGATTGCCCCCAAGTTCAATAACTGGTTAAAAAAAAAAAAAAGAAGAAGAGAAAAGAAAAGGAAAAGAGATACATTTCCCAAGCAAAGGAGACTTGAAAGAGTTCAAGGACCATCCCAGAGACCAGACCCCTCTTAGGACTTTCCCCTCCCTCTGACCAGGATGATTTTCATTCTAGAAGTATGAGTTGAGATCAGATTCCTTTCTTAAACACACATGTGACCCACGTCACTAAACAAAGACTAGTTAAGATGCATATTCCAACTGGCTTCAACGTGAGAATCGTCCTCTTGGGCAGCAGAAATCAACGAGAACACAAGCACCTTTCCAGTTCCCAGGGGTCCGGCCCACAGCAAGGCTCTTCCTGCCATTTTCCTGCTTTCGATTAATTCTTCTATGATGTCACATGCCTGCAGCACAGAGGGGAGAAATGGTCACTATTACTGTGTTTCAGTGGGGAAAAAAATGCAGTCCCTGGTCCAAACAATTCACAGACTCGTCCAACCAACCCTGAGAGCCAGCACCCTCCAGGCACAGCTCTGGGTGCCCAGACAGTGGAGGTAAGAGAGGAAAGTCTGCTGGGCACAGTGGCCCACACCTGTGATCCCAGGGACTCGGGAGGCTGAGGCAGGAGGATCTCAGTTCAAAACCAGCCTCAGACAAAGTGAGGCCCTGAGCAACTCAGAGAGACCCTGTCTCTAAATAAAATGCAAAATAGGTCTGGGGAGGGGCTCAGGGGTTTAGGGCTCCCCCCGCCCTCCAAAAAAGACATAGACAAGAAACCAGAGGCTTTTCTTTGGCCCTTTCTGTTACTAGGAGGTTCCAAGGCCACAGTCACAAGCTCATATAAATTGCAGGTTTCTGTAGCTGCTCAGCCTCCAGGGAGACCATGGGCCATGACTCTAGGGTCCAGCAGCTTAGAGGTGGTGGAGTGCAAACCTCCAGATGTCATTACTAAACTCGGTGGCCTATAGATAGGCCATTTTTTTTTCTGCAAATAATAATAATAATAATAATAATAATAATAATAAAAATTAAAAATACCATAACTGAAGGGACTTGGTACAGTTGCCACTTAACAAAAGTAGAACTTACTGGTAAAAGGATGGTTAGGGTTAGGGCACGATGGTGCAGGCCTGTCATCCCAGGGCACCTGGAGGCTGAGGCAGGAGGACTGTAATGTGGAGGCCAGCGTCAGCAGCTCAGCCAGATCCTGTCTCAGAATAAACACAAAAGGGGCCACAGTGTGGTTCTGTGGGCAGCGCCCCCGGGGTCAACGCCGGGCACCAAAGTGACACTGAGTCGGGGCGAATGCCAGGAAGGTCCCCACGCCCCCCAGCCCCGCCCGCCATCCCTCTCATGCATTCTCCTGGCCCAGGAGCCCCGAGGCCGCCTGCTTGACCAGGGCACTCTCGTTGAGGCCCAGCCCTTTCCCGTGGCTGTGCGAGGCGATGCGCGGCATCTTCGTGGTGCTCTCCACCTCCTCGATCTTCAAAGTGCCAGCCAGAGCCCAACCAGTGCAGGAGCCACTACCCTGCACCCGCCCAGGGGTTACCAAGGGCCATTACAAGGGCGGCTGGCAAGAGCCCGCCTCTGTCGGTGCCCCATTGGAGGATATTGGAACACCGCCACTCTCCATTGGCTCAGGCATGTGCTCATCGCAGCTGCCGGTAGAGCTCCGCCCACACACTTCCCGCTGTGTCTCTGGGTTGACTTCCCTGGCAACAGGTTCTTCCAGCTAGCTCTGAGGGTGTGATTGCAGAAGGAGGGAGCCAAGAGTTTTGCTGCCTGGCTGAGGAGCTGAGCCCAGGGGGTGGGTGGCCCCGAGGAGCATTATTCTGGGTGTTTATTTGGTACCAAGGATTAAAACCAGGGGCTCTAAATCACTGAGCCCCAGCTCCAGCCCATTTTGTATTTTATTTAGAGACAGGGTCTCATTAAGAATCTTAGAGACTTGCTAAGTTGCTGAGGCTGGCCTCCAACTAGCGATCCTCCTGCCTGAGCCTCCAAAGCCGCTGGTATTAGAGGTGTGCGCCACCATGCCTGGCACCTACTCAGAATCTTAATAAATGAGTGAGAATTTATCAGAAGCAAATGGCATTGCACCATTTTGCAGATGAATAAAATGCATCCAGAGAAATACAGAACTTCCAGGGATAAGTGAGTTCACAGGAGGGTGAAGACACGCCCGAGATCCAGCCCAGCTGTGGGGGCTCCTGACTCCCATGTGATTTCTTTGTCCTCTCTAGTCTGACTTTAAAATCTAATTATTTTATTCTAATCATTGACATCATTATTGAGTCAATGTTTGCCTCTATCCCTATACTGCTTTACATTATGAAGGTGGAGAACACATATTTACCATTTTAATTTTAATTTTGGAACGTGGTACACAGTCTACAAACAAGCTTCTAGATAAGACTTCTGATGAATTCAAAGAAAGTTCTAGAAGATATCCCCCTGCACACGCACACACACGGTTGAATCCATGCTCTTTAGTTTTATACTATGGATTGAACCCAGAGGCACTTCACCACTGAGCCCCATCCCCACTCTTTTTTTATGTTTTATTTACAGTCAAGGTCTCACTGAGTTTCTTAGGGACTCACTAAGTTGCTGAGGCTGGCCTCCAGCTTGCAATCCTCCTGCCTCAGCCTCCCAAGTCACCGGGATGACAGGAATATGCCATTGTGCCTGGCTTCAATTATATTTTGTATCCACTAATAGGTACTAAAATGCCAGATCAATGCAATGAAACATACACCAATAATCCTATGGAGAACTACCTTCCAGAACCGTGCACTGGACAAACCATCTATCCCGTCTCTCAGCTTCTCACTCCCATCAAGTTTCACCTTAAGTCCTTCCACCTCTCTTCTCTCCAGCCCAAGACTGAGGCCCTCAGTCACTTGGTTCCCAACTCTTTTGCTCCCTGCCTGCCTTGACCTCTGTCCCATCTTATCTTTGAACCCCCAAGCCTGGGATCAAGCCTGCCTTTCCTTCTGTACTGCTGCTCAGGAGGAGAAAGTCACCCAGGGTTCCCCAGGAGCCCTTGTGTCATCATAGCCTCCAACCTCAGCTGAACACTCACAGCTGTGCAAGTGATGATCTAATATTGTATTAGTTAGAATGTTAGTATAACTGCATTAATGGAGAGATTCAAAACAATGGTGGGTAAAGCAAAATAGAAGTTATTTTTCTCAGTTGGGCATATTGCCGCATGCTTGTAATCACAGGGCTCAGGAGGCTGAGGCAGGAGAATGTCCAGTTGGAGGCCAGCCTCAGTAACATAGTGAAACCTAGTCTCAAAATAAAACATTAAAAGGGCTGGAGATGGAGGTCAGTAGTTAAGCACCCCTGGGTTCAAGCTCCAGTACAAAAAAAAAAAAAAAAAAAAAAAAAGTATGGCTATCTGCAAGGGATTTCCAAGAAAGAAAAGCAAAGCCCGGGACCCAATGGCTTGACTCGATTTTGAATTCTATGATATATTTAACGAATGAACACCAGCCAGGCAAGGTGGTGCACTCCTGTCATCCCAGCAGCTGGGGAGGCTGAGGCAAGAGGATTACAAATTAGAGGCCAGCCTCAGCAAAAGCGAGGGCCTAAGCAACTCAGTGAGGCCCTGTCTCTCAGTAAAATATAAAAAAGTGCTGGGGATGGGGCTTCGTGGATAAGTGCCCCTGGGTTCAAATCCTGGTGCCAAAACAAAGAATGAAACCAAATGCATCTCAAACTCTTATCAAATAAATAAATAAATAAAGAGGAAGAAATGTTTTCTAATATGTTCCCATGAAGCCAGCATCATCCTGGTAACAGCATCTGGTAAAGATTCTACAAGCAGAAAAAAAAAAAAAAAAAAAAAAAACAAGGTCAATATCCCCATGAACATAGACACAAAATTTTTCACAAAAATCTGGTATTAGTAAACCAAATTCAGTGGCAGTTTTTCTCATTGATTGTGGTCCTAGGGAGGGAACCCAGGGATGCTCTACCATTGTGCTGTATCCCTCGCTCTCTTTGGTGTTTTTATTTTGAGTCACTGTCTTACTAAGGTGTGGAGGCTGGCCTCCAACTTGATTGCCATCCTCCTGCCTCAGCCCTTGAGCCACCTGGATGACAGATGATCACCACTGTGCCCTGCTTGAATGAGATTCTGCCACTGCATCAGACTTCCTGCACCTCTGATTCAGTGTGACATTAGCAGATCTGTTCAGTTCTGGGGGTGACAGGGAGCTCAGCTGGAGGCCTGAAAGTCTGCTCTGAGGTTGGTGTACAACCCACTGAGGAGCACACAGGGTTAATGGCAATTGCTGGCAAGGTAGGTCCCCTCTGAGAAAAGAGAAATTTCCATTTCACTCCTGAAAGCATCTTTAAAGCCCAAATTTCAATCAAAGGGGAAAGTATAATAACTTCCTCTGGGCAAATTTATAATGAATCCAGGATTAATTGCCCTTAGTAAAGTTGAATTCAGGACTGGCTGTTTGTAAAGAAGTCTGAACCACCTCAGTTTCAAAATGGCATTGAAAACACAGAAATAAGCCAGCATCCTATGACCACGAAGAACAAATTCCAAAATCATACAGTTCTGCAGGCAGTTTTCCAGCAGTCATGTCCCCAGGGATGGTGCCCAGCTTGTGGGACTGAAGGGGACATGGGGAGTGTGCTGTGGAGGAAGATGCCTATATAGGCTAGTGCTCTGTGGGTGAATCCCACTCAAGTTGGGGTCATGGTACATTTACACGTGTCCATGCATCCTCAGAGATGGGTATGGTGGCACATTCTCTCATCCCAAGAGCTTGGGAGGCTGAGGCAGGAGGTTCAAAAGCTGGAGGCCAGCCCCAGTAACTTAATGAGGCCCTGAGCAACTCAGCAAGACCCTGTCTCTAAACAAAATATAAAACATGGCTGGGAATGGGGCTTAGGGGTGAAGCATCCCTAGGTTAAGTCCCCAGTACACACACAAAAAGAAAAAAAAAACAGGAAAGAAGACCAGCAGCCCTCAGAACGTGGGTGGCCTCAGGAGGGCTGACCTGTGGGCTAGCCTTTATGCTCAGTCCCGAGGCTGGCTTTGAACTCAGGCATGTGGCTGGTGTGGAGGGACATGGAGCTGATGAGGGTCTTGGGCACATCTGGGCCACAGATGGCTGTAGAGATATTCTTACTCACCTGCTCTCTCCAAATGACAAGAAGATAGAGAAATGTTGACAGAGGGCTCCAACTTCAAGTCAACCCTTCAACAAGCTGGGAACCATAAATGGTGAGCCTTAGTTTCTAAATCTGTGAACTACAGCCAAGGACAGGAGCCACACTGCCTACTGAGAGGTCTGTGGAGAGAATTACAGACTAGAAAATATGGAAATACTCATGAAGCTTTAAGAAACTGTTCAAAGTTGGTGACAGGTAGAGATTCAAAAATGTCTGTCAGGTATTTCTACAGATGATACTTGAGATGTGTGGGTGCTGTGAGTGAAAGAGGATAATATGTTTTTACATCTGAGTCAGAGAAGCCTGTTCAGTTTTGCTGCCCACCATAATCTGTTGAGATAGGTGCAGAGTCTCACACTCATTACTCATGAAAACAAAACAAGGTTTCTGAGCATGGAAGGGGCTTATCCAAATTCCCACAGCTCCTCTGTGATGGAAATGAGGGCACATTGCACTCTGCCATTTGGGCTCTTGTAGGATTTGGTACAAAATCCTCTCTAAAAAGTCAGATTGACAAAACTGGGTGGGGAGCAGACTGGGTGTGATGTCACATGCCAGGAGCCTTGGATTCAAGTTGATTATTGCCAGTTTCTGAGACTTGAGTGTCTCTTTTTCCCTTTCCTGTTTTCCTGAGGAGTATTTGTGTCTTCAGATCAACATTCTGTGCTCTCCTCTTTCTCTGATATTTGGCCACCCCTGTCCTTGAGTCAGGAATTTTCTCCAGGAAGAAGCCAGGTGGTTATATGATGCAAAAGATAAAATCTAGCTTTCAGGCCAAACAGATGTAGTTGGATTCCCAGCTTCACCTTTTCTTAATATGGGACATTGCACAAGCCATGGTTTCTGAGCCTCAGTTTCCTCATATTAACTGACTCCTCTGTGTCTCTGAGATGCTTTCAAAATTTAATGAAACACAAATGAAAGAGCCCAGCCTGGGGCCCAGGACTGAGCCAATGCTCAAAGAGATGGGGCACCTTTTTCATTCCCCCTCCACGGAAAAAGTTCCATGGGAATATAAGATCAGTGTGTCCCAGGGAGCAGGCAGGCAACACCTTACTAGCTCTGGCCACCAGGGACCTGAGAAAAAAGCAAAGATTCAGTGAGACGAGTCCAGAGAAGGTGGTGTGGAAAAGTTCAGAAACATGTGGCTAATAATTCCCTGGGAGAAGAAGGAAAAGTTGCTTCTATAAAAAAATCTATGTCAAGAAAAAAAATCGAGGGAATCTTAGGGACAAACACTATTCTGTACAGAGTTGATAGGGCCTTGAAGATTATCTTATCCAGCTCCTTTGACCCATGTGGAAATTGAGGCACAAAAAAGGAGGTTACTATTGGGGTCACAGAAGGCATTCATGGAAGACTTCCAACTTCCTCTAGTGTTCTGAAAAACCAGCCTCTACCTCAGAGCAAAGCCTGTCCAAGGAAGAGACATGACCTTTGTCCTTGGAAAGACCCACAGAGCACTCCTAGGCACATTCCCACCCTGCTGAGTTGTTTATCTACAAATAACAGGCGAGATCTGCTGTGACAGGTGTCCCTGACTCAGTCAGGCTAGGTGGGGTTCCATAGCAGCCCCCTAGCAGCCACCAATCAGCATGAGACAGGGAAATACCTGGGATGCCAGTGGTTTATGGTGGTTGATAACAAGTTGGGAAACCATGTAGTTCAGCACATATACCCCTCTTGGCTTAAACCAATCAGATCAAATGAATACCCCTTTTGTACTGACCAATCACCCCTACCCAACTTGTTCCCTCCAGTGAATGTGCTAATCATGTTTTAGAGTTGTTATTTGATTTTCCTGCGGTGTGTGATGATTTGCTAAAAGAGGCTATGATGTATGTGAAGTCCCTGCCCTCTCCAAAAAATGTATAAAAATGCTGCAAACCCTGGGCTCAGGGCCTCTCAGCATCACCAGTTGCTGTGTGTGCACGAGGAGGACCGAGCTAGCTCACAATAAACACCTCTTTGCTGCTTACATCGATCTTGGGTCTCTGGTGGTCTTTGGGGGTCCTGAATTCAAGCATAACAGTTCATGAAACCTCCCATGCAGCCTGTTTGGGACTGAAAGAGGGCCTACCTGTGTCATGGAAAGGGAGATAGAACTGTAAGGGTCCCGAGAAACATCAGAGAAAGAGACCACCAAGTGACCACTCATGCAATTGGCAGAAGGGGGATTTATTGAACCAGCATGCTGGGGCTCCGTGCCCACTCAAGAAGGGAAAGCAGCCCAGAGCCCCGAGCAGGGGCTGAGTACTGCTTAAGTACACTTTTTGGGGAAGGGCGGAGGGCTTTGTATACATCAGAACAAATCATCATTAGGCGCGGGAAAATTGAATAACAACTCCTAAACATGATTGGTTCATTCATTGGCGGGAACAGGTCAGGCTGGAGTGATAGGTCATTCCTAAGGAGGGGGTTACATTTAAACTGATTGGTCCAGGCCCTGCAATGCCTATGTGCGACCACACAGAGCCCTTATTAAACAATCCAAATAGTCAGGGGAAATATTTACTGGGCGGTTCTAAGCATTGTCTTAACAGCTACAGAAATTTCGGGTTTTGCAGGTAGCATAGAAACCTAACAATACCTCCTTTACATTTTAACTCAGACCTTGCAGCTTAGAAACTTTTACAACACCAGGTCTTTTACCCTTTAACTTTTATGCTTTAACTTCAATTTCTTTTACCCTTACAGAACCTGTTCCTATCTTTTGGTGGTCAGAAGAGAAACAGGAAAGAAGGTGGGTCCATTGGCAGCATCCAAAGCCTGTACCCCAACATTTCTGTCCAAGGCCTGGTGGCCTTGCAATGAATCTGATCTGCCAGTTGAAGCTGGCTGGACAGCCCTACCTGTCTAGAATTCTTCCTAGCCCATCCTGCCATGAAATAAGAAATTCTGCACTCAAAGAGGGGGCTGGGGCAGGCAGGATGTCCTTGGAGGTCCTTAACAGCTCTGGAAGTCTTCACACAGGGTCTCTGGAAAAATGAGAGGTGATGTTCCTGCAGAAGAACCCTTAGAAACTTCTGTGTGATGGTGACGCATACCATTTCTTCTTCCATAATCATCCATGCTATAGCCCTGGCTCAGGTCAGACAGCCTGCCATGCATGCACTTTATTTTAAAATACCTCTTGCTTTATCTATATCTGTATCTATGTATCAATCTCTCTCTATATCTATCTACCTACCTATCTACCTATCTATCTATATATCTATATATCCATACATCTATATATCTATACATCATATCTATCTATATCTATATATCTGTATATCTATATATCATCTATCTATCCCTGTGAATTCCTGAACTCCCAGTCAGAAGAAAGCACTCAATTCTGTCTTTGAGTATGGTGATGGTGATGTGATTTCTCAGACAGAACCCTCTGAGCTCTGCAGCAGAAACAAGCCCCCTCCTGATGTAATTTAAAAGAATAGCCTCCTAATTTTCTCATCTCTTTGCTGGATACACCTTATCCAAGGACAGGATAAGCCAATGTTTGGTTAAATAGTTCAGAGGTTAATTCTCAACAGATGTGAGAACTTTTTTCTTACATTCCTCCACTCTTAGAGGGAATCTGGTCAGCTCTTCTTGCTGGATTCACAAGGCTACCTTTGGCCCACATGTTCCCCACTCTTCAGGCCTTCACACCTACATTCAATCACTGAAAGATAACAGAACAAAGGACAGGAACCCTGACAGAAATGCAGGAAAGCTAAAAGAAAACCTTAGCTATAAAAAGGAGAAGAAGACCCTTCCACGGATACCACCTCTTGGGTCTCCTTCTTCCTCTGAGACGTCTTTTCTGCTGTCCTTTAATAAACTTCTACTTTCCACTCTGACCTTGTCTCAGCGTGCTTCTCTGGTGTTATACTTCAACATTGGGGAACCAAGGACTCGTCACTGGTAAACAACAACAACACTGGTGTCCGAAGAATTGAGGATTTCTGTCCTTTTTTGTATTCTAGGCTTCCTTTGTTCTCATGCCTTTTCTTCTTATTTTTCTCTTTTCTGAATCCTTGACTAGGCCCAGAAATAGGCCAAGAAATTCTTGGTGGGGTGGCCCAAAGGTGGAACACAGGTGGGCTGAAGGAGGAAGAGCAATACAGAGAGCGAAAGACAAATGAACCACCTTAAAGCTTCCTGTAAAGAGGGGGAATTCTTGGGACAGATTACCTTGGTTACAGGTGGAGGGGTGAGGTTCTTCACAGGGGTCAAAGAAGCACTCTGAGAGAGTTAAAATTCTTCCCTTATTGGACAGTCTCCAAATGGTTGGAATCATTCAAAATCGGTCTTCTTGATTTTGCCTGACTCAAGTTATCTATCTGTACTGACTGCCTGTCTAATTCTGGCTTCATGAAAACATTTGCTTTTCAATTTTCAGTATTTTCCCTATAATTTAACATTGCAAAAAACAAAGAAAAAGGAACCATTAAATCATCAAGGAAAACAATTAATGGAATGCACTTGGGCCCCTTCCCTTCAGTCTCTGGACACTCCCTCAGCATTTCTGCTTTTTTTTTTCTGCCAGGGTCACAGGAAGCACCTGGGGTAACTGTGTTAAGATGATGAGAGTCACGGCCTCAAGAAAGAGTGCTTTTGTAAAGTGATCCCAAATAAATAGTGAAGGAGAGAGCAGAGTTCAAAACTAGGATCTCCTAAGCCCTCAGGCACAGAATAGGCTCAGTATTCATTTCTAGTTTGTTTGTTTTTTTTTTTTTTAATCTTCATACAGATTTCCAGATTTGTATTAATTTGCAGATCCACTGAAAGACCCAAGCAACCTCATTCTACTTGGGACCTCATTTTGCTCTGAAACTTAACCTTTGACCTACTATAGTCCTAAAGTCAGGAAAATACCACAGAAAAGCTCTGTGGAAACAGTTCTAAAAAAGCCGCAGATGGTGATCGCTGAAGACAGGCCAAGATATTGTAATATCTGAAATTCCAGATGCTCCCATCTAGGTGTGGTGGCCAATATCTAAACTAGAAGCCCTGCAGCTGGGCTCCTGCCCCCCTTGCCACACCCTCATGGTTTAAACCAATCATTTTACTTGCATCAAACCCTTGAACTAAGAATCCTTTCCATATTCTTAATCCGCTAATCCTGTTTTAGAATTGTTGTTGGATTTTCCGCGGTGTGTGGTGATTTGCTAAGAGATGCTGTGATGGATGTGGGGTGCCTGCCTTCCCCAAAGAGTGTATAAACTGCTGCAGGCCCTGGGCTGGGGCCTCTCAGCGCCCCCAGTTGCTGTGCATGGAGGACCGAGCTAGCTCGCAATAAACACCTCTTTGCTGCTCACCTTGATCTGGGTCTCTGGGGGTCTTTTGGGGGCCGCAAATTAAACATGACAGCACCTGGGTTTTAATCCTTCCAGGTCACGATGGTTGGTGGAGAGGATTCCAGGAAGGGCATATGGATAAAAGGTCCTGATCCTGGGCTAGGGCTCAGTGACCCAGACCAGTCCGCTATCCCTGGGGTGAGGGCGGCGGAGTGCAGAGAGGAGGAAAATCTCGCTAGTACTGGCGGTGGTGGGGCCAACACGTGAGCTGCAGGCAGCAGCAGTGTTCGGTGGGGGCTGAGGAGGTTAAGGGGGGGTATTTGAGGAGGTTGAGAGCGGCAGAGACCAAGGCTGCAAGGGGAGTGGGTCGGGTGGGTGGCCCGCATCTTCGGAGGTAGCCCAACAGGCCCGAGGCTACAGCAGCACTGCCCAGCGCTGCCCAGTCCCTGCCATTTGGGGACCCAGCACAGGGCAAGGCGCCAGGTGCCGTGGGCCAGTCCCCCTGGCCATTCAATCCTTGCACTCGGGTGCAACCCTGGGGCCCGCCTCAGTTTCCCAGGGTGGCGGGGTTGGCACTGCTGGCCATGGCACTACCACTTTGCTGTGTACCAGGCACTTAACTTGTGCGTTTCCATGCTCAGGGTGCACAGAGAGGTGCAGCGCCCTGCCCAAAGTCACACTGCTGGGATGTGGTGGGATGAGCTTCCAATACCCGTGCAGGCCTGCGCCCTTCCTGGCCTCTGGTCCTTCTCCCAGCGGTGCTCACAACTGGTTCCCTCAGGTCCTGGTGGGGCTGCTGAGGGTGTTCTGGGACTTGCTCTGAAATTGGATGCAGCAGAGTGTGTGAGTTCCTTGGGACAGGCTTTTTCCATGCCTTTGTCCAATTACTGGAAGGTATTCCTGTTAGGTGCCCTCTGAATCTGGCTGCAACCAAATAAAACTGTTTCCCCATCTTCAGTGCTATCTTAGGTGCCTTGCCTTGTCCATCACTACAAAAGTATACTTCTATACACTTAAACATTGTTTATGTTTTCATGAAACGGTAAACAGATGAGATTAATTGTGTACTTCAAATAACAAAATATCACTTATTAAAATGGAATAATTTGCCTAAGTTCAGAAATTTACAAGGATTGTTTTAAAGTGTGAATAAAGAAGAAGTTAACAGATGAGAAAGAGAAATTAGAAGGTTCTAAGTATGGATTTAGTAGAAGGAAAATTTGTTTTGGGATAAGAGAGTGTATGTGATTAAGTAAATCAGAGGGTTTAAACAAGTGATAAAGAAGGTCTGTTTATGTTGGCTATATAGGATTCAGTAAGTCATAAAGAAGGTCTGTGTAAGTTGATTATATATGTAAGTTTTTTGAGCAAGTAATCTTGAAGTAATTAAGCATTATACAACTGTGGTTAAACCACAACTGTTATTTTGCAATACTGTAGTATGTTATTTCTTTAAGAGCTAAACTTGATTAATATAAAATCAACTATAGTAATTGTGGTAGTATTACTCTTTTTTGTATATCAAATGTGTTCATGTTTTCCAGGTATATAAGTCTTTAAATTAGAAGCTCGACAACAACAACAACAAAAAAAAAAAAAAAAAAAAAAAAAAACTTATATCAAGCTGGTGTTCTCCAAACTAAAGTTGCATGGTAATTTTAGACTTATAAGAATAACATATTGGAGATTTATTTATATCATTTAATTTTCTATAACTGGACCTGTTATCAATAATATAAATATGAAGTCCTATACACTGGGTAGAATTCAAATGTAACATCATATTTTGTTAGCTAGTATTCATGTAACATCAAACAAAAATATATGTAAACTTTATAAAATGATATTTAAGAAACAAAGATCAACTTCAATACTAGAACACTTTACCTAAGATTTATAAAGAGCCTTGCCTTCCCTGAGATAATGTTCTGCCTACCATCTTACTATATATCAGAATGACTCCAAAGTAGCCCTGACTTCAGCTAAAAGCCAGTACTCTTAATTTAAGGTGAAACTGACTTTTCTGGATCTTTAAGATCAAGAATTAAAGTTAAATTAAAAAGGCCAAGAAAACCAATATTTGACTCTTGCCCTCTGAGTCAGTCTGAATCTAGGGAACAGGGAACTTCTCTAAAGAGCTTTGCAACTCTGGACCACATAACCTCCTGATCAGGGAGATTAATGAGACCACTGGAGAATGAAAACCCAATCAGTGAACTTGCCGTGAATAGGAGGGTCATTTGAGACAGGAGATGCCCCTGATTCTTCCAAGGAAAGCCACATGGTCAAGCAAGATCTGGACCCCTCATTGTGCAGATAGTACTAGCAGAACTAAGAGGCTGCTTTCAAGTTCTCCCACAAGTGATCCCTATGGGAACTCAGCTGACTCTTAATGATAGAAACAAAGTCAATTTTGACCAGCTTCATCTTAAACACCTACCAAAAACAGTTAAGATAAAACACAGTAATTCCTGGGAGTAATGAAGGACAGGAACAGCTAGAAAAGAGGAGACAGCAACTAGGCCAACAGAACTCCAGGGGTGGTGTTCAGTCAAGTGTGGCCTTGGCTCCTCCACCTCACAGGACCCCTATTAGTCCTCTTTATGTTTCTCCTAATAGAACTCTGTATGTTAAATTGCCTACAGAAGTTCCTGCAAGATCAGATACACAAATTCACCAACCAGCCAGGCAATCAACTACTTCTTTAAGACTACCAGCCCCTGATGCCCAAGACAGAGACCTATGACTCATGACCAACTCTTCTAGTGAAAAACCAGCCTATACCTCAGAGCAAAGCCTGTCCAAGTAAGGGACATGACCATTGTCCTTGGAAAGACCCACAGAGCACTCCTAAGCACATTCCCAACCTGCTAAGTGGTTTATCTACAAATAACAGGAGAGATCTGCTGCACCAGGTGTCCCTGACTCAGGCTAGGTGGAAACCCATAGTAACCCCCTAGCAGCCACCAATCAGCATGAGACAGGGAAATACCTGGGATGCCAGATGACCCTCCCAGTAATTACATGTTGGGAAACCATGTAATTCGCATGAAAAACCGTCTTGGCTTAAACCAATCAGTTCAAATGAATATTTGTAACCAATCACTTCTACCCAACTTGTTCCCACCAGTGAATGTGCTAATCATGTTTTAAAGTTGTTATTTGATTTTCCTGTGGTGTCTGATAATTTGCTAAGAGATGCTATGATGTATGTGGGGGGTCTCTGCCTTCTCCAAAGAATGTATAAAACTGCTGCAAATCCTGGGCTCTGGGCCTCTCAGCATCACCAGTTGCTGTGTGTGCGCAGAGGACCGAGCTAGCTCATAATAAATGCCTCTTTACTGCTTACATTGATCTTGGGTCTCTGGTGGTCTTTTTGGGGGTCCCGAATTCAAGCATAACACTAGCTCTAGAGACTCTTTCCCACCTAACACCCTTCATAACCTCTTTTCCAGATATTACAACCTCTCTTTCACTTCCTAGAAATGAGATCTGCTCTCTGGCAGGTCCACTCTACTTGGTCTGTCTGCTCTACAGCATCCCCACCATGAAGCATCAAACCTAAACTCCCCACACATCAGATGAGGAGCCACCAGTCAGATGAACACTGGCAGATCAACTTCACTCACATGCCTAGGCACAAAGAGCTTCACTACCTACTTACTTTGGTTGATACATTCTCAGGTTGGATAGAAGATTTCCCTACATCCAGGGAAACTGCTGACACTGTCACCTCAATCCTCATCAAGCAGACCATTCCCATGTTAAGAATTCCCACCTCCTCCCAGTTAGACAAAGGTCCAGCCCCCACTTCTCAGGAAACAAGCAGACCAGTGCCTTCCTGCAACATTCATTACCTCAGTCCCAGCACAACCACAAACTGAATTGGACCCTCTTCAACTCAGTCTTACTTCAGGAACTACATTCTCAGTTGTTGCAACCTTGCTGGATGGGACCCCATACAGTCATATTTACTACCCCAATGGTGACCAAGCTTTTAGACATTCTCCCTGGTACCATGTCTCCCACCTGAAAAAGGCACCTGTTCCAAATATCCAGTCCTGGACTTCCACCACGCCCACTAAACTCAAAATTTCTCACCAATCCTGTTCTTCTTTTACTAATCATTAAATTTCTTTCAAGTTTCTATCCCAACCACAGATGGTGCTTTAACATCCAAGTGACATGGCATGAGGATTACACCACCCACTCTCAGTTTATGGGTCAATTGCCCTTCCACTGGCTGAAATTGGGCTGTCACCCTTAACATTACTGGATTCAACCAAGCTACCTCTGATACTTCCTAGAGTCCCTACGACAGGACCAAAGGCTGATACCAAGGATCTCCTCTGCCCAGGACTGATTTGAAGCCATCGATCACTTGTGGTTTCAAGGAAATTTTATGGGCTTTACCCCTGCCAAAATAACTGTTTATAGCCACTGGGTGTTATTTCTGGCTGCTTGGTGTTCCCAGACCTGTCCCTGAACATTCCTCCACTTTCTCCCCTAGGTCCTATGCTGCCCACCATTAAGCAGGATGTAGCCAGAGGATTTTATGATTTCCCCATGTCACTTAGAAAAACAAATGGGAGGAATGTTAGGTTCAGGACAGGCTGAACCCAGTTGTATGTAGGGCAGGCTGAACGGATGTTAGCTGCAGGATAACACATGCCCCCCCCCCCCCGTTCTTTATCACCTGTTTACATCAAGTCTGAACACTCGACTCCCACCCATCTGGTGCAACAGAAACCCACATCTGACCCCTGCACCATCTGCCTGAAGGCAGAAGAGGATACCCTTAGCAACTACTGTGTAATCCAATCATTGTCCACCAACAAGGCAGCTTGCAGACCAAGAGACCCCATTAGAATTTGGCTTTAAAAACTCCCTCCTGCTGGTGCCTCCATCTCTTGTTCTCTCTTTCTCAATCTCTTTCTTCACTCTCTCTTTCTCTCTCCTCCTCTTTTGCACTGCTGCAATAAAGATCTCTTGGTCACTCCGAGTGTTGTGGTCACTTTCCTTTCGCTTCTACCCCTAAACTATCATTTGGCCCTGTGTGAGAGAGCAGAGGTGGGCTTAGAGTGATCTTTGTACTCCAGAGGTGGTGTCACTCACCCAAGGAAAGTGAAATACTGGAGCCCAAGCCTTGCCTCAGGCAAAGGAACATTTAGATAACCCTTGAAGCATGGGATTCCAGTCTGGAACAGTTGGTTGTCAACCCCAGAACCAAGGTTCCTCTCCTTGGTATTGAATGTTTATCAAGCCCACTTTGCTACTGAGCAGTGAGGTTTGTACACAACAGAACCTGCCTACACACATAAGTGAAAGTCGGTGTGATACATTCACATACATGTAGAAGAGAAATAAAGGGAGGACAATATATGACATGCATTGCAGTCTCACTTATAACCAGAAACTTCAGCTGTAGTGAAAGACAGCATGCATTCGAGTGCTTGCACCTGCTGCTAGTGAAGATGTTTGAGTTGGTTAAAAAAAGAAAGAAAGAAAAAGTACTAGGATCTAGTTCAAACAAGAAAATCCAAGAGGGAGATGAAGATGGAAACTAGTGTTGGGACACTTAGTGTTGGGACAACCTTATTTAAACTAATAAAAAATAGAGGCTAGATTGAACTAGGGATGACATGCCAAGGTCAATTGCAGGCTGCCTCAGTCTACCCACAGGTTGTACTATGACCCTTCCATGGATCCCTTCAGTTGCTACTAATAACAAGTAAAATATTAGCAAGATTGTAATTTTTAGATTCATTGGGGTGATATTTATGTGCCATCTCATACTGTTAGCATATATACTAGTAGTCTATGTTTACTCACTATAATTTTAAATTTATGTTGAGTTAATGTGTAGTGTGAAAAAATGAGCACTAATTTTCATAAAGTTTCCTTATTCTCCTGAAGCTCCCCTTACTACTTTGTCTTACATAATTAGAGGCAAGGGGTAGAGTTTCCTATAAAAACTTTTAAATATTGTGTCTTAAAATAATTGTCATTTAAAGTGGGCTTGATTAAACCATTTTAAGATCAAAATTCTTGTGACCAGATGAATCTTGATGATACAGATCCATCCCACCCAAGAATTGTGTGAAGCCTAGATCCTGGCACCCAAACACTAAATTGGTGTCCCTCAATATATTTGATAACTAAAAATTTTCCTTAAGGACTGTTCTGCCTCTTTGAGAATACTATTGAGAACATATCCATTACCTACTTTATTTTAACAAGAAAGTGATGACAAACAACTTCTTTCTGGGAAAATTATTTTTTCTGATGTGTCTGACATATAAAAAAGGCTATGATCTTGTTTAGTGACACCTTTGTCAATTATTCTAGAATCTTGGAAGGCAAGGTTATGTTTGTCTGTGTTTAATGGGAATTCACATTAGAAATGTTGACATCTAAACACTAATATCATTTTAGCAGTTTGATGTGAGAACAGAGTTGGGAAGTGACAGCCGTGTGTACGATAGTAGTTCTGAGTTGAGTAGAATATACATTCATGTCATCACTTTGGCGGGGTGGGTTACTTACTAGGGGTTGAACCCAGAGCCACTCTACCACTGAGTTCCAGCCCTTTCTCCCCTTCTTGAAATGGCAGTCTCAAACTTGGGATCTTCCAGCTTCAGCCTCCCAAATTCTTGGGATTAACAAGAAAGCAGCACCATGCCCAGCTGTAATCACTTTTAAAATAACCCTTTCTACTTACTGGTGTTCATATTAGCAAATTTGAAAAATGCAGATAGATGTACATACACCAGATCTCATGGTATGACTCATTACAAATTATCTTTTCATTTGAAACACTGCTAGTTATGATAGAGAAAATTAAAATAGCATTTAGCTCAAGCTAGCTACAATGTAACAAAAATTTCTTCAACTTGTTTAACTTTAAAAAGGATGTTTATTTTGACTTTTTAAAAATCTTGTAAAGTGTTTGTTGCTTATTAGTATTGAAAGGTGCTGTGGAAACATGTAAGTAAAGACTTCTCGGAAGAGAATATATTTTCAATTGTGTAGAGATGTATTGAATCTCTTTGACCTGAGAAGCCAGCCAAATTGAAAATAATTACTTTTTTTTATTTTAAGCAAGAAAAATTTCCCAGAGTAAAAGAGGTCAGTACTGTTAAAAATACTGTTAAAAATCATTACTTTTTTTCATATTCACATATTCCTATGTAAACTAAATAAATAACGAGTTACAAAGATATTGAAAATGTTCCAGTTTCTAAGCATGGAGGAAATGTCATCAAATGGACAAAACATGGATGCCTTTTTGGAGTTTTACATTTGAGAGACATAAGAGTTAATTGGAAGAAAAACAAATAATTTACCATACAATTCTGTGGTTTATAATTAAGGCATTTCATTGATTTTTAAGATGCACATCTGAGATGGATGGAATCTTAAAATTGGCATGTTGTAACCACATGGAAATTTTTCTTCTCAGTTGAACATAGAATAAGAATGTTCTAAGTGTCTTAAAGGTGGTGGCATCTCAGAGAGAATGAAATAGGAAATATATAAAAATGTCAGCACATTGGTTAATTTTTAGCATCCAAAACTATTCAAAGGTGACTTGTAAAAAAAAGTTACAGATTTCTATATCCTTCTTTTTTTTTGGAGGGGGGTGAGTACCAGGGATTGAAATCAGGAGCACTCAGCCACAGAGCCATATCCCCAGCCCTACTTTATATTTTATTTAGAGACAGGGTCTCACTGAGTTGCTTAGTGCCTCACCATCCCTGAGGCTGGCTTTGAATTTGAGAGAGTCTTGTCTCAGCCTCCAGAGCTGCTGAGATTACAGGCATGTGCCACCACGTTTCACTTCTAAATCTTTCAGTCTAAACTTGAATCTTTTTTTTTTTTTTTTTTTTGCAAAGGTCAAGAATGTTTTATTGTGGCTTGGGTGGGGAGGGGAGCGCTGCCCTACCCTGCACCCTGAGCAATTGTTGCGAGCCCAGAGGTGGCAAGAGGGAGGGGGCCAGGCCTGGAGGCTGAATCCAGCTAGCCAACCAGGGCCCTGCCCATTGGCTGCTGGGTGGGGCGGTAACCATGGCGACGGCCATTGCTAAGGGCCAGAGCCAATCAGGGCATCACCCGGGCTGTTTCAAAAATCTCCCTGAAGTGCTTGGGGGAGGGGAGGCCAGAGCTGCGCATGGGGGAGGTGAGGTCAGAGCGGCGCGTGGGGGAGGGGAGGGGAGGTCGTGGCCCAGCAGGGACGGTCCCCCTCCACGTTGTCGCGTGTGGGGCCTGGGCGCTCACTTGCAGCCCTTGGGCACGTTGGGGACACTGGGCTTGGCTGCCTTCTTCAACTTCTTGCTCCCAGCCGCTGCCTTCTTGGCCTTGCTGCTGCTGCTGCTGCTGCTGCCCTTGTCCTCGGTGGCAGCGGCCTTCCGGGGTGCGTGCTTGTTGGCTGTGGCACCCTTGGTGGGTCAGGGGTCCACGTGGCGCCGTGCTGCCTGCTTCTTGGGTTTGTGCACCGTTAGCTGGCCGTCAGCTTTTGGCAATTGAGCTTGAAGGAGCCGGTGGCGCCTGTGCCCTTGACCTGCAGTAGCAAGTCACTCTGCACCAGCGTGCACCAAGTACTTGAGGTAGGTGCAGCTGTTCTGCTGGTTGAACCCCTCCACCTTCCTGGCCTCTGCATAGATGCCCGCCAGCGACAAGCTTCTGCTTGCTCAGCCTGCGCACGTCTCCACCACTAGCTGGCTGTACTTGACCGGCTGGTTCTTCTTGCCGCTGCTTCTATGTTTGGGGCCACCACGGCCCTTGTCGCTGCCCCCCCCACCTTGCCGCCCTCCCCATGGCCCCCTTGGCGCCCAGGAGCTGCAGGGCCTCCTCCAGCTCCACCAACGTGGTGGCCAGCGGGTTGGTGGCAGGCAGTGCCAGGAAGAGGAAAGTGGGGGGGGGGCGCTCAAGGCGCGGGTCCTGGGGCTGGGCGGCAGGGCTGGGGACAGATGGACGAGCGCCATCGGGGAGCCGGGGTGGTTGTCTGGGGCAGCTCTGGGGCTCAGGGAGGGCTCAAGCTCGGTCCGAATCTCGCGGCTGCTGTGGCGCCGCTGCTCCAAAGCTGCCCGCCTTCTGGATGTGTGTGATGCGCTCTGCTAAGCTACAATGTTTTATTCAGAAGATTCCTGTACAGATCTTTCTCCTTGTGTAAAACAAATGGAAGACCAGTGTTCATCAACATGAGGACAATTTTTTGAAAAGGGTTTGAGGGAAACAAACTTCTTGGTGCTTTTCCATGAAAGCACATGGTGGGCAGTTAATGCATTTGAGGTTAAGTTGTTCACACAACACAGGCAGAATTTATGGAATATGGATTATTTTTGTTTCTTAGCCCAATTTCTGAAAGTTTGTAGGTCCACTTATAAGTTTTTTCAAGTGAGACATCCTTAAGTTGAATTTCAATGATTCATAGTTGTTATTGTTTTTATAAGAATGTATTTGAAAACATTTATTTTCTGTGTACGGTTTATGTAGGAAACTAGCTCCATGATATCTCTTGGCTAGGAAGCCTGTATAAGGACTTTTTCCATCTGATACTGAGGACAGGTTTCATGGGAAACTCAACCATATGAAGGTTACATACCTTTTTCCCCCAGGAGGACTTCAGCTTTGCTTATCCAAGTGTGGTCCTATGTCCTGGAGCTTGTTTGAAATGCAGACTGGTGGCGTATCTGAACCTGTGGGAAGAACCAGACAAGATATGTGACTCTCAGACTTGAGGGTATTACCAGGATTGCTGGACTAGTACAAAGTTTCAGTCTGGGTGGGAGCCTGAGAATTTTAATTTTAACAAGTTATCACATGCTGCTGATGTTGCTGGTACAGGGACCATACTTGGAGAACCATTATATTAGAGTGTCCTCATTGTACATTTTTCTCCCCTTTCCAAATTTCTTACTCATTTAAATAGCTTTTTAAAAACAGATTTTCATATTCTTTAACTTGATTGAAGGGGGAAAAAGCATTTTTTTTTTTTGTAATGACCACACCAAGATTGCTTTTCAGCATCTAATTTCAGAGCAAAAAATCTCTTTAAACCTTAGTTTTAAATCTTATTTATGGGTGTCTCTTTCTCTTCTTTCTGTAATATTCTTTTTAATGTTTAAAAATTCTTTTAATGTAGATAACATGTTCTTATGGTTCAAAAGTTAAAATGACACAGGCATGCTTGGGAAAATGTGATTTCCAACTGCTTTGCCCCCCCCCCCCTTCACCCCTCTTTTTTAGATAACTACCTTTAATTTATTTCCCATAGATGTCAATTGTTTCCTTTTATAGTAGGAGAAATGCCAGTGTACTATATTCTTTTTATATAAAATGTGGTATACTATTTAAGTAATTCTATCCTATTGTTTTTTCTTTATATGCTCTTTAGATTTTTTCCTATTAGTATTTATTTAGAATGAATATAATATTTGTTTATAGAAAACACTTAAAAAAAACAGCTGTGTTTAAACAGTGTCTATTAAGTGCCTTGTTTACTTATCCAGCCCCCCCCCCCCCCCCGTAGTGTTTGGGTTGTTTCTAGGTTTATCACAGACCATACTATGGTGAACCAGCTTGTATACATATCATTTTATACATGTGCAAGTACATCTGTGGGATACATTCCTAGAAGTGGGATCACCGTGCCAGTGGGCATTGCATTTATAATTTAGTTAAATGCTTCCTTTCTTAGGTGTTGCACCATTTTAAACTCCCACAAGTACAGTTGCTCCTCATTATTCATAGAGGATTGATTTGAGGACCCCTTTGCGGATGCTGAAATACAAGGATGCTTAAGTCTTTTATATAAAAAGCATAGTATTTGCATATAACCTATGCACTTTCTCCACATACTTTTAAATCATCTTTAGATTTCTTAGAAGACTAATACAATATAAATGCCATATAAATAGTTGTTACACTGTATTGTTTAGGGACTAGTGACAACAAAAAAGTTGGTATGTGTTCAGTATGACAATATTTTTAAAAAATATTTTCACCTATGATTGTTGAATTCAGTCTGAATACCACAGATACGAGAGGGCAGATCTCAGTGTATGAGAGAGTTCCTATTTTTTCTGGGGCCTTTCCAATGTACTGTGTACAACCCTTGAATTTGTTAACAGTTTGATAGATGAGAATTATCAATATAGAGTAATTTAATGTGGATTTCTATCATTTTTAATAAGGCTCTGCATATTATGCTTAAAAACGAATTGTATTTTTTTTCTTGTGAACTCTCTGTTAATGTTTTTTTTTTTTTTTTCACATTTCTGTTTTGGGTTGCTTTTTTCCCATTATCAATTTCTAGAAATTTGTAAATTGGAGAGATTAGCCCTGTGTGATATCAATTCTAGTTTTCCCCAGATTTTCACTTATTTTTATTTACCTTCACATATTTTGATATACAAAAGTCTTACATTTTTTAAAAATTTTACAGTTTATATTAATCATTATGGTATCTTGATATTTTTTAAAAATATTTCTTTATTTCTATGTGGTGCTGAGGATCAAACCCAATGCCTCACAAGTGCTAGGCAAGCACTCTACCACTGAGCTAAAGCCACAGCCCAGGTATCTGGAGTTTAAGTCACTGAAAGGCCTCCAAGATTTTTAGAATTTGCCCATGGTTTCTTTTAGTACTTTTATGGTATCACATTTACATTTAAATGTTCAAATTAGGATTTATTCTGGTGTTCAGAATGATGCATAGGTTCAACTTTATCTTTTTCTGTGTGCCTGTTATTTTCACCTGTTGCTTTTAGAGCCCTTCTTTGAATCTCTTATGGTGTTGTTAAATTTTGGAGGTATTGGGGTGTCTCTGGGGTTTGTATTCTATTAGTCTTTTTCTTCATATACCAGTATCACATTATTGATTTTATAAAAGTTTTAATATCTTTTAAAACTAGTTTCCCCTTTTTGCTTTTCATATTCCTGGGAATTCTTGCTTGCTTATTTTCCCATGTACTTTTGAACTGTTTTCTCTAGTTCCAGGAAAACAAAAATCTAAAGGAAATAAACATCAGATTAAATGTATACATTTAAAATCTATTTAACTTCCCCAAACTTTTTTTTCAGGTTCTTAATAAAGGTGCTATGAAAGAATGTAAGACAGGAAAATAATTAAATATTTTTACTGTGGTGTTTTATGATTTTACATTTTAAAAATTATATTATTATTATTATTATTATTATTATTATTATTATTATTATTATTATTTTAGTCTGCTTCCTTAATGTGTAAAAGGGATATTGTTTTAGGAGTGTTTGATTTCATACAACCTCTGGGTAGTAAGGTGAATGCCAATAATGTGGGCTGTTTGAATAATGATGTTTGTCTTTCCCTATCTCTATGACTCTAACATTTTAATTTCTATTATTTTGTCATTTTAAAATGTGGTTCTGAGAAGGAGATTCTGTATTACATTTACTTGCAACATTCAATGAATTCTTTCCTCTTAAATAGGAAGATGAAAAGATTTGAAGTAATTTTGGTGATATAGAGGCACTTCTTTCTCTTAAAAGTTTGTTGTGATTTTTTTATTATAATAATTAGAAAAATTTTTACCCATATAAAACAACATAATGACAAAAGTAAACCCTCAACTCCTGCACAAAGAAATGGCCACAATTAACTCACTTTTGGAAACTTATTGATGGATATGAAAGTATATATAAGATTTTAAATACACAGCAGTCTCTCTCTATATATGAAGCTATGTGGTCATTTTTATAGTGTTCTATATATATCTCTATTTATGAGTTGAACCTGATGTGCATAATCATGGGTGATCATTTTACTGGCTGCCTAGTTTTTTTTTTAAATTATTTTTTAGTTGTCAATAGATCTTTATATATGCAGTGTTGAGAATCAAACCCTGTTCTTCACACATGCCAGGCAAGTGCTCTACCATTGAGCTACAACCCAGCCCTGCCTGCCTAGTTTTCTATTATTTAGAGGCATCATACTTTATCTAGCTACTCCTTTCATAACCATTTAGATTGTTACTTGTTTTTCTTTCTTGTTAATAGTGGTATATTGATTATAGTATATTATTCACTTATCTTCTTAGAGGTATAACTGCCAGGTCAAAGATTATATACATTTTAAATATTGATAAATATAGCTAAGCTGTTATCTGTAAAAACTGTCCCCTTCAATGCCCATGAGAATCCTATTTTCAAAACCCTTGCTCACACCAAGTTTTGTTAATCTTTTTAATCTTTGCTAATTCAATAGGGAAAAAAGTACATTTTTGAGATAACATGTGTTTTATTGGTACTGGGGATCAAACCCAGGGGTACTTCACTAGTAAATTAGATCCCCAGCACATTTTATTTAATTTATTTATTTATTTATTTTGAGACAGGGCCTCGCTAAGTTGCTGAGGCTATCCTTGAACTTGTGATCCTCCTGCCTCAGTCTCCTGATTTTCTGGGATTATAGGTGTGTTCCACTGTAAACTATTAAGGAAACCTTGTGTTATTCAAAGATTTCTTTCATTCAACATTTTTATTAACAAAAGAATTCTCTTCCTTAAGAACATACTAGTGATTCTTACATGTCAGATATTCTTAGGCATTTAATGTGATGAAAATATTTAAATATATTGAGTATTTTTTAGGTCTTTTGCCTTGATTTTAACTCATTGTTAATATTTGAAAACTTGAGGGTTGGGGATGTGGCTCAAGTGGTAGTACACTAGCCTGGACTGTATGAGGCACTGGGTTCAATCCTCAGCACCACATAAAAATAAAATAAAAGGATTGTGTCCACCGTGAAAAAAAAAAAAAAAAAAAAACTAAAAAGTAAATATTAAAAGCAATATTTGAAAACTTGATCAACCAGCTATAATTGTTTTGAACACAGAATGTTTTCTTCTGCAAAGAGTAGTACTTTTGTGTTTTATTCACCTGAAGGAAAGCCTAAAGTAACTTTCAAAATAAATTTCTTAACAATTTCCAAACATGGATACCAATGGCTGAATAGCATAAAGAATATTATTTCCGTAATTGGGTGATAATATAGTTTTTATGAGTTATGTAAACTATATGATTGTCCAATCATGTCTAAAACTATGTGTATCTCTTCTGTCCAAAGATTTTATCACTTCCTGATGAAATATGATTTTTAATTTTATGTTTGCTTTAGATTTTATTTCAATCAAATAAGAGTTACATATAAAGATGGCCTCACATGAAGCAGATTCACAACTTTATCATTGACCGACTGTTTATTCTTTGAACTGTCTTCTATATATAAAGTACATCTAGATTGCCTTTCCTGAGAGTGCTTTTCTTTTCACTTCAGTTAACATTGCTTACTGAATAACCCAAGGCTGGGACAATATGGATCAACTGGCGATTTATTCACCAGTTTTCATTCAGCACTGAATACCTACCTAAATGCTAGGCATCCACAGACATCAAAATCATTATTTACTTCTTTGTTTAATTTTTTGGTACTGGGAATTGAATCTAGAGGCACTTTACCACTGAAACACATCCCCAGCCCTTTTGTTTATTTTTTAAAAATTTTTAGACAGGATCTTGCTAAGTTGCTTAGGGCCTCACTAAGTTCCTAAGACTGGCCTTGAATGTAGGATCCTTCTGCCTCAGCCTCAACCTCCCAAAGGTTGATGCATATTATCATTATTATTTAAAGATGCAAAAGAGAATAGTATACATTTTAATTTAGAGAAAACTAACATGGTTTCTTTTAAATTTCGATGTGCATAACTGTATGGCACTTGCTGCCATAACATTCAATGGTTACTTTATTTCAAATTTTGATGTGGACTATATTTTATTTAATTTTTATAATCACATGTGTCCTGTATTTTAAATCTTTTTTTAAAGGGCAGAGTAAGTATTTAAACTGAGTATGCTGCTGGTTCCTGTTTAAGATCTGTTTATGTTTCTCAGTATAGACATGGCAATATTTTATAAAATATGTTGTTTAAAAATAATGATAAAGTAAATGCCCCCCAAAATAAAGTAAATATAATTGTATGGTTCACATTTTTTAAAATAAAAGCAGAAAATTAGATTGCCAGACTTTGAGTAGAATTAATAAATTTTTGTCTGAGTCTTGCCTGTGAAGCTTTTCTGACTCCTAAACCAGTTTTTCACAGCCAAAGTAAATAGAAATGGAACAATTAAAGATTTAATAGATTTAAGAAGTATTTTAGTCTCTATTTTATATACTTTATTCTAATATTTCTATTAGAGTACAGGATTCTAAAGAATACATGTAACTTGTTTTAATTATTATTTTTGCAGAAGTCATTTGCATGTGAAATTTTTAAAATCAATTAAATAATACTCTATCCAGTTTTATTTGCACTTTATTTTGCCTAACAATTGTTTCTTTTTTAATATTTATTTTTTAGTTGTATGATTTATATGTGGTGCTGAGTATTTAACCCAGGGCCCTGATGTGCGAGGCAAGCACTCTACTGCTTAGCCATAACCTCAGCCCCTAGCAAATATTTCTTAATACATAGTCTGAAATTAAATCAAGGCAGACTTGAAATTACTGATCTTCATTATTGGGCCAAATTAATGAGGTTTTCCTGGACTTTTCCTTCTGGTATCTTATTGTGGCTAATGATGTAATCTTATTTGTTTTCTAAAATATTGAAGTTTTAGGTTTTTGAAACTTTTCTGTGAAAGTACAGGGATTTGTTTATACAGTGCCTTTCATTTTACTTATGAGTTAATTTCTTTAATTTTGTGCCCTAAAACCTACTAAAAATATTCCTGGAAAGTGAGGGATTAAACAGAATTTGTAATAAAAATGAAGACCTTTTTCTTTATTTCTCCTGTTAGCTGCATTTGTTAAAATTTTTATACTACATTTAAATAAATATTAAGACTTTATTACAGGGCTGGGATTATGGGTCAGTGTAGAGCACCTGCCTGGCATGTGTGAGGCACTGGGTTTGATCATCACCACCACAATAAATAAACAAACAAACAAACAGACAGACAGACAAATAAATAAATAAAGCAATTATGTCCATCAACAACTACCCCCCCAAAGACTTTATTACATATTAAATGGGTGGGATTTTCTGTATTTGAAACAGTTTCTTTCTATATTAGGCATAAAGTTTAATTTAGACTGGCAGAGTAAGTGATCATTTGTTTGGAAAGAGGGGTAGACAATCTTTGGTTAGTTTCATTCTGTAACCTTCCAGCTAATTGTTGAATTGCATGCTTTTTTTGTTCTTTGCTCTGTCTACTTTGGATCTGGTTTTATGGTTGGTTGAAATAGAGATTTATTGGTAGGAACATAGATTATTTTCCCATTTTAACAGATTGTGTGTTTTTCTGACAGCTTATTCTGTCACAGGCAGAGTGATTCAACCAGACCCTTGTGCAGAGGTGTTAGTATATGATTTGGGCAGCCATTTTCAAAAATAACAGCTTTATTGATATATAATTCACATTTCCATCAAGGTCACTCATTAAAAGTGCAATTCACTGAGTTTTAGTATATTCACACAGTTGTGTGCCTATCCAGCTATCTAATATGGAAAGACATTTGTCATACCCAAAGAAGACCCATGCCCTTTAGCAGTCAGTCTCCACTCAATCTTGCTCCATGTAGGCATGAATCTTCTTTCTCTCTTTGTGGATTTACTTGTTCTGGACATGATATATAAATGTAATCATTCAATATATGGCCCTTTGTATTTGTTTTTTTTTTTTTTTTTATCCTGTTTTTTAGGTAGCACATATTAGAACTTCATTCCTTTTATTGCTACATAGTGTTCTGTTATATAGATACACTGTAGTTTGTTTATCCATTTATCAGTTGATGGATATTTGGGTGACATTCACTTTGTGGTTCTTATGATCATGCTGCTGTGAATATTTGTGTTTTTGAGTTGACTTCTGTTTTCTTTTGGGTAGATACTTAGGATTGAAATTTATGGGCCATAAGTAACTCTGCCAGACTGTTTTATAAGGTGACTCAACCACTTTATATTCCCATCAGCAATGTTTGAAGATTTCATTTCTCCATATCTTTGCCAACATTGTGACATGGTGTTTTTCCATATTAGTCATCCTAATGGGTATGAAGTGGCATTGCATTTTGGTTTTTATTTGCATTTCCCTGATAAATAATGATATTCAATAACTTTGTGTACTTGTTAGCCATTGTTTATCTTTGTTAGGCAAATTCCTGTTCAGATTCTTTACCCATTTTAAAAACTGAGCTGTCCTTTTCTTGTTTAGTTTTAATAGTTCTTCTGTATTCTGGATATACACAAATGTTCACTTATCAGATATATGAAGTATATATATATTTTTTTCTTATTCTATAGTCTTTTCATTCTTATAAGGCCAATAGGTTTTTTGTTCAAGTCCAATTTACCAGTTTTTTGACTGCTTATGCAGTTTTCTCTGAAATTTTTCCATAAGTTAAAAAAAAAAAACAGACCTTATTTCTCAACATCTTCCATTAATTTTTCTTCCTACACAAACAATGATTATTTAGTTAACTACACAATGGGTTACAGATATTAAAAATATTTTTTGTTTTCAAATATTTTCATCACATTTAATGAAAGAAGCCCAAGTTTTCTAACTTGATATCCAGTGCACTTTTTAAAAATCTGCTTAGCTCAGAATGCACACATTATTCTGTAAATATTTACAGGTGTCTAATGTATTCTGAGGACTTGACTGGGCTTGGAGATCCAAGGATGCTTGGAACATGTTCCTGTCCTTAAGGAACCAGAGGTCATGTGCCACGCTACAGATTTCTACAGAGGGTAGTGGCACCAGTGGAGAAAGAGGGGCACTGTCTGGGTGAGAAAGCCTCTCAGGGAGTCTGTGCTGGTGCTCTGTCTGCAGAGATTCATTGGTGATCAGAATCTTTTCTTATAGCCTATGATTCTTCCTTTTAGACATTTGCTGCTGCTGTGTGTTATGTACATTGGCACCAGTTATTTGTAACAGCAATATTTAGGGATATTGATGTAATGAATTGTAGACATCAATGTGATGACTTTGATACCTAGAAGCAAGCCAGAAGAAAGCCACATTTCTTTGATTTCTTCAGGTTTTCAAGAATGGGAACTTCCTACTTACTAATTAATTCAGTGTGGTGTGTGTGTGTGTGTGTGTGTGTGTGTATCTGAGCTCCAGACCAAACCCAAGCAATTTTGGGTAGTCAGAGCTAAAATGTGAGTCAAGGAGGAACAGCTGTTTGACTGGAGGGAAGATTGTATATAGATATTTGGGTGAGACCTGTTAAGGAATTTAGATCTTTCTTTAATAATGGAAAGCCATTGATGAGTTTAGTTGTGTGTGGGGAACATGGTCCCTCCTGTTATCTGTTCCACAGAAGCTGTTTGTGTGGACTAGAGACAGGAGATTTGTGGGGCTGTGGGACTAGTCCAGATGAGAGCCAATGAGGACCTGAGCTAGGGCACTGCTGATAGATGTGGACACACAGATTGGAAATGTTTAGAAGGTGCAAGTCAGAATGCTTGGCTGCAATCAACCATCATAAGTTAAAAGGAGGATTATTGAAGAAAGAAGACTTCTGAAGAAAGTTTCAAAGGAATGAAATTCCACAGAAGCCATCATTATTTTAGGCCCTTAGGGACTAAGGGACAGAGCAGGGGCCATACTCAGGCCCTCACACAAGAGGGAGAAAAGAGGGTCTCCTTCCAGCTGTGCTTTTTAAAATCCCAAGAGCACTCTTTTTTTAATTTATATATTTTTTTTAGTTGTTGATGAACTTTATTTTGTTTATATTTATGTGGTGCTGAGAATCAAACCTGGTGCCTCACACAAGCTAGGCCATTGCTTACCACTGAGCCACAACCCCAGCCCCCAAGAGCACTCTTAGCCTTGGGTTTTGTGACCCTGCTCAGGCAGAAGTTTTGCTGGGACCTCTGCACCCTCATCACTAGCATTCCCAAAAGCGGGGAAGGATTCTGGAGCAGAGCCATCTGTTCCTCTTTGGTTATTCAAGTTGGCTTGGGCAGATGTTAAGATCTGAAGGGGAAGGTTAGGAATGCCTCAGAAGTTTGTGGCCTGGGTAGACCATGATGACAGCATTTCTGTGCAAGAACAAGGTTCACAAGTGAGTAGACTAGAATGCAGGAAGTAAACAGAGTTCACTTTTAGACCAGCTTAGTTTGGGATGTGCCTGTCAAGATGTTATGTTTCAGTGACAGTTCACTTGACTTCATTCACTAATAGAAGCCTCTCTAGGGTTTGGTTATTTTTTTTGCTATGACTTTCCAGAGACTAGCATGGATTTTCAGAGGTACCTTTATTAGCTCTTAGATAAAGTAATTAAAATTTATTTTATACAGTGCAGCTTATTCTGTTTTTATGTTTTCTTTTTTTTGTACCATGAATTGAGCTCAGGGTGCTCAATCACTGAGCCACATCCCCAACTATTTTTTTTTTCTTTTTTCTTGAGACAGAGTTCTGTTAAGTTGCTTAAAGCCTCACTAAATTGCTAAGGCTGGGTTTGAACTTGCAATCCTCCTACTTCATGTTTACAAGCCACTGGGATTATAGGTGTGTGTCACCAAGCTGGCTGAGCAATCTTTCTTAATGGACAAAGAACAGTAGATGCTGTTTAACTGTTCTTGCTCCTATGTTAGTGAAGTCTGAATTGAAATTTCTTTCTGCATCTCAAAGAGTACAATATACTGTACAGCAACTCTAAAAGGGTGGAAGTTATATGGTTTCTGAGAACTTCTTTTCTGGATGTAAATCCATGAAACATCAGTGTGTGTAGCAGTTAAATAGGAATTTTGGTCAGAGAACAGTGGAAGGCTGGCCTGGCACTACACTGTTACTCCAACAGCATCATTCAAACACTAGCATTTTGGGCTGGGGATGTAGCTTGCTTCACATGTGTGAGGCCTTGGGTTTGATACTCAGTTCCACAGACAACTCATTGTTCTGTTTTCATTAATGAAATACAAAGTCATTTTTGGAGGAATGAAGGATAAATTACTCATTTATATATCTTATGTGTTATAACATGACACAAATCATTTGCTTATGTGATAAACACTGCTACATATAAGATCAGAATTGTTTTGAATATTTAAAGTCACTTTATACATGGTCAGTATTGAAAATAGCATTGCAGGTAAGGCCATTTCATAGATGTCATTTTACTTAAGAGATCTTGATCTTTCCTAGCTTTGCAAGATATGACAATGAAGGCTAGCTGAATGCTAATACTTGGAAGATAAATTGTTGCCCACACCAGCTCTGCCACTATGTTGTTTCTCCTCCATGCCAAGGCATATGGTCAGATTAAGGTGAATTCAAGAAAAATAAATTTGCTGAGATTAAATGGGAGGTACTCATGGTGGGATGAATCCATATTCTCTGGCAGGTGTGGTCCTATTTGGGGCCCTCTTGATAAAATATTCAAGATATACTCTGTGCTGTTAGTAATGGGAAGTAGCTCAGTGACATTGGACAAGTATATTAAGGTCAGTGACACTCTACCTGTCTATAATATTCTCCATTATAGCATTGTTGTGATGATGAGCAGAGCTGCTGCATATCAACTGGTAAGCACAGTGCCAAGAACATTTCAAATTACAAGTAGATCTTACTCCACACAACAGTGTTTTCTTCAAAGTAAAATGCAAAAGGAGGGCAGTAACTGACATCAGAGGTATCAGAAGTAACCACAAATTGGCTCTTAGCTTCAGTGGAACTCAAGCTGTAGCAGGTGTAATTTCACAATTTTAATTAAAATCAGTATCAGAGGTGAGATGTAAATTTTCATAATTTTAGCTATAAGCAGTTAAATTTTTGTGCTTTTTTTCACAAATTTACCTAAAGCAAGCCATTTTCATTTGTAAAACTCCAAAAATCAATAAATAGAAGATGAAATAACTGAATACTATGGTTTGTTTCATCTTTTGTTTAGTGGACACTGCTTATCAGTGAAGATGAGAATACTTGGATATTGTGCTTGCAGAGCTCATGGTCTAGGTTCCATGGTTACTGAACACTCAGGATTAGTAGTGTTTAATGTAGATATGAATTTGGGTATGATGTGTTTGGAACACGGTCAGAGTAATCATGTCAGTCAAAATTCACTAAAAGCTTATGGTTTAGCAAAATTGTACCTTTTAGAACACAAAACATGACATTTCTGAAGAACCTGAAAAAATTAGAAGAAGAGTAACTTTCTAAGGGAATTCGAAGCACATGCCATCCAGTTATCACTGACAAGTGATTTTTATATATTTTGGTGTACATGGCATGAGTTTGTTGGGTTCTTTAAAAAAAAATATTCACTAGTTCTAATCAGTTATACATGAGAGTAGTTATACATTGTACACAAATGTAGCAGGTGTTGGGTTCTTTTAGAGAAACAACCTTAAAGGGTAGTATCATTGCAATGGAAAAAGATAGTGGATGGTTTTCAAAGGGACATCCTTACTAAGCTGTAAAATGTCTTGAATATTGTGGCAGAGCTATGGATGGTTATATTTATGATGAATAATTAAGGTTGTATCTTCTATAAGATATAGTAATTTCTATTCTTGGTCCAGTTAGCTGAGTTCAGTAATGAAGAATATGCTGTTAGAGTGTTATATTTAATACCCGCTATTAGAATATTTACTTAAAATTTCCAGTTTGTTATTGGTATCTTAAAAAAATCATTTGGGGTCAGTCTTCACATTCTTTTATATTTCTAAGCCAGAATGACCTCTTAGAGCTGGTAGACTCAATACTTGCTGTGTGTGGAATAATTTTTAATCTTTTTTCTGAGTTCACTTAAGATATGAGATATACTTGTCATTTTGGAATTCTAAACTGTTAGGATACAGTTCTCCAGTCTTGTTATCGTTGAAATTTAATATTTTAACCTTTAATTAGAAGAGTCACTGTTCTATGCTGTGGTATGTTTCCATTGCTATTTTTTCATCATGTGATTTAAGTGTTGCTAAACTTTACAAATTATTCCAAAAGAAGACATGGAATAACTTTGTAATTTGGTACTGTCTATTCTGCATGAAATCCAGCACTTTCAACAGTGCTATGTGCAGTAAATATTTATTTGAATTAGAGATTTGCTTTAGGGCAGCTTGCAAAAGTAATATTTTCAGTATTCAGTGACTGAGCCTTCAGTACTGATAGTTTAGCTAAACATTCAGACTTCATTTGAAACCAGTAAACAGACAACTGTGCAATCCAGGGAGACCAATTTCTTCACTTTTATATCCACTAGTAATTTTCTTTTACAGTCATGTTTACATAGAGTAAAGGTCAAAGGAAAAGGTGTATTTGGAGCAGTTACATGAGTAAGTTTGCTACAGTGAAAGATTTTCTGTATGCTGATGAGTAACAAGAGGCAGGAATCCATTAGGCAGCTCTTTGGTCAGTCATATTTCTTAGAATGCTGCTGCTCTTTTTTTTTTTTTTTTTTTTTTTGCATTCAAAGCAAGCTGTGGTTAGGTGCTGAGCAACTTGTTGAGGCAGCTTGTCTTCCCGGCCTCCTCATGATGCACCTGTGGTACTCACTATGCATCCTGCTGACTGACAAGGCATTCTGCCAGCCCCAGCCTCATGTGCTCCTGGTGGTTGCAGGCTCTGCAGGTGACTGGGAATGTGAGAAAGGATGGCCATGCCTGATGCAGGCACTCTATGCTTGTGGACTGCCTTTGTTTCACTAGGCTGCACTTTCAGAGCACAGGTTCAAGGATGAAATTGTTGAGGATTTTAAGATGGTGAGCACAGCACAGCAGAACAACTGGAGGCCCTTCTGGGCATGGGATCTTTGGTACTCGTGAGGCTGGCACTGTCTGCCCAGAGTCAGAAGAAGGAATGCTGTTGGTATTTCATGAAAATATGGCCTTGGACAAAGTTCACTTGGACTGGAGGAAGGCTCTGTTTGGGAACTCAGTGGTCAAAGACCTGCTGAGAGGATCACAAGCCCAGTGCTCTTGCCTGAATTTACCTGGAAAAAATGAAGGAGGCATCTTTGAGGTTCCAAGTATTGTGGATAAGAAGTGTGACTATCAATCTGGATTTGGTCCTTAAACAGTGCTACGTGTGGGAGGAGGGGCCTGACCTCTTGGACTCGTGTTCCATTTCTTTCTGGAGAGAACAAATCTGACTTCACAGCTGCTGCTGAGATCAGGCAGTGGTGGTTGGGAACTGGTGCTTTGTGGTCCTGTGCTTAGGTCGTTAAGCAGTCCAGTTAAGTCCACTCACCACCGGTGGTATCCTGGCTGACCACATGCTTGAGACCCAGGGCCTCAATGCTGAGGAGCCTTGGACCAACTCCATGTGGCAAAACTGCACTCAACTTCACATGAGGATCTGTGTCTCATTGGCACACCTAGGCAGTCATATCCAGCTTTGAACATCTGAACACACAAGGTAATTTTCATGGAAAACCTGCCCTGCCAGTGTCAAGTGCATCATCCTGGCTGATGGATCCTCTTCTCATTTTAAGTTTGAGGAGATTGAGGCATGGACACTAAAACAAAATGCAGAGGCCATGTGAAAAGACAGCTGTGATTTGAGCCATGAATGCTATGGAGCCCACTCTCTTTCTCCTGTGTTACCCTGTTGCCATGTCCCTCCTTGGTTTTGGGAAAGCCTACTTATTGCAGAGTGTATAAAAGGGTGGAGTGCCATATGGCAGTCTCAAAAAGCATTTCATATGATGTCTCTTTCTGCAGAATTGGGTGGTGGGGGGCAAAGCCACCTTCCTAACAGCCAGGGAAAGGATGCACTTCATGCTCACTTGGCAGGGGCCTCTGCCCACTGGAGGCCAAAGAGAAATGGAGGACAGAAACTTAAAAGACAAGGTGATCTTTTCCAAACCACGACCCATTCAGGGGATTCTCCAGGCAGCACCTTTGAGGAGCACCTCTGTTTTGTACAGTGAGGCTAATTCTGTGTTTGGTCCACAGACATCTGATGTCCCATTATTCTTTATCCTGACCATCACTTTGACTCACTACTGGGCATCTCCTCCAAGACAGCTACCTGTGGGGCAATAACTCATCTCCATGAGAAAATATGAGACACCAAAAAGACCAAAGCAAAAACTAGTTAAGAAACTACAAATAATATGTAAAATTGATGGCCCTTGTTAGCTTTAACAAACTGATGGATTTCTTTCCCCATGAAACAATGAAAGTTAGTGTGGATTACCTAGTAAGTTTTGAAATAGAGATGACAGTCATTATTCCAGGATATCAGGTTAAAAACATTCTTAGGAAACATGCAACCTTGTTAATTATGTTTTTCTTCAAACTGGAGTGTATTACAGAATGAAGTTTACTGCCTGACACTAAATTTGTTACTGCTCTACTCTTCACAATCTCACATTTGTATTTTACCCATAATGTGCATTTATCTTCCTCAGGCTGATTGATTTTTGAGTGAGAAAGATACTTGCCTCAGTGGGCACAGTAGGTCACTCTCAGGCTTTATCATGATGTGCTCACCAGGCCCTCATGTGCTCACACATGAACTTCACACCCATCTTTCCTGGATGTACAAAACCACATCATCACTAGATTCTTAGCCATGAAAAGTTCTTGTGCCACCTTTGCTTATGAACTTGATGGAAGGGGCTGACTTTATGAATTGTTGTCTCTCCTCAGAGTTTCTGGTGATGCTGATGATGGCAATGATGATGATGACAATAAATGTGATGGTGATGATGGTGATGATAATGATGGTGGTGATGATAGTAGTGGTGGTGGTGGTGATTATGGTGGTGGTGATGATGATGACGGCAGTGGCAATAATGATGACAATGATTATGATGGTGAAAACAGCAATGGTTATGCCAATGATAGTGACATAATGTTGATGGGAATGATGTCATGAAGAGGATGATGACCATATGAAAATGATGAATGTTAGCAGCTGACATGAATTAGATTATTTTATCTTTCCCATTGGGCAGAGTCCAGCCTAGATTCTGTTGCCCTCAGACTTGGTCATGTGATCTGTTTCACCAGTGAAAGAGAGTGGACAGTGGATTCTTTGGGAGGCATGATGAGATTCCACTTACACATTACGGTTTCTGTTGGAAACATGGCCTCAAATCTCAGCTCTTCAGAAACAGGTTTAGGTGGAGAAAGGGACTGTGAAATTGGGTGGTGTGTGCTGAGTTCCTGTGGCAGATGTTGATTCAGGATTTGTCTGAGCAAACATTTATTGAGCATCTCTGTTCTAGGCATTGGGGATAGAATGTAATTGGAGCTTATAATTTTGAGAGGGGAGAGAGAAAAAAATATAGAGTAGATCAGGAAAGGTAAAGGCAATGGGCACAATGTGGGGGGCACAGAGATTGTCTGTTGGAGACAGGGATGAGAGGGGGAACCTCCAGACTGTTGAAAAGCTCATGTCCAAGCAAAATCCAGAGGGAGTGAGTGGGTAGTCCATATGATAAGTGGGGACGGGAAAGTTCTAGAGAGAGAAGTGGAATGACAAGGGCCCTGGGGATAACATAGAAAGCTAATCAAGGGGGACAGTCCTGGATGAGGAGGCCAGGAACTCCAGGCAGGGGCTCCATGGGATTACCAGGTCCAGAGACCCTGCCACCCTGGACAGCACTTATCCATATTCAAGAGTCCAAGAAGATGATCAAAATGTCAATCCACAGGGAGCCCTTAAAATTCAGCTAATCCCACTCCACTGTGCATACATAAGTTGCCCCTAGTACCCCTGATTTGCTATGTCCTATTCTGTGGGTGCAGCCCCGTGTGTCCCTGCTGGGCACCTTCTCTCCCTTGAGGCTCTAACTGACATGTCCCAAATGTCCCTGTGGTGTGTCATGTCTTATCATCCAAGGACCCTGGAATCTTGCAAAATAACTGCCAGCATTCGAGCAGGCCTTTGTTACCCTGCTTAGCAGATCTCTTCCTTGTTCTGATTTTCAATTTTTCCTGTTCTTGAGTGGCATCAGATAACTCCATGGTTGCTCCATGTGTTTGCTCCTAAATTACATCTTCACTAAAGACAGAATACCATTAGTTCAAAAGCTCATGAATGCCAAATCCAAACTTATTTACCCCTAATTATTTTAAAAATATAGATGAAAGTAGAAAAATTCTCACCATTCACATCCCACCTGCTTTGGGCACCTAGCATCTAATGTCCAATTAAAAGAGGGTGTGGTTAAGAGACCCCAAGGTGATACCACCCTTCAGATTTTTATAACCCCTGCCATACTTCTAGCTATATTACCTGGGCAAATAATTTCCAGAGACACTTTCTCTGACTCTCTTTTTCCCCATGAGTTCACTTGAAATTCTCAACTTTTGGATGATGCTCTTTGTCATAATTCCCTGGACAGTTTCATGCTGTGAAGGGTGTTATTTTTTTCTTTTTCTTTTCTTTTCTTTTCTCTTCTTTCTTTCTTTCTTAACTAGGAATTGAACTCAAGGGCATGCTTAACCTTTAAGCCACATCCCCAGGTTTTTTTTTTTTTTTTACTTGTTTGTTTGTTTTTTTTAACATGGTCCCTCTAGGTTGCTTACAACTTTAAGTTGCTGAGTCTTGTTTCAAATATGTGATTCTCCTGCCTCATTCACCAAAGCTGCTACAATTACAGGCTTGAACCACCATACACAGTGAAACATAGATTTTTTTCCAATGAGACCCTCTCCCATAATTGTATTTTTATGCCTTATAAGCATCCAAAACCCCCAAATTTCTTACAATAGTCAATTTCAACTCCATCACACCAGAAGCAATCACTATTTTTATATTTTCTCAACTGATTATAGTCTGCATTAGAATTTTATATAAAACACAAGAGTTTATGTATTTTTATTTAAATAAACTTTAGTTATCTTGTTTTATTATTAATTCATAGTACATCTAACAGTAAGGCATTGAAGGACTTTACTAAATGCTATTCAATGCATAGGTAAATTGGCCAGAGTGTATTTAATTTTCTATTTGTAGACTCCAAACTACAAATATTATGTATTATGAATAAAATGTTACTAAATGCTACTTTTGTGATGTGTGTCTTCACTTCTCTTGGGTAAAACTTCAGAGTGGAGGTTTGGGGACTCACATTTGGTGTCTATGTTCAATTTCAGAAACAAAAATGGAAAATACAAGTTTGTTTTTCAAAATGTTGGGTCCATTATATATACTCAGAAATATCACAGAGGATTTCCAGTTCCTCTGCAATCTTGCCCACATGAGGGGCTATTAGCCTTTTGTATTTTAACCACTCTAATAAATATGTAACAATATGTCATTCAGATTTTAATTTACATTTATCTTAAGACTGGTTTCTTTTTTGTTCTTACTGATATTTTGTACATCTTCTTTTAAGAACCATTTTCTAATCTTTTGCACACCTCTAGGAAATGGGTTATGCCTCTTTATCATTGAGTTTTAAAAATGTTTTTATATATCATTTACCAGAACTTTGCAAAATATTTGTTTTGTAACATATTGTCTGTAGGTGAGTAAAACAAAGTATGACTGTGAGCTATATATTTCCAGTTCAAAATTCAAATTGTATCTTACTTTTTTGATAATTTTATTGTTTTACCATACAAAACTTCACTTATTTTAGGAAAACAAAAGCAATCACATGAACAAGCAGCTGTAGTCTTATAGAGGTCTGCCTTAAACATTTCACAAGTGCTTCATGCCAAACTCTGCTGGAATATCTAATTGAATCTCGACATTGACCATTTGAAGAAATCAAATTTAACATAATTTCCCTATCAAAGTAAATGTAAGCCTTAATGTTAAAACTAGATAGAAAATATACAACAAATGTTGGTAACATGAACTGTGCTAAAGAACTTTTAAAGAGAAAAAAAAAAACAATTTTATATTTACTATTGTATTGGAAATTGTTTTCAATTATTAATCTTTTCACCTGGTGTGGTCACCATTGGTATGAATATTTCAATGACATAATATAAAAAAAAAAAATATTTAAAAGGCCTGGGATTTTAAACCAATCTTTTGACTCTGAACAGTATTAATCATGAACGCAGCCTAATTCCAGTATAAGATTGGGAGACATCTTGTCAAAAAGCTATAAAAAGTTTATTTTTATTTTCTGTAAGAAAACTAAAATTTCTCTTTGGCCTGACAATATTTTGATGTTTTAAACTTGTTTGGAATTTCTACCTGTGCTTTGAATTCACCTATGCCTAGCTATCCCTGACCGGATAACAACCCTCTCTAAAACCTTACTGGTGCCTCATAAATCCTGGCTCCCACTGACCTAATAACAACTCTCTCAAAATCTCAGTGGCAGCTCATAAATTCTAATGTCTGGAGTTGAATTTATTCCCTACCTTGAAATGTTGAGACATGTAGATCCTTAACCTGCTATCTGCCTTTGTTTTATGCTTGTCAAAATCTTGTTATCTGTATAGTACCAGAGACACCGACATTCTTTGTAACATTTTGTGCTGTAAAAACTTTTTCCTGAAGATCAGGGGGTGATCTCTAGCATGGAGTTTTGTAAGAGAGAGTTCTGTCCAGGTTTTGTGTACACAATACAATCTTGATTTAATTTGATTTCAAATCGGAGTTGGTAGTCTTTTCTTTGTGTTCTGTTTCAACATTAACCTTTTTTTAAACTTCACTGTAAATAAAACCAAAGAACAAAACAAAACTCCTGTAAATGAACCAGGTGCATAATAATAGCCATTCTTTACTGAAAGCACCATATTGATTATAGAAATGATATAAGCTTAAAAATTAAAAGATAGCTCAAATATCAAGGAAGTTTAGAAGTTAGAATTTTTTTTTTCTTTCAGAATATAGGTGGTAAAATAGGTAGATGGAACATGTGCTGGGAGAAATCAAAAGTCTTTGCAGAGGAGGCAGCAGAGAATTGAGTCTTTCTCAGGTCTATGTTTTGCACAGAAGAGAAAATGTGAAGCATAACTATATCAAGTAATGTGCAAAAAATCACAAAAATATTTATTATAAAAAATCATATCTACAGAAATGGTTCAAAAGAAGCAGTTTTTTGTCAGGAATAAACATTTGGACATGAATTTAAGTTTTGGTACTATTTTTAAGTAGTTTTACTCATAGAGAGTAATCTTTATACCTTTTCTCCATTTTACTGGTTGGAACTAATTACAATTTATATATCTGCTAAAAAAGGTACTGAACACAGAAAAATATTAGTTGCTCATGTTTAAATCACCTACATTATTTGATCCTTCCCTTTTTAAACCAAAAATATGCATAAAACCATCTCTTAATAAATATCTCTATCTCTGTATATTAGCAGCAACTCAGTCATAAAATATACTATGATAACTTGTCTCTTCATGTACTTATAGATTATGAATTTGCTGCTTAGCATTTAGATATAATTTTCTATGGTGTTCTCTACTTATTTATGTCTCTATGCCAAGTTTTATACCAAGCTCTTAGTATGTGCCTTAATTACTCTGTGTAGCAATGTAGGATCCATGTCTTATTTGTGATACTTTGTTCCCAGAACTGTGTCTAAAGGGAAATATGTACAAGAAGATTATCCAGGCAAAAAATATCTATCTAACATTATATTTTATTTTATACTTATTTATATATTTATGTATACATATTATTTTTATTATTTAAAAATACATTTTGTTCTGAAACTACAGTGATACTAGTGTATTTTAGCTTGAATTATTTGTGAGAAACAATCAAACTGAAAAAGACATTTCTATTTGTTGGCTGGTGTTTTTTTTTTCAACTGCAGGAGCCTAGTGAAGAATGGCAGATATAGATGTGTAACTCTCTAGTTTGAGGCAGACCCATCAAATTAGATGATGTTTTGCTTCTGCTTTCTATCTTGATCATTAGAAACATACCTTTATATTCACATGGAACATTTTTGGAATTCTGTTTTCTTAGTTCTTCTAAAAAATAAATAAAAGTGAAAAAGAATGCAGGAAAGATAAATAAATAATTTCAAACAATTCATTTTTAAAATATTTTTTCAAATTACCAAAAATTCTGAAAATTTAGAAAAGTTAAAAGCTTTAGAAATAGCCTAAGGCAATTTTCTCTTTTGCTCAGTAGACTATATCTCCAACTCATTCCTCTCTAGAATTGTACTGTGTGCAAATATGAAAAAAAAAAATGTGCTAAGATGCCCCACATGGTTTATAAGTTTTAAAATCCTCACAGGGGATCAAATGTGCCATTTTCCTACTTTACAAATTACAAAATCTGAACTTTGTATACTTAACAAACATTTACAAAACTGTAATTCAAAATGACCTAAAGAATAAAAAAAAAATGTAGAACTGACCCACTGAACATTAATCATAGGGACTTATAATATTGAAGCCATTATATTAAATGTCTTTTTATCATTGTCACAATTTTCCTTGTTTATATCATCAATATATTAATCAAAATTTTTACCCACTTAATAACAAATACCTTCATTTCTATTTTAATTGTTTTTTAAGAAAAAAATTAGTAGTAATTCATATTAATAATTTAGTGTTAAAACTTGTTAAAGTATGAAATATATACTTTAAAAGCTATGGCTATCACAAGTGAAAAATCCAGTCTAAATTCCTCTTAAGATTGGGAGCCATCTCATCACACAGCCATGAAAAGTTAATTTCTGCTTCATTATAAATTACTGTGATATCTAAACTTGCTTGAAATGCCTGCCAGTGCCTTGAATTCACCCATGCCTGGTTTTCCCTGATGAGATAACAACCCTCCCTGAAAATTTAGTGATGACTCATAAATTCTGGCTTTCCCTGACCAAATGACAACCCTCTCTGAAGCCTTAGTGGTGCCTCATAATTTCTGATGTTGTGATCTAATTTTACTCCCTAAGTGATGAACAATTTTAAACCATTAACCTTGTACCTGCCTTTGTATTATGCTTGTAAAAATCAGGGTTGTTTTCCCTGATAACAACCCTCCCTGAAACTTTAGTGATGACTCATAAAGGGCTATCTGGTCTCAGATTCAATATACATGATTTGAAGCCCCTTCCAGTCAAGAGCATTTTGTGGGAACTGTCCAATCCTGTGTGTCATCAGGGAGGAGGAGAGTGGGATTTTACTGTTACTTCTTATCTCCTAAGTCCTCCATTTTTGCCATTTGGCTGGCTTTTCCTGACCAATAATAACCCTCTCTGAAACCTTAGTTGTGTCTCATAAATTCTGATGTTGTGATCTAAACTTATTCCCTAAGTGCTGAACCATTTAGACAATTAACCTACTCTTTGCCTTTGTATTGTTTGTCAAAATCCTATAATCCTTTTAAGTTCTCAAGACACCCCCCTTTTGCAACTTTTTGTGGTATAAAACTGCAGTCCAAAAGAGCTGGAGTGCTGTCTTCTATTCCCATGGGTTTCAGGAGAAACTGTTATCCTCAAATTTGGGACCCCCAAAAGACCACCAGAGACCAAGATTTATGTAAGCGGCAAAGATGCATTTATTGTTGTTATGCTTGAATTCTGGACCCCTAAAAGACCACCAGAGACCAAGATCGATGTAAACAGCAAAGAGGTGTTTATTGCAAGCTAGCTCGGTCCTCCGTGTGTGCACACACAACAACTGGTGACGCTGAGAGGCCCTGAGCCCAGGGTTTGCAGCAGTTTTATAGTCTTTGGAGAAGGCAGGGACTTCACATACATCATAGCATCTCTAAGCAAATCATCACACACTGCAGGAAAATCAAATAACAACTCTAAAACATGATTAGCACATTCATTGGCGGGAACAATTTGGGTAAGTGTGATTGGTCAGTACAAAAGGGGTATTCATTTGAACTGATTGGCTTAAGGCAAGAGGGGAGTATGTGCTGAACTACATGGTTTCTCAACACCATAAACTACTGGGAGGGTCATCTGGCATCCCAGGTATTTCCCTGTCTCATGTTGATTGGTGGCTGTTAGGGGGTTTCTATGGATCACCACCTAGCCTGAGTCAGGGAAAGCTGGTGCAGCAGATCTCTCCTGTTATTTGTAGATAAACCATTTAGCAGGGTGGGAATGTGCCTAGGAGTGCTCTGTGGGTCTTTCCAAGGACAAAGGTCATGTCCCTTCCTTGGACAGGCTTTGCTCTGAGATAGAGGCTGGTTTTTCATTGTGAGCTAGCTCAGTCCTCCACGTACACATCAACTGGTGATGCTGAGAGGCCCTGAGCACAGGGTTTGAAGTATTTTTATACACTCTCTGGGGAAGCCAGGGACCCCACATACATCATAGCATCTCTTAGCAAATCATCACACACCGTGGGAAAATCATAAAATGAGTCTAAAACATGATTAGCACATTTACTGGCGGGAACAAGTTGGGTAAGGGTGATTGGTTAGTAGAAGAGGGGGATTCATTTGAACTGATTGTTTAGGCCATGAGGGATGTACCTGCTGAACTATGTGGTCTTCTAACATGTTTCCAACCACCTTAAACTACTGGGAGGGTCATCTGGCATCCCAGGTACTTTCCATATCTCATGCTGATTGGTGGTTGCTAGGGGGTTGCTATGGGTCCTCAGCTAGCCTGACTGAGTCAAGGACACCTGGCTCAGCAGATCTCTCCTGTTATTTGTAGATAAACAACTCAGCAGGGTGGGTATATGCCTAGGAGTGTTCTGTGGGTCTTTCCAAGGACAAGGGTCATGCCCCCTTCCTTGGACAGGCTTTTCTCTGAGATAGAGGCTGGTTTCTCACCTTGTATCTTATGTTTTTTATGTATTTTTCTAGCTGTAGCTGGAAACAATACTTTTATTTCACTTATTTATTTTTATGTGGTGCTGAGGATTGAACCCAGGGTCTTGCACATGCGAGGTGAGTGCTCTACCCCTGAGCCAAAATCCCAGCATCTTATGTGTTGTTTTTATTGGGCATTTTTACTTTAGAGGGTTTCTTTCCAGTTCAAAGTTCAATCTGTCACCTAAAAAGAACAGAGATCAAAAGAATTTAAATAAAATTTGATAGTGATTGTCATTGTTTTATATTAATTCCTGAATAATATACAAGCATATATAATTCATAAACTGAAATAAATTTATATGTAAGTTTAAATTAAAATAATCTGTTGGTTGAGCTAGGATCTCACTTCTGGAAAAAAACAAACAAACAAACAAACAAAAAAAAAAAAAAAAAAACAACAACAACTTGCCATAAAATAACAGCAGCCTGAGGCTCTGGGTTATATTTCCAAGATTAAAAAAAAAAAAAAGCAGGGCTCAACAACCTGAGATTCTAACCCTTATTCATGTCTAGATTGGATAATATTCCCTGTCACTCAAAAAAAGGGCTCACTGGTCTCAGATTCAATGTGCATGATCTGAAGCCCCTTCTAATCAAGAGCATTTTGTGGGAATTGTCCAATCCTGTGCGTTATCAGGGAGGAGGAGGGTGGGCTTTCACTGTTACTTCTTTTCTTCTAAGTCCTCTTTTTTTTCCCATTTGGCTGGAATTTAATCTCATACTTCAGAGTTGCAGGTTGCTCTGCTGTGCAGAAACTGAGGATCCCAAGCAGGCTCAACTCCGGAGAACCAAGAAATGGTGAGTGTGCATTGGCCTAGTGAGGGAGGCTGGGGGAGAAAGACTATTTATTGGAACCACAAGACTGGCTGTGGTGAAAACAGGTGCTAGCAGATTGGGACTCTGGGCAGTCTCTGCAGGCTTAAGTCCTCCACTGGGCCACTATGTCCTCAGCCCTACTGGCCAACCAGGTGGGGAATATGTCAGTGGAAGAGACTCTTTGCTGTCTTCCTTATGCTTAAAGGGCATCCTCAGTATCTGCCTAAAATACTATGTGTCAGGTGTGTTCCTGCAGCCCAGTGTCTTACCAGATGCTGGAGATTGACAGGTGGAATAATTATCAAAATCAAATCTCCACAGGCCATTTTCTTGAAGGAAAGGACCTGTTGTTTGGGGGCACCTAATTTCCTCTTGAGCCAGCTAATTTTTATTTTGACTTTCTTTTATTTTTACATTTATTATTATTATTATTATTATTATTATTATTATTATTATTATTATTTAGGTAGTTAGTGTTATTAGGTAAATCAGGTCTCATATCAAGTAAAATGAAGAATGAACATTATATTAGAATGGAGTTCAGGAAAAGGGGAATTGAAAATGTCCCCAAGGCCCAGAGCCTGTCCCAAGGAAATGTTAATGAAGCAGCTCCCAGCAAACAGGGAGATGATAATCCAAAAGCCTTTCCTGCCCAGATTACTGTTTCAGCCCACCTGTCCCCCAGCCTTTGGGCCTTCTCATGTACATTCCATCACTGCAAGATAACAGATCAAAGGACAGAAATGTGGGAAAGATGAAGGAAGAACTTGGTTATAAAACAGATAAGATCTTGCCCTTCCATGGATTCCTCCTCTAGTCTTTTCTACTATCCTTTAATAAAGCTTCAATGTTCCACTCTAAACTTGCCTTGGCATGCTTTTCTGATATTATACTTCAGCATTGCAGAGGCAAGGACTTGTCACCGGTAAACAGCCCTAATAGTAGGTTTAAATTTATTTTGAGAAAGGTCATAGCTAAATTGCTGAGATTATTTTTGTTATGGTTGATTTATCTAGACTTTGCTATCACAATAAAGCATACAGGTTTTACATACAAATGTATTCATATGGGGATTTTATTTATATTGTGATACTTTGATGATTATTGTAATATTATGATTTCTCAATATATATGAATAGTAGGCCATGATAAGTTCTTTTATTTATTTATTTATTTATTTTTTTGCTCTTATAATTGAAAAGGTTTTTGGCTAAAGTTACATATAATTTTGTAGATTAATTTTTAAAATTTGTGATTTGGTTACTTATTTCATTTAAAGTAAGTCTTTTTGATTTTTTTATTATTTCATTATTGTTGTATTTAATAGTCAGGACTATTTTGACATAATCATAACACATGAAATATAATTTGCTACCCATCAGTATCCAGTAGTTCCCCTTTCCCTATTCTTCTACTTTCTTCTATTGTATAATTATTTATAGTTTTTTAAAAATTATTACATTATAGAATACACATAAAAGTAGACTTCACTGTGATATATTTATATTTGTACATAGCAATTTTGGTGAGATGCATTGGGGATTAATTTGGGGGAAAATGATCACCTTTATAATGATGAGTTTTATCATCTATACATGGGATGAATAATTCAGTCTTTGATGTGCTTCTCATAATTTTTATTTTCTTATAAGTTCTACATATTTTGTTTCTAAAAATTTACATATGTAAAATACCACTTTCATAAGGCACCTATGTAAAATTTATACATAGTGTTTTATGCTCTTTTTTAAACTGGATATGTTATGAAATGTGACAGGCCTAGTGACCATTTTTCCTACAAATTATTATTCACCTCTTCCAAGATGTGTATTGTATTGAGCCATGCCCTTGGACTTAAAGTGTTTGGATGAGTACCATTGCATAATTTTATGTTATCATGGTTACATATGCTCTAATTTCACTTAGTCTCTATGATGGGAAGTATCATGTATAATCAATAGCAAAATATTTTCCACAAATAGATACTAATTTAAACTCCTTTTGAGTTAATTATTATTCATTTGTTCTAAAGTTTATCAATATTATTAATTTTTTCCCAAATTGGGTTTTTATTTTGCATTTCTTTAATTTCTAAAAATTTTGAATTTTTAAATCTAATAAACATAACTCATGTATAAATTTGCAGTTCAAATTTTTGGCCTTTATATTTTATATGATTTCTGGCTTAAAAGATGAGAAAATGGATCCAAAAATGCAGCTAGAGTTTGATTTCAACAAAAAGAAAAAAGTTTAAATTATTTTTTAAAATTGCCTTTTTTATCCTCATCATTTATTATAGGTCTCTTTTGTGATTGTAAGTGTAGGTTATTTAAAGTGGATTCTAGGGCTTATCTTTGGAAGTTACTACAGGAAAAATAAATAAGAAATATCTCAACACTATGGCTGCAGGAAAGTGAGTAAATGTCCCCAAAATCATATGGTAATTAAATTGTTAAATGACATATTTACTAAACATCCACTCCTTAAAGAATTTTTTTCATAAATATTTTTGGCAGTGAATCATGAATTCTATTATTTGGATTTTGGTGTTTAATATAAATTCATATGGAATAAAATTTGGCCAATCCTAGAAATATTCATACATAATTTGTTGTTTACTTAATGACATGCTGAGGAGATAGCAACTAATGAGCATATTTATTTTTAGAAATAGTTACTTTTTTGCTTTTCAGTTTCTAATAAGCCTTTTAGATTTATTGCCTTACTGAGTCTCTCAGGGCCACTGATTTTTTTTTTTTTTTTTTTTTTTTCATTTTGTAATCTCCAGGCATTTACGCTTCTAAGAAATCTGTCTTGGGAGCTCTGTTTCTGAAGAGTTTCTTAACATGAAAAAAAAGTATTTGTGTTGCCCCTGAAATGTAATGTCAATGCACTCTCTTCAAAATGGAAAGAAAATAATATTTCCCCAGACTGACATCCCTGTGTCAGGAGCTAACAATACATTGATGGTCTTTGAAGAAATTTCATACAGTTCTGTCTCTGGGTAGTGTGATGTGGGCTGCTGAATTGCCATTTAATATACAAATACCCATGGTTTTTTATCTGTACTGTGGGAATAATTTTAGAGGATACAGATGAATAATGCTCTTCATTGAGGCTATGAATACCTGTATGTTCTGTAGTGCACAGCTGACAAAGCCCCTGGAAAACACTGTGCAAATACTAATTGGTTAATGATTATCTGCCACTCACATAAAATTTATTTCAAAAGCTTGTAATAACCTTTTCACTTTAGGCATCCATGTCATCCACATTCCCTAGTATAAAAGTATGAATCTTTCTTTTCTGAATTCCAGGGTCCTTTTCTCTTGTGCTTCAAAGTGGTGCAAATAATTATGGGTTTTTTTGTCTTTCTTTTACACTGTATTTCTAATAAAAATGTTCTCTGCTCCATGTCTCTATTTCCCATGTCCAGCTATGTTTAGAAAATGACATAGAAAATTGTATTTGATAATTTATAAAGGAGAGTTGAAAATACTTCTGGTTCATGTCTTCCTTCCTTAGAAACTGAATAAGAATTATGCTTGGTCCTGAAAAGGGAGCAGCATAACCTATAAGATATATAGAAAAAAATGTTGATTGATTGTATATTCTCTTCTAAGAATTGTCTGTTCAGATCCTTGGCCCATTTGTTGAATGGGTTGTTGTTGTTGTTGTTATTATTATTTGCTTAGATTATTGAGTTCTTTGTGTACCCTAGAGATTAGTACTCTATCTGATGTGTGAGGGGTAAAAAATTCCTCCTAGGATGTAGGCTCTCTCTTCACCTCACAGATTGTTTCTTTTGCTGAGAATAAACTTTTAGTTTGATTTCATCTCATTTATTGATTATTTGTTTTAATTCTTGTGCTATAGGTGTCTTGTAAAGGAAATTGGGGCCTAATCCTACATAATGAAGATTAGAGCCTGCATTTTATTCTATTAGATGCAAAATCTCTGGTTTAATTCCTTGGTTCTTGATACACTTTGAGTTGAGTTTTGTGCATGGTGAGAGATAGGGTTTGTTGAAGAGGCTATATTTTCTCCAGTGCATGTTTTTGGCACCTTTGTCTAATATATGATAATTGTAATTTTTTGGGTTAGTCTCTGTGTCCTCTATTCTGTACAATTTGTCTATCAGTCTTTTTTGTTGCCAATGCCATGCTGTTTTTGTTACCATTGCTCTGTAGTATAGTTTAAGGTCTGGTATAGTGATGCCACCTGCTTCACTCTTCCTGCTAAGGATTGCCTTAGCTATTCAGGGTCTCTTATTTTTCCAGATAAATTTCGTGGTTGCTTTTCTATTTCTATGGGGAATGCCATTGGGATTTTCATCAGAATTTGCAGTAAATTTGTATAGTGCTTTTGATAGCATGGTCATTTTGATAATATTAATTCTGCCTATTCATGAGCAAGGTAGATCTTTCCATCTTCTAAGGTATTTTCTGATTTTTTTCTTTAAGGTTCTGTAGTTTTTTCTTATATAGATCTTTCACCTCTTTCATTAAGTTGATTCACAAGTATCTTATTTTTTTTGAAGTTATTGTAAATGGAGTAGTTTTCTTCACCACCATATGTACTCTATCTTTTGTATGTAAATTTTTAAGCTTTGTATTTTTTATATATTTCAGTATTATTTATTAATAACTTATATTCAGCATTTAATGTGTCAATATGTTGTTATGTTTTATGAGTCTAGGGATAAAATAGCATTTTATTATCACACTGTTTTCCCAATATCCTAGCATCTTTCTTTGGAATGAATGCCATTTTTCCTCTTCCCTGCACTGCAATCTTCATTATGTATCACTGCCTAAATAACAAGAGGCTTATAAAGAGTTTTGTTTTTGTTGTTGTTTCCTGTAATTCCACCATTTATTTTATTATGAGGTTTACCCTGATTGATTTAACTTCATAGCATCAATCATGTGGCATCATGATATTTTCATCAGCAGTAGACTTTATGTACAACAGTGGATATAGCAAATATCTTAGCCATGAACTAGTCTATACCATCTAGATTCTTGTCATTATACTCAGAGAAATGAAAAATTGCAGAATATTCTTAGGATAAAATTTCCATCAGAGTGTATTTCCATCAAGTGAGAAATCATTATATATGCATATATTTGCAATTATATACTATATAATTAAAATAATTATTATTTGTTGAATTTTCAAATTTGCTACTGCTTTTTTAATTGTATCTGCTTTCTTTATTTGTACTGTAAATTGAACCCAGGGGTGCTTATCCATGAAGCCACATCCTCAGTCCTTTCTGTATTTTATTTTATCAGTCTTGCTGAGTTGCCAAGTGCCTCATTAAGTTGCTCAATACAATATATATATAAGACAATATTATATATAATATTGTCTTCAAATTTATGATCCTTTTTCCTCATCCTCCTCAGTCACTGGAACTACAGTTGTCCATCACTAGACCTTGCTCATTTGCTTTTTAAAAGCACCAACATTGATATTGGTAACTCTTTCTGTGTTATGTTCATCTTTAATATCTTCTAATTTTTCTCATTTGCTTAAGATTTTCTTTACTTTTAGTTTATAAAATTTACTTTTCATTGGGATTGAGGATTTGATAATAAATTCTTAGTCACTTTATGGCTTACTAATTAATTTCTGTATGTTTTATTTTCAACCTCAGGTTTAGTTGAATTTTAATTTTTGCAGCTGTATAGAGGTCTAAGTGAAACATAATAACCTCTATGGATATTGTTTAAAGAAATGGAAAGACAATTTAACCCAGGTTTTTTACTGTACTGTATATACCCGAAGGACATAAAATCAGAATGCTACATTGACTCAGCCACATTAATGTTTATAGCAGTACAATTCACAATAGCTAAGCTATAAAACCAAACATTCAATGAGGAATGGGTCCATTCAATGATGACAAGATAAAAAATTGTTGCTTATGTACACAATAAATTATTAATCTGCCATAAAGAAGAATAACTTTATGATATTTGCCAATAAATGAATGGATCTGGAGATGTTATGCTTAGTAAAACAAACCATTTCTTTAAAACTGAATTTTTTTTTTCTTTCTGATATGTGAAATCTAAAGTTCATAAAGTGGGGAAGGGTAAGAAAACAAGAACAGTAGATTGCACAGTGGTAAATAAATAAATAAATAAAAAGGAAGGAGATAGAAATATTAAAGATATATATAAATCCTACCATCATAGTCACCAACAAGAACAGGATTCTAATTAGGATAAGATATATCCCGTGCTTATTAATACCATAAAAATTGATTCTACTCTCAGGTAGAACTAGAAAGAATCAAAATATATATATATTTTTTGAAAAGATATATCTATATTCTATTATAAACATCTTACAATATATGCATCAATCTAATTATGCATATATTATTTTGTATGTTAAAATTATAAAACGGAAAATGCAAACAGGATTGTTTTTGTTATTTTTTATATTAATAACATACATAAATACCATAAAATGTTTGAACTTAAATTCACTATTAAATATTTCCATTAAGTGGTCTGTCTACTTTGTTACATTTCAAAATTTTTCTTATACCATTGGTATTGGGATTACTAGAGATCTCACTACATATTCAGAAAATCCAGCTCTATCAGAGAAATAACAAATAAGATTCTACACTTTAGTAAATTTCTGATTAGTGATTGTACAATTAAAATTTGAGGATTCCCTTTTTTAATTACAATAATTTTTTCATCTGAACAATATACATAATTTAGATCATGATATAAAAAATCAAAAAATGTATATTTTTGTGGTAATGCCTGAGATTTATATTGTGTTTAACAAATGTGGAAAATATATATATATATATATATATATATATATATATATATATATTTAAGTTTATATATATATATATTTAAGTTTATATATATATATATATATATATATATATATATATATATATATATATATAAACTTAAATCACTTTTTCTGCAGAAGTAGATAATAGTATCATTTTGTTCCAAAACACCACCTACATGATAGTCTACTAATTCTCATTTTAACTTCAATTACCTTAAAGACTGTACAAATGTTCATGTTGTCAATGTGTTATTTACTTATCTATTCTTTTTACAGTTACTGTTATCATTCAGGGATATAGCCATTGATTTTACTGAAGAGGAATGGGAATGCCTTCAACCTGCTCAGAAAAACTTATATAAAGATGTGATGTTAGAGAACTATAGAAACTTTGCCTTCCTTGGTAAGTTTAATTTCCCTTTAAAATTTTTAATTAATAGTTATTATTTGATGTACTTCTGTTGTATCTTCTGGGAACTTCTCTGTAAGAATGAGTTTCAGATTTGTGTTTCAAAGAAAAAGGGCATTTTTAATACAGATAATTTACTCTTTAATATATATTATGTTACTCTTTAATCTCTCTCTTTCTTGGTATGTTATACATTCTCCACTTTAGATAAGTAGTTCCTAGCATACTTTAATGATGTAAACTCTTGTAGCCTACACAGAGCAGGGGACACAGCGAGATGTTCAAATGGAGAAAACCAATATAAAAAATGTTGGTAGAGTAGTTATTTAGCAGAAAAAAACATTTCAGAAGCTTAGGTTTATTTCTTTTGATTTTAATCATTGAACACATACTGCCCTACATTTATCACATTTTCAAATTCTTTGTGATCCTCCATTTTCTTCTTTAGTGATATCCCAGTTTATTCAGATTAACTATCAAAACTTACGTTTTATTGTTAGGGCCAGCATGATGTGTTACAAATCTTCTTGTGAGGAAACCTGTAAAGAAGCAAAGAGAAGAGAGAGACTCAATCTCAGTGAAAAGTTAAAAAAACTGACCACTCCTCTTCATGGCTGTACATAGTATACCCCAAAATTACATAGCTTCTGTTGCAATGACTACATTCTAACCTAGTATTATTTTAACACCAAGTGTTAGCTAACCAAGATAACGTACAGTTAATACAAACATAGAGTCTTTTCTCCCAAAGGACATTACCACAGAAACTAGATAGTGCACCTGTAGAGTTGTCTTAATAGCTTCAGAGAGAAACTGCTGGGAATTTCAATTGTGGGACTCAGGGTGCCAGTTTCCATCACCCCCACACTTTCTATTTCCAAGGTCAGAATACCTAAAGCCCCCCCCCCACTCTTTTTTAAGGCCTTTTGAAAAAATAATATTACTTATCTCATTAATGCTGGTGGGGGCAAAAAATAGGACAGCCATAGACAACAGCAAGTACCAACATCAGTAAACATCCACCTATGAATATTTTTTGATGCAGATGAAATTGAGTAAACATGACGTTAGCCAATCCAACAAGTCAATCATCAATCATCTTGTTGTACCTTTTTAATCATATCTTTAAGGTAATCTAACTCTTTTGAAATCAAATTACTATTATCACTTAAATTGAAGGAACACATGTAATTAAACTTATGATATCCATTATGATATAACAATACCAGATAATCAATTGCAATCATGAATTTTAAGTATGGCTTCACAATGTTGTTTTTGTTCTTCATTAAGCATATTAACAGCCATGGAGGCATGACTAATACTTTTTATGATAGCATAGGTGAGTTTCATAGTAGTTTTGTAAGCCCATAGAGCTAGTCAGGGAAACCCACTAAGGAAAATGTCAGAGCATCAAATTCTGCCTTAGAAAGAAGGTTCACTGAATTATCACAGTTTTTATCAAGAGGAATAGACCTTTTATGAATAATTGTGCAGGATTGTGACCTATTAAATACTATGTGGATGGTAAGGACACAGTTATTCTGCTAACACAACAATGAATACCATGAGATATTTTTTCAGGTATATAACAATTTCATCCAAGTGAGTCAAGATATTGTAATGGGTTGTAGAAGTCCAGGATCTGACAGTACTGAATTTCCCACAAGTGGTGTACAAAAACAGAGCAAAGCATTAACAGTTTTGTGTGAGTTTAGCAACCAAAGAAGTAACTAAGTTATCCATAGTACATTCTACCATATTTGAGCCAACTCCTTTGGAGCTGAGGTTGTTAATGGTTTTATATTCCCCCAAGTATTTGGAATTATAGTATCTTGGCTTCCTCTTTTAATGTTTCTCCTCTTTTGAGGAGAATGATTATTCTCTTGTTTGGAGGGACTCTTCTCTTCCAGGGTTAAATGAATCTTACTAATCAGCTTGTCAAGTACCTGATGTACATTTATAATTGCTATATTTCATGCATCAAAAAGAATATGTTTGCATAATTTTAACAGTCTATGCTTTTCCCCACATGATCAAAGGCATAGTACCTTGCCATGCTGATAAGCTGGAATCTTATATATACAGATAGATAGATAGATAGATAGATAATGGATGTTTGAAAATAAAATGCCTATTCAATGCAGATGACCAATTTTGAGTATTAATTTTATGTTGTATATTGAGCACATTAAGTGTAAATAAAACATTATTTAATGTATATTTTAATATGAGAGAGGCTAGATCTTTTGTTTGTTTCTGTTTGAAAAGGCAAGGATCGGGATATAATTTATTCATTCAACAAAAGCTTGTCCAAAACGATTATGAGAAACTTCATAATTTAAAACTATATCTCATTCATTAAAAATTGTGCAAAAGGATGAGATATAAAGGCAGAGGCATTATCCATCTTTAAACAAATAGGCCCTCTAGGAGCAGATCATGCTTGGTTTCTTTTAATGCTCTCTGCTGGTACTGACTTAGAAGTTTCTTTGTTTAGATTTAATTCTGTTAGTAAATTTTTATTGGGTTTTGTAATAATGCATTAATAATCATAAATATTTTGAAGTGAATAACTCATTATACTTCTGCTTTGTAAGCTTTTTTTCTATATTTCTTATTTTTTCTATTGTGATTAATGATTTAATTTCTAGATCATTGCTTTTCATTGTGGCATGATTGGATTTTTTACAAATATATATATATATATATATATATATATATATATATATATATATATATATATATATATATTATATCCCCTCAAGTGTAATGTGTGTGTGTGTGTGTGTGTATCCCACTTATTTTTATATATCCTATAGGTTTTTAATTTTTACAGTATTTTACAAGTTGCTTAGACTAGTCTTAAACTTGGTCCTGCATGATAAGCCTCTCCCATATTGGTAGAATTTCAGATTTGCACACTTAGGAATGCCCCTCTCATTTTTTTCCTTAAAGAATTATTCACATACACAATTTGTGCTTATTTATATTTATATTTTTGTCTCAATTTCACTCTCTAAACTTTCTTTAAATCGTTATTTAGTGTTCTTTGAGTAATTCATAATTGCCAGTATCCTAAATTTCAGTTTTTAGTGTTTTTTTTTTTTTCTTGTCTCTTGGATTAAGCCATGCTTCTCTTTGTTTATATTTGCTGTATTACTTTTTTTTTTTATTAAAGGAGCCAACAGTAGATTATATAGTTCATTTTTGGAAAAAAAGTATAAAAAAAAAACTCTTAAATAAATAAAAATAGGCAAGAACAGTGCTGCATCCTTGTAATATTTGCTAATTGGGAGGCCATGAAAAAGTACTTCAAGATTGAGGGAAGTCATAGAAATTTAGAAACAGCATGAGTCAAAAAATTTTAAAAAGACTTGTTTTGTAGTTCAGTGATATAACATTTGGGGGGGGGGGGGTTAATCTCAAGCACCACACATGAAAAATTAAAAGTTGGATGACCTAAAGTTCCAGAAATGCCAGTGCTAAATATGTATCCATGAATAATTAAATCAGAAAACTGAAGAGATACCTCTGCTTTTGTATTTAGTGCACACATTGTTCTCAGTATGCAGTACTTTGCATTAAGAGAAATGTGGCATGCAGAGATTAATTTCAGGAACATTTGATTCATATGTGGAATCAGAAATTTAGTGGGTAAAATTTTGCTCACCAGGTACTGTGTTTTGTGTAGGGTTGATATTATACTCAAAGTCACATATTTTTATTTTATTGAGCATAAAAGGGTCAAGAGTTTTGTTTTACCACATGGTGAGTGTATTATATTCTTCATAAATACTAATAGAAGAAATACAATACCTTGTAAGAACAAAACTGATAATTATCTAAAATAATAATTGTGTTAATTCATTCTTTTTTTGTGTTAATTCATTCTATTTAGTCATTTTACCTTGTATATATAGTATAAAATACCATGATATATTTAGGAAATAAACAAAGGTGTATTTGTCAATGAAAGAAATCATCATATCTCACAAATTTAAAAATATAAAAATCAATTTATTATACTTGATTGTTATGCATTGTCTTCATCCAAGTATTATGGCCATAGACTATCCAAGGTTTTTATAGTCATTTAAAATGTTTTAATGGAAAATTTTTTACACATCTATGTGTATATTTCTTAGTAATTTTTTGTTCATTTTTCTTTTTAATAGTCCATAGCCTCTTTAATCTTGTTGAATATTTGTGGTATTATCACTCAAAATATAATAGTTATTTTCATGTCTGTATGTCATGGTAGACCAAAGCCAGTTTTTAGACACTCTTTGAAAAAGCCACAAATGTTTGTATGTTTTACATTTCTCTTGTTCTACTGAGAGTGAAGGTAGCTGATAGATATTTCCTAAATACACAATGCTATCTTATAGAGAACAAATGGCTGTGGATGATAAAAGTAACATACTTACCTTCTCTTTATTATATAACTCTTCTTAATAATGTATTCCTCTTGGATGCTGTGGTCTCTACAAAAATTTGAGTAATATTCTCAAGGTATTTTTGTTTGTGCATTTTTATTGAACTGATATATATTTTGATTTATGATGACTTGGACTTACTAATCTGCTACACTCCTTATGTATTTATTCTACCTTAATTTCATGTTATGTATGCAAAATATATTTATCCCTGTCTAGTAGTTATTGTTTATTTTTTTAAATTTTTGTTTATTTCAGCCATGACTCCACATGATACCCAAGAATATTCACCAGAGAAGGGCATAAAACATATATTTCACAAATTGATAAATGGGAAATATAGAAGTTGTGATCTTGACTATTTACAACAAAAGAAAATATGGAAAACCACAAGTGAGAGTGAACACCAGAAATCATATAAAAAATCAGGCCTTGTTCACCACCAGAGAATTTATACTGGAGAGAAGCCCTACAAATATAAAAAATGTGGCAAAGCTTTTAGTAAAATAAATGATCTTATTAACCACAGAGTAACCCACACTGGACAGATGCCCTACCAATGGGCAGAATGTGATAAAGTTTATAAAGGAAAATCAATCTTTGTTAAGCAAAGCAGAATTCTCACTGAAGAGAAGCCCTACAAATGTGAAGAATATGGTAAAGTTTTTAGTCAAAAATTAAACATTATTTACCAAAGAAGAATTCACACTGGAGAAAAGCTCTACAAATGTAGAGAATGTGGCAAAGCTTTTAGTCAAAAAACAGACCTTATTCACCACAGCAGAACTCACACTGGAGAGAAGCCCTACAAATGTAAAGAATGTGGCAAAGATTTCAGTCATATATCACTCCTTATTCGCCACAGCAGAACTCACAGTGGAGAGAAGCCCTACAAATGTAAAGAATGTAGCAATGCTTTTAGTCAAAAATCAGACCTTGTTCACCACAGCAGAACTCACACTGGAGAGAAGCCCTACAAATGTAAAGAATGTGGCAAAGCTTTCAGTAGAAAAGTAGGACTTACTTACCACAGGAGAACTCACACTGGAGAGAAGCCCTACAAATGTAAAGATTGTGGCAAAGCTTTCAGTAGAAAAGAAGGACTTACTTACCACAGGAGAACTCACACTGGAGAGAAGCCCTACATATGTAAAGAATGTGGCAAAGCTTTCAGTAAAAAATCAGACCTTATTTGCCACAGCAGAACTCACACTGGAGAGAAGCCCTACAAATGTAAAGAATGTGGCAAAGCTTTCACTCGAAAATTACAACTTATTCGCCACAGCAGAACTCACACTGAAGAGAAGCCCTACAAATGTAAAGAATGTGGCAAAGCTTTCAGTCACAAAATAGACCTTATTCACCACAGCAGAACTCACAATGGAGAGAAGCCCTACAAATGTAAAGAATGTGGCAAAGCTTTCAGTCGAAAATCACACCTTATTTGCCACAGTAGAACTCACACTGGAGAGAAACCCTACAAATGTAAAGAATGTGGCAAAGCTTTTAGTCAAAAAACAGACCTTATTCACCACAGCAGAACTCACAGTGGAGAGAAGCCCTACAAATGTAAAGAATGTGGCAAAGATTTTAGTCATATATCACTCCTTATTCGCCACAGCAGAACTCACACTGGAGAGAAGCCCTACAAATGTAAAGAATGTGGCAAAGCTTTCAGTAGAAAAGTAGGACTTACTTACCACAGCAGAACTCACACTGGAGAGAAGCCCTACAAATGTAAAGATTGTGGCAAAGCTTTCAGTAGAAAAGAAGGACTTACTTACCACAGGAGAACTCACACTGGAGAGAAGCCATACAAATGTAAAGAATGTGGCAAAGCTTTCAGTAAAAAATCAGACCTTATTTGCCACAGCAGAACTCACACTGGAGAGAAGCCCTACAAATGTAAAGAATGTGGCAAAGCTTTCAGTAAAAAATCAGACCTTATTTGCCACAGCAGAACTCACACTGGAGAGAAGCCCTACAAATGTAAAGAATGTGGCAAAGATTTCAGTCATATATCACTCCTTATTCGCCACAGCAGAACTCACACTGAAGAGAAGCCCTACAAATGTAAAGAATGTGGCAAAGCTTTCAGTCACAAAATAGACCTTATTCACCACAGCAGAACTCACACTGGAGAGAAGCCCTACAAATGTAAAGAATGTGGCAAAGCTTTCAGTCAAAAATCACACCTTATTTGCCACAGTAGAACTCACACTGGAGAGAAGCCCTACAAATGTAAAGAATGTGGCAAAGCTTTCAGTCGAAAATCACACCTTATTTGCCACAGTAGAACTCACACTGGAGAGAAACCCTACAAATGTAAAGAATGTGGCAAAGCTTTCAGTCAAAAATCAAACCTTATTCGCCACAGAAGAATTCACACTGGAGAGAAGCCGTACCAATGCAAAGAATGTGGCAAAGCTTTCAGTCGAAAATCACACCTTATTTGCCACAGAGAATTCACACTCGAGAGAAGCCCTACAAATGTAAGGAATGTGGCAAAGCTTTTAGAATAAAACAGGCATTATTCACCATAGAAGAACTCACTCTGGAGAATAGTCCTAAAAATGTGAATAAAGTGGCAAAACTTTTAATAAAAAATAAAACTTTATTCACCACAGCAGAAGACACAATGGTGAATATGAAAAGTAAATAAAGTGATAATACTTTTAAAGAAAAACTAAACCTCATTAACAACAGAATTTATACAGGAAAGAACCCCTATGAATGAAAACAATGTATCAAAGCATTTAATAAGAAATCATTTCTTTTTCACCACTAGGCTATTTATTCTGAAAAGAAGACATATAAATATAGAGAATGTAGAAATATTTTAAATTATATGTTGTACATTACTAGAAATCAGATAAAATATGCTGGAGTGAAGCTTTATAAATGAGACCATTGAACCATTCCTCTAAGAAAGGGTAAAAATTTAATCGCCACCACAATAATCTTAGCAGAGAGAAAGTTTTGAAATGTGAAAATTGACAATGTGACAATGCCTCCAAAATGTATTCACCAATACTCAGCACCTGTGGATACATACTGGTAAGAGAGAAAACAAATGGGGGATAAAACATTTCATTGCCACATGTTTCTTAAACACTACTGATTGGTGTAGAATTCACTGTCCCCAGAAACTCTAAAATGTTAAATAATATTTCCAAAACTTAATCAAATTTTAAATTCATTGAACATCTGAAAACTCATACCAGTAGTGAACATTGAAAATATTTTGTACAAAATATATGCCTTATACAACAACTAAACATTTATAGTAAACACCCTGACAAATATGAGAGTAAAATCATTATATATACATTAAACCTTGATATATATGATTATCAGTAAAAGACACAACTCATTTAAATATAGAATATAAGTAGTTGTGTTTAACTTTTGTTTAAATTTATTAAGCATTATCAAGTTATTTGGTAGTAATATCAGTCATAAATATCATACATGCATGGTGCAGAAACCTTATCTTTGAAAGCATATAATTTTCTTCTAAATAAAGTATTACTATTTTCACTTTTAAATATTAGAGAAAACAGTTATAAGAGATCTATCTTTTGATGTTTAACACTGAATTGTAATACTTTACACTTTATTTTTTTTTTTTTGTATTGCAGTTTAAATTTAAGGATTTTTAAACACTGAGCCACATTCCTAAGCCCTCTCCCCACTATTTCAAATTCTGGGACTGGTCTTGCCAAGTTGCTTGAAATCACACTAAGTTTCTGAGGCTGAGTTTAAACTTCTGAAAATACTCAGCTTCCCAATTTGCTTGGATTACAAGCAAGGACCATCATGCTCACTTTACAGTGCATTTTTTTTACCTATATTTACCTTATGTATGCAATATGTCTTTATAACTGAATATTTGTTTATATGTTAACACTCATGTATTGCATCATGTCAAAGTGTTCCACTTGACTAAATTATTTATGCAACAGTAAAACATACTGTTGAATAAATAATACTCTAGCATCTCTCAATACTTTTACACATTTTAATAAAACTTAATATGGAATATAATTGCATAAGTCAGATCATTATAATTTTCTCTGTTTGTATTTACAGTGAAATTAAGTGTTCTATGAAGGACATAGATATAAAAAAGCCCCAGATTTTCATATCTTGAATTACAAATTTTAACATTTTAACAATTCCTATTGATTTGAAGAGACTGAATTTCCACAAATGTAAAGATAGCTCTTGTGGAGAGAAGAGCTTTATCTTTCTTGTGTGTGCATAATGGCCTTCTAGACTTCAGCCTCATTGGGGCCATTTCATTTTTCTGTGAATGAATGTTTTGTTTTCTATGATCAGTGTTTTCATGTACTTTAGTAAATTCTGACATCACTGCTCTTCTATGGGTAGTATTGTATCAAGGCAGGAATAATCAATGAGCTATGTTTCATAGTCTTATTTTCTATGGACCAGTTAGTAAGGTAAACTGAGAAGGTTGTATGTAAAGATTAAGTTTCTTATCATAAAATGTTGTCTTACCAGTTACAATAGGATAAAGTCTTCTTATTCATGGAATCCATAAAAAATCATATTGAATATCATTCAAAAATTTATTGATATTACATATAATTCATGAAGAACTGAGTTTACAACAACATATGGTTAAGAATAAGGTCTGGGGACATTTTACACTCTCTAATATAGACATTTATAACAATTTAATTATACATGAAACTACACTAAATGAAAGAAAAATCAATGGGTTCAAGACACAATAGCATACAAATAAAATCTTGTAAAGACATAAGCAAAAGACCAATAGTGGATTAAGTGTGGCTTCCAAATGCTAGGGGGGGAATGGATATATAATCAGAGGTAATTGAAGAAAGATATGTTACTAACTTTGAGCTAGGACAGCATTTGAAAGAAAAAGAGTCCCTACAAAATTAACAATGATTATTGACTTTCATTTGTATGCTTTGTAATATATTCCAAAAGACTTCTACATGTTTTATTTCAGTCAAATTGGGAAACAATACAGAAATTTAAAAAAGACAAATATTGCTCCTCTGGTTTTAAAAGCAAGAAAAAGAATAGAGAGAGATTTACTGAGCTAGAAAAATTTAGTAGTTAGAGGTAAAAAAAAAATAACTGAGATTTCCAGAGTCTCAGTATAATCAGTATTTCAGCCATCCCTGGCTGCACAGGGCATTTTTGCTTAACAAAAAATTTGTTCACTTATGTACTGTTCTGAATATGTAGTAAGATCCCTAGTAATCCAATACCGATGGTGTAAGAGAAATTTTGAAATTTTTGAAACAGCACCCTCAAAACTATGTCAAGACTGACTCCAGAAAATCTCTGTTCACAGTACCATATTTCAGAGTTATGCTTGTCCTCAGTTCAGGAAGATGAAGGACATGACCACTTATTTTTATGCTACAGGTGAAAGATACATTTTTTACCAATATTTCTCCTGAGACATAAAAAAAAAAAAAAACTACATAGAAACTGTCCTGAGTGAGGACAGGGAGATTTAACCAGAAAGTGAATTGGGAGATTCCATTATTATAGATGTAATTTTCTCAACATCTTTTCAATGTACCTAACCCAGTATTGATACCAAAATTAATGAACAACCTCTTCTCATGCTGAATGTGCATGAGGCTACTATATAACATGAAAACAATTGCAAATGTGTCAGAGATGCATTTTATAATATTAGTTGAAAATTCAATTGATTGATCATTATCACACTGTGTTTGACCCCAGCAAATACCTTCTCAGTGTGCAAGAAAAATGGGAAAAACTTTAAAAAATCAAGAAAATCCATGTTAAAGAATAACAACTATTTTTTTTTTTAATAAGGAAGTGGTCAATGTCTTTTTGAAACAACATGACAATAAACTTTCCCCTATCACATAAAGGAAAGCCACAATTCTGTTAAATTTCTTCATTTTATTCTTTGAATATGCCAAGTATTTGGCAAATTGCCACATATATTGTTTTAATTTCAGTGGTGTAAATTATATCTGGTTTTCTCTAAATTGCTACTTATTTAATGCAAATTTGTTGAGAAATTAATTCTGCATTAGCTGAGTAGTGAAAGGTAGTGAGGAATGGAAGTCATTGAAAGCTCTATGATTTGCAATCTCAGAATGGTGGGAGGAAGCTGTATATAGTCATGAGAAATATTGAGTACTATTAATTTCTTCCAAATATTTATTTACCTTATTATCCACTTTTCACCTAAACTATTGCTTTTAAATGGAGCTGACTATTAAATATCATAGGAAAGGCCATCAGAGCAATCCAAAGAATGATGTTTTTTTTAAAAAGCAATCAAATCATAAACATCTGGTTGAAACAAGAACTGGCCCACTGTTGGATCTTAGCTTTTGACTTTAACAAATTTCCTTCTATCTTTCTTTTGATGATGACTAAAAGGTACTTCTATTAAGAGCATGACCAGAACAATTTATGGCAATTTGTTTTTCTAAAACATATATAAAATTGACTTGCTAACTCAGAATAGAACTTAATGAGCATATCATGTTATGGTTAAAAAAGAAAGTATAACTACTCAACATGAAGATTGGTCTTTTGAAAAAAACAATGTGAGGGTGAAGACCAATTTGGAAAGTTAGTATTGAATATTTTATATAAAAGGAAAGGCAGTAATATTTTAAAAACCTTTTGATTATTAGATGCGTGTAAAAATTAAAAGGGAGTGTCCAGGCCTGATGTGGTGGTACATACCTGTATTCTCAAAAATCATAGAGTCTGAGGGAGAATAATCACAACTTCAAGGCCAGCCTTGGAAACTGAGACCAGGTATCAAAGCAAAATATCGAAGAACTGTGAATATATATGAATGAAAATTCACCCCTGGGTTCAATCACCTGGACTGTATAAAACAGTAGTTTCCAAAATTTACACCCAAATCAGCAGCCTCTGCAACTATGTAAAGTTCTAAAAGGAAACTAAATTTATCCATATCTACTACTAGTTGTATGATATTGACCATAATTTTGAAATATATACATAGAAGACCCTTCACAATGTTTTAGGGTTCCCATTATTTTTCCAATTGCAATGAGAGAGGGAGGAAAAGCAATTTAGCTCATGGGCCCACTTCTTTCTCTTCAGGCCTAATGAGTCAACTATTAAAAGACTTTAGTGTTTATTGATTATTATTTACATAATCATAATGATATATGTTCTGTGATTTCTTGCTTAATCTACATTGGACACTTTATTATTTCTGAGTATCAGCATCTGTACAGACCACCACACCTCACTCTATTTTTTAATAGTTACAAGTCCCTATGTTCATGCTTCATCAGTTAGTTATTCTCTTTTAAAAATAATTATGTGTTGCATTCTTTGTCTACAGAAAATTTATGAAGGTTAAAAACCACTAAGCATTTTCACAAATTTGACTTTAAAATAGTTTTCATCACAAAACACACACCAGAAGTAAGAATGATTTCTTTCTCTAATTTATTAGCGTTTCTGACATCTGGTATCAGGACATGAATGCTGCTAATGGAGGGATGTCCTTACCATCAAGAACAATCAATACTACTTTCTTCTATCCCATTAAATGTTACAAAAAGTGCACATTTTACTGTTTTTCATATGCAGAACTTGACTTTCCATTTTTTGTGTTTAGTGGGTTTTTACTTTCTTTTTCATCACTTTGTTTTTCCAGTATTTTCTAATTTTCATTTTTTTGTGTGTGGTGAAAAAAAAAATAGGTCACTAGAATCTTCTAACTTTTGCTACATTCCATCAATTGATTACTTACTAGCTTAAGCATCATTTTAAAGGTAGGACTGAGGTATGCTAAAAAAAAACTATTTTCAAGGTCTACTGCAGAATCAGCATAACTTTCTTGAGCTCTGTAGTTAGAGCCACTATTTCTGTCCACAAACTCTGCTCCCTTTGTTTTATTTTTCTTCTATATTTAGTAACCCTCTTTGTAATGAGGCACAGAAAATTGCTTTTTAGAATTTTATCATTTATGAAGATCTATTTTTATTTATCATTGATGGACAGTCTGCTTCAGTTTAGAATACCAGGTTGAATACAATTTTTCCTTTAAATCTTGAGGTTATTCTGTATGTATCATCTATAGCCCATCATTAATGATAAATACTTGGGTTCTATTTTTGCTTTATTGAAACTGACTATAGATTTTCTTTACAGGATATTCTCTTTGTTTTAAGCATAGCTACTTGAGAAATTCTGTAGATATATTTAGCATGTTTAAATTTTATTTTCTTGATTATATCATTCAAAAAAAATAGAATATTTCCAGACCTTATTTTCTTTCTTTCCAGTATATACATGTAGGAAACTGGATAAAATGTGGAAAATAATATGTCTGTTTTTCAGACATCAGAAACAGGCAAGCAGGTGAGTGAAACCATAAATAACAAGTGCAGAATGGTGAGGTGAACTATAACTTTATTTTTAAAATTGTTCTTAATAGTGTAATTTGATAAGCTTCTGTAAAAATTATGGATAAAGGGGAAGTAAGAATAATCAAAGTACACCAGTGTAAGAAAAACTTGAGGTTTGGCAGCTGAGAGCAGACTGTGGGGAAACTTCATGTTATAATAGAGAAGAACTCCCCACTTTCCCTTCACCCTCTCACCCACTTTATCTAACCAGAATCCACCAAGATGCCCAGAATAAAAAGTTTCAAGTTCAATAGTCACACTCTCTCCAAATACAAAAAGCAGTTACAATTCAACTGAACACAGAACCTTGTGAGCAAAGTTATGAGGATCTGAAACATATAAAATATTAGGTTAAAGATGATTCTGTGTTTTTGTTTTTTTTTTTCCTGTATGTGTGTGTTTTGTTTTGTTCTGAGGGTGTGGCTATTCCTTGGTCAGGAGAACTCAACAAAGAAATGGTTATTTTGATCAAGTATCAGTGGCTGACCCACATTAAAAAGAGACAAATGTTAAAAAAATTTTAAAAAGTCTAATTACAAAAAAAAATATGTGCTGCTTTCATCCTCCACATTTTGCTTTTTAAAGTGTTTTTTTTTTAATTTTTCATTTTTTTAGTCCTGAAAAGTTGACAGTAAAGGAGCTTCAGCAAGAATTTACAACCAACTGCATGAGGGTCTGGGAAGCTGAGAGGCTGGAGCAGGGTTGGGAGAAGCAGACAGGAAGAGGTCTTTCCCTTAGTCACTGGAGGCCCACTATAAGTAAAAAGAGACAAAAATCAATAAGTGTTTGTAAACCAGGAAATGACACAGATTATCAAGTTAGTATCAGTTATAAAAAATTCATATAATCAAGAGAATAGAGAAATCATGAACAGAATTAGGAAAAAAATAGGTGTAAATTTTATTTTTAGAAGTTTATTTGTGATACATAAAATTAAAGATGAATTTTATATTTCTATTTTAAATGGAAGGCAGAGAGATATGCAAGTCATATAGTACTTGAAAAACCTTACTTCAGTACAAAAGTATAATCAATTGATATCTTCTACTTATTTTACTCTCTATCTTCCTTTACATTTCACCTGATGTCACACTTGTAGAGTGTGACCAATAACTAAGCAAATAACTAATCAAGAAGATAGTCATGAAGTTACTCTCTTTCTCAGAAAACCCCAATCAATTTTAAAGCAAAGAAGTAATACAACACCTATTCATTTCCTCCTTAGGAAAAGGTCCCTTTGTGAATCAGATAGAAGGGAAATTGGCCAACCTTTATCAAAATGTTACTAGAAATAAATGTGAGTTAGCTTCATTTAGAAGTAAGCTGAAATAAAATAACACCATTGTACAGTATCTTTCAGGGTTATCCTTGAAAAATAAAAAAAAAAAATCTCTTTCCAAAGATCAGAATACTTGGCAGCACACTTCATCCTTAATTACACGTGGAAAAAGAAGTTACCTCAGGTAAGAAGGTACATAACTAATAGGAAGAAATCAAGACTTGTCTATAAGGAACTTTGTAAGATGATAAAATTTGGGGGGTACAGTAATCAGGATGGATCTCTGAGAGAGACAATGCAGTGTAAATATCATGGGATTTCATGCTATCAAATACCAAAGCACATACATCATGGGCATTGTACAAGACAACCAAGTTGACAACTTGACTTGGCTAGTTGTTTTATCCAGCCTCTGATGATGCACAGGATGATTGAGGACTGAGTAACATAGTGGTTTCCAGTCACTGCAATTTTGTCTATCAAATGCTTCTTCCAAATATCCTGCCAGCTAGGAGGAGAGGTCTGTCTCTAGGTTCTTGTGACAGCATCATTCTTTTCATCATTCTCTCATAATAAATTAACAAGTGGATCTCTTTTAACCCAGAAATAATTATAACAAGAAAAACTCAAGCATTTTTTTTTTACATTTTGCTTTTACAGACAATAAATCCTAAGCAAGCACCACTAACAAAGTGTCAATAGATCATGCCTAAAATTGAATCAGACCACAGTTAACAAAAATAAAGATATTATATGACCATGGTATTCACTGTATTTTCAACTACAAAATAAAAAGAAAAAGCTACTCGCCTAGTAGAATTATGGAACAGGTGATGGTGTTGCTTACACTTCTTAAATTTCACATCATTATATCAGGTTGTGCTATCAAGAGATAGACTACATAGATCCAGGAGCTAGAGTGTCAAAGTTGAAGAGTATTCCCTCACCATCACTCCCATTAACCAACTTGGCAATTATATTTTCTTACACCATGCCTCTGCATCCTCCAGTTTTATAAATCCTAATTATTTAAGATGACACTTTTCCATCAGAATGTCTAACAAGATTCCAACTAAAATTTAAACTGCACCTGAGGATTCTAAATTTTATGTAATAAATAAACAGAAAGCAAGAGGAAAAATTACAATCCTAGCTAGGTCAATTCACTCTCGTTACCAGAAGGACATTGATTCCATGTTGCAATAGAGATAAAAATCAGATGATTCAATTTGAAAACAGATTATGCAATTCTCTACTTTTTAGTACTCACTTGCCCTACAGGAATTGTAAAAGGACCAATGCAGTAGTTGTGTCTTGAGAAATGTATGGTGAGGAGGCTCAAATGATTTGGGGATGAGTATGAGTTTCACTCCATCTGTTAATTTATAGAGACCAAAAGAAGTCCATTTAGGACATCTAAAATCAACAGCAGAAGATGAACATTAATTTGACATTCAGTCTACACAGTTGTCAAAACAGTAATTAATTGCAATGTTTTCCCTTTTTATAAGTTTTCTTCAGGAATAGAGTCTCACCAGTACCATAAACTAAGTATAGAACTTAGACTGCAAAGTAAATTTTTGTGGTGTCACTATAGGGAACTGTGCTTTATTGCACCATTAGGACTGAAGGATTCATTTCCCAGACAATTGCTGAAAGTGGTCTTTTCAAAATATTTTCATCAGTAGAAAAGATTTTTTTTTGATGTGACCATTCAGTCTTCCTACACTCAAGACTGTTTGAGCCTCATGTAAATCACACTCCATGTCTCAAGTAGAAACAACTATGAGAGTGCAAGATAGCTCCACAATTTCACTTGGAGTAAGCAGAAGCCTCCTCTGAGAGTAGACTGCAACCCCATATTGTGTGTGCCCAAACCTGCTTTCTTCTCTATTTCAAATGTGCTGATCTGAACCACGCTAATTTATAGATTTCCAATATGCCTAGTCATGGTCTTAATCTACCCCCTGGTAAGCCCTAATTAGAACTCAAATGCATCCTTCATCTGCTTCCAGACTTTCTGTTTTCCAGAAATTCTTTGAAGTCTTTTCTCACTGGAGATTACCTCCTCTTTTCATTATGGATGATTATCTCATTTTATGCTTCTCTTTGTTACTTTAATACATTGTGGGTAAAATAGATGTGTATATTTGAAGATCCAGATCTCTAAGTAAAATAGTTAGCTTAGTTTATGGGCTTATAATACACAATCAAACATGTTCAATACATTTTAATATAAATTAGATGAATAATCAAAATTGGAGAAAAGAAAATATGCTTTATATGGATATAACTCTGCACTTCAAAATTATCATTGTTTTTCACAAAAACTAAGAATTTTGGAAGGTAACATGGCACCAAGAAAAAGAATCACTATTTTTTATATATAGTTGGGCTTAAAAGAGAATAATAATTTCATCATAAATTGATGATATCATATAAAACAAAAAGCTTAATGACCAAGTTCTGTTTATTTTTGAAAAAATATATTTGAGGCAAAAATACCAAATCAATGAATCTCCTCAAAATACTATAAAGATACAGTGAATAGCATTTCTACATAATTCATGTAATTTTTATATTATGTAAATTTTCTGGAAATAGTTGTAGAAGCTAAGTATACTAATATTCTCTCTCAAGGCACATTTATTTTGAAGCATATTTCCATAAATCTTCAAATATAATTAAATTTCACTTATTATACACAGATCAGTACCCCCAAAATGACCAAATTCCTGGAAATAATTCCTTTGGCATATTTCTATTTCCCAGACAATAAAGTCATCTTTAATATAATATATCTTCTACCTTTTCAGTGACAGAAAATTTTTGAATTTTAAGTAAACTTCTCCTGTAGGCTCAAAGTTCACATATAACTATGGTACTAATAAAATTAGTGATGGGTGTTAAGAGAAAATTTTTAGTACTTTTAAGGGAATTGTTTGAAATCATACACTAGATCAACACATGATCCTTCAAACACATTATAATAATGAAAGCACAGCAATAAATTTGGAATAAAGAAAATATAGATATTTATTAGCTAGAGGACTTTGAAAACACATGCTTTGGACCTAAAAGACAAGTATTTTGCTTTGTAATTACAGCACTTTTCATAGCTGTGTGATGAGTTGTAGGTCCATGTTTTTGTTTTCTGATCTCACTTGCTTCATTTATTCAGATGTATTAATGTAATATATGCTTATATGAGTAATTTGCAATTATATGCCTCTTTCTAATACAGAATATTTTTTTTTTAGAAATTCTTGGTAATCACACAGTTTCTAAATTACAGTGCAATTACCATGAAAGTTAGAAAATGCACAGTGGCTTAAAGAACTCCTCATCCCAGAATCTAGCCTTAGAGTTTTCAAATAGTTGATGGTCAGTAAATTTATATGGTTCATAAAGTTAAAATCTGTTGAATCTTACAGTAAAGAAATAGGAAACCAGAGAGGTGCTTCTTCACACATGCCAAGGTATCATTACTGGGAAACCCAAGGAGTCCTACAGGGCAGTCTGTCCCTCTGATGGATGTAGTTATTTAAAATCAAAGTCCTGCTTCCCTTCCCCACAACTTTGGCTTTCCTGTGTCATCTTGTTCTTTGTGTTTCTGTGACCAGAGACGGAGATAGGTTTAAAATTATTTGTTCATGCTAAAGACAAAAAACAAACAAGCAAAAGAAAAAAAAAACTAAAAATCAACTGAGTTTGTGAAAACATCAGAAATTTAAGTACAGTGATCAGGGTAGGATGACATTCCACTGACATAAATGTTCCTTTAAGAAAAATTAGATTCTGACATTTCCATTGTGACACAAATTGGAAAGGGCATATATGTATATATGTACACACGTGACACTAATACATAAAGAACTAATGAACACAAATATTCCTCCTCTAAACTTTTAAATTATATTCCTGTGTATTTTTAATCCAGGAATGGGAAATTACTAGCATGTTCATTTGAGTTTCAAAAATATTCAGTGTGCTTCCAAACCCTTTTATCATGATCCTCTTATTTGTCATCTCCTAACTGAGAGTCCAGGGTCCATAAATTTTTAATTTTTTTGAGTTAAATTGGATCCAAAGACTTTATGAGATATATAAGTCGTTTATGGCATTGTGATATGGCCCTCTATGAAATGAAGTTTTGAACATGGAATCTCATTTCCTTCTAAAAGTTTAAAAACTTATAATTACTCAAAGTATAGAATTCACATCAATAGTAGTTCTATTTTATTTATTAATATTACCGAAGCAAGTTTATAAATAAAAAAATGCTAAATTATAGATGGGGATATGACTCAGTGGTGGAGCACTTGCCTAGCATGTGTGAGGTCCTGGGTTTGATCCTCAGCATCACATGAAAATAAAATAAAATAAAATAAAGTTTTATAAAATATCAAGTTAAAACTCATGTCCTCTTTTATAATATGTATACAAAGCTGTGGCATGACTACTGCCCTGTGGTGCCTCCTCTGCTGTCCATCTCTAAATATCTCATAATCTTCCTCATGATTTCACCTTAACCTATGGGTTACTTGGAATGGTTTTTTTAGATAGACAAAATCATTTGACAATCTATATTACTATTGATTTATGACATTATTACATTACACTAAGAGGATGCCATGTATGAAATGATTCTGAGTCATCTGGGAATTGCAAATCAAAGCTGCAATGAGATACTACTTCACATCTATTAAGGTGGCTGTCACCAAAACCAGATAATAAGTACAAGTGAGGATGTAAAGAAAGTTGACCCCATGCACTGCAGATGGGATTGTACAATGTTGCAACCTCTTTGGAAAAGAGTTTGGCAATTCCTCAAAGGATTAAAAATAGAGTTAAAATAGATACCATAGGGATTTATCCCAGAGAAAGGAAAGCCCACTAAATTAAAACTGTTGCACCAACTTTCACAGGAGCATTATCCATAGTAGCAAAAATGTGGCAACAACTTGAATGTCCATCAACCTATGAATGGATACATAAATGCGGTCTATCCATATAATGGAACATTCTTTTTTTTCCTTTAATTTTTATTGTTGGTTGTTCAAAACATTACATAGTTTTTGATATATCATATTTCACACTTTGATTCAAGTGGGTTATGAACTCCCATTTTTACCCCGTATACAGATTGCAGCATCACATCGGTTACACATCTATTGATTTACATATTGCCATACTAGTGTCTGTTGTGTTCTGCTGCCTTTCCTATCCTCTACTATCCCCCATCCCCTCCCCTCCCCTCCCATCTTCTCTTTCTACGCCATCTACTACAATTCATTTCTACCCCTTGTATTTTTTCCCCTTTTCCCTCACTTCCTCTTGTATGTAATTTTGTATAACCATGAGGGTCTCCTTCCATTTCCATGCAATTTCCCTTCTCTCTCCTTTTCCCTCCCACCTGTCATCCCTGTTTAATGTTAATCTTCTTCTAATGCTCTTCCTCCCAACTCTGTTCTTAGTTACTCTCCTTATACCAAAGAAAACATTTGTCATTTGTTTTTTTAGGGATTGGCTAGCTTCACTTAGCATAATCTGCTCTAATGCCATCCATTTACCTGCAAATTCTATGATTTTGTCATTTTTTAATGCAGAGTAATACTCCATTGTGTATAAATGCCACATTTTTTTTTATCCATTCGTGTATTGAAGGGCATCTAGGTTGGTTCTACAGTCTTGCTATTGTGAATTGTGCTGCTATGAACATTGATGTAGCAGTGTCCCTGTAGCATGCTCTTTTTAGGTCTTTAGGGAATAGACCAAGAAGGGGAATAGCTGGGTCAAATGGTGGTTCCATTCCCAGCTTTCCAAGAAATCTCCATACTGCTTTCCAAATTAGCTGCACCAATTTGCAGTCCCACCAGCAATGTACAAGTGTACACTTTTCCCCACACCCTTGCCAGCACTTGTTGTTTGACTTCATGATGGCTGCCAATCTTACTGGAGTGAGATGGTATCTTAGGGTGGTTTTGATTTGCATTTCTCTGACTGCTAGAGATGGTGAGCATTTTTTCATGTACTTATTGATTGATTGTATGTCCTCCTCTGAGAAATGTCTGTTCAGGTCCTTGGCCCATTTGTTGACTGGGTTATTTGTTTTCTTATTGTTTAATTTTTTGAGTTCTTTGTATACTCTGGATATTAGGGCTCTATCTGAAGTGTGAGGAGTGAAGATTTGTTGCCAGGATATAGGCTCCCTATTTACCTCTCTTATTGTTTCTTCTGCTGAAAAAAAACCTTTTTAGTTTGAGTAAGTCCCATTTGTTGATTCTAGTTATTAACTCTTGTGCTATGGGTGTCCTATAGAGGAATTTGGAGCCCGACCCCACAATATGTAGATCGTAGCCAACTTTTTCTTGTATCAGACGCCGTGTCTCTGATTTGATATCAAGCTCCTTGATCCATTTTGAGTTAACTTTTGTGCATGGCGAGGGAAAGGGATTCAGTTTCATTTTTTGCATCTGGATTTCCAGTTTTCCCAGCCCCATTTGTTGAAGATGCTATCCTTCCTCCATTTCATGCTTTTAGCCTCTTTATCAAATATAAGATAGTTGTAGTTTTGTGGATTGGTTTCTGTGTCCTCTATTCTGTACCATTGGTCCACCCACCTGTTTTGGTACCAGTACCATGCTGTTTTTGTTACTATTGCTCTGTAGTATAGTTTGATGTCTGGTATCGCTATACCGCCTGATTCACACTTCCTGCTTAGAGTTGTTTTTGCTATTCTGGGTCTTTTATTTTTCCATATGAATTTCATGATTGCTTTCTCTATTTCTACAAGAAATGCCGTTGGGATTTTGATTGGCATTGCATTGACCCTATAGAGAACTTTTGGTAATATCACCATTTTGATGATGTTAGTTCTGCCTATCCATGAACAGGGTATATTTTTCCATCTTCTAAGATCTTGTTCTATTTCTCTCTTTAGGGTTCTGTAGTTTTCATTGTATAAGTCTTTCACCTCTTTTGTTAGGTTGATTCCCAAGTATTTTATTTTCTTTGAGGATATTGTGAATGGAGTGGTTGTCCTCATTTCCATTTCAGAGGATTTGTCTCTGATATACAGGAATGACTTTGATTTATGCATGTTGATTTTATATCCTGCTACTTTGCTGAATTCATTTAGTAGCTTTAATAGTTTCTTTGTAGACCCTTTTGGGTCTGCTAGGTATATAATCATGTTATCTGCAAATAGTGATAATTTAAGTTCTTCTTTTCCTATTTTAATGCCTTTAATTTCTTTCGTCTGTCTAATTGCTCTGGCCACTGTTTTGAGAACTATGTTGAACAGAAGTGGTGAGAGAGGGCATCCCTGTTTTGTTCCAGATTTTAGAGGGAATTCCTTCAATTTTTTGCCATCAGAATGATGCTAGCCTGAGGCTTAGCATAGATTGCTTTTACAATATTGAGGTATGTTCCTGTTATCCCTAGTTTTTCTAGAGTTTTGAACATAAAGGGATGCTGTACTTTGTCAAATGCTTTTTCTGCATCTATCCAGATGATCATATGGTTCTTATCTTTAAGTCTATTGATGTGGTGAATAACATTTATTGATTTCCGTATACTGAACCAGCCTTGCATCCCAGGGATGAATCCTACTTGATCATGGTGCACAATTTTTTTGATATGTTTTTGTATCCGATTCACCAGAATTTTATTGAAGATTTTTGCATCTAGGTTCATTAGAGATATTGGTCTGTAGTTTTCTTTCTTTGAAGTGTCTTTGTCTGGTTTAGGAATCAGGGTGATGTTGGCCTCATAGAATGAATTTGGAAGTTCTCCCTCTTTTTCTATTTCCTGAAATAGCTTGAAAAGTATTGGTATTAGTTCCCCTTTAAAGGTTTTGTAAAACTCTGCTGTATACCCATCCGGTCCTGGGCTTTTCTTAGTTGGTAGTCTTTTGATGGTTTCTTCTATTTCCTCAATTGATATTGGTCTGTTTAGGTTGTCTATATCCTCCTGACTCAATCTGGGCACATCATATGACTTAAGAAATTTATTGATGTCTTCACTATCTTCTATTTTATAGGAGTATGAGGATTCAAAATAATTTCTGATTATCTTCTGTATTTCTGAAGTGTCTGTTGTGATATTGCCTTTTTCATCCCATATGCTAGTAATTTGAGTTCTCTCTCTTCTTCTCTTCATTAGCATGGCTAAGGGTCTGTCGATCTTATTTATTTTTTCAAAGAACCAGCTTTTAGTTTTGTCAATTTTTTCAATTGTTTTTTTTGTTTCGATTTCATTAATTTCAGCTCTGATTTTAATTATTTCATGCCTTCTACTTCTTTTGCTGTTGTTTTGCTATTCTTTTTCTAGGATTTTGAGATGAAGTATGAGGTCATTTATTTGTTGGTTTTTTCTTTTTTTAAAGAATGAACTCCAAGCAATGAATTTTCCTCTTAGAACTGCTTTCAATGTGTCCCATAGATTCCGATATGTTGTATCTGTGTTTTCATTTATCTCTAAGAATTTTTTAATTTCCTCCTTGATGTCTTCTATAACCCATTGATCATTCAGTAACCTATTGTTCATTCTCCAAGTGATGTATGATTTTTCCTTCCTTCTTATATTGTTGATTTTCAGTTTCATTCCATTATGATCAGATAAGATGCATGGTATTATCTCTACTCATTTATACTGTCTAAGAGTTGCCCTGTGACATAATATATGATCTTTTTTTGAGAAGGATCCATGTGCTGCTGAGAAAAATGTGTAACTGCTTGATGTTGGGTGGCATATTCTATATATGTCAGATAAGTCTAGGTTATTAATTGTGTTATTGAGTTCTATAGTTTCTTTATTCAACTTTTGTTTGGAAGATCTGTCCAGTGGTGAGAGAGGTGTGTTGAAGTCTCCCATGATTATTGTATGGTGGTCTATTAGACTCTTGAACTTGAGAAGAGTTTGTTTGCTGAACATAGCTGCAGCATTGTTTGGGGCATATATATTTATGATTGTTATGTCTTGTTGGTGTATGGTTCCCTTGAGCAGTATGTTCCCTCTTTATCCCTTTTGATTAACTTTGGCTTGAAATCTATTTTATTTGATATGAGTATGGACACTCCTGCTTGTTTCCGAAGTTAATATGAGTGATATGATTTTTCCCAACCTTTGACCTTCAGCCTATGTATGTCTTTTCCTATCAAATGTGTCTCCTGTAGGCAGCATATTGTTGGGTCTTTTTTTGTGATCCATTCTACTAGCCTGTGTCTCTTAATTGGTGAGTTTAAGCCTTTAACATTTAGGGTTATCATTGAGATATGGATTGTTCTTCCAGCCATATTTGTTTATTTGTGTTACTTAACATGGTTTGTTTTTCCTCTTTGATTATTTTTCCCCCTTTACTGTACTACCTCCCACTGTTGGTTTTCATTGTTATTTTCCATTTCCTCTTCCTGTAGTGTTTTGCTGAGGATGTTTTGAAGAGATGGTTTTCTAGCTGCAAATTCTTTTAACTTTTGTTTATAGTGGAAGGTTTTAATTTCATCTTCCATCCTGAAGCTTAATTTCACTGGATACACAATTCTTGGTTGGAACCCATTTTCTTTCAGTGTTTGAAATATGTTATTCCCGGATCTTCTAGCTTTCAGAGTCTGTGTTGAAAGATAAGCTGTTATCCTGATTGGTTTACCCCTAAATGTAATCTTCTTCCTTTCTCTTGTAGCTTTTAAAATTCTGTCCTTATTCTGTAGGTTGGGCATCTTCATTATAATGTGTCTAGGTGTGGATCTCTTATGATTTTGCTCATTCAGTGTCCTGTAGGCTTCTAGGATTTGGGATTCTGTCTCATTCTTCAAGTCTGGGAAGTTTTCTCATATTATTTCATTGAACAGATTGCTCATTCCTTTGGTTTGGACCTCTATACCTTCCTGTATCCCAATGACTCTTAAGTTTGGTCTCTTTATGTTATCCCATATTTCTTGGATGTTCTGCTCATGGTTTCTTAACAGTCTTGCTGAGCTGTCTATGTTCTTTTCAAGTTGAAATACTTTGTCTTCATTGTCTGATGTTCTATGTTCTAAGTGTTCTACTCTGCTGGTAATATTCTCAATTGAGTTTTTAAGTTGGTTTATTGCTTCCTGCATTTCTAGGATTTCTGTTTGTTTGTTTTTATAACCTCTATCTCCCTGTATAGTTGATCTTTTGCTTCTTGCATTTGTTTATTTAATTCATTGTTGAAGTGATCTTTCGTTGTCTGATTTTGCTGTCTAATGTCTTCCTTGAGACTCCAGATCATCTGAAGCATGTATATCCTGAATTCTTTACTGCTGAGAGCCACGGCCGAGTCTGTATGGCCCCTGGCATTTTGCCAACAGTATTGATTGACAGGCGAGGCATTACTATCCGCCTCTGCTGCAACTTTTGAGTTCTTGCACTATTTTGGAGTTCTCGTGGGGATTTCCGGGGATTCCCCGAGAGTTCCCATTGGTTGGGGAAGTGCAGGAGGAGGGATTTCCGGGAGAGATGTTTCCGGCTGGGGGTTCCTGGACAAGCCTCGTGGCATTCGGGAGGATTCCCCGGGAGCTGTGTGAAGTGTTTTCCTGCAGTTTAAAAATAAAGTTTGTTCCTGCTTCAGTGGCTCGTGATTTGTGCCCAGCCAGACTGTGGCACTTTACTGACATTCCATCTGCTGCAGATATTACCTCTTCTAACATTGAGTTGACCTGCATTGCTTGTGGTCCTTTCTTTCTGCTAAGAGCCAAGTATATGATGCATGGCATTTTTGGTGGAAAGGTGATGCCAGCTAGCCATTGAGATGATATGATTATGTTAAAATTTGCATTCATATGGATATTGGATTCCTGCTGTTCACCTAGGCCGGCTACGGGACTCCTGGAGAGTTCCCATTGGTTTTGAAGTACAGTAGGAGGGAGTTCTGGGGGAGGAGCGCTCGCTGCGGTTCCGAGAGGAGGCCGCGTGGGTGGATCGAAAAATCTTCCTGGGCGCGTACCGGACATTGGCAGCAGTTTCAAAAAATAAAGTTTGTTCCTGCTTGAGTGGCTCGTGATTTTGTGCCCAGCCAGACTGCGGCAACTGGCGGCCCGTACAGGGAACACCTGAAGATTGGAGGTGAGTAAAATTGCTCGCCCCTGAGGGAAGGCAACAAAATGGGTGACCATTTCAAAAAACAATGTGTTCTCGTTTTGATTTATCTTGTTTTTGTTTCAAGGTGCCTATCCCTAGAATTTTCTCAGGCAAACTGGGAAAAATGGTTAGCTCAAGGTTTTAAGTTGTTCAGCCCTGAGAAAAAGAAAATTGATACAACTATTCTTTGTTCGGTTTTTGTTTCATTCTGTTTCGGTTTTGTTTTATGCTATCTTATTGGGTTGCGTTACCTTTATAGTAGATTAGGAACTAGTAAAAAACAAACCGAAAGACGGTTAAGTAAATTGTTAGAGGTCCAGACTATGGTAGAAAACATGTTTGGTCAAGCGAAAGAGAAGGTCTCTCAAGCTAGTCAGACAGAGGAAGATTTGAAGAAAGAAAGCTTAGAGGAAAAACAACCATCAGGCAGGGAATTACAACAGGAGGCTGCTACTAACCCCGTTCTATCACCAGAGGGCGTAATTCAATGAACAGCTCCATCTACAGCTGAGCGGCCCTCAACTCCCGTAGTTGATGGACGGAATCCTGAGGCAGGACCCCAAAGATTAGCATGTCCTGTACTTGAGCAGGCAGGAGGGCAACAAATTCACCATGCTTTAGATTTCAAAACAGTGAAGCAATTAAAGGAGGCTGTAACAACCTACGGGCCACAAGCACCCTTCACTGTGAGCATGGTCGAATCCATTACCAACTTAGACATGACGCCAGCAGATTGGGCTAACATGTGTCGATCTGTGCTAAATGGAGGACAATATTTGTTATGGAAGGTTGCCAATGAGGAATTTTGCATGGAGACAGCTAGGCAAAATGCAGCATCCAGTTACCCTCAAAGAAATCTAGAGATGTTATTAGGAAAAGGACCTTATGAGGGTCAACGGCAACAAATTGAATATGATCCTGGTGTATACGCACAAATTGCTGCAGACGCAGTTAGGGCATGGAAAACTTTACAGGGGCATGGAGATTTACAAGGACAATTATCTAAGGTAATACAAGGAGCTAATGAACCTTACGCTGAATTTGTAGATAGGCTTATTCAGACAGCTTCTAGAGTATTTGGAGATACAGAACAGGCAATGCCATTTATAAAACAACTGGCTTATGACCAAGCAAATCGTTGCTGCAGAGAGTTCATCAGACCATGGAAACATGAAGTTTAAACACATATATTAAATTATGTAGAGACATTAATGAACAAGGGCAAGTCTTAGCAGCAGTACAACAGGCTTTAGATGCCAGGCCAAAAACATGCTATAATTGTGATCAAACAGGACATTTTAAAAGGAGTTGCCCCATAGGAGGAGGGTTTAACAAGGCTAGGTATCAAAGGAATAGAATACCGGGTATTTGCCCACGATGCCGTAGAGGGAAACATTGGGCTAATGAATGCCATTCTCAAACCACCATAGAGGGTATTCCATTATCAAAAAACAGACAAGGGCCAAGTGTTTACCCACGATATCATGGAGAAAGACATCAGGCTCCATTGCCAAAAAACGGACTGGAGGGCCCAATGCTCTGGGGCCCAAAACCATAAATATACGGGAAATGGAGGAACCCAGCAGCACCATCAAGGTAGTGCCCAGGACGCATTATCCATTAAATCCCTCATCAGACAAACTAGAGGGAGCACAGGGTTGGACATCTGCGCCTCTGCCAGAGCAGTACTAACTCCAGAGATGGGAGTTCAAATCATTCCCACAGGAGTAAAAGGACCTCTTCCCCAAGGAACAGTAGGCTTATTATTTGGATGCAGTTCTTCAACACTAAAAGGACTTATGATAAGTCCTGGGGTAATTGATCCCGATTATGAGGGTGAAATAAAAATTATAGCTAGTTCTCCAAGAGGTATATCAGTAATTTCACCAGGAGATAGAATAGCACAGTTATTAATAATACCTAGCCTACATGATAAATTTTCCAGTCGTACTGTAGAAAGAGGTTCCAAGGGATTAGGCTCCACAGGTGTAGATTGGGCTATGCTGTCTTTAAATCTAGATTCTCGCCCCATGCTAAAACTAAATATTCAAGGACATGACTTTAATGGGCTACTTGATACAGGTGCAGACCTTAGCATCATATCTCATCAAGAATGGCCGAAACATTGGCCATTACAACAAGCCACTCAAACGCTTTGAGGCCTAGGAGTGGCAACTAATCCCCATAGAAGTGCAATGGTATTAGATTGGAAGGATCCTGAAGGATGTGAAGGAACTATACAGCCCTATGTATTGGATCATCTTCCTATAAATTTATGGGGACGAGATGTCCTAGATCAATTAGGTTTGACATTAACAAATAACATCAATCCTAATGTGCCCACTCCTAGGGCTAGACAAGGCTTTAGGAAAGAAGAAAGATTAAGAAAACAAGAACAAGGTATGACAGCACCAACTCAAATAGATCAAGAAACAAATAGACATGGATTGGGTTTTCAGAAAGGGCCATTGGGACAATCAAAATTACTTGGAAATCAGAAAGACCAGTGTGGGTTCCTCAGTGGCCCCTGACTAAAGAAAAGATACAAATAGCCCATGACCTGGTCAAACAACAATTAGCGGAGGGACATATACAACCTTCCGTATCTCCCCATAATACTCCCATTTTTGTCATTAAAAAGAAATCTGGTAAATGGAGATTATTGCAAGATTTAAGAGCCATTAATAATGAGATGGTTATTATGGGACCTGCTCAATCAGGGATTCCCCAATTGTCTGATTTACCAAAGACCTGGTATGTTTTAGCTATATATATTAAAGATTGTTTTTTTTCAATTCCAATTCATCCCGAGGATAGTCCACATTTTGCATTTACTATCCCTGCATTAAATCATGAAGGTCCTGATCAGAGATATGAATGGAAAGTACTCCCTCAAGGGATGGCTAATAGTCCAACTATGTGTCAAATTTATGTTAACAAAGCAATCCAGCCACTTAGAAATCAAAATCCTGAACTACAAATATTTCACTATATGGATGATGTGTTATTGGCACATAAAGATAAAAACACATTGCTAGAATGTTATGCCACACTTACAAATTTATTAAAAATTATAATCTAGAGATAGCAATAGATAAACTACAATTAAATCTTCCAATTAATTATTTAGGGGTTTTATTATCCTCAACCATGGTCCGTCCACCCAAAATTCAAATACGAGTAGATCAACTCAAATCACTTAACGACTTTCAAAAGTTATTAGGAGACATAAATTGGATAAGGCCTTATCTAGGCATACCAACAGGAGAGTTGGGACCTTTATTTGATATTCTAAAAGGTCCATCAGATCCAAATTCACCCCGCATGTTTACGCCTGAAGCAAGAAAGGCATTAAAAATCATTGAAACATATATGGAAAATATGCATTTGGATAGAATTGATATAAGTTTGCCTTTATTATTTATTGTACTGCCAACAAAAAAATATTCCTACAGGAGTATTCTGGCAAGAAGGTCCATTATTGTGGATACATTTATCTTATTCTCCTAACACTATTCTTACTAGATATCCTGAGGCTGTAGGACAATTAATACTCAAAGGAATAAAAGCAGCCAAGGGAGTGTTTGGGATTTCTCCCAATAAAATTATTACTCCATATACTATGGATCAAATTGATGAGTTAGCTAATGAGTTAAATACTTGGGCAATAATCATGTGTAAATCCAATGTTTCATTTGATAATCACTTACCATCTAATCCTTTTTTGTCTTTTTGGTCTAAACATCCTGTAGTTTTTCCAAAGATGACAAAAAAAAAACCCTATCATGAATGCTCCAAATATATTCACTGATGGGTCAAATAATGGTACAGCAGCAGTAGTTACCCCTGATCAAACTTTTACATTTTTAGTACCCAAACAATCAGCTCAAAACGTAGAGCTTAATGCAGTATTACAAGCTTTTATGATGTTCAAAGATTCTGTATTTAATTTATTTTCTGATAGTCAGTATGTAGTTAATGCTATAGTATCCCTTGAAGATGCTGGTAGGATTTCCCCTTCTACTGTTTTCTCTTTGTTTTCCACTATACGAAGTCTAATCTGGGACAGAAAAGATCCATTCTTTATAGGACATATCAGGGCACATACAGGATTGCCTGGAGCCCTTAGTTTGGGCAATGAGTTAGCAGATAAATCTACACATGACATACATATTTTCTCCACAATAGAAGAAGCTATAAATTTTCATAAAAGGTTCCATGTCAATGCTAATACTTTACAAAAGTGTTTTAAAATAACTGAAGAACAAGCCCGACATATAATAAAACAATGTCAAAATTGTGTGAAATTTTTACCACAAGTTAATCTTGGAGTCAATCCTAGAGGATTGATGCCTAACCATATTTGGCAGATGGACGTCACACACTTGCCAAAATTTGGAAAATTAAAATATTTACATGTTACTGTTGATACTTCTTACGGATTTCTGATGGGCTCCCTTCATGCCGGAGAAAAAACTAAAGATGTTATAGCTCATTGCTTACAAAATTTTGCCACTGTGGGAGTTCCAAAACAGTTAATAACCTATAATGGTCCTGGTTATGTGTCCACCTCTTTAAAACAATTTTGCTCATCATTTGGCATTACTCACATAACAGGAATTCCATACAATCCACAAGGACAAGGCGTAGTTGAAAGAGCTCATCAAACTATTAAAATGTACTTATTAAAACAAAAGGGTGGAATTGGAAAGGGGTATATATCCCCCAAAGATAAACTTAAAATAACCCTTTTTACTCTAAACTTTTTAAATTTGGATTCATCAGGGCTTAGTGCTGCGGAAAGACATTTATATCCAAAAAATGTACATAAGCCTAAGGTACTTTGGAAAGATATTCTAACAGGACAATGGAAAGGTCCTGACCCAGTGATAATCTGGAGTCGGGGCTCTGTTTGTGTTTTTCCACAGGAAGAACAGCAGCCGATTTGGATTCCAGAGAGACTAACTAAAACAATTTCTACAGACCAAAAGGAAGATGATTCGACTCAAATCCATAACAGCTGATATCCAGATCTCCAGCTTGGCTATTGTTACATCTGCGACAGTGATTAACCAGGATGCTTTTTTCAATATCTATTTTATTATTGCTTTTTCCCACATCATAAAGTTCTATTTTATTTTTGAGCTCATACAGACCTAGGTTAATGTTTTTTCTGATCAGTTTTATTTTTTGACTGTGGAGTTTTTGAACATTGCAATGAAGATTTCACCTAGGTAAAGCTACAAGGCCTTTACTATTGTCTTATGTGTTATATGTTATGTGTGCACACTTCTGTTTTGTGTTGTATGTCTGTATGTGCGTATGTCCATATATCATATATGAGGAGCGCTCATGCACATGGATCCAAAAAAAATTTTTTTATTATTCACCTGATTTTAATAGTTTAATTTAATTTGGGTAAACAGCTGTTGAGGATTGTTTTAATATATGAACAAATAGAAGGTTAACAGATCTGTTTGTTTACTTTCACCTTTCCTTTTCATTATATTTAATAATTCTGTTCAGGATAATGTAAATTGTTCTAAATATTGTTTTCTTAGTACCTGTTGAAATGTTACATATTTTTTTAGCATCATTGTCAAAATTCCTATTTTCATCCCAGTGCCGGTGAAGACAAAGATAAAACCAAACTACAACTTCTTCGAGAGTTATCACAACAAACCGTGTAAACTGATACATCAATGATTTATAACTCAACAAGTAATGCTCAATCAATGAGTTGATTTATTTTGGAAGGATATGGACATATTGATAGATTCCTCTGCTTTGAACTGCTTACAGAACTTGCCTGGACTATGTATCACTTGTATGCTTTATTTTGGGAGGATATGGACATATTGATAGATTCCTCTGCTTTGAACTGCTTACAGAACTTGCCTGGACTATGTATCACTTGTATGCTTTGTGATCTATTTGTTGATGCAGCGAATTATGGTAGTGCTAGCGTATCTTTGCTGATGTGTCACCAGTGATGCAATTTTTCCTAGGAGCCGTTAATTGACTTGGTGTCATGACATTTCTGTATCCTCCTCCCTTCTACTAGTGATGGTCTAATTTTGGGGGCCAACAGAGGTGAGGTAAAGAACCTCACCCCCCCACTGACACCAAGGGCCAAATTTGGGGACCAACAGAGGTGAGGCAAAGAATCTCACCCCCCCCACTGGTACATAGGCCTATCCACAAGTATGGCTATATGCTGGACCGGTAGTCAGTGATGGGTATGATCCAATTGCAGTGGTATCAACCTAAGACAGGAGGCTAATGCCTAAAAGTCAGTTTTCCGATGACGGGTAAGAACCATATGTTGAATTGGACAAACCTAACAGGCACGGAACCTAGCCAGATTGCTTGTTACTTAAACAGAAGGGGGGAGATGCTAAGAGCCAAGTATATGATGCATGGCATTTTTGGTGGAAAGGTGATGCCAGCTAGCCATTGAGATGATATGATTATGTTAAGATTTGCATTCATATGGATATTGGATTCCTGCTTTCACCTAGGCCAGCTACGGGACTCCTGGAGAGTTCCCATTGGTAGGGGAAGTACAGTAGGAGGGAGTTCTGGGGGAGGAGTGCTCACTGCGGTTCTGAGAGGAGGCCACATGGGTGGATCGCAAAATCTTCCTGGGCGCGTACCGGACATTGGCAGCAGTTTCAAAAAATAAAGTTTGTTCCTGCTTGAGTGGCTCGTGATTTTGTGCCCAGCCAGACTGCGGCATCTTTCCTTGTCTTTTCACACTGCTTGCATTTCTTTCTGCTTGGTGAAACTGTTGTGTTATTGAATTTTCCCCCTATATATTTATATTGCTCTTGTATAGTTGCAAAGTATCCCTCGCAGGCGTGGGCGGCTGCTCTGCCCCTCCTCCAATTGGGGCAATGTGCCTACCACACTGGCAGGCCACTGGGCCTGTTCTGCCAGTCTTTAGCAGGTCCGCCTACCTTGCAGGCACAGGCGGTGGCTCTGCCCTTCCGCGGGCCACTGGGCCTGTTCTGCTGGTCCATCGCAGGTCTGCCTACCTTGCAGGCATGGTCGGCGGCTCTGCCCCTCCCCCCACCAGGGCAATGTGTCTACCACGCTGGCGGGCCGCTGGGCCTGTCCTGCCTGTGGGTCGCAGGTCTGCCTATCTTGCAGGCGCAGGCAGCGGCTCTGCCCCTCCATGGATTACTGGGCCTGCTCTGCAGGTGAGTCTCTGGTCCACCTATCTTGCACGTGCGGGCAGTGGCTCTGCCCCTCCATGGGTTGCTGGGCCTGTTCTGCTGGTGGGTCGCAGGTCCGCCTACTTTGCAGGTGTGGGTGGTGGCTCTGCCCCTCTGTGGGCTGCTGGGCCTGTTCTGTCGGTGGTCGCAGGTCTGCCTCTCTAGAGTTCTTTTAAAGTCTATCTTCTTTAATATAAATTCATTAGTCTTTTAACTCAATCATATTTCAAAGATGTCAGAGCATAATTTTAATCAAACTGCATGCAAATTGAACTGAACTTCCCATTGAATCCCAAGAACTACCAACTAAAATTACTCATCTGGTTAAAAGCTGAGCTCAATGTCCAGCACGTGGAAAGCATTTACTGAATGATGAATACAACCATTATTAGTACGTGCAACTTGGCAACCACTACCACTGCTACTTGATGACCAAGGAAGAAGATAAGAAAAAGGAGAGAAAATATGAAGAAAAGGGAGGAAACAGTGATGGCAGAAAATAAAAGAAAAAAAATGTAAGAAGCAGGGTGAGGAACAAGAAGGAAAAGGGAATCAGGGATAGTAAAATGGGACAAGAAGAGAGGAGACAATAAGTAGTACAGTCAGTGTTTCTTGAGACAAGTTGTTTTGGGGATGAGGAGAATTTACAAAATTTAAACTGGAATTTGACTAAGTATTAATTTTTCTCCAGTATTTGCTTTTTTGGCAGTACCAACACAAGATAATGTGCTCACGTTAATGTACTTCATCAAACATATATTTTCCATTAATTGCTGTATTTGTTTTAGCCAAATCAATATGGGGTTTTGGGTGACTCAGTGGTAGAGCATGTGCCTAAGCATGCACAGGCTCTGGGTTCAAGCTCAAGCACCATAAAAATGAAAGATGCTTTGGTAAACTAAAATGATGTTTGGAGGTTACTTAGGCTATAAACTAAGTAACAATTACCAGTATTCAATTTTGTACATGAAAGAACAAAAATTTTGATGAGACTTCAAAACTCTTTCCAAATGCTGCCTATTAACTGCATGTTTGAAATTTGTGACTTATTTAAAAATTGCATTTAAAAATTTTGTTTGGTATTTTCACACTATATGAAGTGTCCTTTCAAAGGAATTTTATAAGGTCATCTTTCAGAATGTATATTTTCATTGTACATGGAAATTTTTTCATTGTAAAATAAGCAGATTTTAAACTGTACAATATTATCTAGGTATAAAAAACTATATATACCATCACAGAATACAGAAAATGAAAAAAAAACAACAAAACAAATGACTTAAATGAAGAACATGAAGTATAGTAAATATATCAAACTATATATATATATCCCTTATATAATTAATACATACTGAATATAGATACAAGTTCAACATGCACACACATCTGTATATATTCCCCCAAGATAGCAGGTGTTCAACAAGATGTCCAACTTGTATAGGTTACTGCCTCAAAAAATGATGCCAAGAATCCACAGGATTAGAAAAATGGACTACAGGATCTAAAACAACAACACAGCAACAACACTAACAAGTATATTTTAAACTGCTCTGTTGAGGGAGTGAGTGGCCAGCTTAGGGCAGAGAAGAGCTAGAGGCAACACAGGAAGATCAGTTCCAATTCTTCTTTAGCTCTCCCCAACCCATTTCCCACCTCTTTGCCTTTGGACTGTTATTGTCTATCCTTTTGCCCTCACACCATTGCTGTGAGGATCTTCTTGGGCAAGAGTTCTTCTGTGTAAAGTTAAAGTAGGTGGAGGCTGACATGCTTTGTGCATTCAGTCGTTTACTTCTCTAATCTAACTCCCAGTGTTTGTAGATTGCAACCTGGCAAAACTGTCTTCTATCTACATTCCAACATATAAAAAGAACTTGGGGTGCCATCTTGACCACAGTTATTTTCTGCTGGGCTATTTCAAAATCAAGTGATAGCTGTCTTATGATGCACTGCATGGGTCTTTCTGTCATAAAGTCCATGTCCCATGCCCTGTCCCACACACAAGATTCTTCAGCTTTCTTACAGAGATTAAACACTATGTTCTGGCCTTTGGTTCTTCTCCAAAACCAAAGAACCAATAAAGGTAGTGGAATAATTTTAAATAAATATAATAAACTATGATTCACGAATATATAAATGTAAGAAAAGAGAAAGATTACTCATGTCACCAGAAGTAAGTAATATTCTGGGCATCATAGAGATGGTAAAGACATGAGGTTTACTAATGCTCTTCTTTTCTAAGAGGGAAGATACAGCCACTGATATATTAGGGAAACAGAATTATTGTTTGTGTCTCTAAAGAGAAACAGAAATAAAATTATTGCATAAAACTTTAAACACCAGAAGAAAATGTTATAGAAGTTAATTAAAAGAGCACAGCAAGTACAAGAAATAGAAAGAACATTAAATAATATGGCAGAATAAAAACCTAGTTAGAAATTAAAACAAATGAAGATGGATTAAAGTAACCAAATAAAAGACAAGGATCCATAAATTCCACAAAGGAAAATAAAATCCAACAATGTGTTTTCTGCAAGAAATTGAAGACTTGGAAATGCTGAAAAGGACTAAAAACATATGCCTGATAGATATAAATCAAGGGAAAGCTTGAACAAAAGTCTTATGTTCTCACAAGCAAGCAAAAGAATCTTGCTTTGGATGTTTCAGAGCTTTATGTGAGTTTACAGGTGATTTGTATAAATGGTCCTGATCCAATCTAAGTGAAAAAGCAATAATCCAAGAAGAGGGTGGCTAGTGGGGGCGGGGAGAGGAAAAAATAAAAGAGGAAAAAAAAAACATGTGAAATAAAGAATTTATAATCAACATTCTGCCATCAGTACAGATGTAATAGTAGGCCAATCCTGCTTTCTAAGAGTAATTCTAATTATAAAGAACCATCTGCCTTGTGGATCTCTCATCTTCAGATTTTATGACGTCAATAATGAAATATGTTTTAAATAATTGTATTTAAATCTATCCAGTGTATTTAAGAGAAAATAGAAAGGGGAGTTTTTCCTTTCAGCTTGCTAAGTGATGTTCATTAATAAAACATGTTATATGGAATGTAATGAAAGAGATCGGATAGAGAGAGTGCCATTGGGGAAGAAAGAAGTTGATGTGACATTGTGGACTACTCTCCTTACAGATCCTGTTGATATTACCTTTCCAGGCAGGAATTATACTGTTCAATGATTTATCATAATGATATAAGTTGAAAAGGGAGATTTTAGAACAAAAATCAAAATTGTTGATCAGTAAAAGAAAAATGCCTTGAAAAATGAGAGTGGACATATGGTTAATCTTTATACTTGTTTTTTTAACTACAGAGAAATGAAATACTTCCTCTTAGCATGAATTCAAAAGAAATCACTGATGAAAATAAATGTCATGTTTAGCCATTGTGCTTATTTTTTCTTCTGATTAATCATGCCACTTGAGAGTAAAAATAGTATTTTGAATATACTAGCATGCATTAAGGAGGTCCTTTCCCTGATAAATATTTTAGTGTTAGGGGGAATTTGTAGCATGCAGCTGATGTGTTTAAATCCATGACCTGTCTTTATCAAAGTGACTTTTTTTAAGAATGTATTTCTATTCACTAATATTTTAAAACTTTGTAAAAAACCTTCAAAGATTATATATGTGTATAATACATAACACCAGAATTATATAATGGTAGTATTTTGTTCTGAAAATAAAATTTTAAATAAACAATGAAGCAAGAATCAGAGAGGAAGATAGGCAAGGGTTAGATCAAGAGAATGGTGGGATTGAAATGTTAATGCCTTCAGAGCCCTTTCTCCACCCATATCAAGAATAACCCTGCACCTGTTCTAACCTGTCCCAGAGATTGTCCCTTCCTATAGGGAGTTGTTAATTGCCTTCCGGCCCTGATGGCTCCAACTTGGCCAATCCATCCCATCTACTGCTCACATTTTGGCCATCACACTGAGCAGCTCCTGCGCCTAGTCACATAAGCAGGAAGGAGAGAGATAAGGGGAAGAGAGCAGGAGAACAAAGGAAGCCTAAGTCCAATAAAAAAAGGCAGAATGGCCCCACTTCTAGAAACACCATCTATGCCCCCCTTCTCCCTCCTCAGAGAAGTCTATGCTATCCCTTGTTAAGTAAAACCTGCTTTATATGCTTGCCTTAGTGTGAATTTTCTAATGTTCTACTTCAACATATGAGGGAGCAGAACTTGTCACTGGGAACCAGCAGTATCAACAACATAAAATAGAATTATTTTTTAGAAGACTTGAAACTGTAATTAACTGTTTGATTAATCATTTACAAATATCCTTTATCTAAAAATAAACTTTAATCTGAGTATGTTACATCTATATTTTTAAATATATTTTAAGTTTCCTCAACTTAGCATATTTCCTCACTTTAGCATATTTATATCCTCCCCCTTTTTTCTTTTTCTGTTTCAATTTCAAAATAGATTATATGATGTGGTAAAATGGTTTGTACATGGTAAGGGTTTCCCCCAGATATCCATCAGGATATTATTATTAATTTATTATATAAAGAAATTATGTTAATTTAAGTGCCTTATTTATGATGATGATATATGTATACCAAGAAGATATAAATAACCACGTTTTTTCAGTGTTTTAACAACTTTCTTATAATCTCTGTCAACATTACCCTAGCTAGTACACCTCAACATTGATTTACATTACTTTTATAAGGTTCAGTTTTCCTCATAAAATTGGGTTTGTGGCATATTATTTCCCCAATAAGAAGCTTTCAAGTACATGTAAGGAGAAAAATCCTACTAGATTGTACACAGACTGTCTAAAGAGGCCCTCAGCATTGTCCTGCCCATCTCCAGAGTCTGTCAATATATCAAAATATCACTCTGAAGCTTATCTTATGTTTTATGGTACAGATCACCCTTAAGTAGGAAAGTGATCTAGAAGGCCTAACCAGTCACATAAGCCCTTCAAAGCAGAGTCCCTTCTCTGGCTGGGACATAAATAAGATATACTTGAAGCATAGGAACTGATCACTGAGGGCACTCTGAGAACTGAAGAAGCCAAACAAGAAGGAAAGGAGGAGGACTTCAATCCATGAAACAGGTCTCCAGTTGACAGCCATCAAGAGCATGGGAACCACAAATATGCAACCCCAAAGAAGTGAATTTTACAGTAGTGAGAAAAGTTACAAGGGGTTCTTGGGTGTTAACTTCAGACTTGTGAGAATGATTGTTTTAAAAGATTTTTTCTTTATTAAGTCATCAAGTTCATAGTGATTTGGGTCACAGGGATAGAGAACAAATACATACACAAAGGCAGCAGAGTCAGAGAAAGACTTCTTGAGAAAGAAATATCTAACCATAATCCCAAAGTTCCAAAGAAATGTATACATGGTAAAAGAAAGGGAAGTGAGAAGGGCAGAATGAAGATTCCCAGAGGCATGAGTTTGGGGTTTAAGTAATATTTTGATACAGGGGTGTAGAGATGTGTGCAAAGAGAAAAAAAAATAACGGAGTCACAAAAGTCAGTTATTCTGTAGTAATAAATTCAGTGTTATTCAGAAAGCTATGGTACATTAATTGTGAACTCTAATCCATTAGAAAGTATGCTGGGATTTAAATACATGCACCTTAGTCCTGATATAGTACTAAGAACAGCCCAATGGAATAGAGAGTAGAGACAGATCAAAGGCTATTTTAACAATCCACATAAGAAAGAATTAGAATTTCAACTAATGAATTTGAATTTGAAAGCTACCCAGAAGATAGAGTATAGAGAGGAAAACTAGGGAGGAAAGAGTGAAGGATTATTCCATTTCTGGTGGGTTTACTAAGGAACTGGAAGTACTCCTCACTGCTGTTCAGAGTTACAAATTTCAGGTAGAACTTTAGGATGAGAAATCTATGCATTCCATTTTAATTACATTTATGGAATGCAGCTGAGCTATGTATCAGTTAATTATTTTTAAATGAGAAAAAAATCCAGCTAAAGAAATTTAATAGGCATTGACTACATGGGTATAACATTGGAAGAAAAGGAGGTTTGGTCATCAAATGGATATTTGAGAATTGCCAGCATGTTGATATAGTAGAAAACCAAAAAGATTTAAGAACCCTGAGCATATGGGTATAGTAAAAAGTAAAAATGAAGTAACTATGAAGTAAAATAAAATGAACAGATGAAGAATAAGGAAAAGACACTGTCACAATGGCTTAGAGAGGAAGTAACTTAAATGATTTTAGATGTAATAGAAGTAAAATAAAAATAATATTTTCATTGGATTTACCAAAAAAGTAAGTCTTTGTGGATTATAACAAAACAGTCTCAGATGGTATGTGGGGGTCAAAATCTCAATTAGGGAGAGCTAACAAATTAACTGTAAAGTGAAGTAGTAAATTCCCAGCTAAACAATTATCAGAATGCAAACTTCTTTCAAGAAACTTGTGAATAGTACAATGAAGATGAGTAACTGACTTAGTCTATTTTTGTGTTGCTATAACAACATACTCGATAGTAGATACTTCATAGAAAAAGAGGATTATATATCTCAGCTCTGGAGGTGGAGGATCATATTGTCAGCATCTATTCTCTTCTGGTAATGGCCTCATTGTGGATGTCATCACAATGGTGTGGAACAGAGAAATCACATGGCAAGATAGCCAGTGGAAGATGGTAGGACCTAGGCTTTCTTTCTATATAACTATCAGCTCTCATGGGAACTAATTCACTTCTATGAGATTTGTCCCACTTCCAGAGATAGCATTATTCCATTCATGAGGACTCAGTCCCTATGATTTAGTTACCTTCCATGGTCCCACTTCTCAAAGATTCTTAATATTGCCATACCAGGAGCCAAAATTTTAGCCCATTAATCTTTACGGGAACATAATATTCATACAAATACAACAGATGATAGAATTGAGATGGTGATAATGATGAAGATGAACATGTGTGTGTAATTTGCTATATATATATATATATATATATATATATATATATATATATATATACACACATATATATAATTACATGAAAATTATATAATTATATATAAATCACATATATGTATATATGTATAATTTAGACATGTGATTTTTTAAGTAATTGATAAATGGGCTAAGAGAGATAAAGGGTGGGAAGAAGAGAGTAGATAAAAGATGACCATAAGTTTGTCATTTATTGTTATTTTTTAACATGGGGTGGCACTAGTAATGAAGAGATTTACTAGCAAGTACAATTAAACAGTTTTTAAAAGTCTTTTACATTATAAATAACCCCTCTCTACATATTTTGTTGTTAATTGTGACTTGATTCCTGAACAGCTGACTACTTAATTCCATATCTGCTGTGATATTTTCATCTTCACATCACACATACCTAATCATTCAAATGAACTATAGAAGTTATGGTTTAAACCTTGATTAATGCAGTTATGAGAGCAGCCACCACACAGGAAGTATCACTTCATTCAACCATCTTGAGTGCTCATCAAAATTTATAGATAAGTCAATCTCATCAATGTCAAGGTCACTTTTTTTCTCTAATCAGTACATGATGTAGTTCATGGAGACATGCAATTCTCTAAATTCATTTTCACACATGATTAGCTTGTAGTGAGAGAAATATCACCCCCAGACCCTGCTACCCATACTTATTCTCCATTCTATCTGAGCTCTGCAAGTAAAACAACCTTAAAGACTGAAAATTAAGGGACTATATATACCACAGATACCCAGCATTTTATTGTCTAAATATTGAAAGCAAGCTTTAAGTATATAATAATTAAATTATTATTGTTTAGTGATAATAAATCTATTTAATGAAATACTGTGTATTTTTTAAATGAATGTAAAGTTAACATGTAAGTGGAGAATACACTCTTGTTAATGGAATTTTTTTAAAAAATGTGCTATTACAAAAATAATTCTGCAGAATTATAATTTTGTTAGAAGTGTAGTTTTATATGTGAATTACTTTTAAATTTTAAAGTTCACTTACATGCATATAATATTAAAGGCTCTATGTTCTAGAAAAAAAAATCTATAGGAAATAAAATATTTATCCAAAGACATTTAGTAATCATGTAACAAATTGAATCTATGGTAGGCATGACTGAGTTTCAGAGTAATATCATATTTGAAAGAAAATATTCCAGGTCCTCCCCCCATAATTTCACAACAATCAGAGATTTTCATAATTATATCTTGAACATCATCAATAGAACATATTCAAAAACGTAATTTTTACTAAAATCTACCCCTTTTTCTTTATAATTTTCCCAGATTCATTCAGAAGTTCTTTCAAGTGCCCTGCAGACTTAAGAACCACTGGTCTTTCTATATGCCCAGCTTGCCTTCTGAGTCTGCATCAGATAAGCTCTCAGAATATATCTGACAGAGAAGAACCCTCCAATTAAAGAGCAGGGATGAAAAGGACAAACATCGATCTTTGTTTCTGTTTTTTAAATGAATAGGGAAGAGGTATAGTTTAAAAACAATTTCACATAAACATTCCTACCTCCATAAAACTATGACTTTTTATTACATAACAAACACGGATTGAAAGGGCTAAATTGGAAGCACCTGCAGTTGATGCTTTGACATTTGGGGTCTTCCTGAAACCCTAGGGACTTTCTTCCACTTCCAAACTTTGCTAATCCCTAGAGATGGCAATGTGGGCCTGAGTAGACTTTTGAAACATGAGCCAGCTCATGCCCCAACAGCCTGCTTTACAGAGATCTCACTCCCTGTGTCATCATCCACCTGTGCTAATGCCCTCAGGAGCAGATATCAGATAATAAGGAACAGCCCTTTGCCTCAAGTCCCACTGAATTAATTAAGCCAGACAATCCTAAACCTCACTACCCCACCCCACTTCTTCCTAATCATAGAAACCACACCAAGAGCTCTTGCCCACATTTCCTCTCCCTTCTGTGTTTTTTTTTTTTTTCCTTCTGTGCTTTTGACTGATGCCAGTGCTCCTAGCCCCTATGTGGCACTCATGTCATGGTGTGGAAACAGAACTGGAAACAGAACATAAGAAGCTACCTCTTCAGTGGCATCTTCCTCTGAGCTGTTGGCCCTGCCATACCTAAATAATAATGAAGACTATGTTTTAAAACACACACACATTTTATTTCTTGGAGATTTGAAATTGGACTTTGCAGATGCTCTAGTGTTTGAGATCAGCTGATTGATAGGCTGCCTCTTCCTCTCCCCTTCAAACCGAGTGGTGTGCATATTATCTCATTTCTATAGTAGAATTTTGGTACCAGAGATTGAAAACTTTGGGCCCAGCAGCCCACCACTGGAGGGCATGTCAAAATAGCATCCAAGGCAGTGTCCTCCACAGAGGGCATAATGGCGTGGAAGCCGCAGGAACTGGCTCAAAATTGCAGGAGGGCAGCACGGTGAGTTTGAAAATTGATTAGCAGAGGGGGCAGTCTGAGCGCAGATCCCCCCTCTCTCAGCCATTTGGCAGTGAGTGTCGAGCTGCAGAGGCCCATGCCTAAGCAGGCAAGTGGTTTGATGCTCATTCTTTTCAGCATAGGGTATGGGTGGCTGTGAGTGGTTAGGGCAGTGGCTGAGCGTTTGTCCTTATCAATTTTTCAGCCCCATGAACTGGCAGTCTGGAGTGGAAGCGGGGAAAACTGTCCAGACCCCATCTCCATGGTCCCCGTGTGGCACCTGAAACCCTGTGGCACCTGAGACATCAGTCAAAAGCATAGCAAGAGGCAGTGGGCTGCAAAGTTCAGTCCCAGTTGCCAGGGATGCTGGGCACTCCAGCTGCACCTGTTCCCAGCACCAGAACAAGGTAGGTGGGTCTGGAGAAGCGCACTGCCACAGGCTCCTGAGCCTTTCCATGGGCCCAGGCCAGGCAGGCTGGGGTGGGCGCAGGCCTGAGGTGTCTCCTTGGTGGGCTCCAGTGGGCACAGGCCTAGAGTGGCTTCTCAGTGGGCTAGGGTGGGGACAAGCCTTTTGCACCTCCTCGGTGGGCTTGGGCGGGCACAGGCTGGGGTTATCTTTTAGGTGGGTGCAGGTCTGGGGCACTTCCTCCATGGCTTCAGGAGGGCACAGGCCTGGGGTGCCTCCTTGGTGGCTTCAGGAGGGCACAGGCCTGGGGCGCTTCCTCAGTGGGCTCAGGCCTGGGGCATCTCCTTGGCGGCTTTAGCAGGGCACAGACCTGGGGCACCTCCTCGGTGGCTTTATCAGGACACAGACCTGGGGCACCTCATCGGTGGCTTCAGGAGGGCACAGGCCTGGGGCACTTCCTCAGTGGGCTTAGGCCTGGGGCACCTCCTTGGCAGCTTCAGCAGGACACAGGCCTGGGGCACCTCCTTGGTGGCTTCAGCAGGACACAGGCCTGAGCCACCTCCTCAGTGGCTTCAGCAGAGCGCAGACCTGGGGCGCCTCCTAGGTGGCTTCACAAGGGCACAGATCTGGGGTGCCTCCTTGGTGGGCTTGGGAGGAAGCAGGCCTGGAGCACCTCCTTGGTGGCTTCAGGAGGGTGCAGGCCTGGGGCAACTCCTTGATGACTTCAGGAGGGTGCAGTCCTGGGGTGTCTCCTTGGTGCCTTCAGGAGGGCACAGGCCTGGGGCACCTCCACAGTGGGCTCAGGCAGAAGCAGGCTTTGGGCGCCTCCTTGGTGGGCTTGGGCAGAGGCAGGACTGGAGAACCTCCTTGGTGGCTTCAGGATGTCACAGACCTGGGGCGCCTCCTTGGTGGCTTTAGGAGGGTGCAGGCCTGGGGTGCCTCCTTGGTGGGCTTGGTTGGAGGCAGGCCTGGGGAAGCCTCCTCAGTGGGCTCAGCTGGGCACAGGCCTGGGGCGCCTCCTTGGTGGTTTCAGGAGGGTGCAGGGCTGGGGCACGTAATCAGGTGGAGGCAGGCCTGGGGTGCCTCCACCATGGAATCTGGTGGGTGCAGGCTGGGGTCTCCTCCTCAGGGGCTCTGGCAAGTGCAGTCTGGGTTCACTTCCTCTGTGGGCTCTGCAACTGAGATATCTAGAAACTGCACTGTGTTTGCAGCTTCCCGAGAGGAAAAAAAAAAAAAAAACACACATGCAATGTTTAAGGAGCAAAATGGAGTGCAATGTGGCCAGAAGGATAAGGGCAAGTTTGAGGAAGAGAATAGTAAGACAAGAATTCCAACAGTCAGTAACCAAATCATATATGGCAGTTGCCATGGAAAATATTATTTTGAATTTTTTAAATTGCAATTTTTTGACACTTAAAAAACTTTTATTTTCACTAAATTAAATCCACATTAAAACATTCTGAAAAGGTACAATTTTTTTTTCATTTTTAGCAAAGTATTATAAAACATAAAGACCCCAAAGATAGAAGAATACTTGACCTTTATAATTGAAAATCAAATTAACAGTATATTAAATATTTACAAAACTCTCTTTTAAAAATACTTATACAGTTACATGCAATTTTGTAGAAATTACAAAAGAATGGCTAAAAAATGGAAGAATATTCCTTCATTCCTAAAAAGAAAGCATGTCCAATAGAAGCTGCAAAGGTTTCATTCTTAGCACCAATGCCTTATCTCTGCACATGGGAGAAGTGATACACGTGGCCACCATTCCTTCCTCTATGTGAGAAGGGATTTGTCCTGGCCCTTTGGCCTCCAACAGCACAGTAAATGGTTTTATAGAGTACTGCAAGAGTGGACCACATGCCTCATATAAATTCAGCCCTGGGACTGTTCAGCAATAGCCTCATTAGACTCCATTGCTTTCAGTTTCACCTGACTTGTTACTTGCAAATCATCTGTGCTTTGGAAAGGATGGCCATCGCTTCTCGGCCTTTTGGCTAAGATCAAGTGTGGAAAGGATGGCCAGCCCTGCTCAGGATCCACAGGACCATCCTTAGAGAGGAGGCTGAACAGGGAGATCATTTCCCTCACAGCCTTTAGGAAAGGCCAGCAGTTACCAGGATAGGAGACTAGCATCAGACAACACCATGGAGGTTGGCTGCAAACACACTACCCTGAATGAAGAAAGGCCGCAGTGGTGTGAACAAGCTAACTCCCTTAGAGTTAGCAGACGGTGCTGGCTTTTTAATACCCTGTCACATATGTATGTTCAAGAAAAATCTTTTGTCTTTATTTTTATTTTAACTGATAGCTCCCATTTCCTCAGTGCTCATTAGCAATTAGAAGTTTTAATGTTAAACACTTTCCAATTTTTGATATTACCATGGAATAAAAATTAGAAAATAAGCTGAAAATTGAGTATTTTGCTTAAAAATCAGAAAGATACACTTAAAACATAAGTCCATCCCAACACTGTTCTACCTGGGATTGTACATTCCTCTGTCCCCTTCAACACATGGCAGGCTATGAAGGCAGGTTCTGAAGAACACAGCACCATGCAAACCCATCTGGTTCTGGGTAGCAGGACAGGATGGCTCCCGCAGGCCAGGATGCTGTATCTTCAACTGATTATGAAGTATTCTAGTGAAGTGAAAGATGCTTTGGGTGCTTACTGACTGGTTACATTTGGAGAAAGACTCATTAGCAGTAACTCTGCTAGTCAAGGTCTGCTCATCCAATCCGAGACTGAACATGGGTATAGGCTTGTGGGTGGGCAAGATTCCCTTTGCATCTACTTCTCATGTTGAGTCACTCAGTTCCTGACTGCACAGCCTCGCACCACACATTTACATTCAGAGAGGACCAGAGATTTTCTGTGGCTGAGACATAGCCACTGCTAGGTCAGGACTGATACACTGCACTCTGAATATCACACTTGAGATGGAAGTTTTATTTTAATTTTTGTTACATTAGGGTTAACCCCTAATATTTATCAAAACAGTATTAAGTGTAACAACATTTTCATTTCACTATAATGACACTAATACTTAATAAGATTTTATTCTTTTGCTATGAGACAATTTGAATTAGGCTTTATTTAAAATATTTCTTTGTTTAAAAAAAAAACAACAAATTGAAACTTTAGCTTTCAGCACATATCCAGCCATTGTGATAGCCTTCTACTATTCTTGAACACAACAGGACAAACTCCAATCTGGTGCTCTCTAAGGCAAAGTTGTGTCAGCTCTTGATATTTGATTTTTTTGTAGTGTTGGATTAAGCGATCCACATCACTGTTACTTCCAGAACTATGTGTAATACTGTGTACCATGAATAAAGATGAATACAGAGGTCAATTCTGAATAGCAAAGAAGTAAAATTCTACTAAAACAATACTACAAAAATTTACATAAAAGTCTTTCATAAAAAAATGTAAAAAAAAAAAATCTGCTTTATGTTCCTTGAAGTCAGGAAAAGGATCTAAAATTTGAAGCCTCATAGGAGTATTGCAAGTTCAAACCCAGCCTCATCAATTTAGTGAGGCCCTAAATAACTTAGAAAGATCCTGTCTCTAATAAATAAATATGTATACTTAACACTGAGCCACTCAGTGTTTAAGTGTTCCTGAGTTCAGTCCCTGGTACCATAAATAAATAAATATTTTTTTTCTAGGTAATGGTTATAACTTTCAAGTTTGTGCTTAGATATAGATGGAACACCAAGTAGGAAGAAGAAAAACAAAAACATTTTTTTTAAGGAAGTATTATGTGTGCGTTTAGAAGAATGCTATTTCTGTATAATACCCTTAGTGTACGGAGCATGTGTTTATCTCCCCAAAGGAACACTTTTATTTCTCTATGGTCCTTTCCCAGTATTGATTTCTAGATGTTTTAGTCAGCTTTTTCTCTGGTGTGACTAAGAGACCTGACAAAAACAGTTCTAGAAGAGGAAAATTGTATTTGGGCCTCACAGAGATCTCAGTCCATAGACAACTGGCTCCAATCCTCAGGGCTTGAGGGGAGGAAAAACATCACACCAGGAGCTGAGGTGGAGCCAAGTGGCTCAAGACACAACACTAGGAATCTATGATGTGGAGGGGAGGAGAGGAGAGGGGAGGGGAGAGGGTAGGGAGAGTGTGCATGCCAGAGAGCAAGCACACACTTAACACAATAAAGACAAAATATGTGCCTCAAATTCATGTCTCCTGGGAACACTCTTTCTCCAGCCACACCCTAACTGCTTTCAGTTACCACTCAGAGATTAATTTACTACTTGGCTTAAGGCTTTTATAACCCAATTGTCTCACATTTAAACCTTCTTCTATTGTCTCACACATGAGGTTTGGGGGGACACATTGGTAAATCATACCACCGGATTTGAAGAAAAAGAGTCTGCTTGTATCAATGTCAAGGATAATTCTATTATAATATTTTTATATTCTCCCTTTAAAAACTGAACGCACACAAGAAAGATTATGAAACTAATATTGATTCAATTATTCTCCACATTTCTAATTAATAATTATTTCTACTAGTTCAGAGCAGCCCTTAGAGTTCACTAAATCAAGGAATTTTATATCATATTGGATAAGGAAAGCTATTTATAACCATTATACTAGGGCTGATAAGTCTTAATCCAGGAAATATGCAAAGGTTAAAATGCAGAATTAGTATGTTTTGACAATAGCCAAATTCTGTGACAACAAAATAAATGAAGCTCCACTGGAAAGACAGAAATGAGGCTTGGGCCCTGTGCAGGGTGGAAAGAACCCAGGTGTCATATACTCTCCCATCAGCTAAGTTTTCTTACCCACAAAGGGAGAAATGTTCTGTCAACCAACTGTCCTCTCTACATGAAGAACCACTTGTGAAGCTATCTCTTATTCATATATGTATTCCTAGTGCTGGTTAATATTGGGGCTTCAATGAATGTTCACTGAATCTGCTTGAGAGGAGGTGCTCTCTTCTATGAGCAGGGATGTTTCCTTAGGACTCACTGTAACTTGGAGGACATCACCTTCTATTTACCTATGGTCTGATTCTGAGATTAACACCTCAACTTCTGGCTACCAATTTGACATTTCACCTTCTATGTATTAAGAATGGAATGCATTGGATAAATGATGTGAGTGTTCTGGTTGTGATGTATTGTTTTCATATATCAGCCACCTGTGAAATGAGTAATTGAATATTTTAAAATGCTGAGGTTGGGCAAAGGCTCAGCACCTGCAGTGCCCCTCTGGACAGATTGGACTCTGAAGCCAGATGGCCCAACTTGGGATCCTGACCTTGCAGCTTCCTAATTGTGACCTTGAGCAATATATTTTTTTTTTACTTCTCTGCACCTCATCAGGAAAATGACTGATCCTAGTACTTACCTTATAGGGTTGTAATGAGGATGAAATGAGCTGACCTATAAAAGCACCTACAGTAGTATCTGATGACCAAGCAGAAGGCATGAAAAATGCCCAAGAAGGCATGAAAGATGCCAGTGTTGATTATAATGATGATGGGGGTGAAAGACAGTGGGGTGTGTGGCTGCTGCAGCCTGATCTGTCTCCTCTTGAAAAAATCCACTGAGATCCACTACAGACAGGGGCAGAGAGGGTGTTCAGCAGCTATTTTCTGGATGAGAAAGGGCATATAGGAGTGGCTGAGAAGAACCTAACAGCACACAGCAGCAGGGGCCTGGGGTCCAGCTGGGACTTCCTCCCTCATGGCTTCCCCTCCACATATTTCATCTTGTCCCAGAGCAACACTCTGCTCCAGCACCTTCAAAGGGAATCTGTGGAGCAAACTTTGGCGAGGGGTGGGGGGGCATGTTCCATGTAATTCACGCTTTGTTTGTCTTTTCTCCCTCTTCTCCTTACAGGAAAGAACAGCTGGAGTCAGCCGCCAGGTGAATTTCTGATTATAAATTCCCTTCTCCCCACCACTGGGTCAGGGTACACGGTCCAGTTCTCCCAGTATGCTTTGGTATGGTGGGTGGCCCCCGTGTGGCCATGCTTGTCACAACATAGAGTCTCTGGGGTCACTTTTGCTGATGATGGCATTTCTCCTCCATTTTCATGCAGACATAATCAGAGAAACTTAATGGGAATCATAGCAGCAGCCACTTACTATCCTCTGGGCCAGATTTTGTGCCAGGAATTCTCTCTGTGTTGCCTCCTTTGGTCCATAAAACCCCAGTATAAAATAAGCTTTGATATCCTCCCTGGTGGATGAGGGGAGTGGGGTTCAGAGAGGTTGAATCATTCCCCCTGGTTTACACAGTGAATGTGTGGCAAGACTAAAATCCAAAGTCTGGCAGTTCTGAATATTAAGAAGTTATTTCCATTACATGGAGTTTCATTTGCTTCTTGGCCTCACACATGGAACTTCAGAAAATGAATCAAGACCATAATGCATGGTTCCCACACCTGCAGATGCTTCCCAGCAAACAGTCCTCACTGCAGGCTGCTGCAGAGACTGCAGGAGCCTCTGGGTTCTAAGCATTTCTCTAACCCTCCTCCTTCTCCCTCTCAGAAGAGGCCCCAATGACAGGGAAACCATGGACCCTGCTACGGATGGTAAAGAAAGGCCATCTTGTAAATACCACTGCAAACTGCTTATGTATTTATAAATATAAATAATTACACACACATTATTATTTGTTGGAAAACCACTTACAAGGTCTCACAGTAGACTTTTTAAAAAATTGTATTTTACTATTCCTTTTAGCTATGTATGACAGTAGAATCCATTTTGACATAGTTATACAAGCATGAAATATATTCTTGTATCTTAAGCCAATGCTGTGCTCCTAGAGCTGACAGAATTTGGGCAGAGGAGGTGACAGGAACTTGGACTGCTTGCAGGGAACCATTTGAGAACACTGGCCTTTGAGAACCTGTGATTGGACAACCTTGACCCTTGAGTGATCTGCATGGTGCTCTCCCCATACATCATCCTGTTTGGAAGAAACCATTGCAGTCAGAACCATCAATTTCCCTGCAGAAATATATGTCAGGCTTTCCATGAATGTGTATGTATAGTGAATGGAGAGTTTCTTGCCTGCACCTAGCTTGGACTGTAGAGGTCATTGGGGGTGGACTGTAGAAGAGGGCTAGATGAATTTTGATGACAAGGTCAGAGAACATTTTCTAGAGAAACTGCAGCAGCTCATGACTCACAGAGGCAGAGTGGGAAGAAAACCAGACTACTCATCTAGATAGATTTATACAAACTGAGAATCCTTGAGGAGACAGGCTCACCTTATATCACACAGCACATGAGCAGCAGAGGTTATATGATCCAGGTCTCAAGACTCCCTCCAGCATATTCTTGATTTTCATTCCCTCCAGACCAATGAGGTCTTCATTCATGCATAAGTTCACACTGCCTTTGGAGTCTTTTCTACATAGACATAAAGATCACATTCCCAAAACTGATTATCCATATATAGAATAAGACCAGACCCTCATCTCTTACACTGCACAAAATCCACTTAAAATGGATCAAGGAATTGGACCAGAAACAATGCAACTCCTAGAAGAAAACATAGGGTCAACACTCCAGCATGTAGGCACAAGCAACGACTTCCTCAATAGGACCCCTAAAGCTCAGGAAATAATGCTTTGAGTAATAAATGGGATAGCCTCAAATTAAAAAGCTTCTGCACAGCAAAATAAACAATTGGGAATATGAAGAGAGAACCTACAGAATGGAATGAAATCTTTGTTAGCTACTCTTCTGACAGAGGAGTAATATTCAGAATGTATAAAGAACCCAAAAACTTAATGCCAAAAATCAAATAACTCAATTAATAAATAGGCAAATGAACTAAATAGATACTTTTCATAAAAAGTGAAAATTTCTAAAATATTTTAAAAATGTTCAACATCATTGGCAATCAGGGAAATGCAAATCAAAACTACTCTGAGAATTCATCTCACTCTAGTCAGAATGGCAGCCATCAATAGTACAAAAAATAATAAATTCTGGAGAGGATGTGAAGAAAAAGGAACACTTTTACACTGTTGATGGGACTGTAAATTAGTACAGCCATTATGGAAATCAAAATCCAGGATCCTCAAAAGGGTAGGCAGGGAACCACCATATGACCAGCTATATCACTCCTCACTATTAATCTTAAAGACTTAAAGTCATCTCACCACAGTGATACATGCACGCACATGTTTATAGCAAGACAATACACAATACTCAAACTATGGAACTAGCCTAGGTGTTCATCAGTAATGAACAGATAAAGAAAATGTGGTGTATAGACACAATGAAATCTTATTCAGCCATAAAGAAGAATGAAATTATGACATTTATAGGAAAATAAATAGCACTGGGGAACATAAGTTAAGCAAAATAAGCCAAACATAGAAGGTCAAGGGCCATATGTTTTCTTTCGTATATGGAAGTTCAAGAGGAAAAAGAAAAGAGCAGTAGGAGGAAATCTCATCAAAATCAAAGGGAGACGAGTAGAACAGAGAAAAGTTACCAGGGGGAAGGAGGAAAGAATGGAAGGATAAATACTGGGGAATAATATTGGCCAAATTATGTTATTATATTGTGTGCATATGTATGAATGTGTAATAATAAATCCCACCAATATGTACAACCATAACACACCAGCAAAAAATATGGAAAAAAGAACACATTCCAAGATCTAGTGCAGTCTTGGAATGTGTTCTTTTTGAATGTTGAATGTTTTGAGATTAGCATTAAGAAGCACTGGAAAATAATATATAAATCCCCAAAGCTCATCTCAGTTCATGTAAAAGAATAAAATAAAATTTAAAAACACCGCACAAACCTTTTTTTTCTTTTTTTTTTTTTTTTTTTTGTGGCCCAGGAAATTGTATCCACTATTTTCACAAATGTAGTAAGCTTTCCACTTCTTCTGTGAGAAGAGGATTATTTACCAAGATAATGATGATAGCCAGCATTTATTAAACGCTTCCTGCATCCCAGACAGTGGGCAAAGTACTTTACAAGCATTACTGCATTTAACTCTTCGTCAGCTGTGTGAAGTACAGGCTCACTGTCTTTATTCTGCTTGTGAGGAAGCTGGAGACCAAAGAGCACAAGTTATGTGTCCTGGGTCACATGGTTCACCAGGATGTCTCTTCCCAAAGGTCATGACCTGAGGTACCATGCTGAGCATCCAGATGTACTGGGCAGGGGAGTGTGCTAGGCCCAAAATAACTAGGCAGAGGCTCTGCCTAGCAGATGTGGAAATGGTTTATTCACACAGTGTGTTAATATATGACAGAGAGAAATACAACATGACTTTGGAGCAGATGAGGAGTATCTAATTTCCAAGGGGGAACACTTGTACATAGGTTTGCAGATAGGAATGAGGTTGTCTGAGGAGGTGAAAAAGGGCACTGCAGACAGGTGGACTTGTTTGTGTGGGAGGACCCTTTGGGAAGGAGAAAGGGCTTGGTGAAGATAGAAAGATGGAGCCACTTGGAGGTGTAGCAGGGCAGGTAGGCAGGGGCCAAGAGGGAAGATGGCCTGAAAAGTAAATGCCAAAGCCTCTTCTTCCTTGGTGGGCATGTTTGCCTTCTCTATGTGCTCAGTTCACTTCCTGCCTTATCCACCATTGACATCTTCTCTGCCTATTTGCTATTCACCAAATATTGGTCAGGAAGGCAGCTCCAAAAATTTTGACTTCAGCTTAGGGAAGATGGAGCTGGTTGAATATTGGAGTTTATCTAAATGTACCCTGGGCTGGTTATTCGTGGGGTCCTTCAACCAAACTGCTGTGAACAGTGCAGGATGAGATAGAATAGCCCCAGAGGGAGCAAGAAATAAGGGGTGCCCATTGCTTATTCTCATAGTCATCTGTTTATTTACTTATTTATACAATATTTCTTAGTGACTTCTATTTACCAGGCTGCAGGCAGGATGTGTCACAGATAACATCATGTGTAACAGTCCCCAAGCCTCTATGAAGCAGTTGTCAGGCCCCTGTACCAGATGAGGACCTGGTGCTCAGGGAGTGCAGGAGTTCTTAGCAGGGTTGGCATTCCCACCTGAGCCCCGCAGCCCCACCCTAGGACCTCCCTCCACACAACCCTAGGCTGCAAAGGCAGAAGCCCACAGCTGTGGCAGTGACACTGGCTTCTCAGAACACAGAGTGGTCCCAGGCCCACAGGGAACTGATGGAACACCCATACACATTCACCCTCTCATGAGACCCTATTTTGTGCTAAGCCCCATGTAGAGTACTGGAGAGGAAGCCAATGACTGGAGCCTATTTATGTGGGAAAATATGCAATATGACTCTCCAGATATCTTCACACAGAAATCACTATTTCTTATGCCAACTAGTGCAACAGCACAGAGGGTGGGAAAAAGAGGGAAGAAATTCATATCTATTTATTTTGGGGGAGGGATATATTGGTGATTGAACTCAGGGGCACTCGACCACTGAGCCATATCCCCAGCATTATTTTGTATTTTATTTATAGACAGGGTCTCACTGAGTTGCTTAGTACCTTGCTTTTGCTGAGGCTGGCTTTGAACACATGACCCTCCTACCTCAGCATCCCAAGCTGCTGGGATTACAGTCGTGCACCACAAGAAATTCATATTTAAAGAGCACCTACCATGTATCAAGTTCTTTGTCAAATATTTGACCAACATCGTCTCATTGCAACCCAATGGAACAGGGAATGCTTACCTTTATTTTACAGATGAGGCTCCTGAGGGTCAGGAACAGCATGGCTTGGCCAATGTCAGCCAGATGGGAAGGATAGACCTGGCCTCAAGTGGAGGTGTTATTTTGTACCAGGAGCTGATATTTTGTACCAGGACAACTGTATATTTGTTATCAACTACTTTTTGTGCCAAGAACTTTTGTGGCAGTCTGGCAAAACTCACGGATTCTTTCTGAGAATACTTATTTGAATCCATAAATAAAATATAATATGCAGTTATAAAAGAAACTGGTTGTTAAGTATTAAATAGAGTTAAATACTTAAAAATTTGAACTGTCAAATACATGCTTCATTGTGTTGTACTAAAGGACAAGACCTAGTGGCAGGTTGAATACTATGATAACCTTGAAGCTGCCATGAGCATAAACAATACCTTGAACTAATAGGACATAAAATTATCTATAATTTATTTTGTGGGCAGTTATAGGCATTGGGGATATTGATGGAGTTTGTTACCTGCATTTGTTAATTGAAAGAGATGATAAATTTTAGTTAAAGGCTAGAATCTTAAAGGTATCATTTTCCACCCAAGTTCCTGGACCCCCTAGAATCTGTCTGTGGATAGCAGGTTAAAGGTGCCACTTTATGGCTTTATGTTATTTAGTTCTATTCAAGGGGCATTTGATAAGGATCTGCCTGTGTAAGTCATATTTTGCACCACAATGTGGTAAAAAAGGAAAGACAGAAAGTCATTGATACAGAAGGGAGAGACATGAAGAAGCAACGAATCTTTTCAGCATGAACTATGAGACAGGAACCTCCCAGTAGCCCCTCTCATCCACAGGGGATGCATCCAAGATCCCTATGGATCCTGAAACAAGGTGGTGCAGAGCCTGACATACACTGGGTGTTTTTTGTTTTTTACATATACACCCACACCTAGGATAAAATTGAATTTACAAATTAGACACAGTAAGAGATGAACAGCAATAACAGATAATAAATATTTATAATAATAGGATAAAATAAAAGTTATGCAATGTGCATGCATTCTCTCAAAATATCTTAATCCTTCATTGCACTCTAGTAACATTTTCAGATAGTGGTAGACAGCAGATAGCTGAAACTACAGAAAGGGAAACCCTAGAGGGGTGGACGCTCTTACTGTATCTTATGTGCACCCCACTTTAACATAGGAGGAAGCTGGGTCCAGAGAGTTGAGGAGCTCTCCCAAGATGTGAGGCTGTGCACTGGTGTCCAGCATGTGAGCCCCAACCTGTCCTACACTGGGCACTACTCCCCATCAGCCTTGGAGGAGGACATTGAGTCTTTATGGAGGGATGGGAAGTTACAAGAGCCTGAACTTAAGGAGGAAAATTGTTCACTTTTGCTTATTTTGTAGCCAAAAGCTGGGTCTCTTGGATCGGGTTCGCCTTTCTAATCCTCGTGGTAGCAATACTAAAGGAAAGATATTTACCCCTCTGAATGTAGATGCCATAGAAGAAAGTCCTTCTAAAGAGCCAAAGCCTGCTGGCTTAAACAATAAAGAGTGCTTCCGCACCGCCTTCCGCATGAAAGCCTACACTTTCTGGCAGAGCTCCCAAGGTAAGGGCCTCCTGTCCCCCTGTCCTCTGCCTGTCTCCCCGACTTCTGCTCTCCTGAGCACACCTCCTCCCCACATCCCCTCCTCTCCTTTGAAGAACTCTTGAGTCCCCAAAGTGCCTCTCCCTTCCCTCCTTCTCCCTCATCTCATTCATGCATCAGGGCTCATAGGACAGGAGGCTCCTGAGTTAGCTGCTTTCCTGGCTGTCTTCAGGGAGCTGGGGGCAGGTTGCCATGGTTTCTGAGGTGGCCCTGAAGGGCAAACAGCTTTGCAGGTCAATTTGAAGGCAGAGACCAGTTGCACAGCCATCTGCAGATGGACGCCTCAGTACCCAGGTCTGGGGGGAGGAAGAGGGGTCAGAAAAGCCCCCCCCCCGTGTTGAGGAGCCATAGGAACAATGGCCTTGTATGCATCTTCTACTCATGAAGAGGGAGGGCCAGCAGGAAAGCAGTGACTCCAGTGTCTGAGGCCACTGGGTCCTTCACTCTCACCATATTGCTGGGTACTCTGTGAGACCTGTGAAGTGTGAGTGGCACAGATAGTGACTTCCCAAGGTCACCAGGACAGTCCAACAGAGAAAGAATCCCACTTCAGATCTATCAGACTTTGAGGCCCTCAAAGGTGTCCATTGCTGTCTCATGGGACCTCTTGGATCCTGTGGGACATACTTTGCCCACTTCACATGCCCTCCCCAGCCCTCGGGCCTCTAACTCAAACTTCTGGACAAGAAAGGGGGTGCAAGGAAGGGTGGGTGCTGTGGCAGCTGGAGGCCACAGTGCGGCCCCACAAAGTGGAGACAAAGCCTGAGGCCTGGAAGCTCCTACTCCAGGGAGAGTCTCAGAGCTTCCCCACATGTTGAGGCCTGCCATTGACACCTGTGTCTCCCTCCCAGATGCTGGGACAGGCTATCCCATGGCAGAAGACAGGGGCTACGGAAATGACTTCCTCATCGAGACATGATCCCCACTCTCAAGGCCACCCTCCGAGCCATCAGGTAATGACCACCCCCATCCCCTTTGTGCCTCCCTGGCCCAGTTCAGCTCCCCAGGACATGGCTTGTAAAGTGCCCATGGGCTTTGGGCAGGGACAAGAAGCTTCCAGTCACTTCTGGCCAACAACCAAGGGTTTTAAAACTCTGAGGGGGACACTGCCTCAGGAACAATGGCTCTCCTTGGCCAGTTGTCTTGTGACTCCTGCAGAAAGGCTTCCAGTGTGCTCATATAAAAATGGGGTTCAGTGAGAACTATAAAGGGGTTTTGGCCACTGAAATCACCTGGAAAATCCCACATCCTGGTTTTATTGAACTTTGCTATCAGATTCCTTGACCTCCCCAGTGTCATTTTCTTTTAAAATTAAATCACCTAGTTCAGTTTCTGCAGCTTGAAGCCCAAGTCCCCAACCGCTGCCCTGTCTCTACAGCATTGGGTCAGGCTGTCAGAATAAACCATACTTATACAGAAGTCATTATACAGAGGCTTTCTCTTCTGAGACTGAACCCTGAGAAAGATGGCCATGACCAGATACCTATGCTTCCTCATTCTGAGATGCCCCAGGCTGGCTGGAAAAGAGATCACAGATGACTCTTGTTTGCCATGTAATTGTGCCCATCCTGTGCTGAAAGGGTAAGAGAAGGTGCTGAAGGCCACAGAGCTTAAAAAAAAGCAGAAGGCCATGTCCATTGAAAACATGCTTTTTAAATCTGGCTGGGCTCTTTCACAAATAGGGCAGGGACCGCTGCTAGTTGCTTGACAGTGCCTCTTCTGCATCCATAATACAAAGATAGTGCTGAAAACATGCTCATATTTATGCAAATAAAGTATTGTCATCATCTGGAATTTTGTAAATGGAGATACTCTGTGGTTAGCAGAGTGGTTCAAGGTGAACCATTGAAGATGTGGGGTTCAAACGTGACCAGAGCCCAAAGGTAATTGTCCCTTAGACTCAGTGGTGTCACAACCATGGGCATCTCTGCAAGATCTCTTTCATTCATTTCAGGTGGAGTTTTCAAGGAGCAATGGAGAGGCTAGGTGACAGGGAGGCTGGTGTAGGAGTGATCTTGATGGAAAACCATGCCTAATGAAGAAGAGCAGAGCCATTTGGTATGCTAGTGGATGCTGGTGGAATTGGGCCAACCCAGACTGCAAACGTTCCAGAGCTAGAGGGAAAAACCTGCAATCCCAGACTGTTAAATATGTCATCGGAGGATGAGTCACGTGGACAGAATGCAGAGGATCAAATGGGTGGAGTGGGCGTGGCTCTGCAGAACAGTGCAGGTAAGAGACCAGATGCTTGGTGGAGCCTATGAAAAAAAGTGGAGAGGACCTAGTGGGCAGAGCTGGTGAGGCAGAGTCAGGCTGAGTGAGTGGAGCCCAACTCGTAAGAACAGTGGGCGGGGAGAAGACAGGGGAAGCACGTGGGATGCAGCACCCCACCCAGGACCCCTTAGTTGATCACATCCTAGGAACCAGGAGGCACAGTGATGCAGGAACAGAGGGCATGGTGGGTGCATCCACAGGAGGTAAAGGGAGTCAGGAGAGGCATCCGGTAATTCTGTCAGGAGTCACTGTGGACCCAGAGGGGAAGCAGGGTCTTTGGGCTCTCAGATAGCAATTTGACCTCAGGGTCTTCTCCATTGGGGGCCTCAGTTTCCCCTCTTACCCACTGAGGCAATAGAGGGAGGCTGAAGATGGCATGGCACAGCCTTTCTATCTTCCTCCTTCTCATTGGATGCTGTGCACTTTCTATATTTTCAGGTTGGTTGGTTCCCATTGGGTTTCTGGAAGTTGTCCTTGGGATATCGCCTGAGACACTTTGTTTTGGGGGAACAATAATTTTTTCCAATGTGTTCACAGAGACTTCTCTTGGTGCCTGCTGTTTACATATTGAGACCCTGAAGTCCAGAGAGGGTAAGCCTGTGATGCAGCCGTCACTTGCTGGAGCCTGATCTGGATCACACATTCCCCTTCACTCACTCACTCACAGGCAGGGGTTTCATTGCGTCTGGTCAATAAAAAAAGCATTGATGAGGGAAGAGGCCTTGACTCTTTCCAGGTGCTACTTTGGGACACTCCCTATGTCTGTAAAGTAGGACACAAAGTGACGTCTGCCTCTCAGGCTGGTGTAAGGCCAAGTTCCAGCTTCATGATTCTCTAAAAGGCAGTTTGCAATGGATGGGGTAGGGGATCTATTTTGACAGTATTATCATTTAGTATTTTTTAACATTTATTTTTTAGTTGTAGGTAGACACAATACATTTATTTTATTTTTATTTTATGGTGAAGCTTGAACCCAATGCCTCATGCATAATAGATGACCACAGCCTTCATTTAATTTTATATATTGAAACATAACTCCTTGCAATAAAAAAAATTAAAAAAAAAAAAAAAAACTATAGTACCAGGCTCTGTCCTAGGCAGAGAGGACACAGACATGAACAAAACAGCAAGGAATCTCTGCTCTCATTTTCGTGGGGGCTACAATTCCCCTGGACTTACCCAAGAATTCAGGCACTAAAGACATGAAGTACTGACCCCCTTTAGGCATCTGATCTAATGTTACCATCCATGGCAATGTTTTAACTTCTCAATTATTCTAAAACATACCCTTCTCCATGTGATTTAGCTGCCCCAATCCTTTCCTACCTTGCCTTATCACACATAGGCTTGTTCAACTATTTATGCCCTTCTCCTATTTTATATTTCTTTTGCACATGGCTTTGAAGGCCTCATGATTTGGCATTTCTTATAATTTTTTTTTTTTTTTGCAGCTTTCAAACTACTCCAAATTCAACCATGTGGAAAATTAACAGTAGGTATTATAGTTTTTATTTTATTTTATTTTATTACCATTTATTTCAAGTCTCCAAATCTCTCTCAAAATATCTTTTTTTTTTCATTTTTATGATACTTTTATTAACTCTTCACACATTGACAATGGTTGTGATAAAGCAGTATCTTCTGACTCCAACACTGGAATTTCAGTGACCTGCTTGAAATGATTGAACTTTCTTTTGATTCTACATTACAAGTCTCCATTTTATTTTTTATGCTTTATATAACTTTATATATAGTACAGACAAGACTAAGCTAATATTACATGGTTTGTCTCAGAGAAAGTGCAGGCCTCCCCTCTACCTTCATTAGTGAATATGAGGGCTCATCACAAGTTCCTTAGGGTTGCCTTTAAGCATGGGCTCTGACTCAGCTCCATGTTCAATCTTCCTGTGATCTCCTCAGCCTGTGGCCTTCAGTTCTTCTCCTTCTTCCTCCTCCTCCTCCTCCTCCTCCTCCTCCTCCTCCTCCTCCTCCTCCTCCTCCTCCTCTTCTTCTTCTTCTTCTTCTTCTTCTTCTTCTTCTTCTTCTTCTTCTTTTCTCCTTCTTTTGAAATTTCAGATTAATTTTAATACTTTACACAGAGCCTGAATCACAAAAAAGCCAGTTTAGAAATGGTGGCAAGCAGAAACAACACTACCCAGAAACCAGGTGCTTCATATGAGAAAAAGCTAGGGAAGAGGAGCCTATCACACATGATGGAGAGAGGACCCTCAGAGCCATGGTGTAACCATGGGAGGTGCCAGAAATCCCTCACCCCAAAGTGGAGGTATTGTAAATTGTTTAATTGGACTGGACTAATTTGATCTTATGATCAGAGTAATAGCAATTTTGTTTGCACATGATTCCCATTGAGATGCTTTTCCAAATATGTCCAGAAAAAAATTTGGAGACCAGCTATCCCAGGATTGCTGTTATCCACCAAAGAATAAGTAAAATTAAGAGACAGCTTATGTATTACACTTGGAAAGCCTCAGTTCTGTGTTTTCCAGGGAGATTTTTGTCATATTTCTCTATAAAATAATATTATAGGCCTGAAGAGACAGAACTTAAAGATGTCTTTCCTTAAAACATGCAACTCTTTAGGCTATTACCTGCACCACATCATCCTTTGCCTCATCCATCTGGATAAGTGCCTCTTCATTCTTACATTCAGAAGTAGTGTGCAGTTGGGTCATGGAAAGGCTGTGGAAGGAGGAAATTTTAGCATAATTGAGGTTTCTTGTAGATGCAGAAGAGAGACTTCAGCTCCAACAGTTTTACACAATCCAGACGACTGTGTTCTGTATGGTACATTGAGGATATTTTCTTCTAACAATGTTTGCTTCTTTAATTTATATCCTCCTAAAATGAGTCATTTTTAATAGGTAATAATGATTAATTTTAGTTTTCTGTTTGTTCTAAGTTTAATGAGTTCTAGTGATACAACTTACATATGGAATGTCATCTAGAGATTTTAAAAATTACTTATTTGTATACATATTATAAAAGAAGACATGAGTTTAACTTGATATTTTATAAACTTTTATTTTATTTTATTTTCATGCGGTGCTGAGGATAAAACCCAGGACCTCACACATGCTAGGCATGTGCTCCACCACTGAGCCATATCTCCATCTGTAATTTAGCATTTTTTATTTATAAACTTGCTTCTGTAATAATAAAAAATAAAATAGAGCTACTATTGATGTGAATTCTATAATTTGAGTAATTATAATTTTTTTTAATTTTTAGAATGAAATGATATTCTATGTTCAAAACTTCATTTCATAGAGGGCAATATCACAATGCCATAAACTACTTATATTTCTCATAAAGTCTTTGGATCCAATTTAACTCAAAAGATTAAAAATTTCCTGATCCTGTACTCTTTCAGTTAGGAAATGACAAATGGTGTAAAGCAGTGGATGTGTAACCGATGTGATTCTGCAATCTGTATATGGGGTAAAAATGGGAGTTCATAACCCACTTGAATCAAAGTGTGAAATATGATATGTCAAGAACTATGTAATGTTTTGAACAACCAACAATAAAAATTTTAAAAAAAGGAAATGACAAATGAGAGGATCATGATAAAAGGGTTTGGAAGCACACTGAATATTTTTGAAAATCAAATGGACGTACTAGTAATTTTCCATTCCTGTATTAAAAATACACAGGAATATAATTTTCAAGTTTAGAGGAGGAATATTTGTGTTCATCCGTTCTTTATGTATTAGTTTCATGTGTGTATATATATGAGACTATATACATACATATATGCCCTTTCCCATTTTTGTCACAATGGAAATGTCTGAATCTAATTTTTCTTAAAGGAACACTTAGGTCAGTGGAATCTCATCCTACCCTGATCACTGTACAAAAATTTCTGATGTTTCCACAAACTCAGTTGTTTTTTAGTTCTTTTTTTTTGCTTGCTTGTTTGTTTGTTTGTATGTTTTTTGTCTTTAGCATGAACAAATATTTGTGAACATATCTCATTCTCTGGTCACTGAAACACAAAGAAAACGATGACACAGGAAAGCCAAAGTTGTGGGGAAGAAAAGCAGGATTTGAATTTTACATAACTACATCAATCAGAGAGACAGACTGCCCTCTAGGACAGCTTGGCATCTGTGAAGAAGCACCTCTCTGGCTTTCTATTTCTTTACTTTAATATTAAACAGATCTTAACTTTATGATCCATATAAATTTATTGATCATCAACTATGTGAAAACTCTAAGGCTAGACTCTGGAATGAGGAGTTCTTTAAGCCACTGTGCATTTTCTAGCTTGCATGGTAATTGCTCTCTAATTTAAAAACTGTATGATTACCAAGAGTTTCTAAAAATATTCTATAATTAGAAAGAGGCATATAACTCATATAAGCATATATTACATTATTACATCTGAATAAATGAAGTACGTGAGATCACAAAAAAAAAAATCATAGAACTAAAACTCCTCAAACAGCTATAAAAAGTGCTGCAATTACAAAGCAAAATAACTGTCTTTTAGGTGCAAAGCATGTGTTTTCAAAGTCCTGTAGCTAATAAATGTCTATACCTTCTTTATTCCAAATTTATTGCTGTGCGTGAATTATCATGATTTGTTTGAGGGATCATGTGTTGATATAGGATTTCATTTCAAAAAACTCTCTTAAAAGAACTAAGAATTTTTCTTGTAACATCCATCACTATTTGTATTAGTACCATAGTTATATGGTGAATTTTGAGCCTATAGGAGAAGTTTACTTAAAATTTAAAAATTCTGTGTCACTGAAAAGGTAGGAGATATATTATATTAAAGCTGACCTTATTGTCTAGGAAGTAGAAATCTGTCAACGGAAATATATCCAGGTATTTGGTCATTTTTGACGTATTGATCTGTGTATAATAAGTAAAATTTAATTGTATTTGCAGATTTATGGAACTGTGCTTCAAAATAAATGTGCCTTGAGAAATAATATTAGTGTATTTAACCTCTACATCTATGTCTAGAAAATTTACATAATATCATAAAAAATATATGATTTGCGTAGAAGTGCTATTCACTGTATAGTATTTTGAGGAGATTCATGGATTTGGTATTTTTGCTTCAAATATCTTTTGTCAAAAATAAACAGAACTTGGTTATAGAGCTTTTTGTTTTATATTATATCATCAATTTATGGTGACATTATTATTCTCTTTCAAGCACAAATATATATTAAAAATAGTGATTTTTTTTCTTGGTGTCATGTTATCTTCCAAAATTCTTATCCTTTGTGAAAAAAAAGATAATTTTGTAGTGCAGAATTACATCCTAATAAATCCTAATTTATTTCCACCAATTTTAATCATGGATCTAAATTCATATTAAAATGTATTGAACATTTTTGATTGTGTATTATAAGCTCATAAACTAACTATTTTACTTAGAGATCTGGATCTTCAAATATGCAATCTATTTTACTGACAATGAATTAAGGTAACAGTAAAAGAGAAGCGTAAAATGTGATAAACATCCACAATGAAAAGAGGAGGTAATCTCCAGTGAAAAAAAGATTTCAAAGAACTTCTGGAAAACAGAAAGTCTGGAAGTAGATGAAGGATGCATCTGAGTTCTAATTAGGGATTCACAGGAGGTGGATTAAGACCATGACTAGTCATCTTGGAAGTCCATAAGTTAGTGTGCTTCAGATCAGCACAATGGAAATAAAGGGAAGGAAGCACATTTGGGCACACAGAATCTTGGGTTGCATTCTAATCTCAAAGGAGGCTTCTGCTTACTCAAAGTGAAATTATGGATCTGTCTTGCACTCTCATATTTTTCCTACTTGAGACATGGAGTGTGATTTACATGAGTCTCAAACAGTCTTGAGTTTAGGAAGCCTTAAATGGTAATAGCCAGAAAAACTATCTTCTACTAATGAAAATACTTTGAAAAGACCACTTTCAGAAATTGTCTGGGAAATGAATCCTTCAGTCCTAATTGTGCCATAAAGCATAGTTCCCTATTGTGACACCACAAAATCTCACTTTTCAGTCTAAGTTCTATACTTAGTTTATGGTACTGGTGAGACTCTATTCCTGAAGAAAACTTATAAGAATGGAAAACAGTGCAATTAACTACAGTTTCGACAGCTGTGTAGACTGAATGTCAAATTAATAGTCATCTTGTGTCTCTTCTGTTGTTCAATTTAGATCCACTAAACATACTTCTTTTGGTCTCTATACTCATCCCCAAATCATTTGAGGCTCCTCACTATAATTTTCTCAAGACACAACTACTGCACTGATCCTTTTACAATTCATGTATGGAAAGTGAATACTAAAAAGTAGAGAATTGGATCATCTGTTTTCAAATTGAATCATCTGATTTTTATCTATAAATATACAATAGACTTTTATATTTGGATACAGTGGATACCATGGTCATTGACCATTAGTAATGTTTTTATTTTTGTTAAGTGTGGTCTGATTCAATTTTACATATGATGTATTGGCACTTTATTAGTGGTACTTGCTTAGCATTGCAACATGGAATCAATGTCCTTCTGGTGAGGAGAGTGAATTGACCTAGCTAGGATTGTAATTTCTCCTCTTGCTTTCTGTAGTACATAGAATTTAGAGTCCTCAGGTGCAGTTTAAATTTTAGTTGGAATTTTGTTAGACATCCTGTTGGAAAAGTGTCCTCTTAAATGATTAAGATTTCTAAAAGTGGAGGATGCAGAGGCATGGCATAAGAAAATATAATTGCCAAGTGCATTAATAAGAGTGATGGTGAGTTAAGACTCTTAAACTGTGACACTCTGGTTCCTGGATCTATATAGTGTGTCTCTTGGTAGCACAAACTGATATAATGATGTGAAATTTTAGAAGTGTTAGCAACACCATCATCTGTTCCAGAGTTCTACCAGGCCAGCAGCTTTTTGTTTCTTTTTTTAGATGATAATACAGTGGATACCATGGTCAGTCATAGACCAATAGTAATATCTTTATTTTTGTTAAATGTGGTCTGATTCAATTTTAGGCATGATGTATTGACACTTAATTAGTGGTACTTGCTTAGCATTTATTGTCTGTAAAAGCAAAAATTTTAAAAAAAAAGTGTTTGGGTTTTTCTGGTTAAAATTATTTCTGTGTTAAAAGACGTCCACTTGTTAATTTATTATGAGAAAATGATGAAAAGAATGATGCTGTAACAAGAACCTAGAGATAGATCTCTCCTCCTAGCTGGCTAGATATTTGGAAAAAGCATTTGATAGATAAAATACGGTGACTGGAAACCACTATGGTACTCAGTCTTCATTCCTCCTGTGCAGCATCAGAGGCTGGATAAAAACAACTAGCCAATTACAGTTGTCGACTTGGTTGTCTTGTACAATGTCCATGATGTATGTGCTTTGGTATGTGATAGCATGAAATCCCATGATATTTACACTGCTTTGTCTCTCTCAGAGATCCATCCTTATTACTGTAGCCCCCAAATTTTATAGTCTTCATAAGTTCCTTCTAAACCTTTGACCAAGACTTGATTTCTTCCTATTATTTTATGTACCTTCTTATGTATCTTCTTACCTGAGGTAACTTCTTTTTCCACTTGAAATTAAGGATGAAGTGTGCTGCCAAGTATAATGCTCTTTAGAAAGAGTTTTTTCTTTTTTTTTTTTTATTTTTCAAGGGTAATCCTGAAAGATACTGTACAATGGTGTTATTTTATTTCACTTTACTTCTAAATGAAGATAACTATATTTAATTCTAGTAATATTTTGATAGAGGTTGGCCAATTTCCTCTTCTATCTGATTTGCAAAGGGGACCTTTTCCCAAAGAAGGAAATGAATAGGTGTTGTATCACACCTTTGCTCTGAAATTGATTGGGGTTTTCTGAGAAAGAGTGTAACTTCAGTGACTATCTTCTTGGTTAGTTATTTGCTTAGTTATTGGTCACACTCTACAAGTGTGACCTCAGGTGAAATGCCAAAGAAGATAGAGAATAAAATAAGTAGAAGTTATCAATTGATTATACTTTTGTAACTGAAGTAAGGTTTGTGAAGTACTATATGACTTGCATATCTCTCTGCCTTCCATTTAAAATCAAAATATAAAATTCATCTTTATTTTTTTAATGTATCACCAATAAGCTTCTAAAAAATAAAATTTACATCTATTATTTTTCTAATCCTGTTCATGATTTCTCTATTTTCTTGATTATATGAATTTTTTATAACTGATACTAACTTGATAATCTGTGTCATTTTCTGGTTTACAAACACTTATTGATTTTTGTCGCATTTTAGTTATAATTGCCCTCCAGTGACTAAGGGAAGTCTTCTCCTTAGTCAGACTTCTGGTCTGCTCCTCCCAGCCCTGCTTCAGTCTCTCAGCTTCCCAGACCCTCATGCAGTTGGTTGTAAATTCTTCCAGAAGCTGTTTTACTGTCTACTTTTCAGGACTAAAAATAAAAATCAAAAGTTAAAAAAAGATACTTTAGGGCTGGGGATATGGCTCAAGTAGTAGCGTGCTTGCCTAGCATGCATGAAACACTGGGTTCACTTCTCAGCACCATGTAAAAATAAAAAAAAAAAATAAAGATATTGTGTCAACCTAAAACTAAAAAAACGAATATTTTTTAAAAGATACTTTAAAAATCAAAATGTGGAGGGAGAAAGTAGCAACATATTTTTTTTTTGTAATTAGGCTTTTTAAATTTTTTTAACATTTGTCTGTTTTTAATGAGGGTCACCCACTAACACTTCATCAAAATAACAGTTTCTTTGCTGAGTTCAGGTGACCAAGGAATAGCCACACCCTTGGAACAAAACAAAACACACACACAGAGAGAGAGAGAAAAAAAAAAGAAACAGAATTATCTTTAACCTAACTTTTTATATGATGTCTCAGATCCCCTTAACTTTGCACATTAGCTTCTTTGTTAAGTTGAATTGTAACTGCTTTTTGTAGTTGGAAAGAGTGTGACTATTGAACTTGAAACCTTTTATTCTGGGCAGCTTGGTGGTTTCTGGTGAAGTTAAGTGGGTGAGAGGGTGAAGGGAAAGTGGGGGATTCTTTCCTATCATAACATGAAGTTTCCCCCATAGTCTGCTCTCAGGTGGCAGAACTCAAGTATTTCTTACAGTGGTATACTTTGATTATTTTTACTTCCCCTTTACCCATAAGTTTTAACAGCATTTTGTCAAACTGCACTTATTAAGAACCATTTTTAAAATAAAGTTATAGTTCGCCTAACCAGTCTGCACTTATTGATTATGGTTTCCCTCACCTGCTATGCCTGTTTTTGGTGTCTGAAAAAACAGATATATTATTTTCCATATTTTATCCATTTTTCTAGATATATATACTGAAAAGAAAATTAGTTCTGCAAATATTCCATTTTGATTGAATGCTATAATCAAGAAAATAATATTTAAATATGCTAAATATATCTCCAGATTTTCTCAAGTAGCTATGCTTAAAACAAAGAAAATATCCTGAAATGAAAAACCATGGTCAGCTTCAAGAAGGCAAGAATAAAACCCAAGTATTTATCCTTAATGATGGATTATAGATGATAAATACAGAATAAACTCAAGATTTAAAGGAAAAAATAGTATTCAACCTGGTATTCTAAAATGAAGCAGATTGTCCATCAATGATAAATAAAAATAGATTTTCATAAATGATAAAAATCTAAACAGCTATTTTCCATGCCTCATTTCAAAAAGAGTTACTCAATATAGAAGAAAAAAATTTTAAAAAAGGGAGCAGACTTTGTGGACAGAAACAGTGGCTCTAACTGCAAAGCTCAAGAAAGTTATGCTGATTCTGCAGTAGACCTTGAAAATAGTTTTGTTAGCATACCTCAGTCCTACCTTTAAAATGATGGTTTAATAGAAATATTAGCTAGTGAGTAGTCAAGTGATTGAATGTAGCAAAAGATAGAAGATTCTAGTGATCTATTTTTCTCATCACAAAAAAAAATGAATATTAGAAAATACAGGAAAAACAAAGTGATGAAAAAAGAAAGTAAAAATGCACTAAACACAAATAATGGAAAGCCAAGTTCTGTATATGAAACACAGTAAAATGTGCACTTTTTGTAAAATTTAATGGGATAGAAAAAAGTAGTATTGATTGTTCTTGATGGTAAGAACATCCCTCCATGAGCAGCATTCATGTCCTGATATTGGATGTCAGAAAGGCTAATAAATTAGAGAAAGAAATCATTCTTACTTCTGGTGTGTGTTTTGTGATGAAAAGTATCTTAAAGTCAAATTTGTGAAAATGCTTACGGGTTTTTAACCTTCATAAATTTTCTGTAGACAAAGAATGCAACACATAATTATTTTTTAAAGAGAATAACTAACTGAGGAAGCATGAAAACAGGGACTTGTAACTATTAAAAAATAGAGTGGGGTGTGGTGGTCTGTTCAGATGCTGATACTCAGAAATAATAAAGTGTCCAATGTAGATTAAGCAAGAAATCACAGAACACATACCGTAAATGATAATCAATTAAACGCTAAATCCTTTTAATATTTGATTGATTCGGCCTGAAGAAAAAGAAGTGGCCCCATAAGTTAAATTGTTTTCCTCCCTCTCTCATTGCAATTAGAAAAAATAATGGGAATACCTAAAACATTGTATAGGGTCTTCTATTTAAATTTCAAGATTATGATCAATATAATCAGACAACTAGTAGTAGGTATGGCTAAATTTAGTTTCCTTTTAAAACTTTACATAGTTGCAGATAGAGTGTAGGCTGCTGATTTGGGTGTAAATTTTGGAAACTACTGTTTTATATGGCACTGGGGATTGAACTCGGGGGCTTTATCACTCATATATATACAAAATTCTTTGATATTTTATTTTGAGACCTGGTCTCACTTAGTTACCAAGGCTGGCCTTGAAGTTGTGATCCTTCTGCCTCAGCCTCTATGATATTTGGGATTACAGGTATGACATCAGACCTGTACACTACTTTATTTTTACATGCATCTAATAATCAAAAAATATTTTAAATATTTTTGCATTTTCTTTGATGTAAAATATTCAATACTATCTTACCAAATTGGTTTTGACCCTAATATTCTTTTCTTGAAAAGGCCAATATTCATGTTGAGTAGTTATACTTTTTTTTTGTCTTACCATAACAAGATTTACTCATTAGATTCTATCCTGAGTTAGCAAGTCAATCTTATCCATGTTTTAGAAAAACAAATTGCTATAAATTTTTCTGGTCATGGTTTTAATAGAAGTACCTTCCTCTTAATCATAATAAAAAAGATAGGAGAAAATTCAGTAAAGTCAAAAGCTAAGATCCAACAGTTGGCCAGTTCTTCTTTCAACCAGATGTTTATGATTTGATTGTTTCTATTTTAAATTTCTTCTTCTGATTACTCTGATGGCCTTTTCTATGATATTTAATAGTCAACTTCATTTAAAAGCACTACTTTATGTGAAAAGTGGATACTAAGGAAAATAAATATCTGGAAGAAATTCATAGTACTCAATATGCTTCTCATGATTATGTACAGTTTCCTCCCACAATTCTGGGATTGCAATTTATAGAGCTTTAAATGACTTCCATTCCTCACTATATTTCACTCTCAGCACATGCAGAAATAATTTATCACCAAATTTATATTAAATAAGTAGAAATTTAGAGAAAACCAGATATAATTTACACCTGTAAAATTAAAACAATATATGTGGAAGTTTGCCAAAGAATACTTGGCATATTCAAAAAATAAAATGAAGAAAATTACCAGAATTGTTGCTTTCCTTTATGTGACAGGGCACAGTTTATTGACATGTTGTTTCAAAAAGACATTAATATTTTCCTTATGAAAAAATAGTTGTTATTCTTTAACATAAATTTTACTTCATTTTTAAAAATTTTTACCCATTTATCTTGCACACTGAGAAGGTATTTGCTGGGGTAAAACACAGTGAGATACTGATCAATATATTGTATTTTTACTAATGTTGTAAAATGCATCTCTGACACATTTGTTTGTTTTCATTATATATAATAGCATCATGCACAATCAGCATGAGAAGAGTTTGCTCATTAATTTTGGTATCAATAGTGGGTTAGGTTCATTGAAAAGATGTTGAGAAAATTACATCTATAATGGTGGAATCTCGCAATTCTTTGTTTTCATCTTTCCTGTGGTGCTTCTGCTCTTGATATTAGTATGTTAACTTTAATTTGCATTGTCCATATAGTTTCTTAAAACATAAGACACTTAGAATTTAGGAAATCACATATAGTAAGTTTATTTCATAAACTGATATAAGACTCAATGAAAGACTTCAGCATTATTAATGTACATTTTATCAAAATTCCACTATATCACAATGGTACATACAGTATTGAAATTTTATATAGCTAAAGGTTTTTTAACAATGAATGATAGGCACCCTAAGCAAGTATGCAGTTCCAATTTTTCATTTACTGAGCTTCATTCATTCATAATATAATAGTTGACAAAAACCACATATCAGAGTGTCTGTTTTTGAAAACATTGTTTGGTGAATTAGGAACAATGCAGCATACAATTTTTATTTATTATTGGTTCATCAAACCCACATCTTACTCGCATAGTAAGATTGTTATAATATTCAATAAGTTGTAGCTAAAATCATGAAATACCACATACCATATTGTACAGATTATATAAATGCTCTTATTATTTCTTCATTCTTTTTCACAAATATTTATCAGCAACTTACTATATGCTAATTAGAAATAAGTTCATTATAATTATTTCAGATATTTTTAAAAAACTGTAAGACCTCATTTGAAAAGAGCAATATAGATTTCAGAAGTAACTACTGCTTCTCTAGTGAATAATGTGTATACAAATCTGCTAAGGTCTTGGGGTATGCAAATATATTTGAGATGCATCAGAGAGTATATATGAAAACACAGTACTATTTATTATGTTATTTAAATAAAGAGAAATATCATAACAAAGGTTAAAAAATTAACTTTTGGGAAAAAAAACAAAAGGGTGGACTAGTATTTGAAATAATGTAATAATAATTTTTACTATAATAAGTTGTTTCTGAGTCCCATTTCACTATTTACTTTAATTATCTATCCATTGTGTTAAGAACTCCTATAGGTGTTAAACTATATAAGGTACATATATTGTGGTGTGAGGTGTTATTGGAAAATATTAGCATTCGGTGAATAATGCCATCAATTTTCTGTTTTGCAATATTAAAGAACTATTTCAGATTTATTGCAATGGATAGTTTTGTTTAAAGGTAACAGTAGTTTTTCAATGTAGAAATTACTAAGAAAAATTTAGGTGTTCTCCAAAAGTCTATAACAACCATATTTGATGAACTTTGTGTCATAATGTATAAGAAAAGTTGCTTCCTTACCTCAAACCAGACATCATTGGAATAACCTTTTGTAGTATCAGCACATACAAGTTTAGATGAGGACTTTTGCTTCTTTTCTCCTTTTACCTCCCACTTACAATATGGCTTATTTTTAATAAGCAATTTTCTATGCTTGTTAAACCTCTCACACATCTCAGAATTCTCTAGGAGAGATCCCTGACAATCTAGAAACAAACATATCTGAGATAGTGTATAGATTAATATATGAAAAAGTTCAAGAAAATATTGATCTGGCCATGAGATGGTGTGGTAAGTATATAGAAAGCTAAAAATTGAAATTGAAAGAAATATAATACTCCTGAGAATTACTATGAATCATGTAGTCTTTGGAAGCAGATATTTTAAGTAGGAAGCTCTTGAGAATGATGTCCACTGCATCTTTTATATGAATATTTGCTCTGGTTTTGAGGGCCACCAGATTTTAGCCAGTAAACTTTTGGCTTGATATAGCATAATCAGAAAGCCCAACATTCTCTTTTTATACCTAGGCATGGTTTACTAAACATTCATTGAGTTTTTGCACAAACTTTTCCCTTATTTTAATATACCTAGCCCATTAGTCTTGTCACATTCAAATTCATTCATTCTTCAAAACGTAATTTAATTCCCTATTGTCTTTAAAATAAAATATCAACCAAAAATAATTTCTATACTCTAAAGCATTTTATTGTAGTATCTAGAATCTTTATAATTACTAAGAAATGACATTCTATGCCTCATTTTTACCATTGTCTCTCTCGTATTACTTTCATTATGATTTGAGTATGTCCCCCAAATGTTCATGTGTTTGGAACTTAGTTTCAAAGGGAGAGAGTTGGAAAATAGTGGAATGTTTAAGAAGTGAGATCTAGTAAATTGTGGTTAGATCATTGGGGGAGATGTTCTTGGAAAGGGTTAATATAAATTTCATGGGGCACAACATACTTTTTATTAAAGCTGGGTGTTTCAAAAGAGCAAGTCTTTTTTTCTGAATTTCCTGACTTCCTGTCTCATTATGTTCTCTCTACCTCTCAAATGAGCCCTCACCATAATGATACCTCATGTGTAATGCAGGTGAAGGAGCTGTCACAGGAGCTGAGAAGATTCTGGTAGAGTGCACTTAAATCTTCAGAACTATGTACTCAAAAATATTTTTATTTATTTACAAGTTGTAGTTGGACACAATACCTTTATTTTATTTATTTATTCATTTTATGTGGTGCTGAGAATTGAACCCAGCTCCTTGCATGTGACAGGTGAGCACTTTACCACTGAGCCACAAACCCAGCCTCTCAGAAAATAATTTTTATGCATTTATATCTCTTTTTATACATTGGCCTGTTTCTGGTATTTTTCTATAACATTATAAAACAGACTAAAACAACCTCTGTGTCTTATTTCTAAAGAAGACAGGAGAGACTTTGCAATGTATTATCAAAAAATTCTGTAAAAGCTTTAGAATAAGAACTGTTATGCATTCACTGAGTGACCTTTAGTGAGTGATTAAATATCTTTGAGTCTAAGGCATCTTACTATGAGAGTGAGTAGAACATCTAAGATTACATTTTAAAAGCTCTGGTATAGCTTAGATGGTAATGGCTTAGCATTTCTGATTCTTATTTTTATTTTTCAAAGGTGATATCTTGTATTTCTTATATTCCTCATGGTGCTTAGTTTAATGTATTGCCATTTACTTTGGGACTCAAATATGTGGAATTGATTTTGTTTAGTAAAGCAAAAGCAAGAATGGTTCCTTAGAATATAGCAAAGACTATATAAGAATGTTTTTTTATTTTTAATGGGAAGAATTGTCTCATTGCTAATGATTATAGAGGGAATTTATATTTTGATGACACCCATTAATCAGAAATGGTCTGAAGTGACTAGATCAAAACCACTAGAAAACCATGAATAAAGAGGCAGATTAAAAAAATAGGTTTGGGGCTGGGGATGTGGCTCAAGCAGTAGCGCACTCGCCTGGCATGCGTGCAGCCGGGATCAATCCTCAGCACCACACACAAATGAGGATGTTGTGCCCACCGAAAACTAAAAAATAAAATATTAAATAATTCTCTCACTCTCTCTCTCTCTTAAAAAAAATAGGTTTGTCTAGCACCATTTTGAGTCTCCTATTAGAGTACAAATTATAGTATTTTACCAGTGAAAGGACTCAAACACATGTAGCTGCACTTAAAGCCTCCTGTAATCACACAAGTCACCATCAATCATAATACCATTGTAGGAAGATAAATGTAGATATTCACAGGCAGAAAAATCAAATACAAAAATTGCAATTTGCCTTATGCAAAAAAGAGACCTCATTATTTATGTCATAATTTTTTAGCTCCCAGGTTCCATCTATTTGAGCTCAAGATATTCAACCAGAAGAAAGTGGATTTGTTTTATGCTAGATGAGTTAAGAACTGATATAATTAGAATGTAGAGTAAACGTATTTTGATTTGGGGTTGTTATTTTAAGTATGATGGCTTGCCCAGGAAAGCAATGCAGGAGATTTTGTCCTCCACTTCACCCAAATTGTATGGAAAAATTATTATTTGTTTAAATTAAAAGTGGAAGCCACAGGCAATCTACAGCATGTATTGAAATGTCATGATGAGACATCAAACTGCAGTTTTTTTCCTCATGTTTTTGTATCATTGATTGCTGTGGAATTTGAATATTTGAAATATAAAAACTATATTTAAAAATAAACATTAATATTCTTTTGTATTTTAAGGTAATTTTCAAGCTCATAGCCTAAGGTCATAATATACAGTATAATTACCTCATATTTTTTCTAATGTAATCCCAAGACAAAGGAGTTGGAATCTATTTTTCATGAAAAAAATATTTTTACTAAGTAAAATTACGTTGTTCCATGTATCATACTTTTCTATTAATAGAAGTGAATGCCTTGATGGGACTGCCAAAAGGTTTATATTATCTTTCCCTGTTGAATATTGTGGCAGAATATATGGATGATGAAACAGAAGATTTCTGAAATTATGTATTTTTGTGGCTGGAAACTGTTGAAAGGTACACCATTGTTATTAATGAAAAAGACTGACTAAAAACAGCAATGTTGTTTAAGCGTAAATACGTGAACAAATTCTTTGCTAAGCAAAAATGCCCTGTGCAGCCAGGGATGGCTGAAATACATTATAATTAGACTCTGGTAATCTCAGTTCTTTATTTTTTCACTCTAACTAGTAAATTTTTCTAGCTCAATAAATCTCTCTCTATTCCTTTTCTTGCTTTTAAAACCAGAGGGGCAATACTTGTCTTTTTTAACTTTCTGGATTGTTTCTCAATTTGACTGCAATAAAATATGCAGAAAATTTTTGGAAAATATTACAAAGCATACAAATGGAGGTGAATAATCTTTGCTTACTTTGTGACTCTTCTTCTTTCAAATGCTGTTGTAGTTCAAAGTGGGTAACTTATCTTTCTTCAATTACCTTTAACTGATTATATGTCCATTTTTCCCCTAGCATTTGGAAACCACACTTCATCCATTATTGGTCAGTTGCTTAAGTATTTACAAGTTTTTATTTATATATTGTTGTGTGTTGATCCAATTGATTTTTCTTCTCATTTAGTGTAGTTTCATGTATAACTAAATTTGTATAAATATGTCTATATTGGAGAGTGTAAAATGTCCCTAGACCTTGTTCTTAGGCATATGTTGCTGTAAACTCAGGTCTTCATGAATTATATGTAATCATGGTTAATAAAATTGTGAATGATGTTCAATATGATTTTTGTATGGATTCTGTGTATAATAAGCTTTTACCCTATTGTACCTGAAAAGCCAACATTTTATGATAAGAAACTTAATCTTTACATACAACCTTCTCAGTTTACCTCTTACTACTTGGTCCTCAGAGAATGAGACTATAAAACATAGCTCATTGATTATTTTGTCATAAGTATAAGGCCTCACTCAACTTTGACTCCACATCCATTTCTCCAATTCCTGCCCTGAAATAACACTACCTATAAGATATCAGAATTTATTAATATACATGAAAACACTGATCATTGACCTCATTCACAGAAAAATGAAATGTCTCCAATGAGGATGAAGTCTAGAAGGCCATTATGCACACAAGAAAGATAAAGCTCTTCTCTCCTGTAAGAGCTACCCTTAAGTTTGTGGAAATTCAGTCTATTAAAATCACTAGGAAATGTTAAAATGTTAAAAAGTTAAAATTTTAAAATTTATAAATCAAGATATGAAAACCTGGGGCTTATTTTCCTACATCTATATCCTTCTTATAACTCTTAATTTCACCATAAATACAAACAGAAAAAAAAAATGATCTGACTTATGCAAATTGTATTCCACATTAAGTTTGATTAAAATGTGTAAAAGTATTAACAGATGCTAGAGTATTATTCACTCACCAGTATGTTTTACAGTTACATAGAGCATTTAGTCAAGTGGAACACTATGATGTCTGTCATTTAACAACAGGATGCAATACATGAGTGTTAACATATAAACAAATATTCAGTTATAAAGACATATTGCATACATAAGGTAAATATAGGTTAAAAAATGCACTGTAAACCTGACATCATGGTCTATGCTTGTTATCCAAGCAAACTGGGATGCTGAGTAATTTCATAAGTTTAAATTCAGCCTCAGCAACTTAGTGTGGTTTCAAGCAACTTAGCAATACAGTCTCAAAATTTGAAAAAGTGGAGAGAGGGCTTAGGAATGTGGCTCAGTGTATAAAAATACCTAAACTTAAACTGAAATACAAAACAAATATTAGTTTAAAATATTACACTTCAGTGTTAAACATCAAAAATAGATTTCATATAATTCTTTTATCACTATTCAAAAGTGAAAATAGTAATTTTAATTTATAAAAACAATTATATTCTTTCAAAGATGAGGTTTCTTCACTATGCATTTGATATTTATGACTGATATTTCTACAAAATAACTTGATAATGCTTAATAAATTTAAGCAAAAGTTAAAGACAACTACTTGTTTTCTAAACTTAAATGAGTTCTGTATTTTACTGATCCTCATATACATCAAGGTGTAATATATAGATAATAACTTTACTATACTCTCACATTTATTATAAATGTTTCATTGTTATATAAGGCATACATATTGGACAAAATCTGTTCAATATTCACTACTAGTATGAGTTTTCAGATGTTCAATGAATTTAAAATTTAAATACATTTTGGAAATGTTATTTAACTTTTTAGAGTTTCTGGGCACAATGAATTCTCCAAAAATAAGCAGTGTTTAAGAACATGTAGCTACATTTTTGTTTTCCATTTGTATTTTCTCTAACCAGTATGTATCCACAAGTGCTGAGTATTGGTGAATAAATTTTGGAGGCATTGTCACATTATCAATTTTCACATTTCAAAACTTTCTCTACACTATGGTTATTGTGGTGAGGATTAAATGTTGTCCCTTTCTTAGAGTAATGGTACAATGGTCTCATTTGTATAGCTTTTCTCCAGTGTGTTTTCTCTGATGTCTAGTAATATATGATATATAATTTAAAATTTTTTACATTCTCTACATTTAGATGTCTTCTTTCCAGAATAAGTAGCCTAGTGGTGAAAAGAATTGATTTCTTATTAAAAGCTTTGCTGCATTGTTTCAATTTGTAGGGGTTCTTTTCTGTATAAATTCTGTTGTTAATAATGTTTAGTCTTTCTTTTTTTAATGTTTATTTTTTAGTTGTAGTTGGACACAATACCTTTATTTCACTTATTTATTTTTATGTGGTGCTGAGGATAAAACCCAGGATCTCACACAGGCAAGGCTAGCACTCTACCACAGAACCACAACCCCAGCCCCAAGGTTTAGTCTTTCTTTAAAAGTATTATCACTTTATTCACATTTCACATTCACCAGCATGTCTTATGCTGTGGTGACTAAAGTTTTATTTTTTATTAAAAGCTTTTCCACATTATTCACATTTGTAGGGCTATTATCCAGCATGAGTTCTGTTGTGGTGAATAAGGCCTGTTTTATTGCTAAAAGCTTTGCAACATTCCTTATAATTGTAAGGCTTCTCTCCAGTGTAAATTCTTCTGTGGCAAAAAAGGGGTAAAATTTGAGTAAAAATTTTGTCATATACTTGCATTTGTGAGGCTTCTCTCCAGTGTGAGTTCTGTTGTGGCAAATAAGGTGTGATTTTTGACTGAACGCTTTGCCACATTCTTTACATTTGTAAGGCTTCTCTCTAGTGTGAGTTCTGATGTGGCAAATAAAGCCTATTTTTTGAGTAAAAGCTTTGCCACATTCTTTACATTTGTAGGGCTTATCTCCAGTGAGTTCTGCTGTGGTGAATAAGGTCTATTCTTTGACCAAAACCTTTGCCACATTCTTTATATTTGTAGGGCTTCTCTCCAGTGTGAGTTCTGCTGTGGTAAATAGGTGTGATTTTTGACCAAAAGCTTTGGCACAATCTTTACATTTGTAGGGCTTCTCTCCAGTGTGAGTTCTGATGTGGCGAATAAGGTATGATTTTTGACCAAAAGCTTTGGCACAATCTTTACATTTGTAGGGCTTCTCTCCAGTGAGTTCTGCTGTGGTGAATAAGGTGTGATTTTTGACCAAAAGCTTTGGCACAATCTTTACATTTGTAGGGCTTCTCTCCAGTGTGAGTTCTGCTGTGGTAAATAAGGTGTGATTTTTGACCGAAAGCTTTGCCACAATCTTTACATTTGTAGGGCTTCTCTCCAGTGTGAGTTCTGATGTGGCAAATAAGGTATGATTTTTGACCAAAAGCTTTGCCACATTCTTTACATTTGTAGGGCTTCTCTCCAGTGTGAGTTCTGCTGTGGTAAGTAAGGTCTGATTTTTGACCAAAAGCTTTGCCACAATCTTTACATTTGTAGGGCTTCTCTCCAGTGTGAGTTCTGATGTGGCAAGTAAGGTATGATTTTTGACTGAATGCTTTGCCACATTCTGTACATTTGTAGGGCTTCTCTCCAGTGTGATTTCTGATGTGGCGAATAAGGTCTGATTTTTGACCAAAAGTTTTGTCACATTCTGTACATTTGTAGGGCTTCTCGCCAGTGTGAGTTCTTCTGTGGTAAATAAGTTGTGATTTTTGACCAAAAGCTTTGCCACAATCTTTACATTTGTAGGGCTTCTCTCCAGTGTGAGTTCTACTGTGGCGAATAAGGTGTGATTTGTGACCAAAAGCTTTGCCACAATCTTTACATTTGTAGGGCTTCTCTCCAGTGTGAGTTCTGCTGTGGCAAATAAGGTGTGATTTTTGACCAAAAGCTTTGGCACAATCTTTACATTTGTAGGGCTTCTCTCCAGTGTGAGTTCTGCTGTGGCAAATAAGGTGTGATTTTTGTCCAAAAGCTTTGCTACATTCTTTACATTTGTAGAGCTTCTCTCCAGTGTGAGTTCTTCTATGGTAAATAAGGTCTGATTTTTGACCAAAAACTTTGCCACAATTTTTACATTTGTAGGGCTTCTCTCCAGTATGAGTTCTGCTGTGGTAAATAAGGTTTGATTTTAGACCAAAAGCTTTGCCACAATCTTTACATTTGTAGGGCTTCTCTCCAGTGTGAGTTCTTCTGTGGCAAATTAGGAGTGATTTTAAACTGAATGCTTTGTCACATTCTTTACATTTGTAAGGCTTCTCTCCAGTGTGAGTTCTGATGTGGCAAGTAAGGTATGATTTTTGACTGAATGCTTTGCCACATTCTGTACATTTGTAGGGCTTCTCTCCAGTGTGGTTTCTGCTGTGGCAAATAATGTCTGATTTTTGACCAAAAGTTTTGTCACATTCTGTACATTTGTAGGGCTTCTCTCCAGTGTGAGTTCTTCTGTGGCAAATAAGGTGTGATTTGTGACCAAAAGCTTTGCCACATTCTTTACATTTGTAGGGCTTCTCTCCAGTGTGAGTTCTGCTGTGGTAAATAAGGTCTGATTTTTGACTGAAAGCTTTGCCACAATCTTTACATTTGTAGGGCTTCTCTCCATTGTGAGTTCCTCTGTGGTAAATAAGACTTTTTTTTTTACTAAAAGCTTTGCAACATTATTTATATTTGTAGGGCTTCTCTCCAGTATAAATTATCTGGTGATGGACAATGCCTGAGTTTTTATATGATTTCTGGTCATCACTCTCACTTGTAGTTTTCCATATTTTCTTTTGTGGGAAATAGTCAAGATCACAATTTCTATATTTTGCACTTATCACTTCATGAAATATATGTTTTAGGCCCTTTTCTGATGAATATTCTTGGATATGATTAGGAGTCATGGCTGAAATAAACAAAAATAAAAAAAAAACAATACCTATTAGTCAGGGATAAATATATTTTTCATACATAACATGAAATTAAGTAAAAATAAGTACATCAGGAGTGTAGCAGATTAGTAAGTCCAAAGTCACCATAAATCCAAAAAAAAAATATATTATTTCAAAAAAAAAGGAGAGAAAAATTACCTTGTGAATATTATCCAAATTCTTGTAGAGACCACATTATCCAAGAGGACTACATCACAAAAAGTGTAGAAAAGTATCATTAACAGCCTTTTGTCCCTCATAAGATAGGATTGTGTATTTGGGAAATATCTAACAGCTACCTTCACTGTCAGTAGAATAAGAGAAATGTAAAACATATATAAACATTTATGGTTTTTTCAGAGTGTCCAAAAATGCTTTTTGTCTACCATGACATGGAGACATGAAAATAGCTAGTATATTTTGAGTGATAATACCATAAATATTCAACAAGGATAAAGAGGCAATGGACTCTTAAAAAGAAATATGAACAAAAAATTTACTAAGAAATATACACATATGTCTATAAAATTTTTCATAAAAACATTTTAAAAGACAATAAAAACCTTGCATACCCTATGGCCATAATATTTGGATGAATTCAACACATGACAGTCAAGTATAATAAATTGATTTTTATATTTTTACATTCTTGTGATGAGAATTTCCTTTATTGACAAATACAACTTTGTTTATTTATAAATATATCATGGTATTTTATACTATATATTCAAGGTAAAATGAATAAATAGAATGAATTAACAAAATCATTATTTCATATAATTATCAATTTTGTTCTTACAAGGTATTGTATTCCTTCTACTAGTGTTTATGAAGAACATAATACACTCACTATGTGGTAAAATAAAACTCTTGACCCTATTATGCTCAATAAAATAAAAATATGGAGACTTTTACTATAATATCAACCCTACACAAAACACAGTACCTGGTGAGCAAAATTTTGCTCACTAAATTTCTGACTTCCACATGTGAATCAAATGCTCCTACAACTTAATATCTGCCTGCCACCTTTCACTTAATTCAAAGTACTGCATATATTTCTTATAACACTTTAAGAGACAAAATACTTTATAACTAAGTAATAATAGTATATAAGTACATATTTTTAAACATTTGACACTAATGGGCACACACATTGAGTCCCTAGCTTTAATACTGTGAAAAATTTTGGCACTAAACACAAAAGCAGAGGTATCTCTTCAATTTTCTGATTTAATTGTTCATGGATACATATTTAGTACTGGCAATTCTGGATCTTTAGGTCATCCAACTTTTAATGTTTCATATGTAATGCTTGAGATTACCCCAAAAATTCTATATCATGAACTACAACACAAGCATTCTTAAAATTGTTTGAGCCATGCTGTTTCTAAATTTCTGTGACTTCTCTCAAATATGAAGTACTTTTGCATGGCCTCCCAATTAGCAAATATTACAAGGATGCAGCACTGTTCTTGCCTATTTTTATTTATTTAAGTCTATATTATTTTTCCCGAAAATGGACTATATAATCTACTGTTGGCTCTTTTAATGAACAAATAAAAAATAGTACAGCAAATATAAACAAAGAGAAGCATGGCTAAATCCAAGTTACAAAAAAAGAAAAATAAAACATTAATAATTTAACATTAGGATAATGACAGTTATGAATTACTCAAAGAACACTAAATAACAATTTTAAAAAAGCTTAGAGACTGAAACTGAAAAATATTAACATCAATGAGCACAATGTTTATGTGAATAATTCTTTACGAAAAAATGAGAGGGCCATTCCTAGTGTACAAATCTGAAATTCTACAAATATGGGAGAGGCTTATCAAGCAGTACCAAGTGTAAGACAAGTCTAAGCAACTTGTAAAATACTGTAAAAAATAAAAATCTATAGGATATATAAAGAGAAGTGGGATATATATATATATATATATATATATATATATATATATATAGACATATATATATATACACATATATATACACATATATATATATATATAGACATATATAGACATATATATATATACACATATATATACACATATATATATATGTATATATATACATATATATATACATATATATATATATATATATATGTATATATATACATATATATATATATATATGTATATATATACATATATATATATATATATATATATGTATATATATACATATATATATATATATATATATATATATATATATATATATACATACACACTGTGTTTTGTGTAGGGTTGATATTATAGTCAAAGACTCTCTCTCTCTCTCTCTCTCTCTCTCTCTCTCCATATATATATATATATATATATATATATATATATATATATGAAGTGCGAAAAGTATCCAAGCATGCCACATTAAAAAAAACAATGATCCAGAAATTAAATCACTAATCAAAATTTAAAAAATAAAAAAAAATTAAAAAAGTACAAAGTAGAAGTATAATGATTTATTCACTTCAAAATATTTATGATTACTAATGCATTATTGCAAAACACAAAACAAAAGAAAAAAAATTACTAACAGAAATGAATCTAAAAAAGAAAATATCAAGTCAGTTCCAGCAGAGAGCATGGAAAGTAACCAAGCATGATCTGCTCCTAGAGGCCCTATTTGTTTAAAGATGGATAATGCTCCTGCCTTTACATCTCATCCTTTTGCACAATTTTTAATCAATGAGATATAGTTTTAAATCATGTAATTTCTCATAATTCTTTTGGACAAGCTTTTGTTGAGTGAGCAAATTGTATCCTAATACTTGCCTTTTAAAACAGAAACAAACAAAGATCTAGCCTCTCTTTTATTAATATGCATTAAATATTGTTTTATTTACACTTAATGTGCTCAATATACAACATAAAGTTAATAGTCAAAATTGGTCATCTGCATTGAATAGACATTTTATTCTCAAACAGCCATTACCAATAAAATTATGTAATATATGAGGTTCCACCTGACCAGCATGACAAGATCCTATGCCTTTGATCACGTGGGGAAAAGCATAGACTGCTACACTTATGCCAACATGTCCTGTTTGGACTCTAGCTTCATGCTTGAAAAATAGCAATTATAAATGTACATCAGGGACTTCACAAGCTGATTTCTAATTTTCTTTTAACCCTGGAAGATAAGAGGTCATCCAAACAAGAGAATAATCATTCTCCTCAAAAGAGGAGAAACATTAAAAGAAGACCCCAAAATACTTGAATTCTAGTTACTTGGGGAGATATAAAACCATTAACAGCCTCAGCTCAACAGGTGTTGGCTAAAATGGGGTTAGAATGTACTCTAGATAACTTTGTTACTGCTTTGATTGCTAAACTCACACAAAACTCTGTAAATGCTTTGGTCTTAATAACAATTTTGCTCTGTTTTTGTACACCAGCTCTGGGAAATTCAGTCCTGTCAGATCCTGGACTTCTAGAACCCATTACAATATCTTGACTCACTTGCATAAAATTGTTATATACCTGCAAAAATGTCTCATGGTATTCATTGTTGTCTTAGCAGAATAATGTGTCCTTACCATCCACATAGTATTTAATAGGTCACCATCCTGTGCAATTTATTCATAAAAGATCTATTCCTCTTGATAAAAACTGTGATTATTCAGTGAAGCTTCTCTCTAAGGCATAATTTAACACTTTGACATTCTCCTTGGTTGGTTTACCTGGACTAGCTCTACCAGCTTATGAAATTACTATGAAACTCGCCTATGCTATCATAAACAGTATTACTCATGCCTCAATGGATGTAAATATGCTTAATGAAGAACAAAAACAACATTGTAAAGCCATACTTGACAATCATGCTGCAATTGATTGTCTGTTATTGTTACATCATAAAGGATATCAGAAGTTTAGTACCATGTGTTCCTTCAATTTAAGTTATAATAGTGATTTTATTTCAAAAGACTTATATTACCTTAAAGATATAATTAATAAGGTTCAACAAGATGATGGATTTTGGACTTGTTGGATTGGTTAGCTTCATGTATACTCAATTTCATCTGGGCCAAAAATATTCATAGGTGGATGTTTACTGATGTTGGCACTTGCTGTTGTCTATGCCTGCCCTATTTTTTGCCCCCACCAGCATTAAGGAGATAAGTAATATTATTTATTCAAAAGGCCTTTAAAAAGAGAGGAGGTATTAGGTATTCTGACCTTCGAATAGAGAGGAAAGTGTGGGGGTAATTGTAACTGGCACCCTGAGTCCCACAATTGTAATGCCCAGAAGTTTCTCCCTGAAGCTATTAAGACAACTCTACAGGTGCACTATCTAGTTTCTGTGGTAATGCCCTTAGGGAGAAGGGGCTCTATATTTGTATTAACTGTACCTAATCTTGGTTAGCTAGCACTTGGGGTTAAAGAAACACTGGGTTAGAATGTAGTCATGGTATCAGAAGCTATGTAATTTGGGGGTAATATATGAGCAGCTGTTAAGAGGAGTGGCCAGTTTTTTTCTTTTTTTTCCCTTTTCACTGTATGTGTGTGTCTCTCTCTTCTGTTTGCCCCTTTAAAGGTTTCCACACAAGAAGATTTGAAACACATCATGCTGGTCCTCACAACAAAAGGTAGGTTTTTATGGTTAATCTGAATAAACTGGGACACCACTGAAGAAGAAAACAGAGAACAACAAGGAATTTGAAAAAGTGATAAATATAGGGCAGTATGTGTTAAATGATTACAATCAAAATAAATAAACCTAAGCTTCTAAAAATTTCTTCTGAAGGATAACTACTCTTTCAAAATTTTTTAGTTTGGTTTTCTCCTTGACATTTGAATGACTCAACTGTGTCCCCTGCTATGTGTAGTCTACAATAGTTTACATCACTAAATTATACTAGGTACTACTTATCTAAAGTTAAGGATGTGTAACACACAAAGAAAGAGACAGATTAAAGAGTAAAATTATATATCTATAAATCTATCTTTATATATATATATATATATATATATAGAGAGAGAGAGAGAGAGAGAGAGAAATATCTGTACTAAAAATGCCCTTTTTCTTTGAAACATAAATCTGAAACTCATTTTTATAGAGAAGTTCCCAGAAGATACTCTGCAACAGAAGTAAATTAAATAATAATTAGTAATTAATAATTTTAAAGGGAAATTAAACTTACCCAGGAAGGCCAAGTTTCTATAGTTCTCTAGCATCACATCTCTATATAAATTTTTCTGAGCAGGCTGAAGGCATTCCCACTCCTCTTCAGTAAAATCAATGGATATATCCATAAATGTTAACAGTTCCTAAAATAAGAATAGGTAAATAAATAACACATTGACTACAGGAATGTTTGCACAGTCTGTAATGTAATTACAGTTGAAATTAGAGTTAGTAGACTATCATGTAGGTAGTGTTTTGTAACACAATGATACTATTATCTACTTCTGCAGAAAAAGTGATTTAATTTCAAAAAAGTATATATACTCCACATTTATGAAACACAATATAAAACTCACACATTATCACAAAAATGTATATTTTGTATTTTTTATATCTTTATCTAAATTATACATATTTTTCAGATGAGAAAATCATGGTAATTAAGAAAGGGAATCCTCAAATTTTAATTGTACAACCACTAATAAGAGATTTAGTAATGTGTAGAATCTTATTTGTTATTTCTCTGATAGAACTGGCTATTCTGAATGTGTAGTGAGATCTCTAGTAATTCCAATATCAATGGTATAAGAGAAGTTTTGAAATGTAACAAGGTAGACAGACCACTAAATGGAAATATTTAATAGTTTATATAATTCAAACATTTTATGGTTTTTATGTATGTTATTAATATAAAAAAGCAACAACAATCCTGTTTAAATTTTCCTTTTTATAATTTTAACATTTTTCAACATACAAAATTATATATATATACACACACACAAACTTTGATCAATGTTTATATTGTATGATATTTATAATGGAATATACATATAGCTCTTCAAACAAACATAATTTGTTTTTTTTTTTTTTTGTTTGTTTGTTTTGTTTTTGTTTTTTTGTTTTATTTTATTGGTTCTTTCCAATTCTACCTGACAGTAAAATCGATTTTATGGTATTATGCAAGCATGGGATATATCTTATCCTAATTAAAATCCTGTTCTTGTTGGTGGCTACGATGGTAGCATTCACTCACAGATATATATCTTTTATATTTCTATCCTTGTCTTTTTTTATTTATTTATTTACTTATTTTTGTTTACCATTGTGCAATCTACTGATCTTCTTTCTTACCCTTCCCCACTTTATGAGCTTTAGATTTCACATATCAGCAATAACTTTCAACTTTTGGTTTTATAGAAATTGTTTGTTTTACTTAGCATAAAATCTCCAGATTTATCCATTTCCTGGCAAATATCCTAAAGTCATTCTTATTTATGGCCGATTCATACTTTATTGTGTATATAAGCAACAGTTTTTTATCCTGTCATCATTGAATGGACCCATGCGTCATTGAATGGTTGGTTTTATAGCTTAGCTATTGTGAATTGTGCTGCTGTAAACATTAATGTGGCTGTGTCAATGTAGTATGCTGATTTTATGTCCTTTGGCCATATACAGTACAGTCAAAAAACTGGGTAAAATTGTGGTTCCATTTCTTTAACAATATCCATAGAGGTTATTATGTTTCACTTAGACCTCCATACAGCTGGAAAAATTGGAATTCATCTATACCTGAGGTGAAAATAAAACATACAAAAAAATTAGTAAGCCAAAAAATGACTAGAATTTATTATCAAATTATCCATCCCAATAAAAAGTATAATTTAAAAACTAAAAATAAAGAAAGTCTTAAGCAAAGAGCAAAATTAGAAGCTATTAAAGATAAACATAACAAAGAGTTACCAGTATCAATGTTGGTGCTTTTAAAATGCAAATGAGCCCAGTCTAGTAATGGACAACTGTAGTTCCAGTGACTGAGGAGGATAAGAAAAAAGGATCATAAATTCTAATACAATATTATATATAATATTGTCATATATATATATATATATATATATATATATATATATATATTTTTTTTTTTTTTTTATTGAGCAACTTAGTGAGGCACTTAGCAACTCAGCAATACTCTGTCTCTACATAAAATATAAAAAAAGGACTGAGGATGTGGCTTTATTGTTAAGCACCCCTGGGTTTAATCTTCAGTACAAATTTTTTAAAAGCAGATACAACTTAAAAAGCACTAGCAAAATTGAAAATTCAACAAATAAAAATTATATCAATTATACAGTATATAATTACAAATATAGGCATATATAATGATTTCTCACTTGATGGAAATACACTCTGGAAAATTTATCCTCAGAATCTTCTGCAATTTTCCAATTCTCTGAGTGCAATGACAGAATCTAGATGGTATAAACTCATACATGGATAAGATATTTGCTAGATACATGGTTGTACATAAAGTCTACTGCTGACCAAAATACCATGATGCCAAATGATTGATGTTATGAAGTAAAATCAATCAGAGTAATCCTCATAATAAAATAAATGGTGGAACTACAGAAAACACCAACAACAAAATTCTTAAAACATGCTAGGATATTCGGAAAAGACTGTGATAATAAAATGCTATTTTATCCCTTCACTCATAAAACATAACAACATATTTTCACACATTAAATGCTGAATATAAGTTATTAATAAATAATACTTAAATATATAAGAAAGTACAAAGCTCAAAAGTTTACATACAAAAGATAGGGTTCATATGGTGGTGCACACCTGAAATATCTACTATTCTGGAGTCTAAGGCATGAAGTTCAAAATTTAAGGCCAAATGAAGATATTGAGCCAACCCCATCTGGAAATAAAGTTTAAAACACAGCTGAGAATATGATCAGCATTAAGACACTTTGGTTGAATCCCTAATATCACAATAGAAAAAATTATTTTTTTTTGTTTTCAAAATTACACAATATAATAGACTTAAACTTATGAATTACAAAATATTAATACAAAAAAATCTATTAATCAAATGATTACATTAAAAGCTGCAAAACTGTCAAGTTAAAAAACCCTAATTTCCTCACATACAATCAAAGACATATAAGAAGAAAAAATACAACAGAATGCAAAAGAAAACCAGAAAATTCTTGAAGAGTCACTTTAAAAAGGATATATCTAAGTGTTCAATAATCACAAAAACTCAAAATCTTTAGAAGTTAAGTAACATTGAATAAAATCACATCATATAGATGAATTAAACAGTACTGATGAACATGTGGAATAAATGCATTCACAAAAAAGGAAAATAATAATTTAAGCTTTTATTATCCATTTGTAGAAACTGTTTTGTAATCATATGTATATGATACACCCATACAGGAAACAGAGAGTAAAATTACAGCAAATGTACATGAGAATACAGCCACATTCTTCCAGAGTTGAAACCAAGGGGCATGGATAAAGAGGAAGAAGTAATTATTAAATTTTGTAAAATGTAAATTCTAGGAGCTAGAATTTTTGTTGATGTATTATATCCAGTTTGACAAATACTATAAAATACCATGTATGTTTTATGCTGATGTCACATGAATGTTGCATTTCATATGCAAGTATGTTTACAAAAGGAATATGCAGTATTTGAGAAAATAAAAATACAGAAAAGAACATAAAAGACTCAAATATTCAACATATTTAAAAAGGATAAAACTATTATAAAAATGATCATTTTTCCCAAGGTACCCTTTAATAATAACTGGTCATAATTTTACCATTCTTTACTTTTTGTTAAAGAAGAAATCAAAGCAAAAACTTCTAAAATTTTCCTGGAAAGATGCATGTATATAAAATTAGACAAGTACTCTCTCATACATAAGAGCAAATGTACTAGTGATCATTACCTGACACTAATGCATGTTATAATACTACAACAATGTAGTAATTTTAAGATAAAGAAATCACAATAGAGAAATTCCATAGGACAGTTCATATGTATGCAAATATCTTTTTATTGTTAACAATTATAAGTATATAAATCAAAACATATCAATAAAATATTTAATGTGAATGAATGCTACAATCCAACCTCAAGGTAGATGTTAGAATAAAAGGCATAGATTACAAAAGCGACTTGTGTGCAGAATGTGTGTGACACTGGAATTATACACAAGCATCAACCAAAGAGCAGATATAAAGAAAGATAATTTTAAAAAATAAAATAAAAATAAATAAAAGCAGAATATAAGCCTCCCTCTATTTATGGATACACCAAATAAATATATACTCCTGTTTTGAGTCCTTCTAAAAACTGTAAATGAAATAGAGGCACACAAATTGGAAAACTGAAAAAAAAAAATATCGTCCAAGAGATAAGTAGAATGCACTTGAAGATTTTGCTGATTTGAGCAATATGCAAAATTACTGGAACAAAATGTCCAAATCCAGTGTTAATATAAATAAAGGAAGATTGATTTGGGTTTGAAATATATTATTTAACTCTAAATTGCCTGTAGATTAAATGCTAATTTATCTGTACACACAGAGGAAGGAATAAGATATAAATCAGTATTTACTCCAGGGGGGAAAAATAAGTGGTTTTCTATGGCCATGCAAGATCCATGGGCTTTATCCCATTAGACCAGAGTGAAAGAGGTGTTAAATCTTAAGGTAACCCCTTAATCCCTTAGAGGGATTTGCCAACACTCTCTAAAAATGCAAATAGCTGTTGTTGATAGTCGAACTTTTATCTAGACAGTACCAAAAAATTAACAGGGAAATATAGGCCACCACTGAAAGCCAAAGTGGCAGTTTAGCACTTCCTGAGCTCTCTCACCCAGCTCACTTTACTAATAACACCAGACCTAACCCATTCTTTCTGTAAGTAATTTGTCCCGATATTAATTTTTCCATTCAATGGACTACATCTGAAACCTCAAAGCATTGAAAGCACTGGTAACTGTGCAGATGCAAATCTCCCTAGAACAAAAAGGAGTGTTTTCACATTGGTGTGCAAACACTATAATGGGCTAAAATCTTGAATATTAGTGAAGAAAAATTGTTACAATCACAGATCCCTCTTTATTTCTAAAATAGATGCACATCAATTTTTTTTCCAGTGAGCATAAGGCACACTGGAATCTAAAAAGCTTGCATCAGAATTTTGGTGGACCATCCAACTATAAGATTTTCTGCATGAACACAGCTGTTAGAATGGCTACTCTCAAAAAGTGGAATGGTAAGTAGTACTCCAATTATATGAATATGGAAGAAAGAAACACTGTGCTAGACTATAAAATTAGTGAACACATTTAAAAAAATGGAAGTTGAGAGTTCTCTTAGTTATTTCTTTGAGAAACTAAGCTCTCTACATTTATACTGCTCTTGAACAAGAAAAGAACCAAGTACTGATCTGGACTTATGAGAGTCATTAGATGTGCCAGCTGTTGAATCCTCATATTACATAGTTCTGAAACACAGTTCCAGGAAAATGCCAGAGTAGGGAATGAGAATGTTCTCATATACATTCCACAAAAGAAAATCTGAGCATAAAGACACTCTGACAGGTTGTCTGCCTTTGGAGACACAAAGGAAGAATAGAAACACATGATTTTTCCAAGCTAAAGTGATTCTTCTTTACTTTTCAATCATATAAAATGCTCATAAACAACAACAACAACAAATTTTGCTTTTGATCTTTTTCTATGGTAGTGGGGATTTGAAACAGCAGCATGTTAATTCTGGGGTACATACCCAGCCATGTTTTAAAATTTTGAGACAGGTTTTTCTAATTGTCTAATTAGTCTACATAAATTCCTGATTTACCCTGAAATTGCACTCTTACTGACTTAGCCACTTGAGTCTCTGGAATTAATATGCATGTATCATTGCACCCAGAGAGAAAAAAAAATACTTTAAAGTCTCATCCGGTTTTTGGTATAACAATTGAAAATACCATGTTCATTTGAAATACAATATGGGTAAAGTAACTGATAATACTGAAAAAATGTAACTAATAATACTGGAAAAGGGGGAAGTTGTCATTGAACAGGAAGCTAAAATTTTATATATAAATACAACTCACAATACTGGAACATAAATTTAAAATCACACTCAGCAACTGTTTGAAGATAAAAAAATTAAAAAGTACCAGGTATGTAGCTAAGCGGTACAGTGCCTCTGGCTCAATCCAGAATACCACAGTCTCCAAAAAGAAGGAGAATGAATTCAGGAGAAAAGAAAAACTGAGATATGTATAGAGTATCTCACCCCCCTCCTGGAGGAAAAAATACATGGAGTTGTGATTGTGATGATCTTCTCACTCCAGAATCTACAACACAATCTGAGAAGATTCACAAATATTGCCACAAATGTTCTCACATAGAATTTAAGGTAGGGGCTGAAGATATTCTATAGGATACTATAGGACTTCCAGTGTCTACTGTTAATATATGGTCCAGTTGACTGGCTCATCAAAATTAAGGGCTGACCTTTCTCAGAAAAAGATACAGGACTGCAGAAACCAAAAATTACACCAGGGATTCTAGCCAACAATTGCCAGTTCCCACCATAGTCAGTGCAGCCAGTTTCAACCAGACTCACCATCCAGTCTCAGGATTTCACTGCACACTCATCATTTACTGTATTTTTGGAACCATGTGTCCTCTCTATAAATCACAAAGTACCTATACAGGAGAAAAAAATCAGGTTCACTGAACATAAGTGAGGAAGCCTAGAAATGGATACCCACTCTGGCAGACTTCACACTAGATGGTCAAAACTTCTCTTTACTGAATATGAGTAGATTGGACAATGCTTATATAAGGGGTCCTGATTAGACACAACTTATGTCTTCATATGCTCAATCTGAGCCTAGTGATTTTTTTGAGAGTCAGGAGATAACTTCAAATCTAGAAACAAACGATGTCACAATTGTAGGGTCTTTTCTGTACATTTATTTATTTATTTATTCATTTATTTATTTTTCTTTTGAGGCTCTGGGAATTGAAATACAGATCCTCAGGCTGCAGCAAATTTAAGGCAATGTATCCTTGGAGAAGTAAAATAAAGCCAACCCAGAAAAGCATTTTCATTTAAACTTGCATATGAGGCCTTTTGAATTTGTAGATTATATATGTAAATATATTATTTATTGATGGAAATAATACAGTGACAATCCTGTAAAATTTCAGTTAACTTCTCTGGTATGGAAATAGATTAAACATTAAAATTGTATGAGGTGGAAAGATAATTATTTTTTTAGAATTCATATAAAAATAGTAAAAATTGAATTTTATAGTATAACCCATAATTTCCACTATGTGAAAATTACCATTATGTATTTAAAATATTACTAATAAAGTATATGTATTTTTGGAACAGCACCCTCAAAACCATGTCAAGACTCAAGAAAATCTCAGTTCACAGAACCATATTTGAGAGTTGTGCTTGTCTTGAGTTCAGGAAGATGAAGGATTTATCACTTCTTTTTATGCTACAGGTGAAAGATACATTTATTTTTTAACCAATATTTCTCCTGAGATATTAAAAAAACTAGAGAGAAACTGCCTGAGTGAGGGCAAGAAGATTTAACCAGAAAGTGTATGTTGTGTGTGTGTGTGTGTGTGTGTGTGTGTGTGTGTGTGTGTGTGTATGTTTTTCCCCAGATCCAAAGATTTGAGTCTATTATTTAAATTGATTAATGGTATATTCCTTATTTGATGCCATGGCCTTTGACCCAATGGCCTGTCTATAACATTTTCTTTTTCTTCCTAGGATGAAACCCTCTTATGAAAGTGGGCTTGAAATGAAGATGAATTGTGTGGCTATCATGATGTCATACACCTGTAATCCCAGGTAGGGGATTTGAAATTTTGCTTCTTTAAGAATATTACTAAAGCAAAAGAAATAGAAACAAGAGTCACTAGATGGGATGAATTCAAACTGAAAATATTGTTCTCAGCAAAAGAAACAATCAGTGAGGTGAAAAGTGATAACAGAGAATAGGAGCAAATTTTTACCACATGCACATCAAATAGAAACCTAATTTCCAGGATATATAAAGAACTTAAAAAAACTTAATACCAAAAAACAAATTTCCCAATCATTAAATGAAATGGGCTAAGGAACTGAAGAGACACACTTCTTAGAATATAAACAATCAATCGATAAAAAAAATGTTCAACATCTCTAGCAATTAAAGAATTGCAAATCAAAACTACTCCAATAAGAATGGCAATTATTAAAAATACAAGCAAAAATATATGTTGGTGAGGATGTGAGGAAAAAGGCCCACTGTTACACTGTTGGTAGGACTCTAAATTGGTGACACCAATCTGGAGAATAAGGAGATTCCTTAGAAAACTTGGAAAGAAACCAAAATTTACCCAGCAATCCCACTCCTCAGTTTAGACCAAAAAGAGCTAAAAACAGCATAATACAGAGGCATATCCACATCAATGCTCATAGCAAAACAATTAACAATAGGTAAACTATAGAACCAATCTATATGCTCTTCAATAGATGAATGGATAAAGAAAATATGGTCTATTTACACAGTGGAATATTACTGAGCATTAAAAGAGAATAAAATTATGGAATTGGGAAGTAAATGGATGGAGTTGGAGAATATCATGTTAAGGCAAGTTATCCAATCCTCCTAATCCAAAGACCTAAGGTTTTCTCTGCTAAGTGGATGGTGACCCACAACGAGGGAAGTGGGAGGTAGCATGGAAGAAATGAAGAAACATTGAATAAGACAAAGGGGAGGGAGGTGATGGGAGATGATATAGAGGTAGGTTAGATGGTGGAATGAGATGAAAATCTTGTTGTACAGAAAATAGTGTTACATGGGTTTTGTAACTATACTTTCTGTACAACAAGAGAAATAAAATTTTGTGCTCCATTTGTGTGCTCTGAAGTGAAATGCATTCTGCTCTATTATCAAGTTAGAACAATTTAACAAATTAATTAATTTTTAAAAATTCAGGAAAGAGACTTGCCTTTCCCTAGATCTATATATAAACATATATATTTTCTGTATATAACATGCACATATTTAATGTATATAATTTATGAACAAATTTTTTCATATTTCTATCGAGTTTTTTAAAGAAATGACAACAGAAGAATTACAAATCTTATTTCATGTATAGAACACAATTTTTCATATCTCTGGTTGTATATAAAGTATGGTGATACAAATTTGTGTCTTTGTACATGTACTTTTGATGATGGTCTCTATCACATTCTACTATTCGTGCTAATCCCCTGCCCCTTTCTATTCCTCCTACCCCTCTTCTTTATTGAGAATCCATCTATTTCTCTCATGATCACCCTCCCTACCCAATTATGAGTCAGGCTCCTTATATTTGGTATTTTTTTTTTTTTGAATTGGCTAGCATCACTTAGCATTATCTTCTCCAATGCTATCCATTTACCTGCAGATGCCAGATATGATTATATACCTAGAAGACTCAAAAAGCTCCACCAGAAAACTTCTAGAACTAGTAAATAAATTTAGCAAAGTAGCAGGATATAAAATCAACACCCATAAATCAAAGGCATTTTGTATATCAGTGAAAAATCTTCTGGTAAAGAAATGAAGATACCTACCCCATTTACAATAACTTCAAGAAAATAAGATACTTGGGAAGTAACTTAATGAAAAAGGTGAAAGATATACACAAGAAAAACTACAGAACCCTAAGGAAAAAAAAATCAAAAAAGAACTTATAAAATGGAAAGATCTACCTTGATCATGAATAGGCAGAATTAATATTATCAAAATGACAATGCTACCAAGGCACTATACAGATTTACTGCAATTCTGATCAAAATCCTAATGGCATTCCTCATAGAAATAGAAATAGCAACCATAAAATGTATCTGGAAAAATAAGAGACCAAGAATAGCAAAAGTAATCCTTAGCAGAAAGAGTGAAGCAGGTGCCATCACTATACCAGACCTTAAACCATACTACAGAGCAATGGTACCAAAAACAGCATTGCATTTGCAAAAAAACAGACTGCAGATGAATGGTACAGAATAGAGGTCACAGAGACTAACCCACAAAATTATAATTATTATATATTAAACAAAGGTGTCAAAACATGCACTGGAGAAAAGATAGCCTCTTCAACAAAACACTATCTCTCACCAAGCACAAAACTCAACTCTAAGTGTATCAAGAACCTAGGAATTAAACCAGATACTCTGTGTCCAATGGAATAAAATACAGGCTCTCATCTTCATCAGGTGGGATTAGGCCCCAATTTCTTTAATAAGACACTGATAGCACCAGAATTAAAACAAATAATCGATAAATGGGGTTGAATCAAACTAAAAAGTTTATTCTCAGCAAAAGAAACAATCTGTGAGGTGAAGACAGAGCCTACATTTTAGGAGGAATATTTTACCCCTCACATATCAGATAGAGCACTAATCTCTAGGGTATATAAAGAACTCAAAAAACTAAGCAAATAATGATAATAGTGATGATGATGATGATGATGATGATGATGATGATGATGATGATAATAACCCAATCAAGAAATGGGCCAAGGATCTGAACATAGAGTTCATAGAAGAGAATATACAATCAATCAACATATTTTTTTATATACCTGATTGGTTATGGTCCTCCCTTTTCAGGACCAAGAACAGTTCTGGGTCAGTTTCTAATGAAGGGAAACACGAGCAAGAATTATTCTCAACTCTCCTTTATAAATTATCAAATACAATTATTTATGTCATTTTCTAGGTTTGGAGCAGAGAACATTTTTATTAGAAACACAGTGTAAAAGAAAGAAAAAAAAAAACATAATTATTTGTACCACATTGAACCAAAGAGAAACGAAACCTGGAATTCCGAAAAGAAAGATTCAAACTTTTATACCTGGGAATGTGGATGACATGAATGCCTAAAGTGAAAAAGTTATTACAAGCTTTTGAAAGGAAATTCATGTGAGTGGCAGATAATGGTTAACCAAATAGAATCTGCACAGTGTATTCCAGGGGACTTGTCAGCTGTGCACTACAGAACATAGCCTCCATGAAGAGCATTATTCATTTGTGCTCTCTAAAATTATTCCCCTAGTACAGATGAAAAATCGTGGGTATCTGGATACTAAATGGCAATTTAGCAGCCCACAGAAAACTGCCCAGAGACAGAACTGTATGAAATTTCTTCAAAGACCATCAGTGTATTATTAGCTCCTGACACAGGGATGTCAGTCTGGGGAAATATTATTTTCTCTCCATTTTGAAGAGAGTGCATTGATAATACATTTCAGGGGCAACATAAAAACTTTTTTTTTTTTTCTTTCATATTAAGAAACTCTTCAGAAACAGAGCTCACAAGACAGATTTTTTAGAAGGGTAAATGCCTGGAGATTACAAAAAAAAAAAAAAAAAAAAAAAAAACCATCAGTGGCCCTGAGTGACTCAGTAAGGAAATAAATCTAAAAGGCTTACTAGAAACTTAAAAGCAAAAAAGTAACTATTTCTAAAAATAAATATGTTCACTAGTTGCTATCTCCACAACATGTCATTAAGTAAAAAACAAATTATGTATGAATATATCTAGGATTGGCTAAATTTTATTCCACATGATTTTATATTAAAACCCAAAATCCAGATAATAGAATTCATGATTCACTGCCAAAATATTACAGAAAAAAAATTTTTAAGGAGTGGCTGTTTAGTAAGTATGTCATTTAACAATTTTATTACCATATGATTTTAAAGAAATTTATTCATTTTCCTGCAGCCAGAGTGAAGAGAAATTTCTTATTTCTTTTTCCTGTAGTAATTAACAAAGATAATCCCTAGAATCCTATTTAAATAATCTACCCTTACAATCATACAAGAAACCTATAATAAATGATGAGTAAAGAAAAAAAAATAAATTAAAAAAAATAATTTAAACCTTTTTCTTTGTTTTGAAATCAAACTCTAGCTGCATTTTTGGATCCTTTTCTCATCTTGTAAGCCAAAAATATATAAAAGCCAGAAGATTGAACTTCAAATTTATACATGAGATATGTTTATTAACTATAAAAATTCAAAATCTTTAGAAAGTTAAGAAATACAAAATAAAAACCCATCATGGGAAAAATTAAGTAATATTGATGAACATTTAAAAAATTAATAATCATTGACTCAAAAGGAGTTTAAATTAGTATCTATTTGTGGAAACTATTTTGCTATTGAATATACATGATACTCCCCATCACAGAGACTTACTGAAATTAGAGCATATGTGATCATGAGAACATGTAAGTATGCAATGGTACTCACCCAAACACCTGAAGCCCAGGGGCATGGCTCAATACAATATACATCTTGGAAGAGATAAATAATAATCTGTAGGAAAAATGGTCACTGGGGCCAGTCACATTTCATAATATATCCAGTTTAAAAAAGAGCATAAAACACTATGTATATATTTTACATAGGTGCCTTATGCAAGTGGTATTTCACATGTATACATTTTTAGAAACAAAATATGTAGAATTTATGAGAAAATAAAAGTCACAAAAAAGCACATAAAAGACTGAAATATACATCCCATGTAAATAATAAAACTCATCATTACAAAGGTGATAATTTTCCCCAAAATTAACCAACAATATATCTCACCAAAACTACTATGTACAAATATGAATATATCACAATGAAGTCTACTTTTATGTGTATTCTATAAAGCAATAATTTTAAAAAACTATAAATAAATATACGATAGAAAAAAAGTAGGAGAATAGGGAAAGGGGAACTACTGGATACTTAAGGGGAGCAAATTATATTTCATGTTTTATGGCTATGTCAAAATAAACCTGACTATTAAATACAATAATAATGCAATAATAAAAAATCATCAAGCTTTACTTTACATGAAGTAAGAAACCAAAGCATAAATTTTTAAAATTCTTCTACAAAGTTATATGTAACTTTAGCCAAAAACCTTTTCAATTATAAGAGCAAAAAAAGAACTTATCATGGCCTATTATTCATATATATTGTGAAAATATAATATTACAATAATAAAGAATGACAATATAAATAAGATCCCCATGTGAATACATATGTATGTAAAAACAGTATGTTTTATTGCAATAGCAAATTATAGATAAATTAAACCATAACAAAAATAATCTCAGGAACTTACTAGGGCCTTTCTCAAAATAAATTTAAACCTGTTAGGGCTGTTTACAGGTGAAGATTCCTTGCTTCCCCAATGCTGAAATAAAACACCAGAGAAGTGCACCAAGGCACGTTTAGAGTGGAAAGTAGAAGCTTTATTAAAGGACAGTAGAAAAGACTTCTCCCCAGAAGAAAAAGGGGACCAAAGATGTAGAATCCATGAAAGGGATTTTTTTAAACTAAGTTTTTGTTAGCTTTTTTATAGCTAAGGTCTTCCTTCAGCTATCCCACATTCCTGTCACATTGCTGTCCTTTGTTATGTTATCTTGCAGTGTTGGAATGTAGGTGGGAAGACCCAAAGTGTGGAGGACAGGTGGGCTGAAGGAGTATTCTGGGCAGGAAGGGCTTTTGGATTAGCATCTCCATGTTTGCTGTGAGCTGCTTCATTAAAATTTCCTTGGGATGGGCTCAGGGCCTTGGGGACATTTTCAATTCCCCTTATCCTGGACTCCATCCTCAATATGCTGTTCATTCTTGATTTTACTGGATATTAGACCCAATTTACCTAAGTACACTAACAACCTATCTGTAAATCTGGCTCCACAACCAAGGATATGGCTAAGTAGTACAGTATCCCTAAGTTCACCTAACTTTAACAAAATAATAATAATGAAGAAAGTAAAAATAAAAGAATGTCAAAATGAAAATTAGCTAGCTAAAAAGGAATTTAGGTACCCAAAAATGACAGCTCCTCTCCTGCAGGAAAATGGACCTTGGAGATTTGATTTTGATAATTATTCCACCTGTCAATCTCCAGCATCTGGTAAGACACTGGGCTGCAGGAACACTCCTGCCACATAGTATTTTAGCAGATTCTGAGGATGCCCTTTGAGCATAAGGAAGGCAGCAAAGAGTCTCTGCCACTGACATGTTCCCCACCTGGTTGGCCAGCAAGACTGAGCACATAGTGGCCAAGTGGAGGAGTAAAGCCTGCAGACTCCAGAGACTGCCCAGAGTCCCAATGTGCTAGCTCCTGTTTTCAACACAGCCAGTCTTGTGGTTCCAATAGTCTTCCTCCCCCAGCCTCTCTTGCTAGGCCAATGCACACTCGCCATTTCCTGGTTCTCAGGAGTGGGGCTACTTGGGATCCTCAGTTCCTGCACAGCAGAACCTGTGACTCTGAAGTATGAGACTACAGATGGCAAAAATGGAGGACTCAGGAGATAAGAAGTGAAAGTCCACCCTCCTCCTCCCTGATGACACACGATTGGACAGTTCCCACAAAATGCTTTCGATTGAAAGGGGTTTCAGATCATGAACATTGAATCTGAGAGAAGTGAGCCCTTTGTTGAGTGACAGGGAATATTATCCAATCCAGGCATGAATAAGGACTAGAATCTCAGGTCGTTGAGTGCTGTTTTTATTTTTTATTTATTTTTTTTTAACTGAGAAATGTACCCCCGAGTCTCAGGCTGCTATTATTTTGAGGCAAGGTTGTTTTCCCATTAGTGGGAACTAACCCAACCAACAGAACATTTTCATTTAAACTTACATATAAAATCATTTGAGTTTATGGGTTATATATGCTTGTATATTATTAAGGAATTAATATAAAATAATGACAATAATTATCGAATTTTATTTATTTATTTTTGGATCTCTGTTCTTTTTAGGTTACAGATTGAACTTTGAACTGGGAAGAAAACCCCTAAAGTAAAAATGCCCAACAAAAACAACACATAAGGGACTGGGATTGTGGCTCAGCAATAGAGTGCTCACCTCGCATGTGCAAGACCCTGGGTTCAATCCTCAGTACCACATAAAAATAAATAAGTGAAATAAAGGTATTGTGTCCAGCTACATCTAATATATATATATATATATATATATATATATATATATATATATATATATATATATATATATATATATAAAACATACGGTACAAGGTGAGAAACCAGCCTCTACCTCAGAGCAAAGACTGTCCAAAGAAGGGGGCATGACTCTTGTCCTTGCAAAGACACACAGAGCACTCCTAGGCTCATACCCAACCTGCTGAGTTGTTTATCTACAAATAACAGGAGAGTTCTGCTGTGCCTGGTGTCCCAGACTCAGTCAGGCTAGGTGGGGATCCATAGCAACCCCCTAGCAGCCGCCAATCAGCATGAGACTGGGAAAATTCCTGGGATTCCAAATGAAACTTCCAGTAGTTTATGGTGATTAATAAAATTTTGGGAAACCATATAGTACAGCATATAATCCCCTCATGGCCTAAGCCAATCTGTTCAAATGAATCCCCATCTTGTACTAACCAATCATGCTTACCCAACTTGTTCCCACCAGTGAATGTGCTAATCATGTTTTAGAGTTGTTTATGATTTTCCCAAGGTGTGTGATGATTTTCTAAGAGATGCTATGATGTATTCTGGAGTTCCTGCCTTCCCCAAAGTGTTATAAAACTGCCGCAAACCCCAGGCTCAGGGCCTCTAAGTCACCAGTTTCTGTGTGCCTGGAGGACTGAGCTAGCTTGGAATAAACACCTCTTTGGTGCTTACATCAATATTGGTCTCTAGTGGTCTTTTGGTGGTCCTGCATTTGAGCATAACAGTCTCTTCTGAAACCCATGGAAAAAGAATTCAGCACTCCAGTTCTCTAGGACTGTAGTTTTATAGCACAAAAAGTTACAAAAGTGGGGTGACTTGAGAACTTACACAAATAACAGGATTTTCACAAGCATAATACAAAGACATGTAGTAGGTTAATGCTCTAAATGGTTTAGCACTTAGGGAGTAAATTTAGATCAAAACATCAGAATTTATGATCCACCACTAAAGTTTCAGAGTGAGTTTTTATTTGGTCAGGGAAAGCCAGAATTTGTGAGTCATCACTAAAGTTTCAGGGAGGGTTGTTATCTCATCAGGTAAAACCAGACATGGGTGAGTTCAAGGCACTGGTAGGCATGCATTTCAAGCAAATCACAGTAATTTATAATGAAGCAGAAATTAACTTTTCATGCCTTTATGATGAGATGGCTCCCAATCTTAAAAGGAAATTAGGCTGGATTTTTGATTTGCTATAGCCATAGCTTTTAAAGTATATGTTCCATACTTTCACAAGTATGAGAATTAAATTATTAATATTAATTACTACTAATTTTTTAAAAGACTGAATAAAATAGGAAATTAGATATTTGTTATTAAATGCATAAAAAATTTATTAATATATTGATTATATAAACATGGAAAATTTTGACAATGATAAAAAGACATTTAATATAAAGGATTCAATATTATAAGTCCCTCATGTTCAGTGGGTCAGTCCTTCAATATTTTTTTAGGTCATTTTGAATTACACTTCTGCAAATGTTTGTTAAGTATACAAATTTAAGATTTTGTATTTTGTAAAGTAGAAAAATGGCAGATTTGAGCTCCTTTCAGGATTTTAAAACTTATAGGCCATTTGGGGCATCTTAGCACTTTTTTTTTTATATTTGCACACAGTCCAATTCTAGAGAAGAATGAGTTGGAGATATAGTCTACTGTTCTGAGCAAAAGATAAATTCCATTAGGATATTTCTAAAGCTTTTAACTTTTCTAACTTTTCAGAATTTTTGGTGATTTGAAAAAAAAATTTTGTTTTAAGAAATGAATTGTTTGAAATTAATTATTTATCTTTCCTGCATTATTTTTCAGTTTCATTGATTTTTTTAGAAGAACTAACAGAACAGAATTCCAAAAGAGTTCCATGTAAATTTAAAGGTATGTTTCTGATAATCAAGATAGAAAGCAGAAGCAAAACATCATCTAGTTTGGTGGTTCTGCCTCAAACTAAAGAGTTACTTATTTATTTCTGCTATTATTCACTAGGTTCCTGAGGTTGCAGAAATCACCAACCAACACACATAAAAGTCTTGTTAGTTTGATTCTCACAACCAATTCAAGCTAAAATACACTAGTATCACTGTAGTTTCAGACCAAAGTGTGTTTCTAAATAATAAAAATATGTATACATAAATATATAAATAAATATAAAATAAAATATAATATTAGATAGATTTTTTTCCTAAATAATCATTTTTACAATATCCCTTTAGACACAGTTCTGGGAACAAAGTGTCACAAATGAGACATAAATCCTACATTGCTACACAGAGTAATTAAGGCACATACTAAGAGCTTGGTATAAAACTTGGCAGAGTGACATAAACAACTAGAGAACATCATAGAGACTTATACCTAAGTGCTAAGTAGCAAATTCATAGTCTTTAAGTACATGAAGAGACAAGTGATCATAGCAAATTTTATAACTCAGTTGCTTCTAATATACAGAGATATATTTATTAAGAGATGGTTTATGCAGATTTTTGGTTTAAAAAGGGAAAGATCAAATAATGGAGGTGATTTAAACATGAGCAATAATATTTTTCTGCATTCAGTACCTTTTTTGCAGATATATGAATTATAATTAATTCCAACCAGAAAAATGCAGAAATAGTGTAAAGATTATTCACTAGGAGTAAAACTACTTAAAAAGAGAACCAAAACTTCCATTCCTGTCCAAATGTTTATTCCTGACAAAAAGACTGCTTCTTTTGAACCATTTCTGTAGATATGATTTTTTGTAATAAATATTTTGGTGATTTTTTTGCATATTACTTAATATATTTATGCTTCACATTTTCTCTTTTGTCCTATTTTACTACCTATATTCTGAAAGAAAAAAATTTCTAACTCCTAAACTCACTTGATATTTGAGATATCTTTTAATTAATTTTTAAGCTTATATCATTTCTATAATGAATACTGTGCTTTCAGTAAAGAATGACTATTTTTATGTACCTGGCTCATTTACAGGAGTTTTGTTGTGTTCTTTGGTTTTATTTACAGTGACATTTAAAAAAAGGTTAATGTTAAACCAAAAAACAAAAGACCACCTACTCAAATTTTAAATCAAATTAAATCAAGATTGTATTATGTACACAAAAGCTGGCCAGGACTGTCTCTTACAAGATTCCATGCTAGTGGGCTGGGGATATGGCTCAAGCAGTAGCGAGCTCGCCTGGCATGCGTGTGGCCCGGGTTCGATCCTCAGCACCACATACCAACAAAGATGTTGTGTCTGCCGAAAACTAAAAAATAAATAAATATTAAAAAAAAAAAAAAAAAAAGATTCCATGCTAGAGATCATCCACCTGATCATCAGGAAAACGTTTTTACAGCACAAAAAGTTACAAAGGAGGTGGGTGTCTAAGGTACTTACAGCTAACAAGATTTTGACAATCATAATACAAAGGCAAATAGCAGGTTATGGATCTACGTGGCTAACATTTCAAGGTGGAAAATAAATTCAGTTCCAGACATTAGAATTTATAAGTTGCCACTGAGATATAGAGAGAATTGTTATTTGGTCAGCAGGAGCCAGAATTTATGAGGCACCAGTAAGGTTTTAGAGAGGGTTGTTATCTGGTAAGGGATAGCCAGGCATAGGTGAATTCAAAACACAGGTAGAAATTACAATCAAGTTTAAAACATCAAAATATTGTCAGGCCAAAGAGAAATTTTAGTTTCCTTACACAAAACAGAAATATACTTTTTACCTCTAAAAGCTCTAAGAGAAGATTTTATTTATTTTTGTATTTTCTCATATCTAATGGCTTCTGGCATTCCTTTGTTTGTGACTATAAATGCTTCTCTTCTGTGTTTATGGGGCTTCCAAAACAAAAAAAATATATAGATAAGCCCTTCTCATAGGGAAGATTTTTCAATTATAGCAAGTAACTACCCTTTAACCCACAGGGTCTGACAACCATATTATAGGATATGAAAGACGCTCCAATATGCTTGTTCTTCCAACCATTGTTTGCAAAGATTGACAAAAGTCAATTCATTGCACAGATTGAGTGAAGTGAGTCTCTGCTCTGCAGTCCAGAACAGGATGTAAAAGAGCCCCCAAAGTGAGTTTAAGACAGGGCTTTACATGACATAGCTGACAAAATCCTAAAAACAAAAGAAAACATAAATTCAGAGAGAACCATACCCACATAATCTCATTTGACAGAATCAAACTCATAAGAGGAACAGAGGACAGAGGTAAATCTAAAGGGATTTAACTATATTTTCTTTTTCTAAATTGCTATTAATGTCTCCCAGGATTATAGAGTTCTGGATCTCCTCAGTTACTACTTTATCATTACTTTCAACCTACAATGCATGAGGCACACTGAATTTACCCTCATACTCATGTACTTATCACTTATTTTTTTCTATAGAAAAGCATATATATATTAATATATATTTTCCCACATTTCCAAGATTCTACCCTGAAAATTTCTGTGATATCACTTCCCTGAAATGCATTTTCATTATTTCATGTCAGTTCATCTAAGTATTCTATATCATGTGTTGGAAAAGTTGAGACAACTCGAAGGCACTTTTTATTTGACTATTTATAAACTATAATTAAACGTCAACCTCAGTACCTCCAAAGAACTTAAGTCTCATTCACCTTTCTCATTCATAGTACTTTATTTTTTAAGTTGGTAGCAGAAATTTTATTTTGAAGAAGAGTAAGTGATTTAAAGCCATTCAGTGTACTTTAGAGGATGCCAAAAACCTATGGTTGTGGTTCTTAAACAACCTTACCACTGGAAGATCCAGATTACACTCCAGGTTGGACACTGATACTGTGCTTCCATGCGAAATGGTTTCTTGGTTGTGAATATTGTCTTTCCCTTTCCCCTATACTCTTGGAAATGTGTGCATTGTGTGAAGTTTTAGAATCTCTATTTTCAACACACTTAGCATGGACCCATTTGATAATAGAAGGAATCTACATTCTGAAAAAAAAGACCCTTCACCAAGGCCTAAAGAAGTGATAAAATAATAACTTTGGGTATATATGTAAAAAATTTGGAATCCTTTTGCTAAATATATTGCCACACATCTATTTTTATTGTACCTTTATTCACAGTATCTAATAAAAGGAAACAAATAAAGTACCTTTTAGATAGAAAGTATATCAGAAAATGCCTTCCAGTTGCAAAGCATCCAATTAGTCCATCCCTTCAGAAGCTACACACTTAAAATTCAAACTGGTCCCTAGAAGACAAGACTCAGAGAGTGGTGTTTTCTAAATACTCCAAAAAATTTGGAATCTCTGGGAACCTTGTTTCAGATATTCTAAAACTAGGTCATATGGGAGGTCAGAATGAGAACACAAGACATAGTAAATTCTTTAATGGGGAATCTTAACTCAGACACTGACATAACCAAAAGCAGAGTTGCAGATAAAAAATAGATTCTGTTTCACTGATTTCTGGGTTATGGATTCAAATCAAATATATATTAGAAAAAAAGTTAAGGCTACTGGTTAAAATCTACATAAAACAGGTATTAAAAATGTACCAGGTGCTGGGTGTGTTAGTGCAAGCCTGTAATCCCAGTTGCTGAAGAGGCTGAGGAAGAATTATCAAAATTTCAAAGCCACCCTTAGCAGAAGTGAGGTTCTAAGAAACACAGTGAGATCCTGTCTCTAAATAAAGTAAAAAAAAAAAAATCCTGGGGATTTGTCTTAGTAGTCAAGTGTTCGTGAGTTCAATCTCCAATATCCCCCATGAAAAATGTACCAGGGGGCTGGGGCTGGGGCTCAGTGGAGCTCACTTCTCTGGCACATGTGAGGCACTGGAATATAAGGTCTATCAACAACATTATATATATAGTACCAAGATATTGACATGGACTTTGATCTAAATTGCGTGTAATTTAGCCCTTAAGATTGAAGTTGGTTGGGGCTGGGGATGTGGCTCAAGTGGTGGTGGGCTTGCCTGGCATGCGTGCAGCCTGGATTCGATCCTCAGCACCACATACAAACAAAGATGTTGTGTCCGCCCAAAACTGAAAAATAAATATTAAATTTAAAAAATATATATATATCTCTCTGTCCCTCTCTCTCTCTCTCACACACACACACTCTTAAAAAAAAAAAAGATTGAAGTTGGCCAGGCATGGTGGTGCATGCCTGTAATATCAGCTGTTTACAAGACTGAGACATAAGGATCATGAATTCAAAACCAGTCTCATTAATGGTGAGGCACCAAGCAACTCAGTGAAACCCTGTCTCTAAGTAAAATACAAAATAAAGTTATGGATGTGGCTCAGTGGTAGAGTGCCCCTGACTTCAATCCCCAGTCTCCCCCCCAAAAAAATGGGGCTGAGTAAATAGCTCAGCTTGTAGAGTGCTTGCCTTCTAAGCATGAGGCCCTGGGGTCAATCCCCAGTACAGAGAGAGAGAGAGAGAGAGAGAGATTGAAATTGCATGTAATTTAAATTCAAGTTAGTCCCACTTTTATTTTTTCCTGCCACACCAGAATAAAAGAGTTTCCTGAAATATTTGGAATGTTTGTGTGGGTTATTTATTTATTTATTTTTTATTTACTTATTTTTATGTGGTGCTGAGGATTGAACCCAGGACCTGGCACGTGCTAGGTGAGTGCTCTACCACTGAGCCACAACCCCAGATTGCCTGACCATAAATAAATAAACAAACAAATTAATAAATAAATAAACCCTCAATTGATGACCCATTACAATTTCTAAAAATCCTTAATTGGGACACATAAACCTCATTTAGGAGAGATTCATTATTTTTAATGTCACCTACTTTTATTCTGCTTTCTTCTCATATGAAAATCTCAGAATGATAAATTAAAATATTTTAGGGCTGGGGATGTGGCTCAAGCAGTAGCGCGCTCGCCTGGCATGCATGTGGCCCGGGTTCGATCCTCAGCACCACATACAAACAGTGATGTTGGGTCCACCAAAAACTGAAAAATAAATATTAAAATTCTCTCTCTTCTCTCTCTCTCTCTCTCTCTCTCTCGCTCTCTTTAAAAAAGATTAAAATCTTTTAAAAATGCCCTCCAGTTCTTGAAGAAAAACATTATAAATGGTGCATACATTTGAAATAAAACATGGGAAAATGATTAATAATGCTGAAAGTGGAGTTTTGACATTAACCAAAATTTCTCAGTTTGCAAATTGAATCTGTGTGCTTGTCTCATAAATTTTGAAGGAAAAAAAACTCTATTTAAGCAAGAAGAAATAGAATGCCCACCAGGTGGTATGAGGAATGATACCAGAAAAAAACAAACAAACTCATTTTTGTGTGCCATCTTAGAAGTTTACTGATGGTTTTGGGCAGAACAGGAAGCATAATGCATTTAGAATAGGCTTTGGAAAAGGCATCCTGACTACTATATGGGTTCACATTCATTCTTTCTATGACCCATCTTTTTTTCTTCAAATTCAATCAGGAATCACCCCTGGGACAAAGGACTTTGTTGAAGGTGTTCCCACAAGTGGGCTTCAAGGTCTTTTACATTTGAAATAAGCCTTAATTGTGCTCATTAACATCTTTAGGTTAGCCACCAGGTGTGTTTGAGTGAGGCCCATTATCCTCATTACATGGTCATTATACTATCTATTCTATTTTATACTTATTTTGTGTGAACAGAGAACCCTAGTTTTGGATATGTGAACAGAGAGCTAGAAAACTAGGGGTTTATTCTAAGACCTATGGAGAGCTAAACTGAAGTTTTGGATTTCAGATTTTGGTTTTGGATTTGAGATACTGCTTCTGCTACATTTAAAAATCCCAGGACTCATGAAGAGAATGAGTTAAAAGCCAGCATCATCAAACTTGTGAGGCCCTAAGAAATTCAAAGGGACCCTGTCTCTAAATAAAAATATTAAAAAAGGGGTGGGAATGTGAATCTGTGGATGAACACCTCTGGGTTGAATTTCTGGTACCAAAAAGAAGACAACATACACATAATAATAATAATAATAATAATAATAATAATAATAATAATAATAATAATAAACAAACAAGCAAGCAAACAAACCCTCATGAGTAACAAGCCCTAAAATTAACAGCCTCTCTCATGCATGAATACAATAAATGGATTTGTAGTTCTCTCCTGGTAATTATCTCAGTCTTCACTATGAAATCTGGAGACATGCTGGACTCATGGCACATGGAAGCCCACAAAGGGCTTTAGAAAGAAGCTGAAAACACCATACAATTATGGAATAAAATGCCCAGGTTTTCAACTGCTGATCTAAGCCTCACTAAACTAGTCAGAGGTGAAAACTAAACTACCACAGAGAGACCCTCTGGCCACAAGACTCTGGAGAGGACCACGAGGAGTCCCTAGCCATGACTGCCAGTTTCCACCATTGCCACTCCTGTCAGCTTTAAGCCCCCTTCCTACACAGACTCAATATAACAAGGCACACTTACCATTTCCTGGCTCTCAGGGTTCTCAGCGTTCTCCCTGTGGTTTGTTTTCAGATTCTGCATAGCACAGACACCTGGGCTCCGGATCCAGAACAGAAGCCTACAAAAAGATTTTTAAAATGGCGGGTTCCAGACACCAAGGGAAGAGAAGTTTGTGGAAGCCCTCCCCCTCATCACTGGCTGCATGAGGATTGGACAGTTCTCACCTAAGTGACTGATTGGTCAAGGCTTCAGGCACTGCCTCCAACCTGAGCCAAGTGGGCACAGAATCAATGTCTGAATGACAGGCTGCTCCATTGTCATTGTTAACCGACTACAGATCAGGGCTGAGAATATAGCTTAGTCAGTAAAGTGCTTGTTTTGCTTATATAAGGCCATGGATTCAATCCCCTCACTACACACATACACTCCCGCCAAAAAAAAAAATACATTAAGCAACGGACTTTGGGGACTAGGGTTATGGATCAGTGGTAGAGAACTTCCCTAGCATGCATGAGGTACTTGGTTGAACACGAAGCACCATATTAAAAAGCCACCCAAGAGGGGGATGTGGCTCAAGCTGTAGCACACTCGCCTGGCATGCGGGCGGTCCAGGTTCGATCCTCAGCACCACATACAAACAAAGAAGTTGTGTCCGCCAAAAACTAAAACTAAATATTAAAAAAAGCCAACAAAGAAACTACTAATGATACTGTGTCCATCTACATCAAAAAAATATTCAACAACAAAAAAAAGACTATGTATTGGACTTGTGCACCCTCACTACAGAACTCATAAACACTTTTTATAAATAATATATACATATATGTCTTCAGAAAATGTATAAAATTCTCCTGTGATGTCTTTTCAAGTAACTTATATTACAGGTATGCTTCACAACCTGAAATCCTCCCCACCTCACTACTTCTTCTTCTTCTTCTTCTTCTTCTTCTTCTTCTTCTTCTTCTTATTATTATTATTATTATTATTATTATTATTATTACTATTAGAGGCCTGTTAATTGCATTAAATGCCTCTGTATGGTGTTATTTTAAGGCAAAGTTTTCTTCCAATAATAGGACCTCACCCAGAGAGAAATGTATTGACACTTATGACTGTTTATAAGGTTAAAGCAATTTGTGAATAAATATGTATATATATTTTTATGAAAATGATATCACAATTACTTTCATATATATATATATATATATATATATATATATATATATATATATATATATATATATATATATATATATATAATTTTTCTATTCTTTGTCTCATAAAAAAATACAGTTTGAACTTTAAACTCTTTAGCAATGTTCTTTTATCCCTTCCCCAAAAAACGTGACTCACAAGTATAATTCAAATTATTGAGACTCATAAATTTTTGATCCTTTATTTTAACTAGTGAAGTCTAAAGATTTTCTTTTTATTTTCACCTTTAAATGAAATCCACTCTTTATAGCTTTCTTGTGTGTAACTGACCTTTAATATTCTGCAATTTTTACCCCCATTCTGATCACTTTGGACTATTCATGTTTTCATGGAGGGGATCTCAAAGTGTTCATGCACAAGGTAGGAAATTGATATAGTAAGATATAAGACTGGTGATTGCTGAGTATGTAGATTTTGCTATACAAAATAAGTATTGGTGGATGATATGGGGGTAGGGAGAAAAAGAGCAATGAAATAAAGAAGAAAAACTTGAACAGTAGAGGGGTTCACATGCTACAAGTCTATAATGATAGCGTGAATATAGAGGGTAGTGTTCTTGGAAGCAGCAATAAAATTTGAGGGAAAGAAAAAGGTAATTTTTTGCACAGTTCCCAAGTGAGAGAGCCAGGTGAGTGGGTTCTATGTTCAACTCTTCCCACCTAGGAGTGGAATTTATAGTTCATAGGGTATGTCTCAGTAAGTAGTAAAACACCATTTCTATGTACCTTTACACTTTTTCATGGCTACAAGCTGACTTGACAATTCCAGTCACATTACATCTTTGCACTTGTTAGCTATTCATTAATTAATTCATTCATTACATTATTTATTTGTTTTTTTATTAATTCACTTTTTCTTTAGTTGTCATTGTTTTTACATTACTGGTGATTACATAATTGCATAAATATTCTGAAGGTTGACTTTTGGTTAAATATTGTTTTATGTGTTTATTCATATATTTACTTTTCATTGAAATGTTTTTCCTTTACCAAGCATGATTTATATTAGACCTCAATCTTCATTTATGAAGACAAGATAAAATCACATTATTCCAAATAACTCAAGGATTTATCATCTTTGCAGAACCCTAATCACCTGCTAAAGTTGACCCAGTCTGGGTCATCTAAAAGCTGTGTCAAAACTCCTCTTTTTTCTTATATACACTTTAATAAAGGATTTCTCTCTCACTTTTATATTTTGGAGAGTAGACTAACTTCCCTAGCAGTAGTTAGTAACCTAGATGAGTTTTCCAACTAGCTCACTATTACTTTTAAATAATTTACATTCTTGACACTAACTGCTGAGAGCCATAGCTAAGTAAGAATGACACATGGAAATTTCCTTGTCAGCCTACCCCATGTTGCTTAGACGAGGACTCTCCATTGTGGAAATGGGCTTGCCTTGGACCCAGGTCATTTGCAGTGACATAGCATGTATGTTTGAGTAAGCTGACCCTGCTCAAGGACAAGGATGGATCCGGGTTTAGGGAGGATCCTGCTGGATTAGGGTGGGTCCAGGTTTAGGGTGTATCCTTCTGGGAATAGCGAGTATCTTGCTTCCTCAGGTGCCTGCTCCTTGGGTTTAGGGCAGTTCCAGGTTTAAGGAGGACCCTGCTGGGACTAGGGCGTATCCTGCTGCCTCAGGCGCCCAATGGCTCCTTGAGTTCCCTTTGAGTTCTCGCGGGATTCAGAGAGTATTTTGGGATGCAGAGCCCAGTGGAAGTGCTTTTTCCCAAGAACATGTGTGTAGAGTGCTGGTGACAGTTTGGGAATAAAGAATTGCTGTTTGAATCTACAAGGCTGTGAGTGGCTCGTGATTTTGTGCCCAGCCATACTGCGGCAAATAACAGTGTCACTGATTACTTTTTTTAATTTTTGCAAGATCTTTCTCTCTCTCTCTCTCATATGACAAATTGAAATCAGATATGCTTTTTTACTAAGAAACACTCTCAGCCTTTAATAAAATATTCTATAAAGAAGAAGGGTTTCACTGATTTTCTTAGAGCCTCACTAAATTGCTGAGGCTGGCTGAATTTAATCTAATGTTATAGAAGTTTGATATATATATATATATATATATATATATATATATATATATATATATATATATATAGAGAGAGAGAGAGAGAGAGAGAGAGAGAGAGTAGTGTTCATTTGACTCTTTCTCTTGGGGACTGTGCCAGAGTTACCTTTTTCTTTCACTTCTACCTTATTTCTGCCTCCAAAGAAACTACCCTTTACCCTCATACTACCATTGATCCACCATTAGACTTTTTAAATCTGAACTCTTGAGCTGGTCATTCTTTCCCTCTTTCCTTCACAGCACTTTTTTCTCTACCCGTACCTATTCCACCAATACTTTTTCATGAATACTCACTACTACATACTCAGTATCCACCAAGGTCACATCTTGATCCATCCCTGTTCTGCCTTTTCCATGGATCACTTTGAGATCCCCTCCACCCAGATATCAATAGTCCAGAGTAAGGTCAGGTAAGGGTGTTATATATACAGGTTTTTTAAAGTCATTTACATAACAATAAGCCTATTAAAATTGGGATGTATTTTGTCTTAAGTTAAAAAAGAAAATCTACAGACTGCACTGTTATACTGAATTGTTTAAAATTTATTAATCTCAATAATTTGGAAAAAGAAATTCTATAAAAAGGAGAATAAAGGAAAGAACATAACACATAAAATTGACAAATTTGAGGACACACCATGTGTACATATCAAAGAGTGTCATATATCAGTGCTTTCAAAAGACAAATTAATTTGAAATAAATGTAGTTAATGTGAGATGTAGTAATCATTTATTAATTATATATAATGGTAGTATACATGTATATGTACAAAATGCATCTCATATAATTATGAGTATACATTGCAAAAAAATGAACTCTACAGTATTTATTTAATTTTTCTGACAACACTATAAATACCTACATCTAGGTTTATGTATTACCAAATGTTCAGGATACATTTTGTACTTCATAAAGTTTACAACTCACCAACGGACATTTTTTTTCAATTTTTCATTTCTCTGGTTTTATACAAATTATATTTACATGAATCACTTCTTCATACATATACTTTATATAACAATATACATCATATTCCACCATCATTTTTAACCCCATGATCCCTCCCCTCACCTCCCAACCCCCAAAAGGTCATTTTGATACACAATGATGTATGCTATAAAGTTATAGAAAAAGAGTATATACCTTATAATTGTTGGGAAAAGTATAAACGGCAGCCATACCCCAGAGAAAAAAAACCCAACATGGCGCCTAAGCACCTTTTCTTCCTACCTTCTTCTTTTCTGCAGTGGCGCGAAAAGTTCCCACCCGTGTGAACTCTCCCGCCGGTGCCAATTTCAAACCTCGCTGGCGGGGAACCTTAGCCCCAATGAGAACTAATTCCTGGGCTCCAGAGCTGATATCTGAAAGAACTTGCCAATAAACGGGTTGCCTGCCATTTATCTAAACCCTACCATCTCCCCCTTAGTTCTATATAAGCACACTGCTTTTTGCAATAAAATTGGAATTCTCCAGCCGAAGTGTCTTTGCGTGGGGAATTCTTTCAACAATAATATGAAGAGATAAAGTTTTGTAACTAATACATAGCATAATAATAATAATAATAATAATAATAATAATAATAATAATAAACTTGCCATTTAGACATTAATAAATTATACATCTAGCACTATTGACATCTTTTCCAAAAAAAATTGACATCTTTTCCAAAAAAAAGGGGATTTATTTGTGGGGAAAATGGTATTCAATGCTTTCTTAATATCAAGAATAAATTATTTTCAGAAGTAATATATATTTCAATATAAAAATAAAATAGAACCAGGTTCCATGGCACACATCTCTAATCCCAATGGATTGTGAGGCTAAGGCAAGATAATCCTGAGTTTAAAGCCAGCCTCAGAATCATAGCAAGGCCCAAAGCAACTATGTGTGACCCAGTCTCTGTGTGCCCCTGATTTAAATTTCCAGTAAAAAACAACAACAAAAAGAATACAATGTATTGATGAGGACACAGAACAAATTATCATGAACTAAAGATGGAGTAGAAATTGCTGTTATTTCATCATGAAAACTGTATATATATATATATATATATATATATATATATATATATATATATATATATTTTTTTTTTTTTTTTCTCACCAAGCAGCTTAGACCTGTAGAAATTATAGTATGTGTGTACAACGACAGTGTACAAGTATGTGATAGCATAAGACTAGAGCTATACTTGTCAATACAGTAGAAATGTGCAGCCTAGGAGGAAAGAGGAGGTGATTCAGAAAAATAAAAATAATAAAGTTTGAGAAAAAATGGTTCTGGAGCGCAGAAAGATTTTTGGTTTAATTAGGGTACAAAATACCACATAAGTATTATACTGAAGTTACATCTGTTAAATACATCACATGTATAATGGATTTCAAGGAAAATATGTGGAACTTATCTCAAACAAAATAAAAATGTACAAAAGCACATAAAATAGTATGTGTGTAAATAAAACTAATCATTAAAAAGACAACTATTTTAACTCAATTTAATATATAATATTTTCCTATCAAAATTTTAGCATGTTTTTCTTTAAATTCAAGAAGAGAGCTGGACCTGTTGGTGCACAATTGTAATCCCAGTGCCTTGGGAGGTGTATTGTGAGCTCAAGTCCAGCATCAAAAAAAGTGAGGCACTAAGCAATTCAGTGAGATACTGTGTCTAAATGTCATACAAAATATGTTTGGGGATGTGGCTCAATTCCCCTGAGTTTAATTCCAAGTACCAAATAAAAGAAAAGAAAAGAAGGGACTGAAAAAATTATCTTAGAAATAAAATATATGTAAAATACCCCAAAACCTTTAATAAAAAAACAACAAATAATATAGTTATTGTTATGAGACACATTTAATGTATATTATGAAACTATATTGCAATAATACAGACCAATATATTATAATATAAATCAAATCTGAAACCATATGTAGATCAATAGTATTGTTAAGAGCAATAGAAAGGCATATGTAAAATGGACCATATGAAAAATAAAATTAGACGTGAATGAATGTATCTATCCAACCTAAAGTTAGAATTGGGACATAGAGGCAAAGTTCACTGTTAGAGTGTGTGTGCAGAATGTGCAAGATAGTCAGTTCCAAACTTAGCAACACTATAAAAAGCAAATATTAACAGGGAAGGATGTTGAAAATAAAGCAGAATATTAAATGAGACACTCTCCCTCCATCTATAGATAAATTTAAGGAAAAAAAAACTACTGTGAGTATCTCTTTGGCAAAATCATGAATGAGTAGAGAGATTTAGATACACTGGATATTAGTCCAGTCTTAAGAAATGTACCACATTTGGGACAAAATTCCCAATTACCATCATCACCTCTAGTGAACAGAAATGTGAGAGAGGGGCTGAGGATGTAGCTCAGTTTTTAGAGTGCTTGCCTTGTATGCAAAAGGCCCTGGGTTCAATCTCTAGCACCACAAAAAAAAAAAAAAAAAAAAAAAAAAAAAAAAAAAAAAGAAGGAAATATGAAAGAAATGATACAAAAAAAAAAAAAATGGTGATACCTAGGAGCCATAAAATTTTTCACAAGTGTTTCATCAGCTGTGACTAAGACACAAAAATACCCAAATGTCAAAGCTGTCAATTTATCTCAAAAAAAACTGCCAGCATATTTTCCCAATTGCTGTTGCTGACAGATGAAGTTCACTCTAGCTTGTATTATAGGTGAAATAGGGAGGAATCCAGTAAACTACTCTAAGCGTGAGTGAGATTTTGGCACTTCCTGAATCCTGCCCAACACTGATACACTAGTAATAAGGCCAGAACTACCAATTCCTCCTAGAAAAAGTTTTTTTTTTTTTTTTTTTTTTTTTGTGGGTGTGTGTATGTGTGTATTGAATGTTTCACATTTAACATATTTTGTTTATGTTACTATGTCCCTGATACACTAGTAATAATGCCAGAACTACCAATTGCTCCTAGAAAGTTTTTTTTTTTTGTGTGTGTGTGTGTGTGGATGTGTGTGTCAATGTGTGTACTGAATATCTCAACTTTAAAATATTTTATTTACCTTACTATGTCCTGAAGTCCCAAACTCTAGAACAAAAGGTGATTGAGCTTATGTAAATCTCTGTAGATTTCAAACAAATGAATTTACATCCTTTTCCCAGCACATTTATGAACTATGATACCAAACAGCTGTTCAGAAAGGAGCTTAAAAAACAATGATCCCTGTTTATTCCAACAAATCTTTACAGAATAGTCCTACAATGGCTACTTCATATAAACTTCCCTCAGGGATAAAATGCATCAGTCAAAGAGATTTTCTGTAGCCTGGGCAGTATTGTTGAAAAGATTATTATAATAATCTAAAAGAGCGAGGTATGGTGGCAAATATACTAGAGGCTGGAGAGGCAAGTCAGGAGGATTGTGATTTGAAAGACAGCCTTAACAACATAGAAAGGCTATAAGAAACTTATTGAGATATTAGTGATATATCACATGTCTCAAAAAAAAAAAAAAAAAAAAAAAGGACTGGAGACATAACTCAGTGGTAAGCACCCGCGGAGTTCAATTCCTAGCACCAAACCACACAAAACAAAACAAATATCTGAAAGATAGTAGGGACTCCAGAGTATAGGTGTATATGCATAGATAAAAATTTTGGTTACAATATGAAGTTAATAAAGATACTTTTGAAAAAAAATTCATGGTTCTTTTTCTTAAAGAGAGAGAGAGAGAGAGAGAGAGAGAGAGAGAGAGAGAGAGAGAATTTTAATATTTATTTATTCATTTTAGTTTTCGGCAGACACATCTTTATTTGTACGTGGTGCTGAGGATAAAACCCAGTGCCACATGAATGCCAGGCAAGTGCACTACCGCTTGAGCCACATTCCCAGCCCCTATAATGGTTCTTAAGAGCTCAAAATAAAAATGCCATATAATCCACTAATAATATTTTTTTTTTTTTTGAAGCAGGGTATCATTGTGAATGTCTGTACTCTCAGTGGCTTGGGAGGATGAAACAGGAGGAACTTAAATGCAAGACCAGCCTCAGAAACTTGGCAATGGCCTAAGTGACTCAGGGATATCCTGTCTTATTAAAAAAAAAATAGGGATATAACACAGTGGTAAAGTGCCTAAATAAGTAAAAATAAATAACAATAACAATTCTTGGTTTAAAAAATGCCCTATAACCCAGTAATTATAATTCTGGGTAAATATCTAAAGAAATTGGAACACTTTTGTTAAAGATATTACTTCACTTCCATTTTTATTGTAGGTTTATTCACAGTATCTAATAAAAGGAATCAAATGAAGTGCCTTTTAGATGCAAGGTATTGATGAAAAGGTTTCTTCCAGCTGCAGATCATCCATCTACTTGCCTTAAAGGCTGCGTACGTATAATTCAAACTGCTCCCGAAAAGGCAAGACTCAGATATGGATTCTTCTGAGTACTCCAAAAAATTTTGGTACCTCCGGAAAAATTCTATAAGACTTTTCCAAAATTAAGGAATAGGTAAATTTTGGAGTTTGGAATGTGGACAACATAGAGTAAATTCTTCAAGGGAGAATCTTAATTCAGACACTGTGATAAGGTGTCTGAGTCTGGGGAAGAAAGAGGAAGTAAAATCAGAGTTTGAGATAAAACTAGACTTTGCTTCACTGATTTCTAGGTTATTGATTTAATCCAAACAGATATTGGAAAAGGGTTAAAGCTACTAATTAAAATTTATGTAAAACAGGTATTTAAAAAGTACCAGGAAAGAGCTGAAGGTGTGGCTCAGTGGTACAGTGCTTGCCTAGCATATATGAGGCCGTGAGCTTAATTCTCAGTGCCCCATATAAATAAATTAAATATAAAAAAATTTAAAAAAATACCAGGTAAGGATTTAGGGTTGTTGCTCAGTAGTAGAGTACTTGGCTAGTATGCATGAGGCAGTCTGTTTGATACTGGACCCACATTAATAACAATAATAATAATAATAATAATAATAATAATAATAATAATAATAATAAAGATATTTTGTTCATCCACAACTAAGAAAAAATTATTTTAAACAAGTACAACAGCGCTATGGCCTGTAACCTTCTAATTATCTGTGTTCTAATTAAGCCCTTGCAATTCAACTTTCTTGTTATTTAAATTAAAGTCCAGTTCCACTTTTATTTCCTGCCACACCAGGACAAAGGAGTTTGCTTGAATATTAGGAATGCCTCTAAATGTCATTTTAATAAAGTTGTTTTACATATTTAAAAACTCAGTTGAAAGCAAACTTGGTGGCACAGGCCATAACCCCTGTGGCACAGAAGAATTATACATGAGTATCATGAGTTCAAAGCTACCATCAGCAAAAACAAGTCACTAAGCAACTAAGTGAGACCCCCTCTCTAAATAAATACAAAAAAAAAAAAAAAAAAAAAAAGACTGGGGATGTATCTCAGTGCCCCTGAGTTAAATACCTGGTACAAAAAAAAGAAGAAAAATGAAAAAAATTCAATTGATGACAAATACATTAAAGAAAGAAAGAAACAAACAAAAAACACCTTAATTTTGGACAAATTAACTACACTATTGTGAGGATGGCCTTAGGCCTGGCCTAAAAAAACTCCATTTTAAAAACTTCAGTTTGAAACATGCAGTCTCACCAGGCATGCCTAAAGAAGCCCTGAAGTATTGCCTTCAGACATAAACAAATCACTTCCCCTCACCATAAACAGAGTGAGGCCTCTGGCAGGTTGTCCTCACCTAATAAGAGGGAAGGGTGAGAAGACCAAGGTGCAGACCACCAGACCAGATGTTTCTGGCCCTAGTGTAAATGATGTCATGGCAAAATCTGGTGGTAACTAACAAGGTTTGAAAAAAGGGTAAAAAAGCTGCAAAATTTAGTATAAAGAGTAGAGCAAATGAACAGACGTTCAGCCAGCTCAATAAAAAATGCACTTGAGCTGGGGAGGCTGATGAGGACTTGGAATGACATCTCATCACTTCTCATCATTTGTATTATCCTCACCACTCTTAAACTCTACAGCCACACCTTAGTGAGAGGGGGGAAAAGTAAAAGACTATATTGTAAGGGTCCCGCGAAACGTCGGAGAAAGAGACCACCAAGTGACCACTCATGCAATTGGCAGAAGGGGGATTTATTGAACCAGCATGCTGGGGCTCCATGCCCACTCAAGAAGGGAAAGCAGCCCAGAGCCTGAGCAGGGGCTGAGCACTGCTTAAGTACACTTTTTGGGGAGGGCAGAGGGCTTTGTATACATCAGAACAAATCATCATGAGGCACGGGAAAATTGAACAACAACTCCTAAACATGATTAGTTCATTCATTGGCGGGAACAGGTAAAGCTGGAGTGATAGGTCATTCCTAAGGAGGGGGTTACATTTAAACTGATTGGTCCAGGCCCTGAAATGTCTACGTTTGACCACACAGAGCCCTTATTAAACAACCAAGTACTCAGGGGAAATATTTACTGGGCAGTTCCAAGCATTGTCTTAACATCTATAGAAATTTCAGGTTTTGCAAGTAGCATAGAAACCTAACAATACCTAATCCTTTACATTTTAACTCAGACCTTGCAGCTTAGAAACTTTACAACACCCCGTCTTTTACCCTTTAACTTTTACGCTTTAACTTCAATTTCTTTTACCCTTACATATATGATGTTCTTCTCATGTGATGAAAACTTAATTTCAGTGGGGAGAAACCCAATGGGGAAAATAAACCCAAGAGGCAAGATCTCCCACACACCCAAAATGTATACTTCTATGAATAAAAATTTTATCAAAATTACTTTAAAATTTCATTTAACTTTTGTGCTGTCTGGTCTTATGAGAAAGCAAATTTTATTTTAAACTTCTAAGCAATGTCCTAAGGCATTAATATTTTCCCAGAGGGAAAAACAATATAATGCATTAGTATAATTTAAAAATTTCTAGTATTCATAATAAAAATTAAGAAGGAGAGCTTAAATCAATTTAATAACTTAAACCACTATATGCAAAATATTATTATTTTTGAAAATATAAATTGACTAATAAATAAATGTATTTTTCAAGCTTCATCCTAAAATTCACTCTTGACCTCTCAGGGATATCTATGTTCACTACAGCTATATTCTATGTTTGAGATTCATAAATACCCTGACCTCAGCAAGGTGAAAAAAATGGACAACTCAGTTCTGCGTCATAGGTTATGGAATAAACATACCAAACAACATTCTCTTACGGCCAAAGAACAGGAGAGACTCTGCACTTTGAGACAGAAACCATCTACAACTCAGAAGTGTACAAAAGTGGAAACTGTTTCTCACAGGATTCTGGGCACAGATCCATTTTCATTTTAGATATCATAATTTAACCAAAAGAGGTTGATATCACTGGAGAGAAGACTCTAGGTAATCAGATCATCAGTAACCCAGAAACTAGAATCTAAACATTTAAAAAATTTATTTTGCAGTTTTGTCTTTAGCCTAATGCAGGGTTGTTATTTCAATTTTCTTCTTTAGGATGGGGTACTCTGAGAATATCATCAAACATTAAAGGCATAGAAGTCTACACATATTTCCATATAATTCAATAAAGCCTGTCAAGAGATTAAAGTTTAAATTTAAATTAATAAAAATTTAACCAGTACCTATAAGGCACAATATGTTTTTCATGTAACTTCTGTTCCACATGTGATTGAATCCTGGCATTCAGCCCATGTTTAGTGAATTAGATATCTATCACTGAATAAAAAGAAACCATATAAAAATTATTGTCTCAAGTATGGGCTTATCATCAATTAAGCCTGGGTTCATATGGGATATTTTTACTGGATTAAGTGATAGTTGGTAAGGTTACTGAACTTCAGAGGGAGATATGGTTGCCAAAAAAAGCACCCTTCTTCTCAGAATCAAATAAATTAAGGTGGGCTCATTCTCATGGAGGTGACAGTGTTATGAAAGTAAAAACAAAGTATTCAAAATGTTTCCTGACTAATACACTTTCATAGTCACAGATTTACATAAGTCACACACAAAAAAATAAGAGCTCAGATCCAAAATTTGTGAAATATACTCTGCACTTTGGCTACAAGAGGAGTAAAAACTCATTGTCAACTTTATGTGTACAGATAGGGCTAAAGAATTGCTAATATGTTGACACTCGGTATCATTCTGCTTTTTGTAATGGATGAGGTTTACATAGCTGTTCAGTGTGAAAGAATATTTGAAAGGTCTCCTGAATATTAAGCAACTTTACTGGAATTCAGGGACAATTCTCTGTGACCCCAAAGCCACAACTCACATCCTCTAGACTACATGAATTATCAGTCTTTCATTATTGTCTTAGAAGTTAGATAGTGGCACAAAAAAGCAGAATATTTATTTGTACCAAGGACTGGACTCAGAACACTTTATCACAAATCACATGTCCAGCCCATTTGTTTTTAAAGAAAAGCCAAGTTCTCACTAAGATGCTTAAGGCCCCACTGAGTTGCTGAGTCTAGCCTTGAACTTAAAATCCTTCTTCCTCAGCCTCTTGAGTCACTGAAATTACAGACATGCATTACAATATTGGCTCTTGTTTCCTGGTTTATGAATAGGCAAAATTGAAATGATAAGAAGAGAAGCAGCTGTTATAATCACCCCTTTATTAATTCTGGCTTAATTGCTAAGGTTTACATATTGAAACCCATATTTCAATGTATACTGAAGGTAACATTATCTATTATAGTCAACAGTCTGTTGATCTCCATTTTATCCAGACAATTTTTTACTGCCTAAACTTTGATTTAATTTGAAAATGTTACTCAATATGTTTGAACTTCTGGTTTTTCTTCTGGCATTATTAGGATACTAGGTTCAAACCATACAGCCTATGGAAAATTATGGTGTGGTTATAGCTAAAGAGAAGACTATATGACAAAATTTTAAACTCATGAAGGTGAGGTATTTTCTTTATTTTTATGTAACCTTGGTGAATAAGATACAGAGTACACAGCCAAACCTTAAATCATACAAAGCAGGCTCTAACTCTAGTTAATAAAGAGAAATATCAAATACAAAAAGTTGTGTTGCAAAATCACATAGTAGTTGATTTGTTATCAGCAGCACAGGAATGGGTTTCTGCAATATAATAATATCAGTATGACTTCAATACATATGATATCTTTAGATGCAACCACGCAGCAGTTGATCAATGATAAGTTGCAAGAATGATGAGCTTGTTTAGATACCATCTGGAGATGGGTTTTAGTAATCCTAGACAGGGGGATTCTGTTCTAGTCATATCACAATACAGCATAATTTTTGAGGCCTGTGGATGCAGAGCTCTTACCTCCTTGCTAATAGATATTTGCAGAAGACTTCAGGTGTGTAGATTTTTTGATGATGAAACCTATAAGGGTGGATCATTGGAAAGGCCAAACATGGCTATAGCTACTCTGTTGTTGATGCTTCCAACAGGTTACTGTTATGATGATGATGATGATGATGATGATGATGATGATGATTAATATTATTATCATTTATTTAAGTAATGAATACCTTGATTAAGTGTATACATTAATTGTCATAAACATTTTCTTCTGAGCATGTGTTCGCTATGTAAAATATTGATCATGCACCTTCATTTTCTGTCCTATATATGAAAAGACATATGGAATGATGCAGGATTCTGAGGGCTGGATGCTCTGGGCTACCTGGGAGCTATTGTTACCTCTGCATAAGCATGACTACGCTGCCAACTCTTCCTCACATCTCTCAATTGCTAGAGACCAAAATTTTATTTACATCCTGGGTCTCAACACACACACACAGCAACTCGCATAGTCTTTAGGATATTTGCAGGTGAGAGATATCTCAGTCCTGATAGATTCATGGAGATTTTTAGGGGAGTAGTGGCACCTATGGACACAAAGAAGCATACAACACTTTTTTGCCTCAGTCCAATTACAGTGAACTCCTGTGGAGAGCTGTGACATAATGGGATTAGTTCCTTGTAAACAGAAATAAGGATTCGGACTGCACTGTGTGGAAACATGAACCTTGGAAGTTGAACTATCAATGAATTGCTGAAGCCCAGGCTCCAGCCCCTGGCCAAAGAAAAAAGTGGCAGCAATGGCATAGATGATTTGGGGAAGTAGTCAAATGAGTCATGTGCAGCTGCTGTGGTCATGGGATGAATGGTTTCTATAGATCTGACAGCAAAAACTGATGCAAGTGTAGGAGAGACTACCAGAATGAGAAATTGCAAGATAATCAAGAAGTATAGGAATCCAAAGTATATCCAGTAGAGTAAGATGTCTGTATTTTGAAAATACCCATCAACATTTTCCATTGTGATGATTGAGTCTGGGGAGAAGAAGAAGGATAAAGGCCTTCAAGTCCAGTCAATGGATGATGCATAAAATGAAACAACAGCAGCCAATGGCTCCAGTGAACAACTGGCATGGCCAGCCCAGGTATCCAAATTTACCCCATTTTACCTGTTAATCAGAACTGGTGGACTTAAAAAATAATTTACCCAGGTGGCAAGAGAGCAAGATTATTATTTTTTGTCTGTAAGAATTAGAGATAAACAGCATTCTGTGTTGCACCTTAAGAATGGAGAGGTTAGCATTGCTCCTTACAGTAGAAGTTGTAAAATGCTCAATGCCATGAGGCATTTAAGGACAAAAAAGACCATGTATGTTAGTATCTGGCCCGGCTTCCAGAGGGCTGTATTTTTAGCAAGTAACCAAGGTCATAAACAATCATATTCAATCTATGTACTCAAGATAAAAAAAAAAAAAAAAAAAAAAAAAACACATTTATTTGTGAGCATGCTCTTACATCAGTAAAATGTTGTTGATATGCTTTCTTTGTCTGACCTGCATTAAAAAAAGTTCCATTTAATAATTTGGGGGGCTGAGGGATAGAAGCTAGAGTTTGGTTATGGGCTATTGCTGCCTTCAAAAGTAGCATGCCTACCATCCCAAAAGTTCCTCACATCTTCATTCAACTGCTTGAGCCCCAAACCTTACTTTTTTGATATAAGCCCCTGCACAACAGCCGCAGATGTGAAATCATTTTTAATTTGATACTATCACAAATCCTCTGTTTTATTCAAGGAGTATTGTGTTGTTTTGTAGACATACTCCCAGATAAAATTCATATAGTGGAGATTTAGTATATTATTTATTTTAGATTACACATATGGCCTTAATGTTGTCTCACCCACACTTTTTTAATGTAGTGTTTCATATTCTCCATTTACAAAACTTTTGTGATACAGATACAGTCCTTTTGTTGCAGTTTCCATAGCATCCTGCATTTTCATCATGACTGAAATGAAATATGGCTGTTTTCAAATTTCTCCTGATAAGAAATTTTAAAAATATTGCTTGTTCTTGATTTTTCAATTCAATTTTCAGCAATTTCCCAAGTTTATTTTAATTCCTTGCTATAAGCTTTAGACTTTTTTCTCAAACATATTATCCCCATTGAATAAAAAGTTCATCAGATGTAAAAAATTTGTTTTTATTTTTTTTTTTATTCTTTCTTTTCTTTTTTTAAGGGGAGAGGAATGAATACTTAACCCAGGGTAGTTCTCCTAAACCCCTATATAATCAGGCTTTTAAAATTGTATTTTATTTTATTTTTAGTTTTCACACAAAGTCTTGCTTAGTTTCTTAGGGCCCTCTCATATTATTTAGGCTGAATTTGAAACTGTGATTCTTCTGCTTAAGTCTCCCAAATTATTAAGATTGCTGACATGAGCCACATATGTGTGTAACCCCCCTCCCCTTTTTGAATAAATGTCAGTACTTAAAAATGTCACTACTTAAAAATAATGATGAATCATGGCTTCTAAAGAGGTAAGTTTTGCCTTTGTGTCAGGCATATTTGATCTTGATATGTACTTAAAAATTGTGGGCACACAACAAAGCATCTTTGTAAGATCCTGTTTCAAAATAAAGAAAAAGAAAAGGAAAAAATTGAGAATATAGCTCAGGAATATTAATTCTCTCAGTTTAACCACCAGCACTACACTCATATAAACACACACACACACACACACACACACACACACACACACACACACACAGTACTTATGGGATTTTGAAAATATGTTTTTGACACTGAACAGCTGTATTAACCTCATCTGTTACAAAAGGCAGAATTAGTGACATAATATCAATAGTCCTTTAGCCTTATCTGTGTGCAGAAATTTGGTAATGTGATTTTAGTCCTACTCTAGCCAAATGCAGAATGCATTCTACAAACTTTGGGTCAGGGCTCTTCTTTTTTTATGGCTTTTGTAAAGTTGTGGCTATGAAAGAGTACTAGTCAGGTATCTAGTCAGGAAATATTTTTTAATGTTTTTGCTTTTTCTTTTAGAACACTGTCTCCTCAATGAGAACAAGCTCACCTTAATTTATTAGATTCTGAGATATCATGTGAAGAAGATTCAGGGTCCTTTTTCTTTTGGCAGCCAGATCACCCTCTGAAGTTCAGTAATCTTAACAGCTAAACATATGCAGCAAAAATATTGCAGATGAATGCAGTTCAATCCAAATGTGAACTAGTAAGTTTTAGAGTGACTTCTTATACAGTTATAGACAACAATATACCCACTGGAGGGAAAATGTCAGGTTTTAATCATATGTGGTACAGTGAATATCTGGAAAACAGCAGATATCTTATAAGAAGTATTTTAATTTCTTTTATTTAAGTTCATATTCCCAGCCCTGATCCTTAGTCTTTTAACAATGAAAATGGACCAGCTTGCCTTTTGGACTTGATTCTGGGCCCACTTGGCTTAGGTTGGAGTCAGTGCCTGAAGACTTGTCCAATCAGTCCCTTAGGTGCCATTCTTTTAATCATTTTGTAGGCTTTCTGTCATGGATGAAGAGCCCAAATTTCTGTGCTAAGAAGAAGCTGAAAACAAATCACAGGGAGAACTCTGAAAACCCTGAAAGCAAGAAAATTATAAGAGTGCCTTGTTATCTTGAGACTGGATAACTATGTTGTTTGAAGCTGGCAAGAGTGGCAATGGTGGAAAATGAAAATTGTGGCTAGGTACTTGTTCTGAGGGGGCAACAATTGTGATATATGCAGTACAGGAGAGAAATAAAGAATTTCCATGCACTTATGCCCCTTTCAATGCTTTATTCACTCAATTACTCAACACAATTTCACTCTATAGGTTCTTAATCAAGAAAACAACAATTCTTAATGCTAGGTACTGCAATAGACATAATCTATTCAGAGCTAACAATTATAAATTAATTCTAAGCACTGCAAAGCACATGCAATAATGACAGGCTAATTACAGACATTCCCTCTGCATGCTAAGTTCAAAAGTCTCAAGCCTTAGGCTTTATGTCCAGGATATGCACACTCACTCAGACCAGGGTGATCAGGACAAAAACCAAGGCAGGGCTTTCCTGGTATGGAGCAGATGACTGGTTGAGGAGAGAATCATAGGGAGAAGTTGCAGCACTCACCATGGTCCAGACAAGGGCATAGAGTTGGGGAGTGGTGAGTATTATGCAGAGGATCAGGAAATGAAGACAACTAATGGGATGTCAGGTCCTCATCAGGCTATCTATCTCAAGTGCATCTTTGTTTTGGCTGGCTGAATCCCTGTTCATTAGCTCTATTATTTACATAAAATTTTGGGCTTTTTGACCCCCCTTGCAATCTTCTTCAGCTAACACCAGGTTTCTCATTGTCATTTACCCTGGGGTCAGAAACATCTTGTCTGGTGGTCTCCACCCTGACATTTTTGCCTTTCTCTCTTATCAGGCTAGGAGAGCCTGCCAGGGGCTTCACTCTATTTATCAGGTTGGGGGGAAATAACTTGATTGAGGCCATACTGGAGTGCTCTGTGTGTGTGTGTGCCTGGTGAGACTGCAGGTTTGAAACTAGAATTTTTAAAATAGAGTTATATAGGCTCAGGCCTAAGGTCATCTTCACAGGACTCCTCAGAGGGTCTCTGTGGAGACCCTTACTAGTCTAGTGAAGCTTAGATCAGCAGTTAAAAACCTGGGCATTTTGTTCGATAATTGTATGGTGTTTTCAGCTTGTCTCTAAAGCCCTTTGTGGGCATCCATGTGCAATGAGTCCAGCATGTTCCCACATTGTGTGGTGAAGACTGGAATAATTATCTGAAGAGAACCCCAACTTCATTTGTTGTTTCCATGCACAAGAGAGATTGTACTTTTAGAGCGTGTTATGGCGTTTTTTTTTTTTTTTTTTTTTTTTTTTTTTTGTGTGTGTGTATGTGTGTGTGTGTGTGTGTGTGTGTGTGTGTGTGTGTGTGTGTGTGTTTGGTACCAGGAATTCAACTCAGGGGAGTTCAGCCACTGAATCACATCCCCAGCCCTTTTTAAATATTTTGATATGGAGACAGGGTCCCTTTGAGTTTCTTAGGGCCTCATTAAGTTGCTGATGCTGGATTTTAACTCAATGCTCCTCATGACTCAAGAGCTTTTTTTTTTAGAGAGAGAGAGAAATTTTTAATATTTATTTTTTTTCAGTTTTCGGTGAACACAACATCTTTATTTTATTTTTATGTGGTGCTGAGAATCGAACCCAGTGCCCTGCACATGCCAGGCGAGCACTTAACCACTTGAGCCACATCCCCAGCCCCTCAAGAGCTTTTTTAATGTAGGGGAAGTAGTATCACAAATTCAGAACAACAATATAAATTCCAGAACTTCAGCTTAGCTCTTCCTAGGTGTGAGAATAAACCTCTAGTTTTCTAGCTCTCTGTTCACATAATCAAATCTAGGGTTCTTTTTTCATAGTGAATTAGTATAAAATAGAAGGGATAGTAAAATTACAGTGTAATCAGGATTATGAACCTTATTCTAACACAGCTGGAGGATAACTGGAAGATATGTTAATCAGCACCATTAAGGCCTATTTCAAATGTAAAAAAACCTTAATGCCCACTTTTGGAAACACCTTCAACAAAGTCCTTTGTCCAGTGGTGAAGTTGCAAGAGGAAAGATGGGTCATGGAAAAGATGAAAATGAACCCATATGGTAGTCAGGATGCCTTTTCTAAAACCTATTTTAAATAATTTTTTTTTCCATTTCTGCTGAAAAACATATGTAAACTTTTAAGATGGCACACAAAAATGAGTTTATCTGGTATCATTCCCCATCCCACATGGTGGGAGTTCTATTTCAACTTGCTTAATTAAATAGATTTTATTCTTTAAAATTTGTGAGACAAGTACCCAGATGCAATTGGCAAAGTAAGAAATTTTGTTTCATCTCAAAACTCCACTTTCAACATTATCAATGACTATTTTCCCATATTTCATTTCATTTTTCTTTAAGAACTAGAGAACATTTTTAAAAGATTTGATTTATCATCTGTGTAGGAATGGTGGAAAAGCTCCATAAACTCAACAAACAGGACTGTAGAGGCCTGTCACAGAAGAGAAGGGGGAAGAAGAGAGAGGGAAGGGGGAAGAGAGGGGGAGGGGGACGGGGAGAGGGAGAGGGTGTTGATATTTATGAGCTCAATGGGGGATGAGGAGTAGCAGGGGGGAGTGGGCTCTTACTTCTTTATTGGCTGAGAGTTCACGCCACTTTGGGGATTTGGAGGTGTTCCATTGTGCCATTAAAATTCACGCCATTCAGTGTCATGGACCTGAGCTCCTGGAAGAGAAATGCTCCAGGCACCATCTTTTTTTTAAGAGAGAAAGAAAGAGAGAGAGAGAGAGAGAGAGAGAGAGAGAGAGAGAGAGAGAGAGAGAGAGAGAATTTTTTTTATTTTTATTTTTTATTTTTTTTTAGTTTTCAGCGGACACAACATCTTTCTTTGTAGGTGGTGCTGAGGATGGAACCTGGGCTGCACACATGCCAGGTGAGTGCTCTATGCCTTGAGCCACATTCCCAGCCCCTCCAGGCACCATCTTTACCAACAATCCGAGCTTTTTACATATGAATAAAGCAGAATAAAATTAGGTGACATTTAAAAGAATTAATCTCTTCTAAATGAGGTAGTGTAGTTTATGTGTCCCAATAAAGGTCCTCAATTCATTTTGTTTTCATATGTAAGACCTTTTTATTAAAATGGCCCTGAACCATAGAAACATTCCAAACATTTCAGTAAACACCTTTCTCTGGTGTGGCAGGAAAATAAAAGTGGGACAAACTTGAATTCAAACTACATGAAAGATCAATCTCTCTCTTTCTTTCCTTTTTTTTGTTTTTTGTTTTTTGTGGTACTGGGAATTAAACCCAGGGCCTCATGCTTAGAAGGCAAGCACTCTACTAGCTGAGCTATATCCCCAGTCCCATATTTTGGGAGACAAAACCAGGGATTGAAGTCATGGGCACTCTACCACTGAGCCACATACCTACCCTTATTTTTTATTTTTACTTAGAGAAAGGTTTTCACTGAGTTGCTTAGCTTCTCACCATTGCTGAGACTGACTTCAAATTCAGGATCCTCCTCTCTCAGACTCTGAAGCAGCTGAGATTACAGGCATGCACCACCATGCATGGCCAACTTCCATCTCAAAAACTAAAGTACACAGCAAATTAGGTCACAGGCTGTCAACAAATAGGTACACTTTGTAAAAAACTATTTTTAGTTGTTGATAGACCTTTATTTTGTTTACTTATATGTAATTCTGAGAATTAAAAGAAGTGCCAGACAAGTTAGCTACCACTGAGCTCCAGCCCCAGCCCCCTGGTACATATTTTTTTTTTCATGGTGGATACTAGAGATTGAAATTAGGAACACTGAACTACTGAGACTCAGTCTCAGGGTTATTTTTTACTTCATTAAGAGATGAGGTTTCACTGAGTCATTTAGCACCTCACTTTTGCTAAGGCTGTTTTGAAATTTGATGCTTTTGCCTCAGCCTCTCCAGCAACTGGGATTACAGGCCTGCACCAACACAGCCAGCCTTTGGTATATTTTCAATACCTATTATAAATAGATTTTAACCAGTAGCCTTAAATCTTTTCTAATATATGTTTGGATTGAATCCATAACCCAGAAATCAGTGAAACAGGGAATCTAGTTTTATCTCCAAAACTGTTTCATCTATTAGAGTGTCTGAGTTAAGATTACCCATTGAAGAATTTACTGTATATTGTGGTTTCATCTTGACCTCCCATATGTACCTCGTTCTGAATTTTAGAACAGTCTGAAACAAGGTGCCCACAGATACCAAATATCTTGGAGTACTTTAAAAACACCAGTATCTGAGTCTTGCCTTCTAGAGACCAGTTTTAATTTTAAGTGTGTAGTTTCTAAAGGCATTAGTTGAATAATCTGCAGCTGGAAGGCATTTTCTGATAATACCTTTTATCTAAAAGACACTTGTTTCCTTTTATTGGATACTGTGAATTAAGATACAATAAAAATAGAAGTGTAGCAATATCTTCAGCAAAAGGATTTCAATTGCTTTACATATATACCCATATTTTTTAAAAATTTATTTTGAATTTAAATTACATGATAGTTCAATCTATCTCTTTCTCTCTTTTATTTTATTTATTTACTTATTTGTGGTACTGAGGATTGAACCCAGGGATTAATCATGGGCATTTTACCAATGTGCTACATACCCAGTCTCCACCACTTTTATTTATTTATTTATTATTGAGACAGGGTTTACTGATATGCTTAGGACTTTGCCAAGTTTTTGAGTCTGGTCTCTAACTTGAGATCCTCTTGTCTCACCCTTCTAAGGCACAGAGAGTACAGGCATGTACAACCTTGTGGTAGTACCCCAAATAATTACTAGTGGATTATGTAGCATATTTATTTTGGGCTTTTAAAGAACCTTAACACTTTTGTCAAAAATATATTTATTAAATTTATGCTGTTGCCAACATTTTTTACATGTTTTTGTACCCTGAATCCTTATGTTTATTTATTTATTTTTTAATTTTTGGTTTGGTGCTGAGTACTGAACCTGGGGGTGCTTTCCATTGAGCCACATTCACTGTCTTTTTTATGTTATATTTTGAGACAGGCTCTCACTAAGTTTCTTGGAGTCTTGCTAAGTGAATGAGGCTGTCTTCAAACTACCAATTCTTCTGCCTCATTTTCCTGAACTTCTAGGATTCCAGGCATGTTTCATCACTCATGACAATTTTACATTATTATAATAGCCATTACAACAGCACTGTACAGGCTGCAGGAAATTCATTTGATTTATGAATTAAATCCCTGAGGCAAATTTATGTGAAGTAGCCAGTGTAAAAGTGTTGTGTAAAGATTCCTTGGGAATAAACAGGGATTTTTTTTTCTAACCTCTTTTGTGAATGACTGTTGGAAACCATAGTCCATAAAAGTTCTAGAAAAAAGAATGCAAATTTATTTGTTTGCAGTTTACAGATATTTGCACATGCCCAGTCACCTTTGCATCTAAAACTTTAAACTTCAGAACATAGTAACTAGAACAAAATTTTTTTAAAGTTGAAACAGTGCACAAACAAATTTCTTTTAGGAGCAATTGGTAGTTGTGGAGTTATTACTGTGGTCAGCAGAATTGGGCCAGGGCTCTGGAAGGTCTCGCTCAGGGTATTGGTGATTTACTTTATTCTACACTATTACACCCACAATACAATACTCCCAGCAATAGTAGTTGAGAAAATATGCTGATAATGTCTTGAGCTAAACTGGCACTTTTGATATTTGCCTACTTCTCTGCACTGATCCCAGCTGAGTAATTAACATGGAACCAGAATGTGAATAGGGTATTTCCTGGGCTTATTGTTTTGGGGTCAGCTGCTCCATTAGGGTGGGGGGGGTCTGAAACCAGGCTGGTGCAAGTATTTTTGTATATGTTCCTTTGCTCTGGCTGAGGTCTATCATTTTAAATGACAAAAGATTTAGAGTAATGTGCTTGGACTTATTTTTCATACACTTCACAGTTTACATCAAGAAGAAATGCCGCAGTCTGGCTGGGCACAAATAACCGAGCCACAACAAAGCCTTGTAGGTTCAAACAGCAACTACTTTATTTCAACTCTCACCGGCACTGCACGCGTACTTTTTCGCCAACGCCACTCACATAGCCCTTCCAGCAACCCCCCACACTGGAAATCCCCCTTCTGGCACTTCCCCAACCAATGGGAACTCTCTGGGAATCCTCAGGAGAACTCCAAAGTAGAGCAAGAACTTCAAATTAGCAGGCGCCCAAGGCAGCAAGAGCCACCCCATTGCCCGACAGTAAAGGTCAAATATTCAATGCAATTAATCTAGCATCACAGCAATTAGATATAGCTTAACTCAAATCATCATCTCAATGGTTCCCTGGCTTAACCTTTCAAACATTCCTTGTCACCTTTCAAACATTCTCTCTGGCAAATGCCAGACATCATTCTGACTGGCTGTGGCTCTCAACAAAGAAACAACAGCTAGAATTTATCTCAATACCCCTTTACATACAAAATATAGGTTGTCATTGAATATATTGGAAGTTTAATCAAGGTTTATTCATTAGAGAACAGGCTGATCTAGAGAGAATGTAAAGTACCACACAGTCCTATGTTTTCAAAACAAAAAGAAATGTGAGATATATAGGCATTCAGAAGAATTTTTTTAATTTTTTCTTTGTTTATTTTATTTCATTTTTTAAATAGAAAGCAAATAGAGGAAAAAGGAGACCAAGGTGGGAAATATAATTACTGACAGGACTATGAAACATTAAAAAATAGAATCTAGATTTCAGAAAAGAAAGATTTGACATATTGTATTTGGAGATGTGGATGGCATGAGTGTCCATGATAAGAATGTTGTAAGCTTCTGAAAGAAAATTGATATGGTGAAAGAAGCTTATGTAACTCAGATCCTCACTTAAGCCACTTTCTGCCCCCCAAATAAGCCATGCTAGGTAAACCACTGCTTGACTCTACTGCTGAATACTGAATAAAGAAAGATTGCCAACAAAAGGTTTGCTTCATACCTTCCACCTTTGTCATGTTTGTGTCATTTATGCAATTGTTAATCAATCCAAAATTATACAAACAGTAATGACATTTCAGCCCCTTTGAAATTTGTCAGTGAATTCCTGACCATTTTGATGGAGGCTCACAGCAGGCCTAGCAGGTGCCCTGGAGAAGACTTGGACCTGAATGGCAGCATTAGAACCTTATTTTCTTTTTTTTTTCTGGCTGTGTCTTTTGTTTATTAAATACTTGATACATTGACATTTAGAAATTTCTATTTGCCTGATTTCAGATGGTCATATATCACATAAAAGAAAATTAGAAACAATTATAACTTTTCCCAAGTCAGAGGAAATTCAATATCTAGTACATTGTGCATTTTTACTACGTGCCATTAAAAAATATATTTCTAAGTTCCAATTGCCTTTCTAACTCTACCACTGGTAATGATGATGGACTGTGATTGTCTAGCAGCAATCCAGATTTTAATCCAATTCAGCCACTTGGCCTTATACTTTTAAGTTGTACAACAAAAATGCAGGTGATCTAAACTGCTAGAAGGGGTATTCTTTTTTTTTTTTAATTTTTTATTGTTGGCTGTTCAAAACATTACATAGTTTTTGATATATCATATTTCACACTTTGATTCAAGTGGGTTATGAGCTACCATTTTTACCCCATATACAGATTGCAGAATCACATCAGTTACACATCCATTGATTTACATATTGCCATACTAGTGTCTGTTGTGTTCTGCTGCCTTTCCTATCCTCTACTATTCCCCCTCCCCTCCCCTCCCCTCTTCTCTCTCTGCCCCCTCTACTGACATTCATTTGTCCCCCTTGTATTATTTTTCCCATTCCCCTCACTTCCTCTTGTATGTACTTTTGTATAACTCTGAGGGTCTCCTTCCATTTCCATGCAATTTCCCTTCTCTCTCCCTTTCCCTCCCACCTCTCATCCCTGTTTAATGTTAATCTTCTTCTCATGCTCTTCGACCCTACTCTGTTCTTAGTTACTCTCCTTATATCAAAGAAGACATTTGGCATTTGTTTTTTAGGGATTGGCTAGCTTCACTTAGCATAATATGCTCTAATGCCATCCATTTCCCTGTAAATTCTATGATTTTGTCATTTTTTAATGCAGAGTAATACTCCATTGTGTGTAAATGCAACATTTTTTTTATCCATTCATCTATTGAAGGGCATCTAGGTTGGTTCCACAGTCTTGCTATTGTGAATTGTGCTGCTATGAACATCGATGTAGCAGTGTCCCTGTAGCATGCTCTTTTTAGGTCTTTAGGGAATAGACCAAGAAGGGGAATAGCTGGGTCAAATGGTGGCTCCATTCCCAGCTTTCCAAGAAATCTCCATACTGCTTTCCAAATTGGCTGCACCAATCTGCAGTCCCACCAGCAATGTACAAGTGTACCCTTTTCCCCACATCCTCGCCAGCACTTGTTGTTGTTTGACTTCATAATGGCTGCCAATCTTACTGGAGTGAGATGGTATCTTAGGGTGGTTTTGATTTGCATTTCTCTGACTGCTAGAGATGGTGAGCATTTTTTCATGTACTTGTTGATTGATTGTATATCCTCCTCTGAGAAGTGTCTGTTCAGGTCCTTGGCCCATTTGTTGATTGGGTTGTTTGTTCTCTTATTGTCTAATTTTTTGAGTTATTTGTATACTCTGGATATTAGGGCTCTATCTGAAGTGTGAGGAGTAAAGATTTGTTCCCAGGATATAGGCTCTCTATTTACCTCTCTTATTGTTTCTTTTGCTGAGAAAAAACTTTTTAGTTTGAGTAAGTCCCATTTGTTGATTCTAGTTATTAAATTTTGTGCTATGGGTGTCCTATTGAGGAATTTGGAGCCCGACCCCACAGTATGTAGAACATAGCCAACTTTTTCTTCTATCAGACGGCGTGTCTCTGATTTGATATCAAGCTCCTTGATCCATTTTGAATTAACTTTTGTGCATGGCGAGAGAAAGGGATTCAGTTTCATTTTGTTGCATATGGATTTCTAGTTTTCCCAGCACCATTTGTTGAAGATGCTATCCTTCCTCCATTGCATGCTTTTAGCCCCTTTATCAAATATAAGGTAGTTGTAGTTTTGTGGATTGGTTTCTGTGTCCTCTATTCTGTACCATTGGTCCACCTGCCTGTTTTGGTACCAGTACCATGCTGTTTTTGTTACTATTGCTCTGTAGTATAGTTTGAAGTCTGGTATCGCTATACCGCCTGATTCACACTTCCTGCTTAACATTGTTTTTGCTATTCTGGGTAGTTTATTTTTCCATATGAATTTCATGATTGCTTTCTCTATTTCTACAAGAAATGCCATTGGGATTTTGATTGGCATTGCATTAAACCTATAGAGAACTTTTGGTAATATCGCCATTTTGATGATGTTAGTTCTGCCTATCCATGAACAGGGTATATTTTTCCATCTTCTAAGATCTTCTTCTATTTCTCTCTTTAGGGTTCTGTAGTTTTCATTGTATAAGTCTTTCACCTCTTTTGTTAGGTTGATTCCCAAGTATTTTATTTTTTTTGAAGATATTGTGAATGGAGGGGTTGTACTCATTTCCATTTCAGAGGATTTGTCGCTGATATACAGGAATGCCTTTGATTTATGCGTGTTGATTTTATATCCTGCCACTTTGCTGAATTCATTTATTAGCTCTAATAGTTTCTTTGTAGACCCTTTTGGGTCTGCTAGGTATAGAATCATGTCATCTGCAAATAGTGATAATTTAAGTTCTTCTTTTCCTATTTTGATGCCTTTAATTTCTTTCGTCTGTCTAATTGCTCTGGCCAGTGTTTCAAGAACTATGTTGAACAGAAGTGGTGAGAGAGGACATCCCTGTCTTGTTCCAGATTTTAGAGGGAATGCCTTCAATTTTTCTCCATTCAGAATGATGCTGGCCTGAGGCTTAGCATAGATTGCTTTTACAATATTGAGGTATGTTCCTGTTATCCCTAATTTTTCTAGAGTTTTGAACATAAAGGGATGCTGTACTTTGTCGAATGCTTTTTCCGCATCTATCGAGATGATCATATGGTTCTTATCTTTAAGTCTATTGATGTGGTGAATAACATTTATTGATTTCCGTATATTAAACCAGCCTTGCATCCCAGGGATGAATCCTACTTGATCATGGTGCACAATTTTTTTGATATGTTTTTGTATCCGATTCGCCAGAATTTTATTGAGGATTTTTGCATCTAGGTTCATTAGAGATATTGGTCTGTAGTTTTCTTTCTTTGAAGTGTCTTTGTCTGCTTTAGGTATCAGGGTGATGTTGGCCTCGTAGAATGAATTTGGAAGTTCTCCCTCTTTTTCTATTTCCTGAAGTAGCTTGAAAAGTATTGGTATTAGTTCCTCTTTAAAGGTTTTGTAAAACTCTGCTGTATACCCATCCGGTCCTGGGCTTTTCTTTGTTGGTAGTCTTTTGATAGTTTCTTCTATTTCCTCCATTGATATTGGTCTGTTTAGGTTGTCTATATCCTCCTGACTCAATCTGGGCAGATCATATGACTTAAGAAATTTATCGATGCCTTCACTATCTTCTAATTTATTGGAGTATAAGGATTCAAAATAATTTTTGATTATCTTCTGTATATCTGAAGTGTCTGTTGTGATATTGCCTTTTTCATCCTGTATGCTAGTAATTTGAGTTCTCTCTCTTCTTCTCTTCACTAGCATGGCTAAGGGTCTGTCAATTTTGTTTATTTTTTCAAAGAACCAACTTTTAGTTTTGTCAATTTTTTCAATTGTTTCTTTTGTTTCGATTTCATTAATTTCAGCTCTGATTTTAATTATTTCTTGCCTTCTACTTCTTTTGCCGTTGTTTTGCTCTTCTTTTTCTAGGATTTTGAGATGAAGTATGAGATCATTTATTTGTTGGTTTTTTCTTTTTTTAAGGAATAAACTCCAAGCAATGAATTTTCCTCTTAGAACTGCTTCCAATGTGTCCCATAGATTCCGATATGTTGTGTCTGTGTTTTCATTAATCTCTAAGAATTTTTTAATTTCCTCCTTGATGTCTTCTATAACCCATTGATCATTCAGTAACCTATTGCTCATTCTCCAAGTGATGTATTCTTTTTCCTTCCTTCTTTTATTGTTGATTTTCAGTTCCATTCCATTATGATCAGATAGGATGCATGGTATTATCTCTACTCCTTTATATTGTCTAAGAGTTTCCCTGTGACATAATATATGATCTATTTTTGAGAAGGATCCATGTGCTGCTGAGAAAAAAGTGTAACTGCTTGATGTTGGGTCTACAAAAATAAATATAAAACAACTATACATGTTTACATATGTTACTTATAACAAATACATATTATTTACATGTTCAAAAATTCGAACTACAGCATATTTTGTCCATGATTCTCAACATGTCTGGGAAGTAGAGAAACAATAAAAGCATAAATACACCACACACCATTTATATTTTTGCTTTTAAAAAAACATTCAATACAAATATACTCAGTAAGCTTGAGGGTATGTTTTCAGAGCAAAGTTAGGCATCCTATTGTACTCTGCGACCAATTATTTGTCGACTCAAATTTCATTCAGTTTTCTCTTAGTACACATCCTTTTCTGTACAGATTAAAATTCTCTTTAATAGGCTTTCTGAAGAAGTTATATTAAATAAAAAGTCACTTTACTTGAAAGCCAACCAAAAAGTTATTTATTAAATTTAGGTATCTTTTCAATCAATGAAAACCAGGAGTTGCATTAGAAAACATCAACAGGATGGAAGAAAGACACTGTAATTTCTGTTTGATGTATTCCGGTAATTTTTCATTGTCTCCATACCCATTTTTTTTCTTCTTAAAATAGGATAATTAGCCAGACATGGTGGCACAGGCCTGTAATCCCAGTGACTGGAGAGGATAAGGCAGGAGGATCATGAGTTCAAAGCCAGCCTCAGCAACTTAGCAAGGGCCTAAGCAACTCAGTGAGACCCTGTTTCTAGTTGTTTGACCATTTGGTGATGTGTAACTGATAGAAGATACTCCTGCCTGGACAACCAGCTGGGACCCATCATTAAACTGAACCCACACAGCTTCACTAGTTAACTGTGTAGCCCAACCAACATTTTTCACAAAAACAGACTTCAAAAGTTGTGCTGATGTAGGAAGACAATCTTTTAGATTATTCGAAGAGACGTTTGTTCCTGAAGCTGTAGTGGTATGGCCAAGTCTTCAGCTGTAACTATAGAAGGATTAAGTATGGGTGCCTGGGTTGGAGTAGTAGCACTATTCATGATCAATCTACCCAAAGATGGTGCATCTCTTATTGCGTAGTTTGGATCCACACAAGGAGGTGTTGACAGGGCCTTAGGTGAACTAGTATTACCAGGTTTTCTTCTCACAATTATTGGGAAAAAGGGAGCACTCCCACTCTTCTTTTACTCTCCTGAAATTACAGATTCCAGTGCTAAACAAATACGATGAGCCTCATTAGCATGGTCCATGTATATTTTTATTTCCTCTTTTAATTTATGAATTTGATTTTCATCCTTTAAAGTGTAAGATTTCCCAGTCTTTTCAATTACTTGAATTAAATCTTCTGTTTTGTGTATTTTTGCTCCATCATAAAACCAAACCTCAAAATCAGCATCAGGAGAATTCTCCATCAAAATACATTTAGCGTATCTTGTAAAATAAGTGATTTGGGGAGATTTAGATCTTACAAGCTGTACAAATCTGGAAGCATATTGATATTTTCGCCAGTATTTTTCTGGTAAATTGTCAAAGTTGTACCTACTGATGGTATCAGTAGGTAAGGGCAGTTTATCAGCAAGAGGAAAGCCTCTTCCATCATTTGGATAATATATAGTGATCATATTCCCATCACTAGATATTTGAAGTACTTCTTTCACATATTCTTGAGATGCATATTCCTTTAGAAGCTCCACACACACCTCCTCTGAATCAAGTATGCTCACCACAGCCTTTTTAGTTTTCTGTCTGATTGGTTTTAACCTGTGAGCAATCAAAGGAGACGTAATGCTTCGCAATGTGTGTTTCTGATATCCCACTGTTGACTCCATACCCCTAGTCTTGATTTGTTCTGAAAGAGGATCATTCATTTGCAGATTTCCAAACCACTGTTGTACAATTTCAGTTTGAGGTGTCTGGTCTGAAAATGGAAAAGGACTTTTTCCTGGACAAAGATGATTTGAAAGTGCTTGGTTGTTATCAGGTCTTTCAAAAGATCCAGAACTACGAGATGTCTTTTCTTTAAAGAAATGAAAAATATTGACATTGCTATTTGTGGGTGGATATCGGTCTTCATTTTCTTCTATTCCTGATCTTTTGGACTTTGAAAGTGTTTCTGCTGAGTGACATCGTTCCATTGTATATGTTTTTGCTCGAGATTGACTATTAGAAGTGCCAGATCTATCAGAGGAATGGGCTCTACGGAGGTATCAAGAATGAGGCCTTTCTTCTGCATCTTGAATTACTCTTCCTCTTCCACTGTTACTGGTTTCATGTGCTTGATTTCCCCACTGAGTACAAAAACTGCTTCCATCTCCTGAAGAAAAGTCACTTGAATTTTTATGCTTTGGAAATACAGTCATTTTATTTGGAAGTGGCTGGCCAATCAAGAGTCATCTTCTGTCAAGGAAACTACCACTTACACTGGTACTGGAAGAAGCCGTAACTGCAGTAGAAATTGTGGCATGTCCACTATCAATTGAGTCTTCTACAGTTCCTAAATCTTTACTTTTTGTTGAAGAATTTCAGGACATAAAAGGATGGTCCAATATTGAAGACAGACTTAAACGATCTGCTGGATTTCTACGAAGTAGCTGGTGAATAAGATCCTTGGCCTCTCTTGACAAAAACGTTGGCATTTCATAATCTGCCAATACAACTTTATTTAATGTGTTCTTGACTGTGTCAGTGTCAAAAGGTGGTCTCCCAATTAGTAATGTATAAAACATGCAGCCCAAGGACCAAACATCAGATTCAAGTCCATGGGCACTTCGAGTTGCAATTTCTGGTGAAATGTAATTAGGAGTTCCACATAATGTATAGTGCTTTTCATGTGGCATTGTCAATTGAGTTGCCAGCCCAAAATCGGCAATCTTGATATTCATATTACGAGTAAGTAAGAGGTTAGAAAGTGTGAGGTCCCGGTGTAACATGCCATGAGAATGAAGATACAACATTCCTGTGATGATCTGGTGCATGAAGTGTCGAGCTTCATTTTCTGAGAAAGGTTTCATTCTATTCTTTAGGTATCTGTTCATTTCACCATTATGACACATTTCTAATACCAGGTACACATAATTGTTATCTTCAAAATAGTTATATAGCTCCAAGATAGAGGGATGTTTCAATTGACAATGTATTTTCACCTCATTTTGGACTCGCTGTACCATCCCAGCTTTGTACATGGCTTTTTTATCTATCATTTTGATTGCAACTTCCAAACCAGTGTGAATGGACTCAGCTCTGTAGACACCAGCAAATGATCCCTTACCGAGCAGATTTCCGACTTTAAAATCCTCGATCTTCTCGCCGATGCAAGTCGCCATATTCTCAGGCCAGGGCCGGCGCTCCCGGGGTCAGGTCCCTTTTCACAGTCCCTTCGAGGTGGAGCTCCAGGCAGCCAGCCGGTCGTGGTGCCCATCAGGCTCTACCTTCTAGGCCGCCGCTCCGGGCGATGACGCTAAAGCCACCGAAGGAATTCCTCGACACCATCCGAGGCTTGGGCGGTGCCTCTGCACTCCCATTTTGAAATACTCCTGCTGGTGGCTGTTCAAGCGAGACTGGTGGTAGAACCTTATTTTCCTCCTTCTGAAATTAATCAATATTTTGAGATGACTTTCTGGCTGGAGGCAGAAAACAGGAATCATTTCAGAAGATTTGAGTCAGCTCAGAAATATGTCAAACCCAGCTGGGCACTCGGCTCAGTAGTTGACTGGTCACAAATATCTGCAGTGGCCTCATGATTGGCAGCCTTGCACAAAGAAAGATCAACTTGGTGCTTGTCAGGTTTCCAGGTAAGTCACATGGATCCCAGGCATTGGGCACTCACCTGCCTTCCTAAAAAACCTGCAAAGCCACTATCCAGTTGTTCATTCTTATGAATTATGTAATGCTGTTTGCTATGAAAGAGTATTAGTCAGGTATCTGGTCAAGAAACATTTGAATGTTTTCGTTTTTGCTTTCAGAACACTGGTACCTCCATGAAAACAAGCACACAATACTTTTTTAATCATGAGTTATTTGGGGAAAAAACATCAGGGTGTTTTATTGGCAGCCAGATTATACTCTAAAGTTCATTGTATTTACCAACCATCAGCTAATCATATGCAGCAAAGATTCCAGGTGAACTGAGCCTAAATTGACGACCATCCCAAACATGAGCTAATAAGTTTTAGAATGAGTTAATTAGTGACAGATAATTAGTTAATTTATTCACTATAGGCTGGATGCCAGGTTTCAATCACATGATGTGCAGAGGTTGTATGAAAAACAGCAGTCATCTTATAGACAGTGATTTATTTTTTCTTCATTAAAATTTTGTTGACTCTCTTAGTAAACTGTATTGAACTATAGAAAAATATTTATAGACATATATGCCTTTAATTGTGAAAATATTCTCCCACTACCTTATAAATTTGGTGTGAATATTAGCACAATTATGAAAGCCAAATATCTCAGTCCTGCCTCTAGACATTATGGAAAATGTAATTTTTTTTAAATAACAAAAAAGAATTCGTTGAATGAATACTAATGATTTTAGTGGAGGAAAAAATGATTTGTTGAGACACATAAGGAAAATTGACAATATTAAAATCATATTTAGGATAGACTACAAAGAAATCATAATTAATAAAAGAATAAGTGCAAATCATCCAGAAAGATTTTTAAAAATTTGAAAATGCCTTTCCCCCATAAGCCTGCAGAACCATCATTGGATGATGATAGCAGCATAAAATATTTTAGGTTCTAAGGTGGAGACTAAAGAAAAAGAAAAATGTTGATGGCTTCAGAAGTTCTTTTTCTCCTTATAAGTTTTTTTTCTTAATTTTTATTACTTTTAATTTGGTGGAGAGATACTGAAAAACTTCCATGGCCCAGGGAGAATTGCCCCACCTCTCCACCTCCTATGCCCTCCACCCATATTTCTTTTTTTTTTTTTTTCCTCAATCCACCTTTGTCCCCTCCTCTGCACTGTCCTTTCCCCAGTGACAGGACTTGGCAGCGGTCACTGTTGGGGAGGAGGAGGGAGGGACGGCCTTGCTCCTGAGCCCCCTCCTCTGCTCCAGAGCTGGTGCGGTCCAACTCTCTCATGCTGAGATGAGGAGGAGGAGGGGGAGGGTGGAGCAGGAAGAGGAGGAAGAGGAGGAGGGGAGGAGGAGCAGTGGGAGGAGGAGGAGAAGGAGGAAGAAGAGTGGAGGAGGAGGAGGGGGAGGAGTGGAGCAGGAGGAGTTGCTAACAGGAGGAGTTATAACAAGGGAACTTGGCGGCGGCAGCCTCAGCTACAGCTTTGGCAGCGAAGGTCAGCGCCCTGGGCAGCCAGCACCTGAAGGACCAATGACAGGAGCCAGTCACCGGGCCTTCCTCAGGGGCTGCGAAGGCGGGTGGGAGGTAGGCGGGGGCTCCGGGTCCCCACCCCGGGCTGTGAGTGCCCACGCGGAGCCCCGAGGAGCCGAGCGCCCCCAAGAGGGCTGTTTCTGGGTGCGGGCACCGCTGCCCGAATGTGCGGAAAAGGGGAGCTGCATCCCAGAGGCGCCATGGAGCTGGGGAGTTGGGGTTTGGGGTGGGGAGGGCGGGAAGCGCGGGGGAGAAGCGGAGTCGCGGGAGAGAAAGGAGGCCTCCAGCGCCTTGGGAGAACTCCGGAGACGAGTCCCGGGGCGCGAGGCGGGGGGAGGCTGCAGCCCCCGGTGCAGGCCAGAGGTGAGCGCCGAGGCGGGGGCGGGGGGGGGGCGCAGGCGCGGCCCCCACTGGAGAAGCGAGCGCCTGCCGCCCAGACTGGTGCGGGGTTGGAGACAGCCTAGGCTCCAGCTCTCCCCAGGGCAGCCAGGGGAGGCAGGACTCGGGAAGTGCTGGGGGTGTGTGAAGGTGAAGCGGAGTGTCAGAGGCAACCCCCGGCTGAGCCTCTAGGAGGAGAAGGAGGAGGAGGGGAGCCCCGCCCCGCAGGCGGCCGCCCTTGTCCGCGCCAGGGGCAGAGACAGGGGCGCCACACTACAGGGCCTGACAGGAAGGAGCTGCAGCGGGCAGGGCGGCGGAGGCTCTGGCAGAGCAGGCCAGTCCGTGGATGGGAGCCAGGCCAGCAGCGGTGGGGGCGGGAGCCTGGGGCGGGGAGCCAGAGCCGGGGGCGGGGAGCCGGAGCCAGGGCCTCAGAGGCGCCAATCTCGCTCCCCCATGACTTAACTTTCTGGGTGGACATGTGTGCCAGAGGTGCGCTGGGGCCAGCCAGGGCAGGAGGAGCCCACCCATATTTCAGCTCAAAATTGTATTCATGGAGTTCTTGATGTCTAAAAAATTTTGCTTTATGAAAAGAACCAACTACTCTCAACTTTTATTCATTGTAATTAAATTATTCCTTTGTACATGGAATAAAAAAAGAAATTATTAAATTTATTTGAAGACATCCGAATAACATTTGGTTATGCAGTCTGCCTATTTTAATATGACTTGCAACATTGAAAACTGCAGAGGAATTCAAAGTCAATAGAAAAATCTCTAAACTTTTTTAAGGACATTCATCTCAAAATGTGGTTTAAAATTAGGCACTTCACCATCTGACACAGGAAGAGAAAGATAACTGGATCTGTAGTTGTTTGTATGTATTTTTAATATGATTTTTTAAAAGTGGTTTATAGACTTGTGTACATTTTCTAAGTGATATCACCCTTCTTTCTCAGTTATTTTTGCATGGATCAGGAATCAATAAGTCCTTACTGTTCTTGTTTTATCTTCTTGACAAAATACAGACACCCTTATAGGAAATGTTTCTCTTGAAACTGAAATAGCGATCAATTCATGACCTCTTCATGTGTTCCAAATGGTAACGAGACATCTGCATTGGTAGCAAATCATAATTGATTATATAAATTTAATTTAGAGTAACATGTTTACATAAACTTTGTGAGAATAGCCAAGCTTTCTGTGTTTATTAATTTCTCCTACAATAACAGTAAGGGTGGTGATTTTTGCATAGGAAGAAAAACTCTGATATTCAATCATTATTTTGGCTGATAACATACAACTGAATTTTTAACATGTTGTAATTTCCTCACAGGATAACAAAGAAGAAATAAATTTATAAGCAGCACTTTATTGAAGGTAATAGCTTTTCTACAAGGGGTGAAACATTTTATTTTGTTCTTATTTTCTTAAAACGGCATAGACTAATTCTGAGAAAGTATTTAAGCACTTTATTTATTTATATACATTTTTGGATGTTGATGGGTCTTTATTTTGTTTATTTTGTTTATATGCAGTGCTTAGATGAAACCCTGTGCCTCAAACATACTAAGCAAGTGTTCTACCATTGAGTCACAATCCCAGCTCCAGGCACAAACACAGGTCTTTCAGGTCTTTCTTGATGTGTAGAATTTCTCACCCCTGCCTCTGCTGTCTTGATCTAAGTATCCATACATTTACTTCACACTGATACAGTGATTTGATGCACATACACAATACCATTTACTGCCACAAAACAGCATGGTTTATAACTTAAATCAATTTTAAGTATTCAAGCTAATTAGAGTCATAAAGCTATAAGAATAGGGCCTTTTAATCCACTGGTATATTAACCTATTTTAGATGGCTGGGCTTTTTATACAAAAAATCCTGAAGTAGTCCTGAAGAATATTTGGATTAAAACAGGTGAAAAATAATGGTTGAGGCCCACTGCTCTTTTGTGTTTCACTAATATTAATGCAGAGACCATTAGGAGCAGCACACTAGCTGAGCTGAATAAAGATGGCCAATTTCAAAGAAAATCATAATTTATACAATACAGGACCTTTTAGATCACATCAGGTTGACTCTTTTGGAAAGCAAATGTGTAAGCCATGCAGCTCACAAGACATGACATGGATCATCCACATTCCGCATGGCTTGTGAGGCCTCTGTTTGGAAGCAGAAGACCCTCAACACTGGCTCCCACAAAAGAGGATCCTGCAGTCCAATATTGGGATTAGAAAATTGTAGTAAACTATGGTGAAAGCAATTTTGAAGACAGATGCCTTCTGTTTGTTTCCAGAAAAAAGTCAGTAAGGAAAATATGAGTGAAAAAGTCCTTTTCCATGAACTCCTATTTGTTTTGCTTTATGAGCATACCCTATAGAAGAAAATGAGAATTCTGACTGTGAGGGGAAATCTGGACCTTCAGTGATTGTTATAGAAGAATAGGAAATGTTGACACCAAGGGTATGCTATCAAATACTTAGCATAGGACTGCCTACTTCATTGAGAGAAGGCTTTGTGGTAAATAGAAAATGCTGGTAAAATCTTTTCTTTTGGTTTCATGAAGCCTAGAGTTTTATTTGATGTTTGAGATCCATTGTGCTTTGAAATATAATCTTCTTAGCATCCCTGCCATAGGTTTATATGAAAGGTGATTTAGCGTACTGTGGTGGGCTAACATCCATTGCTTCTTTTCATGGGAAACATTTTATACTAAAAAATAAATAAATACTCTTTAATAGGGAATTTTATTCAACATTGAGTGGAGGCTTTCTTAAAATGCTTTTATTCAAACACACCCTTTTTTTAGAGAGAGAGAGAGAGAGATTTTTTAATATTTATTTTTTTTTTTTAGTTTTTGGCGGACACAACATTTTTATTTGTACGTGGTGCTGAGGATCGAACCCAGCGCCATGCGCATACCAGGCCAGCACGCTACTGCTTGAGCCACATCCCCAGCCCCCTCAAACACACCTTTTATTTAAAATATAGAAATGACTGGCTTTACAAAGCCAGTTATGTAAAAAAAAAAAAAAAAATCAGACACTTTAAAATAAAGTAAACAGATCACTCACATTATATTTTCTACAAAAATATTTCATTTACCATTATATTTAGAAATATATAAAAGAATCAAATTATTTCACATATATAGAAAAGTTAACCTTAGATAAAACATATATACATTTATACATAGTGTTCTAGAGTGCACATGCACATGCATATTCTAAAATATATATAAGATTTCATCGACTTGGAGAAAAATTCCAGGAAGTATCTACTTTTGATATTATTTAATAAACTTTCATGAATAAGTAATTACAAAATCTTGTCTAAACTTGTGAGAAATAGTTTCATATGTTATCTTTATCCCAAGAAAATAAGTTTTCAGAGATTTATCAGAGGATAAATAATCTGTCATTCCTCACAGTCTTATCATGCATTCACTACTTTTCTTATTTTTAGCATGGATTCTCTAGTACATTAAGACTTCTTTCTTCATTTGTATATTTAGTTTTCCACTTCTACCTATTTTGTTTTACTTTCTTAATCACTCTTTGTATTCTGTCTTTCTTTATCTCACTCAAAGAATAGATTTAAATGAGACAATATATTATTTTTTTAATAAATGAATATATTTTAGTTGCTTCAAAAGTATTTGCTTTTTTTCATAATATGTTACAATTATTCTTGAGTATTACAAACTCCAGAATGGAATATATAAAACATTTCAACATATATAAACATGTTTTTTTTTTTATTTTTGTATTTAAATATTATATTTCCTCTGAATTTGCTCACAATCTTTTATAACATAATTTTTAGATTTTATTCTAATTTGTTATAAAACACAGTAGAATGCATTGTAATTCATATTACCCAAATAGAGTACAATTTTTCATATCTCTTGTACACAACAGAGTCACACCATTCATGTCTTCCTATATGTAATTAGGGTAATGACATCCATCTCATTCCATCACTTTCCTATCCCCATGCTCCCTTTCTTCCCCTTCCTCCCCACTGCCTTATCTATAGTTTTTTCTATTCCACCCATGCTTCTCCCTCATTTCCATTACATATCAGAAATTTTATGTCAGAGAAAACATTCAGCATTTGGTTTGGGGGATTGGCTTACTTCACTTAGCATAATATTCTTCAGCTCCATCCATTTACTTGCATATGCCATGATTTCATTCTCTTTAATGATGAGCATTATCCTATTTTGTATAAAAAGAACATTTTCTTTATCAATTCATATACTGAAGGGCATCACAGCATACTACAAAAATGCAGCTACAACAATGTTTATAGTAGCACAATTTAAAAAATGATTTTAACTATCAGATTATAAATGCTTTTTCTAAAAATCTGATATAAAGGTATAAAAACTCTACATGGTTTCTATTGAACATTGTGGATGTTGAAGGTGTTGAATATTGTCTTATATATTTATCATCAGAAATACTATTAATTCTACTAATAAAATGTTTCTAAAATGAAAATATTAAATGGAGAAGCCAATAAAGTAATAGCCTTGCCTCATAATGTATTAGGTGTAAGACTTTGTGAATATTATAGTATTTTTTAGGTGTAAAACCTTAGCTAGATTTCATTTGAATCTTAGCTTTTCTCACTTAGTAACTTTATAAACTATGATATATCACTTAACTCTGGGATTCTCAGTTTGCTTATCTGTCAATCATTAATAATTGCTCTCAGATTTTTCTGGAAAATTTGAACATGCCCAACATTGTTTCCTTTTTAAAAAATATTTATTTATTTATTTATTTTTTAGAGAGAGAGAGATTTTTTTTTTTTTTTTTTTTTTTTTAGTTTTTGGCAGACACAACATCTTTGTTTGTATGTGGTGCTGAGGATCAAACCCAGGCCGCACACACTCCAGGCGAGCGCACTACCTCTTGAGCCACATCCCAAGCCCTGTTTTCTTTACTTATATGTTATAAAAGAATTGTTCAGAGTTTTCTAAAGTTAAGTAGCCCTGAAAAAAAGCAAGTGCTCTATACAATGTAGAAATGCAGTGGTCATAACTTCTGAGATCAGAACTACATGAAGCTTGGTTTGTATACTCCATCAATTCAAGTTTTGTAAACAAGGGATAAGACAATGTTTTTATACCATGAAGAAGACCTCATAGCAGGACAGGTAGACACTGCAGTCACTTATCTCCATGAAGTCCCAATATCACATCTACTTATCACATCCACCACATTTGCAAAAAGACATCGCATTACATCAAAACTGGTATATGAGATGTAACGTCACTAAAAGTCTCACCAAGCACAAAAAATTTTGGACACCATACATGGGAGGGAGGAAGCCAGGACCAGATCAAACAGAAACTGCTTGCATTAAGACCTGTAACCACCTTGGTGATGTAGCTGAACACAAAGAAAAATCAAAGCATGAGTATTGGGGTTTAGAGATAAGTGTGCAAAAGGCTTATTTGTTCTAAGGCAAGGAAGCAATGTAAACCATAATTGTAACTATACACTTATAAATCACAATTTTAAACAAAAGGACAGAAAAACAGGCAGAAGTATCAAATTAAAGAACAGGATAGAGTTTTTAACTCATAATAGAAGACTTGACAATCCTTACCAAAGGGGTGAAGATGTCCAGAAATTTTCCTTTATGAAGGTAATTTGTGGAAGGAGTGAGTTTTTCGTTTCTGAAGAAAATTTTGGCAGAAAGTATAGAATAAGAGAAGGAATACCAAAAGCACAAAAGTCACAGAAGGAAGCTAGAGTCTAGTAAGATGTTCAGTTATAGGGTTGGGAATATAACTCAGTTGGTAGAGTGCTGGCCTCACATTCACAAGGCCCTGGGTTTAATCCCCAGTACCACCAAGAAAAAAGTTCAGTTACAAATTTTTATTGTGTTTATCATGATGTCATTTAGAATTATTATTAGTATTATTATTTAAATCAGGAATTGAACCCACAGGTGCTTAAATATTGAGCCAAACCCCAGCTCTTTCTTTTCTTTTTTTTTTTTTTTTTTGAGACTTAATCTTGCAGAATTTCTGAGACTGGCTTTGAGCTTGCAATTCTCATGCCTTAGTCTCTAGAACCAACCAAGTTTACAGGCATTCGCCACCATGCCCAGCTTGGAATTTTTTTTAAGTTATTTTATTTTTATATATCAGGACTTCATCTGACAATGATTGTATTTTCTTTTGCTAATGTTTTGAATAGAATCTGTACCTTATACCACAAACAACCTAAAAACTCACTCTTTATGTAAATATGATATCATCTTGGCGTGAGTGGAATGACTCGACAGTTATTGAAGTGACTCCCTAAGTATCGTCAAGCATAATGTCAAATCTTTAATATTGTTCCATAAGAAATTTGGAAAAGAATGTGGCACATTAAATGTATATTCTAATAAAATTAAAAAGCCTTGAAAAATATGTCCCAGATACTTGTGCTTTAATCCATTAGGTAATGTTTTAGACTGTATAGTTGAGAAAATAAATGTTGTTTAGAACCTCACATCTCAGTGATTTATTTAATCAATGTTTATTTCCCACTCTAAAAGGTCTAAAGTGAACAAAATCTAATGGTCAGGCAGGTCTACTGGGTGGCTTACATATGAGATAGTTCTCAGAACTCTGGGGTTCCTGCATTTCATGGATTTTATGAATCATTTTTCCTCTACAATTTGTTAGTATCACAAGAGTACTTGTTTTCATCAAAAATATCCACCTTAGTCTCCCAGACTTTAGAAATCTTCACTTTGTGATGGTGTGCTGTGGGGGAGGCATTAGCTTTCAGAATCAGTTTCAGCCTTCAGCACACTTGTTTATGCTACTTGCCATCTTGAAGTATTTTTCCAGCATAAAGTATGCTTAGACAGTTATTTTGTGTATGGAGAAAAACTTGAATTTTTATTTAACTTGCCTCTTGGCTGACTCATGTCTCTTAACCAGTGATGAATTTCTATTAATAATTTTACATGAATAATAAATGAAAAGGCATATTTAATAGGATAAAATTATAAGTAAAAATAGAATGAGCCATTATGCCTTCATTAAGATTCCCAAATGAGAAAGAAAATTAATGTATTTTAAATATTTGTAATTTAAAATTATTGTACCTAAAATATTACAGCAAATACGGTAATTTTAAACTGTTTCTTTATCTTAATATATATGATTGAAACTTTATAACTTAAAGATTATTTTTTCAAACCTGAACTCAATGAGTCACACCTCACCAGGTGCAAAACTCAAAAATGAAGGCAGAGAATTTGTATATTAGGAACAAGATTAAAAAATTAAAAAAAAAAAAAATAGATGGCTTATAAAACCTGGAAGATAATGTTGAAAAGATTCTTCAGAATGAAAACAGAAGATTGGACAAGGAGAATAAATTTTCCTAACATGATTCTAAAATGAGAGAAATGAGATATGGAAAAGGGGAAATAGAACATGAAAAAAATAAAATTCCCTACTGCTGAGTGGGAATGTAAATCTTCAAAGAGTTTAAAGTCTTTCCACAAAGTAAAAAGTGATCATGAATAAAGGTGCCAAACCCACAGTTGTCCCTGAGTTACCACCAGTCTCCCTGTCTAAAGACACAGGAGAAGTTCTTTCAAGTTTTTTGAGATAAGGTTTAAAACTAAACATCCAAGACATTCAACCTTTCTTTAAACTAGGAGCTAAACATAAAGACCATGGTGTCTACACAGACTTTATATCCTGTGATATTACTGTGTCTGTGTTTTAAATAATTTCATCCGTTGCTTTATGAATTTTTAAAAATGACTATATTCTGTAATGGAGTCCTTTGTAAATTACCTGATAAATGTTGAATAAGAAAAAGTTATCTACCATAGCTAGAATATCAATTAGGACATGGTGAAAGGCATTAAAATTAATTAATCTAGAGAACTAGAAGTAAAAGTGTCCCAGAAATGAATGTAAATTTGCTAGTTTACATTTAACTTCTGGATTCTTACCATGTATCCATTAAAATATAAGATTTGAAGAAAAATATTTTTTAAGACAATATGTACTAGTCCTTTGTCTTGGCTAAGGGAAGTCAGACCTCTTAAGACAAACTCCATTCCTCTTTGATATAGCCCTAAATGCTGTGTGGTCCTGCATTGGCTTTGGCCTTGTTTTTCAGTTCCTACTGTTCTATAGCACTTTTTGTTCTGATATTATTTAAATAGTGCTCTCATTCTGGGTGGTTCTACACATTCTGTATTATGAGCAACAAGCACAGGGTAATCATTAATTATTGAAGAAATACTAAGGAAAATTACTTCTAAAAATAGATAAAGAGAGCTAATTATCTTCTTTAACTGTTTTAAGACCTAAATATAATTACTCAAAAACTTGTTCTTTATTTTTTTTTTTTTATGTCACAGTGGAAAGACGTGAGAGAGACACATGGACAGACACAGGGGATGTATAAAATTTTCTGAGGTTAAACCTTGTTGTGCACACCCATTTCTCAAGTATTTGCTTAGAATTCTGACTTTTTTTCTCTAATATATTAAATCATTAAGATTTGTTAAATTAGAATGCTTATTAGTTTTGACTTTACATCAAAATTGATTCTGATATTTTCTTGCCAAGAATTTATTTATTTCATGATCCTCAGATTTTTGAGGCTTACTTAATATTCTTATCATCTTTCTCTTATGCTTGCATTACTCAGAGACAGAATTGCTGTACTCTTTCATATGTATTTCTTAAGAGTAAAAATTTCAGAGTATTTGTTCGGGTATCAAAAGTATTTTAAATTAATCTCATGGTAAAACAACTCTAAATACTCCTTTCTATGTTTTCACATTTTCAAATTGAGGTTTTCTTCAGAGCATATTTTACTGAATATTTGTGTTTCACAATAACAGACTCAGAAATTTCAGTCACTAAAAGCTATTTATTTACTGATATATATACAATTTGGATTTTTAATTTTGTGCAGCTACAATAATATTTGATAATAATATTTACGATGTTTTCATGAACAAAAGTATATTACAAAAATAGATGTATTTCACTATACCTTAATAAAAATGGACATGTACATGTATCATTATGAGAGAGAGAATTTTAATATTTATTTTTTAGTTTTCGGTGGACACAACATCTTTGATTTTATGTGGTGCTGAGGATCGAACCCGGGCTGCATGCATGCCAGGCAAGTGCGCTACTGCTTGAGCCACATCCCCAGCCCCAGGTTAATACATTCTTAAAAAGAAAATGCTATTTAATAACCATAGCAATGGTACATTAAAGAGCTTTTTAAACTACTCTTTTAATACATATTTTATTTTATCTTTCTAAAACCTTCTAGAATGTGTAAATTTATAAATATACACATCTAGAAACAAGAGATCCTATGGCAATAAGTAATATATCAAAGTGTCAAAACCTGATAAATTCAGTGCTAGAATTAACAGTTTTTCTAAATTGCAGGTCAATGATGTCTCTAATGCAGATAGTAAACAAAACATTAAAATAACTAAATAACTGTAATTGAAATGATTCAGCAAACTATTTGGCATGACTATATATGTCCTCAATTTTAATCAAATATATATTAGATTTATTTATAATATATCGGTTAATTTATTCCTTTATGATCATTATCTCTTTTTTGAGAAATGACCTCTAGTAAACAGCCTCATTTGGCCTCAGAATGTGTGTACAGTAAGAAAAAAAGTCTCAAGAGTTCTCTCTATTATATTCATGATATATTCACATATCCCCAAGGCCTTTCACATACTGGTCAGTCACACACAGCAAGCAATTTGAAAGTTCATGAAGTTTTGCAATGTAACATTGTTATCCTTTCAAGCTATTTCTAAGAATTCTGTGTGCTTTATTGAAAACATCAAGGAAAATGAATATGTCTTTTTAAACCCAGAACTTGAAATGACACTGGACTCAAGAGATCAAGTTTATGAAGACAGGAGTTATGTGTTATGGCTTCTGTTTATCTGCAGAAGAGCTGTCAAGGTGAAAGGGGTTGTGTGAGAATGGCCTTAGGCCTGAGCCTAAGCAACTCCTGTAATGCCAGATTCATGGGACCCCAATAGACCTCCAGGAGCTGAATCTGATGCAATCACACAAGAGTGTTTATTGTAAGCTCAAGCCTGGACTCACAACCATTTCAGATACAGTGGTCCCAAAGAGTGAGTCTTGACCCTTAATTCAGTGAGGATTAATAGATTTTTGGGGATTCTGTATGCATCACAACATCACACAGCCAATCATTTCACATCACAGAAAAGTCAAACAACAACTCTTAACATTGATTAGCACATTCATTGGCAGGAACAAGTTGTGTAAGGGTGATTGGTTAGTTCAAGTTGTGAATACATTTGAACTGATTGGTTTAGGCCATGAGAGGTTGCAAGAGTGTATATGATAAACTTGCCTAATCATGTTACCAATCAACAAAACTACTGGGAAGGTCACCTTGTGTTTCAGTTATTTTCTGTGTCTCATGCATTTTGTGGTAGCTAGGGGGTTGCTATGGGTCCTAACCTAGTGTAACTGAGTCAGGATCACTTGGCATGGAAGATCTCTCTGGTTATTCACAAACAAACAACTCAGCAGGGTGGGCATATGCCTAGGAGCACTCTGAGTTTTTCCATGGACAAGGGTAACTCCCCAGTTTGGACAGGCTTTGCTCTGACGCAGAGGCTGGTTTCTCAAAAATTGAGTCACATCAGTTTCTCACTTCATTTAAAAACTCAATTTTGAAACCTGAGTTCATTATTAGAGGTCATTTATCAAGGGCACACCCACAGAGTCCTCTAATATGGCCTCAGACAAATTACTTCCCCTCACCCTGATAAACTGAATAAAGCCTCTGGCAGGCTTTCCTCTCCTGATAAGAGTGAAAGGTGAGAATATCAGGATGAAGACCACCAGACCAGACATTTCTGACCTCAGGGTAAATGAGAAATCTGGTGGCACCTGATAATTACAAGGTGTGTTAAAAAATAGTATAAAATAGAGTGAATAAACAGGGATTCAGCCAGCCTAAACAAGTATGTACTCCAGCTGGAGAGCCTGATGAGGACCTACGCTGACATCCCATCAGTTGACATCATTTTCCTATTCTCTGTGTGATCCTCACTGCTCTCAAACTCTACCACCTTGTCTGGACCTTTGTGAGAGCTGCAACATCTCCCTGTGACCCTCTCCTCAACTGGTCGTCCACTCCCCACCAGAAAAAGCCTGTTTTGGTTTGGGACCTGATCACTGCTGTCTGAGTGAGTGTCCATCTGCAGGACATAAAGCCTAAGGCTTGAGAGTTTTGAACTTAGCATTCAGAGGAAATGTTTGTCACTAGCCTGTCATGATTAAATCTGTTTTGTGATGTTCAGAGTTAATCTAAAATTGTTTTCTGGGAATTATTTAATCTAGAATTGCTTGGTGTTATTTGATTATCTCCACTGCAGTGCCTATCATTAAGGATTGTTGTTTTCTTCATTAGGAACCTATAGAGTAAAGTTGTATTAAGAATTTGAGTGAATAAAGAATTGAAAGGGGCAGAAACGCATGGACATTCTTTATTTCTCCCCTTGACTGCATATGTCACAAATTTGCTCCCTGGCAACATGTTGCTATTATTTTTAAAGTATTAAATTAAGGAATTTGTATCACTAAAGATTATTATTATCTTCAATTCTAAATGTTGACTTTACTTTTGGCACTATCTCTGTCCTCTGACTGTTATTGTTACTGCTGTTTACTGGTAATGAGGCCTTGCTTTCCCAATGCTGAAGTATAACACCAGTGAAGCATGTCAAGGCAAGTTTAGATAGGAAAGTTGAAGCTTTATTAAAGGACAGCAGAAAAGACTTCTCCCTGGAGGAAGAGGGGGACCCAATGAAGTGGTACCCCCTTTCTCCACAGAAAAGTCCTCTTCACCATGGCTGATTTGGGGACTGTCAGCCAAAGAGTCTCTGCAAAAGAGTTCAGTGTAGATAAACTTTCTATTTTTGTGTTGCCCTGTTTACTTGGCCACTGGCCAGGAAGATACCAGCACTCCAGGTGCTGGACACCCCCTTACTATTTTCACAAATATATCCAGTATAGTACTTTGAAGAAATGTGCAAACAAGGCCTCTGGCCTTGAGCTGGGCTTCACAGAGATGTCCACATTTTAAAGAAAAGTTACAAATGGGCTCCATGGTAACAGCTGGCAGAGGGAGTAAGAAAGGGAAGAAGAAGTTCTCCTCTTCTCAAGTATTGTCCTTGAAGCGTTAACTTGCCCAGAACAGTGAAAGAGAAAGCTGCTTTTATGTGAACTTCTGCAGACCGTGAACTTCTGAGCCCCTCTAATTACATGCTGGGTTTAAAACTCTGAAACTCCCTGAACTTGGAGGGATTGATTAATAACAGCAAAAGCTGTGCTCTCTGAACCTGGCTGCAGCCAAATAAAACTATTTTCTGCTATCTTCAGTGCCTTGCTTCATTTGTCCCTACAACAAACTGGGACACAGCACTGGAGGGAGTTCTGTCACATGTGGTGAGTCAGGTGTTGCAAGAGAAAACACCAACTGGGCTGCTGTCCCATACATCTTTCCCACTTAGAGTAGCAATCTGATTCTGATTATCACCCCAAAGCCTCTCCCCACAACAAGAGGCCTTTACATATAAGGGTCTGCTGACTGCCCCATGTCAGTCACATGTCATTTGGAAGCCAATGACAGAACCACATGGCTCCACCATAGATCTTTTATCATACACCTGCACTCTACTGATCCAGGCCCAGTTCCCAGCAGGCTCCAACTCAATGGCATCTCTGTTCTACACCATTTTCATGAATTCCAGTCAAAAAAAGCACTATCTGGTTCAGTCATGTTGAGCAATAGGAGATCCGATGGATCTCCAGTGCTTCCTGGTCATGAGAATTTCAAATATTACACTGTATTGGTCTAGACATCATTCAAGGATGAAGTAGGTGGCACTGTGGGTCTTGATTCTTTCAGGAACCATTAAGGGATGAGAAAACTCCTTTATATATATATATATATATATAAAAGAGAGAGAAATATATATATATATATATATATATATATATATATTAAATACATGTAAAAGAAGCAATAGATATTCAAATCCAAATTCTTAATGGAACATATATCATTCAAAGATCACAAAAATATCCAATTGACTCTACATGGGGTTATGTATAAACTTGTTCAACTATGGAGCTCACCATTGGTTGAACTTTCAGTTCCCCTGGGGTTTGGGTGGGAGTGATCTGTTCATGGAATTTTATTTGCCAAAGTCAGAGTACTCACATGAATGTACCTGTGATAGCAGGAAGGGCAATATCTATGTATATAACAATACATGTTCTGACCCAGCCTACAGAGAAAGGGAATCCATAAGTTATATATTTGTTAAATTTGACGATCCATGGAGAAGTATTAGAATGAAAATGTGACTAGTGTTATAACACATACCCTTGATAAAGCAAAAGGAAAATCAAAGTATACACAATTCCTCCTATGAACTGCCTGCATTTCTTTATTTTAGGTTTGCTTTTATGCATATGTTAGGATTAGTACTCAGAGTCTAGTAGGGTATGGGTTAGGGTCAGAGATTCAATACTTCAAAGGGAAAATATTAAAATCAATCCAATGTGTATATGAACATGTGCTACACAAGATCACTTCCCACTGTCATCCAGAACAATGCCTTGACATTACCATCACCCCAAGTTATACACAATTAGAGGGAGAAGAAGAAGAATATCTGTGAATACATACTGGAATGGAAAATGCTCAGCAGTTCACAACCTTGTAGGTGGCAGAGGAGATTACAGTGACTGAGCCTTTAATCTCTCCTACTCTTGGTTGTGCCCTTCCAAAACCTGATCTCAGGTAGTTTTTACTGAGTCTCTGGAAACAAAGAATTGAGAAACAGAATGCATCAGTGGAAAGCTTTCCAGCACTCATCCTGATGAATATATGAATAGACTGCCACTTGCTTTGCAAATGGGCAAGACCTACTATGTTCCTAAGTTCCTGAATTTTTCCTGAATTTTGGCCACTCTCCAGAAGGGGCTCATGGTTTTGTGTCCAAGATATGTACCAGCTCCAAGCTCTGTGAAATGGCCATTTCCTGGACTGTTGAAAGGAATGCCAAGCATCTCAGAAAACTCAGAAATCAGTGTGACTGGTAAGGGTCTCAGTGGAGAAACCCTGCTTGGCTAGATAGCAACCTAAGTAGCATGATCAGAAGCTGTCAATGCCCTAGTGTTCATCTTGTGGAAAAGTCTGTCCCCGGGCTGTTTTCTTACCTATTGTTCAATTCCCCTTCATAACAGGAAGGTCTTCGCCTCAGACCACCCCTTTGTGAAGCCTCAAGAAAACAGTTTCAAAATGGAAATGAAGGGGCCTCACCTGTGGCTCTTTGGTAAAGTGCTTTGTGAAGGGATGTGTCTGAATCAACCTCTTGGCACTGGGTGAGGCTGTGGATTAGATTCTCAGCACCCCATGAAACTAAATAAAGATCCCATATGTCCATCCAAAACTAAAATTACAGAAAAGAACAGTAATTTTGGATTAAGTCTCTCACCTTTTTCTGGTAAGGCTCCTGACCTCCATTTAGTTCGAAAAGGGATTCTTTGGTCAAATGAGGTGTTCCAAGCCCTGCAGTAGCTAGCATATAAGTGGTTGTGTTTTCTGCCTTGGACTTAAATAGCTGGGATAACAGGTATACACCATATCATAACACATAAAGAATCTACCCCCAGCAGTCAGTAGGCTTCTAATTTGAAAAGTAGGGCAGTATTAAAAAATTCTTCTACTTAATCTCATCTAAAATTAGTCAAGTTCCCAATGAAGCTACAGAAACAAAATTTCTATCAGCATTCTCTGTTGATAGAAATTTTTATTTGCCAAACTCAGTTGTAGTCATATCCTATGGAGTGATAGTCATATCCTATCACTAACTTTAGCATCCCAGATCTGGTCTCTTTATTTGTCAAAGCCAGCTTCCCAGTTCCTTCTCTGCCTCAAGGCCTCCCATTCCCATGGGTGAGCCCACTGCCCCTTATCTAAGGCAGTGAACTCTCACTTCAGTAACTCCTCATGCTCTATCTAGTGAGTGTCTCCTTCAATTATCTGTTCACAAAAAGATCCTTGAACTACAAACCTTGTCATTGCATCCATCTTGCAAGAAAATCTTTCATGATTAGAAGTTGAAAACAACTAGAAATAGAAGAAAGAAAAATAGCTGGATGATATGGTGTATACCTGTAATCCCAGCTATTCAAAGTCCAAGGCAGAAAACACATAAGTTCTAAACCACCCTGAACCCCTTGACCAGAATCTGTCTCAATATTTATAAAAGGGTCAGGATTTAGTTCTGTTGTTGGGAGAATGCCTGCCTAGCATATGTGAGATCATGAATGCAATTCTTTTTTTTTTTTTATTGGCTGTTCAAAACATTACATAACTCATGACATATCATCTTTCATACATTTGATTCAAGTGGGTAATGAACTCCCATTTTTACCCCAAATACAAGTTGCAGAATCACATTGGTTACACATCCACATTTTTCCATAATGCCATATTAGTGACTGTTGTATTCTGCTACCTTTCCTATCCCCTACTATCCCCCCTCCCCTTCCCTCACCTCTTCCCTCTCTACCCCATCAGCTATTGTTCAATTCTCTCCCTTGTTTTTTTTCCCCTTTCCCCTCACCATCTCTTATATGTAATTATGTGTAACAATGAGGGTCTCCTTCCATTTCCATACAGTTTCCCTTCTCTCTCCCTTTCCCTCCCACCACTCGTCTCTGTTTAATGTTAGTCTTTTCCTCATGCTCTTCCTCCCTGCTCTGTTCTTAGTTGCTCCCCTTATATCAAAGAAGACATTTGGCATTTGTTTTTTAAGGATTGGCTAGCTTCACTTAGCATAATCTGCTCTAATGCCATCTATTTCCCTGAAAATTCCATGATTTTGTCATTTTTTAGTGCTTCATAATACTCCATTGTGTATAAATGCCACACTTTTTTTTATCCATTCATCCACTGAAGGGCATCTAGGTTGATTCCAGAGTCTAGGTATTGTGAATTGTGCTGCTATGATCATTGATGTGGCAGTATCCCTATAAAGTGCTATTTTAAGGTCCTCAGGGAATAGTCTGAGAAGGGCGATAGCTGGGTCAAATGGTGGTTCCATTCCCAGCTTTCCCATGAATCTCCATACTGCTTTCCATATTGGCCGCAACAATTTGCAGTCCCACCAGCAATGTGCAAGTGTACCCTTTTCCCCACATCCTCGCCAGCACTTATTGTTGTTTGACTTCATAATGGCTGCCAATCTTACTGGTGTGAGATGGTATCTTAGGGTGGTTTTGATTTGCATTTCTCTGACTGCTAGAGATGGTGAGCATTTTTTCATGTATTTATTGATTGATTGTATGTCCTCCTCTGAGAAGTGTCTTTTCAGGTCCTTGGCCCATTTGCTGATTGGGTTATTTGTTATCTTATTGTTTAATTTTTTGAGTTCTTTGTATATTCTGGATATTAGGGCTCTATCTGAAGTGTGAGGAGTAAAAATTTGTTCCCAGGATGTAATGTAGGTTCCATATTTACCTCTCTTATTGTTTCTCTTGCTGAGAAAAAAAAAAAAAAAAAAAAAAAAAAAAAAAAAAAAAACTTTTTAGTTTAAGTAAGTCCCATTTGTTTATTCTTGTATTTAACTCTTGGGCTATGGGCGTCCTATTAAGGAATTTGGAGCCCAACCCCACAATATGTAGATCGGAGCCAACTTTTTCTTCTATCAGGCACAGAGTCTCTGATTTGATATCTAGCTCTTTGATCCATTTTGAGTTAACTTTTGTGCATGGCGAGAGAAAGGGGTTCAGCTTCATTTTGTTGCATATGGATTTCCAGTGTTCCCAGCACCATTTGTTGAAGATGCTATCCTTCCTCCATTGCATGCTTTTAGCCCCTTTATCAAATATAAGGTAGTTGTAGTTTTGTGGATTGGTTTCTGTGTCCTCTATTCTGTACCATTGGTCCACCCACCTGTTTTGGTACCAGTACCACGCTGTTTTTGTTACTATTGCTCTGTAGTACAGTTTGAACTCTGGTATCGCTATACCTCCAGATTCACACTTCCTGCTTAGAATTGCTTTTGCTATTCTGGGTCTTTTGTTTTTCCAAATGAATTTCATGATAGCTTTATCTATTTCTACAAGAAATGCCATTGGGATTTTGATTGGCATTGTGTTGAACCTGTAGAGAACTTTGGGTAATATCGCCATTTTGATGATGTTGGTTCTGCCTATCCATGAACAGGGTACATTTTTCCATCTTCTAAGATCTTCTTCTATCTCTCTCTTTAGGGTTCTGTAGTTTTCATTGTATAAATCTTTCACCTCTTTTGTTAGGTTAATTCCCAAGTATTTTATTTTATTTTTTTTGAGGATATTGTGAATGGGGTGGTTTTCCTCATTTCCATTTCAGAAGTTTTGTTGCAGATATACAGGAATGCCTTTGATTTATGCGTGTTGATTTTATATCCTGCCACTTTGCTGAATTCATTTATTAGTTCTAGTAGTTTCTTTGTAGACCCTTTTGGGTCTTCTAGTTATAGGATCATGTAGTCGCAAATAGTGATATTTTAAGTTCTTCTTTTCCTATTTTTATGCCTTTAATTCTTTTGTCTGTCTAATTGCTCTGGCTAGTATTTCAAGGACTAAATTGAATAGAAGTGGTGAGAGAGGGCATCCCTGTCTTGTTCCAGATTTTAGAGGGAATGCCTTCAGTTTTTCCTCCATTTAGAATGATGCTAGCCTGAGGCTTAGCATATATAGCTTTTACAATGTTGAGGTATGTTCCTGTTATCCCTAGTTTTTCTAGTGTTTTGAACATAAAGGGATGCTGTACTTTGTTGAATGCTTTTTCTGCATCTATTGAGACAATCATGTGGTTCTTATCTTTAAGTCTATTGATGTGGTGAATAACATTTATTGATTTCCGTATATTGAACCAGCCTTGCATCACAGGGATGAATCCTACTTGATCATGGTGCACAATTTTTTTGATATGTTTTTGTATTCAATTCGCCAGGATTTTATTGAGAATTTTTGCATCTATGTTCATTAGAGATATTGGTCTGTAGTTTTCTTTCTTTGCAGTGTCTTTGTCTGGTTTCGGGATCAGGGTGATGTTGGCCTCATAGAATGAGTTTGGAAGAGCTCCTTTTTTTTCTATTTCTTGAAATAGCTTGAAAAGTATTGGTATTAATTCTTCTTTGAAGGTTTTGTAAAACTCCGCTGTATACCCATCGGGTCCAGGGCTTTTCTTGGTTCTTAGTCTTTTGATGGCTTCTTCAATTTCTTCCTTTGTTATTGGTCTGTTTAAATTGTGTGTGTCTTCCTGACTCAATCTGGGCAGATCATATGACTTAAGAAATTTATCGATATCTTCACTGTCTTCTATATTATTAGAATATAGGGTTTCAAAATACTTTCTAATTATCTTCTGTATTTCTGTAGTGTCTGTTGTGATATTGCCTTTTTCATCCTGTATGTTAGTAATTTGAGTATTCTCTCTTCTTCTCTTCGTTAGCATGGCTAAGGGTTTGTCTATCTTATTTATTTTTTCAAAGAACCAACTTTTAGTTTTATCAATTTTTTCAATTTTTTTTTGTTTCAATTTTGTTGATTTCCACTCTGATTTTAATTATTTCTTGTCTTCTGTTATATTTGCTGTTGTTTTGCTTTTCCTTTTCTAGGGTTTTGAGATGTAGTGTGAGTTCATTTATTTGTTGTTTTTTTTTTTTTTTTTTCTTTTTTTGAGGAATGAATTCCAGGAAATGAATTTCCCTCTTAATACTGCTTTCATTGTGTCCCATAGATTCCGGTATGTTGTGTCTGTATTGTCATTTATCTCTAAGAATTTTTTGATTTCCTCCTTTATGTCTTCTGTAACCCATTGATCGTTCAGTAACATATTGTTTATTTTCCATGTGATGCATGATTTTTCCTTCCTTCTTTTATCATTGATTTCCAGTTTCATTCCATTATGATCAGATATGGTGCATGGTATTATCTCCACACCTTTATATTTACTAAGAGTTGCCCTATGGCATAATATATGATCTTTCTTTGAGTAAGATCCATGTGCTGCTGAGAAGAACGTGTATCCACTTGATGATGGTTGATATATTCTATATATGTCAGTTAAGTCTAGGTTATTGATTGTGTTATTGAGTTCTCTAGTTTCTTTATTCAGCTTTTGTCTGGAGGATCTCTCTAATGGCGAAAGTGGTGTGTTGAAGTCACCCATAATTATTGTGTTGTGGTCTATTTGACTCTTGAACTTGAGGAGAGTTTGTTTTATTAATGTTGCCGCACCATTGTTTGGTGCATACAAATTGATAATTGTTATGTCTTTTTGGTGGATGGTTCCTTTTAACAGTATATAGTGTCCTTCTTTATCCCTTTTGATTAATTTAGGTTTGAAGTTGATTTTATTCGATATGAGTATGGCCACTCCTGCTTGCTTCCGAGGGCCATGTGTGTGGTATGATTTTTCCCAACCTTTCACCTTCAGCCTGTGTATATCTTTTCCTATCATATGAGTCTCCTGAAGGCAGCATATTGTTGGATTCGTTTTTTTGATCCAGGTTACTAGTTTATGTCTCTTGATTTGTGAGTTTAGGCCATTAACATTTAATGTTACAAGTGAAATATGATTTGTACTTCCAGTCATGTTTATTTATTTATTTATTTTAGTTTGGCTAGTTTTTACTTTTTGGTTATTTTCCTCCCCCTTTGTTGAGATACCTGCCGCTGTTAGTTTGGGGCACTATTTTTCAATTCATCTTCTTGTAGTATTTTGCTCAAAATGTTTTGTAGTGCTGGTTTTCTGGCTGTGAATTCTTTTAGCTTTTGTTTATCATGAAAGGTTTTAATTTCATTGTCAAATCTGAAGCTTAATTTTGCTGGATACAGTATTCTTGGTTGGAATACATTATTTTTCAGCATTTGAAATACATTGTTCCAGGATCTTCTGTCTTTCAAAGTCTGTGATGAAAAATCAGTCGTTAACCTAATTGGTTTACCCCTGAATGTAATCTGCCTCCTTTCTCTCGTAGCTTTTAATATTCTCTCCTTGTTCTGTATGTTGGCCATCTTCATAATTATATGTCTTGGAGTTGGTCTATTATGGTCTTGAATGTTTGGGGTCCTGTAGGCTTCCAGGATTTGGCAATCCATTCCATCTTTCATCTCTGGGAAGTTTTCTAGAATTATATCATTTAATATGTTGTCCATTCCTTTGGTTTGAATCTCAATGCCTTCTTCTATCCCGATGACTCTCAAATTTGGTTTTTTTATGACATCCCATATCTCTTTAATAGCTTGCTCGTGGGATTGAAGCGTCTTTTCTGTGTTGACTATATTCTTTTCAAGTTGATAAACTTTGTCTTCATTATCTGATGTTCTGACTTCTACTTGATCTAGTCTACTTGTAATATTCTCGTTTGAATTTTTAATTTGGTTTATAGTTTCCTGCATTTCTAGGATTACTGTTTGGTTTTTTTTTTTAAGATCTCTATCTCCTGGTAAAGCTCGTTCTTTGCCATTTGAATTTGTTTTTTTAATTCATTTTCAAAATATACTTTTATTGCTTGGACTTGCTGTCTCATGTCTTCTCTAATATTCCTTTCCATCTGAGTTAGGTATGCCTTGAGTTCTTTCCCTATCCATGCTTCTGATGATTCTAGGTCCTCCTGTAGACTTAAGTTGTCCTGCATTGTTTGTACTCTTTTTTTCCCTTGTTTTTTCATGGTGTTCACGTTACTTTCCAGCTCTGTTTGAGTGCTTTGTAACTGCTTTCTCCTATACATTTGTTTTGGCTTTGTATATCTCTGTTGTCTCTCCTTTGTGGTGGGAGATTATGCCTAGAGATGTTGGGCTTTATTGTACTTTTAAGCTGATTCATTCAATTTATAAAGGGCTTCCGGATTCTGTATGCATATAGTGATTTGTTGTTTGTTCTTAGGACTTTATGTTTAGGTTAGGTGCAATGAAGGTATAAGGGTTAGTATGTCTTGGCTACTTTAGAAGGTTGCTCTACTGAAGGGGGATACTAACCGTCAATTGGATCAGGTTGTTGGTAGTAGCTAGGTATTTAGGAGCCCTATAGACAGCCACGAAACATTCACCTATTTGCATTTAGACAATTTCACATAATGGAGGACATAATGCTTGGGATGAAAGTTGGAGAGAAGGGGAAAGAAGGTGCTCTTAAAAAGAAAGAAGGAGAGGGAGATAGATAGAATAGAGGAGAATGGAAAGAACAATAAAACTTGAAAGGGGAAAGAAAGAAGGAAAAGGGGAGAGAAAAAATAGAATAAAATAAAATAAGAAATTAAATTAGGTCTTAGAGATCCATTTTCTTCTCTTCCCGTAGGCAGAGCTGTGCCCTCCAGGCTGAGTTTTGCCCTCTATGTGTCAACAGCAATCCGTGTAAGGCAGCTCCTGGGAGTCTCTCAATCCTGTTAGTCCAGAGTCATTCCACTTCTCCGGCCCCTCCTCCCCTTCCTCCTGCCAGCCAGCCAGGTCCTGCTCACCAGAGGCAGTTCCCCAAGGATCTGGTTACACTTTCAGCCCCACTGCGTGCCCTATTTCCCAAATGACTGAGTACTCTCTCTACCATTCATCTAAGCCCCAGTGCTGTGGAGTTGTGGTCTGGGAGTCAATAGTTTAGTTTTTCCGGACCCCTTTGGTGGGCACGCCCTGGGAAGCTGGCGGCTAAGACCTTGGGTGTCGCCACTGGTGGTAATGTGAGTTGGGGGTCTAGAATCCCCTCTGCTACCCTCAGCCCCTACAATCACGACCACTCCGCTGGTGGTAGGAGGAGTTGGGGGTCAGGAGTGCCCTCTGTTTCCCTCTGCCCCTACCGTCACGCCCTCTCTGTTGGCGGTTGGGGGAGTTGGGGGTGGGGAGTCTTATTTGCTTCCCTCCACCCCTACAGTCATGCCCAGGTCATTGGAGGTAGGGGGAGTTGGGGGTCGGGAGTCCCTTGGCCCTTACAGTCACGCCCATGGAGAGATTTTTGAAGTTTCCCGGTTGTTTGTATCTGGTGTTGGTGGGAGTCACACACCTGCTAAAGTAGATTCCGCTGGGAAGGAATCTTGTTGGCCGAATTCTGGTGACTTCCCCTCTCTGCTATGGCGGGCCCCTGGCTCCTTGCCGGAGTATCCGAAGGGAGGGGTGGGACTGGCTTGTCTCTGGTCTGATTCAATCTCTGGTTTTAGCTCCCAGTTCGCTATTTCATAAAGGCTTGGTTAGAGTCCCTTCACATCACCTCCTGAGCCAGGCGGGCGGGGCGTTTCCCCGATTGGGCGGGGCCGTTCACAGAGCCTGGCGGGCGGGAGCTGTTCACCTGAGGGGAGGGAGGGGGGGTCGTTTGCAGCGCCGAATGGGGGGCGGGGTCGTTTGCAGCGCCGAACAGCCGGGTGCGGTTCACAGAGCAGGGCCGGCAGGGGCCCGGGCAGGCAGCGGCTGTTTGAAGGTTCGCTGCCGGGCTAGCAGCAGCCTTTCAGCGGTGGCCGGCGGGACTGGGCCCCTGCACCTCTTGGCCGAGACAAACTGACACTTCCAATAAACTTACTAATTCCCAGAAGGTCTCCTTTCAGCGGAATTTTGCTAGAAGTTTCTCAGCAGGTTGCATGTAGGTGTATTAATGGGTCTCTCTGATCCCGTTACTCTGGAGGTATTGAAAGTGCTGCCTCCTCACTGGCCACCATGTTGGGTCCCCCATGAATGCAATTCTTGATACTGAAAAAAAAGAAAAATGCAAACAACAACAAAATAAAGATCACACATGAGAAATTACCTTCTAATACATTAAATAATCAAAAAACAAAATATTTTCTTCCCAAAATGGAAAGAAGACAAATTTACATGCTTTCACTTGTTATTTTTAACATATTAGAAATCCTGGCCAGATCAATCTGCAAGCAGTACAGGCAGAGGGCATGCCAAATGGAAAGGTAGAAGTAGAAAAACCTCTGTTTATCAGCAAAATAAAGTTATATCTGGAGAATCTCAAGATTCCAAGAAAATAATCACCACAATGAATAAATTCAGCAAAGGTACCAATACAAAACCCCACACACACAAACTGTGTTTTTATACACTAATAATAAAAATATATATATATGGAAAGAAAATCAAGAAAACAATTTCATCTGACAAGTAAAATAAAATGTAATACTAGACCCAATGTAATACTACCCAATCAAGTAGATCAAACATGAAGACTTTAAAACAAGCAATAAAACTTAGGTAACACCAAAAAGTGAAAGATATCAAACCATCATGGGCAGGAACACTTAAACTTGTTAACATATCAACACTATCCAAAGAGATCTACAGTTTCTGTTCCATCCCTAAAAAAATTCTTAACTTCTTTTTTTCATGAATACCATTTTATTTCATATTTTTATTTACTCATATTCATTTTACATGATAGTAGAGAATATTTTAATTTATACATAAAAACATGGAATACATCTTATTTTAATTAAAATCCCAGTCTTGTTGTACATGATGCAGAGATTATTCATTGCAAAAATTTAAAATTCCAACCTAAAATGATAGGGAATGTGAAAACAACCAACTTCAGAAACATTTTGAACAAGAACAAAATTGGTGATCTAACCTGTCATAATTTCAAAACTCCATGCTATAAAGTTACCAGTCATACAAACACAAAAGACAGAAATGTTGATTAATAAAACATGGTAAGAAATTCAGAAATGAAAAAAAAAAGTTCTCAAGTGATTTCTGACAACAGCATTCCATGGAAATGGACAGTATTTTCCACAAATACTGTTGAGAAAACTGAATAGATAGCAACACATGAAACAAGGAAGCTGGGCCCTTATCTGACACCATGGACTAAAATTAACTCAACATAAATAGAGGACCTAAATGTAAGATCTGAAATATAAAACTCATAACACACAATAGAAAAAGCCCATGACAAGGGATTTTGACAGGGACTTTTTGAACAGCACATCAAAAGCACAGGCACCAAAAGGAAGAAACAAACTGAACTACATCAATCCCAAAACTTTGATTCATCAATGGACACAGTCATTAGTGAAAAGATGACTCACTAAATGCAAGAAAGCATTTGAAAATTATATTTGTGATTAGAATTTAAGATCTATGATATAAAGAGCCCTTATACCTCAATAAGAAGAAAACAACAAATCAATATTAAAATGGGCAAAGGACTTGCACAGATATTTCTCCAAAGAAGATATGCAAATGGCTGAGAAGCACATGGGAAGATGTTCAATATCAATAATAAGTGGAGAAATCAAAATCAAAATCACAATGAGATCCAGCTTCAAAAACATGATGAAACAGAAAGAAACAGAAAACAGAAAAATCCCTGATCGGCTCCCATTCTCCAGTCCAGGAACAAAGAGGCACATCCACCCACCACCACAACTAAAACAGAAAACACCAGTGCTGCTGAGAATGTGATGGAGCCAGAACCCTAGTGGGTTAGAATGCAAAGTAGTGCAGGCTCTATGGGAAACTGATTGGTGGTTCCCCAAATTATCAAAAGGATCATTCAAATGACCCTTCAATTCTACTTCTTTTGAAGAGATATTTATATGTTTGTAATTACTACAGGATTATTTATTATACTCAAGGGTACATTCAGGAAGAATATTTTTATTTTTAGCTGTGCATTATAGTTATACAAAAGCATGGAATATAGTTTGTTCCAAGTCAGTCTCGAGAACTTGCCCTTTCCCTCCCTTCCTCCCTGACCCAGTTTCCTTTCTTCTTCTATACTGGTCTTCCATCCATGTATTTATAATTTTCTTAACTCATGCTTTACAGATATACATAAAGATAAAACTCACTGTGGTCTCTTCATATATGTATATAGGATAGTATGGTCAATTTCATTCTACAATTTTGCCATTTTCCTATCCCAAGGAATATTTTATTTTTTACATGTAGCACATGATGAAGTATTATTTGGTCTAAAAAACAAAGAAAATCCCGGCTGATAGTAGAGTAAGGATGGACCTTGAGAATACAGGCTGTACGATCCTACTTATATGAAGTGCAGTACACAGAGTAATTAAAATAATACAGAAAGGAGAATGGTGACTTCTTAGAGCATGAGGGAAATTGATGATTACTGTCTAACAAATTAGCTTCAATTTTGCAAGATGAGAAAAGTTCTGTGGCTGCATGGTGGTTTCCAAAGAATGGAAAAATAAGTGTAATGAACACCACTGATGTGCCTTCCCAAATAGCTGACATGACAAAACTTTGCTGTGAATATTTGAAAATGTATATAAAATTAAACTCATTTTGCTAATTTCCACACAAATAAAAACCAAGTAAATTCTCCACTAGTAGAAACTTATCAGAAGGAAGTTCTCTATGAGTAGAAATGTGAAAGGATCATTCAGGTTGAAAGGATGAATCACTCACTTGGTCATGCTAAGAAAAAAAAGAATACAATGAGGGTAGCTCCACAGGAAAATTTAAAATAAATATCATTGTACAATAAGTTCTTAACTCCTCTCCTAATCTGACTGAGTTGCAGTGGTGTAATAATTATAGAGCTTGTGATGTTGCCAGAGCATGCCCACCATGAGGCCAGTCATGTGCACATATGGGCCAAGGACACCACCAAGCTGGGAGGGCTCTGTGGAGACTTGTGCTTAGGGTCTCTGACTTTGTCTTGGCAGAGGGAAAAATGCAAGGGAGGATGCAACAGGTGGACAAACAAACAACTCTCTCAACAATTGTCCTTGGATCTGTGAAACTCCTGGCAGTTTCCTTCCAGAGTCAGTCCCTTTGAATCACAATGGCCATACCTTACATCTTGGAGGAAAAGCTCCCCCCACCACTCCTGAGGGACCATCCCTGATCAGCTCCCATCCATCAGCCCAGGATCCAAGAGGCACATCCACCCACCACCACAACTAATGTAGACAGATGTCAGATAAGAATGAGAACTCAGAAATCACTGTTGGAGCTCCAGATCAACAGGAACAAGCATCAGTGCACTTGGGAAAGGCTTGCCATAACCAATGTGTTCCTGCCATCCCTTACGGCCACAGATGCACACATGCCACCCAGCCACAGAGACCTGAGAACACCTCTTGCTGAGGCACGTACATGTAAAGATGCACACTCATTAAACCCCCTTCCACCACAGATATCATTAAAACACCTCACATTTAGAAACAGGTGCATGACCCACAACTCACTGCCATCCCACCAAAAACACAGATGCATAAATCACCTTTATCCCTGCTTTCCCTGAATACACACACCACCACTTCCTTTCTAAAAAAATATATACATACCCACAAATACACATGCCTGTACTGACAGACATGCAATTATAATGTATACTTTTCCAAATGCAGGCTTATACATTCCTGTATACTCTACACTTCCTGAAGGCATGCACATGATATAACCAAACACTGAGTATGCATGCACACAGAAATACAACATACAAACCCCCTACACACACACACACACACACACACACACACACACACAAAATAAACCCTATTTGTTACCAGAAGTCACATAAACAAAACCCTAAGTACTCTGGAAAATCTCACAGTCTTGATCCTCTCATCAGAAATACAATATACACAAAAATCTCTTTGAACTTCTCCAAGATTGAGTGCAACCAGAAATACCTGATTACAAAAATGTGACATCCTTAACCCTAAATGACACAGGTACAACCACAAACATACACACATAAACATGAGTCCATATTGCCAGAATCACTTGATATGCAAACACCAACTCCCAAACACACATAAAGTTTCCCAACCCTCTCCAAATGTACACAACAATGATGTCACCTACAATCTACTCATTGTCATTTCCCAAATACACACATAACATATGTGTGGCTCTAATACACACGTTTTACCCCTGCACTCTAATGTCACACCCTTCCCTAACCACAAAATAAAATTAAATTAAAAAATCAATATTTTGTGAATATCAAAAAGTATTCACCAAAATACTCCATTCAAACCCTCTTCTTAATAATTATTCACAAGTCCCACCATGTCATAATAACCCATATACACTGTCAGTACCCAATCCTCCTAACTTGTATTCCCATATAAATATAACTCCTACATTCTCTCAGTGGAAACACACACCACCCATCTACAGTTTGAGAATAAATACTCAGCCATCACACATGCTAAATACATTCACTGTCCTAGATTACAGAAGTCTGGGAACACACGTGTCCGTCTGAATCTACAAATCCACAGTACTCCCACAGACCCATAGTACATGCAGCCACTCTCTCACTATTAAAGGGCACAGAACTCACTATTAATATACAGAACTGCTCATACTTTCTGATATACTCAGTCAACAGCACACAACACTGTGGAACTCTGAAAATCCTCAATTGCATAAACTTCCTATTTTCCAGATGCCTGAATGTAAACCCAGAGGTCCTCATGCCCAAATTAAAACAAATACACAGCAAAATCAAAACAATTCCTATCAATAACCTTCCTTACAAAGTCTCATACATATTTTAAAAAGTCTCCTTTTAAGGGGCTGGGGTCATGGCTCAGTGGCAGAGTGCTTGTCTAGCACGTGCAAGGCCCTGGGTTCAAGTCTCAGTACCACATAAAAATAAATAAATAGAATAAAAGTATTGTGTCTGACTACAAGTAAAAAAACAGAATATTTAAGAAAGTCTCCTTTTAAGGTATTAACGCTGTTGATTCTTGTCCACTTTCTCCAAAGCCGGGACTCTCACCTGACTGTCTGGCTCCTGAGTGTCCCCTCTGCAGCTGGCACACAGCCTGGTCCACACAGGGTGCTCCGAGGATGTGGTGGGACCAACATGATGTCCTCACTCCTGTCCTTTTTAAAAAATACGGTTTGATAGGAAATGAAGGATGCTATAGAGAGAAGAGCTGGGAGAATGAGGGGCGAGGGGCTGCAGTTTTCAATAGGGTCCTGAGGTGCCTATTGGAGAAGGTGACATTTGGGCAGCAACTTCATGAGAAGGGGGTGATTACGTGACTCTTTCTGGAGAAAGTGATTTAGGCGGTGGGAAAGCGCCATGCAAAGGCCCTGAGGCAGGGGCTGCCTGGCTGGTGAGACGCCGGAAGATGGAGTTGAGGTGGGGCGGGAGAGGAGAGTGGAAGAGGTGAGGACAGAATGGTGTCCAGGTCTCAGTAAGGATTGCTGATATCTTATAACTCCAACTCTATTAATAATGTCCCTAGCCATCTTTGTCCCTACATGTATCAGTGAAGTGCCACCACACCAAAGCCCAGGTGGGCAGGGAAGCCCCCTTTCCTCCAGAACCTCCCATGGTCCCTCAGTCGAGTCCCCATGTCCTGCAGGACTGGGGTCCTTGTTCCCGGATGTGGGGGAGCCAATTGAGGCCTGGCCAGCTGAAGTCTCCTGGGCAAGACCTCACGCCCAGGACACAGGGAGGGGGTGCAGTCAGGTCCATGCTCCAGTGTGAGGCTGACCACGTGCCCTGGGCACCCCTGCCACCACCCAGGGAGGCTGGGGCACTGAGAGGAGGCAGGTGACGAGATCCAGACAGGCCTCTCTCCTCTCCCCGTACCTCCCAGGAGACTCAACGGCACTTGGGGAAAATCAAAGTGCTCAGTCCTTTACTCAGCAGGGAGTCAACTCATGAGTGTCACCATCCCCAGGGTGGCACAGGCTGAAAGGACGCAGTGGTTCTCCAGGGTTCCATTAACAGCAGGGACCATGAATTCAGCATCGTGATGGCTGGAGGAAGGCAGGGTCACCGAGGGAGGCAGGACCTCCCAGGTCCCACTGCACAGAGCACACTTGGGAGGCCCCAGGGAGGCTCAGGGTCTGGGGCCACGCACAGAAGGACTGGAATCCAGCTAATGTGGGTTTTGCCCCTCTCTGACCTCAGGCTCTTCTTCAGGGACATGGGGTGCACAGTGAACTTTGCTTCACGGGACCAACATGGAAGCCAGGTGAGACAGTGCTTATGACCCACCAGCACGGGGTGACGGAGCTTGGGACTTCTCAGCCACTCTCTCCTGAGCACAGGGTCCGTGTGTGTCTATCCAGGCTGGCGCACACAGGAGATGCCTGGCATATGTGTAGGCCTTCATATCAGCTTCCTGCCTGGCCTTGGGCTCCCACTCTGAGCCCTGGACCACCCCTGCTGCCCCCTTGGGCCACCCCAGCAGTCCTCGCAAAGGCTCCCCAGCCTTGGGTGCCAAGAGCAGGCCTTGCTCCATCGGGGTCTTACCCAGTCAACTCTGATGGTGAACATCAGGCCCCAGCAAGGGGAAGAATCTAGGGACCTACCTCAGAGTCTAAGAGTGACCCCAGTCAAGAAAGATGTCACCCTTACTGCCCGGACCCCCATGAGGACACGGTGGGGTGGGTTCCAGAATGGGGGGCCTTGAAACCGTCATTAGTGGCAAGAATTCCTTGATCTCCCCACTTCAACCTCGTTTGCTTCAGTGGGAGGAGAATTTCTCTCTCCTTTCTAAAGTAAGAGAACAGACCAGAGGAGAAAAGCAGCCACAAACCAAAGGCTAAGGCTGGACAGATACTTCCTTGGTGACCAGGATGGACATCTTCAATTTCAAGAGCCGCCCTGTCCAGGAGGAAAGGGTGAAAGCTACACACAGGCACTTTCTGAATTTTCTAGAAGCAACATTGAAAAAAAAAACCACGTGGCATTTACTTATTTAGGGGTCAGGAGTGGGTACTCGAACACTGAACCCCATCCCCAGCCTTATAGTGGGTTTTCTGTAGAGACAGGGTCTCACTGAGCTGCTCAGGGCCTCACTGTGGCTGAGGCTGGCTTTGAGCTGGCGGTTCTCCTGCCTCAGCCTCCAGAGCCTCTGGGGTGACAGGTGTGGCCCACTTCACCCGGCCCATGAAATCATTTTAATATAATTTAACAAGACCCAGACGCCTATTCTCAGGTCGCCCAGGGCTCAGGGTGCAGAAAGCAGGTCTTGGAGTGGAACCTCCAAGTCCTCAGTGGATCCCTTGGGGGCTGGAGGGTGACCCCTGCCTGTCCCCTCCCAGAGCTGGGCGTCCGCTTGCCCTGCCCCCCATCTCCAGACAGGCAGCCCCCCCCACCAGGTGCCGTGTTTTTCGGGACCAAGGTGGGGGGAGGGGTGCAGGGAGAGGAAGGAGCAGGCACCAGCGGGAGCTCTCGGGGAGGGAGAAAGGGACAAGCAGACAGGGTCCAGGGACAGAGAGGGCCAAGGCCGGTGAGTGCTGCTGTGGGGACAGGGCTGCAGTCTCTCTGGTCCAGGGAAGCCCAAAGGCCACCCCCAAACACCACTGTGCCCGACCTTCCTCTCTCTGCACCATAATGTCCTGCCCTAAGGCTACCTTCTGTCACCTCCCCAGGTGCTTTTCAGCAAAGGAAATTGCAAACAATTTCTTTGCCTTTCAGGGAGCGTGAGGGTCCCCCACACCCATCGTCTCCATCACGCTCCTCCTTCCCAGGGAATCTCGAGCAGCCCAGCCAGGGGGTGCCGATTCCCAGTCCCCAAACAGAATCAGAAGGGGACAGTGGAGTGAAGACATCATCTCCCTGCAGGAAGCTGTGTGGCCTGAGGTAGGCAATTGACCTCTCTGAGCTTTCGTTTCCCACCACATTGGGGAGCTCAGCGTCACACACCTGCCATCATTTTATTCGTCCCTCACAGCGGCTCTGAGAGGGGAGTGTCCTGACCACCATGACCACCATGCAGTTTAGACAAAGGAGGCCCAGAGACACTGGAGTGTGTGCCTGAGTCACACAGCTCCAAACCCCCAAGTAGCACAAGGAGTGCCACCCAGGCCCCCTTCTCTCAGCTCCCAATCTCTGGCCTTAGGTGACATAGGCCGAGCAACCCCCATTATAGAGGAGAGGGAAATTGCTGTTAGATTAGTGAGCACATCCACAGAGCCCCATTTTATATCCCAATTCAGAAGATGACATCAACATCTGCTTTCACTTCAAGACATTAATTTTCAATTATTGGAGAAAAACAAAATTAGTTCTGACAAATTGTTGGCAAACACAGGCTCTTGTCTGGTGGTTCATAATAATAACTTCGGGGGCCCACAATTAGTGTCCTTGGATGGAGTTTCCTGATGGAGCCCTTCATCTGCAGTCTGCGGTGGTGGCGGGCAGCACCAGCATATCTCCTACACCCTGTTCTGTGGGGCGAGAGAGACAGTTCTGCGAGCCCCTGCTCCAGGTGACTACCTCTTCCGTGACAAGGTTAGGGAACTCAGGACTTTCAGATGTTCTGGAGAAGGGAGGGATGGTGAAGATGGCAGGTGAATAAAAACACCCTCTGGAACCATTTTCAGCTTTAGACATGTCGAGGCTTCCTTCCATTCAGTAGCATGATTTCACACAGGGATGTAAATCCTTCCCAAGCCCAAGTGTGCCCAAAAAGGCAGACTGGAATCCCCTCAAAACAACACCTTATAATCTGATTTGTCATCTGCAGTGGGAGAATGGACTGCATGCTTCTCCTATGAGACCACTTCCACCCATGACAAAAGGCCATTCAGGATCCTAAACCCCAAACTCAATGGCTCTAGCTGAATGCTACATCTGTAATAATAATAATAATAATAATAATAATAATAATAATAATAATAATAAACTGTTTGCCAGTGTCCCATCTACCAGGGAACCTGGTTCAGCTCGAATTGCAGGCTCTAGGAAGTGGGAAGAGGAAAAAAAATTAAAAAGCAAGCTCTGAATTTGCCAACCTTAGTGACCCCCAATCCAGAGAACAACCCACTTGATAAGAGATTATCAACACTATAATCTCGTTGGATGGGTTTTTTATGTATCTTGGCTGCTGTAGTCACTATATTAATAAAAAGCCACTGAGATATGAATGAGCAGAAGAATTCAGAGATAATGATGTAGCGGTCTTTGAATTTGGATGGTCACAATTAAAACCAGAGTGTTTGCCTTGCTCACATGTTCAGACTCTGGGGGGGAATGGGGGGGGTGCTGTTAGCACATGGAAGGGGAGGTAACCAGGGAGGGAGGCAGGTTCAAAAGGAAAAGGAGAAAACAAAGCAACAATAACAATACAAAATTATATCTTCAAGAAGACAGTGAAAGACACTGCTACATCCAAAGTCAACTGGGTAACTGAGCTCCAACATTGTGTAATTGACTTTGCAAGTAGAACAATAGCAATGTAACAAAGAAAATGTCAGTGTTTTCACAGCACTAATCTATAACGCTGTCAGGCAGGGCTGACAATACAATAGCTTTCAAAGGGATATTACCATCATGCTTTTATTCCTGACATCAATCAAGACAAAGAGAACCCTTTTCACAAGACATTAAAAATCAAACATTTGTACAAGAAGATAGGTAAAACAGCACTCTCCTTAAAGACAGCCATGCAGAGCAATCAGATAATTGGTGATCCTTGAAAGCAGTAAAATATTTTTATTTACTGAGTGTACAACCCCAGTCGCTGGCTGCTACCCCATCCTGGCAGGTATGCTATGAATCCAAAGTTTCCATCTTTATCTCCTCCACTCACTTCACCCTGCCTGGAGCCCACAGCAGGCTAAGGAAACTGACAGCCAGCACTGAAATATTCAAGTGGGATATATAACCAATACAGGCTTCACTAGTCCACTTTGAGTGCAAAACTACTCTGATTACAGACTAATATAACTACACACAAAACGCCCTTGCAAGCCAACGGGAATTTGCAGAAATTGACAAATTGGCCCAACCACACCTATTGAGGTTACCTATTATAACCAGGCACTAAGAGTTTCCAAGGTACTCTTCTGTTTTACCGATACTCACTCAGATAGGAAGAAACCCTGATATCTATACAAATATTTTCAAGAAATAAAGATAATACTCTTTGCAAACATCAGTGTACCATGCATAGACAAGTTTGGACTTTACTTCATGAAGCCAGGGTTCAGGAAAAGCAAGCACCTAAAGCCACCGACCCACCTTGCAAAATGGATGGGGCCATCAGGAAACCTAGCCATCCACCACTAGATTACCTCGAAACAGTTAAGATGCCTGCATACCATAAGTTAGTGACACTTAAGAAAAATACCAGGTCCCGGAGCAGGAAGTAAGGGGGAACTAATGTTCAAGAGAGTTTATAATCTACACACATTCTGAACCATTGATGTATCCAGCCACCAGCCTTCCAAAAGGTCCAAGATGATGGCCTTAACACCCAAAGGAGGTCACCCCCACTCAGGGCTTGACAGAGCTCCTGGTACAGGTAGCTCCAAGTCCTAGAATGTTGTGAAGGAGGAGAGAAAGAGAGAAAGACACTCTGCTGAAGAGCCCAGACAAAGTGTTTTGTTCCTCTGATATCCAACAGACCACATGCCAAAAGTATGCAACCAAGTTGTCACTCTGAGACAAAGATGTTACTCTCGAAGCACCAGAGGCAGCAATGGTTGTTTTTACTTTTTCAGACAGAAGTAGACACTGTTGTCTTTTTAAAAAGTGTTTGAACAACAGGCTCCCTTCATTTCATTGCTAAAATGGGGAGAAATGTTAAAAGAAGAGGGAGCTGGTCCTAATGCTGCCTTGAAAACACACTCTCCCACCACTGCCACACAAATGAGTCTTTTCCAGAGCCAGGCAGCAAGTCTACATGCTGGCCTCAGTGGTGAGTTCCTTTCGTTTACACATCCAAATGAACAGTTAAGAGAAATCAATGCATCTAATTGCCAGACTATTAAATCCTACTTCAGGGGAAGAATTCCACCACAGCCACCAGCTGAAGAGTTGGCTACTGACATAGTAATTATTACAACTTTGTATTAGATTGAACCATATCCCCAGACTTCCGACTCCAGCCAGGAGAGCTGTACTCCAAGATGCCTAGCTCCAGTTTCCTCCTTGCATGGTTCCTCCTCCTCTGTGAACACACTGTAGCAGGCCTCCTCCTCTGTGAACACACTGTAGCAGGCCACAACATTTGCCAGGGCTGGCGGGTTCTGTGGAATTACTTTATGACTGTTAAGTCACCAGCATTTTGCACTTTTCATTATAAATGCACACTCGGCACTTTATGGTTAAATGTTAGCAGGATTCTCCTGCCAGAGGCACATAGTTATCTTATTTTATTGCTTATTAAGTTTTTGCAAGGAAACAGGTGTAAGAATCTAAACAGCAATTACTAGAAATAAAGAATGTTTTCTAGAATGAAACAGGCCCTTCCAAAGCTAAGAATAGGTAACTTAATTGGGGGGGATTAATATTAGGATTAAATATCAGTTACCCCAATCCACATAGAAAGCTATGGAACGTACAAAGGATTTGTTTTGCCCTTCCTGCAAGATCATGTACATTTAGCCAAACAAATGTCAACAATTTACACTTGTATGTGGTCTCAGATGAATCAAGAAACCTGTAACCTCAGAATGCCTCTATTTATTACATCTCAATTATTTCCATGAAAACACTAGCAATGGCAAGGTACACTGTTCCCAGGTCCCTAGACAACCAAAATTATAAAATGGACTTTGGAGGAGCTCGGGGCTGGCAGAAGAAGACAAAGAAGGGGAGGGAAGGAGAGAAAAGTCACTGGGGGTAGTTTTGGATGTTGGGGTGGGGGTATGTGGACACAACCTGAGTGCTAATTAATATTAAGAACTGTAATTAACAGGCAGTTGCTAGATGGAGAAAAACTGACAGCAGTACAAATTATTCAAAAGTTTTTAAAAGGATGGGAAAAAAGATGTATTCCTTTTCCATAGAAATGAGAGAAGTTGTTTCATGGATCTGAGGAATCCAGCAGCAGCCAGCCATAGGGTAAAGGGAGACAGGGCTCCTTAACAATTGAGGGGCAGAGGGAACTGCGAGGTAATTGTTACCAAACCATCTGATATTATCAGCCAAAATAACATCAGTGAGTGAGATTGGAACAGCCTGGAGAATGAGGCCAAAATTATCAAAGGGAACAAATCATTGCAACTACCACACCGCACCACCAGGACTCACAAAAGGGGAAAGGGGTGTAGGAAAATAAGTCAGAAAATGCGACTTTTGTAACATTCATGGATTTTTTGTTTTTTTTTCTTTTTTCTTTCTTTGTTTTTTTTTTTTTTTTAACAAAATCACAAGGCTTTGGAAAACCAATGAGGCTGCTCACTCCCTGCCCTACCACCCCAGTCCCCTTCTCTATTTGTTGGGAATCCTCCCTCCAGTAAATCTGGGTTTTCCAAAGAAGAACAAACATCCTGGGGGGACAAATGACCCTCCACTCCAGAGGGAGGCTGTGTCCCCGAAGTGGGAAGTGAGCCCCCCCCAGGCCTGATTGATTTTCAAAGCAGCAAGGCCTATGCTTTCAAATCACACTCTCTGATCATCCATTCAAAATTGTTACATTTCTGTCTTTCCTTCCTGCTACGGGCTTTCATATTTCCCAGATCAATTACAAATTATGGTCAAGCGACTTCCACTGCAGAATGTTCGGAGCTGGGGAAGTCTGCAATGCCACCACGTTAGCCCTGACACACAGAAGTGGAGGCAAAATAAAATAAATTAAAATGTAAAAGGCACCACTGTTCCTTAAGAAGCATCTTCAAGCATCTTTAAAGGTGAAGACCTTGCCATTTCAAACACTTGGTGCAGAGCTGTCCACACTTAAGAACACACTTTTGAATATTGCTTTCAAGAAGGGGGGCAGTTCTTGAAAAGCAATAAATCTCTCACCTGCTGTAACTCTTATCTATTCAAATTATATACTCTCTTAATTCCTCCCTTGATAAGTGGCCACATCTCCACCCTATGCACTCCAGTAAACTGAATAAAAGGCAAAATGGTGAGAGACAAAGGTTGTGGCTGCTTTTAGAAAATGTAAAGCTCCATGGGAAGAATCAGGGGGCTTCCGATGCCAAGGTTCTGCAGAGAGATTGTGTGGCTGGTACAACACTTATCAAAATGCCTTCACTAGTCTTCTCCCACCTAGCTATCTTCCTTCCTCAATTTGCTTGAATTGTCAGCTACATATACACACATGTACATGTAGATTCATTTAAAATCATTTAAAGGCTCATTTCGTGAAAGGCTAAAGACCAATTCTTGAGTCTTTCTCTGAGATCCACAGAGTGGTTTTAGAATTCAGTTCAAGCAACTCTGAAACACCCACCCATCTGTTCACTGCAAACTGTTCTACCTTTCCTTTCTGTGGCTTGCCTTCTAAAATAAGGAGATCTGAAGACACATTACCAGGTTATAGGTAAGCAAGCTTTGCATCTTTACCAAAAAAAAAAAAAAAAAAAATCTGCAAGTTTAACCCAAAATCAACTGCCTGATTTAAAGAAAACTCTATTTGTATCCAGTAGTTCCAATTCCAATATCTGCTTCTTAAGTGGCTCTAGAAGGAGTGAGCAATGAGCCAGGAAAAGAGAAAAGAAATCAAATATTACTTAAAGCTCTGGGTGCCCTTCTATTCAGCAAAAGGACAAACATCGACCCTTCTTCCCTCTACTGTTCTGGGAGTCTCTCTTCTGGTTTCCTTCCCTTGGTACCCCCACCTCTGTGGGACACAATAGGCTATTCCGAATTGTGATACAGAACAAGGAGCAGAAGTAAGACCAACTTTTCCTAAAGTGTAATAGAGGTGCAGTCCCACTGCTGAAAGTTGAACTGAGTTGGTTTTCTTCTAAGATGACAGGGAGCATCTCATCAGGCCGGCTGCCACTGGCTTTCCTGGGACTTTAGAAGGAGGGAGGTGGCTAGTGTATCACCCGTGTTGACAGATTCAGTCTCAACCACTCCAGCCAAGAGCAAGGCTGGCAGGAAGAGAGAGGGGCCCCACTGCCTCCTAGTGCAGGCCTTCAGGAAATGAACATTTCAGAGCAGAATTGGGCTGTGGCCAGAGGTCATCAAGGGAGTTGGGAGAGGACAAGGGCCTCAGGACTTTAAGGCTCCAGAGGCATATAGCCACTCTCATCCTGTTCCTCAGTCATCCCTCAGTGTGTCCAGACGGCTAAGCACCCATCTGAGGGGCTGGAATTGGGACAAAGCAGCAGGCCAGGCCAGGAGAGGGCGGCCTGTTAGGGGAAAAGGGCAGGGGAGGGGCTCAGCCCTCACACTGCCTCTCCCCAGGGCCTCTGCTCTCCAGGGGCCCCTGGAGCTGGGGACATCCTGTAAATAGAAATCAAAGCAAGGAGAAGGAGTGCCTGCGAGTGCTGTGCATGTGCGTACCTATACATCCATATCTCATCAAAAACATGCACACCCTGGGGACTCGGTGCAGGAAGCTGGCCAGGGTGTGGAAGGTGAGTGTGCCAGGGGTGGGGTACCCGGCACACTGCATGGAGAGGTGCTCCTGACTGCTGCAGCGCTCCCCAAGGACCTGCGTCCCCTTGGCCTAGACAATGAACTCCTGGCAGAGGCTCCCTGCCGGGTTGGCCTGCGTGCAGCAGGCAGGAAGCGCGTGGAGCAGGCAGGAAGTGCACAGCTGAGCAGGGAGCAAGGTCTGGGCTGGGGGGGGAGGGGCGCTGGGGGAGAGGGGGAGCCGGGTGGCCTGGGACCATACTGCCATAAGCACGCTCCCTCTGCTCTCCACATCCCTGGGCAACAAGGAGGGGGCTGGAGAAAGCCAGTGAGGCCTGGGGCCAGCAAGGGCGGCCTGGAAGCTGCCAGCCTCCTGGGCGCCCGTCCTCGCTGCCTCTTCCTTTCGCTGCCACCAATTCGCAATCCCCGCCAAGTCGGCCGGCACGCCTTGATTGGCCACGGGGGCCTGGGGCCCACAAGGAGGGAGCGACCAGGGCCCCTTGTAGGCGACCCCAGGCCCGGGTCCCCGGCTAGAGGTGGCTCCAGGCCCGGAGAGGGTCCAGGCCGGTAGGGTGTCCACGGCGTGCCCCCTCCACCGCCTCCGCCTCCCGCTCCTGGCTTCCTCCTCCCCCTCCTCTTCCTCCTCCTCATCCTCTCCCCTCGCTCGCGCGGGTCCCCAGCTGCCCACCCGCTCGCCAGTCCTTCCTCCCTCTCTCCTTCCCTCCCGCCTCCACCGGGCCTCCCACACTCACCTTTCCCTGAGCGCGGCTTCCCCTGCTTCTGCCTGGGCTTGTCCCGGACTCCTGGAGTTCCGTCGCCCTTCGCGGCCGGGGCCCCCAGCCGCCCTTCCCCGCTCTGGGTAGCCCTCCTCCCCCTTCTCCGCCTGCCTCTCGGAAACCCTTTTTGCAGCCGGGTTGGTGGCTGCGGACCGCCGGTCAGGGGCGGCCTCTCTGGGGGGAGGTGGGGGGGGCAGCTCAGGCCGCTGCGGGGGGGGGGGGGGGGGGGGAGGGCCCGGGGCACACCGGGGCCCTGCCTGTTGGAATGCAGAAGCCATGGGCTCCCGGTCCCAGCGGCGGTCCTTGCGGCGAGTGGCCGAGCCCAGTTATGCAAAAAAATAAAAGCCCCCCCTCCTAGCCCCTCCTCCCTACCCCCAGCCAGCCCCCGGCCCCTAGGGCCCCTCCTCTCTCCCCCACCCCCCACCACCCTCACCCTCCTCCTCCTTCTCCTCCCCCTCTGCCCCTTGCCGGATTTTTGTGCAAAGTTTGCAGGCTTCCTGCAACGCAGGAGCTCACAATGAACCCCTCTAGGAGTGGGAACGGAACTGGAGTCCAGAGGGTCTCAGGAGGGGAGGAGACCGGGAGGTGGTCGGGAGCTCGGGAGCTCAGTACCCGCAGCGGAAAAAAAAAAAAATGCTTCAAATATCCCCTGCTGCGCACACACACTAAATAAATAAATATTAATGGCTCAAAAAAATGCCCAAACGCCAGGTTTGGAGATTATGATGGATGGCGAGGGGGTACCTCAACTCAGCTTACTTGGGGGTGGGGGCTCAAAACTGCTGTAGTGGCTGGAAGCCCCGGCTTGGAGCCCCTGGCTCAGCCCCCTTCTCTGGCTCAGTCTGGCGCCGGCCCCCCAGAGGGGGCGCTCAGGCGGCAGCGGGCAGGCGCACCCATGCACCAGGCATCGCTCAGCCCAGGCGCCGGGGGCGCGGCTGCCTGCCCTTGGGCTGCGGTGCTCCGCGAGAGGTGTGCAGCCTAACCCCAGGCGGTGCCAAGTCGCCGCCTGCTAGCTGCCTCCGTGGGCCAGGGGCTCGGAGAGGGGGGAGGCGGCGGCCGCGGTGGCAGAGGAGGAGGAAGAGCAGGTGGCAGCGGTGGAGGCAGCAGCGGCTCCGCCCCTGCTCCTCTGCTCTCCAGCCACAGCCAATGCCGTCCTGCCCGCCAGCCTCCCTGCGCTCCTGTCTTCTTTGTGGTCGCTGGCTCTCCTCCTCCCAATCCGGCTGCTGGGGCTGCACTGCAGAGACACATAATAAACCCAGGCTTGGCTGGAAGTGTAGCCAGGTCCCAGCAGGAGGATGTGAGGAGCTGAGTCCCGGTAGGGGAGCTCTGATCCCGTGGGGCGCCCCCCCACTGCTCCAGCTCGGATCAGACGGTGAGAGGGCCAACAGCGCTGGAAATACAGCTCTGGCTGCCCGCAAAACCCAGACCACGGAGGCAGGCACCGCACTGGCTCGAAGGGCCTGGGCTCTGGCTGCAGGGGGCAGGAGGAGGGAACAGCAGGCCCACGCGGGCTGTCAGGCTCACCCAGATGCATTAGCATTACAAACTGCAAATATTGAAAGAATAGGGGAGCAAAGAGGTTAGCTATTCTAGCATTGCTTCTTGTGCGCTACGCACTAGAATTATCCTCAGACCTAGCTGTTCCCTCTCAATTGACTTTTGACTATGGGTTGGTGTTCCAAGACCACTCTTACCCCACATCCAACAAACGCTTACACCACTGGGCTAGCCTATACCCTCATTTGTAGGGTTCTTGAGCCTGGTGCGCACTTCCAGGCTGTGACTCTAACACCTTATCTCAGGAAAACTGCAGTAGCACCCCTTCCCTCCGAGGTTGGCAAAAATAAACCAGTTGCTACTTTCCACAAAGTTTTGCCAGGGGGCGCCTCAAGTCCCTGTAGTTCTTGAACTAGTTGAGGCTCAGATCTCCTAGCAGGTCCTGGGGTCCTGGAAGGGCAAATGCTTAAGGAAAGTCTTCCCTGGGCGGCTCCCCTAAACCTTTACTTTGAAGCGTCCACCACCCCCGCCAGCTGCAGGCTTCCATGTCCCGAGTAGGGGAGAGGCCCCCACATCTCCCCCTCCCAGGCAAGTGGCGCCACCTTGGGCCTGCGTGCCTTGAGCCTGGAGAGCTGAGCGGGTGCACGGAGCAGAGCTGGAGGTTATCAATCTCGGGGATGGATATGTTGCCACTTGGAGAGGGGAGGGCTGTGTCCCCTCAGAGTCGAGTTACCCAGGGCAACCTTTCACGGAAAAACCCGCTGCCTCTGAGAGCAGCGCTGGGCCAGCCCAGAAGCAGCGCTGCCCCAAGCAGGGTGCCCGCACCCCGTGGTTCCGCCTGCCCGCGGCCCCCTCAGCTAGCTTCTGCAGTCCCGAAGGGCCCTGCTCGCCAACCCCGTGCTGGTCTGATTGCTGAGGTAGATGCCACCCCGCACCCCTGCTGCTAGGGAGAGCAGGCCTGCGGATGCGGAGAAAGGCCTTAGGCAGGGGGCCCTGCGCATGCGCCCAAGGCCATCTCAGAGGTACAGTGGGGTGACAGGAGAAATGCAATGTCCAGGCAAACACTCCTACAGCAGAGACCGAGCATGAGGATACCCGGACAGGCCTTAGCCTGTCATCCACTAAGTAAGACCTAGACCCAGAGGTCCTCCCCTTCTCTGGAATAGGGTTGCCACTCTCAGCCACCGCCCTCCCCAGGTCGTGAGTCCGAGAATGTCCAACATTTCCAAGGAGCCACCTCCTGCAGCCAGGGATGGCCAGGGTTAGACTGAAGAGTGCCAAGGGCCCAGGCGAGGGCAGAGTTTGCTAGGCGACTGGGAAAGAGCCAGGAAGGAGGGGCCGAACCAGCCTCCCCCCCACCCCCACTGGCTCCTGGGATCGAGGCCCAAGGAGAGAGGGCCAGCCCTTGCTCTCCGTGCAGGGGGGGGGTGTGGAAACTGCATGCAGATCATACCCATCCAGGAGAGAGGTGGCAAACAAAAGGAGCGAGGTGGGGATGGGTTGTGTTGGATGAAAGGAGGGGGTCATCTGGCGGGAAGGGGCGCCAGTGCCTCTGCCCTTTCTCTGTCCTAAGGGAACTGCGGGAGGCTCAGAGGCCAGAGGTGGAGGTAACAGAATGGACTGGGCGGGGCGCGGGGGAAATTGGGAGGGTGGGGGGTGGCAGGGATGACCAAAGACCTTTTGGAACTAATCCTCAAGGATGAAGGTCCTGGAGCAGCACACATTTTTTTTTTTTTTTTTTTTTGGATGAGTTGCCCACACTGCTCTGAAGCATGTTTGCGACTAGACCCTCACCCCGCCCCCACCCCAGACCTGGCTGTTGTGCCCCTGTCAGCTACAGTCAGGGTGCACCAGGGTGCTGAGGGAGCTCGACCTCCTCCTGCCTCGTTTCTCCTGTTTCCTCTAAAGCTTGTTTCATTTTAAACTCCTTCCAGAAAAATGTTGTTATAAGGAAAATCTCAGAGCTGCAAAAAACCAGTACTATCCCTCTTACTACCCTAGCCCTGTTGAGCTCAGATTCATACCTGAAGGGTCTCAAGGGACATTTGTTGAAGCCTGGGCCTTACTTCTCACCAATCTGGTGACTCTGTACCAGAAAGTCATTTTCAGGTGATGTATTTTACAGCATCTGCCTACCTCCAGCAGGGAATCCAGGGTTTAGGGCCCCTCCCTTGTCAAAAAGTTCCCTTTGGCCCAAGATGCATGCCTGTTATTCCAGCAACTGAGGAGGCAAGAAGATCTCAAGTTTGAGGCCAGCCTGTGCAATCTATCAAGGCCCTATCTCAAAAATTTAAAAAAAAATGAAAAGGACTATATATGTAGCTTGGTGGTAGAGTGCTCCTGGGTTCAATCCACAATGGTGGTAATAATAATAATAATAATAATAATAATAATAATAATAATAATAATAATAGAAACAATAACTTTTTTTTGTACTGGAGATTGAACCCAGGGGCACTCTACCACTGAGCCATATCTCCAGCCCTATTTTATATTTTATTTAGAGACAGGGTCTCACTGAGTTGCTTAGTGCCTTGCTTTTGCTGAAGCTGGCTTTGAACTTGTGATCCTCTTGCCTCAGCCTCCTGAGCTGCTAGGATTACAGGTCTGCTAGGATTACAAGTCTGTGCCACCGCACATGGCAATTATAACACTTAAAAGGCACTTTCTGACCTCAATTTCATCTGCTTTAGGTGGATCAAGATTTAGAGGAGGAAACTTCTGCCCTGCTCAGAGAAGTGGTTGGGAAACCCAGAGTAAACTGTAAGAAACCAACATCATAAATGCAAGAAAGATTACAAGTTGATGATTTTGAAAACAAAGAAGACTTGCTCACATAAATAGGCATTTTCCCTCAGTCGTCATGTGGATGGAGGAGGGGAAGCCAAAGAGCTGCCATTCTCCCAAATGATGCATCTTGAGAATGTGTCTCTGAACATGGAGCAAGTGAGGCTGCTGCTCTGAATTTCCAAGAAGAGGCAAGTGTATCATCCAGAGCGATCTGGTGAATGCAAGAGTCCAGTCAGCAACAAAAAAAACCTGTAAAACTGTAGAGCCCGGCGCAGGGCACACATCTGTAATCCCAGCGGCTCAGGAGGCGGAGGCAAGAGGATTGCAAGTTCAAAGTCAGCCTCAGCAAAAGCAAGGTGCTAAGCTACTCAGTGAGACCCTGACTCTAAATAAAATACAAAATAAAGCTGGAGATGTGACACAGTGGTTGAGTGCCCCTGAGTTCAATCCCTGGTATCCACCCCCCACCCCCAACAAAATCCTATGTTAGAGTTCCTTTTGAGGCCTCTAAATTAGATCCTGAAGAGTTCCCAGAGTCTTTTACAAGAATCTTTGAAAGCCAGGCACAGTGGCACATGCCTGTAATCCCAGTTATCAGGGTAGCTGAGACAAAAGGGGCATAAATTCAAGACCAGCCTGGGCAACTTAGGGAGATACTGTCTCAAAATAAAACACAAAGGCTAGGAATGGAGCTCAGTGATAGAGCATCTTTGGATTCAAGTCCCAATTACCGGTTTAAAAAAAAAAAAAGATGCTTTGCAGTATGTGATCCAGTGACCACCTTCTCCCCTAAATATTTCTACTTGTATGTGCACACACACACATGCACACTTATCCTAAATGACACCTGTCACTTCTATATATGCAATCTAAATTTTGCAACTTTTGCTTGCTGGTTAATTACTTGAAAGTCTCACTCTCTGTGGGGAGAACTTGCATCAGCCCCTGAGAATCAGTCATTATGGGGAGGAAGATTTATAACTTCCTTGGTTCACTTGTTTATTCAACATTTATTTATTGATTGTGTGCCTACTGTGTGCCAAGACTGAGGGTACAACAATGAAGAAGGATTACAACTATTCCCTGCTGGGGCTTGTTTGCTAGGGTGATGAAAAAGCCTTTTTTTTTGAGGATTTTGTTGGGGGGATGGATACCAGGAGTTAAACTCAGGGGCTCTCCACCACTGAGCCACATCCCCAGCCCTGTTTTGTATTTCATTTAGAGACAAGGTCCCACTGAGTCACTTAGTGCCTCACTTTTGCTGAGGCTGGATTTGAACTTGCAATCCTCCTGCCTCAGCCTCCCTAGCCGCTGGGATTACAGGTATGTGCCATCGCACCCAACTAAGACTAACTATTTTTTAAAAATACATATTTTTTAGTTGTAGTTGAGCACAATACATTTATTTTATTTATTTATTTTTATGTGGTTCTGAGGATCAAACCCAGGGCTTCACACATGGTAGTCAGGCATTCTATCACTACAATGCCAGCCCCTAAGGGGGGGGGGGGGGGTTGTGGCTTAGCGGTATTAAAAATTAGCCCTAAGGCTAACTTTCAATAGAAGATTATGAGAATAATGGTTTAAACAGTTTTGAACAAATCCTGAGAAGAAAAAATTACAAATGAAGCCAGAAAAATAAGGGTCAAAAGTGGTTTGGCTAACATGCTGAGGGAAGAGAAGGAAGGAGTCAAGGAAAAGGATAGAATGTACAGTATGTGCAAAGGGCCTGAGGTGAGAGGAAGCTGGTTGTTTGCAGTGAAAAGTTGTCACAGCTCCCGCAAAGAACTAAAGGAGGCATTATAACCAATCCCATCCCCTTTCCAATCCATCTTCCTCATTGCCTCACTGGAGAACCTCAAGCAAAGGGCTGTCTGTGTTTATAGTTTCTCATCTGCAAAATGAGAGTATTGATAGCACAGATCTCATGAGATTGTCCTCAGAATTTTATGTCAGTAAGCACTGCCTGTCTGGCCTAGAAAGAGGCCACGAGACAGCTGTTACCAGGCCTCACTTCCATCTCTTCCTTTCCCATCTCTCACCTTCACCACTGCCGCAGTCTGGCTGGGCACAAATCATGAGCCACTGAAGCAGGAACAAACTTTATTCTTGAACTGCAGGAAAGCACTTCACACAGCTCCCGGGGAATCCTCCCGAACACGCCACGAGGCTTGTTCAGGAACCCCCAGCCAGAAATATCTGTCCCGGAAATCCCTCCTCCTGCACTTCCCCAACCAATGGGAACTCTCGGGGAATCCTCGGAAATCCCCACGAGAACTCCAAAATAGTGCGAGAACTCAAAAGTTGCGGCAGAGGCGGATAGTAATGCCTCGCCTGTCAATCAATACTGTTGGCAAAATGCCAGGGGCCATACAGACTCGGCCGTGGCTCTCAGCATGTCCCCCTTTTTGTTTAATTAAACAACAAGCAATGTGGCTTAGGGACCGTGCCTGTTAGGCAGTCCAATTCAACATATGGTCCTTACCCGTCATCGGATGAACTGACCTCTAGGCGTCAGCCTCCTGTCTTAGGTTGGTACCACTGCAATTGGATCATACCCGTCACTGACTACCGGTCCAGCATACAGCCATACTTGTGGATAGGCCTTTGCACCAGTGGGGGGGGGGTGAGGTTCTTTGCCTCACCTCTGTTGGCCCCCAAATTTGGCCTTTGTGCCAGTGGGGGGGTGAGGTTCTTTGCCTCACCTCTGTTGGCCCCCAAATTTTAGACCATCACTAGTAGAAGGGAGGAGGATGCAAAATGCCATGACACTAAGCCAATTGAGGGCTCCTTTGAAAAATTGTACCACCGGTGACACCATCAGCAAAAATACTCCAGCACTACCACAATTCACTGCACCAACAGATAGTTCACAATGCATACAAGTGATACATAGTCCAGGCAAGTTCTGCAAGCAGTTCAAAGCAGAGGAATCTGTCAATATGTCCATTTCCTCCCAAAGTAAATCGACTCCTTGATTGAGCATTACTTGTTGAGTTATTATTCATTGATGCATCAGTTTATACAGTTTGTTGTGATAACTATCGAAGAAGCTGTAGTTTGGTTTTATGTTTGTCTTCACCAGCACTGGGATGAAGATAGGAATTCTGGCAATGATGCTAAGAAAAAAAATTATGTAACATTCCAACAGGGACTAAGAAAACAATTTTTTGAACAATTTACATTATCCTGAACAGAATTATTAAATATAATGAGAAGGAAAGTTGAAAGTAAACAAACAGATCTGTTAACCTCCTTATTTGTTCACATATTAAAACAATTTTCAACAGCTGTTTACCCAATCTAAATTAAACCATTAAAATCACTTGAATAAAAAAATTCGGATCCATTTATTCATGAGCGCTCCTCATATATGATATATGGACATACGCACATACAGACATACAACACAAAACAGAAGTGTGCACACATAACATACAACACATAAGACAATAGTAAAGGCCTTGTAGCTTTACCTAGGTGAAATCTCCATTGCAATGCTTAAAATCTCCACAGTCAAAAAATAAAACTGATCAGAAAAACATTAACCTAGGTCTGTATGAGCTCAAAAATAAAATAGAACTTTATGATGTGGGAAAAGGCAAATAATAAAATAAATATTGAAAAAAGCATCCTGGTTAATCACTGTCGCAGATGTAAGAATAGCCAAACTGGAGTTCTGGATATCAGCTGTTATGGATTTGAGTCAAATCATCTTCCTTTTGGTCTGTAGAAATTGTTTTAGTTAATCTCTCTGGAATCCAAATTGGCTGCTATTCTCCCTGTGGAAAAACACAAACAGAACCCCGACTCCAGACAATCACTGGGTCAGGACCTTTCCATTGTCCTGTTAGAATATCCTTCCAAAGTACCTTAGGCTTATGTACATTTTTTGGACACATATACCTTTCCGCAGCACTAAGCTCTGATGAATCCAAATTTAAAAAGTTTAGAGTAAAAAGGGTTATTTTAAGTTTATCTTTGGGTGATATATACCCCTTTCCAATTCCCTCTTTTTGCTTTAGTAAGTACATTTTAATAGTTTGATGAGCTCTTTCAACTATGCCTTGTCCCTGAGGATTGTATGGGATTCCTGTTATATGAGTAATGCCAAATGATGAGCAAAATTGTTTAAAAGAGGTAGAAGTATAACCAGCACCATTATCTGTTTTTAACTGTTTTGGAACACCCACAGTGGCAAAATTTTGTAAGCAATGAGCTATAACATCTTTAGTTTTTTCTCTGGAATGAAGGGAGCCCATCAAAAATCCAGAAGAAGTATCAACTGTAACATGCAAATATTTTAATTTTCCAAATTCTGGCAACTGTGTGACGTCCATCTGCCAAATACGGTTAGGTATCAGTCCTCTAGGATTGACTCCAAGATTAACTTGTGGTAAAAAGGTCACACAATTTTGACATTGTTTTATTATTTGTCTAGCTTGTTCCTTAGTTATTTTAAAACACTTTTGTAAAGTATTAGCATTGACATGGAACCTTTTATGAAAATGTGTAGCTTCTTCTAGTGTAGAGAAAATATGTATGTCATGTGTAGTTTTATCTGCTAAATCGTTGCCCAAACTAAGGGTTCCAGGCAATCCTGTATGTGCTCTGATATGTCCTATAAAGAATGGATCTTTTCTGTCCCAGATTAGACTTTGTATAGCAGAAAACAGTAGAGGAAGGGGAAATCCTGCCAGCATCTTCAAGGGATACTATAGCATTAACTATATACTGACTATCAGAAAATAAATACAGAATCTTTAAATATCACAAAAGCTTGTAAAACTGCATTAAGCTCTACCTTTTGAGCTGACTGTTTGGGTACTAAAAATGTAAAAGTTTGATCAGGGGTAAATACTGCTGCTGTACCATTATTTGACCCATCAGTGAATACATTTGGAGCATTCATGATAGGGGTTTTTCTTGTCATTTTTGGAAAAACTACAGGATGCGAAGACCAAAAAGACAACAAAGGATTAGATGGAAAGTGGTTATCAAATGAAACATTAGATTTACACATGATTATTGCCCAAGTATTTAACTCATTAGCTAACTCATCAATTTGATCCATAGTATATGGAGTAATAATTTTATTGGGAGAAATTCCAAACACTCCCTTTGCTGCTTTTATTCCTTTGAGTATTAATTGTCCTACAGCCTCAGGATACCTAGTAAGAATAGTGTTAGGAGAATAAGATAAATGTATCCATAATAATGGACCTTCTTGCCAAAATACTCCTGTAGGAATATTTTTTGTTGGTAGTACAATAAATAATAAAGGCAAACTTATATCAATTCTATCCAAATGCATATTTTCCATATATGTTTCAATAATTTTTAATGCCTTTCTTGCTTCAGGCGTTAACATGCGGGGTGAATTTGGATCTGATGGACCTTTTAGGATATCAAATAAAGGTCCCAACTCTCCTGTTGGTATGCCTAGATAAGGCCTTATCCAATTTATGTCTCCTAATAACTTTTGAAAGTCGTTAAGTGATTTGAGTTGATCTACTCATATTTGAATTTTTGGTGGACGGACCATGGTTGAGGATAATAGAACTCCTAAATAATTAATTGGAAAATTTAATTGTACTTTATCTATTGCTATCTCTAGATTATAATTTTTTAATAAATTTGTAAGTGTGGCATAACATTCTAGCAATGTGTTTTTATCTTTGTGTGCTAACAATACATCATCCATATAGTGAAATATTTGTAGTTTAGGATTTTGATTTCTAAGTGGCTGGATTGCTTTGTTAACATAAATTTGACACATAGTTGGGCTGTTAGCCATCCCTTGAAGGAGTACTTTCCATTCATATCTCTGATCAGGACCTTCATGATTCAGTGCAGGGATAGTAAATGCAAAATGTGGACTATCCTCAGGATGAATTGGAATTGAAAAAAAACAATCTTTAATATCTATAGCTAAAACGTACCAGGTTTTTGGCAAAGCAGACAATTAGGAATCCCCGATTGAGCAGGTCCCATAATAACCATCTCATTCATTATTAATGGCTCTTAAATCTTGCAATAATCTCCATTTACCAGATTTCTTTTTAATGACAAAAATGGGAGTATTGTAAGGAGATATGGAAGGTTGTATATGTCCCTCCGCTAATTGTTGTTTGACCAGGTCATGGGCTGCTTGTATCTTTTCTTTAGTCAGGGGCCACTGAGGAACCCATACTGGTCTATCTGATTTCCAAGTAATTTTGATTGCCTCAGTGACCCCTTCTGTAAACCCAGTCCATGTCTATTTATTGCTTGATCTATTTGAATTGGTGCTGCTATGCCTTGTTCTCCTAATCTTCTTTCTTTCCTGAAACCTTGTCTAGCCCTAATAGTGGGTGCATTTGGATTGATGTTATTTGTTAATGTCAAACCTAATTGATCTAGGACATCTCGTCCCCATAAATTTATAGGAAGATGATCCAATACATATGGCTGTATAGTTCCTTCACATCCTTCAGGATCCTTCCAATCTAATACCATTGCACTTCTATGGGGATTAGTTGCCACTCCTAGGCCTCGAAGCATTTGAGTGGCTTGTTGTAACGGCCAATGTTTTGGCCATTCTTGACGAGATATGATGCTAAGGTCTGCACCTGTATCCAGTAGCCCATTAAATTCATGTCCTTGAATATTTAGTTTTAGCATGGGGCGAGAATCTAAATTTAAAGACAGCATAGCCCAATCTACACCTGTGGAGCCTAATCCCCTGGAACCTCTTTCTATAGTACTACTGGAAAATTTATCATGTAGGCTGGGTATTATTAATAACTGTGCTATTCTATCTCCTGGTGAAATTACTGATATACCCTTTGGAGAACTAGCTATAATTTTTATTTCACCTTCATAATCGGGATCAATTACCCCAGGACTTATCATAAGTCCTTTTAGCGTAGAAGAACTGCGTCCTAACAATAAGCCTACTGTTCCTTGGGGAAGAGGTCCTTTTACTCCTGTGGGAATGATTTGAATTCCCATCTCTGGAGTTAGTACTGCTCTGGCGGAGGCGCAGATGTCCAACCATGCGCTCCCTCTGGTTCGTCTGATGAGAGATCTGATGGATAATGTGTCCTGGGCACTACGCTGATGGTGTTGCTGGGTTCCTCCATGGTGTTTCTGGGTTCCTCCAGTGCCCCGTACATTTGTGGTCATGGGCCCCGGAGCATTGGGTCCCCCTGTCCGTTTTTTGACAATGGAGCCCGCTGCCTTTCTCCACGATATCGTGGGTAAACACCTGGTCCTTGTCTGTTTTTTGATAATGGAATACCCTCTATGGTGGTTTGAGAATGGCATTCATTAGCCCAATGTTTCCCTCTATGGCATCATGGGCAAATACCCGGTATTCTATTCCTTTGATACCTAGCTTTGTTAAACCCTCCTCCAATGGGGCAACTCTTTTTAAAATGTCCTGTTTGATCACAATTATAGCATGTTTTTGGCCTGGCATCTAAAGCCTGTTGTACTGCTGCTAAGACTTGCCCTTGTTCATTAACGTCTCTACATAATTTAATATATGTGTTTAAATCTTCATGTCTCCATGGTCTAATGACCTCTCTGCAGCAACAATTTGCTTGGTCATAAGCCAGTTGTTTTATAAATGGCATTGCCTGTTCTGTATCCCCAAAAATTCTGGAAGCTGCTTGAATAAGCCTATCTACAAATTCAGCGTAAGGTTCATTAGTTCCTTGTATTACCTTAGATAATTGACCTTGTAAATCTCCATGCCCCTGTAAAGTTTTCCATGCCCTAACCGCATCTACAGCAATTTGTGTGTATACGCCAGGATCATATTCAATTTGTTGCAGTTGACCCTCATAAGGTCCTTTTCCTAACAACATATCTAGATTTCTTTGAGGGTAACCGGCTGCTGCAGTTCGCCTAGCTGTCTCCCTGCAAAATTCCTCATTGGCAACCTTCCATAACAAATATTGTCCTCCATTTAGCACAGATTTACACATACTAGCCCAATCTGCTGGCGTCATGTCCAAGTTGGTAATGGATTCGACCATGCTTACAGTGAACGGTGCTTGAGGACCATAGGTTGTTACAGCCTCCTTTAACTGCTTCACTGTTTTGAAATCTAAAGCACGGTGAATTCGCTGCCCTCCTGCCTGCTCAAGTACAGGGCATGCTAATCTTTGAGGTCCTGTCTCAGGATCCCATCTATCAACTACGGGGTTTGAGGGCCACTCAGCTATCTCCATAGGGGGAGCTGTTGGTTGAATTACGCCCTCTGGTGATAGAACGGTGTTAGTAGCAGCCTCCTGTTGTAGCTTTTTCCCTAATAGCTGTTTCTCCTCTAAGCTTTCTTCCTTTAAATTTTCTTCCTCTATCTGACTAGCTTGAGAGACCTTCTCTTTTGCTTGATCTAAAATGTCTTTCTCCATGGTCTGAACCTCTAACAATTTACTTAACACTCTTTCAGTTTGTTTTTTACTAATTTCTAATCTGTTATAAAGATAACGCAACCCAATAAGATAACACAAAACAAAACCGAAACAGAATGAAACAAAAACGGAACAAAAAATCGTTGTATCAATTTTCCTATTTTCTTGATATGTGCATTTGTGGTCTATTTCTATCTCTTCCTCAGGGGCGAACAACTTCAAACCTTGAGCCAACCATTTTTCCCAATCTGCCTGAGAAAATTCTAGGGATAGGCAGCTTGAAACAAACACAAAACAAGAACACATTGTTTTTTAAAATGGTCACCCATTCTCTCGCCTTCCCTTAGGGGCAAGCAATTTCACTTACCTCGAAGCTTCTGATGTTCCCCGCATGGGCCGCCAAATGCCGCAGTCTGGCTGGGCACAAATCATGAGCCACTGAAGCAGGAACAAACTTTATTCTTGAACTGCAGGAAAACACTTCACACAGCTCCCGGGGAATCCTCCCGAACGCCAGGCGGCTTGTCCAGGAACCCCCAGCCAGAAATATCTCTCCCGGAAATCCCTCCTCCTGCACTTCCCCAACCAATGGGAACTCTCGGGGAATCCCCGGAAATCCCCACGAGAACTCCAAAATAGTGCGAGAACTCAAAAGTTGCGGCAGAGGCGGATAGTAATGCCTCGCCTGTCAATCAATACTGTTGGCAAAATGCCAGGTGCCATACAGACTTGGCCGTGGCTCTCAGCACACCACCGCCAAGGTCAATGCCATTTTAGAGAGAGCCAACCACATAACTGTAAATTCCCTCCTTTCATTCAGGCACTCCCCCATCTCATGTTCCCTTGAGACAGACTTGTGTTTGCTTTTTAGAAGATTACTGCTTTAGGTCTACCAAGGAGGCAGTATGCTTTCTGTGCACTTGTGCTTGAGATTGAACCCAGGGCCTCAGCATTGTGCATTTTTTGTTGCATTTAATGATACATCTATCTGTGGAATCCATGTTTCCCTGGGCATCCTGTCAAGGGGGCAGTAAGGAAGCAATGGCCATGTGCTCTCCTTGAATCTGTCAGGTAGCCAGGTGCAACACATGCAGCCACCCACAAGGATGGGTCTGGCTGCTTCTTTCCCAGTGTGCCAGTGTCTGGGCAGATTGAGGGCTTCTTCCCCAGGAACCTGGCCTTGAGGTTGTATTGTTGTTGTTGATGGGGGTTTTTCTTCTGGTACTGGGGTTTGAAACAAGTGGCATTTTACCACTGAGCTACATTCCCAGTCCTTTTTTTTTTTTAATTTATTTATTTTGAAACAGGGACTCCCTATGTTCCTGAGGCTGGCTCCAAAGTTGCAATCCACCTGCCTCAGCCTCCTCGTCTTGAGGTTTTGGCTTCTCCTGCTTTTCATTTTTTGTGGTCATAGAGGTTGAACCCGGGACCTCTCTCTACATCACGCAAGTGCTTTGCCACTGAGCTGCAACCCCAGCACCTTTTCTTTTATTTTAAGACAGGATCTCACTAAATTGTCTGGGCTGGCCTCAAACTTGCAATCCTCCTGCCTCTGCCTCCACAGTCACTGAGATTACAGGTATGTGCCACAACACCCAGCTGGTCTTGAAGTTTCTAGGCATTCACAAGAGGGTAAGGCAAGAGAGAAGAGCTTATCCAGTCCTTTGCTTCTAGTTCTCAGCCTGCCATTTTGGGGGAGGAAAATCCCTGCAGATGTTTCTGAAATTCCCCAGAGGTTCCGCATTGTCCACCCCCATGACCACAACTCAAAGAGGCCAGCAGCAGACCCAGACATCTGCCTCCCTGGGGCTGCAGGAGCCTGGTGCCATAAAACATAAGTTGGGTGTGGGAATCCCCTTGTCTTCTCCAGTTTCTGTTCAGCTGGGAAATCCATCTCTATCATCACTATTATAATTATTTAGTTCTTCAAGCATCAGCAGTCTTTGCAGGAAACACCCACAAGGCAGCAAGGAAACCAAATCATTGGGAGGGTCCCTGGTGGATTCACACCCTCAGAAAGCTTGAAACTCCTGGCCCTGGCCCCAGGAGCCTCCGCCCAGACCACCTTCAGCTGCCCTTGGTGTGCTGCTGCACACTGGAGCCTGCAGGTGCTGGACTCTGGTTCATTTGGGACTTTGTTCTCTGTTACAATGTTGGTGACTGGCTTTCATTTTTTCCCCCAGTACTAGGGATCCGACCCCCTGGGCATGCTATACTCAGCTACATTCCCCCATCCTTTTTATTTTTTATTCTGAAATAGCATCTCCCTAATTGCCCTGACTGGCCTCAAACTTGCAATCCTCCTGCCTCAGCCTCCCATGTAGCTGGGACTACCAGCATGTACTCCTGCACCCAGCAGTATTTTCTTTAATTTAATTTTTTTTAAACTAAATATAATAAATGTGATATGAGGCCTGGTTTTATAAGCTTTGACTCACAGTGCACATGTAGACAGCACCAGCAGGCAGTGGGCACATTCCAGGACTAGTCACATGTCCTTTGGTCTTGAGTAGATCATTCAGCCACCAATAAATTTAATTATCACATTAGAAAACAAACAAACAAAAATGTGGTAGATTTAAAAATGGGCTCTCATTGGTGACGTCCAAGGCCTTTGAGGTATGGTTTAACAAACAGAGTCTAGAATGCTCTCTACCTTGCATGCAGGTGAGGCTGGGGTAACTGCGCAACCCCTACACACACAGCTCCACCCCCAGGCCATCCTGTGTCCAGCCATGAGTAGAAATTCTGAGGACACCAAAGCCTGCCTAGGAATGTGATGGGCTCCTCACCCTTGGGTGTGGGCAGATAGCCTGAAACATGGAGCTGGGACTTCACTGAGATGTTGAAACTACTTTATAGGTCCTGTTTTATCTTTAAAATGACCCCACTTTTGACAGGCGCAGACGCACATACCTATAATCCCAGCAGCTCAGGAGGCTGAGGCAGGAGGATCGTGAGTTCAAAAAGCCAGCCTCAGCAATGGCGAGAAACTAAGCAACTCAGTGAGACCCTGTCTGTAAATAAAATACAAAATAGGGCTGGGGATGTGGCTCAGTGGTTGAGAGCCCCTGAGTTAAATTCCCAACACACACACACAACAACAACAACAAAAAGACCACACTTTGCTGCTGAATGTCTGTGTGATGACTGTCAATTCGTGTAGCAAATTTGGTCTAACATTTGCCTTCACTATCACCTGCTAGAGAGGTTGGAGGGCAGCAGGAGACCACACCTGACTCTAACCTGTCTTATAACACTGTTATCTGAATCTACCAAGAAGCACCAACCTGGCTCAGATCATTTTGAGAAAAATTAAAACGTTTGTTTGTTTCCTTTTATTCTGAAGTAGCATCTCCCTAAATTGCCCAGACTGGCCTCAAACTTGCAGTCCTCCTGCCTCAGCCTCCCATGTAGCTGAGATTACTGGTGTGTACCCCTACACCCAGCATGAGTACTTTTTCTTTTTCCTGTGTACATACCCTTTCCTGCACCTCCACTCCTACTGTCGTAGAAAGAATCTCCTAGATACACAGGCCCAGGAGAAATATTAGGGAGGTGTCAGCATGTGTGGTCCTTGCCTCAGCTGAACACATGGAATGCTTTTGGGGACCCAATACCCACGGGCATAAAGGAGGGAAATTCTGTCATCCACTCGGTCTACTGCTCCCTTTACATCCCTGTGCCCTACGGATGCTCAGAATGCAGTGATGTCATCAAGAGCAAGACCAGAATCCTGGCTGACATATAGAGGAGGGGTCCATATACAGTGCACTCAACCACTGTCACATAAAGGCTCTCTAGTGGACAAGAGGACCAGAGGTAGAAAGCTTGGCCCACCAAGTAAACCAAAAGCTCTTTCAGGACAGAGGCCTAGATTTTGATATATACCCCCATCTCATCATGGTGCCTACTCCCTGCCCAGTGAATGAGGGGTGACTGGAGTAGTTGTCAGGGCAATGCCCAGAGGTCAGAGGTAGGCACTGGACAGAGAGGGCCGCCACATAGCACAGAGGCTCATATCGAGTAAAGAACCAGGCAGTGCTGCATTCGAATCCCAGCTGTGCTGTTTACCAGCTTTTGCGCTTTGTACCTGAAACCTTTCCCAGAGGCTCCTATCTTGAAGGCTTGGTCCCCAGAGCAGCAATGTTCAGAGGCAGGGCTTGGGGGAGTGATTGGATCATGAGTGCTCTGTCTTTGTCAGTGAATCAATCTACATATTTGAACAAACCATCAGGAGGTAATGGACACTATAGGAGGTAGGGCCTAGTTGCCTTGTTGGAGGAAGTAAGTCATGGGGGGTGCCCTGGAAGGGTAGCACCACAGTGACCAGGCTCATTGCTGTGTGGAGAGCAGAGCGGGGGCTAAAGCTGGAATATGTCTAGTCTAGCACACGACACTTTGCACCTAGTAGGTGCTTGCTGTTAATTTTTTTTCTTTTCTTGTTTGCAGTACTGGTAATTATAGTGCTTTACCAGTGAGCTACATCCCCAGCCCTTTTAATTTTGTGGTACCAAGGGGCACTCTATCACTGAGCCACACCTTCAGCCCCCCCCCTCTTTTTTGGAAACAGATTCTCAACTAAGTTGCTGAAACTGGGCTTGAACTTGCAATCCTCCTGCCTCAGCCTCCCAAGTAGTTGGCAGGTTGCACCACCATGCCCAGCTATTAGATATATTTTGATAGTGCTCCTTCATCAGTAATAGATGTAGCTGAGACCCTAGCGAGGGGTGGCCACACAAAGAAGTGGCTCATTTGCAATGACTGGAACTAAATAAGATTTGAAGAGAGCTATCCAGGCAGTGTCCTTGAGAGACAGATTGCTGGGTTTCCTCTGCCAGGTGAATTCCTGGATTCATCAACTGCATCCTTCCATATTACATGTGCTTAAGAAATGGTAGCTGTTGTTCACATTTACAAGACAATGACAACTCAGTATGTTTAGGTTTTCTGAATGGCCTGGGGTAAGCCCTCTCTGCCTCAGTCTCTCTGTTTGCAAAATCTCTCTGGTTCTCTGAATGAAGAAGCAGTCCATTCCCACCCTCTGGCCCAAGTGGCACCCAGCCAGCATTTAAAGCCAGAGGGAGCAGAGGAAATTCAGGCAAGAGGCCACTAAAGGGAGGTTATGGGGCTTGGGCCCCACTGGGAGAGGAGCAGAGGGGGTGGGGCCAAAGGCCCCAATGGACCCAGCCTGGTGCTACAATTCCCAGGGCCTTCTGCTGCCTTCTCTGAGTGGCCTGGCCCCATCCTGGTCATGCACATTGGGACATGCCAGAGCCTGGCTTCCCAGGGGCCAGAGGGAGCACCTGCCGGGGACTTCAAAAGCCCAAATGCCTTTCAGAAAGGAACTAAAACTTTCTGCTTAACCAAAGCCTCCACAGGAGAAGAACAGGCCTAGCCATTTTCTTTTTAAGTCTTTATTTTCCAGCTGGCTGGCCTGGTCATTCTCTTTTTTTCCCTATTATAAATGGTCCCAGCTACAACACACAGGGGAAAAAGAAAACATCTCCCAGGCCTGGGCAGGGGCTGGCTGGCCTCCTGGGGCAGGCAAATGCAGCTCTGGCCTCTGGCACCCACTGGGAGAGGCTTTGGAGCTCCTGCCCAGAGCCAAAGCAAGGAGTGAGGGGAGGATTCAGGAAGTCTCTGTTTGCACTCCAAAACTTCTCCTGCCCCTGAGAGCAGAGCTGCCATCCAGCCAAGGAAAGGATTCCTAAAGGGCTTGTGGGCAGAGAAAGAAAGATAAGGCACCCCCTCACCAGGGCCCATGGGGAAATTGATGTTTGGGGAAGAGTTGCAGAAGCTCACAGTATCAACAAATGGCAGGGCTGATCTTTGAAGCCAACATTCTCAATTCCAACATCAGGTACCAAGGAAATGTTGGAAGAGGGGTCCAAGGAGGAGCCCTGGCATCCTGAGTTTGCTGAATGAGAGTGGATGTCATTCCTTTCTCAGCTTCTCTGCCTCCAGTAAGTTAAGTTCATTTTTCTGTGACTCAGTTCCCTTATCTTTGAAAATGAGGACATGCTTGTACCCACATTGTAGGGCAGCTGTGAGGAGCATAGGAGCCAATAGGTAAAGGACATAGAACAGTGATTTAAAAAAAAAAATCACCTCTTACTCTCTGTAAATGTAAAGTTTGTGTTCTTCACCTAAGGAATGTTTACTGACCTCTCCTAGGACAGGCCCTGGCCAGGTGCTGGGGGATGCAGCTGGGCAAAGCAAAAAGGTCTCCTGCCTGATGGAACTTCCAGTGGGGGAGGGGCAAGCCAAGGGACACAGTGGATTCACTAGATACATTGCCTCATGGCACATTCTAGATTTCTTTTCTCCTGGAGGGAGTAAGGGGGGGGGGCAGTCAGAAACTTTCTGGACTCAGGTGCCAAACTTATCAGATGGAGAAGGCAAGGGCGCTCCTTCCCTTGCAAAAGGAGGCAGGAAAATGTTGAAAACCAGTTTTTGCAGTTTAATTGTTTTTAAGTGAAAGAGGGCCCCAGGCTGACATCTGGCCACCTGCCCATCCTGGTGGGCTGGTTCATCTGGTTCAGCCACAGAGCACTCAGCACTTGGGTCCTCCTCACCATGCCTGAGATGCAGGGCTGGTCCTGAGGAAGTGGGAGCCTTTGTCCACCGGGTCCATCGAGGCGTTCCATGTCCCCCACCTTTCCGCTCACAGGGTTCCCTACTGCCCAAGACCCCACCAGCGACCTCCCAGAACTGCAAGCTGGAGCCCAGCCAGGGCGAGACCTGAGGGGCGGGGTAGGGGCGTGGCCTGTGAGCATGGGGCAGGGCCAGAGCCACAGCCCCGCCCTGCACTCGCAGGCCATGCCCCCTGCACTCACCATGCCCAGTGCGCCTCCCGTCTCAGGCTCCCCACAGTGGCCCGAGGGGACACTGACTACTCTTGAGACGCCAAGCCTTTCTCAAAAAGCCAACATAACTCCCCCGCCCCGTGCTTCACAGAAACCTCGCCTGGGTCTGAAGTGGACAAATTGATAGGCAGCATCCCCTGGGCTGGGGAAGGACAACCTCCTCCTCCCCACACTTTTCTCCCAGTGCCCCACCTGATGCCCTACAGAGAGCTCTCCCTACACAACTAAGCTGATGCCCACTGTGCTGTTATAAATTCCATTTTACATGTAATAAATCTGAGGCTCATGAAGGCTGATTATGTCCCTAATCCAAAGTCACACAGCCCTTAAGGGATAAAGCCAGGATTGAAATCCAGGTGAATCTCCCTCCAAAATTGGAAAATTTCCCCTCTCCAGCTAGTTAATTCCAGCTTCTACACTTTGCCTGAAGCATAGCATTGATGTATCGATTTAGATAGATGGATATATAAACCGTTAGATAGAGTGGAGGTTAAGCTAGAGATGGAGATAAAGATGGAACCACAGACAATTGTCTCAGGTGTCAATGGGATGGGGGCAGATACCCTTTTCCCAGATCTCCATCAATCCCCAAAACCTTTTGTTTAAGTTAAAAAAATTTAAAAAACAAATTAGATGTAGATGGACACAATACCTTTATTTAATTTATTTAATTTTATGTGGTGCTGAGGATTGAAACCCAGTGCTTCACATGTGCTAGGTGTGGTGAGCCGCTTCTGCTGTTTCTGCAGACTATGGTCGCCATTACGAGATGGCGCTGGCTCCGCTGTGGTATGTGACAAACAACTCCTTATCTGAGAGAGTTGGCACATGATTTTTCACCACCCTGTACACCACCCTGTGAGAAAGCTCCACGCGGCAGCTTTGCATTGGGGCTTGGGATGCTTTATTAAGGCTGGGAGGGCATCCGGGAAGGAGAAGAAGAGAAGAAGAAGAAAGAATAAGAAATATCAGGGACCTGAATAAACTGCTGAAAGAAGATTCCCGAGTGTTGCGTCTTCCTTGCGGGCAAGGGGTCGCGACAGCTAGGCAAGCGTTTTACCATTGAGCTACACCCACAGCCCCTAGTGGAAAGATTTTGAGAGGGTGTACCAAGCATTGAACTTAGGAGCACTCGACCACTGAGCCACATCCCCAGCCCTATTTTGCATTTCATTTAGAGACCAGATCTCACTGAGGTGCTTAGTTCCTCGCCATTGCTGAGGCTGGATTTGAACTCATGATCCTCCTGCCCCAGCCTCCGGAGCTGCTGGGATTACAGGTATGTGCCATTGGATCCAGCTACTTGAAAGATTTTTAACATGCAGAAAATAATACAGAATTTCATATGCTCCCAATAGAAGAAAAAATTTTACACTTGTTTGGGGGATTTTCTTTGTTGTGGAACTGATGTTGTCTCAATCTTGCAGAGACAGAGCTTCAAGTCAAATGTCCTAGGTACCTTCTACCCCCTCCAACTAGACCTAAGCCCTTCCTAATTAAGAAAGTTCCTATAGGGTTAGAGGCCTGCCCTGGTACCCAGCAGGGCTGGAAAAGCCCCCAGTATTTAGGTATTTGCACTTCAGGAGAGAAGTTCTGGCTCCTCAAAAGAAATGTCATATGGCGAACAGGCAGGGAGGTGAAGAGGGTCCCATTTTACAGGAGTGAAACTGAGGCTCAAGAAGTCACTTGCCCTGGGACAGAGACTCGGTTCTTTGTTTATCTTACCCAGTCCTGTCTCCCTGTTTTTGTTTGTTTGTTTTCTGGGGGGGGGGGGTGTTGTTTTGGGTTTTGTTTTTTGATACTGGGGATTAAACCCAGGAGTACTTAACCACTGAGCTAAATCCCCAGCCCTTTTTATTTATTTTTTTAATTTTTTTTATTATTTTAAGACAAGTTCTCACTAAGTTATTTAGGGCCTCACTAAATTTCTGAGCCTGGCCTTGAACTTGCAATCCTTCATCCTCAGCCTCTGGGATTACAGACCTGTGCCTGGCTCTGCCTTCCTTTTATGCACTGCTTTCCTTGGAATAGTGGTTGCCAGAAGGAAGGGGCACCTTAGTAGGAAGGAGGTCAAAGCTCCTGGCAAGAGTGAAGGGGCCAGGAGGCTATGCTGAGCATCCAGGATAGAAGGCTGCAGGCCCTGCTGATCTGCAGCTCCTTCTGATCCTCAGAGGTGCTGGGGTTCTGTTTGCCCCCTTCAGGACATCTGGGAGTTGAGAAGGGGATGCTCAGAGGTTTCATCAGGAACAAAAGACACTCAACATGTCAGGCAGGTTTGTGGCTCACTCTCCCACCTCCATCCCTTGCTAAGGAAGTGCTCTATCACTGAGCTGCACCCCAGTCCAGATTTCCATCTCTGAACATTCTGAATGGACTTCTGCCCCAGTAGAAAGCCCACCTGGATCAATGCATTGTGCCTTCTGGGCTGGGGAGCCTCGGAGTGGACACGCGGGGATGACAGTGACCACAAATCGGAATTTTTCTATTGTAAGTGATTTTTCAAAATTTGGATTTAGCAAAAATAATTGTAGTTTCAGGTTCAGACTCGGGAGGATTCAGGTATTCAAGTAATATGACAAGGGACACAAGCTGTCTCTCCATCACTCGGCCTGCCACCCTCACTCCCTAATGGTGACTTCATTCGGAGTCCACAGAATGACAGTATGGCTGCCAGCAGGTCTGGCTGTCCTGGCAGTCTCAAGGTCAGTGAGAAAGAGCTACCTCCTTCCCCAAACCTTTATATTGACCAGCAACCAGCGTGAGTGGGCCAGCCAACATGGGGCATCTACCACTTCCTAAATGCCAGGCATTGTCTGCATTTTCTTCTTGATCTCATGTTTATTTGGGGTTTGAGGAGAGGGTTTTGTTTTGTAATACTGGCGATTGAACTCAGGGTCACTCTACCACTGAGCTGCGCACCAGCTTTTTCCTCACGTGGGGAGTAACTGTTTTTCCCCTAGCCATGTTCACAAGAACCTTTCACTAGGATCCTTATAAAGCCTCTTCACAGGGCCCAGAGGATTCTCATCATGGCTAATGGTCTCAGGGATCCTTGGGCTCCAGGAAAGGAAGGGCTATCCCCCAGACCTCCTCTCCAGAGATCATCCCACCTAGGAAGGTCAGAGAAGTCATTTCCCAACTCCTTCCTGCTCCCAGACTGCCACAGTGGAAGGCAAGGCATAAGAACACACACCTACTGCTGGTGACCAGCTGACTCTTCCTTAGAATCTGCTCATACAGTTGGGCTTATAGAAAGGCGCCTACCTGAGCCAGGTAAGTGCCTAACCTAAAGCAAGGCTAAAGTGGGCAGCTCCTGCTTACAGGCAGCCATCTGATTCCTTGGTCACCCCTGAGAAGGTAGAGGTAGGAGAAAGATTCCTTCTTCTGGATCTCCAAAGGAGCACCTGCTGGAATCACTATGGACTCTCATGCCAAGCTCAGGCATGTGAGAGCCACAGCTCCACCACTGCCTAGGACCAAACTCATTCATGCAACAAATACTTACTGGCCATGCATTATGTTCCAGGTGCTGTTCCAGGCTCAGGGGGATATGCTAACAATCACACAGGCAAAGCTCCCTGCACTCATGGAGGTGATATTGTCCAGCAGGCCTCAGCAAACTTTTCCTCTAACAACCAGATAGTAAATATGTTTGGATTTGGGGGCCATAAGGTCTCCATCGAAAGGATTTAACTGCCTTCCCAGTAGAAAAGCATCCACAAATGGGTGTGGCTGTGTGCCAATAAAACTTTATTTACGGACACTGATCTTTGAATTCCATTTCATGCATCCTGAAATAAAAGAGTTCTCCCCTGCGCAACCATTTAAAAATGTGCAGATGTATAAAACATTCTTAACGTGAGGGAGGGTGAAATAAATACAGGTGATGCCAATAATAAAAAAAAAAAAGGAAACATACACAACACTTATACGTGCCAGGTATTGTTCTAGTGCTTATGTAAATTAACTCATTTAATCCTTAGAATAACTCTGGGAGAGGTGTAACCATTATTGGCTCCACTTTACTGAGAAGGAAAGAGGGAATGCAGAAATTTACATGGAGTGATACTACCAGAAAACTGTGTGGCCAGGATGCCGACCCAAAACCCCAATGTGCATGGTTTTATACCTTATTCCTATCCTGCTCATAAAAACCCAATGAAGTGATCAATTTGTTAGCACCTTTGTTGAGCAGACAGTCCTAGGCATCAGATCTATAGTACAGGAAGGAAACTCCAAATAACCTTATCAGACAGGTGTCCTCTCCTTCAGTGTAAAGCAGTTAACGGTGGGTGAGGACACCCACTCGTAGGGTCACCCTACTCCCCTTTCTCTCAATTTCCTTGCTTTGCCCCAATCACCCTCCCCTACTGCATCCCCTAGCTCCTCAGCATTCCACATTCTACCGCTTTTCAACTTGAATTCCACTACCAGAATGATGTTGGCATCATTTTAACACTCCCAGATATTCGAAGAGGAAAGATTCAAAGTTAAACAGCGCCTGGAGAGACAGAGACCTGGGGAGGTTTGAAGTCTGGGGGGCGGGGGGATGAGGACAAACCTTGGAAAATAAAATCTCTTAACCAGGCATCTGTCCCCACCCCCACTCTGCCCCCCACCCCCAGCAAGCCTTGGCCTCCTGGTCTCTAAGGAAGGGGCAAGCAGGTGAAGGTTACCATTCTGGGAACTTGGGGGAAATGCTTCTGGCATTAAACAAAGCCTCTTTATATTTAAACAGCCAGCCCAGGATTTTCAGAAAAGTTTCCCCAAGAGTCCCTGAGTGTGTGTGCACAAACAATTACACACCGGTGTAGGCACACAGTGGGATGCACAAATAGCAATTGTGCGCATTCACGCACCCCCTAGAGGGACCCAGCGCAGCCACGACTCCCCGCAACCCCCTGTTCAGTGGAGTGCAAACTCGCTTGCACACCCCATGCAGGCGAGAGTGGGAGGGCAGTGTAGGTTCCAGCAAGAATTCCAGAGCCACAGGGGGCAGAGGGGCAGAAAGCCAGGCTGCGGGGTGGGGAGACGGGTTGGGGAGCCCCGGAGCTGGGGGCACAGGGCGGGGGGCCGGTGGTGGGGTGTTCCTGGCCCCCAACTGAGGAGCCACCCTGCTGGCAGAGTGGGGGAGGACTGTCCTGGAGCCGGGAGCCGAGGGGGATCACCTGGGACTGGGGCACCCCTTAGGGGGCGGGGTAGGGCTGAGCGGGGTAAGGGACCTGGCAGTGTCGTGAGAGGTCTGGGTGCAACCTGGCAGGCAGGAGGTGGCAACTGCGGCCCAGGGGTTTCCCAGAGCGAGGAGCCAGGAGACTCTCCCAGGAGGCTCCTCTGAGGGCCAGGAGGACAATGGTTTGCATGATGGGTCAGACGCCCCCTGCCGCAGACCCCTGGGTTCCTTTCCTCTGGAGGTCTGGGGACACACTGGGCAGGTTCTGTTGGTCCTTCAAGGGCTCGAAAGCTGGGGCACAAGAACCCGTCACTGGCCAATATATTTTTTTTGTTTGTTTCTTTTTGTAGCACTTGGGATTGAACCCAAGGGCACTTTACCACTGAAATACACCCAGTCCTTTTTGTTTTGAGGCAGATCTTAAAGTGCTGAGGCTGGCCTTGATCCCCCTACCTCAGCCTCCAGAGTCACTGGGATTACATGCATGCTCACTACAGGCCTGGATATGTGTAATTTTTGCTTTTATTTATTTATTTCTTTGTTTTGGTGGGAAGGGTGGTACTGGGATTGAATCCAGAGCCTCTTGCTTGCCTGGCAAATCCTCTACCACAGAGGTAAATCCACAGGCCCTTTTCTTATTTTGTTTTTTGTTTGTTTATTTGTTTGTTTTTGCTTTTGATACAAGGTATTGATTCCAAGAGATCTTCACCACTGAGCCAAATCTCCAGCTTTTTAAAAAAAATAAATTATGAGGCTGGTTTTGAACTTGTGATACTTCTGCCTCAGCCTCCAGATAGAAGCTTTGAGTTGGTTGAGTCAGTCAACCCCCACCCCTCCCCAACCCCACAAATAAGTCTGCAATGAAATTTTGGCATTCACATTGAACAACCAGCCCTGGCCAAAGCATTGTTAAAGAAGTAGGTGATACTGAGGCCCAGAACAGAGAACATCAAACTGTGAAACTCGCCAACTCCACAGCTGACCAGAGGCAGAAATGGAACCCAGATTCATGTCTCCCCACCCTCATCCCTGTGGAACATTATACCGACTCAGTCCTGAAAGCAAATGGGCTTGTTTTCCAAGGCCAGATTCAAGTAACTAAGTAAAAAGTAGCTGTCGATAGCTTTCCCCCTTCATTCATTGAACACATTTTGTGTTCCAAAGCTTTACCTGAGAGTCCTTCCTGCATTGCCCACAGCCTTCTAGTCACATTGTGAAGACAAGGCTCAGTGATATATATATGGAACTTACCTCTCGGGTCCACAGCACAGCCAGGATTCAGCCCTGCATCTGGTACCTCATGTTCATGTCCTGCTTCTAGCCATTAAATCAGAACTTTGGGGGTACTAGGGAGTCAATTTTTTTTTAAATCCTCAGAAATTTCCAATGAGTTGCGCTGATGAAAACCACAGCACTATATGTCAGACAGAGACTTTCCAGTCCCAAGTTAGCAAGCCGGGGTTTCTGGGCCCAGTCTGCCCCCTGGAGTGTCTCCTTTGATCTCCAGAGGTATTGTGTACAATTTTGAATTCATTACTAGCAACTAAAAATCTAAATTTTATACCAAAATTTGAATTTCTAACTTTTTCAAAAGAGAATCAGACAAAACCAATTCCTGACTCATTTCCTTTCATTGCATGGATAAAATGAGCAACAGCAGAGAAGGGCAAGGTTTTGTTCAGACACCCACAGCTCAGGTTGAGGGACAGAACTGGTGCTTGGGGGAAACCAGGACTCCTAGCTTTCTGACCTGACCCCAGACAACTGCATGGAATCATTTTAAGATGGAGCTTTTCAGGCAAGCAGGAGTGGTACCTTGGCATGTCAGCTTGAGGTAGGATAGAAGAGATACAAAAAAAAACAGGTAAAAATGAGACAAGAGAAAGGAAAAAAGACACTTTTTCCTTTCATCTGAAAGCACCATCATAAATTTCCTTATACTTTCACTCCCCAAGCCAGTTTTTCTCCTAGACCTGGCACTCCCAAATCATCACCCACAATCTTCAAGTCACAGGAAACTCACCACTTTAGGAAACTGCCCTGTGCACTCTTAATTAGCCCACTAATACATGCATTTTTAAAATTGGTTGAGAAAGGGAGATAGTAAACCTATAACATAGGGTACTTTCCCAATCTTATCTATTGATTAGATAATGGAGAAGATGTCAATCTAAGGATCCCTGGAACTCCCAGAACTCCATAAGCCATCTGTGATCACCAGACTGATGTCATCTCCATATACCTGCCCAGGCCCACACTCACCAAGTTTCCTTTAAAAGAAGAGCCCAAACCACAGAAGTGCTCTCACTCTTGATATAGCCTGTATTCCTGCCCACTCCACCCCTTTTTTTGTACCAGGGATTAAACCCAAGGAGCACTGAACCACTCACTACATCCCCAGCCCCTATTTTTATTGTTTTTATTTTGAGACAGGTTCTTGCTAAGTTGTTGAGGCTGGCCTTGAACTCATGATCCTCCTGCCTGAGTCTCCCTAGTTGCTGGGATTATGGGTGGGCACCATGACACCTGGTTCGAATTCTCTCTTGAATGTGTACTCCTTGCTTTCCTAAATAAATCTGTGTACCTCAATATCTGACACAGGCTAGAATTCTTTACTCTCACATACATTAAGGACCCCATTGTCCTGAATTGAGGTCCTCCTCTCTGGGACCTCATCAGACCCCCTCCAGTGACAAGACCTATCCGAAGCCAACCCCTTGGCTTCTACAGTCCTGTGCTCTTTCCTGCTCCACAGTCTTGTGGGAGACCCAGGAGGCTCCAGCAGGTGTGAGCCTCCATAGATGCTTTCAACAGCCCAGTACTCACAGGTGGGCATGTTAGGCTAGCTGGGGCACTGTCAGGGGCAGGGTGGAATCCAATGAAGAAGGAGCTATCTTGAGGTGGGAGTGAGGCAGATCTCCAGGAATCAGATCCCCAAGTGAAGGCAGATGGACTGATTCACATTCTCAGCCCCTTGGAATGAAAGAGAGGGCTGGGGTCCCTTTCTTCCCACACTGCAGAATCACCAACTGAGGTTAGAACAGACTTAGATGAAGGTTAGCCCTGGGAGAGACCTTGGGAACTGAACTGGGGTGGAGGTGGCAGATGGGCTTCATCTCACATGCCATCTGGCATGGGGGATGGAGGGCTTCCCAGGTGGGTACTGCAGGAAGCAAGGCCAAGATTGGAAGGGCGAGGGTCAGCATGGCATGGGCAGGAGGTGGGGGCCAGATTGGACAGGCCATGAGGCCATTAAGCTTTGATTCATCATAGGAGAGATGGGAAAATGCTGACAAGGGTTTTAGGGGTTAAGGACCAACTAAGGCCAGAGGACTCTGCAGGCTGCAGAGTAGAAGCAGAGCCAGAACCAGGACTATTAGAGCTGCCAGATAGATGCAGTGCTGGGGGCTGGGTGGCGGCTCAGTGGTAGAGCACTGGCCTAGTACGTGCGAGGCACTGTGTTAAGCATAGATATAAATAAATAAAATAAAGGTATTGTGTTCCTCTGGAACTTGACAACAAGACACAGTGCAGGACAGGGTGACCAGATAGGTGTGGAGATCCAGAGACATGCCTATCCCCCCTCCCCCCCACTCAAAAAGAGCACAGGCCAGTTACAGGGACCTGTGCCCAAGTGGTAAGCTGGGATCAAGTCACTGCCAGCTACTGAGACACACTCCCAGCTGTTTCCACAAGTCAGCTTGGGAGCTGGGAAGCTTCTCTTGGTCTCCAACTCCTTAAAAAAGCAGCAAACCAGCTGGCCCATGCCTGTAATCCCAGTGACTTGGGTGGCTGAGGCAGGAGGATGTGAGTTCAAAGCCAACCTCAGCAACTTAATGAGGCCCTAAGCAACTCAGTCAGACCCTGTCTCTAAATAAAATATTTTAAAAAGGGATGGGGATGTGGTTTAAGCACCCCTGGGTTCAATTCCAGGTGCCAACCCCCATGCCAGAAGCTCAGATGTTCAAGGCCAACAGGGCCATGAGGCACGAGGCACCCACAGGAGGACTGGTCCTGTGCTGTTACTGATTTAGCCTGTGATTTGAGGAGACATACACCCCCTATCAGGTCTTAGTAGGTGGGGGTCTGACGGTTGTCTTCCAAGCTGACCACATTGGCTAGATTTTCTCACTTCGACCATAAACAACCTGGCCCTAGGACAAGGGCTGCAGAAGATGCCGGAAGTGTGGGCTGAATGGTCACTTTCGAGGCAGAGAAGAGGTATATCAAGGACACCTTGTGCATTTCAGGATGAAGTCTGCCCAGCAAAGGCCACAGATCTCCCAAGACGTGCCTGAGGGTCCTTCTTATCATATGTCCTCAGTTCACAGGCCTCTGAGCTCATGGAGCAGTTTGCAGATACACCTGGCCGCTATCAGGGCAGCAGCTGAAGGAGAATCTCTGCCCAGGAGACCAGACCACCCAGGATCAAGAGGCTCTGGTCCCTGCCCAGGACCCCAGGCATGGTCCCATCTCCCTTCTGAGGCTGCCTGTTGTGAGCCAGAGGATGGACCTGGGGCTGCAGGAAGGGCAGGGACCCTCCCTACTCTGCCTCATCAGCTGTGTGTCCTGGGGTAAGCCACATCCTGGCCTTGCCCAGAGCCTGGGGCAGCAGTGAGATCTGGAAGAGGAAATGAACTGAGGAGGAGCACCTGAGGCCATGCAACCAGTGCTCTGTCCCATGCCAATGTCCAGAGTCCAGTGTTCACAGTTGGGCTGGACTGAGGAGGGGCTTCCAGGGACGGGGAGGCCGACACTAAGGGTGGAATGAGATGGACATCATTACCCTAGGTACATGTATGATTGAAGAATGGTGCAACTCTACATCATGTACAACCAAAGAGTGAAAAATTCTACTCCATTTGTGAACAAGGAATCAAAAAGCTTTCTGCTGTCATGTGTAACTGATTAGAACTAATAATAAATTAATTAATTAAAAAAGAGTCACCAAGGTGGCCTTTGCATCTGGGCAGCTGAGGGGTGGGAAGGGAGGCAGCATCTTTGAGTTTGGAGTCCAACTTGTGTGAGTTCAAATCCTGACCCTGCCACTTGCTGTGTGACCCTGGGAAAGTTATTTAGCCTCTCAGATCCTTTATTTTCACATCTATAAAATAAGATGAATAACAACAGCCAATATTAAAGCCAAGAGCCTCTCTAGTCCCAGCTACTTTGGAGGCTGAAAGAGAAGGATTCCTTGACCCTAAGAGTTTGGGCCCAGATCTCATTTCAAATAAATCAATAATAAAAGTCAACATTAAGTTCTAGAAATTGCTGTAAACCCTTTAAATGCTTTATATCATTCTATAATACCACACTGGTGTGTAGGTGCTATTTTAGTCCCAGGGGATAGAATCAGAAATCAAGGCCCAGAGAAGCAAAGTAATTTAACCAGATCACATAGCTGATAGGTGGCAGATGATCCCAACAAGGTCCCTAACTCCCACCTACCAGAGTTAGTGAGGATCAGCTTGTCACATGGAGGTCAAAGTTATGCGTTTGCTGTTGTTATTGTCGTGATGGTGGCTGTATTAGTTTGCTAGAGCTTATGTAACAAGGATCACTGATTTTTTTTCTCTTTCTTTCCTTCTAATCGGATGACTTAAACAATCAAAAGTCTGAAATCAAGTGTTGGCAGAGTTAGTTTCTGCTGCATCCTCCCTCCTTTCCTGTCTCCTCCCTGTGTCTTCACCTGGTCTTCTTTCTGTTTGTGTCTGTGTCCTCTCCTTATGAAGATATGTGTCCTATGGAAGTATGGCCATTCCTCATGACTTTTGTTTTGTTATTGTTTTTCCCAGAAATAAACTTGCTTTGTAATTAATATAATTTCTGGACCTTGGAATCTAACAGGACAGCTGGAACCCAAAGTTCCCTGTGAGTCTAAAACTATGCAGGGGATCAGGAGTGATCCAAGACAGGTGTGGAAAGAAGGAGGAAGTAGACTTTGGAGTGATTAGTTCTGCCCTGAGTGGGGGTGGGTAAGTGGAAAGGGAGGGGAAGAGTGGGCACACCTGTAATCTCAGTGGCTTGGGAGGCTGAGGCAGGAGAATTGTGAGTTCAAAGGCAGCCTGAGAAACTTAGTGAGGACCTAAACAACTCAGTGAGGCCTTGTCTCTAAACAAAATACAAAATAAGGCTGAGTGCCCCTGAGTTTAATCCCTAGTACCAAGATAAAAAAAAAGAAAAAAAGGGAGGTATTCAGTCCTGCAGTGATTCAGCTCTGGGAGTGGGGTTGGCTATCCCCTAGAATGTATGGAGAGACACATGCTCAGCAGTCACCAGGACACAGTAGTAGAGGCAGAAATGTCCAAGGAACATCAACTCAATAGCGTGGGGGGAATGGCTCTTGTTTTGTGTACCTGTAGCAGAGGAAGCACAGCTAGTCCCAGGAGAATTAGAGGGTGTGTAGAAGCCCAGGGGGAAGTTGGATGCAGCTGTCCTCTTGTACACTCCCAAAATGCCCACTCTTTGAGCTGTGTTGGCCTCTTTTTTACTCAACTTTAAAGACTCTGTCACCAAATACAGTCACATGTACTGGGGGTTAGGACTCCAAAAAATGAAATTCAGAATGGGCACCATTTGGTCCATAGTGGTGAGAAATGTGGTTTCCTGTTACCATGGCAGGGACAGAGAGGGAACAGGGTGGAGGACAGACAGCAGCTGCCCAGATGCCCCCTTGGTCCTGCAGGCCCAAGCCAAGGAAGGCTGGACACCATATCAGGGCCACATCCATGAGGAAGAAGCCTGTGGGGTAGAGGCCTTCACACATCTGGGCCTGGGATGGAAATTCATGCCCAGCACTTTGGGGATTGTTTCCCCAGTCCTTGCCTGTCCCCAGGGTCGGACAGGGTACCAGGCTCCACCCTGCCAGTCATGCTTTCTCCCACACAGGTGGACCAAGAGCATGTCTCACGGGCCAGGAAGCCTCCTCCAGCTCCTATTCTTCCTCAGGAAGTGCTTTCTTAAGCCTTCATGGGGGAGAGGGCGGCTTAGTGGTAGAGATCTGGACGAGCAGGTGTGAGGTCCTTGGATCCTTCCCCAGAATCAACAAAAGAAAAACTCTGCCCCCAGAAGGAAACAATGACGATAAAAAGGATTTTCCAACCCCCTCAGGAACACTGGGCTCTTCAGCCTTGTTTTTTTTTTTTTTTTTTTTTTTTTTTTTTTTTTTTTTTTTTTTTCCCATCTCACACCCAATCTGGGTTTGGCCAGCCTGGGAGTGGTGGCTGACACACCGCCATAGTGTCCAACCAGCCACAGTGCTGGCTCTGGAGATTTTTTCTGGAAGGCAAGTCCTGAAGCCAGCATAGTCAGGTCTGGGCTCATCCTGGGGTCACATGTCCCTTTTTCTCCAAAAGATATCTCATTCCTTCCAACTAGCTCCCACCTCCCTAGGGCTGGCTGCCCCTGCTCTCTCCTCCTGGACTGTCTCCAGTCTTCTCCTGTGGATCAGCCACCAAACAGCCAGCGGGACCTTCTCAACATACCATTTTGCTCTGCTAGGAGCATGCAGACCAGGGCAGGAGGAGGCTGGTGCACATTTGTGGGCACTGGGGATGGAAACCAGGGCCTCGGGGGTGCAAGGCAAGCACTCTACCACCGAGCCCCAGCCCCAGCACCAGGACTACACTTTGTTCTTTCTTCCCTCTCCACTGGGGACTTGGTCAGAGTTCCTAAGGGCCTGGAGGGTGGGTCGTTTCTTTGGCAAAAGAGGGATTAACAGTGAGTGCACCAGAGTATATCTAAAAAGAACAGATTTTTAAAAAATTAAAAGAAAAAACAGCAATAAGTGCAGCTGCATGGCCTGTGGTAACAACAGCCCCAGGCTAGTTGTGCTTCTGTGTAACCTTACCCCAGAACAGGGGCCAGCTGATGGGCAGACACTCGCTAAGGTGGTATTATTGCCTGAAGTCCAGATCAGGATGGTGGCCAACCTCGTGTCCTTCCAAAGGTAGAAAAGTTTGGGCATAAATGGACAGAAGGAGAAATAATCACTGAGGGTCAAGAAATGATTGGAAGGAGGGAAATTCAAGGAATACGGATACCTGAAGAGGCTCAGAGCAAGAGAGGACAGTCTCTCTTAGGTCAATCAGAGCAGATTCCTAAAAAGACAAAGCCATTTGACAAGATCACTTCTGTTTTTGGAACCTGAAAAGATCAAATGGAAGCCTGCAAACCTGGTGACCTAGTTCTGGGAAACATTTCCATATGTCTGAAGGGTGGAATGAACTAATTATTAATGATTGAATGGACTTATAGTAATACCCATGTCTTCTGAGTTGTACATCACCTTGCAGTGAGGGATTTGTGTTTGAAGTCCACTGACTATGATATTGTGGTTGATTGATTGATTGATTAATTTGTGTAGTACTTGGAGTTGAGCCCAGGGGTGCTCTGTCACTGAGTTATATTTGTGGCTCTTTATATTTTATTTTTATGAGGCAGGGTCTTGCTAAGTTACCAAGACTGGCCTCCAACATGGGATCCTCCTACTTCAGTCTCCCTAAGTTTCTGGGATTATAGACCAGCGCCACCTCTCCCAGCTGACATTGTGATTTATAAATAAAGAAAATATTTTGGAGCCATGCATGGTGGTGCATGCCTGTAATCCTAGTGACTCCAGAGGCTGAGTCAGAAGGATCCCAAGTTCAAGGCCAGCTTCAGTAACTTAGCAAGATCCTGTCTCAAAATAAAAAAGTACCGGGCTGTGGATGTGGCTCAAGCGGTAGCGCACTTGCCTGGCATGCATGCGGCCCGGGTTCGATCCTCTGAACCACATACAAACAAAGATGTTGTGTCTGCCAAAAACTAAAAAAAATAAATAAATATTAAAATTTTCTCTCTCTCTCTCTCTCTCTGTCTCTCTCTCTCTTAAAAAAAATTAAATAAAAAAGTACTTGGGGTATAGCTCAGTGATAGAGCACCCCTGAATTCAATCCCCAGTACTATAACACACACACACACACACACACACACACACACACACACACATTTTGGTCTTCATTCCCAGTTCCTGGCACAGAGTTCCTAAATGCTTGCAATTTCCTAGGTGATAGTAGTGTCCTTTGCTTTAATGAGGTGACTTTCTTGGTAGTTTTCTGGATGGGGACTGCTATCCAACATGATCAAGCCATAATTAGAAGTTTGGATCCTTCCATGTCAGTCCTCATCCTCTAGGGAGGGGAGAGGGGCTGGATATTAGGTTGAAAATAAAGCAGGCCTAGGGCTGGGGTGTAGCTCAGTGATGGAGCGATTGCCCAGTGTTCAAATCCCAACTCTGCTCAATAAGCCAGTCGGTCATACCTCCAATATAAAACACTCCTAAACATTCTGAACTTTGGGGACTCACTGTATTTCCAGATTGGTGAATACATTCACGTGCCAAGAGGGCGATGCATCCCAACTCCATGGGAACAGCAGCTCCTTCCCTGAGGACTGGTTCAGAGCTCTACCACCGAGCCCCAGCCCCAGCCCCAGGACTACACTTTTGTTCTTTCTTCTCTCACATTTTTTCTTTCTTGCTGTTCATTGATGTCTTTTATCATATCCTTTAATGAACCAGGAGGCAAGTTCCCCTGAGTTCTGTGAGCCTTCTTGTTTAGTTATCAAACCTGAGGTAGGCACCGTGTGAACTCCAATTTATTATAGCCAGTTGGTGTGACATATAGGTGACAACCTGTGACTTACAAGGGGCATCTGGACTAGGGTGGGGGCAGGCTTGTGGGGCTGAGTCCTTCACCTGTGAAATCTAACTTACCTCTCAATGGTGTCAGAATTGAGCTGAATGGCAGGTCACCCAGCAGATGTCCATTGGAGAAATGTGTGGTGCAGGAAAGCAACCCCCACACCTGGCCACAGAAGTCCTCTGTGCTGGCCGTTGAGAGCGCAGGAAGGAAAAAACAGTTTGCTTGTTCTGTTATATAAGCACTAAGTTACTCTCACTTGCTGTCAGCTCCTACGGACTCCCACGAGCCCTCCTTCTCCAAAGGCTTTGATCATCTCTGTTTTCTGAGCATCCATGGCAAGGCTGACCTTAGGCCAGCATGCCCACATTCCCAGCAACTTCTGCAGCTGGGGCCTGGATCTGTTGGGCTCAGTTGGTGGAGAAAACCTATCTCTTGTGTTTACCCCAGGACTTCAAAGAACCAGGAAATTATTTGTTCAGCCTAGACAGGTCTGAACTTCAAGGTCTCCCACCGTCGAGCCATGCTCGCTACTTGGGAATATTTTACCCAGAATTTGGGACTGAGCCTATGGCAGGGAATAGGGGTGTGACCACTCTGCCCAGAGACCCACACCCTCTGATAGGCTCAGTTTCCCCCAACTCTCCCTGGACACCACAGTAGCCCCTAGCTCTCGTCCAAGGGCTCATACTTTCTAGAACAAATGGTCAAAGTCATTGCATTAGTTTACTGTTGCTGCTGTAACAAATTTGCACAAATGAGGGATTTAAAGCAACACAAATTTATCTTACAGTCCTGAAGGCCAGAAGTCAGAAGTGGGCCCCAAGCTCCTCCCCTGCCCTCCAGTATTGGCAGGGCTCCATTCTTTCTGGAGCATTCCTGGCCATTTCCAAGTCCTAAAGACCTCTTGCATTCCTTGCCTTGTGGCCCCTTCCTCTATTTTCAAAGACAGCATCTGCAGATCTCTTCCCTCCTCTCGTCTTCTGCCTGCTTCTGCTACTTCAAAGGACCCTTGTGATTACCCTGCCCTGGCCCCCAGTGTAAGAAACCAAGGGCATCTTTTTTGTCTTGAGGCCATCTTAGAGCAGCCTTGATTTTATCTGCAAACTTAATTCCCCCTTGCCACCTTATATAACATATTTACAGACTCCAGGAATTAGGACATAGATGTCTCTGGGGGGTCATTATTCTGTCTACCACAGCAAAAGGCACCATGCCTCTCAGCACTGGAAAAAAAAAAGATAGAGAGTGAAAAAAAAGTCACCATGCCCCAGTTAGAAGGCACAGGTGGCAGTTAAGTTAGTTGGCTCTGGAGGCACTCACCTGGGTTCAAGTTCACCAGCAAAATGACCTTGGGCAATTTGCTTCACTTCTCCAAACCTCAGTCTCCTCATTTTTAAAATGGAGGATAATGTGATACATCTATACAATGGAATAATACTACTCAACAGTAAAAAGGAATAGATTATGACTATATCACAGCAGGGTGGACAAATTTTTATGAGTGAATGAAGCCAGATTTTTGTTAAAAGCACATATCACAGGATTTTGTTTATATATAATTCTAGAAAATGTAAACTATTTTATAATGTCAGCAGATTGGTGGTTACTTGTGCTCAGAGGGTGCAATCACAGGTAGCATAAACAAACTTTTGGGCAGAGTACAGTGGTGCATGCATGTTATCCCAGACACTTAGGAGGCTGAGGCAAGAGGATCACAAGTTTGAGGCCAGCCTGGACAATTTAGTGAGACCCTCTGCAAAGACCCTATCTCAAAAAAAAAAAAAAAAAGTAAAAAATAAATAAATAAATAAAGGGGTTGGGAATGTAATGCAATGGTAAAGTACCCCTGAGTTCAATCCCCGGTATCAAAAAAGAAAAAGAAAGAAAGAAAATTTGAGGATGATGAGGTGATGGAGAAGTTCACTATCTTGATTGTGTAGATGGTTTTGTGGATGTATATAATAAATTGTTCACTTTAAAATATGTAGTTGACTATCTGTCAAAAATATGTATTGTTGGGGCTGAGGTTGAGGCTCAGCAGTGGAGCACTCACCTAGCACATGTGAGGCACTGGGCTGGATCCTCAGCACCACATAAAAATAAGAAAACAAATAAAAGTAAAGGTATTATGTCCAACTACAACTAAAAATAACATTTTAAAATATGTATTGTTGATTGCACATTGTTTAACCCTCAGTAAAGCTGTTTAAAAGTGAATTCCACTATACCAACATCCATCAAGTCCCACAATGTAATTATGTGAATATCTTCCTGATACTTTGGTCAGGTAGGCCAGCACTGGCCACAGTCGTTCATTCATTCATTCATTCATCAAATGTAACCTCCATTAAGCAGCCGCAGTGCTAGGACATGAAGATGGACCTGCTGAGTGCCTGGTCTGAGGAGAGAAATAGATGAGGAAACAGGTCCACATGGTGAGGAATGGGCCCCTGAAGACTCACACACAGGAAGCCACCAAGGCAAGGAGGAATCAGGGAAGGCTTCAGAGAGGAGGAGGCAACATTTTTATGGGTCTTGAAGAATGTGTAGGAGTTTGCCATGAGAAAAAGAGTTATATATTGTTGTGTAACGAATTACCCACCACTTACAACTTCAAGGAACCATCTTATTATGCTCTTAAGAGTCTACAGGTCAGGGGCTGGGGTTGGGGCTCAGTGGTAGAGTGCTTGCCTTGCACATGTGAGGCCCTGGGTTCCATCCTCAGCACCAAATAAAAATAAATACATGAAATAAAGGTATTGTGTCCATCTACAACTAAAACAAAACAAAACAAAACAACAGTCAGTAGGTCAGGAATGTGGGCAGGGCAGAGTGGAGGGAGCTTGTCTCTGCTCCTTAGAGTCTGAGGTCTCAGTAGGAAAACTAGAGACTGGAGCAACTTAAAAACTGGAGGCTGAAATGATCTGATATCTCCTGTGTCTGGCCAGGGTGACCCAGAGACTGGGACTGCCAGCCCCTCTCCCACAGGTGTGGCATGGGCTCTTTCCCATCAGGGTGCCTTGGAGAGGAAGCATTGCACTAGAGAAGAGGCTCTGCACTGCGTTGTGTGACAGCCTTGGAAGTCACAGGCAGAACTCCCCCTGCATTCTATTGGATGAAGCATCCTAAGCCCACCCAGATTCCAGGGGCTCTGATTGGGGAACTGCTCCACTGTGTTCAGGGAGGGTTGCTGATGATGAAAACATCTGATGTATCCTAGGAGCACTTATGTCACATGCCAACACCATTCTGAGTGCTCTTTATGCAGAAACTCATGGAGTCCCCCAATCATCCTGAGGCATGGGGAACATCTACAAAGTCAGAAAGTGGGCAAGAAGGAGAGCTGAGATTTGAACCATGTGGTGCCAGTGGGGAGGGCTGGAGCTGCGTCTGTAGGGGGGCAGGGGGCAAGGGCCTGAAGACCCCTGCCAGACACATGGAAGAGCCTGGAGTTCAGGCCAAGAACAGTAGGGAGCCATGGAGGGGACTTCTGCCGGAAAATAGCGTGACCAGATCTGTGTCTCAGGATGAGCCCTGCAGGGATGGGCAGAGCAGGAACTGAAGGAGCCAGAGCCAGAGATGGGTGGGAAAACCAGCAGTTGTTGCAAGGACTCAGGGAGGACCTTGATGTGGGGAAGACAGGACAGGCTCTATGAGGGGGTCAATAAGTGCTGTCCTTCAAATGGTCTGCAGTCCTTAAATATCTTGCGTTTGAATGACATTCTTTCTTACTTTCTTTTGATGCTGGAGATTGAACTCAGGGGTGCTCAACCACTGAGCTACATCCCCAGCAACCCCCTTAAAGATGTTTCTTTAAGACAGACTGTCTCTAGGTTGCTGAGGATCTCACCAAGATGCGGAGGCCGGCCTTGAACTTGTGATCCTCTTGCACCAACCTCCTGAGTTGCTGGTGTTATAAGCATGTGCCACTGTGCCTGGCTGGAAGAACATTCTTATAATATATATACAATTAAAAAAATCTAAATACTACAATACATTTAACATTTTAAAACCTATGTGAAGTATAATAAATAAAATGTTTATATATTATGTAATAGTACAGAAATACGTAATGTAAATATACAAATAACATAAATATAGAACATAATATCAATGCATAAATAATGTATAGATACATAATATAAATGATATATATGTATGTATATATATATATATATATATATATATATATATATATATTTGTGTGTATTTGTATTATAAAAGATTATATATATATATATATATATATATATATATATATATATATATATATATATATATCAGCCCCTAATTTATATTAATTATAAATTATAACAAGTTAAATTATAATATATATTATTATGCATTTATAATAATATGTATTGTAGTATATAAAATATGGTATATAAAAATTCTTACAATGTATTTTAAGCCCAGCTTAAAATAGAAAGCTCAAACTGTACTCCAATTTATTTCCTTATTATCTATTTCTTTACTTTGGTGGTCTCAGAAAGAGCCTTAAGTGTGCTAAGCGAGTGCTCTACCACTCACTGCTTGACATCCCTCTCGTAATCCCAATTTATTTTATTTTATTTATTTATTTTGGTCCTGGGAATTGAACCCAGGGGTGATTTACCACCAAGCTACACTCCCAGCCTTTTTCATTTTTTAAATTTTGAGAAACGGTCAAACTAAGTTGCTGAGGCTGGCCTTGAACATGCTGTTTTTTTTGGTGCATTGCTGGGTTTACATGTTTGCAACACCACGTCCAGCACCTTGATCTTTCTTTATTTATTTTTTATTTTTGTTTCTTTGGTATTGGGGATTGAACCCAGGGCCAGTTGCACTGAGATACATCCACAGTCTTCGGTTTGTTTAAAATGTACTTACCTCCTGTGCAGTTTACTCTCCTCCGGCCTCTACCTACTCTCTTCGCCTCTCTGTCCTCTGGCATTCCTAATACTGCAGATCCCCTCAACCAGGCTCCTCTCTCTTGGGTGTTCTGAGTCCCTCTAGGTAAGGCCACAACTCCTGGTGGCCCTTCTGCACAGCTCCAGAACTCACTGCATTCTGGCAACACCCCTCCTCACCCCCCAAATGATACAACTACACACACACATACATACACACACACACACAGGTCTAGATGGAAACACTTCAAATTGTAAATAGCACTTATTTATTTATTTTTAGTTGGACTCAATACCTTTATTTCATTTATTTATTTTATATGGGGCTGAGGATCGAACTCAGGACCTCGCACGTGCTAGGTGAGTGCTCTCCACTGAGCCATAATGGCAGCCCAGTATTTTGCATTTATTCAGGTGGTAGGATTAGAGGCATTTTTCTATAATTTCTACTTTTCTAATTTTTTTGCAATGAACTCCTATAACTTTCATAACTTAACAAAATAGCATTCTGGGGATGGGAGTAGGGCTCAGTGGTAGAGAGCTTGCCTAGCATGTGCAAGGCCCTGGGTTCCATCCTCAGCACCACCCAAAACAAATAACTACAAAAAGTTGTCATGCCTCTTCCTCCCACTCCCCTCTCTCTTGGATCACTGGCTCTGGAGGAAGCCAGGGACCCTTTCATGATGACACTCAAGCAGCCCTATGGAGAAGACAGCATAATGAGGAACTGAGGCCTCCTGCCAACAGCCCAGAGAGCGAGCCACATCGCAGCAAATCCTCCAGCCCCAGTCCAACCCTCAGACAACTGCGGTCCTGCAGCCTCATGAGAGACTGATCCAGAAGCACCCAGCTGAGCCACTCTGATTTCTGACCCACAGCCTATGTGGAAGAGGATTTAACATATTGTGTTAATGCCACTTTTAATTTCTAGGGTCATTTGAAACAGAGAAACATCACTAATAGCGCGTTATGAATGGATCCCTGGATTCCAGTTTGGATGTTAGGTTAGATGAGATTCAAGATGGGGAACTGTCATGGGGAAGAGGGTAGTCTCTGCTTGGGGGACGTTGAGCTTAGGGGTCTTGGGTGAAGGTGGCCCATGGAAAATGGGTATAAAGGTTTGAATGTTAAAAGAGAAAGATCAGGAGAGGGAGAGGTGGGAAAAGACACTTAGGGAAGAGTTCATGGAGCAGAGAGAGTACAGGGCTGAGGAAGGGCCCGAGAGAAGACCACAGTGGAGGGGGCAAAGGAGAAGCCATCAGAGAGGCAGAAAGAGACTAGGGAACAGAGTAGTGTTTGGGAGAGGGAGAACTTTGGAAAGCCATGGACTGAGAGGGGACTGTAAAGTCCCCAGTTGCACCATGGTGGCCTTGCTGAGAGAGTAGCTCCAAGTTTTCAGTCTTCTAAGTTCTTCTGGCTGAGGACTTTCCTCAGTGATGTCAATCCTCAGTATCCTGGACACCCTCCCTGTCTTCACATGGATACCAAAATCTCTGGGTGCTCAAGTCCCTTAAACAAAATGGCACAGTATTTTGTTGTCACCTGTGCCTACTTCCTGTGTACTTTCAACCACCTCTAGAGGACTTACAGTGCTAATTCAATACACATGCTATGGAAATCACTGTTATAGTGCAATTTTGTTTAAATCATGTTTTCTTGTTGCATTTCTATTTTTTAAAATCTTTTCTCTCCACGGTCCAATTGGTGGATACGGAACCTGAAGGTTGGGCCTACTGTCCATCCTCCCATAGACAAAGGACAACCCACCCTCACCCTGGGCCAAGAATGTTCAGGCAAATTCTCCAACCCTAGGAAACGGATCACCTAGAGCTTGTGGGGAGAGGGGTCCTCACATAGGTGGCCCCTGTTCCTTGTGCTTACTCTTTTGGGAATGGGTTTGTTTTATTTTTTCATTTTTTTTCCTTGTACCTTTCAAGAGCTTTCTCAATTTCTTCTTCCTCTTTCCATGCTCCTGTCTGGGGAATGAAGTGTAGAGAAACCAACCTCTAAACATACACTCCACTGAAACGCACTTATGGATCCAAGTTGGAGGGGCGGGGGTTCCTCTTAAGATCCGGCCTGTTCATGAGTAACTTCAGTGGTGGCAACTTCAAGGGGAGGGAAGGCTCCTTCAAAACTCCATTCAGCATCCACGTGGAACCAACTTTCCTTCCCTGGGTTCTCAAAGCCCAATTTAATCCAAGCTTATTAACACATAACATTTTAATTTGCCTTTTCAATATGTTCTGCACTGTATAAGTGTAACAAATTTTATAATATCAGAAGTAAGTATGTCATATGTTAATTACAATGCTTTATGTCTTCAAGTTGGGGGTAACCTCTGTGGAAAAGAGATTGCTGTAAAGAGAGACAGTTTCTGGTCTTTCCTCCCCCCATCCCCAAATTGCTGTATTGAAAGAAATCCAAAAGGAAAAAAAAATAAATTTCTTAGGTACAAAAAATGAGCTGAAATCTCATGTTCTCCAGTGTCTCCATGTGGGTTGCTCCAGAAGCAGAGAATGAGCTAAGGTTCCCAGTGTATGTTGTTTACTTGGAGCCAGGAAGTCCCTGAGGGGAGAGGGAAATTAAGGGGAAGAGGAGCCATCAGTAAAAGATGTATTATGGATCCTGCTGCCCATCCTGCTGGGAACTGTGGGACCCAGTGCAGGACATATCCCACTTCAAAATTATCAACAGAGAGGGGAGGGTCTGTCAATCATTGGTTAAGAGCTATTTCCAAGGGCCATTAATTCCCTGGCAGTCCACTGCATGGTGGCAAACTTGGCCCCAGTTCCCAGATAAAGCCACTGACAAAGGAAGGCAGGTGCAGGCAGTAGAAGTTGGGCTGGAGCATGCTGAAGGGGTCAGAGTGGGGGAAAAGGTGTGGCCCAGAAATCCCCAGGATGATACAGCACAGACCCAAGTGCCCCTTGCACAACCTACAGCCCCAGCATAAGCTTGTTAATTCCTGGATTGTGCCAACATTCAATGCAGGTCTGAATTTTCCTGGGCCAGGAGAGATTCTGAATCTTCAGAGCTAAACCAGCCAGGAAATAATTTTGAGCATTTATAAGGCACTAGGTAGATACTTGATAGGACTGGAGACTCAGTTATGAGTCTTGATTTTTGTCCTGTACATGCATACAGTGTGCAGACTGTCACACAGAGGTGCAATGTGAACCTCTAGTGGCAGACAGCATCAATCTAGGGGGTTGCAAGAACACTTTTAATTTTTACTTTGTTAGTTATATATTTATTTCAGTGAGTATCCAAAACGTATTTTACCATTCACCTAAAGTTTGGTTTTCCTTTTCTGTAGCACTAAAGATTAAACCCAGAGCTGGGCATGGTGGCCTATGCTTATAATGCTAGTGACTCAGGAGGATGAGGCAAGAAGATTGCAAGTTCAAGGTCAGCCTTAACAATTTAGTGAGACCCCATATCAAGATGAAATATTAAAAAGGCTGGAGATGTAATTAAGTGGTAAAACACCCTTAGGCTCAATTGCCAGTACAAAAAAAAAAAAAAAGTTCCCACCCAGGGCCTCATACCTGCTAGGTAAGTAATCTGCCACTGAGCTACATCCCCAGTCCTTGGTTTTCATGGATATTATTGCTTAGGATCTGACTGAGTTTAGAAGATGAGCCAATCCAAAATGTTACTAATGGGTGAATAGATTAAAAAAAAAATGTGGTTAACACCAAACCGGGTATTAGCCATAAAAAATAAAATTCTGACACACGCTGTAACATAGAAGCACCTTGAAAACGTTATGCTAAGTGAAATAAGTCAGGCTCAGAAAACAAAATCATGGCAAGATTCCACTTGCCTTAGATATCTCAAGTGGGAATATTTATGGAGACAAAGTAAAATAGATATTACTGGAGGCTGTGGGGAGAAGGGAATGGAGTTATTTAATGAGGACAGAGCTTCTGTTTGGGATGATGGAAAGTTCCAGAGATGTGTAGAGGGATGGTTGTGTAACTTATTGCCACTGGAACCTGGAGTGAATGATGGTTAGGGGCTGAGGAGGCTGCTCAGTGGTAGAATGCTTGCCTAACCTGGAAGTCGCCTGATGCCAGGAGATGGGCACGTCCACCATGGTGTGTGCGGGGGCTATGACAGGTGCCGACCCTGTCTGTGACAATACTGCAGCTCCAGGCCAGGAGTGGTGGTGCACACTTGAAACCCAGCAGTGCAGGAGGCTGAGGCAGGAGGATGGTGAGTTCAAAGCCAGCCTCAGCAACTTAGTGAGACCCTGTCTCAAAATGAAAATCTGAAAAGGGCTGAGGATGTGGCTTCATGGTTAAGCACCCCTGGGCTGTAACCCAAGTACAAAAAATAAAAATAAAAAAGTGGGGTTCCATCCTGGTAATGTTTTATATTGCGACAAGTTCTTCCTGGTGTATGGTGGGGGGAGAGAGGAAAACATTGTTCCAACACAGGTGGCTCTGCCCACCATGCTCTCCAGGAGTAAGCCCTGCCCTCCTACCTTCTTTGGTCATGGGCCACCTGAGACTGCTTCCCTGCATTGAGGACACTGGTAGTGTTTCAAGATATATATTCTTCCTTCCACTTGATTCCTCAATGCAAAACATAAACATCACCAAGTCCTAACTTAAAGACACTGGCCATGTTCATTTGTTGGGAGAGACCCAGGGCAGGTAGGGAAGGGGTCTCCAACATGGCACCTACCTGAGACATAACAGATGCCTCCTTTGGGGTGTCCATGCCCCCATACTCTCTCTTGCTCTTCGGTGACCCTGTCTCATTTGTCATCGCTGACAGTAAGGTCCCCCGTGAGTCTCATCTCCACAGAAATAAGGCCAAGGCCATGTCAGTCACACTCACTGCTGTGTCACCACCACTAACCTGGGGCCTGGGGCTACCCATCAAATAAACTCACAGCACATGCTGGTGCCTGACCCTGAGCCACAGGCTTGATGACTGTTCTCTTAACAAATTACCATCAGCCTGTGACATAGAGCTTCTGAATAATTTTTTAATTTTATATTGTTTTGGGGATTACCAGGGATTGAACTCAGGGGCACTTGACCACTGAGCCACATCTGCAGCCCTATTTTGTATTTTATTTAAAGAAGTCCCACCGAGTTGCTTAGCAACTTGTTTTTTTTTTTTAATTTTTATTCTTTAGTTTTAGGTGGACATCTTTATTTATTTATGGTGATGAGGATGGAACCCTGTTCCTCACACATGCTAGGCAAGCGCTCTCTCAACTGAGCCACAACCCCAACCCTTAGTGCCTCGCTTTTGCAGAGGCTGGTTTTGAACTCACAATCCTCCTGCCTCAGCCTCCCAAGCCACTGGGATTTCATGTGGGCATCACTGTGCCTGGCTTTATCTTATATTTGAGGCGAGGTCTTGCTTATGTCGACCAGGTTGGCTTCCAACTCCTAGGCTCCAGTGATTCTCATTGTCACAGCCTCCTGTACAGCAGGGACAGCGGGGACTACAAGGTCATGCCACCATGACTGACTTCTTATTTTTAAACAAGGCTGTTCTGGAGCTGAGGCTGGGGCTCCGTGGTAGAGCTGCTTGCCTAGCTTGCAAGAGGCACTGGGTTCGATCCTAAGCACCACATAAAAATAAATAAAATAAAGGTTAAAAAAATACAACAACATGATTTTAAAAACAGACAAACAAGCAAGATTGTTCTGATGTCCCAATTTTACAGATGAAGCTGTGGAGGCTGGGGCTGGGTAACTTGCTATAGCAGAAGCTGTGGGTGCTCCACCCATGACCCCCTCCCATCCCGCTCAAGGCCCTGACTGTGCGGGGGGACAGAGAGCCAAGCCATGTTATTGGTATAGCCTGGGACACATAGGCTGGCAGAAGCTCAGCCACTTTCCTCAGTATCCCCACTTGTCCTGGGGAGTCTGTGTCTTACAGCATAACAGATGAGCCATGTCTTGCAGGCATGGTGGACTGTGTCTGGACAGTCAAGGGGGTGGGATTAGAATGAGGGTGAGCAAGAAGAAATAAGGTCCCTGTGGCCCCCAGAGGGAACCTCAGTTTTCCCACTGTCATTACTGGGTTTGGGCAGCCTAAGCCATCCTGTGTCACCGAATCAGAGCCCCCAGGCCCAGCACCACACTTGCCATCCCAAGCAATCCTCCCTGGGAAATCTCCAGTGGGGTGTGCCGGCTGGGTTTTTTGGTGTTTTGGTTTGGGGTTTGGTTTGGTTTTTCAAACACAAATCAACTAAAACAAACACATAGCAATTAAAACCTCCAAGTGAGGGCAGCTGCTGTCCTCGGGCAGAGGGTGGAGCAGAGTCGGCTCCTGGGAAGCTTGCCTTGTTGTTCCTCAGTGGAACATGCTGGTGGCCAGTGGACTTGTCTGTTTGTCAAGTGTCAATGAAAACAAGTTGACTTACAAAGTACTAAAGTCCCAGATGCGGTGTCGCACGCCTGCAATCCCAGTGACTCGGAAGGCTGAAACTGGGGAATCGCGAGTTCCAGGATGGCCTGGACAACTCAGTGAATCCCTGTCTCAAAAACAGAAGGGGCCACACATGTGTGGGAGGCTGAGATGGGAGGATTGCAAGTTCAAAACCAGCCTCAGCCTCGGGGAGGTGCTAAGTAAGTCAGTGAGTCCCTGTCTCTAAATAAAATACAAAATAGGGCTGGGGAGGTGGCTCAGTGGTGGAGTGCCCCTGAGTTCAATCCCCTCCCAAAAAAACAGAAGGGGATGAGGGTATGGCTATGTGGTCAAGTGCTTTTCTAGCAGGTGTGGCCCTGGATCCACATCCAGTACCAAAAAAGAAAGAGGGAAGAGAGAGAGAGGAAGGAAGGAAGGAGGCAGAGAGTGAGGGAGGGAAAGAGAAAGTCCTGAAGTGGTGCTGAATGAATGGGTTTGGAATTGTTTCCAACACAGACTGCGGCATGGTGCAGGGACAGGAGGAAGATGTCTGCATCTGTCACACATGTGGCCAAACACACAATTGCCTAGAACCAGGCAGCAGAAACTAGAACGACGGTGGCCTCCAGGAAAGGCAGGTGGGTGGCTGAGGGCTGTTTTTAATTTTATCCCGTATGCATTCATGAGCAGCCAGTATTTTTAAAAGTGTGTGTGTCCTCCTTACAACCCTCTGCCCCATCCCCAGGGTGCCCATGTTCCCTTGGGGACAGGGTATTGTGGTGCTCCATCTCGACCTCCTCACTCCAACCTGTCCCTGCTGGGTGGTGGGGCCCTGGAGACATTCTTGGCCTCTCTGGACTCCCATTTCCCTGTGGTACAAGGTGAGACTGGACCAGGTTTCCCCCAAGACCCCTCCCATCCCAATGTCCCATGTGCTGTGACTTGGTAAACCCAATCCAGGGCCAAAAGCTGCCCTGATGGGTGACAAACCTCTCCACCCAGCCCACCCCACGACCCCAACCTGGGCTGCTGAAGCCTCCCAAGATGGTGGGACAGCACAGCCAAACAGCAGCAGTGCTTGGGCAGGTGTCCCCGCCTCCATGCAGCCTCTGCCCCGCCTCTGCTACCAGCACCCTGACTGTGCCCTAAGACCCAACTATTCCCTGTGCGGACCTTGAGGGACTCTCCCTTCTAACCCAGGATAGTGCATATGCTTCCCCAAGCCCTGGTTCTGCAGCCCAGGGACACGGTGACACAAGGACAAGGGGCTCTCCCCACGATGGGGTTCCCTGGAGGGTGGTCCATTCCTTGGTCCCCTAGGGTCTGGAGCCACCCAAGCCCTGGTCCTCCTCCCATCCATCCCAGCAGCTCTCCCCAGCCAGGAAATCCCTCTTGGGCCTATGTTGTCACCTCTGTCATGTGCGAACCCTGAACCCTGATGGACAGGAGAGTGCCCTGTTACTAAGACAGCCGCTGAGACCAAGCACATGTCCACCCTCATCCCACCCAGGAGCCACATGGGAAGGGTGATCTCAGCAGGCCTGATAGCCCACAGCCCTCCAATCCACCCTGGAGAGTCAGGCCCAGGCCCCACCTGGAGGAAGAAAGCAAGCTCTTCCTTCCTGGAGGGCTGTGGGGCTCACTGAGCACCCACTTTTTTTCCCTGGAGCCCAGAGCACTCAGGAAGCAGCCAGCGCAGGAAGGGCAGCCTGCACCCATGGACTGGCTAGAGGCTGCCAGGAGTCCTCAGCTGGGTCCAGGCTCCCCCAGCCATTGGGAACCCAGGCCTGGGATGGACGAGGCCTTGGAAACAGTCACAAGCCCAGCCCTCAGCAGCTGAGGACATTGGCCAGAGCCTATAACATTAACCTTTACAGACATCACCTGTAAATGGGAGGATTCAGCCCCTTTCCTGAGAGGAGCTGCAGAGGGGGTGAGCTGCAGGGGGAGCCTGGCAGAGGAGGTTACACTTGCCCTTTCCATCAAAGGGACACAGGCTGGGAGTGGGAATGGACAGGGGTTCTCCTTTCTCAGATGGGAGAACCAAGGCTCAGACAGAACACGCTGGGTCCTGAGAACTACAAGAACCCCCATTCTCCAGGTTCCTCCTAACAACCACAGCAGTTGTCCGGGCTGCAAAATGTGGCTTGTGGTGCTCGGTGAGAAATTATTACACCTGCAAAGAACCACAAGGGTCTTTTGGCTCAATGGGCCTCGCGTGCATCTCCCTATCCCATCCAAGGGCAGCGCACAGCACCACTGACCCTTGCTGTGCAAGAACTCAATCCAGGGCTGCCAGATCTCCTGATCACCTGGAGCCTGGGAGCCCAGCCCGGGTCAGCCCTGGGGGAGGGAAGCCTGGTCCTGAGCACACAGCCAGAGGGGGACTTCCCTGTGTGTGCCGATGGCCTGCAAGGAGCGCTAGTGCAAGAGGTGGCAGGGTCTCCCAGGGCACTGGCCTCCCCTTTGCTGCAGGGCACCTCTCTACACCCACCTCCTCCCAAGCCACCTAAGGGACAGAAACAGTAGTTAGGGCCTCACTGTCTGCAATGACACAAACATGGGCTCTTGGCCACTTGTAGCTGTGTGAGCTCTGGCAAGTTACTCAGCCTCTCAAAACTTCACTTTCTTCATCTGTAAAACAGGGGAGGAGAGCCTCTCTTTGTAGGAGAATAATGCTGCTCATCAAATCCCATCATTCTTATCTATAAACACATTATGTTTCCAGAAGCCTTGGTGCATGCCTGTAATCCCAGCAGCTCAGGAAACTGAGGCAGGAAGATCACCAGTTTGAGGCCAGCCTCAGCAACTTAGAAGACCTTGTCTCGAAAATAAAGGAGGTGGAGGCTGTGGATAGAATTCAGCAGTAAAGCACCCTGGGTTCAATCCCCACTACCGCAAAAGAAATAAAAATAAAAAAGGTATTGTCCCTTTCCTGTTCTAATACACCTCAAGCCCCTGGCTATGGGGTTAACACAAGTCGTTACCCAGGAGTTTTCCAACCCTGGATAAACAGGGAGTCACCTAAGCAAAATCTGATGCTCAGGCCTAATTCAGAAAGGAGAGAAGGGAGACAAGGCAGCCCACCTCTCAGCCTTGCCCTGGCTTAAAGTGGGAAACCACTGATCTAGTCTACTGGCCTCCAGACAGATAGGGAAACTGAAGAACAGAGAGGTGGTGTGACTGGAGCAAAGTCACACAGCAAGCAGGAAGCAGGGCTGGACCAGAAGTTCCATGCTGACTCCTGCCTGCTGCCCCAGCTCATCTAACCCTTAGTGTGTTAGCAACACTCAAGGCCTCCAGGGCCAGACACAAAAGGGGCAAAGAGAACTTGGCTGCACTCTGGAGTCGTGGAAACTGGCAGAACAGTGCCAGTGATCCTTACTGTGTGAGAACTCAGTCTGGGGCTGCCAGATCTCCTGGTGACTTTGAAGGACAGTTAGAAACCTGAATTTTTGTGAAAACTTTCCTGAATCTTAAGAATTACATTCTAGGGCTGGGGTTGTGGCTGAGTGGTAGAGGGCTCACCTAGTATGAGTGAGGCACTGGGTTCGATCCTCAGCACCACATAAATATAAAATAAAGATATTGTGTCCACCTAAAACTAAAAAATAAATATGAAAAAAGAATTACGTTCTAATTCCAAGCAAATTTTTTAAATATTTATTTTTTAGTGGTAGTTGGACACAAGACCTTTATCTTATTTATTTGTTTGTTTATTTATTTATTTTTATGTGTTGCTGAAGATCAATCCCAGGGCCTTGCACGTGCTAGGCGATCGCTCTACCGCGGAGCCACAGACCCAGACCCCAAGCAAATTTTAAACCTGAACAACCAACCAACAAAAACCTGGAGCTAGGTGCGCTTCTCTGGTTACCGGTTTGGGACCTCGGTTCAGGATTTCAGGGTAGGACCTGGGGATAATTTTTTGGCACCGAGTCAGGATAACATGAGAGTTTCTTGGAAAGTATCTTTCTCTATAAATCAGTGTCTGGTCCTGGTGGCTCAAATTCTGCCATTAGCTATTTGCTCCTGTGAGCCAAACAGTGCTCTCCCTGGATATTCTTGCCAAAAGATTTTGAAGAGTTTATTACAAATATCTGTCTCTAGAGGACAGATCTAGGTAGTGTCCTGGACCTGGAAGAACAGAAAAAAATAATGGAAAGTGCACTTCATCCCATGAGAGGGAGGAACAAAAAAGCCTGTGCTGTGGCATCTTCAGCCTCCCTCCATTGCTTCAGTGCATAAGAGGGTAAACTGAGGCCCCTTGTGGAGCAGACCCTGAGGTCACATTTCTATCTCAGAGCCCAAAGACCCTTCTTCCCCACTGGGTCAACAGTGACTTCTGACAGAATTACTGGATGCCTCTCCTGACTCCCTTTGCTTCCTGTGGATGCACCCACCATGCCCTCTGCTCCTGCATCACTGCACCTCCTGGTTCCTAGGCTGTGCTCACCTAAGGGGTCCCGGGTGGGATGCTGCTTCCAACGTGCTTCCCCTGTCTTCTCCCCACCCACTGTTCTTATGGGTTGGGCTCCACTCACTCAGCCTGACTCTGCCTCACCAGCTCTGCCAAACAACTAAGCCCCACTATGTCCTCTCCACTTTTTTTCATAGGCTCCACCCGGCATCTGGCCTCTTACCTGCACTGTTCTGCAGAGCCATGCCCACTCCACCCATTTGATCTTCTACATTCTGTCCATGTGGCTCATCTTCCACAGACATATTTAACACTCTGGGCTTGCAGGATTTTCTCTCTAGCTCTGGAACCTTTGTAGTATGGCTTGTTTGATATAAGAATACCTCAATATTGTGATTAACAATGTTTCTCAAAAGTTAAAAAATAACATTAAAAAAATCTGAGGATGAGGCTCAGTGGTTATGTTCCCCTAGTTTCAAACCCTTGTACAAAAAAAAAAAAAAAAAAAAGAAAAAGAAAAGAAAGAATAAAGAAAGAAAAATAGGCAAGTAAGAAAAAATGTGGTTCCTTTTTCTTATGTTATGTGTTACAAATTTATCATTCATGTTTACCTGTTGTGGAGGCTGTGAAAAGTCAGTCTTTCATACATACTTCCATGCCCACACCTGACATTTTGCTGTCAGGCTATTGCTTTATGTCAAGGTCTATAATTTACCTGCCACCTCACTTAAATTGGAATTTTCTTTCAAATCCTAGGTTTCTCTGGAGGCAGGGTTCTTCTTCAGTCCTTGGAACCTGGCTTCTTCCTTCAGTGCTCATTTAGTTTCAAGTCTTTTTTTGGAGAAGACACACTTGAAAATTGGGGACAGTAAAGCTTGCTTAAACTCACTTTCCCAATGGCCCATCAGTGCAGGAATGGAGATTGGGACCAGTGTCAGCCTGTTGTGGAATAGTTCTCAGGAGAGCCATGGGAGCCCTGAGATTTTGGACTTGAGTGTTGGCATCAAGAGGAAAGATACTCACTCTCTATGAACATTCTGGGGCAGATGAGGGACCCTGGAGATGACTCAGGCCTAACTCTGTCCCAATGGCTCAGATTAGGTACTATAGAGGTTTTGTGTTGTACTTTCCTTCCATCCCCAGAGACCTGAAAAACAATTGGTGACAAAGATGGCTGCTTTTCTTGACCTACATTGTTCCTGAACCTGAAGAAAATGAACAGAAAGCAGAACAAGGAGGAAAATCAATGCATCTGTCTTTCCAATACTAGAAAAATAAACCCATCAAATACTGAAAAATATTTCCTTTTACTTGAAAATCAAAAAGCCCAGTGATTGGTAGTCTGGGCTGCTATGGCTATCCAGCTATTCCATCATGCCCCAGGGCCCTTCCTGTTTTTCATTGTGCCATCCATTTAATACAGCAATCAGGGGGAAAAGAAAAAGGAAAAAACAAAGAGCTAGAGGCCCAGTTGCTTCCAATGTTATCTCACTGGCCAGCACAAAATCACAGAGACCCCTACCTGCAAAGGATATTGGGGAATACAGTTGTTTTTCACTTTTACTTTGGGTTTGTTTGTGTATTTGGTTGTGGGGACTGAATCTATGATTGCTTAAGCACTGAAAAACCATCCCCAACCCTTTTTATATTTTAGAGACAGATTTTTAGGGCTTTACTACGTTGCTGAAACTGTCCTTAGACTTGTGAGCCTCTTGCCTCAGCCTCTATAGTCACTGGGATTTTAGGCATGTGCCATTAGGCCTGCCTGTGTTTTTTTAGGTGCTGGAGTTGGAACACAGAGCCAGGCACATGTGAAACTTGTTTACTACTGAGCTGTACTTTCAGCCATAAACTTGTCATTTTGAATTATTAGCAACCCATTTTAAAAAAAAAAATATAAGGTCCCAGTGGAATGAATGAGGGATACCTGCCACCTGGACCTTAGCAACCAGTTGTGCTGGGGTGGCTTAGTGCAGACCCAATGCATACTCACAGGGTGGCATGAAAAGATGGGCATCAAGTGAGGAATGGGTTCGGATTGGCTGTGAAAGGAGAACTGCTGGATAGGTGGCAGGCTGAGATATTGTTCTTTCATGTGTTGTGATGGGCATCTCAGGTGGAGAAGGGGTAGAGGGTGAGTGCATTTGGGTGGTTACCCACTGAGATACATCCCCATTTTTTAAAATATTTTTTTTCTTAAAATATTTTTTTCCACTGGGATGTCAGGCCTGCACCACTGAGCCAACTCTTATACAATTTTTAAAGTTATTTATTCCATGGTAATATGGATCTATTTAAAATTACAATATAAAAACATACTTATAGTATATTCACTTATTATAAATAAAGTTATAAGAATTAGAATATGTCATTTTTATAAAAATAGATGTCACAACACTTGTTCCCAGTGATGAAATATGACCCATAAAATGTTAAACACATATGGACATTTGGTTTATATATTTTATTCTTTTTCCATATTTATTATTGTAGACAAGTTCAAAACACTGAATGAGTGAATGCAGAGAATTATGCCAATTTCCCTAATTATTAATTGAGAATAATATTTTATTTTTCCTAGTAGTGGCATTTATTTTCCCACAAATACTGCATGTGGCATTTATGTGTTGAAGCTGAAAAGTTAATCACACAGAAACTGAGAACAGAAACACTTCCGGGATTTATGATAAGAATGAGAAAGTGACTGATTGTGTGTAAGGAGTGCAAAAAACAATTCAGACCAGAAAGTAACTCTTAGGTTTTAGAGCACAATAAGGTGATTACATTGTATAATAACTACTTAAATAAATCAAAATAGCCAGAACTTAGAAGGTTTCAAACACAGAATAATAATTTTAATGAGATGAAAATTACCCTGATCTGATAATTACACACTACGTACACATGCCGAGTTATAGTAATGGGTCTCATATCCAAGTACAAAGAGTAGATTCCAGGTAAAAATTAAAATAAATAGAAATAAATTCTTTGATGTTTTAGCCAAATATCTACATTACCTCAGATTTTTAAATGGTATCCTATGTTCATGAATGTTTCACTGTTTTGGTTTCCCTTACTGTCATGTCTTTTAGATCTGCAAGTTCTAAAGAGTCATGGAATGATTTAGACTTATTCACATGGATTTCTCATGACTGTTATTTATTTTCAAAACTTGTTTACACTTTATTTTATTATTTTATTTTTATGTGGTGTTGAGGATTGAACACAGTTCCTCACATGTGCTAGGCAAGCATTCTACCACTGAACCACAATCTTAGCCCTGAAGACTGGTATTTTTTTAATATGTGGCTGGAAAAAAACTAAAATACATACCTACTATTTCAGGCACTTGACTTAAAATCCAACATGCCTTGTATAAAAAAATATTCCATCAGATTAACATCAAATTTTCTGTGTCAATTTTATGCATGGTTTCTTTACTGGAGAAATGCATTGCTTACTTCAAGCAGATGAATATTGGGACTCTTATGGAAGTTTATCTTTTAGGCTTGGGTCAAATTCTTGTCCTTTAATTTAAAAACCTTACAATGGAATGACTTTGAGTCTATCTGAACTGTGACTTTAATTACACCTTTATTCCAGATGACTAAGGAGAAAACAATAATAATATATTTCTAATGATATTCAATAGCTGGACTTTGGTCACTTAAGACAGTTTTTCTGGTCATGATAATAACATATATGCAAGGTGGATAGCTACATTGGGGATTCAAAGACAGGCCTTAAATACTGTCAAAGAGCTTTCTACACATATTGCTAGAAAATTTTAATATCATGAAAATAATTTGAATCAACAACATATGTAGCCATTATGAAAAGAAAAGTTTTAAATCTATTAAATCACATAGATGATGAAGTACATAATTAAAAGATAATGGCCAGCATTTCTACTGAGTACTTTTTATTTCAGAAACACATCCATATTTGATCCTTGTTCTTCTTTCATACACAATAGCTCTAGAATATATGTAATAAGACTCCTTATATGTAATACAAGATGATCAGATTTAGCACCAACATAACACTTGAACTCGATAAAATTAAAAAATCATCTTAGAGGATATGCTTCTCAGTGTCATCTTAGATGATATATTAAAGGCATTAAGTCTGATAAAAAATGGTCAAAAGATAGATCTAAAAAATACATCTATGTGCACACCTACTACATTGAAATTCATTTTTTGAGAAGGTTGCAATTCTTTACTTTTGTACAATCATTCCATTTCAATTCATTGAAAATTGTAGAGTTTTCAATATATTCCTACTGCTTAATCAAGAAGAGAAAGATGAAATCAACTTAACACACTACCTCAGAAAATCTCAAAAGAAGATAATATCAAGAAATATTTTGAGAATATACGGTAATTCTGAATCTATAAGAAAGGCTATGTACAGTGGGAGCACAGCTACTATTACACAATCCAGACATGATTTGGTAATAATATTCGAATGGCACCTGGAGAATATTAGAGGGAGTTGATAATTGATGTGGGAAAAATGTGTGTTGGGTGAATCCACATATATCCCTAGTAATAGGATAGGCTGAGATTGATAAAGATGACACTATTTGAAATAAAGGCTTCTGCTTCATTTTCTCCTAGATATATACTATTAATATGGAATATAAAAATAAAGATCAACAAAATATATTATTTTATTAGTATAAGAAACATTTCCTCTGAAGTTCATCTTGAGATCTCAGCTAACACCATAATTTTCTTCTGCAACTTCACATGCCTTTTCTAGCACAAGATCTAACCCAAGAACTTTACCATTGGTATCTTGGCCCTAATATATCTAGGGATGCTGATAATTATGGGGTTTATAGTTACAGATGTTTTTGTCTCAGAATTTTGGAGATGACATCAAATATAAATTAATAATCTACTTTCACAGGTTTGGAGAGGGGGCTTCTCCATTTTTACCATCTGCCTGCTGAGTGTTCTCTATGACATACACCTCAGCCCCAGAAGCTCTTGCTTTTCAAAGTTCAACCATATATTCTCACATCAGAGCCTGTGGTTCCTTGTTTCTTGTGGGTATTCTGCATGTATGTGACCTGATATGATCTTATATTTATTACTGTATGCTGAATAATTATACAGATGCATTACTTTATAAGGCATTTATTTTAAATATTTGGGATGTTCCAGGAATTCTTTTTTATAGGGTTCATGTCCTCAGGTCTTTCTAAAATTCAATAAATAGATAAACCTCTAACTAAAAAATAAATGATGTTATCACTATTAAAACGTGAACATTAATATAAACAAACAATATTTAAATCTCTTATCCCATAGGTATAAGGATTTAGATTACAAAGATCAATTTTTTGGGAGACACAAACTACCAAAATGCATTGTGTCCTTGGTGATCATTGTACTGGGAAGAAATTATTGGTTTCAGCATTGGACTCTCACCAAGCCATGGATTTATTAAGGGTAGGACACTGATGTTTTCTTCTGTAACCATGACATGGTATCAATCATATGTAAAAAGAAAAAAAATACAGAAAGAGAAAATGGTTCCCTCAGAAAAAGAAGGCATTACCAGCATTCTGTAATAGTGCAAAGAATATCCAAAATGTGGCCTCTGTCTACTGGGGCATCTACAGAAAGCATGAACTTGTATACCTTCTGGGAGAAAGAAAAAATGTTCTAACCTTCCAAAGAATTGAGCTTTATTATTTGAAATTATAAAAAGTAGCCATTGGTAAAGCAATATTTCTTGCAGGACTGAACATTCAATGTACATTTGCAAGAATATAAAATAGATTCCCAGAGCTATTCAATACAGAAATATTGTTAATACATAAAGTTCAGGAATAGCCCAAATGTCCATCATTTGTTTAGTTCCAACTTTGGTCTACCTACACCATGGAAAGGTAAGATTTTTGCATATGTGGTGTGTTTTCCAGGTTGTTTCATTGAGTAATAAATAAGGGGCAGACAGGATATACAGGAGCACTCCCTTTTGGGGAAGAAAGAAATTTACCTAATAACTTATTATTGTTATTGATTCCTACCAGAACAAGAAACAGTAAGAATATATACTAAAAACAATTAAAACAGATGTTCATGAAGGGCAATGGGAAAAGATTAGTGGGGATGGAATAGAGGTGAGTCTTTAACATGGGTTTATATTTGAGCCACATAAACAACAACCATGTTCAAAACATAGAATTAAATCAAAGAACAAAAATCAAGCCCAACAGGTAAGAGTCTGACAACCCAAACATGAACCACACTATTCGGTGACTAATTTCTTTTTGTTTTTCTTTCTCTTTTTTTTTTTTTTTTGAGAGAGAGAGAGAGAGAAAGAGAGAGAGAACTTTGAAAAAAAAAAAAAATATATATATATATATATATATATATATATATATATATATATATATATATATATAGTTTTCAGTGGACACGACATCTTTATTTTATTTTTATGTGGTGCTGAGTATAGAACCCATTGTCCGGCGCTTGCCAGGTGAGCATGATACCACTTGAGCCAGATCCCCAGCCCCTAATTAGTTTCTTAAGCTTGCATGATTTCCAGGATCTTTTTCTCCAATGTGAACAATATTTTACCTACATTTTTTACCACATGCTTGTCGCAATGTAATATTTACTGATCAGTAATTAGCCATAAAGGATCCCAGGATTCACATGCAATGTTTAGTGTCAGTGCAGCAAGGGACAACATGGGTTTTATGCTTTCTCCATTAGACTGGAGTTTACAATGGAAGGGGCCACTTCTTATCTTGAGTGAGCAGCCTCGTGAATACACAGATATGACTATTAATATGCACTGAAGAATTCTTTGAAAGTTTAATGCCAGGAACACATAGAGGACTTGACAGTTATTTCCAGGTCCAGATTTCAGAAGCTTGGCTATACACACTTGGGGCAAAATGACCAGTCCTAGACCCTGTGTGAATATGTATTGTAATATTGTGGTAGTTTATCATAAGCCTAGGCAGAAAAAGGTTGGGTCTTGAAGGTTATTCAGTCATGTGGGTAGAGCTATGGAATGGGATTATTGTCCTTTATTAAAAGAGAGCTGCAAAGATCTCTTTGATTCTTGATCTTGTATAAGATCAAGGCACAAGGCTATTCAATGCTCTGTGAGGACATTTATAATGGGTAGAAGCTTCTGGCTGTGTCATAATGTGGTGGAAGAAGCCAGCTAGCCTGTAGCACCTGTTCATTAGAGCATTAATTCCACTGATGAAGTCTTCAGCCTCAGAAACTCAACACCTCTCCAAAGACTCACCTTCTAATACCATCACCTTATTGGAGAGGAGTTCAACCAAGATACTCAAAGGGACACAAACCTTCATATTACAGCTTTCTATGAAAAATCAGGATCTCAATAGTCAATAAATCTGTTGGAAAGTTGATCTTAGAAATCTGAGCTTTCAGAAGTCCACAAATAAAATTTGTTTTTGCTTGTAAAGTATGTAGTTTCTAGAACTCCCTTAGAGCAGTCCAATCAGACTAAAGTATATTTCAAATGATAATACTGTCTTTTCAATTGTTCCTCCATTAGGAACACTTCTCTGATTTTTACACAGGTTATCAACTCTCTGGGCATCTCTCTCTGTATGTGCCTATGTACATGCACATACAACAGAAAGGAGCTTGGGGCTTTCTGCCAAGCCCAATCCTCATATTCTGCATTTCTACATGTCAAATTTGGGAACCACCCACTTGGCCCCATCCCTGCAAGGCAGGCCCAGGCCTCCTGTGGTGTTACTCTCTGAGCTACCTCTTTATGGTAGGAGTGAAGCCTGCTTCTCCCCTGTACTCTGGACTCTGCTCTCTCCTCCTCAGTCCTTGCCTATACCCTGGTTAGAGCCAGGCCTTCCCTTGCACCTGTACCTCCTTTTACTGCTCTATAACCTGATCATTATGTGCCAATGCTTTACCATGCTCATTTGTGCATTTCTTCCCCTCTGTTCCCACAGCTACAATGAAGCTGCCATTTGCTAGCTGTGTGACCTAAATCAAGTTAACTCGACACAACTGAGCATCTTTGTCCTGCAACATGAGTGTAAACATGGCTTCTGCTCATGGAGTTCTTATTGCCAGTGAAGAGGGCAGGGATAAAAGTCTCAAAAACAATAGTCCAGTACATGGTCATCAATGGCTCCTGATGCCATTAAATGTTACCACTACTAGCTGTCAATCTCATTTCACAACTTGGGAACATGAATCCCTGAAAAGTAAAAAAAATAATAATAATAATTAAGTTCACCTGGCCAGTGGGACCAGGCCTGCTCTGACTCTAGATTCTCTGCCCCAACCAGAGCTCAGGGCCAGGATGAATACAAAGGTGCCACATGAATAGAGGACTAATGTAAAGCTGGTAAAGGCAGTTTCATGAATGGACAAAAGGGAAAGAATTGTGGGAAGGAACCAAATCCTATATCTGACACCTGGAGAATCAGGAGATTTTACCTTCACATTGATTCCCTTCTCTTGAGAACAAAACTGTACTGAAAACAGACCCCTGAAACAGGTTAGTCATCAATGCAGACAATAAAGGACACTCTGGAAGTTACCAGGCTGTTTGGTGCATGTACAAGCAGTAAGAGCCACAGATCGGAAGACCTCAAATGGTTCACATGAGACCTTTTGCTTCCTCCGTCTTCGTTCCCTGGTTCACACAATGGCAGGCTGAGCTTGGACCCTGAAGGTCCTGTGTGCTGGCAGGTGATATTCCCAGAAAATAGCATCTACATATATTTTCACAAGTTTACTTATTCTACTCAGCCATAAACAAGAATGGAATTATATCATTTGTGGGAAATGAATGAATCTGGAGAATATAAAATTAAATGAAATAAATCAGATGCAGAAATTCAATTGTCAAGTCTCTTCTCTCATATGTGAAAGGTAAAAGAAAAATGGAGTTGAAAAAAGAAGTGGATCTCAAAAAATTGGAGAAAGAATAGTTGAGTTTAGACTGATGGAAGAGAGGATAAGAGAGATGATTCAGGCACTGAGAAACGAGACTGGTCAATGATGTTATGCCCATATATGTATAGGTCACAATTGAACATACTAATAAAATAATTACAATGTCCTAAATTAAATGACATTTTTGGTACCAGTGACTGAAATTCAGCAAGCTTCACCATTGAGCAATATCCCCATCACCAGTCCTATTTTTGTATTTTTTAAACAGGGTTTTGCTAAGTTTTTCAAGGCTTTGCCCAAAGACCTAAAGCTGGGTACCCACAAAGCAAAAATACAAAGGACTATAATCCCCCTGGCTTATGGAGCACTCACTAGGCACTAAGTGCTAACTATCTATGACTTCATTTAATTCTCACTATAGTCTTTGGAAGCAAGTGGCATTATCCCCATCTTAAAGATAAATAAATAGGAGAGAAATTAAAGATCTATTCAAGCTAAGTGAGGTGGCACATGTCTGCCATCCCAGCAGATTAGGAGCCTAAGGCAGAAAGATTGTGAGTTCAAAGCCAACCTCAGCAAAATTGAGGTGCTAAACAACTCAGTGAGACACTGTCTATAAATAAAAATACAAAGTAGGACTGGGGATATGACTCAATGGTTATGTGCCCCTGAGTTCAATCCCAATTACCAAAGGAAAAAGAAACTATTCAAGCCTCTATAAATATATAAAAGCCAGAATACAAATGTATGATATGTACTCAGGACCTTGGTCCATTTACATTTATCTTATACTAGTCATAACATCTAGGAACCTCCCTGCAAGCTTAATAAATCCAATGCTTGAGAGTACTCCCCATATATTTTTGTTTCACTGACTGGAGCTAAAGTCCAGGTATCAGGGTGATTGACTCTACTGCTCACAATTAGAGATGCAATCACTTTTATATTAAAAATCAGGGAAACTTAGACAAAATGATTGGATTCACCTGCTCAATGTTGTGCATCAAGTCCACAGGAAAACCAGGGTGTGTGTCTGTACTTCTGTAGCTCTCCAAAGAGCTCTCTGTGGCTCCAAACAAAAGAAGACTCCACAAAGCTGAGGGGACACAAGCCAAGCCCTCTGCCACAACACACCCCACAATACTCCCAGGGTATAAGTGTACATAGAGGAGAGAATTCCAGGTGGTAACTTGGTGATCAATGGACAATGCCACACAAGAAATAGGGAATAACCCAATCCAGCAAAGGCAGAGGAGTGGCTGGGCCAGGATGGGGGCTGGCCTAGAGGATAAACTTTTCCAAGGCACATGAAGCCCAGGACTTCCTCCTCCACAAATGAGCCTTGCCTTATCACATATATGCTTGTTCAACTATTTATGCCCTTCTCCTATTTTATATTTCTTTTGCACATGGCTTTGAAGGTCTCATGATTTGACATTTCTTATAAATTTTTTTCTGAAGCTTTCAAACTACTCCAAATTAAACCATGTGGAAAATTACCTGTAGGCCTTACAGGTTTTAATTGATTTTATTATCATTTAATTCAAGTTTCCAAATCTCTCTGAAAATACCTTTTTTTTTTTTTCATTTTTATGATACTTGTATTAACTCTTCACACATTGACAATGGTTGTGATAAAGCAGTATCTTCTGACTCCAACACTGGAATTTCAGTGACCTGCTTGAAATGATTGTACTTTCTTTTGATTCTACATCACAAGTCTCCATTTTATTTTTTATGCTTTATATAACTTTATATATAGTACAGAAAAGACTAAGCTAATTTTACATGGTTTGTCTCAGAGAAAGGGCAGGCCTCCCCTCTACCTCCATTAGTGAATATGATGGCGCATCACAGGTTCCTTAGGGTTGCCTTTCAGCATGGGCTCTGACACAGCTCCATGTTCAATCTTCCTGTGATCTCCTCAGCGTGTAGCCTTCAGTTGTTGTTGTTGTTGTTGTTGTTCTTCTTCTTCTTCTTCTTCTTTTGAAATTTCAGATTAATTTCATTAATTAATTATTAATTTTAATTAATTAATTATTAATCATTAATTATTAATTTTAATATTTTACACAGAGCCTGAATCACAAAAAATCCATTTTAGAAATGGTGGCATGCAGAAACAACACTACCCAGAAACCAGGTGCTTCATGTGAGAAAAAGCTCGGGAAGAGGAGCCAATAACACATGATAGAGAGAGGACCCTCAGAGCCATGGTGTAACCATGGGAGGTGCCAGAAATCCCTCACCCCAAATTGGAGGCATTGTAAATTGTTTTATTTGACTGGACTAATTTGATCTTATGATCAGAGTAATAACAATTTTGTTTGGACATGATTCCAGTTGAGATGCCTTTCCAAATATGTCCAGAAAAAAATTTGGAGACCAGCTCTCCCAGGATTGCTGTTATCCACCAAAGAAGAAGTAAAATTAAGAGACAGCTTACGTGTTACACTGGGAAAGCCACAGTTCTGTGTTTTCCAGGGAGATTTTTGTCATATTTCTCTAGAGAATAATATTATAGGCCTGCAGAGACAGAACTTAAAGATGTCTTTCCTTAAAACGTGCAACTTTTAGGCTATTACCTGCAAAACATCATCCTTTGCCTCATCCATCTGGATAAGTGCCTCTGCATTCTTAGATTCAGAAGTAGTGTGCAGTTGGGTCATGGAAAGGCTGTGGAAGGAGGAAATTTTAGCATACTAGTGAGGTTTCTTGTAGATGCAGGAGAGAGACTTCAGCTCCAATAATTTTACTCAATCCAGAGGACTGTGTTCTGTATGGTACATTGAGGATATTTTCTTCTAACAATGTTGGCTTCTTTAATTTTATATCCTCCTAAAATGAGTCATTTTTTAATAGGTAATGATTAATTTTAGTTTTCCATTTGTTCTAAGTTTAATGAGTTCTAGTGATACAACTTACATATGGAATGTCATCTACAGATTTTAAAAATTACTTATTTGTATACATATTATAAAAGAAGACATGAGTTTTAACTTGATATTTTATAAATTTTTATTTTATTTTATTTTCATCTGGTGCTGAGGATAAAACCCAGGACCTCACATATGCTCCACCACTGAGCCATATCTCCATCTGTAATTTAGCATTTTTTTTATTTATAAACTTGCTTCTGTAATATTAAAAAATAAAATAGAACTACTATTGATGTGAATTCTATAATTTGAGTAATTATAATTTTTTAAATTTTAAGAATGAAATGATATTCTATGTTCAAAACTTCATTTCATAGAGGGCAATATCACAATGCCATAAACTACTTATATTTCTCATAAAGTCTTTGGATCCAATTTAACTCAAAATATTAAAAATTTCCTGATCCTGTACTCTTTCAGTTAGGAAATGACAAATGAGAGAATCATGATAAAAGGGTTTGGAAGCACACTAAATATTTTTGAAAATCAAATGAATGTACTAGTAATTTCCGGTTCCCAATTAAAAATAAACAGGAATATAATTTCCAAGGTTAGAGGAGGAATATTTGTGTTCATTCGTTCTTTATGTATTAGTTTCATGTGTGTATATATATGTGACTATATACATACATATATGCCCTTTCCCATTTCTGTCACAATGGAAATGTCTGAATCTAATTTCTCTTAAAGGAACATTTAGGTCAGTGGAATCCCAGTCTACCCTGATCACTGTAATTAAATTTCTGATTTTTTCACAAACTCGGTTGTTTGTAAGTTCTTTTTTTGCTTGTTTGTTTGCTTGTTTTTTGTCTTTAGCATGAACAAATAAGTGTAAACCTATCTCTTTCTCTGGTCACTGAAACACAAAGAACAAGATGACAAAGGAAAGCCAAAGTTGTGGGGAAGAAAAGCAGGACTTGAATTTTACATAACTACATCAATCAGAGAGACAGACTGCACTCTAGGACTCCTTGGGTTTCCCAATAATGACAGCTTGACATCTGTGAAGAAGCACCTATCTGGCTTCCTATTTGCTTACTTTAAGTTTAAACAGATCTTAACTTTATGATCCATATAAATTTATTGATCTTCAACTATGAGAAAACTCTAAGGCTAGACTCTGGAATGAGGAGTTCTTTACGCCACTGTGCATTTTCTAGCTTGCATGGTAATTGCTCTCTAATTTAGAAACTGTATGATTACCAAGAACTTTTTAAAAAATTCTATAATTAGAAAGAGGCATATAACTCATATAAGCATATATTACATTAATACATCTGAATAAATGAAGCACGTGAGATCACAAAACAAAAACATAGAACTAAAACTCCTCACAAAGCTATAAATAGTGCTGCAATTACAAAGCAAAATAACTGTCTTTTAGGTCCAAATCATGTGTTTTCAAAGTCCTGTAGCAAATAAATGTCTATACTTTTTTTATTCCAAATTTATTGCTGTGCTTGCATTATCATAATTTGTTTGAAGGATCATGTGTGGATATAGTGTTTCATTTCAAAAAACTCTCTTAAAAGAACTAAGAATTTTTCTTGTAACATCATCCATCACTAATTGTATTAGTACCATAGTTATATGGTAAATTTTGAGCCTATTGGAGAAGTTTGCTTAAAATTTAAAAATTCTGTGTCACTGAAAATATAGGAGATATATTATATTAAATCTGACCTTATTGTTTAGGAAAGAGAAATCTGTCAAAGGAAATATATCCAGGTATTTGGTCATTTTTGCGGTACTGATCTGTGTATAATAAGTAAAATTTAATTTTATTTGCAGATTTATGGAACTGTGCTTCAAAATATATGTGCCTTTAGAAATAATATTAGTGTATTTAACCTCTACATCTATGTCTAGAAAATTTACATAATATCATAAAAATTATATGTTTTGTGTAGAAATGCTATTCACTGTATAGTATTTTGAGGAGATTCATGGATTTGGTATTTTTGCTTCAAATATGTTTTGTCAAAAATAAACAGAACTTGGTTATAAAGCTTTTTGTTTTATATTATATCATCAATTTATGGTGATGTTTTTATTCTCTTTCAAGCACAACTATATATAAAAAATAGTGATTCTTTTTTTTTTTTTTTTGGTGTCATGTTATCTTCCAAAATTCTTATCCTTTGTGAAAAAAAGATAATTTTGTAGTGCAGAATTACATCCTAATAAAGCCTATTTTATTTCCTCCAATTTTAATCATGGATCTAAATTCATATTAAAATGTATTGAACATTTTTTATTGTGTTTTATAAGCCCATAAACTAACTATTTTACTTAGAGATCTGGATCTTCAAATGTACAAGTCTATTTTACTGACAATGAATTAAAGTAACAGTAAAAGAGAAGCATAAAATGAGATAAACATCCACAATGAAAAGAGGAGGTAATCTTCAGTGACAAAAAGACTTTAAAGACCTTCTGGAAAACAGAAAGTCTGGAAGTAGATGAAGGATGCATTTGAGTTCTAATTAGGGCTTCCCAGGAGGTGGATTTAGACCATGACTAGGCACCTTGGAAGTCCATAAGTTAGTGTGCTTCAGATCAGCACAATGGAAATAAAGGGAAGGGAGCACATTTGGGCACACAGAATCTGGGGTTGCAGTCTAATCTCAAAGGAGGCTTCTGCTTACTCAAAGTGAAATTATGGATCTGTCTTGCATGCTCATATTTTCATACTTGAGACATGGAGTGTGATTTACATGAGTCTCAAACGGTCTTGAGTTTAGGAAACCTTAAATGGTAATAGGCAGAAAAACGATCTTCTACTAATGAAAATATTTTGAAAAGACCACTTTCAGCAATTGTCTGGGAAATGAATCCTTCAGTCCTAATGGTGCCATAAAGCATAGTTCCCTGTAGTGACACCACAAAAACTCAATTTTCAGTCTAAGTTCTGTACTTAGTTTATGGTACTGGTGAGACTCTATTCCTGAAGAAAACTTATAAGAATGGAAAACAGTGCAATTAATTACAGATTTGACAGCTGTGTAGACTGAATGTCAAATTAATAGTCATCTTATGTCTCTTCCTCTGTTCAATTTAGATCCACTAAACATACTTCTTTTGGTCTCTATACTCATCCCCAAATCATTTGAGGCTCCTCACTATAATTTTCTCAAGACACAACTACTTCACTGATCCTTTTACAATTCATGTATGGAAAGTTAATACTAAAAAGTAGAGAATTGGATCATCTGTTTTCAAATTGAATCATCTGATTTTTATCTTCAAATATACAATAGATTTTTATATTTGGATAGAGTGGATACCATGGTCATAGACCAATAGTAATATTTTTATTTTTGTTAAGTGTGGTCTGATTCAATTTTAGGCATGATGTATTGGCACTTTATTAGTGGTACTTGCTTAGCATTGCAACATGGAATCAATGTCCTTCTGGTGAGGAGAGTGAATTGACCTAGCTAGGATTGTAATTTCTCCTCTTGCTTTCTGTTTTCTTAGTACATAGAATTTAGAGTCCTCAGGTGCAGTTTAAATTTTAGTTGGAATATTGTTAAACATCCTGTTGGTAAAGGGTCCTCTTAATAATTAGGATTTCTAAAAGTGGAGGATGCAGAGGCATGATGTAAGAAAATATGATTGCCAAGTGCATTAATAGGAGTGATGGTGAGTTAAGACTCTTAAACTTTGACACTCTGGTTCCTGGATCTATATATTGTGTCTCTTGGTAGCACAACCTGATATAATGATGTGAAATTTAAGAAGTGTTAGCAACATCATCACCTGTTCCAGAATTCTACCAGGCCAGCAGCTTTCTGTTTCTATTTTTAGATGATAATACAATGGATACCATGGTCATAGACCAATAGCAATATCTTTATTTTTGTTAAGTGTGATCTGATTCGATTTTAGGCATGATGTATTGACACTTTATTAGTGGTACTTGCTTAGCATTTATTGTCTGTAAAAGCAAAATTAAAAAAAAAATGTTTGGGTTTTCCTGGTTAAAATTATTTCTGGGTTAAAAGACGTCCACTTGTTAATTTATTATGAGAAAATGATGAAAAGAGTGATGCTTTAACAGGAATCTAGAGATAGATCTCTCCTCCTAGATGGCTAGATATTTGGAAGAAGCATTTGATAGATAAAATACAGTGACTGGAAACCACTATTTTACTCAGTCCTCATTCATCTTGTGCAGCATCAGAGACTGGATAAAAACAACTAGCCAAGTCCAGTTGTCAACTTGGTTGTCTTGTACAATGTCCATGATGTATGTGCTTTGGTATGTGATAGCATGAAATCCCATGATATTTACACTGCATTGTCTCTCTCAGAGATCCATCCTTATTACTGTACCCCCCAAATTTTATAGTTTTCAAAGTTCCTTCTAAACCCTTGACCAAGTCTTTATTTCTTCTTATTATTTTATGTACCTTCTTACCTGAGGTAACTTCTTTTTCCACGTGAAATTAAGGATGAAGTGTGCTGCCAAGTATTATGCTCTTTAAAAAGAGTTTTTTTTTTTTTCATTTTTTTTAATTTTTCAAGGGTAATCCTGAAAGATACTGTACAATGGTGTTATTTTATTTCACTTTACTTCTAAATGAAGATAACTCATATTTATTTCTAGTAATATTTTGATAGAGGTTGGCCAATTTCCTCTTCTATCTGATTCACAAAAGGGACCTTTTCCCAAAGAAGGAAATGAATAGGTGTTGTATCACACCTTTGCTCTGAAATTGATTGGGGTTTTCTGAGAAAGAGTGTAACTTCAGGGACTATCTTCTTGGTTAGTTATTTGCTTAGTTATTGGTCACACTCTACAAGTGTGACCTCAGGTGAAATGCCAAGGAAGATAGAGAGTAAAATAAGTAGAAGTTATCAATTGATTATACTTTTGTAACTGAAGTAAGGTTTGTGAAGTACTACATGACTTGCGTACCTCTCTGCCTTCCATTTAAAATCTTTATTTTTATGTATCACCAATAAAATTCTAAAAATAAAATTTACATCTATTATTTTTCTAATCTTGTTCATGATTTCTCTATTTTCATGATTATATAAATTTTTATAACTGACACTAACTTGATAATCTGTGTCATTTCCTGGTTTACAAACACTTATTGATTTTTGTCTCTTTTTTGTTATAATTGGCCTCCAGTGACTAAGGGAAGTCTGCTCCTTAGTCAGACTTCAAGTCTGCTCTTCCCAGCCCTGCTTCAGCCTCTCAGCTTCCCAGACCCTCATACAGTTGGTTGTAAATTTTTCCAGAAGCTATTTTACTGTCTATTTTTCAGGACAAAAAATAAAAATCAAAACTTAAAAAAAAGATACTTTAGGGCTGGGGATATGGCTCAAGTAGTAGCATGCTTGCCTAGTATGCATGACACACAGGGTTTGATTCTCAGCACCATGTAAAAATAAATAAAGATATTGTGTCCACCTAAAACTAAAATGAATTTTTTTTTTAAAAAAGATACTTTAAAAAATAAAATGTAGAGGGAGAAAGTAGCAACATTTTTTTTTAGGTAATTAGGCTTTTTTATTTATTTTTTTATTTTTATTTTTTTATTATTAGTTGTTCAAAACATTACAAAGCTCTTGACATATCATATTTCATACATTTGATTCAAGCAGATTAATAGGGTTTTAAAATTTTTTTTAATATTTGTCTGATTTTAATGTGGGTCACCCACTAACACTTCATCAAAATAACAGTTTCTTTTCTGAGTTCAGGTGACTAAGGAATAGTCACACCCTTGGAACAAAACAAAACACACACACACCAAAAAAAACAAAAAACAAAAAAAAAACAGAAACAGAATTATCTTTAACCTAACTTTTTATATGATGTCTCAGATCCCCTTAACTTTGCACATTAGCTTCTTTGTTCAGTTGAATTGTAACTGCTTTTTGTATTTGGAAAGATTGTGACTATTGAACTTGAAACATTTTGTTCTGGACATCTTGGTGGTTTCTGGTGAGGTTATGTGGGTGAGAGGGTGAAGGGAAAGTGGGGGATTCTTTCCTATTATAACATGAAGTTTCCCCCACAGTCTGTTCTTAGGTGCCAGACCTCAATTATTTCTTACAGTGGTATACATTGATTATTTTTACTTCCCTTTACCCATAAGTTTTAACAGCATTTTATCAAACTGCGCTTATTAAGATTCATTTTTAAAATAAAGTTATAGTTCGCCTAACCAGTCTGCACTTATTGCTTATGGTTTCACTCACCTGCTATGCCTGTTTTTGGTCTGAAAAACAGATATATTATTTTCCGTATTTTATCCATTTTCCTACATGTACATACTGAAAAGAAAATTAGGTCTGGAAATATTCCGTTTTGATTGAATACAATAATCAAGTAAATAAATTTTAAATATGCTAAATATATCTCCAGATTTTCTCAAGTAGCTATGCTTAAAACAAAGAAAATATCCTGAAATGAAAAACCATGGTCAGCTTCAAGAAAGCAAGAATAAAACCCAAGAATTTATCCTTAATGATGGATTATAGATGATAAATACAGAATAAGCACAAGAGTTAAAGGAAAAATAGTATTCAATCTGGTATTCTAAAATGAAGCAGATTGTCCATCAATGATAAATAAAAATAGATTTTCATAAATAATAAAAATCCAAAAAGCTATTTTCCATGCCTCATTTCAAAGAAAGTTACTCAATATAGAAGAAAAAATTTTAAAAAAGAGAGCAGAGTATGTGGACAGAAACAGTGGCTCCAACTGCAGAGCTCAAGAAAGTTATGCTTATTCTGCAGTAGACCTTGAAAATAGTTTTTTAGCATACCTCAGTCCTACCTTTAAAATGATGCTTTAATAGAAATATTAGCTAGTAAGTAGTCAAGTGATTGAATGTAGCAAAAGTTAGAAGATTCTAGTGGTCTATTTTTCTCACCATAAAAAAATGAATATTAGAAAATACAGGAAAAACAAAGTGATGAAAAAAGAAAGTAAAAACGCACTAAACACAAATAATGGAAAGCCAAGTTCTGTATATGAAACACAGTAAAATGTGCACTTTTTGTAAAATTTAATGGGAAAGAAGAAAGTAGTACTGATTGTTCTTGATGGTAAGGACATCCCTCCATGAGCAGCATTCATGCCCTGATATTGGATGTCAGAAAGACTAATAAATTCGAGAAAGAAATCATTCTTACTTTTGGTGTGTGTTTTGTGATGAAAAGTATCTTGTGAAAATGCTTATGGGTTTTTAACCTTCATAAATTTTCTGTAAACAAAGAATGCAACACATAATTATTTTTTAAAGAGAATAACTAAATGAGGAAGCATGAACACAGGGACTTGAAAGTATTAAAAAATAGAGTGGGGTGTGGTGGCCTGTACAGATGCTGATACTCAGAAATAATAAAGTGTCCAATGTAAATTAAGCAAGAAATCCCAGAATACATACCATAAATGATAATCAGTTAAACGCTAAATCCTTTTAATATTTGATTAATTAGGCCTGAAGAAAAAGAAGTGGCCCCATAAGTTAAATTGGTTTTCCTCCCTCTCTCATTGCAATTAGAAAAAATAATGGGAACACCTAAAACATTGTGTAGGGTCTTCTATTTATGTTTCAATATTATGATCAATATAATCAGACAACTAGTAGTAGGTATGGCTAAATTTAGTTTCCTTTTAAAACTTTACATAGTTGCAGATAGAGTGTAGGCTGCTGATTTGGGTGTAAATTTTGGAAACTACTGTTTTATATGGCACTGGGGATTGAACTTGGGGTGCTTTATCACTCATATATATACAAAATTATTTGATATTTTATTTTGAGACCTGGTCTCACTTAGTTACCAAGGCTGGTCTTGAAGTTGTGATCCTTCTGCCTCAGCCTCTATGATATTTGGGATTACAGGTGTGTACCACCACATCAGGCCTGGACACTACTTTTTTTTTTACATGCATCTAATAATCAAAATTATTTTAAATATTTTTGCCTTTTCTTTGATATAAAATATTCAATACTATCTTACTAAATTGGTTTTGACCCTAATATTTTTTTGAAAAGGCAAATATTCATGTTGAGTAGTTATACTTTTTTTTTTTTTTACCATAACAAGATTTACTCATTAGATTCTATCCTGAGTTAGCAAGTCAATTTTATCCGTGTTTTAGAAAAAACAAATTGCTATAAATTGTTCTGGTAAATGTTTTAATAGAAGTACCTTCCTCTTAGTCATCATCAAAAAAAAAAAAAGATAGGAGAAAATTTAGTAAAGTCAAAAGCTAAGATCCAACATTTGGCCAATTCTTGTTTCAACCAGATGTTTATGATTTGATTGTTTCTCTTTTAAATTTCTTCTTCTGATTTCTCTGATGGCCTTTTCTATGATATTTAATAGTCAGCTTCATTTAAAAGCACTTGTTTATGTGAAAAGTGGATACTAAGGGAAATAAATATCTGAAAGAAATTCATAGTACTCAATATGTTTCTCATGATTATATACAGTTTCCTCCCACCATTCTGGGATTTCAATTTATAGAGCTTTAAATGACTTCCATTCCTCACTATATTTCACTATCAGCACATGCAGAGATAATTTCTCAACAAATTTATATTAAATAAGTAGCAATTTCAAGAAAACCAGATATAATTTACACCTGTGAAATTAAACAATATATGTGGAAGTTTGCTAAAGATTACTTGGCATATTCAAAGAATAAAATGAAGAAATTTACCAGAATTGTTGCTTTCCTTTAAGTGATAGGACACAGTTTCTTGACATGTTGTTTCAAAAAGACATTAACATTTTCCTCATGAAAAAAAATAGTTGTTATTCTTTAACATAAATTTTACTTGATTTTTTTTTATTTTTACCCATTTATCTTGAACACTGAGAAGGTTTCTTCAGGGGTAAAACACAGTGAGATACTGATCAATCAATTGTATTTTCAACTAATGTTGTAAAATGCATCTCTGACACACTTGCTTGTTTTCATTTTATATAATAGCATCATGCACAATCATCATGAGAAGAGTTTGCTCATTAATTTTGGTATCAATAGTGGGTTAGGTACATTGAAAAGATGTTGAGAAAATTACATCTATAATGGTGAAATCTCCCAATTCTTTGTTTTCATCTTTCCTGTGGTGCTTCTGCTCTTGATATTAGTATGTTAACTTTAATTTGCATTGTCCATACAGTTTCTTAAAACATAAGACCCTTAGAATTGAGGAAATCACACATAGTAAGTTTATTTCATAAACTGATATAAGACTCAATGAAAGACTTCAGCATTATTAATGTACATTTTATCAAAATTCCATTATATCACAATGGTATATACAGTATTAAAATTTTATATAGCTAAAGGTTTTTTTTTTTTTTTTTTTTTTTAACAATGAATGACAGGCACCCTAAGCAAGTATGTAGTTCGAATTATTCATTTATTGAGCTTCATTCATTCATAATATAATAGTTGACAAAAAACACACATCAGAGTGTCTGTTTTTGAAAAAAAATTTTGGTGAATTACTAACAATGCAGCATGAAATTTTTATTTATTATTGGTTCATTATACCCACATCTTACTTACATAGTAAGATTGTTATAATATTCAATAAGTTGTAGCTAAAATCATGAAATACCACATACCATATTGTACAGATTATATAAATGCTCTTATTATTTCTTCATTCTTTTTCACAAATATTTATCAGGCACTTACTATACGCTAATTAGAAATAAGTTCATTATAATTATTTCAGATATATTTTTTTTAAAAACTGCAAGACCTCATTTGAAAAAAGCAATATAGATTTCAGAAGTAACTACTGCTTCTCTAGTGAATAATGTGTATAGAAATCTGCTAAGGTCTTGGGGTATGCAAATATATTTGAGATGCATCAGAGAGTACATATAAAAAACAGTACTATTTATTATGTTATTTAAATAAAGTGAAATATCATATCAAAGGTTAAAAAAATTAACTTTTGGGAAAACAAAAGCAAAAGGGTGCACTAGTATTTGAAATAAGGTAATAATAATTTTTACGATAATTAGTTGTTTCCGAGTCTCATTTCACTCTTTACATTAATTATCTATCCATTGTGTTAAGAACCCCTATAGGTGTTAATCTATATAAGGTACATAAATTGTGGTGTGAGGTGTTATTGGAAAATATTAGCATTCAGTGAATAATGCCATCAATTTTCTGTTTCGCAATATTAAAGAACTATTTCAGATTTATTGCAATGGATAATTTTGTTTAAAGGTAACAGTAGTTTTTCAATGTAGAAATTACTAAGAAAAATTTAGGTGTTCTCTAAAAGTCTGAAACAATCATATTTGATGAACTTTGTGTCATAATGTATAAGAAAAGTTGCTTCCCTACCTCAAACCAGACATCATTGGAATAACCTTGTGTACTATCAGCACATACAAGTTTAGATGAGGACTTTTGCTTCTTTTCTCCTTTTACTTCCCACCTACAACATGGCTTATTTTTCATAAGCATATTTCTATGCTTGTTCAACCTCTCACACATCTCAGAATTCACTAGAAGGGATCCCTGACAATCTAGAAACAAACATATCTGAGATAGTGTATAGATTAATCTATGAAGAAGTTCAAGAAAATATTGATATGGCCATGAGATGGTGCGGTAACTATATAGAAAGCTAAAAATTGAAATTGAAAGAAATATAATATTCCTGAGAATTACTATGAATCATGTAGTATTTGGAAGCAGATATTTTAAGTAGGAAGCTCTTGAGATTGATGTCCACTGCATCTTTTATCTGGTTTTGAGGGCCACCAGATTTTAGCCAGTAAACTTTTGGCTTGATATAGCATAATCAGAAAGCCCAGCATTCTGTTTTTATACCAAAGCATGGTTTACTAAACATTCATTGAGTTTTTGCACAGACTTTTCCCTTATTTTAATATAACTAGCCCATTAGTCTTGTCACATTCAAATTCATTCATTCTTCAAAAAGTAATTTAATTAAATTTCCTATTGTCTTTAAAATAAAAAATCAACCTAAAATAATTTCTATACTGTAAAGCATTTTATTGTTGTATCTAGAATCTTTATAACTACTAAGAAATGGGATTCTATGTCTCATTTTTACCATTGTCTCTCTCATATTACTTTCATTGTAATTTGAGTATGTCCCCCAAAAGCTCATGTGTTTGGAACTTAGTTTCAAAGGGAGAGAGTTGGAAAACAGTGGAATGTTTAAGAAGTGAGATCTAGTAAATTGTGGTTAGATCATTGGGGGAGATGTTCTTGGAGAGGGTTAATGTAACTTTCATGGGGCATAACATAGTTCTTATTAAAGCCAGTTGTTATAAAAGAGCAAGTCTTTTTTCTGAATTTCTCTGACTTCCTGTCTCATTATGTTCTCTCTACCTCTCAAATGAGCCCTCACCATAGTGCCACCTCATGTGTAATGCAGGTGAAGGAGCTGTCAGAGGAGCTGAGAAGATTCTAATACAGTGCACTTAAATCTTCAGAACTATGTACTCAAAACTATATTTTTATTTATTTATAAGTTGTAGTTGGACACAATACCTTTATTTTATTTATTTATTCATTTTTATGTGGTGCTGAGAATTGAACCCAGCTTCTTTCATGTGACAGGTGAGCACTCTACCACTGAGCCACAACTCCAGCCTCTCAGAAAATATTTTTATGCATTTATATCTCTTTTTATACATTGACCTGCTTCTGGTATTTTTCTATAACATTATAAAACAGACTAAAACAACCTCTGTGTCTTATTTCTAAAGAAGACATGTGAGACTTTGCAATGTATTATCAAAAAATTCGGTAAAAGCTTTAGAATAAAAACTGTTATTCATCCACTGAGTGACCTTTAGTGAGTGATTCAATATCTTTGTGTCTAAGGCATCTTACTATGAGAGTGAGTAGAACATCTAAGATTACATTTTAAAAGCTCTGGTGTAGTTTAGATGGTAATGGCTTAGCATTTCTGATTCTTATTTGTTTTTATATTTCAAAGGTGATATCTTGTATTTCTTATATGCCTCTTGGTGCTTAGGTTAATGTATTGCCATTTACTTTTGGACTTAAAAATGTGGAATTTGTTTTGTTTAGTAAAGCAAAAGCAAGAGTGGTAACTTAGAATATAGCAAAGACTATTTGAGAATGTTTTTATTTTTAATGGGAAGAATTGTCTCATTGCTAATGATTATAGAGGGAATTTACATCTTGATGACACCCATTATTCAGAAATAGTCTGAACTGACTAGATCAAAACCATTAGAAAACCATGAATAAAGAGGCAGATTAAAAAATAGGTTTGTCCAGCACCATTTTGAGTCTCCTACTAGAGTACAAATTATAGTATTTTTTTTCTTACCAGTGAAAGGACTCAAACACATGTAGCTGCATTTTACGCCTCCTGTAATCACACAAGTCACCATCAATTATAATACCATTGTAGGAAGAGAAATGTAGATCTTCACAGGCAGAAAAATCAAATACAAAAAGTGCAATTTGCCTTATGCAAAAAAAAAGACCTCATTATTTATGCCATACTTCTTTTACCTCCCAGGTTCCATATATTTGAGCTCAAGATATTCAACCAGAAGAAAGTGGATTTGTTTTATGCTAGATGAGTTAAGAACTGATATAATTAGAATATAGAGTAAACATATTTTGATTTGGGGTTCAGTTGTTTCAAGTATGATGGCTTGCCCAGGAAAACAATGCAGGAAATTTTGTCCTCCACTTCACCCAAGTTGTATGGAAAGATTATTATTTGTTTAAATTAAAAGTGGAAGCCACAGGCAATCTACAGCAGGTATTGAAATTTCATGATGAGACATCAAACTGCAGTTGTTTTTCTCATGTTTTTGTGTCATTGATTGCTGTGGATTTTGAATATTTGAAATATAAAAACTATATTCAAAAGTAAACATTAATATTATTTTGTATTTTAAGGTAATTTTAATAAGGCTCATAGCCTAAGGTCATAATACCCAGTATAATTACCTCATATTTTTCTAATGTAATCCCAAGACAAAGGAGTTGGGATATATTTTTCATGAAAAAAATTATTTTTACTAAGTAAAATTATGTTGTTCCATGTATCATACTTTTCTATGCAGTATATGTTTGGCCTTAAAATTAATAGAAGTAAATGCCTTGATGGGACTGCCAAAAGGTTTATATTATCTTCTCCTGGTGAATACTGTGGCAGAATATACAGAGGATGAAAGAGAAAATTTCTGAAATTGTGTATTTTTGTGGATGGAAACTGTTGAAAGGTACATCATTGTTATTAATGAAAAAGACTGACTGAAAACAGCAATGTTCTTTAAGCGTACATACGTGAACAGATTCTTTGTTAAGCAAAAATGCCCTGTGCAGCCAGGGATGGCTGAAATACATTATACTTAGACTCTGGTAATCTCAGTTCTTTTTTTTTTTAACTCTAACTAGTAAATTTTTCTAACTCAATAAATTTCTCTCTATTCCTTTTCTTGCTTTTAAAACCAGAGGAGGAATACTTGTCTTTTTTAACTTTCTGGATTGTTTCCCAATTTTACTGCAATAAAATATGCAGAAAACTTTTAGAAAATATTACAAAGCATACAAATGGAAGTGAATTATCTTTGCTTACTTTGTGACTCTTTTTCATTCAAATGCTGTTGTAGCTCAAAGTGGGTAACTTATCATTCTTCAATTACCTTTAACTGATTATATGTCCATTTTTGCCCTCGCATTTGGAAACCACACTTCATCCACTATTGGTCTCTTGCTTAAGTCTTTGCAAGTTTTTATTTATATATTGTTGTGTGTTGATCCAATTGATTTTACTTCTCATTTAATGAAGTTTAATGTATAATTAAATTAGTATAAATATGTCTATATTGGAGAGTGCACAATGTCCCCAGATCTTGTTCTTAGGCATATGTTGCTGTAAACTCAGTTCTTCATGAATTATATGTAATGTTAATAAAATTGTGAATGATATTCAATATGATTTTTGTATGGATTCTGTGTATAATAAGTTTTTACACTATTGTACTTGAAAAGCCAACATTTTATGATAAGAAACTTAATCTTTACATACAACATTCTCAGTTTACCTCTTACTACTTGGTCCTCAGAAAATGAGACTATAAAACATAGCTCATTGATTATTTTGTCATAAGTATAAGGCCTCACTCAACCTTGACTCCACATCCATTTCTCTAATTCCTGCCTTGAAATAACACTACCTATAGAATAACAAGGATGTCAGAATTTACTAATGTACATGAAAACACTGATCATTGACCTCATTCCATGAAAAATGAAATGTCTCCAATGAGGATGAAGTCTAGAAGGCCATTATGCACACAAGAAAGACAAAGCTCTTCTTTCATGTAAGAGCTACCTTTAAGTTTGTGGAAATTCAGTCTATTAAAATCACTAGGAAATGTTAAAAAGTTAAAATTTTAAAATTTATAAATCAAGATATGAAAATCTGGGGCTTACTTTCCTATATCTACATCCTTCTTATAACTCTTAATTTCACCATAAATACAAACAGAAAAAAGATAATGATCTAACTTATGCAAATTGTATTCCACATTGTTTGATTAAAATGTGTAAAAGTATTAACAGATGCTAGAGTATTGTTCACTCAACAGTATGTTTTACTGTTACATAGAACATTTAGTCAAGTGGAACACTATGATGTCTGTCATTTAACAACAGGATGCAATACATGAGAGTTAACACATAAACAAATATTCAGATTTAAAGACATATTGCATACATAAGTTAAATATAGGTTAAAAAATGCACTGTAAACCTGGCATGATGGTCCATGCTTGTAATCCAAGCAAATTGGGAAGCTGAGTATTTTCAGAAATTTAAATTCAGCCTCAACAACTTAGTGTGGTTTCAAGAAACTTAGCAAGACAGTCTCAAAATTTGAAAAAGTGGAGAGAGGGCTTAGGAATGTGGCTCAGTGTATAAAAATACCTAAACTTAAACTGAAATACAAAAAAAAAATAAAGTTTAAAATATTACACTTGAGTGTTAAACATCAAAAAATAGATTTCATATAATTCTTTTCTCACTATTCAAAAGTGAAAATAGTAATTTTGATTTAGAAAAACAATTATATTCTTTCAAAGATGAGGTTTCTTCACTATGCATATGACATTTATGACTGATATTTCTACAAAATAACTTGATAATGCTTAATAAATTTAAGCAAAATTTAAAGACAACTACTTGTTTTCTAAACTTAAATGAGTTCTGTATTTTACTGATCCTCATATACATCAAGGTGTAATATATAGATAATAAATGTGAGAGTATAGTAAAGTTATTATGTTTCATTGTTATATAAGGCATACATTTTGTATAAAATCTGTTCAGTGTTCACTACTAGTATGAGTTTTCAGATGTTCAATGAATTTAAAATTTAAATACATTTTGGAAATATTATTTATCTTTTTAAGAGTTTCTGGGCACAATGAATTCTCCAAAAGTAAGCAGTGTTTAAGAAACATGTAGCTACATTTTTTTTTCCATTTGTATTTTCTCTAACCAGTATATATCCAAAGGTGCTGAGTATTGCTGAATAAATTTTATAGGCATTGTCACATTGTCAATTTTCACATTACAAACTTTTCTCTACGCTATGGTTATTGTGGTGAGGATTAAATGTTGTCCCTTTCTTAGAGTAATGGTACAATGGTCTCATTTGTAGAGCTTCTCTCCAGTGTGTTTTCTCTGATGTCTAGTAATATATGATATATAATTTAAAATGTTTCTACATTGTCTACATTTAGATGTATTCTTTCCAGAATAAGTAGCCTAATGGTGAAAATAATTGATTTCTTTTAAAAGCTTTGCTGCATTGTTTCAATTTGTAGGGGTTCTTTTCTGTATAAATTCTGTTGTTAATAAGGTTTAGTCTTTCTTTTTTTAAGTGTTTATTTTTAAGTTGTAGTTGGACACAATACCTTTATTTCACTTATTTATTTTTATGTGGTGCTGAGGATCGAACCCAGGATCTCAAACATTTAAGGCTAGCACTCTACCATGGAACCACAAACCCAGCCCCAAGGTATAGTCTTTCTTTAAAAGTATTATTTCTTTATTCACATTTCATATTCACCAGGATGTCTTCTGCTGTGGTGAATAAAGTTTTATTTTTTATTAAATGCTTTTCCACATTATTCACTTTTGTATGGCTATTCTCCAGTGTGAGTTCTGTTGTGGTGAATAAGGCCTGTTTTATTGATAAAAGCTTTGCCACATTCCTTATATTTGTAAGGATTCTCTCCAGTGTAAATTCTTCTGTGGCACATAAGGTGTAATATTTGAGTAAAAACTTTGTCACATACTTTGCATTTGTGAGGCTTCTCCCAAGTGTGAGTTCTGTTGTGGAAAATAAGGTGTGATTTTTGACTGAACGCTTTCCCACATTCTTTACATTTGTAAGGCTTCTCTCTAGTGTGAGTTCTACTGTGGCAAATAAAGCCTGGTTTTTGAGTAAAAGCGTTGCCACATTCTTTACATTTGTAGGGCTTCTCTCCAGTGAGTTCTGCTGTGGTGAAGAAGGTCTATTTTTTGACCAAAAGCTTTGCAACATTCTTTACATTTGTAGGGCATCTCGCCACTGTGATTTCTTCTATGGCGAATAAGGTTTGATGTGTCACCAAAAGCCTTGCCACATTCTGTACATTTGTAGGGCTTCTCTCCAATGTGAGTTCTTCTGTGGTAAATAACCTGTGATTTTTGACCAAAAGCTTTGCCACATTCTTTACATTTGTAGGGCTTCTCTCCAGAGTGGGTTCTTCTGTGGCAAATTAGGAGTGATTTTTGACCAAAAGCTTTGCCACAATCTTTACATTTGTAGAGCTTATCTCCAGTGTGAGTTCTGCTGGGGCAAATAAGGTGTGATTTGTGACCAAAATCTTTGCAACATTCTGTACATTTGTAGAGCTTCTCTCCAGTGTGAGTTTTTCTGTGGCAAATAAGTTTTGATTTTTCACCAAAAGCTTTGCCACATTCTTTACATTTGTAGGGCTTCTATCCAGTGTGAGTTGTGCTGTGGCAAATAAGGTGTGATTTTTTTCCAAAAGCTTTGCCACAATCTTTACATTTGTAGGGCTTCTCTCCAGTGTGAGTTCTGATGTGGCAAGTAAGGTATGATTTTTGACAAAAAGCTTTGTCATATTGTGTACATTTGTAGGGCTTCTCTCCAGTGTGAGTTCTTCTGTGGCAAATAAGGTCTGATATTTGACCAAAAGCTTTGCCATAATCTTTACATTTGTAGGGTTTCTCTCCAGTGTGAGTTGTGCTGTGGCGAATAAGGTCTGATTTTTGACCAAAAGCTTTGCCACAATCTTTACATTTGTAGGGCTTCTCTCCAGTGTGAGTTGTGCTGTGGCGAATAAGGTGTGATTTTTTACCAAAAGCTTTTCCACATTCTTTACATTTGTAGGGCTTCTCTCCAGTGTGAGTTCTGCTGTGGTAAATAAGGTCTGATTTTTGAACAAAAGCTTTGCCACAATCTTTACATTTGTAGGGCTTCTCTCCAGTGTGAGTTCTGCTGTGGCGAATAAGGTATGATTTTTTACCAAAAGCTTTGCCACAATCTTTACATTTGTAGGGCTTCTCTCCAGTGTGAGTTGTGCTGTGGTAAATAAGGTCTGATTTTTTACCAAAAGCTTTGCCACAATCTTTACATTTGTAGGGCTTCTCTCCAGTGTGAGTTCTGCTGTGGTAAATAAGGTCTGATTTTTGAACAAAAGCTTTGCCACAATCTTTACATTTGTAGGGCTTCTCTCCAGTGTGTGTTCTGCTGTGGTATATAAGGTGTGATTTTTGAACAAAAGTTTTGCCACAATCTTTACATTTGTAGGGCTTCTCTCCAGTGTGAGTTCTGATGTGGTAAATAAGGTTTGATTTTCGACCATAAGCTTTGCCACAATCTTTACATTTGTAGGGCTTCTCTCCAGTGTGAGTTCTGATGTGGCAAATAAGGTGTGATTTTTGACCAAAAGCTTTGCCACAGTCTTTACATTTGTAGGGTTTCTCTCCAGTGTGAGTTCTGATGTGGCGAATAAGGTTTGATTTTTTACCAAAAGCTTTGCCACATTCTTTACATTTGTAGGGTTTCTCTCCAGTGTGAGTTCTTCTGTGGCAAATAAGACCATTTTTTTTACTAAAATCTTTGCAACATTCTTTATATTCATAGGGCTTCTCTCCAGTATAAATTCTCTGGTGATGAAAAAGGCCTGATTTTTTATATGATTTCTGTTGTTCACTCTCACTTGTAGTTTTCCATATTTTCTTGTGTGGTAAATAGTCAAGATCACAACTTTCATATTTTGCACTTATCGCTTCATGTAATATATGTTTTAGGCCCTTTTCTGGTGAATATTCTTGGATATGATTAGGAGTCATGGCTGAAATAAACAAAAATTAAAAAATAATAATACCTATTAGACTGGGATAAATATATTTTGCATACATGACATGAAATTAAGGTAAAATAAGTACATCAGGGGTATAGCAGATTAGTAAGTCCAAAGTCACCATAAATCCAAAAAATATATTAGTTCAATAAAAATGTACAGAAAAAATTACCTTGAGAATATTATTCAAATTCTTGTAGAGACCACAGTACCCAAGAGGAGTACATCATTAAGAAGAGTAATATAATAAAGTGTAGAAAAGTATCTTTAACACCCTTTTGTCCTTCACAAGATAGTATTGGGTTTTTAGGATATACCTACCAGCTACCTTCACTGTCAGTAGAATAAGAGAAATGTAAAACATATACAAACATTTCTGGGTTTTTCAAAGTGTGTCCAAAAAATGATTTTTGTCTACCATGACATAGAGACATGAAAATAACTAGTAGATTTTGAGTGATAATACCATAAATATGCAACAAGTGTAAAGAGGCAATGGACTCTTAAAAAGAAATATGAGCAAAAAAATTACTAAGAAATATACACATATGTCTATAAAATTTTTTGTAAAAACATTTTAAAAGACTATAAAAACCTTGCATAGCCTGTAGCCATAATATTTGGATGAATTCAACACATGACAATCAAGTATAATAAATTGATTTTTATATTTTTACATTCGTGTGATATGAGAATTTCCTTTATTGACAAATACAACTTTGTTTATTTATAAATATATCATGGCAATTTATACTATATATACAAGGTAAAATGACTAAATAGAATGAATTAACAATCATTATTTCATATAATTATCAATTTTGTTCTTACAACGTATTGTATTCCTTCTACTAGTATTTATGAAGAACATAATACACTCACTATGTGGTAAAATAAAACTCTTGACCCTATTATGCTCAATAAGATAAAAATATGGAGACTTTTACTATAATATCAACCCTACACAAAACACAGTGCCTGGTGACAAAATTTTGCTCACTAAATTTCTGACTTCCACATGTGAATCAAATGTTCCTACAACTTAATATCTGCATGCCAACTTTCACTTAATTCAAAGTCCTGCATATATTTCTTATAACACTTTAAGAGACAAAATATTTTATAACTAAATAATAATAGTATATAAGTACATATTTTTAAACATTTGACATTGATGGGCACACACGTTGAGTCCCTAGCTTTAGTACTGAGAAAAATTTTGGCACTAAACACAAAAGCAGAGGTATCTCTTCAATTTTCTGATTTAATTGTTCATGGATACATATTTAGTACTGGCAATTCTGGATCTTTACGTCATCCAACTTTTAATGTTTCATGTGTAATGCTTGAGATTACCCCAAAAATTCTATATCACGAACTACAACACAAGTCTTTTTAAAATTGTTTGAGCCATGCTGTTTCTAAATATCTGTGACTTCTCTCAAACAAGACGTACTTTTGCATGCCCTCCTAATTAGCAAATATTACAAGGATGCAGCACTGTTGTTGCCTATTTTTATTTATTTAAAAGTTTTTTATACTTTTTTCCCAACAATGGAGTATATAATCTACTGATGGCTCTTTTAATGAACAAATAAAAAATAGCACAGCAAATATAAACAAAGAGAAGCATGGCTAAATCCAAGTGACAAAAAAACAAAAATAAAACATTAAGAATTTAACATTAGGATACTGACAGTTTTGAATTACTCAAAGAACACTAAATAACTATTTAAAAAAGTTTAGATAATGAAATTGAAAAATATTAACATCAATGGGCACAATGTTTAAGTGAATATTTTTTTAAGAAAAAATTAGAGGAGCATTCCTAGTGTGCAAATCCAAAATTCAACAAATATGGTAGAGGCTTATCAAGCAGTACCAAGTTTAAGACAAGTCTAAACAACTTGTAAAATTCTGTAAAAATTAAAAATCTATAGGATATATAAAGAGAAGTGGGATATATATATATATATATATATATATATATATATATATATATATATATATATATATATATATATAATGAAGTGTGAAAAGAATCCAAGCATGCCACAATAAAAAACAATGATCCAGAAATTAAATCACTAATCAAAATTAAAAAAAAATATTTAAAAATTACAAAGTAGAAGTATAATGATTTATTCACTTCAAAATATTTATGATTACTAATGCATTATTGCAAAACACAAAACAAAAGAAAAAATTTAATAACAGAATTGAATCTACAATAGAAAACGTGAAGTAAGTTCCATCAGAGAGCATGGAAAGAAACCAAGCATGATCTGCTCCTAGAGTCCCTATTTGTTTAAATATGGATAATGCTCCAGCCTTTACATCTCATCCTTTTGCACAATTTTTAATCAGTGAGATATAGTTTTAAATCATGAAATTTCTCATAATTGTTTGGATGAGCTTTTGTTGAGTGCACAAATTGTATCTTAATACTTGCCTTTTAAAACAGAAACAAAGATCTAGCCTCTATTATATTAATATGCATTAAATATTGTTTTATTTACAGTTAATGTACTCAATATACAACATAAAGTTAATACTCAAAATTGGTCATCTGCATTGAATAGATATTTTATTCTCAAACAACCATTACCAATAAAATTATGTAATATATGAGGTTCCACCTGACCAGCATGAGAAGCTCCTATGGCTTTGCTCACGTGGGGGAAAAGCATAGACTGCTATACTAATGCTAACATGTCCTGTTTGGAATCTAGCTTCATGCTTGAAAAATAGCAATTACAAATGTACATCGGTGACTTCACAAGCTGATTTCTAAGTTTCATTTAACCCTGGAAGATAAGAGTTCATCCTCAAAAGAAGAGAAACATTAAAAGAGGACCCCAAGTTACTTAAATTCTAGTTACTTGTTGAGATATAAAACCATTAACAGCCTCAGCTCAACAGGTGTTGGCTAAAATGGGGTTAGAATGTACTCTAGATAACTTTGTTACTGCTTTGATTGCTAAACTCACAGAAAACTCTGTAAATGCTTTGGTCTTGTACCCCAGCTCTGGGAAATTCAGTACTGCCAGATCCTGGACTTCAAGAACCCATTACAATATCTTGACTCACTTGCATAAAATTGTTATACACCTGGAAAAATATCTTATGGTATTCATTGTTGTCTTAGCAGAATAATGTGTCTTTACCATCCACATAGTATTTAATAGGTCAAAATCCTGTGCAATTTATTCATAAAAGATCTATTCCTCTTGATAAAAACTGTGATGATTCAGTGAAGCTTCTCTCTAAGGCAGAATTTAACGTTTTGACATTCTCCTTGCTGAGTTTTCCTGGACTAGCTCTATGGGCTTATAAAACTACTATGAAACTCGCCTATGCTATCATAAACAGTACTAGTCATGCCTCCATGGATGTAAATATGCTTAATGAAGAACAAAAACAACATTGTCAAGCCATACTTGACAATTATGCTGCAATTGATTGTCTGTTATTGTTACATCATAAAGGATATCAGAAGTTTAATACCACGTGTTCCTTCAATTTAAGTTATAATAGTAATTTTATTTCAAAAAACTTAGATTACCTTAAAGATATCATTAATAGGGTTCAACAAGATGATGGATTTTGGACTTGTTGAATTGGTTAACTTCATGTTTACTCAATTTCATCTGGGTCAAAAATATTCATAGGTGGATGTTTACTGATGTTGGAACTTGCTGTTGTCTATGCATGTCCTATTTTTTTGCCCCCACCAGCATTAAGGAGATAAGTAATATTATTTATTCAAAAGGCCTTAAAAATAGGGGAAGTATTAGGTATTCTGATCTTGGAATAGACAGGAAAGTGTGGGGGAAATTGTAACTGGCACCCTGAGTCCCACAATTGTAATGCCCAGCAGTTTCTCCCTGAAGATATTAAGACAACTCTACAGGTGCACTATCTAGTTTCTGTGGTAATGTCCTTAGGGAGAAGGGGTTCTATATTTGTATTAATTGTACCTAATCTTGGTTAGCTAGCACATGGGGTTAAAGAAACACTGGGTTAGAATGTAGTCATGGTATCAGAAGCTATGTAATTCTGGGGGATTATATGTGCAGCTGTTAAGAGGGGTGGCCAGATTTTTTTTTCTTTTTTTCCTTTTCACTGTGTGTGTGTGTTTCTCTCTTCTGTTTGCTCCTTTAAAGGTTTCCTCACAAGAAGATTTGAAACAGATCATGCTGGCCCTCACAACAAAAGGTAAGTTTTGATGGTTAATCTGAATAAACTGGGACATCACTAAAGAAGAAAACAGAGAACAACAAGGAATTTGAAAATGTGATAAATATAGGGCAGTATGTGTTCAATGATTACAATCAAAATAAATAAACCTAAGCTTCTGAAAATTTCTTCTGCTGGGTAACTACTCTTTCAACATTTATTAGTTTGGTTTTCTTCTTGACATTTGAATGACTCAACTGTGTCCGCTGCTATGTGTAGTCTACAATAGTTATTATACTAGGTACTACTTATCTAAAGTGAAGGATGTGTAACACACAAATAAAGAGACAGATTAAAGAGTAAAATTATATATATATATATATATATATATATATATATATATATATATATATATATATATATATAGAGAGAGAGAGAGAGAGAGAGAGAGAGAGAGAGAGAGAGAGAGAGAGTAAAATATCTGTACTAAAATTGCCCTTTTTTTAAACACAAATCTGAAACTCATTTTTATAGAGAAGTTCCCAGAAGATACTCTGCAAGAGAAGTAAATTAAATAATAATTAGTAATTAATAATTTTAAAGGGAAGTTAAACTTACCCAGGAAAGCCAAGTTTCTATAGGTTTCTAGCATCACATCTCTATATAAATTTTTCTGAGCAGGCTGAAGACATTCCCACTCCTCTTCAGTAAAATCAATGGCTATATCCATAAATGTTAACAGTTCCTAAAATAAGAATAGGTAAATAAATAACACATTGACTACAGGAATATTTGCACAGTCTGTAATGTAAATACAGTTGAAATTAGAGTTAGTAGACTATCATGTAGGTAGTGTTTTGGAACACAATTATACTATTATCTACTTCTGCAGAAAAAGTGATTTAAGTTCAAAAAAGTGTACATACTCCACATTTATGAAACACAATATAAAACTCAGGCATTATCACAAAAATATATATTTTGTAATTTTTTATTTCTTGATCTAAATTATACATATTTTTCAGATGAGAAAATCATGGTAATTAAGAAATTAATTTGTATAATATATATACAAACTTTGATCGATGTGTATATTGTATGATATTTATAATAGAATATACATATAGCTCTTCAAACAAATATAATTTTTTTTTTTATTTTATTGGTTCTTTCTAGTTCTACCTGACAGTAAATTGATTTTTATGGTATTATGCAAGCATGGGATATATCTTATCCTAATTAAAATTCTGTTCTTGTTGGTGGCTACAATGGTAGGATTCACTTACAGATATATATATATTTTATATTTCTATCCTTGTCCCTTTTATTTATTTATTTATTTACTTACTTATTTACTTATTTATTTTTGTTTACCATTGTGCAATCTACTGATCTTATTTTCTTACCCTTCCCCACTTTATAAGATTTAGATTTCACATATCAGCAATAACTTTTAATATTTGGTTTTAAAGGAATGGTTTGTTTTACTTAGCATAAAATCTCCAGATTCATCCATTTCCTGGCAAATGTCATAAAGTCATTCTTCTTTATGGCCGATTCATAGTTTATTGTGTACATAAGCAACATTTTTTATCCTGTCATCATTGAATGGACCCATTCATCATTGAATGGTTGGTTTTATAGCTTAGCTATTGTGAATTGTGCTGCTATAAATATTAATGTGGCTGTGTCAATGTAGTATGCTGATTTTATGTCCTTTGGGCATATACAGTGCCGTAAAAAACTGGGTAAAATTGTGGTTCCATTTCTTTAACAATGTCCATACAGTTTATTATGTTTCACTTAGACCTCCATACAGCTGGAAAAATTGGAATTCATCTGTACCTGAGGTGAAAATAAAACATACACAAAAAATTATTAAGCCATAAAATGACTAGAATTTATTATCAAATCATACATCCCAATAAAAAGTAAAATTCAAAAACTAAAAGTAAAGAAAGTCTTAAGCAAAAGAGCAAAATTAGAAGCTATTAAAGATAAACATAACACAGAGATACCAGTATCAATGTTGGTGCTTTTAAAAAGCAAATGAGCCCAGTCTAGTGATGGACAACTGTAGTTCCAGTGACTGAGGAGGATAAGAAAAAAAGATCATAAATTCTAAGACAATATTATATATAATATTGTCTTATATATATTGTATTGAGCAACTTAGTGAGGCACTTAGCAACTCAGTAATACTCTGTCTCTAAATAAAATATAAAAAAAGGACAGAGGATGTGGCTTTATTGTTAAGCACCCCTGGGTTCAATCTTCAGTACAATTTTTTTTTAAAGCAGATACAATTAAAAAAGCACTAGCAAATTTGAAAATTCAATGAATAAAAATTATATCAATAATACAGTATATAATTGCAAATATAGGCATATATAATGATTTCTCACTTTATGGAAATACACTCTGGAAAATTTATCCTAAGAATCTTCTGCAATTTTCCCATACTCTGAGTGTAATGACAGAATCTAGATGGTACAGACTAGTACATGGCTAAGATATTTGCTAGATCCATGGTTGTACATAAAGTCTACTGCTGACCAAAATACCATGATGCCACATGATTGATGTTATGAAGTAAAATCAATCAGGGTAAACCTCATAATAAAATAAATGGTGGAACTACAGAAAACATCAACAACAAAACTCTTAAAACATGCCAGGATATTGGGAAAAGAGTGCAATAATAAAATGTTATTTTATCCCTTCACTCATAAAACATAACAACATATTTTGACACATTAAATGCTGAATATAAGTTATTAATAAATAATACTGAAATATACAAGAAAGTACAAAGCTCAAAAGTTTACATACAAAATGTAGGGTTCATATGGTGGTGCACACCTGATATATCTACTATTCTGGAGTCTAAGGCATGAAGTTCAAAATTTAAGGCCAACTGAAGAAATTGAGCAAACCCCATCTGGAAATAAAATTTAAAACAGAGCTGAGAATATGCTCAGCATTAAGACCCTTTGGTTGAATCCCTAATTTCACAAAAGAAAAAAAAATAGTTTTTTTTTCAAAATTATACAATATAATAGACTTAAACTTATGAATTAAAAAATATTAATACAAAAAAATCTATTCATCAAATGATTACATTAAAAGCTGCAAAACTGACAAGTTAAAAATAAACCCTAATTTCCTCACATATAATCAAACACTTATAAGAAGAAGAAATACAACAGAATGCATAAAATAAAATTCTTGAAGAGTCACTTTAAAAAGGATATATCTAACTTTTCAATAATCATAAAAACTCAAAACCTTTAGAAGTTAGGTAACATTGAATAAAATCACATCATATAAATGAATTAAATAGTATTGATGAATATGTGGAATAAATGCATTCACAAAAAAGAAAATAATAATTTAAGCTTTTATTATCCATTTGTAGAAACTGTTTTGTAATCATATGTGTATGATACACCCACAGAGGAAACAGAGACTAAAATTACAGCAACTGTTCATGAGAATATATCCACATCTTCCAGAGTTGAAACCAAGGGGCATGGCTAAAGAGGAAGAAATAATTATTAAATTTTTTAAAATGTAAATTCTATGAGCTAGAATTTTTGTTGATGTATTATATCCAGTTTGACAAATACTATAAAATACCATGTATGCTTTATGCTGATGTCAAATGAATGTTACATTTCATATGCAAGTATGTTTATGAAAGGAGTATGCAGTATGAGAAAATAAAAATACAGAAAAGAACATAAAAGACTCAAATATTCAACATATTTACAAAGGATAGAACTATAATAAAAATGATCATTTTTCCCAAGGTACCCTTTAATAATAACTGGTCATAATTTTACCATTCTTTGCTTTTTGTGAAAGAAGAAATCAAAGCAAAAACTTCTAAAATTTTCCTGGAAAGATGAATGTATATAAAATTAGACAAGTACTCTCTAACATGTAAGAACAAATGTACTAGTGATCATTACCTGACACTAATGCATGTTATAATATTACAACAGTGTAGTAATTTTAAGATAAAAAATCACAATACAGAAAACTACATAGAGCAGTTCATATGTATGCAAATATCTTTTTATTGTTAATTATAAGTATATAAATCAAAACATATCAATAAAATATTTAATGTTAATGAATGCTACAATCCAACCTCAAGGTATATGTTAGAAAAAAAGGCATAGATTACAAAAGCGACTTGTGTGCAGCTTGTGTGTGACACTGGAATTATACACAAGCATCCACCAAAGAGCAGATATAAAGAGAGATAATTTTAAAAAATAAAATAAAAATAAATAAAAGCAGAATATAAGCCTACCTCCATTTATGGATTACACCAAATAAATATATACTCCTGTTTTGAGTCCTTCTAAAAACTGTAAAGGAATTAGAGGCACACAAATTGGAAAACTGAAAAAAAAAAAAATATCGACCAAGAGGAGATAAGTAGAATGCAGTTGAAGATTTTTCTGATTTGAGCAATATGCAAAATTACTGGAACAAAATGCCCAAATCCAGTGTTAATATAAATAAACGAAGATTGATTTGTGTTTGAAATATATTATTTAACTCTAAATTGCCTGTAGTTTAAATGCTAATTTATCTGTACACACAAAGGAAGGAATAAGATATACATGAGTATTTACTCCAGGGGGGAAAAATAAGTGGTTTTCTATGGCCATGCAAGATCTATGGGCTTTATTCCATTAGGCCAGAGTGGAAGAGATGCTAAATCTTAAGGTAATCCCTTAATTCCTTAGAGGGGATTTGCCAACATTCTCTAAAAATGCAAATAGCTGTTGCTGACAGTTCAACTTTTATCTAGACAGCACCAAAAAATTAACAGGGAAATACAGACCACCACTGAAAGCCAAAGTGGCAGTTTAGCACTTCCTGATCTCTCTCACCCAGCTCACTTTACAATAACACCAGACCTAACCAATTCTTTCTGTAAGTAATTTGTCCCAATAATAACTTTTTCCATTCAATGGACTACATCTGAAACCTCAAACATTGAAAACACTGGTAAGTAACTGTGCAGGTGCAAATGTACCTAGATCAAAAAGGAGTGTTCTCACATTGGTGTGAAAGCATTGTAATGGTATAAAATCTCGAATATTAGTGAAGAAAAAATGGTTACAATCACAGATCCCTCTTTATTTCTAAAATAGGTGCACATCATTTTTTTTTCCAGTGAGCATAAGGCACCCTGGAATCTTAAAAGCTTGCATCAGAATTTTAGTGCACAATCCAACTATAAGATCTTCTGTATGAGCACAGCTGTTAGAATGGCTACTCTCAAAATGTGGAATAGTAAGTAGTACTTCAATTATATGAATATGGAAGAAAGACACACTGTGCTAGACTATAAAATTAGTGAAGACATTTTTTAAAAATGGAAGTTGAGAGTTCTCTCAGTTATTTATTTGAGAAACTAAGCTCTCTACATTTATATTGCTCTTGAACAAGAAAAGCCCCAAGTACTGGTCTGGACTTATGAGAGGCATTAGATGTGCCAGCTGAGGGATCCTCATATTACATAGTTCTGAAACACAGTTCCAGGAGAATACCAGAGTAGGGAATGAGAATGCTCTCATATACATTCCACAAAAGGAAATCTGAGCATAAAGACACTCTGACAGGTTGTCTGCCTTTGGAGACACAAAGGAAGAATAGAAACACATGATTTTTCCAAGACAAAGTGATTCTTCTTTACTTTTCAATCATGTAAAATGCTCATAAACAACAACAAAAAATTTTGCTTTTGATATTTTTCTATGGTACTGGGGATTTGAAACAGCAGCATGTTAATTCTGGGCTACATACCCAGCCATGTTTTCAAATTTTGAGACAGGTTTTTCTAATTGTCTAATTAGTCTACCTAAGTTCCTGATGTTTACCTGGAAATTGCAATCTTACTGACTTAGCCACTTGAGTCTCTGGAATTAATATGCATGAATCATTGCACCCAGAGAGAAAAAAATACTTTAAAATCTCATTCAGTTTTTGGTATAACAATTGAAAATACCATGTTCATTTGAAATGTAATATGGGTAAAGTAACTGATAATACTGCAAAAAAGTAACTGATAATACTGGGAAAGTGAGAAGTTGTCATTGAACAGGAAGCTAAAATTTTATGTATAAATACAACTCAAAATACTGGAGCATAAATTTAAAATCACACTCAGCAACTGTTTGAAGATAAAAAAAAATTAAAATTACCAGGTATGTAGCTAAGTGGTACAGTACCTCTGGCTCAATCCACAATACCACAATCTCCAAAAAAAAGGAGAATGAATTCAGGAAGAAAGAAAAACTGAGATATCTATAGAGTATCTCACCCCACTCCTAGAAGAAAAAATACATGGAGTTGTGATTGGGATGATCTCCTCACTCCAGAATCCACAACACAATCTGAGAAGATTCGGAAATATTGCCACAAATGTTCTCACATAGAATTTAAGGTAGGGGCTGAAGATATTCTATAGGATACTATAGAACTTCCAGTGTCTACTGTTAATATATGGTCCAGTTGACTGGCCAGTGGAAATTCATGGCTGACCTTTCTCAGGAGAAGACACAGGATTGCAGAAACTAAAGATTACACCAGGGATTCTAGCCAACCATAGCCAGTTCCCACCATAGTGAGTGCAGCCAGTTTCAACCAGACTCACCATCCAGTCTCAGGATTTCACTGCACACTCATCATTTACTGTATTTTTAGGAACCACATGTCCTCTCTATTAATCACAAAGTACATATACAGGAGAAAAAATAAGGTTCACTGAACATAAGTGAGGAAGCCTAGAAATGGATACCCACTCTGGCAGACTTCACACCAGATGGTCACAACTTGCTTCTCTTTACTGAATATGTGTACATTTGACAATGCTTATATAAGGGGTCCCGATTAGACACAACTTATGTCTTCATGTGCTCAATCTGAGCCTAGTGAGTTTTTTTGAGAGTCAGGAGATAGCCTCAAATCCAGAAATAAATGATGTCCAATTGTAGGGTCTTGTCTGCACATTTATTTATTTATTTATTTTTCTTTTGAGGCTCTGGGAATTGAAATCCAGATCCTCAGGCTGCAGTGAAATTAAGGCAAGGTATCCTTGGAGAATTAAAATCCAGCCAACCCAGACAAGCATTTGCATTTAAACTTGCATATGAGGCCTTTTGAATTTGAAGATTATATATGTAAATATATTATTTATTGATGGAAATAATACAGTGAAAATCTTGTAAAATTTCAGTTAACTTCTCTTGTATGGAAACAGAGTGAACATTAAAATTATATGAGGTGGAAAGATAATTATTTTTTAGAATTCATATAAAAATAGTAAAAATTGAATTTTATAGTATAACCCATAATTTCCACTATGTGAAAATTACCATTGTGAATTTAAAATATTACTAATAAAGTATATGTATTTTTGGAACAGCACCCTCAAAACTATGTCAAGATTCCAGAAAATCTCAGTTCACAGAACCATATTTGAGAGTTATGCTTGTCCTAAGTTCAGGAAGATGAAGGACATGATCACTTCTTTTATGCTACAGGTGAAAGATACATTTTTTTTTTACCAATATTTCTTTTGACATATAAAAAACTAGAGAGAAACTGCCCTGAGTGAGGGCAAGGAGATTTAACCAGAAAGTGTATGGTGTGTGTGTGTGTGTGTGTGTGTGTGTGTGTGTGTATGTGTGTAATAATAATAATAATAATAATAATATATATATATATATATATATACACACAATAATAATATATATATATATATATATATATATATATTTCCACAGATCCAAAGTTTTGAGTATATTATTTAAATTGATTAATGGTATATTCCTTATTTTATGTCATGGCCTTTGACCTAGTGGCCTGTCTATAACATTTTCTTTTTCTTCCTAGGATGAAAGCCCCTTAAGAAAGTGGGCTTGAAATGAAGATGAATTGTGTTGCTATCATAAGGTCATACACCTGTAATCCCAAGTAGGGGATTTGAAATTTTGCTTCTTTAAGAATAGTACTAAAGCACAAGAAATAGAAAAAAGAATCACTAGATGAGATGAATTCAAACTGAAAAGATTCTTCTCAGCAAAGGAAACACTCAGTGAGGCAAAAAGTGATACCAGAGAATAGGAGCAAATTTTTACCTCATGCACATCAAATAGAAACCTAATTTCCAGGATATATAAAGAAGTTAAAAAACTTAATAACAGAAAACAAATTTCCAAATCCTTAAATGAAATGGGCTAAGGAACTGAAGAGACACACTTATTAGAATATAAACAATCAATCAATAAATAAAAAAGTGTTCAACATCTCTAGTAATTAAAGAATTGCAAATCAAAACTACTCCAAAATGTAATCTTATTCCAATCAGAATTGCAATTATTAAAAATACAAGCAAAAATATATGTTGGTGAGGATATGAGGAAAAAGGCCCACTGTTACACTGTTGGTAGGACTCTAAATTGGTGACACCAATCTGGAAAAGAATAAGGAGATTACTTAGAAAACTTGGAAAGAAACCAAAATTTAACCAGCTATCCCACTCCTCAGACCAACAACAAGCTAAAAACAAGAGCTAAAAACAGCATAATACAGAGGCATATCCACATCAATGTTCAGAGCAAAACAATTCACAATAGGTAAACTATAGAACCAATCTATATGTTCTTCCCTAGATGAATGGATAAAAAAATATGGTCTATTTACACAGTGGAATATTACTGAGCATTAAAAGAAAATAAAATTATGGAATTGGGAAGTAAATGCATGGAGTTAGAGAATATCATGTTAAGGCAAGTAATTCAATCCTCCTAAACCAAAGACAATAATGTTTTCTCTGCTAAGTGGATGGTGATCCACAATGAGGGAAGTGGAAGGTAGCATGGAAGAAATGAAGAAACTTTGAATAAGACAAAGGGGAGGGAGGTGATGGGAGATGTTATAGAGGTAGGTAAGATGGTGGAATGAGATGAAAATCTTGTTGTACCCAAAGTAGAGTTACATGGGTTTTGTAACTATACTTTCTGAACAACAAGAGAAATAAAATCTTGTGTTCCATTTGTGTGCTACAAAGTGAAATGCATTCTGCTCTATTAGCAAGTTAGAACAAATTAATAAATTAATTTTTAAAAATTCAGGAAAGAGACTTGCCTTTCCCTAGATTTATATATATATATATATATATATATATATAATATTTAATGTATATAATTTATGAACAATTTTTTTCATATTTCTATCGAGTTTTTTAAAGAAATGACAACAGAAGCATTACAATTCTTATTTCATGTATAGAACACAATTTTTCATATCTCTCATTGTATATAAAGTATGGTGATACAGATTTGTGTATTTGTGCATGTACTTTTGATGATGGTCTCTATCACATTCCACCATTCTTGCTAATCCCCTGCCCCCTTTGTTTTCCTCCCACCCCTCTTCTTTGTTGAGAATCCATCTATTTCTCTCATGATCCCCCTCCCTACCCCATTATGAGTCAGCCTCCTTATATTTGGCATTTTTTTTTTTTTTTTTTTTGGAATTGGATAACATCACTTAGCATTATCTTCTCCAATGTTATCCATTTACCTTCAAATGGCAGATATGATTATATACCTAGAAGACTCAAAAAACTCCACCAGAAAACTTCTAGAACTAGTAAATAAATTTAGCAAAGTAGCAAGATATAAAATCAACACCCATAAATCAAAGGCATTTCTGTATATCAGTGAAAACTCTTCTGAGAAAGAAATGAAGAAAACTACCACATTTACAATAACATCAAATAAAAGATATTTGGGAATCAACTTAATGAAAGACATGAAGGGTCTATACAAGGAAAACTACAGAAACCTAAAGAACAGAATCAAAAAAACACCTTAGAAGATGAAAAGATCTACTGTGCTCATCAATAGGCACAATTAATATTATCAAAATAAAAATGCTCCCAAAACACTATAAAGATTTACTGCAATTCTGATCAAAATCCTAATGGCATTCCTCATAGAAATAGAAAAAACAACCATGAAATTTATGTGGAATAATAAGAGATCAAGAATAGCTAAAGTAATCCTTAGCAGAAAGAGTGAAGCAGGTGGCATCACTATACCAGACCTTAAACCATACTACAGAACAATGGTAACAAAAACAGCATTGCATTTGAAAAAAAAAAAAAAAAAAACAGACTGCAGACGAATGGTACAGAATGGAGGTCACAGAGACTAACTTACAAAATTATAATTATTATATATTAGACAAAGGTGTCAAAACATGCACTGGAGAAAAGATAGCCTCTTCAACAAACCACTGTCTCTCACCATGCACAAAACTCAACTCCAAGTGTATCAAGATCTTGGAATTAAACCAGATACTCTGTGTCCAATGGAATAAAATACAGGCTCTAATCTTCATCATGTGGGATTAGGCCCCAATTTCTTTAATAAGACACTGAAAGCACAAGAATTAAAACAAATAATCAATAAATGGGATAGAATCAAACTAAAAAGTTTATTCTCAGCAAAAGAAACAATCTGTGAGGTGAAGACAGAGCCTACATTTTAGGAGGAATATTTTACCCCGCACACATCAGATAGACCACCAATCTCTAGGGTACATAAAGAACTCAAAAAAAAAAAAAAAAAAAAAAAAAAAAAAAAAAAAAAAAAAAACTAAACAAATAATAATAATAATAATAGTGATGTTTATGATGATGATGATGATGATGATGATGATAATAATAATAATAATAATAATAATAATAATAATAATAACCCAATCAAGAAATGGGCCAAAGATCTGAACAGAGAGTTCTTAGAAGAGAATATACAATCAAGTAACATTTTTTTAATATATATGATTGGTTATGGTCCTCCCTTTTCAGGACCAAGAACAGTTCTGGTTCAGTTTCTAAGGAGGGGAAACATGAGCAAGAATTATTCAACTCTCCTTTATAAATTATCAAATAAATTATCTATGTCATTTTCTAAACATAGCTGGACATGGGAAATATAGGTTTGGAGCAGAGAACATTTTTATTAGAAACACAGTGCAAAAGAAAGAAAAAAAGTATAGTTATTTGTACCACATTGAACCACAAGAGAAATGGAACGTGGAATTCAGAAAAGAAAGATTCAAACTTTTATAATTGGGAATGTGGATGACATGGATGCCTAAAGTGAAAAGATTATTACAAGCTTTTGAAAGAAAATTCATGTGAGTGGCAGATAATGGTTAACCAAATAGAATCTGCACAGTGTATTCCAGGGGCTTTGTCAGCTGTGCACTACAGAACATACAGGTATTCATAGCCTCATGAAGAGCATTATTCATCTGTTCCCTCTAAAATTATTCCCATAGTACATATGAAAAAACATGGGTATCTGGATATTAAATGGCAATTCAGAAGCCCACAGAAAACTACCCAGAGACAGAACTGTATGAAATTTCTTCAAAGACCATCAATGTATTGTTACCTCCTGACACAGGGATGGCAGTCTGGGGAAATATTATTTTCTCTCCATTTTGAAGAGAGTGCATTGAGAATACATTTCAGGGGCAACATAAAGACTTTTTTTTTCTTTCATGTTAAGAAACTCTTCAGAAACAGAGCTCACAAGACAGATTTCTTAGAAGCGTAAATGCCTGGAGATTACAAAATAAAAAAACAAAACAAACAAACAAACAAAAAAAAACACATCAGTGGCCCTGAGTGACTCAGGAAGGAAATAAATCTAAAAGGCTTATTAGGAACTGAAAAGCAAAAAAAAAGTAACTATTTCTAAAAATAAATATGTTCATTAGTTGCTATCTCCACAACATGTCATTAAGTAAACAACAAATTATGTATGAATATTTCTAGGATTGGACAAATTTTATTCCATATGATTTTATATTAAATCCCAAAATCCAGATAACAGAATTCATGATTCACTGCCAAAAATATTACAGAAAAAATTTTTTTTAAGGAGTGGATGTTTAGTAAGTATGTCGTTTAACAATTTTATTACCATATGATTTTAAAGAAATTTATTCATTTTCCTGCAGCCATAGTGTAGAGAAATTTCTTATTTATTTTTCCTGTAGTAATTAACAAACATAAGCCCTAGAATCCACTTTAAATAACCTACCCTTGCAATCATACAAGAAACGTAAAATAAATGATGAGTAAAGAAAAAAGTCAATTTTAAAAAATAATTTAAACCTTTTTTTTTTTTTTTAAATCAATCTCTAGCTGCATTTTTGGATCCTTTTCTCATCTTTTAAGCCAAAAATATATAAAAGTCAAAAGTCTGAACTTCAAATTTATACATGAGATATGTTTATTAACTATAAAAATTCAAAATATTTAGAAATTTAAGAAACATAAAATAAAAACCCATCATGGGAAAAATTAAGTAATATTGATGAACATTTAAAACAAATTAATAATCATTAACTCAAAATGAGTTTAAATTAGTATCTATCTGTGGAAACTATGTTGCTATTGAATATACATGATACTCCGCATCACAGAGACTTACTGAAATTAGAGCATATGTGATCATGATAACATGTAAGTATGCAATGGTACTCATCCAAACACTTGAAGCCCAAGGGCATGGCTCAATACAATATACATCTTGGAAGAGATAAATAATAATCTGTAGGAAAAATGGTCACTGGGGCCAGTCACATTTCATAATATATCCAGTTAAAAAGAGCATAAAACACTATGTATAAATTTTACATCGGTGCCTTATGCAAGTGGTATTTCACATATGTACATTTTTAGAAACAAAATATGTAGAACTTATGAGAAAATAAAAGTCACAAAAAGCACATAAAAGACTGAATTATACATCCCATGTAAATAATAAAACTCATCATTACAAAGGTTATCATTTCCCCCAAAATTACCGACAATATATCTCACCAAAACTGCTATGCACAAATATGAATATATCACAGTGAAGTCTACTTTTATGTGTATTCTATAAAGCAATAATTTAAAAAACTATAAATAAATATACGATAGAAGAAACTTGGAGAATAGGGAAAGGGGAACTACTGGATATTGAAGGGGAGCAAATTATATTTCATGTTTTATGGTTATGTCAAAATAAACCTGACTATTAAATACAACAATAATGTAATAAAGTACAACCAACAATAAAAAAAATTTAAAAAAAATGTAATAAAAAATCATCAAGCTTTACTTTAAATGAAGTAAGAAACCAAAGCATAAATTTTTAAAATTCATCTACAAAGTTATATGTAACTTTAGCCAAAAATCTTTTCAATTATAAGAGCAAAAAAAGAACTTATCATGGCCTACTATTCATATATATTGTGAAAATATAATATTACAATAATAAAGAATCATAATATAAATAAGATTCCCATATGAATACATATGTATGTAAAAACACTATGGTTTATTGCAATAGCAAATTGTAGATAAATCAAAACATAACAAAAATAATCTCAGAAACTTACTAGGACCTTCCTCAAAATAAATTTAAACCTGTTTGTTAGGGCTGTTTACTGGTGAAGAGTCCTTGCTTCCCCAATGCTGAAGTATAACATCAGAGAAGTATGCCAAGGCAAGTTTAGAGTGGAAAGTAGAACATTTTTTAAAGGACAGTAGAAAGGACTTCTCCCCAGAAGAAAAAGGGGACCCAAGCTGTAGAATCCATGAAAGGGATTTTTTTTTAAACTAAGTTCTTTTTAGCTTTCTTATACCTAAGGTCTTCCTTCAGCTATCCTGCATTCCTGTCACATTGCTGTCCTTTGTTCTGTTTTCTTGCAGTGTTGGAATGTAGGTGGGAAGGCCCAAAGTGTGGAGGACAGGTGGGCTGAAGGAGTAATCTGGGCAGGAAAGGCTTTTGGATTAGTATCTCCAAGTTTGTGGTGAGCTGCTTCATTAAAATTTTCTTGGGATGGGCTCAGGGCCTTGGGGACATTTTCAGTTCCCCCTATCCTGGACTCCATCCTCAATATGGTGTTTATTCTTGATTTTACTGGATATTAGACCTAATTTAACTAACTACACTAACTACCTATCTGTAAATCTGGCTCCACTACCAAGGATATGGCTAAGTAGTACAGTATCCCTGAGTTCACCTAACTTTAACAAAATAATAATAATGAAGAAAGTAAAAATAAAAGAATGTCAAAAGGAAAATTAGCTAGCTAAAAAGGAATTTAGGTACCCAAAAATGACAGCTCCTTTCCTGCAGGAAAATGGACCTTGGAGATTTGATTTTGATAATTATTCCACCTGTCAATCTCCAGCATCTGGTAAGACACTGGGCTGCAGGAACACTCCTACCTCATAGTATTTTATGCAGATTCTGAGGATGCCCTTTGAGCATAAGGAAGGCAGCAAAGAGTCTCTGCCACTGACATGTTCCCCACCTGGTTGGCCAGTAGGACTGAGGACATAGTGGCCAAGTGGAGGAGTAAAGCCTACAGACTCCAGAGACTGCCCAGAGTCCCAATGTGCTAGCTCCTGTTTTCAACACAGCCAGTATTGAGGTTCCAATAATCTTCCTCCCCCAGCCTCTCTTGCTAGGCCAATGCACACTCACCATTTCCTGGTTCTCAGGAGTAGGGCTACTTGGGATCCTCAGTACCTGCACAGCAGAACAACCTGTGACTCTGAAGTATGAGACTACAGATGGCAAAAATGGAGGACTCAGGAGATAAGAAGTGAAAGTCCACCCTCCTCCTCCCTGATGACACACGATTGGACAGTTCCCACAAAATGCTTTTGATTGGAAGGGGCTTCAGATCATGAACATTGAATTTGAGAGAAGTGAGCCCTTTTTTGAGTGACAGGGAATATTATCCAATCCAGGCATGAATAAGGGCTAGAATCTCAGGTCGTTGAGTGCTGTTTTTTTGTTTGTTTGTTTGTTTGTTTTGTTTTAAACTGAGAAAAGTACCCCCAGAGTCTAAGGCTGCTATTATTTTGAGGCAAGGTTGTTTTCCCATTAGTGGGAACTAACCCAACCAACAGAACATTTTCATTTAAACTTACATACAAAGTCATTTCAGTTTATGGATTATATATGCTTGTATATTATTAAGTAATTAATATAAAATACTGACAATAATTATCGAATTTTATTTATTTATTTTTTGATCTCTGTTCTTTTTAGGTTACAGATTGAACTTTGAACTGGGAAGAAAACCCCTAAAGTAAAAATGCCCCACAAAAACAACACATAAGGGGCTGGGCTTGTGGCTCAGCAGTAGAGTGCTCACCTCGCATGTGCAAGACCCTGGGTTCAATCCTCAGTACCACATAAAAATAAATAAGTGAAATAAAGGTATTGTGTCCAGCTACATCTAAAAAAATACATTAAAAAAAAACATAAGGTACAAGGTGAGAAACCAGCCTCTACCTCAGAGCAAAGACTGTCCAAGGAAGGGGGCATGACTCTTGTCCTTGGAAAGACACACAGAGCACTCCTAGGCTCATACCCAACCTGCTGAGTTTTTTATCTACAAATAACAGGAGAGATCTGCTGTGCCTGGTGTCCCAGACTCAGTCAGGCTAAGTGGGGATCCATAGCAACCCCCTAGCAGCCACCAATCAGCATGAGACTGGGAAAATTCCTGGGATTCCAAATGTAACTTCCAGTAGTTTATGGTGATTGATAAAATTTTGGGAAACCATATAGTTCAGCATATAATCCCCTCATGGCCTAAACCAATCTGTTCAAATGAATCCCCATCTTGTACTAACCAATCATGCTTACCCAACTTGTTCCCACCAGTGAATGCGCTAATCATGTTTTAGAGTTGTTTATGATTTTCCCAAGGTGTGTGATGATTTGCTAAGAGATGCTATGATGTATATGGGGTTCCTGCCTTCCCCAAAGAGTTATAAAACTGCTGCAAACCCCAGGCTCAGGGCCTCTAAGCCACCAATTTCTGTGTGCCTGGAGGACTGAGCTAGCTTGTAATAAACACCTCTTTGGTGCTTACATTGATATTGGTCTCTAGTGGTCTTTTGGTGGTCCCGCATTTGAGCATAACAGTCTATCCTGAAACCCATGGAAAAAGAATTCAGCACTCCAGTTCTCTAGGACTGTAGTTTTATAGCACAAAAAGTTACAAAAGGGGGGTGACTTGAGAACTTACACGAATAACAGGATTTTCACAAGCATAATACAAAGACACGTAGTAGGTTAATGGTCTAAATGGTTTAGCACTTAGGGAGTAAATTTAGATCAAAACATCAGAATTTATGATCCACCACTAAAGTTTCAGAGAGTTTTTTTTATTTGTTCAGTGAAAGCCAGAATTTATGAGTCATTACTAAAGTTTCAGGGAGGATTATTATCTCATCAGGGAAAACCAGACATGGGTGAGTTCAAGGCACTGGTAGGCATTTCAAGCAAATCACAGTAATTTATAATGAAGCAGAAATTAACTTTTCATGCCTTTGTGATGAGATGGCTCCCAATCTTAAAAGGAAATTAGGCTGGATTTTTCACTTGCTATAGCCATAGCTTTTAAAGTATATGTTTCATACTTTCACAAGTATGAGAATTAAATTATTAATATTAATTACTACTAATTTTTTAAAAGACTGAATAAAATAGGAAATTAGATATTTGTTATTAAATGCATAAAAATTTTGATTAATATATTGATAATATAAACATGGAAAATTTTGACAATGATAAAAAGACATTTAATATAAAGGATTCAATATCATAAGTCCCTCATGTTCAGTGGGTCAGTCCTTCAATGATATTTTTCATTTTTTTAGGTCATTTTGAATTACACTTCTGCAAATGTTTGTTAAGTACACAAATTTAAGATTTTGTATTTTGTAAAGTAGAAAAATGGCAGATTTGAACTCCTTTCAGGATTTTAAAACTTATAAGCCATTTGGGGCTTCTTAGCACATTTTTTTTTCATATTTGCGCACAGTCCAATTATAGAGAAGAATGAGTTGGAGATATAGTCTACTGTTCTAAGCAAAAGAGAAATTGCATTAGGATATTTCTAAAGCTTTTAAATTTTCTAACTTTTCAGAATTTTTGGTGATTTGAAAAAAATTATTTATTTTAAGAAATTAATTGTTTGAAATTAATTATTTATCTTTCCTGCATTGTTTTTCAGTTTCATTGATGTTTTTAGAAGAACTAACAGAACAGAATTCCAAAAGAGTTCCATGTAAATTTAAAGGTATGTTTCTGATAATCAAAATAGGAAGCAGAAGCAAAACCTCATCGGGTTTGGTGGTTTTGCATCAAACTAAAGAGTTACTTATTTATTTCTGCTATTATTCACTAGGTTCCTGAGGTTGCAGAAATCACCAACCAACACACATAAAAGTCTTGTTAGTTTGATTCTCACAACCAATTCAAGCTAAAATACACTAGTATCACTGTAGTTTCAGACCAAAGGGTGTTTCTAAATAATAAAAATATGTATACATAAATATATAAATAAATATAAAATAAAATATAATATTAGATAGATTTTTTTCCTAAATAATCATTTTTACAATATCCCTTTAGACACAGTTCTGGGAACAAAGTGTCACAAATAAGACATAAATCCTACATTGCTACACAGAGTAATTAAGGCACATACTAAGAGCTTGGTATAAAACTTGGCAGAGTGACATAAATAACTAGAGAACATCATAGAGACTTATACCTAAGTGCTAAGTAGCAAATTCATAGTCTTGAAGTACATTAAGAGACAAGTTATCATAGCAATTTTTATAACTCAGTTGCTGCTAATATACAGAGATAGAGATATTTATTAAGAGATGGTTTTATGCAGATTTTTGGTTTAAAAAGGGAAAGATCAAATAATGGAGGTGATTTAAACATGAGCAATAATATTTTTCTGCATTCAGTACCTTTTTTGCAGGTATATGAATTATAATTAATTCCAACCAGAAACATGAAGAAATAGTGTAAAGATTATTCACTAGGAGTAAAACTACTTAAAAAGAGAATCAAAACTTCCATTCCTGTCCAAATGTTTATTCCTGACAAAAAGACTGCTTCTTTTGAACCATTACTGTAGATATGATTTTTTTGTAATAAATATTTTGGTGATTTTTTTGCATATTACTTAATATATTTATGCTTCACAATTTCTCTTTTGTCCTATTTTACTACCTATATTATGAAAGAAAAAAAAATTTCTAACTCCTAAACTCACTTGATATTTGAGATATCTTTTAATTAATTTTTAAGTTTATATCATTTCTATAATGAATACTGTGCTTTCAGTAAAGAATGACTATTTTTATGCACCTGGCTCATTTACAGGAGTTTTGTTGTGTTCTTTGGTTTTATTTACAGTGACATTTAAAAAAAAAGGTTAATGTGGGCTGGGGATGTGGCTCAAGCGGTAGTGCGCTCGCCTGGCATGCGTGTGGCCCGGGTTCGATCCTCAGCACCACATACAAACAAAGATGCTGTGTTTGCCGATAATAAAAAATAAATATTAAAAAAAAAGGTTAATGTTAAACCAAAACACAAAAGACCACCAACTCAAATTTTAAATCAAATTAAATCAAGATTGTATTGTGTACACAAAAGCTGGCCAGGACTGTCTCTTACAAGATTCCATACTAGAGATCATCCCCCTGATCATCAGGAAAACGTTTCTACAGCACAAAAAGTTACAAAGGAGGTGGGTGTCTAAGGTACTTACAGCTAACAAGATTTTGACAATCATAATACAAAGGCAAATAGCAGGTTAAGGATCTACGTGGCTAACATTTCAAGGTGGAAAATAAATTCAGCTCCAGACATTAGAATTTATAAGTTGCCACTGAGATTTAGAGAGAATTGTTATTTGGTCAGCAGGAGCCAGAATTTATGAGGCACCAGACCAGTAAGGTTTTAGAGAGGGTTGTTATCTGGTAAGGGATAGCCAGGCATAGGTGAATTCAAAACACAGGTAGAAATTACAAGCAAGTTTAAAACATCAAAAGATTGTCAGACCAAAGAGAAATTTTAGTTATTTTACACAAAACAGAAATAAACTTTTTACCTCTAAAAGCTCTAAGAGAAGATTTTATTTTTTTGTATTTTCTCATATCTAATGGCTTCAGGCATTCCTTTGTTTGTAACCATAAATGCTTCTCTTCTATGTTTATGGGGCTTCCAAAACAAAAAAATATATATAGATAAGCCCTTCTCATAGGGAAGATGTTTCTAAAATAGCAAGTAACTACCCTTTAACTCACAGGATATGACAACTATATTATAGGATATGAAAGACCCTCCAATATGCTTGTTCTTCCAACCATTGTTTGCAAAGATTGACAAAAGTCAATTCATTGCACAGAATGAGTGAGGTGAGTCTCTGCTCTGCAGTCCAGAACAGGAAGTAAAAGAGCCCCCAAAGTGAGTTTAAGACAGGGCTTTACATGACATAGCTGACATAATCCTAAAAACAAAACAAAACAAAGAAAAACATAAATTCAGAGAGAACCATACCCACATAATCTCATTTGACAGAATCAAATTCGTAAGAGGAACAGAGGACATAGGCAAATCTAAAGGGATTTGACTATATATTCTTTTTCTAAATTGCTATTAATGTCTCCCAGGATTATAGAGTTCTGGATCTCCTCAGTTACTACTTTATCATTACCTTCAACCTACAATGCATGAGGCACACTGAATTTACCCTCATACTCATGTATTTATCACTTATTTTTTTCTATAGAAAAGCATATATATATTAATATATTTTTCCCACATTTCCAAGATTCTACCCTGAAAATTTCTGTGATATCACTTCCCTGAAATGCATTTTCATTATTTCATGTCAGTTCATCTAAGTATTCTATATCATGTGTTGGAAAAGTTGAGACAACTCAAAGGCACTTCTTATTTGACTATTTATAAACTATAATTAAACGTCAACCTCAGTAACTCCAAAGAACTTAAGTCTCATTCACCTTTCTCATTCATAGTGCTTTATTTTTTAAGTAGGTAGCAGAAATTTTATTTTGAAGAAGAATAAGTGATTTAAAGCCATTCAGTGTACTTTAGAGGATCCCAAAAACCTATGGTTGTGGTTCTTAAACAACCTTACCACTGAAAGATCTAGATTACACTCCAGGTTGGACACTGATACTGTGCTTCCATGGGAAATGGTTTCTTGGTTGTGAATATTGTCCTTCCCTTTCCCCTATACTCTTGGAAATGTGTGCATTGTGTGAAGTTTTAGAATCACTATTTTCAACACAGTTAGCATGGACCCATTTGATAATAGAAGGAATCTATATTCTGAAAAAAAAGACCCTTCACCAAGGCCTAAAGAAGTGATAAAATAATCCCTGGAAAAAATAACAGTCATCCATTAGATTATTTTTTTAAATACTAAGAATAATTTTAGTTAGTAATACATTACTGTACTAGGAAAAGTGATATAAATGCAATTTTAATTTTAAAGTTGTTTCTGATTACTACAGAGAGAGTATAAAAAGCTGGGTACATGGGATGGAGTTGTGTCTTAGTTGTAGACTACTTTGCTAGAATGTGCAAAGCACTGAGTTGGATTCTCAGCAATACATATAAAGATATTTTTATTGTTTTATTTTTTAAATACATGACAATGGATTGCATCGCAATTCTTATTACACATATAGAACAATTTTTCATACCTCTCTTTGTATATAAAGTGTGTTCACATCAATTCCTGTCTTCATATATGTACTTTATTTTTTTAGAGAGAGAGAGAGAGACAGAGAGAGAGAGAGTTTATTATTTTTATTTTTTAGTGTTCTGCGGACACAACATTTTTGTTTGTATGTGGTGCTGAGGATAGAACCCCGGCTGCACGCATGCCAGGCAAGTGCACTACCACTTGAGCCACATCCCCAGCCCCATATATGTACTTTAGATAATAATGTCTATCACATTCCACAATCCTTGCTAATCTTTACACAACACTCCTACACTGGCGACTTCACATAAACTTGCCTCAGGGATTCAATGCATTAATCAAATAGATTTTATTCAGCCTATGCAGTGCTGTTGGAATGGCTAGTATAAAAATCTAAAATTGTCATGTGTGGTGGCATATGCCTGAAATTCTAGAAGCTATGGGAAATGACACAGAATTGTTAGTACAAAGACAGCCTCAGTAACATAGTAAGGCTACAATCAACTTAATGAGAGCCTGTCTCAAAATATAACATAAAAAAGAATGTGGATGTGTCTCAGTGATATGCAACTCTGAGTTCAATACCCAGCATCCAAACCATACAAAACCAAGCAAATATCTCATAATTAATAGGGATTCAAGGGTACAAAAATATGTAAAATTTTGGTGACAATATAAATTTAATAAATATATTTTTTTATAAAAGTGTTAAGGTTCTTTAAAAGCCCCAAATAAAAATGCCACATAATCCACTAGTAATAATTTGGGGTAGCAGTGCAAAATCGTACATGCCTGTACTCCCAGTGGCTTAGGAGAATAAGAGGTAGAAAACTAGGGCTTTATTCTCAAGTTAAAGACCAGTTTGAAGAACTTGGCAAGGTCCTAAGAAACTCAGTAAAACACCCTCTCAAAAATAAATAAATAAATAAAAGTGTTGGAGACTGGGTATGTAGCACACTGGTAAATTGCCCTGGGGTTAATCTCCAGTATTTAAATAAATAAAAAAAATAATAATAATTGTCGGTAAAAAAAATGCCATACAATCCAGTCATAATAACTTTGGGTATATATGTAAAAAATTTGGAATCCTTTTGCTAAATATATTGCCACACATCTATTTTTTATTGTACTTTTATTCACAGTATCTAATAAAAGGAAACAAATAAAGTACCTTTTAGATAGAAAGTATATCAGAAAATGCCTTCCACTTGCAAAGCATCCAATTAGTCCATCCCTTCAGAAGCTACACACTTAAAATTCAAACTGGTCCCTAGAAGACAAGACTCAGAGAGTGGTGTTTTCTAAATACTCCAAAAAATTTGGAATCTCTGGGAACCTTGTTTCAGATATTCTAAAACTCAGAACTAGGTCATATGGGAAGTCAGAATGAGAACACAACACATAGTAAATTCTTTAATGGGGAATCTTAACTCAGACACTGACATAACCAAAAGCAGAGTTGCAGATAAAAAAATAGATTCTGTTTCACTGATTTCTGGGTTATGGATTCAAATCAAATATATATTAGAAAAAAAGTTAAGGCTACTGGTTAACATCTACATAAAACAGGTATTAAAATTGTACCAGGTGCTGGGTGTGTTAGTGCAAGCCTGTAATCCGAGTTGCTGAAGACGCTGAGGAAGAAATATCAAAATTTCAAAGCCAGCCTTAGCAGAAGCGAGGTGCTAAGAAACACAGTGAGATCCTGTCTCTAAATAAAGTAAAGAAAAAAAAAAAATCCTGGGGATTTGTCTTAGTAGTCAAGTGTTCGTGAGTTCAATCTCCAATATCCCCCATGAAAAATGTACCAGGGGGCTGGGGCTGGGGCTCAGTGGAGCTCACTTCTCTGGCACATGTGAGGCACTGGAATATAAGGTCTATCAACAACATATATATATATATATATATATATATATATATATATATATATATATATATATATATATATATATCTCAAAGATATTGATATGGACTTTGATCTAAACTGAGTGTAATTTAGCCCTTAAGATTGAAGTTGTTTGGGGCTGGGGATGTGGCTCAAGCGGTGGTGGGCTTGCCTGGCATGCGTGCAGCCCAGGTTCGATCCTCAGCACCACATACAAACAAAGATGATGTGTCCGCCCAAAACTGAAAAATAAATATTAAATTAAAAAAAACTCTCTCTCCCTCTCTCTCTCTCACACACACACTCTCTCTTTAAAAAAAAAGATTGAAGTTGGCCAGGCATGGTGGTGCATGCCTGTAATATCAGCTGTTTACAAGACTGAGACATAAGGATCATGAATTCAAAACCAGTCTCATCAATGGTGAGGCACTAAGCAACTCAGTGAAACCCTGTCTCTAAGTAAAATACAAAATAAGGGTATGGATGTGGCTCAGTGGTAGAGTGCCCCTGACTTCAATCCCCAGTCTCCCCCCCAAAAAAATGGGGCTGAGTAAATAGCTCAGCTTGTAGAGTGCTTGCCTTCTAAGCATGAGGCCCTGGGGTCAATCCGCAGTAGAGAGAGAGAGAGAGAGAGAGAGAGAGAGAGAGAGAGAGAGATTGAAATTGCATGTAATTTAAATTCAAGTTAGTCCCACTTTTATTTTTTCCTGCCACACCAGAATAAAAGAGTTTCCTGAAATATTTGGAATGTTTGTGTGGGTTATTTATTTATTTATTTTTTATTTACTTATTTTTATGTGGTGCTGAGAATCGAACCCAAGACCTTGCACGTGCTAGGTGAGTGCTCTACCACTGAGCCACAACCCCATATTGCCTGACCATAAATAAATAAACAAACAAATTAATAAATAAATAAACCCTCAATTGATGACCCATTACAGTTTTTAAAAATCCTTAATTGGGGGCTGGGGATGTGGCTCAAGCGGTAGCACGCTCGCCTGGCATGCGTGCGGCCCGGGTTCGATCCTCAGCACCACATACAAACAAAGACGTTGTATCCGCCGAAAACTAAAATAAATAAATATTTTTTTAAAAAAAAATCCTTAATTGGGACACATAAACCTCATTTAGGAGAGATTCATTATTTTTAATGTCACCTACTTTTATTCTGCTTTCTTCTCACATGAAAATCTCAGAATGATAAATTAAAATCTTTTAGGGCTGGGGATATGTCTCAAGCGGTAGTGCACTCACCTGGCATGCGTGTGGCCCAGGTTCAATCCTCAGCACCACATACAAACAATGATGTTGTGTCCACCAAAAACTGAAAAATAAATATTAAAATTCTCTCTCTTCTCTTCTCTTCTCTCTCTCTCTCTCTCTCTCTCTCTCTTTAAAAAAAAATTAAAATCTTTTAAAAATGCCCTCCAGTTCTTGAAGAAAAACATTATAAATGATGCATACATTTGAAATAAAACATGGGAAAATGATTAATAATGCTGAAAGTGGAGTTTTGACATTAACCAAAATTTCTCAGTTTGCAAATTGAATAAGGGTGTTTGTCTCATAAATTTTGAAGAAAAAAAAATCTATTTAAGCAAGAAGAAATAGAACACCCACCAGGTGGTATGAGGAATGATACCAGAAAAAAAAAAAAAAAAAAAAACAACTCATTATTGTGTGCCATCTTAGAAGTTTACTAATGGTTTTGGGCAGAACAGGAAGCATAATGCATTTAGAATAGGCTTTGGAAAAGGCATCCTGACTACTATATGGGTTCACTTTCATTCTTTCTATGACCCATCTTTTTTTCTTCAAATTCAATCAGGAATCACCCCTGGGACAAAGGACTTTGTTGAAGGTGTTCCCACAAGTGGGCTTCAAGGTCTTTTACATTTGAAATAGGCCTTAATTGTGCTCATTAACATCTTTAGGTTAGCCACCAGGTGTGTTTGAGTGAGGCCCATTATCTACATTACATGGTCATTATACTATCTATTCTATTTTATACTTATTTTCTGTGAACAGAGAACCCTAGTTTTGGATATGTGAACAGAGAGCTAGAAAACTAGGGGTTTATTCTAAGACCTATGGAGAGCTAAACTGAAGTTTTGGATTTCAGATTTTGGTTTTGGATTTGAGATACTGCTTCTGCTACATTTAAAAATCTCAGGACTCATGAAGAGAATGAGTTAAAAGCCAGCATCATCAAACTTGTGAGGCCCTAAGAAATTCAAAGGGACCCTGTCTCTAAATAAAAATATTTAAAAAGGGGTGGGAATGTGAATCTGTTGATGAACACCTATGGGTTGAATTTATGGTACCAAAAAGAAAACAACATACACATGATAATAATAATAATAATAATAATAATAATAAAAAAACAAGCAAACAAACCCTCATGAGTAACAAGCCCTAAAATTAACAGCCTCTCTCATGCATGAATACAATAAATGGATTTGTAGTTCTCTCCTGGTAATTATCTCAGTCTTCACTATGAAATCTGGAGACATGCTGGACTCATGGCACATGGAAGCCCACAAAGGGCTTTAGAAAGAAGCTGAAAACACCATACAATTATGGAATAAAATGCCCAGGTTTTCAACTGCTGATCTAAGCCTCACTAGACTAGTCAGAGGGAGGTGAAGGCTAAGCTACCACAGAGAGACCCTCTGGCCACAAGACTCTGGAGAGGACCAGGAGGAGTCGCTATCCAGGACTGCCAGTTTCCACCATTGCCACTCCTGTCAGCTTTAAGCCCCCTTCCTACACAGTCTCAAGATAACAAGGCACACTTACTGTTTCCTGGCTCTCAGGGTTCTCAGCGTTCTCCCTGTGGTTTGTTTTCAGATTCTGCATAGCACAGACAGCTGGGCTCTGGATACAGAACAGAAGCCTACAAAAAGATTTTTAAAATGGCAGGTTCCAGACACCAAGGGAACAGAAGATTGTGGAATCCCTCCCCCTCATCACTGGCTGCATGAGGATTGGACAGTTCTCACCTAAGTGACTGATTGGTCAAGGCTTCAGGCACTGCCTCCAATCTGAGCCAAGTGGGCACAGAATCAATGTCTGAATGACAGGCTGCTCCATTGTCATTGTTAACCAACTACAGATCAGGGCTGAGAATATAGCTTAGTCAGTAAAGTGCTTGTTTTGCTTATATAAGGCCATGGATTCAATCCCCTGCACTACACACATACACTCCCACCAAAAATATACATTAAGCAACGGACTTTGGGGACTAGGTTTATGGATCAGTTGTAGAGAACATCCCTAGCATGCATGAGGTACTTGGTTGAACTCGAAGCATTGTATTAAAAAGCCACCCAAGAGGGGGATGTGGCTCAAGCTGTAGCACACTCACCTGGCATGCGGGCGGCCCAGGTTCGATCCTCAGCACCACATACAAACAAAGAAGTTGTGTCCACCAAAAACTAAAACTAAATATTTAAAAAAGCCAACAAAGAAACTACTAATGATACTGTGTCCATCTACAACAAAAAAAAAATTCAAGAAAAAAAAAATTTGTGTTGGACTTGTGCACCCTCACTACAGTACTCATAAACACTTTTTATAAATAATATATACAGGGGCTGGGGATGTGGCTCAAGCAGTAGCGCGCTCGCCTGGCATGCATGCGGCCCGGGTTCGATCCTCAGCACCACATACAAACAAAGATGTTGTGTCTGCCGATAAATAAAAAATAAATATTAAAAAAATTCTCTCTCTCTCTCTCTCAAAAAAAAAAAAAATAAAATAAATAAATAAATAAATAAATAATATATACATATATGTCTTCAGAAAATGTATAAAATTCTCCTGTGATGTCTTTTCAAGTAACTTATATTACAGGTATGCTTCACAACCTGAAATCCTCCCCACCTCACTTATTATTATTATTATTATTATTATTATTATTATTATTATTATTATTATTATTATTTAAGGCCTGTTAATTGCATTAAATGCCTCTGTATGGGGTTATTTTAAGGCAAAGTTTTCTTCCAATAATAGGACCTCGCCCAGCGAGAAATGTATTGACACTTATAACTGTTTATAAGGTTAAAGCAATTTGTGAATAAATATGTATATATATTTTTATGAAAATGATATCACAATTACTTTAATATATTTTTTAATTTTTCTATTCTTTGTCTCATAAAAAAAAAACAGTTTGAACTTTAAACTCTTCAGCAATGTTCTTATATCCCTTCCCCCAAAAACGTGACTCACAAGTATAATTCAAATAATTGAGACTCATAAATTTTTGATCCTTTATTTTAACTAGTGAAGTGTAAAGATTTTCTTTTTATTTTCAACTTTAAATGAAGCCCACTTTTTATAGCTTTCTTGTTGTGTAACTGACATTTAATATTCTGCAATTTTTACCCCCATTCTGATCACTTTCGACTATTGATGTTTTCATGGAGGGGATCTCAAAGTAGTCATGCACAAGGTAGGAAATGGATATAGTAAGATATAAGACTGGTGATTGTTGAGTATGTAGATTTTGCTATACAAAATAAGTATTGGTGGATGATATGGGGGTAGGAAGAAAAAGAGCAATGAAAAAAAGAAGAAAAACTTGAATAATAGAGGGGTTCACATGCTACAAGTCTACAATGATAGCGTGAATATAGAGGGTAGTGTTCTTGGAAGCAGCAATAAAATTTGAGGGAAAGAAAAACGTAATTTTTTGCACAGTTCCCAAGTGAGAGAGCCAGGTGAATGGATTCTGTGTTCAACTCTTCCCACCTAGGAGTGGAATTTATAGTTCATAGGGTATGTCTCAGTAAGCAGTAAAACACCATTTCTATGTACCTTTACACTTTTTCATGGCTACAAGCTGACTTTGACAATTCCAGTCACATTACATCTTTGCACTTGTTAGCTATTCATTAATTAATTCATTCATTACATTATTTTTTTGTTTTTATTAATTCACTTTTTCTTTAGTTGTCATTGTTTTTACATTACTGGTCATTACATAATTGCATAAATATTCTGAAGGTTGACTTTTGGTTAAATATTGTTTTATGTGTTTATTCATACATTTACTTTTCATTGAAATGTTTTTCCTTTACCAAGCCTGATTTATATTAGACCTCAATCTTCATTTATGAAGACTAGATAAAATCACATTATTCCAAATAACTCAAGGATTTATCATCTTTGCAGAACCCTAATCACCTGCTAAAGTTGACCCAGTCTGGGTCATCTAAAAGCTGTGTCAAAACTCCTCTTTTTTCTTATATACACTTTAATAAAGAATTTCTCTCTAACTTTTATATTTTGGAGAGTAGACTAACTTCCCAAGCAGTAGTTAATAACCTAGATGAGTTTTCCAACTAGCTCACTATTACGTTTAAATTATTTAATCCTTGACACTAACTGCTGAGACCCATAGCAAAGTAAGAATGACTCATGGCAATTTCCTTGTCAGCTTACCCCATGTTGCTTAGACAGAGGACTCTCCATTGTGGAAATGGGCTTGCCTTGGACCCAGGTCATTTGCAGTAACATTGCATGTATGTTTGAGTAAGGTGACCCTGCTCAAGGACAAGGATGGATCCGGGTTTAGGGAGAATCCTGCTGGATTAGGGTGGGTCCAGGTTTAGGGTGTAACCTGCTGGGAATAGGGAGTATCCTGCTGCCTCAGGCGCCTGCTCCTTGGGTTTAGGGCAGTTCCAGGTTTAAGGAGGACCCTGCTGGGACTAGGGCTTATCCTGCTGCCTCAGGCCCCACCCACTCCTTGAGTTCCCTTTGAGTTCTCGCGGGATTCAGAGAGTATTTTGGGATGCAGAGCCCAGTGGAAGTGCTTTTTCCCCAGAACCTGCGTGTAGAGTGCTGGTGACAGTTCAGGAATAAAGAATTGCTGTTTGAATCTACAAAGCTGTGAGTGGCTCGTGATTTTGTGCCCAGCCAGACTGCGGCAACTAACAGTGTCACTGATTACTTTTTTTAATTTTTGCAAGATCTCTCTCTCTCTCTCTCTCTCTCTCATATGACAAATTGAAATCAGATATGCTTTTTTACTAAGAAACACTCTCAGCCTTTAATAAAATATTCTATAAAGAAAAAGGGTTTCACTGATTTTCATAGAGCCTCACTAAATTGCTGAGGCTGGCTGACTTTAATCTAATGTTATAGAAGTTATATATATATATATATATATATATATATATATATATATATATATATATATATAGAGAGAGAGAGAGAGAGAGAGAGAGAGAGAGAGAGAGAGAGAGAGAGAGAGTGTAGTGTTCATTTGACTCTTTCTCTTGGGGACTGTGCCAGAGTTACCTTTTTCTTTCCCTTCTACCTTATTTCTGCCTCCAAAGAAACTACCCTTTACCCTCATACTACCATTGATCCACCATTAGACTTTTTAAATCTGAACTCTTGAGTTGGTCATTCTTTCTCTCTTTCCTTCACAGCACTTTTTTCTCTACCCGTACCTATTCCACCAATACTTTTTCATGAATACTCACTACTACATACTCAGTATCCACCAAGGTCACATCTTGATCCATCCCTGTTCTGCCTTTTCCATGGATCATTTTGAGATCCCCTCCACCCAGATATCAATAGTCCAGAGTAAGGTCAGGTAAGGGTGTTATATATACAGGTTTTTAAAAGTCATTTACATAACAATAAGCCTATTAAAATTGGGATGTATTTTGTCTTAGGTTAAAAAAGAAAATCTACAGACTGCACTGTTATACTGAATTGTTTAAAATTTATTAATCTCAATAATTTGGAAAAATAAATTCTATAAAAAGGAGAATAAAGGAAAGAACATAATACATAAAATTGACAAATTTGAGGACACAACAAGTGTACATATCAAGGAGTGTCATATATCAGTGCCTTCAAAAGACAAATTAATTTGAAATAAATGTAGTTAATGTGAGATGTAGTAATCATTTTTAATTATATATAATGGTAGTATACATGTATATGTACAAAATGCATCTCATATAATTATGAGTATACATTGCAAAAAATGAACTCTACAGTATTTATTTAATTTTTCTGACAACACTATAAATACCTACATCTAGGTTTATGTATTACCAAATGTTCAGGATACATTTTGTACTTCATAAAGTACAAAGAACATAATGCCATCATTTATCTTTAATTTTTAAATATTTTTAATTATATATGATAACAGAATGCATTAAAATTCTTATTACACATATACAGCACAATTTTTCATTTCTCTGGTTTTATACAAATTATATTTACATGAATTCACTTCTTCATACATATACTTTATATAACAATATACATCATATTCCACCATCATTTTTAACCCCATGATCCCTCCCCTCACCTCCCAACCCCCAAAAGTTCATTTTGATACACAATGATATATGCTATAAAGTTATAGAAAAGAGTATATACCTTATAATAATATGAAGAGATAAAGTTTTGTAACTAATACATAGCATAATAATAATACTAATAATAATAATAAACTTGCCATTTAGACATTAATAAATTATACACCTAGCACTATTGACATCTTTTCCAAAAAAATTGACATCTTTTCCAAAAAAAGGGGGAGTTATTTGTGGGGGAAAATGGTATTCTATGCTTTCTTAATATCAAGAATAAATTATTTTCAGAAGTAATATATATTTCAATATAAAAATAAAATAGAACCAGGTTCCATGACACACACCTCTAATCCCAATGGATTGTGAGGCTAAGGCAAGATAATCCTGAGTTTAAAGCCAGCCTCAGAATCATAGCAAGGCCCTAAGCAACTATGTGTGACCCAGTCTCTGTGTGCCCCTGATTTAAATTTCCAGTAAGAAACAAAAACAACAAAAAGAATACAATGTATTGATGAGGACACAGAACAAATTATCATGAACTAAAAATGGAGTAGAAATTGCTGTTATTTCATCATGAAAACTATATATATATATATATATATATATATATATATATATATATATATATATATATATATATTTCTCACCAAGCTGCTTAGACCTGTAGAAATTATAGTATGTGTGTACAACGACAGTGTACAAGTATGTGATAGCATAAGACTAGAGCTATACTTGTCAATACAGTAGAAATGTGCGGCCTAGGAGGAAACAGGAGGTGATTCAGAAAAATAAAAATAATAAAGTTTGAGAAAAAATGGTTCTGGATCCCAGAAAGATTTTTGGTTTAATTAGAGTACAAAATACCACATAAGTATTATCCTGAAGTTACATCTGTTCAATACATCACATGTATAATGGATTTCAAGGAAAATATGTGGAACTTATCACAAACAAAATAAAAATGTACAAAATCACATAAAATAGAATGTGTGTAAATAAAACTAATCATTACAAAGACAATTATTTTAACTCAATTTAATATATAATATTTTCCTATCAAAATTTTAGCGTGTTTTTCTTTAAATACAAGGAGAGAGCTGGACCTGTTGGTGCACAATTGTAATCCCAGTACCTTGGGAGGTGTATTGTGAGCTCAAAGCCAGCATCATCAAAAGTGAGGCCCTAAGCAATTCAGTGAGATACCGTGTCTAAATGTCATACAAAATATGTTTGGGGCTGTGGCTCAATTCCCCTGAGTTTAATTCCAAGTACCAAATAAAAGAAAGGAAAGAAGGGACCAAAAAATTATCTTAGAAATAAAATATATGTAAAATACCCCAAAACCTTTAATAAAAAAAATAATAATATAGTTATTGTTATGAGACACATTTAATGTATATTATGAAACTATATTGCAATAATACAGACCAATATATCATAATATAAAACAAATCTGAAACCATATGTAGATCAATAGTATTGTTAAGAGCAATAGAAAGGCATATGTAAAATGGACCATATGAAAAATAACATTAGATATGAATGAATGAATCTATCCAACCTAAAGTTAGAATTGGGACATAGAGGCAAAGTTCACTGTTAGAGTGTGTGTGCAGAATGTGCAAGATAGTCAGTTCCAAACTTAGCAACACTATAAAAAGCAAATATTAAGAGGGAATGATGTTGAAAATAAAGCAGAATATTAAATGAGACACTCTCCCTCCATCTATAGATACATTTAAGGAAAAAAAAAAACTACTGTGAGTATCTCTTTGGCAAAATCATGAATGAGTAGAGAGATTTAGATACACTGGATATTAGTCCGGTCTTAAGTAATGTACAACATTTGGGACAAAATTCCCAATTACCATCATCACCTCTAGTGAACAGAAATGTGAGAGAGGGGCTGAGGATGTTGCTCAGTTTTTAGAGTGCTTGCCTTGTATGCACAAGGCCCTGGGTTCAATCTCTAGCACCACAAAAAAGAAAAAAAAAAGAAGGAAATATGAAAGAAATGATACAAAAAAATGGTGATATCTAGGAGCCATAAAAGTTTTCACAAGTGTTTCATCAGCTGTGACCAAGACACAAAAATACCCAAATATCAAAGCTGTCAATTTATCTCAAAAAAAAAATCTGCCAGCATATTTTCCCAATTGCTGTTGCTGACAGATGAAGTTCACTCTAGCTTGTATTATAGGTGAAATAGGGAGGACTCCAGTAAACTATTCTAAGCCTGAGTGAGATTTTAGCACTTCCTGAATCCTGCCCAACACTGATACACTAGTAATAAGGCCAGAACTACCAATTCCTCCTAGAAAAAGGCTTTTTTTTTTTTTTGTGGGTGTGTGTATGTGTGTATTGAATGTTTCACATTTAACATATTTGGTTTATGTTACTATGTCCTGGATACACTAGTAATAATGCCAGAACTACCAATTGCTCCTAGAAAGTTTGTGTATGTGTGTGTGTGTGTGTGTGTGTGTGTGTGTGTGGATGTGTGTGTCAATGTGTGTACTGAATATCTCAACTTTAACATATTTTATTTACCTTACTATGTCCTGAAGTTCCAAACTCTAGAACAAAAGGTGATTGAGCTAATGTAAATCTCTGTAGATTTCAAACAAATGAATTTACATCCTTTTCCCACCACTTTTATGAACTATGATACCAAACAGATGTTCAGAAAGGAGCTTAAAAAACAATGATCCCTGTTAATTCCAACAAATCTTTACAGAATAGTCCTACATTGGCTACTTCATATGAACTTTCCTCAGGGATAAAATGCATCAGTCAAAGAGATTTTCTGTAGCCTGGGTGGTGTTGTTGAAAAGGTTATTATAATAATCTAAAAGAGCTAGGTGTGGTGGCAAATATACTAGAGGCTGGAGAGGCAAGTCAGGAGGATTGTGATTTGAAGGACAGCCTTAACAACATAGAAAGGCTATAAGCAACTTATTGAGATATTAGTGATATATCACCTGTCTCAAAAAAAAAAAAAGGACTGGAGACATAACTCAGTGGTAAGCACCCATGGAGTTCAATTCCTAGCACCAAACCACACCAAACAAAACAAATATCTGAAAGATAGTAGGGACTCCAGAGTATAGGTCTATATGCATAGATAAAAATTTTGGTTACAATATAAAGTTAATAAAGATACTTTTGAAAAAAATTTCATGGTTCTGTAAGGGTAAAAGAAATTGAAGTTAAAGTGTAAAAGTTAAAGGGTAAAAGACCGGGTGTTGTAAAGTTTCTAAGCTGCAAGGTCTGAGTTAAAATGTAAAGGATTAGGTATTGTTAGGTTTCTATGCTACCTGCAAACCCTGAAATTTCTGTAGCTGTTAAGACAATGCTTGGAACTGCCCAGTAAATATTTCCCCTGACTATTTGGTTGTTTAATAAGGGCTCTGTGTGGTTGCACGTAGGCATTGCAGGGCCTGGACCAATCAGGTTAAATGTAACCCCCTCCTTAGGAATGACCTATCACTCCAGCCTGACCTGTTCCCGCCAATGAATGAACTAATCATGTTTAGGAGTTGTTGTTCAATTTTCCCGCGCCTCATGATGATTTGTTCTGATGTATACAAGGCCCTCCGCCCTCCCCAAAAAGTGTACTTAAGCAGTGCTCAGCCCCTGCTCGGGGCTCTGGGCTGCTTTCCCTTCTTGAGTGGGCACGGAGCCCCAGCATGCTGGTTCAATAAATCCCCCTTCTGCCAATTGCATGAGTGGTCACTTGGTGGTCTCTTTCTCTGACGTTTCGCGGGACCCTTACAGTTCTTTTTTTAAAGAGAGACAGAGAGAGAGAGAGAGAGAGAGAGAGAGAGAGAGAGAGAGAGAGAATTTAATATTTATTTATTCATTTTAGTTTTCGGCAGACACAACATCTTTATTTGTACGTGGTGCTGAGGATAAAACCCAGTGCCACACGAATGCCAGGCAAGTGCACTACCGCTTGAGCCACATTCCCAGCCCCTATAATTGTTCTTAAGAGCTCAAAATAAAAATGCCATATAATCCACTAATAATAATTTTTTTTGAAGCAGGGTATCATTGTGAATGTCTGTACTCTCAGTGGCTTGGGAGGATGAAACAGGAGGAACTTAAAGGCAAGACCAGCCTCAGAAACTTGGCAATGGCTTAAGTGACTCAGTGATATCCTGTCTTATTAAAAAAAAAAAAAAATAGGGATATAACACAGTGGTAAAGTGCCTAAATAAGTAAAAATAAATAACAATAACAATTCTTGGTTTAAAAAATGCCCTATAACCCAGTAATTATAATTCTGGATAAATATCTAAAGAAATTGGAACACTTTTGTTAAAGATATTACTTCACTTCCATGTTTTATTGTAGGTTTATTCACAGTATCTAATAAAAGGAATCAAATGAAGTGCCTTTTAGATGCAAGGTATTGATGAAAAGGTTTCTTCCAGCTGCAGATCATCCATCTAATTGCCTTAAAGGCTGCATACTTATAATTCAAACTGCTCCCTAAAAGGCAAGACTCAGATACAGATTTTTCTGAGTACTCCAAGAAATTTTGGTACCTCCGGAAAAATTCTATAAGACTTTTCCAAAATTAAGGAATACGTAAATTTTGGAGTTAGGAATGTGGACAACATACAGTAAATTATTCAAGGGAGAATCTTAATTCAGACACTGTGATAAGGTGTCTGGTCTGGGGAAGAAAGAGGAAGTAAAATCAGAGTTTGAGATAAAACTAGACTTTGCTTCACTGATTTCTAGGTTATTGATTTAATCCAAACAGATATTGGAAAAGGGTTAAAGCTACTAATTAAAATTTATGTAAAACAGGTATTTAAAAAGTACCAGGAAATAGCTGAAGGTGTGGCTCAGTGGTACAGTGCTTGCCTAGCATATATGAGGCCGTGAGCTTAATTCTCAGTGCCCCATATAAAAAAATTAAATATAAATAAATATTTAAAAAAATACCAGGTAAGGATTTAGGGTTGTTGCTCAGTAGTAGAGTACTTGGATAGTATGCATGAGGCAGTCTGTTTGATACTGGACCCACAATAATAATAATAATAATAATAATAATAATAATAATAATAATAATAATAATAATAATATATTTTGTTCATCCACAACTAAGAAAAAAATTATTTTAAACAAGTACAAGAGTGCTATGGCCTGTAACCTTCTAATTATCTGTGTTCTAATTAAGCCCTTGCAATTCAACTTTCTTGTTATTTAAATTAAAGTCCAGTTCCACTTTTATTTCCTGCCATACCAGGTCTAAGGAGTTTGCTTGAATATTAGGAATGTTTCTAAATGTCACTTTAATAAAGTGGTTTTATATATTTAAAAACTCAGTTGAAAGCAAACTTGGTGGCACAGGCCATAACCCCTGTGGCACAGAAGAATTTTACATGAGTATCATGAGTTCAAAGCTACCATCAGCAAAAACAAGGCACTAAGCAACTAACTGAGACCCTCTCTCTAAATAAATACCAAAAAAGGACTGGGGATGTATCTCAGTGTCCCTGAGTTAAATACCTGGTACAAAAAAAAAAAAAAAGAAGAAGAAGAAAAATGAAAAAAATTCACTTGAGGACAAATACATTAAAGAAACAAACAAACAAATAAAAAACACCTTAATTTTGGACAAATTAACTACACTATTGTGAGGATGGCCTTAGGCCTGGCCTAAAAAAAACTCCATTTTAAAAACTTCAGTTTGAAACATGCAGTCCCACCAGGCATGCCTAAAGAAGCCCTGAAGTATTGCCTTCAGACATAAACAAATCACTTCCCCTCACCATAAACAGAGTGAGGCCTCTGGCAGGTTGTCCTCACCTAATAAGAGGGAAGGGTGAGAAGACCAAGGTGCAGACCACCAGACCAGATGTTTCTGGCCCTAGAGTAAATGATGTCATGGAAAAATCTGGTGGTAACTAACAAGGATTGAAAAAAGGGTAAAAAAGCTGCAAAATTTAGTATAAAGAGTAGAGCAAATGAACAGATGTTCAGCCAGCTCAATAAAAAATGCACTTGAGCTGGGGAGGCTGATGAGGACTTGGAATGACATCTCATCACTTCTCATCATTTGTATTATCCTCACCACTCTTAAACTCTACAGACACACCTTAGTGAGAGGGGGAAAGGTAAAAGACTATATGATGTTCTTCTCATGTGATGAAAACTTAATTTCAGTGGGGAGAAACCCAATGGGGAAGATAAAACCAAGAGGCAAGATCTCCCACACACCCAAAATATATATTTTTATGAATAAAAATTTTATCAAAATTACTTTAAAATTTCATTTAACTTTTGTGCTGTCTGGTCTTATGAGAAAGCAAATTTTATTTTAAACTTCTAAGCAATGTCCTAAGTCATTAATATTTTCCCAGAGGGAAAAACAATATAATGCATTAGTATAATTTAAAAATTTCTAGTATTCATAATAAAAATTAAGGACAGCTTAAATCAATTTAATAATTTAAACCACTATATCCAAAATATTATTATTTTTGAAAATATAAATTGACTAATAAATAAATGTATTTTTCAAGCTTCATCCTAAAATTCACTCTTGACGTCTCAGGGATATCTATGTTCACCACAGCTATATTATATGTTTGAGATTCATAAATACCCTGACCTCAGCAAGGTGAAAAAAATGGACAACTCAGTTCTGTGTCATAGGTTATGGAATAAACATACCAAACAACATTCTCTCAGGGCCAAAGAATAGGAGAGACTCTGCACTTTGAGAGAGAAGCCATCTACAACTCAGAAGTGTACAAAAGTGGAAACTGTTTCTCACAGGATTCTGGGCACGGGTCCATTTTCATTTTAGATAGCATACTTTAACCAAAAGAGGTTGATATACCTGGAGAGAAGACTCTAGGTAATCAGATCATCAGTAACCCAGAAACTAGAGTCTAGACATTTAAAAAAATTTATTTTGCAGTTTTGTCTTTAGCCTAATGCAGGGTTGTTATTTCAATTTTCTTCATTAGTATGGGGTACTCTGAGAATATCATCAAACATTAAAGGAATAGAAGTCTATACATATTTCTATATAATTCAATAAAGCCTGTCAAGAGATTAAAGTTTAAATTTAAATTAATAAAAATTTAACCAGTACCTATAAGGCACATTATGTTTTTCACATAACTTCTGTTCCACATGTGATTGAATCCTGGCATTCAGCCCATGTTTAGTGAAGTAGATATCTATCACTAAATAAGAAGAAACCATATAAAAATTATTGTCTCAAGTGTGGGCTTATCATCAATTAAGCCTGGGTTCATATGGGATCTTTTTACTGCATTAGGTGATATTTGGTAAGGTTACTGAACTTCAGAGGGAGATATGGTTGCCAAAAAAAACACCCTTCTTCTCAGAATCAAATAAATTAAGGTGGGCTCATTCTCATGGAGGTGACAGTGTTATGAAAGTAAAAACAAAGTATTCAAAGTGTTTCCTGACTAATACACTTTCATAGTCACAGATTTACATAAGTCACTCACAAAAAATAAGAGCTCAGATCCAAAATTTGGGAAATATACTCTGCACTTTGGCTACAAGAGGAGTAAAAACACATTGTCAACTTTATGTATACAGATAGGGCTAAAGAATTGCTAATATGTTGACACTCGGTATCATTCTGTTTTTTGTAATGGATGAGGTTTACATAGCTGTTCAGTGTGAAAGAATATTTGAAAGGTCTCCTGAATATTAAGCAACTTTACTGGAATTCAGGATCAATTCTCTGTGACCCCAAAGCCACAACTCACATCCTCTAGACTACATGAATTATCAATCTTTCATTATTATCTTAGAAGTTAGATAGTGGCACTATAAAGCAGAATATTTTTTTGTACCAAGGACTGGACTCAGAACACTTTATCATAAATCACATCTCCAGCCCATTTGTTTTTAAAGACAAGCCAAGTTCTTACTAAGATCCTTAAGGCCCCACTGAGTTGCTGAGTCTAGCCTTGAACTTAAAATCCTTCTTCCTCAGCCTCTTAAGTCACTGAAATTGCAGACATACATTACAATATTGGCTCTTGTTTCCTGGTTTATGAATAGGCAAAATTGAAATGATAAGCAGAGAAGCAGCTGTTATAATCACCCCTTTATTAATTCTGGCTTAATTCCTAAGGTTTAAATATTGAAACCCATATTTCAATGTATACTGAAGGTAACATTATCTATTATTAGTCAACAGTCTGTTGATCTCCATTTTATCCAGACAATTATTTACTGCCTAAACTTGATTTAATTTGAAAATGTTACTCAATATGTTTGAACTTCTGGTTTTTCTTCTGGCATTATTAGGATACTAGGTTCAAACCATACAGCCTATGGAAAATTATGGTGTGCTTATAGCTAAAGAGAAGACTATATGATAAATAAAATTTTAAACTCATGAGGATGAGTTATTTTCTTTATTTTTATGTAACCTTGGTGAATAAGATACAGAGTACACAACCAAACCTTAAATCTTTTAAAGCAGGCTCTAACTCTAGTTAATCAAGAAAAATATCAAATACAAAAAGTTGTGTTGCAAAATCACATAGCAGTTGGTTTGTTATCAGAAGCACAGGAATGGGTTTCTGCCATATAATAATATCAGTATGACTTCAATACATATGATATCTTTAGATGCAGCCACACAGCAGTTGATCAATGATAAGTTGCAAGAATGATGAGCTTGTTTAGATACCATCTGGAGATGGCTTTTAGTAATCCTAGACAGGGGGATTGTGTTCTAGTCATATCACAATACAGCATATTTTTTGAAGCCTGTGGATGCAGAGCTCTTACCTCCTTGCTAATAGATCATTGCAGAAGACTTCAGGTGTGTAGATATTTTGATGATGAAATCTATAAGAGTGGATCATTGGAAAGGCCAAACATGGCTATAGCTACTCTGTTGTTGATGCTTCCAAAAGGTTATTGTTATTATTATGATGATGATTATTATAAGTATTATTATCATTTATTTAAGTAACGAATACCTTGATTAAGTGTATACATTAATTGTCATAAACATTTTTTTCTGAGCATGTCTTCACTATGTAAAATATTGATCATGCACCTTTGTTTTCTGGCCTATATATGAAAGGGCCTATGGAATGATGCAGGATTCTGAGGGCTGGATGCTCTGGGCTACCTGGGAGCTATTGTTACCTCTGCATAAGCATGACTACACTGCCAACTCTTCCTCACATCTCTCAATTGCTAGAGACCAAAATTTTACATCCTGGGTCTCAACGCCCACACAGCAACTCGCATAGTCTTTAGGATATTTGCAGGTGAGAGATATCTCAGTCCTGATAGATTAATGGAGATTTTTAGGGGAGTAGTGGCAACTATGGACACGAAGAAGCATACAACACTTTGTTGCCTCATTCCAATTACAGTGAACTCCTGTGGAGAGCTGTGACATAATGGGATTAGTTCCTTGTAAACAGAAATAAGGATTTGGACTGCACTGTGTGGAAACATGAACCTTGGAAGTTGAACTATCAATGAATTGCTGAAGCCCAGGCTCCAGCCCCTGGCCAAAGAAAAAAGTGGCAGCAATGGCATAGATGATTTGGAGAAGTAGTCAAATGAGTCATGTGCAGCTGCTGTGGTCATGGGATGAATGGTTTCTATAGATCTGACAGCAAAAACTGATGCAAGTGTAGGAGAGACTACCAGAATGAGAAATTGCAAAATAATCAAGAAGTATAGGAATCCAAAGTATATCCAGTAGAGTAGGATCTCTGTATTTTGAAAATACCCATCAACCTTCTCCATTGTGATGATTGAGTCTGGGGAGAAGAAGAAGGATAAAGGCCTTCAAGTCCAGTCAATGGATGATGCATAAAATGAAACAACAGCAGCCAATGGCTCCAGTGAACAACTGGCATGGCCAGCCCAGGTATCCAAGTTTACCCCATTTTACCTGTTAAGCAGAACTGGTGGACTTTTAAAAATAATTTACCCAGGTGGCAAGAGAGCAAGATTATTATTTTTTGTCTGTAAGAATTAGAGATAAACAGCGTTCTGTGTTGCACCTTAAGAATGGAGAGGTTAGCATTGCTCCTTACAGTAGAAGTTGTAAAATGCTCAATGCCATGAGGCATTTAAGGACAAAAAAAGACCAAGTATGTTAGTACCTGGCCAGGCTTCCAGAGGGCTGTATTTTTAGCAAGTAACCAAGGTCATAAACACTCATATTCAATCTATGTACTCAAGGTCAAAAACATTTGTTTGTGAGCATGCTCTTACATCAGTAAAATGTTGTTGATATGCCTTCTTTGTCTGACCTGCATAAAAAAAAAAAAAAAAAAAAAAAAAAAAAGTTCTATTTAATAATTTGGGGGGCTGAGGGATAGAAGCTAGAGTTTGGCTATGGGCTATTGCTGCCTTCAAAAGTAGCATGCCTACCATCCCAAAAGTTCCTCACATCTTCATTCAACTGCTTGAGCCCCAAACCTTGCTTTTTTGATATAAGCCCCTGCACAACAGCCACAGATGTGAAATCATTTTTAATTTGAGACTATCACAAATCCTTTGCTTTATGTATGGAGTATTGTGTTGTTTTGTAGACTTACTCTCAGATAAAATTCATATAGTGGAGATTTAGTATATTATTTATTTTAGATTACACATATGGCCTTAATGTTGTCTCACCCTCACTTTTTAAATGTAGTGTTTCATATTCTCCATTTACAAAACTTTTGTGATACAGATACAGTCCTTTTGTTGCAGTTTCCATAGCATCCTGCATTTTCATCATGACTGAAATGAAATATGGCTGTTTTCAAATTTCTCCTGATAAGAAATTTTAAAAATATTGCTTGTTCTTGATTTTTCAATTCAATTTTCAGCAATTTCCCAAGTTTATTTTAAATCCTTGCTATTAGCTTTAGATGTTTTTTTCTCAAACATATTATCCCCATTGAATAAAAAGTTCATCAGATGTAAAAATTTTGTTTTTCTTTTTTTTTATTCTTTCTTTTCTTTTTTTAAGGGGAGAGGAATGAATACTTAACCCAGGGTAGTTCTCCTAAACCCCTATATCATCAGGCTTTTTAAATTGTATTTTATTTTATTTTTAGTTTTCACACAAAGTCTTGCTTAGTTTCTTAGGGCCCTCTCATATCGTTTAGGCTGAATTTGAAATTGTGATTCTTCTGCTTAAGTCTCCCAAATTATTAAGATTGCTGACATGAGCCACATATGTGTATAACCCCCCTCCCCTTTTTGAATAAATGTCACTACTTAAAAATGTCACTACTTAAAAATAATGATGAATCATGGCTTCTAAAGGAGGTAAGTTTTGCCTTTGTGTCAGGCATATTTGATCTTGATATGTACTTAAAAATTGTGGGCACACAACAAAGCATCTTTGTAAGATCCTGTTTCAAAATAAAGAAAAACAAAAAGAAAAAAATTGAGAATATAGCTCAGGAATACTAATTCTCTCAGTTTAACCACCAGCACTACACTCATATAAACACACACACTCACACACACACACACACACACACACACACACACAGTACTTATGGGATTTTGAAAATATTTTTTGACACTGAACAGCTGTATTAACCTCATCTATTACAAAAGGCAGAATTAGTGACATAATATCAATAGTCCTTTAGCTTTATCTGTGTACAGAAATTTGGTAATGTGATTTTACTCCTACTCTAGCCAAATGCAGAATGCGTTCTACAAACTTTGGGTCAGGGCTCTTCTTTTTTTATGGCTTTTGTAAAGTTGTGGCTATGAAAGAGTACTAGTCAGGTATCTAGTCAGGAAATATTTTTTAATGTTTTTGCTTTTTCTTTTAGAACACTGTCTCCACAATGAGAACAAGCTCACCTTAATTTATTAGATTCTGAGATATCATGTGAAGAAGATTCAGGGTGCTTTTTCTTTTGGCAGCCAGATCACCCTCTGAAGTTCAGTAATCTTAACAGCTAAACATATGCAGCAAAAATATTGCAGATGAATGCAGTTCAGTCCAAATGTGAACTAGTAAGTTTTAGAGTGACTTCTTATACAGTTATAGAAAACAATATACCCACTGGAGGGAGAATGTCAGGTTTTAATCATATGTGGTACAGTGAATATCTGGAAAACAGCAGATATCTTATATAAAGTATTTTAATTTCTTTTATTCATATCCCCAGCCCTGATCCTTAGTCTTTTAACAATGAAAATGGACCAGCTTGCATTTTGGACTTGATTCTGGGCCCACTCGGCTTAGGTTGGAGGCAGTGCCTGAAGACTTTTCCAGTGAGTCTCTTAGGTGCCATTCTTTTAATCATTTTGTAGGCTTTCTGTCATGGATCAAGAGCCCAAATTTCTGTGCTAAAAAGAAGCTGAAAACAAATCACAGGGAGAACTCTGAAAACCCTGAAAGCAAGAAAATGATAAGTGTGCCTTGTTATCTTGAGACTGGATAAGTAGGTTGTTTGAAGCTGGCAAGAGTGGCAATGGTGGAAAATGAAAATTGTGGCTAGGGACTTGTTGTGAGGGGGCAACTGAAAGACCCTCCGACTCCCTGTCCAAGGAAAAGCACACGAGACACTGGCTGCAAAAGCAAGAGGCGATTTATTGCTACACAGGCGCCTGCGGGTGCTCAGCGAAACCTCAGCCGGAGCTTGGGTGAACCGGCACACCGGGCTTTGGGGCACAGATCTTTTATAGGGAATAAGTGGGTTAGTTCTTAGCATAGCACAGCAACAGTCTTCCTGTTGGACCTTCTGAATCCAGTCAGTGGGTCACCTAGGGGGTAAACTTGTTTTTCAACTTATTGTTCTCAGGAAAACCATAGAATGGCATCCTGTCTTTTTAATTCCTATTTTAAACCTGCATCCTATCCTTTTAGTTCCTGTTTTTAAACCTGCATCCTCAAGTTTGACCGTTAGGGTTATCTATATGGAACATCTTGTGGTAGCATTGTGCAGGACTTGAAATGCTACGTGCTGCTGGAGGGGTCTTGACATGGGGGTTGTATAAGGGAGCATCTTGCAGCTTCAGGGCCCAGGGGTTAGATTTCCTAATGTTGGGCCTGGGGCCTTGAGGTCCTTCACAACAATTGTGATATATGCAGTACAGGAGAGAAATAAAGAATTTCCATGCACTTCTGCCCCTTTCAATGCTTTATTCACTCAATTACTCAATATAATTTCACTCTATAGGTTCTTAATCAAGAAAACAACAATTCTTAATGCTAGGTACTGCAATAGACATAATCCATTCACAGCTAACAATTATAAATTAATTCTAAGCACTGCAAAGCACACTTAATCATGACAGGCTAATTAAAGACATTCCCTCTGCATGTTAAGTTCAAAAGTCTCAAGCCTTAGGCTTTATGTCCAGCATATGCACACTCACTCAGACCAGGGTGATCAGGACAAAAACCAAGGCAGGGCTGTCCTGGTGTGGAGCAGATGACTGGTTAAGGAGAGGATGATAGGAAGAAGTTGCAGCTCTCACCAGGGTCCAGACAAGGGCATACAGTTGGAGAGTGGTGAGTATTATGCAGAGGATCAGAAAATGAAGACAACTAATGGGGTGTCAGGTCCTCATCAGGCTTTCCAGCTCAAGTGCATCCTTGTTTTGGCTGGCTGAATCCCTGTTCATTAGCTCTATTATTTACATAAAATTTTGGGCTTTTTGACCCCCCTTGCAATCTTCTTCAGCTACCACCAGGTTTCTCCTTATCATTTACCCTGGGGTCAGAAACATCTTGTCTGGTGGTCTCCACCCTGATATTTTTGCCTTTCTCTCTTATCAGGCTGGGAGACCCTGCCAGGGGCTTCACTCTATTTATCAGGTTGAGGGGAAATAACTTGTTAGAGGCCATACTGGAGTGCTTGGTGTGTGTGCCTGGTGAGACTGCAGGTTTGAAACTAGAATTTTTAAAATATAGTGTTGTGTAGGCTCAGGCCTAAGGCCATCCTCACAGGACTCCTCAGAGGGTCTCTGTGGCAGATCAACCTCCATCCCCCCCCCTTACTAGTTTATTGAAGCTTAGATCAGCAGTTAAAAACCTGGGCATTTTGTTGGATAATTGTATGGTGTTTTCAGCTTGTCTCTAAAGCCCTTTGTGGGCATCCATGTGCCATGAGTCCAGCATGTTCCCACATTGTGTGGTGAAGACTGTAATAATTATCTGAAGAGAACCCCAACTTCATTTGTTGTTTCCATGCACAAGAGAGATTGTACTTTTAGAGCTTGTTATGGAGGGTTTTTTTTTTTTTTTTTTTTTTTTGTGTGTGTGTGTGTGTGTGTGTGTGTGTTTTGTTTTCTTTTTGGTACCAGGAATTCAACCCAGGGGTGTTCAGCCACTGAATCACATTCCCAGCCCTTTTTAAATATTTTTATATGGAGACAGTGTCCCTTTGAGTTTCTTAGGGCCTCATTAAGTTGCTGATGCTGGATTTTAACTCAATGCTCCTCGTGACTCCTGAGCTTTTTAAACATAGGGGAAGCAGTATCACAAATTCAGAACAACAATATAAATCCCAGAACTTCAGCTTAGCTCTTCCTAAGTCTGAGAATAAACCTCTAGTTTTCTAGCTCTCTGTTCACATATTCAAATCTAGGGTTCTTTTTTTATAGTGAATTAATATAAAATTAATTAGTATAAAATAGAAGGGATAGTAAAATGACAGTGTAATCAGGATTATGAACCTCATTCTAACACAGCTGGAGGCTAACTGGAAGTTATGTTAATGAGCACCATTAAGGCCTATTTCAAATGTAAAAAACCTTAATGCCCACTTTTGGAAACACCTTTAACAAAGTCCTTTGTCCCTTGGTGAAGTTGCTAAAGGAAAGATGGGTCACGGAAAAGATGAAAATGAACCCATATGGTAGTCAGGATGCCTATTCTAAAACCTATTTTAAATAATTTTTTTCCATGTCTGCTGAAAAACATCTGTAAACTTTTAAGATGGCACACAAAAATGAGTTTATCTGGTATCATTCCCCATCCCACATGGTGGGAGTTCTATTTCGACTTGCTTAAATAAATAGATTTTATTCTTCAAAATTTGTGAGACAAGCACCCAGATGCAATTGGCAAAGTGAGAAATTTTGTTTCATCTCAAAACTCCACTTTCAACATTATCAATGACTATTTTCCCATATTTCGTTTCATTTTTCTTCAAGAACTAGAGAGCATTTTCAAAAGATTTGATTTATCATCTGTGTAGGAATGGCGGAAAAGTTCCATAAACTCAACAAGCAGAACTGTAGAGGCCTGTTACAGAAGAGATGGGGGATGGGGGAAGAAGAGAGAGAGAAGGGGGAAGAGAGGGGGAGGGTGATGGGGAGAGGGAGAGGGAGAGGGTGTTGATATTTATGAGCTCAACGGGGATGAGGAGGAGCAGGGGGGAGTGGGCTCTTACTTCTTTATTGGCTGAGAGTTCACGCCACTTTGGGGATTTGGAGGTGTGCCATTGTGCCATTAAAAGTTCGCGCCATTCAGTGTCATGGACCTGAGCTCCTGGAAGAGAAATGCTCCAGGCACCATCTTTTTTTTAAGAGATACACACACACACACACACACACACACACACACACACACACACAGAGAGAGAGAGAGAGACAGAGAGAGAGAGAGAGAGAGAGAGAGAGAGAGAGAGAGAGAGAGATTTTATTTTTTTTTAGTTTTCAGCGGACACAACATCTTTGTTTGTAGGTGGTGCTGAGGATGGAGCCTGGGCTGCACGCATGCCAGGTGAGTGCTCTACCACTTGTGCTACATTCCCAGCCCCTCCAGGCACCATCTTTACCAACAATCCGAGCTTTTTACATATGAATAAAGCAGAATAAAATTAGGTGACATTTAAAAGAATTAATCTCTTCTAAATGAGGTAATTTAGTTTATGTGTCCCAATAAAGGTCCTCAACTCATTTTGTTTTCATATGTAAGACCTTTTTATTAAAATGCCTCTGACCTATAGAAACATTCCAAACATTTCAGTAAACACCTTTCTCTGGTGTGGCAGGAAATTAGAAGTGGGACTAACTTAAATTTAAACTACATGAAAGATCAATCTCTCTCTTTCTTTCCTTTTTTTGTTTTTGTTTTTGTTTTTGTTTTTTGTGGTACTGGGAATTAAACTCAGAGCCTCATGCTTAGAATGCAAGCACTCTACCAGCTGAGCTATATCCCCAGTCCCATATTTTGGGAGGCAAAACCAGAGATTGAAGTCATGGGCACTCTACCACTGAGCCACATACCTACCCTTATTTTTATTTTTACTTAGAGAAAGGTTTTCACTGAGTTTCTTAGCTTCTCACCATTGCTGAGACTGACTTCAAATTCAGGATCCTCCTATATCAGCCTCTGAAGCAGCTGAGATTACAGGCATGAACCACCATGCATGGCCAACTTCAATCTCAAAAACTAAAGTACACAGCAAATTAGGTCACAGGCTGTCAACAAATAGGTACACTATGTTAAAAAAAAAACTATTTTTTAGTTGTTGATAGACCTTTATTTTATTTACTTATATGTAGTGCTGAGAATTAAGCCAAGTGCCAGACAAGTTAGCTACCACTGAGCCCCAGCCCCAGCCCCCTGGTACATATTTTTTTATGGTGGATACTAGAGATTGAACTTAGGAACACTGGACTACTGAGACTCAGTCTCAGGGTTATTTTGTACTTCATTTAGAGATGAGGTTTCACTGAGTCATTTAGCACCTCACTTTTGCTAAGGCTGGCTTTGAACTTTTGATCCTCTTGCCTCAGCCTCTCCAGCAACTGGGATTACAGGCCTGCACCAACACACCCAGCCTTTGGTATATTTTCAATACCCATTATAAATAGATTTTAACCAGTAGCCTTAAGTCTTTTCTAATATATGTTTGGATTGAATCCATAACCCAGAAATCAGTGAAACAGAGAATCTAGTTTTATCTCCAAAACTGTTTCATCTATTAGAGTGTCTGAGTTAAGATTACCCATTGAAGAATTTACTGTATATTGTGGTTTCATCCTGACCTCCCTTATGTACCTGATTCTGAGTTTTAGAATGTAAGGGTAAAAGAAATTGAAGTTAAAGTGTAAAAGTTAAAGTGTAAAAGACCGGGCATTGTAAAGATTCTAAGCTGCAAGGCCTGAGTTAAAATGTAAAGGACTAGGTATTGTTAAGTTCCTATGCTACATGCAAAACCTGAAATTCCTGAGGCAGTTAAGACAATGCCCTACTGGCCATTTAGTTGACTTATAGCCCAAGATCCTGTGCAGCTTGCCACGTAGGTATTCAAGGCCCAAACCAATCAGTTTGAATGTAACCCCCTCCTTAGGAATGACCTATCACTCCAGCCTGACCTGTTCCTGCCAATGTATGTACTAATCAAGTCTAAGAATTGTTGCTTTACTTTCCCGTGGTGTATGATGATTTGTTAAAGGAGACTGTGATATATGTAAAGTCCCGCCCTCCCCAAAAAGTGTACTTAAGCATTGCACAACCCCTGCTCTGGGCTCTGGGCTGTTCTCCCTTCTTGAGTGGGCACGGAGCCCTAGCATGCTAGATCAATAAATCCCCTTCTGCCAATTGCATGAGTGGTCACTTGGTGGTCTCTTTCTCCGATGCTTCGCCGGACTATTACAAGAAGAGTCTAAAAAAAGTGCCCACAGATATCAAATATCTTGGAGTACTTAAAAAACACAAGTATCTGAGTCTTGCCTTCTAGGGACCAGATTTAATTTTAAGTGTGTAGTTTCTAAAGGCATTAGTTGGATAATCTGCAGCTGGAAGGCATTTTCTGATAATACCTTTTATCTAAAAGGCAATTATTTTTTTTTTCCTTTTATTAGATACTTTGAATGAAGATACAATAAAAATAGAAGTGCAGCAATATCTTCAGCAAAAGGATTTCAATTGCTTTACATATATGCCCATATTTTTTTTTATTTATTTTGAATTTAAATTACATGCAAGTTCAATCTCTTTCTCTCTTTTATTTTATTTATTTATTTTTTTGTTGTACTGAGGATTGAACCCAGGGATTAACCCATGGGCATTTTACCAATGTGCTACATACCCAGTCTCCACCACTTTTATTTATTTATTTATTATTGAGACAGTGTTTACTGATATGCTTAGGACTTTGCCAAGTTTTTGAGTCTGGTCTCTAACTTGAGATCCTCCTGTCTCACCCTTCTAAGCCACAGAGAGTACAGGCATGTACAACCTTGTGGTAGTACCACAAATTATTACTAGTGGATTATGTAGCATTTTTATTTTGGGCTTTTAAAGAACCTTAACACTTTTATCAAAAATATATTTATTAAATTTATGCTGTTGCCAACATTTTTTACATGTTTTTGTACCCTGAATCTTTATGTTTATTTATTTATTTTTTAAATTTTTGGTTTGGTACTGAGTATTGAACCCAGGGGTGCTTTCCACTGAGCAACATCCACTGTCTTTTTTATGTTATATTTTGAGACAGGCTCTCACTAAGTTTCTTGGAGCCTTGTTAAGTGAATGAGGCTGTCTTCAAACTACCAATTCTCCTGCCTCATTTTCCTGAACTTCTAGGATTCCAGGCATGTTTCACCACTCATGACAATTTTACATTATTATAATAGCCATTACAACAGCACTGTACAAGCTGCAGGAAATTTATTTGATTTATGAATTAAATCCCTGAGGCAAGTTAATGTGAAGTAGCCAGTGTAAAAGTGTTATGTAAAGATTCCTTGGGAATAAACAGGGATTTTTTTCTAACCTCTTTTTTGAATGACTGTTGGAAAATATAGTCCATAAAAGTCCTAGAAAAAAAGAATGCAAATTTATTTGTTTGCAGTTTACAGATATTTGCACATGCCCAATTGCCTTTGCATCAAAACTTTAAACTTCAGAACATAGTAACTCAAACAAAATTTGTTAAAGTTGAAACAGTGCACAAACAAATTTCTTTTAGGAGCAATTGGTAGTTGTGGAGTTATTACTGTGGTCAGTAGAGTTGGGCCAGGGCTCTGGAAGGTCTCACTCAGGGTACTGGTGATTTACTTTATTCTACACTATCACACCCACAATACAATACTGCCAGCAATAGTAGTTGAGAAAATATGCTTTAATGTCTTGAGCTAAACTGGCACCTTTGATATTTGCCTACTTCTCTGCACTGATCCCAGCTGAGTAATTAACATGGAACCAGAAGGTGAATAGGGTATTTCCTGGGCTTATTGTTTTGGGGTCAGCTGCTCCATTAGGGTGGGGGGTGGTCTGAAACCAGGCTGGTGCAAGTATTTTTGTATATGTTCCTTTGCTCTGGTTGAGGTCTATCATTTTAAATGAAAAAAAGATTTAGAGTAATGTGCTTGGACTTATTTTTCATACACTTCACAGTTTACATCAAGAAGAAATGCCTCAGTCTGGCTGGGCACAAATAACGGAGCCACCACAAAGCTTTGTAGGTTCAAACAGCAACTACTTTATTTCAACTCTCACCGGCACTGCACGCATGCTTTTTCGCCAATGCCACTCACATGGCCCTTCCTGCAACCCCCCACACTGGAAATCCCTCCTCCGGCACTTCCCCAACCAATGGGAACTCTCTGGGAATCCCCAGAAGAACTCCAAAGTAGAGCAAGAACTTCAAAGTAGCGGGCGCCCAAGCAGCAAGAGCCACCACATTGCCCGACAGTAAAGGTCAAATATACAATGCAATCAATCCAGCATCACAGCAATTAGATATAGCTTAACTCAAATAATCATCTCAATGGTTCCCTGGCATAACCTTTCAAACATTCCCTGTCACCTTTCAAACATTCCCTCTGGCAAATGCCAGGCATCACTCTGACTGGCCATGGCTCTCAACAAAAAAACAACAGCTAGAATTTATCTCAAAACCCCTTTACATACAAAATATAGGTTGTCATTGAATATGTTGGAAGTTTAATCAAGGTTTATTAGTTAGAGAACAGGCTGATCTAGAGAGAATGTAAAGTGCCACCAAGTCTTATGTTTTCAAAACAAAAAGAAATGTGAGATATATAGGCATGCAGAAGAATTTTTTAAAATTTTTTCTTTGTTTATTTTATTTCATTTTTTTTAAAAAATAGAAATCAAATAGAGGAAAAAGGAGACCAAGGTGGAAAATATAATTACTGGCAGGACTATGAGACATCAAAAAATAGAATCTAGATTTCAGAAAAGAAAGATTTGACATATTGTATTTGGAGATGTGGATGGCATGAATGTCCATGATAAGAATGTTGTAAGCTTCTGAAAGAAAATTGATATGGTGAAAGAAGCTTATGTAACCCAGATCCTTACTTAAGCCATTTTCTGCCCCCCAAATAAGCCATGCTAGGTAAACCAATGCTTGACTCTACTGCTGAATACTGAATAAAGAAAAGATTGCCAATGAGAGGTTTGCTTCATACCTTCCACCTTTGTCATGTTTGTGTCTGTTATGCTATTGTTAATCAATCCAAAATTATACAAACAGTAATGACATTTCAGCCCCTTTGAAATTTGTCAGTGAATTCCTGACCACTTTGATGGAGGCTCACAGCAGGCCTAGCAGGTGCCCTGGAGAAGACTTGGACCTGAATGACAGCATTAGAACCTTATTTTCCTCCTTCTGAAATTAATCAATATTTTGAGATGACTTTCTGGCTGGAGGCAGAAAACAGGAATCATTTCAGAAGAGTTGAGTCAGCTCAGAAATGTGTCAAACCCAGCTGGGCACTCAGCTCAGTAGTTGACTGGTCACAAATATCTGCAGTGGCCTCATGATTGGCAGCAATGCACAAAGAAAGATCAACCTTGGTGCTTTCCCAGTTTCCAGGTAAGTCACATGGATCCCAGGCATTGGGCACTCACCTGCCTTCCTAAAAAATCTGCAAAGCCACTATCCAGTTGTTCATTCTTAATAGTTGCTGAACACTCTGTGCTTTTCAAGGCGAATAAATCAATAAATAACAGCATCATGACTGCTCACCCCAGCCTGCTTGTTTTTATGCAAACAGAGTTGATCTGTTTCAAAAGGAGCTAAGTGGGGCTGGGATCCTGGCTCAGTGGTAGAGCACTTACCTAGCATGTGTGAGGTCCTGGTTTCGATCCTCAGCATCATGTTAGATAAATAAGTAAATGTATTGTGTTCATCCACAACTAAAAATTATTTTTAAAAAAGAGGCTAAGTGTTCTGTCTTGCTCCCCAAGTGGTGCAAAAAGTCACATAATCATTAAGAGAGACTCAAGGAAGACACAGGCAGGGGGCGCCAGCAGGAAGAAGTCCACAGCTGAGGAGGGTCTGACTCCTGGTGCTCAGGACTTTCTAGAGGGAAGAAAAGGAACCCAGCGCCTCTGTGTGAACCGTGTCCCGGGGGGCGGCGGCTGGGTCCCCTGTCAGCCGAACTGGACGGGTTTATAGAGGGTTTCTCGAGGTCCCCAGTCCTGGGAAGGCAGTGTCCCCCTCTCGGTCTTTCTTCTTCTTTTAGTTCACTTGGGTCTAGGGTGGGCACCAGGCGAGCAAGTTGCCTCCAGAGTCGGAGCTCGCCCACACCAGGGCGGGGGACAGGCCCGAGGGCAGCAGAGCCTGGCAGCAGGGGAAGCTGGAGCTCCCAGTCCCCTCTGTGGAGAGGGCAGGAGGCCTGTATTGACTGCGGACTGTGCTCTGGGCTCCATGCACCTGGCCTCGTCCCGAATCGCTAGGTTCCGCAGGTTCCAGGGCTTGGTGGTGTCTCTGGCACTCTGTTCTAGGGCTCTTACTTGTCGCCCTGCATCACTGTGAAGGGACCAGCGTTGGAGCCTGCTTTCCTGAGGCTGTGGGTGCCGTCTGCTGTGTGCCCTGGAGGCCGGGCTGCCCAGATTTTGGAAAGGACCAGAGTTCAGCATCTGCTCCATGACCCTGAAAGTGCCTCATTGGGGAAACTGACTCCAGTATGGAGCTCCTGGTCCTGAAGGGATCTCAGGGGACATTTGAGTTGGGGCATGGCTTGCAGAATGTGGGTCTTGGGAGGAGTTGGTAGACCTTAGGCCAGGCGACAGCAAAGAAGCCCCCCAGTTTACTCTCTGGGCTGGTTGCCAGGCACTGTCAGGTAGGGCCACCTGGGGCCACCCGTGGGAGATCAAAAGGATGAAAACAACTCCTCCAGTCCCGGGATGGCAGAGTCTAACAGAGGGGCATTTTCTAAAAGATGAAGAGATGGAAAATGGTCAAAACTAGTATATTTTAAAGTTGAAATGAAAGCTTGCAAAATTTTGGGACAGTATTTTTGTGTAACTTGTGCCTAAAGAAATATTAGGTCATTGACTCCCTTCTACTTTTTTAGTTTTTGTTTTTATTTTATTTTAGCAAAGAATCGGTTTTGCCAGCATTTTCCTCAGGAGCTGAGCATTACCCACAGCAGGGAAGACAAACTAACAATTCTCAGCTTGATTTTGACTTCAAGTCTGGGCTCTAGCACTTCTAAATGTAGAGGAAAATCATTTCTTGCTGGATTTTCCAGGTGTGATTCCTTCCCTTATCCTCAAGGACCCAGTGATATTTGTTTATTGTTTTCATAAGCATCTATTTAAATGTAGTTTTTGTATGAAATACTCCCAGTTGCCACAGGGTGTAGTTTGTCAGAGAAAGCTGCTAGTGGCTTCACTTTCCAAGAATGTAAGTCATTTCCTTTCTTTGATTTCAGAGAGTTGATATTACACAGCATCTGAACTTTGTAGGGACAATTTTCCATAGTACATCTGTCATTAAAAAGGCTTTTGGGTTTCCTTCCTAAGAGCAGTGCATAAATTTAAGCCAAGCAACGTTAAAGGATAAGAAGTTTTTCAGCATCTAGAGTATTATAAGACTACTGTAGAAATAAATTTTAACAACCAAGACCTACTAAAAGTCACCTCCAGATGGTACCCAGACAAGCTTATCATTCATGCAAATGATCATTGGTCAGTTGCTTTGTAGCTGCAACTTCAGAAAGCATATGTACTGAAGCCATAGTAATATTATTTTAATCATCTAGAATACATATGCAACTAAATCTGTTACAGACTCATCATTGTGCTGCTGTTAACAAACAAAATGTCATGTGATTATGCAACACAATATTATATATATGATTTTTTTTCATTCACTAGAAATAGATCCTTCAGTCTATGACTTAAGGTTTGTATTGTATGCCCTCTCAATGCAATTATCCACATCTTAGTCACCATGGATGAATTTTAAAAAAGAAAAAAAAAAGTACCTCATCCTTGGGAGTAACTAGAGTTACAGGAATGCACCATTAGGTGAGTTTGTATACTCAACTTTAAGAATGTTACAAAAAAGCCATGTACACGGTCATGCACTTCAATACCGGTGATACAGGTTTCTGATGCTTGAGGATCAAAAGTTTTAGCTTAGCCTTGACAATTGAGAAAAACCCCGTCATAAAAAAAGAAGAAAAAGATCTGGCAGTATAACTCAGTGATAGAGGAGTTATGAGTTCAATTCTTCATATTGCTAACTAAGTTAGAAATATGAAACAAAAATATGATTAAAATTAATACTATTAATATTTTATTACATAGACTTCTCTCTAGCTGTAAATTCATCATAATTTTGCACAGACATTAAAACCAGTGTTCTAATAGAAAGCAGAGAAAGCACAAAAATTTTGTAGGATGAATTATATTTTCAAATTAAATCAAGTTTTGAACTGTAACAAATTGTATAGATAAAATGAGAATCAACAGACTCCCGATTAAAATAATATTTCCTCATTATGTGTCAAAACAAGTCCAATGTTTAAATATTAGGAAATAAGACACCATTTAAGATGGGGTGATTTTAACAGCTCTCTTTCTGTTTGACATCCCAATTCTGCCTTTGTATGAACTGAAAAGAACCGGTATGGTGATGTGTTTCTGTAATTTCAGTGACTCAGGAGACTTAGGCAGGGAGATATCACATTCAAGGACAGCTTCAGCAACTGAGTAAATACTAAAGCAAACAAATAAACAAACAAACAAACAAAACACGACTGTGTTGGTCAAGGTGCACACAACCATAATCCCAGAAGGATGGAAAAATGAGGCAAGAAGATGGTAAATTCAAAGTCACCCTCAGCCAAAAGTGAGACCCTAGACAACTCAGTGAGACTCTGTCTCTAAGTATAATACAAAATAGCGCTGGGGATGTGGCCCAGGGTTAAGTGCCCCTGACTTCAATCCCTGGTAACAAAATAAAATAAAATACAATGGGGCTGGAGGTGTGACTTTGTGCTTAAATGCCCCTGGGTAAGATCTCTGGTACAAAAGAAACAAAAATTCTGCTCTTTTGAATAAGTGTCACTATCTAACATCCAAGAGAATATGAAAATATTGATAACTCATGTAACCTAGATGTGGTGAGTTTTGGCTTTGAGATAAGGTAAAGTTTAACCTGAATTCCAGTAAAGTTACTTAGCAAATATTCTTGTGAGACTTAGCAAATATTCTTTCACACTGAACACCTATGTGAACCTCATCTATTATAAAAGGTACAGTAATCATAAATGCCAACATGTAACAATTCTTCAGCTTCATTTATATACAGAAAGTAGATGATATGTTTTTACTCCTACTCTAGAAAAATGTAGAATGTGTTTCCAAAACTTTGAATATCGTCTCTTATTATTTTTTATGAATTATGTAATGCTGTTTGCTATGAAAGAGTATTAGTCAGGTATCTGGTCAAGAAACATTTGAATGTTTTCGTTTTTGCTTTCAGAACACTGGTACCTCCATGAAAACAAGCCCACAATACTTTTTTAATCATGAGTTATTTGGGGGAAAAACATCAGGGTGTTTTATTGGCAGCCAGATTATACTTTAAAATTCATTGTATTTACCAACCATTAGCTAATCATATGCAGCAAAGATTCCAGGTGAACTGAGCCTAAATTGATGACCATCCCAAATATGAGCTAATAAGTTTTAGAATGAGTTAATTAGTGACAGATAGTTAGTTAATTTATTCACTATAGACTGGATGCCAGGTTTCAATCACATGATGTGCAGAGGTTGTATGAAAAACAGCAGTCATCTTATAGACAGTGATTTATTTTTTCTTCATTAAAATTTTGTTGAGTCTCTTAGTAAACTGTATTGAACTATAGAAAAATATTTATAGACATACATGCCTTTAATTGTGAAAATATTCTCCCACTACCTTATAAATTTGGTATGAATATTAGCACAATTATGAAAGCCAAATATCGCAGTCCTGCCTCTAGACATTAAAGGGAAACTTATTTGCAATTTTAACGTCAAGGTAAAATTGCAAATAAGTTTCCCTTTAATGTATTTATATTGTAGAGTCTGGGGTACTGAAAAATCGGAAGACCTGGCACCATCCACCTCCTGTGACAGCAATTCTTTATGTTTACCATGTGGGATCTGAAATGGGAATGAATCTGTTCTTAGAATCTAGTGAGAAATAATGTCCACATTTGTACAGTTCTGGGTTGGAGCTGCCAGCTCTCTCAATTTGCACTGTCTCTCCTGTTCTTTGGCCCTGTTGAGAATATGTCCAGGAAGTGTATTCCATCACCTAGGACCTAAAAATGAGTGGTTCAGGCCTTTCATCTTGCTGATGTCAATGAATCCATAGCTCTCAATGTGAAATTTGGATACAATAAACTGAGATATGACTGAGACTTCAGGTAAATAGTGAATATTAAGATGGTTTTCCAAAAGTGCATGTGTGTATTAATAAATTCATAGTGTCAAGCCATGATAATATATTGAATATAGAGTTTTTAGTTACAATTTGTTTAAGCTCTTATTTTCTTCTTCTCCTTCTCCTCCTCCTCCTCCTCCTCCTCCTCCTCCTCCTCCTCCTCCTCCTCCTCCTCCTCCTCCTCCTTCTCCTTCTTTTTCATTTAAGGACAGAGTATTACTGAGTTTCTTAGTGCCTTACTTTTTGCTGAAGGTAACATTGAACTCACAGTTCTCCTGCAACCACCTCCTGAGCCACTTGGATTACAAGTCTATGTCACTGTGCCTAACTTTTGTTTTTCATTTATAATTTGAATAGAAAAAAAAATTAAAATTATACTTGTGAGTCTCTTTTTAGTGGTGAGAGGTATGGGGACATTGATGCCTAAGGAAATTGCTAATGAGTTTAAACCTCAAGCTTTTTTTCGTAAGATCATTGAACAGAAAAGTTAAATAAAAATTTAAACTAACTGTGATATCATTTCCATAAATAAAAATATATACATATTTATTCACAAATTGCTTTAACCTTATATACAGTGATAAGTGTCAATGCACATCTGTCTGGGTTAGGTCCTATTATTGGAAGGAAATTCTCCCTCAATGTAAATCAACCCAAGTAATTTAATGCAATTCACAGCCACTCAAAATAATAATAATAAGAATAAGGGTAGGGGGATTCTAGGTTTATGAAGCACACCTGTAATATAATTTACTTGAAAAAGCATCACAGGAAAAAAATTATTCTCTCTCTCTCTCTCTCTCTCTCTCTCTCTATATATATATATATATATATATATATATATATATATATATATACACACACACACACACAAGTAGTGAGGGTACACAAGTCTAATACACAGTCCTTTTTTTCTTAAATTTTTATTTGTTGCTGTAGATGGATATAATATCATTATTTGTTTGTTTCTTTTCTTTTTTTTTTTAATGTGGTGCTGAGTGTTCAACCCAGTACCTCACACATACTAGAAAAGCACTATACCAGAAGATTCTGACCCCTTTTTTATTTGATTTTGAGGGCCTGCTATCCTCTCATGTTTTTAATTGCTGGACTCAGCAGTTTTAGATGTGCTTCTTTTCACATTTTGACACCATTATCAGCAGATCCAAGATCTTAAATAAGATAGTCCTTAATACAAAGTTTCTCATTTTGACTTCTTAGTTAAAGATTAGTTTCTAAATATAGGTAGGTGCAAACCATTATTGAATTAAATAGTTTTTATTTGAGTTTCTTTACAAAAGTCTTTTTTTTTTCCCTTAGGTCACTATGTTCTCAGGTTAGAGTATTAACAGGAGATGCTTTCAGTTTTTATGGAAAATATAATTTTTTTAAATAACAAAAAAGAATTCGTTGAATGAATACTAATGATTTTAATGGAGGAAAAATAATTTGTTGAGACACATAAGGAAAATTGACAATATTAAAATCATATTTAGGATAGAATAGAAAGAAATCATAATTAATAAAAGAATAAGTGCAAATCATCCAGAAAGATTTTTAAAAATTTGAAAATGCCTTTCCTCCATAAGCCTGCAGAACCATCATTGGATGATGATAGCAGCATAAAATATTTTAGGTTCTAAGGTGGAGACTAAAGAAAAAGAAAAAATGTTGATGGCTTCAGAAGTTCTTTTTCTCCTTATAAGTTTTTTTTTTCTAAATTTTTATTACTTTTAATTTGGTGGAGAGATACTGAAAAACTTCCATGGCCCAGGGAGAATTGCCCCACCTCTCCACCTCCTATGCCCTCCACCCATATTTCTTTTTTTTTTTTTTCTCAATCCACCTTTGCCCCCTCCTCAGCCCCTTCCTTTCCCCAGTGACAGGACTTGACAGCTGTCACTGTTGGGGAGGAGGAGGGAGGGACGGCCTTGCTCCTGAGCCCCCTCCTCTGCTCCAGAGCTGGTGCGGTCCAACTCTCTCATGCTGAGATGAGGAGGAGGAGGGGGAGGGTGGAGCAGGGAGAGGAGGAAGAGGAGGAGTGGGAGGAGGAGGAGTGGGAGGAGGAGGAGAAGGAGGAAGAAGAGTGGAGGAGGAGGAGGAGGGGGAGGAGTGGAGCAGGAGGAGTTGCTAACAGGAGGAGTTATAACAAGGGAACTTGGCGGCGGCAGCCTCAGCTACAGCTTTGGCAGCGAAGGTCAGCGCCCTGGGCAGGCGGCACCTGAGGGACCAATAACAGGAGCCAGTCACCGTGCCTTCCCCAGGGGCTTCGAGGGCGGGTGGGAGGTAGGCGGGGGCTCCGGGTCCCCACCCCGGGCTGTGAGTGCCCACACGGAGCCCCGAGGAGCCGAGCGCCCCCAAGAGGGCTGTTTCTGGGTGCGGGCACCGCTGCCCGAGTGTGCGGAAAAGGGGAGCTGCATCCCAGAGGCGCCTTGGAGCTCGGGAGATGCGGTTTGGGGTGGGGAGGGCGGGAAGCGGTGGGGGAGAAGCGGAGTCGCGGGAGAGAAAGGAGGCCTCCAGCGCCTCGGGAGAACTCCGGAGACGAGTCCCGGGGGCGAGGCGGGGGGAGGCTGCAGCCCCCGGTGCAGGCCAGAGGTGAGCGCCGAGGCGGGGGCGGGGGGCGGGGGGGCGCAGGCGCGGCCCCCACTGGAGAAGCGAGCGCCTGCCGCCCAGACTGGTGCGGGGTTGGAGACAGCCTAGGCTCCAGCTCTCCCCAGGGCAGCCAGGGGAGGCAGGACTCGGGAAGTGCTGGGGGTGTGTGAAGGTGAAGCGGAGTGTCAGAGGCAACCCCCGGCTGAGCCTCTAGGAGGAGAAGGAGGAGGAGGGGAGCCCCGCCCCGCAGGCGGCCGCCCTTGTCCGCGCCAGGGGCAGAGACAGGGGCGCCGCACTACAGGGCCTGACAGGAGGGAGCTGCAGCGGGCAGGGCGGCGGAGGCTCTGGCAGAGCAGGCCAGTCCGTGGATGGGAGCCAGGCCAGCAGCGGTGGGGGCGGGAGCCTGGCCAGCAGCGGTGGGGGCGGGAGCCGGGGGCGGGGAGCCAGAGCCAGGGCCTCAGAGGCGCCAATCTCGCTCCCCCATGACTTAACTTTCTGGGTGGACGTGTGTGCCAGAGGTGCGCTGGGGCCAGGCGGGGCAGGAGGAGTCCACCCATATTTCAGCTCAAAATTGTATTCATGGAGTTCTTGATGTCTAAAAAAATTTGCTTTATGAAAAGAACCAACTACTCTCAACTTTTATTCATTGTAATTAAATTATTCCTTTGTACATGGAATAAAAAAAGAAATTATTAAATTTATTTGAAGACATCCGAATAACATTTGGTTATGCAGTCTGCCTATTTTAATATGACTTGCAAAATTGAAAACTGCAGAGGAATTCAAAGTCAATAGAAAAATCTCTAAACTTTTTTAAGGACATTCATCTCAAAATGTGGTTTAAAATTAGGCACTTCACCATCTGACACAGGAAGAGAAAGATAAGAAACCAAATAAAATACTAGCAAAGTCTGACAGAAACTCTCTTTCCAAAATTAGACTTATTAATCTTCACATGAGAGACTCCATTTTCTACAGAGGGCTTATTTTTTTTTTTTTTTAATATACAAGACCTCCTCTCCTCCCCACTAAACTTAGAAAATTACACTGGTTTCTTGGGGCTTCTGCCCAAGTTTCTTCCTTATGAACCACTGACATTTCTGCAAACCTCCTCTAAATATTGTGAGAGATAGAAGTGGCTTTTTATTTGGAAAAGTAGTTGTGATTTAGGATTATCGGTGAAACCCCTTGGGGCTTTATTGAATCATGTCAACAGCTGTCAGTAATAATATGTACTTTGCTGGCCACAACATAATGTATTGATATGTATAAAACAATGTTATAAACTGGAAAAGAAATGTTTATATATATATATATATATATATATATATATATATATATATATATATATATATATAATTTATATGCAGTCTTATGAATAATACAGAGTTCTTTGTGAGCATTATGATGCTGTAGATAATAAATTTACCCTGTTCTCTGGCCTGCCAAGAGAGATGTAAAGCAGAATATATTGGTTCACCTTTGTGATAATAAACAATTTTAGTATGTCAGTAAGTTCTAGCAACATTTACTTCTGAGATCTTAAAGAATAGTGTGCTCTAAATGGTACTTGGAGTGTTTATACTGGCTTTGACTCTCCTGGGTAATGTTTCAGTGAGTGATATGATCAGATAACAAGTGGCACTATTTCTCAAGTATTGATATTGTGATATCTCCTGTAGTTTTATTACCTGGAGTAGCCAATTTTTTCTTAACTGGATCTGTAGTTCTTTGTATGTATTTTTAATATAATTTTTTAAAAGTGGTTTATAAACTTGTGTACATTTTCTAAGTGATATCACCCTTCTTTCTCATTTATTTTTGCATGGATCAGGAATCAATAAGTCCTTGCTGTTCTTGTTTTATCTTCTTGACAAAATACAGACACCCTTATAGGAAATGTTTCTCTTGAAACTGAAATAGCGATCAATTCATCACCTCTTCATGTGTTCCAAATGGTAACAAGACATCTGCATTGGTAGCAAGTCATAATTGATTATATAAATTTAATTTAGAGTAACATGTTTACATAAACTTTGTGAGAATAGCCAAGCTTTCTGTGTTTATTAATTTCTCCTACAATAACAGTAAGGGTGGTGATTTTTGCATAGGAAGAAAAACTCTGATATTCAATCATTCTTTTGGGTGATAACATACAACTGAATTTTTAATATGTTGTAATTTCCTCACAGGATAACAAAGAAGAAATAAATTTATAAGCAGCACTTTATTGAAGGTAATAGCTTTTCTACAATGGGTGAAACATTTCATTTTGTTCTTAGATGAAATCCTGTGCCTCAAACATGTTAAGCAAGTGTTCTACCATTGAGTCACAATCCCAGCTCCAGGCACAAACACAGGTCTTTCAGTTCTTTCTTGATGTGTAGAATTTCTCACCCATGCCTCTGCTGTCTTGATCTAAGTATCCATACATTTACTTCACATTGATACAGTGATTTGATGCACATATACAATACCATTTACTGCCATAAAACAGCATGGTTTATAACTTAAATCAATTTTAAGCATTCAAGCTAATTAGAGTCATAAAGCTATAAGAATAGGGCCTTTTAATCCACTGGTATATTAACCTATTTAAGATGGTTGGGCTTTTATACAAAAAATCCTGAAGTAGTCCTGAAGAATATTTGGATTAAAACAGGTGAAAAATAATGGTTGAGGCCCACTGCTCTTTTGTGTTTCAGTAATATTAATGCAGAGACCACTAGGAGCAGCACACTAGCTGAGCTGAGCTGAATAAAGATGGCCAATTTCAAAGAAAATCATAATTTATATAATACAGGACCTTTTAGATCACATCAGGTTGACTCCTTTGGAAAGCAAATGTGTAAGCCATGCAGCTCATAAGACATGACATGGATCATCCACATTCTGCATGGCTTGTGAGGCCTCTGTTTGGCAGCAGAAGACCCTCAACACTGGCTCCCACAAAAGAGATTCCTGCAGTTCAATATTGGGATTAGAAAATTGTAGTAAACTATGGTGAAAGCAATTTTGAAGACAGATGCCTTCTGTTTGTTTCCAGAAAAAAGACAGTAAGGAAAATATGAGTGAAACAGTCCTTTTCCATGAACTCCTATTTGTTTTGCTTTGTGAGCATACCCTATAGAAGAAAATAGAATTCTGACTGTGAGGGGAAATCTGGACCTCCAGTGATTGTTATAGAAGGATAGGAAATGTTGACACCAAGGGTATGCTATCAAATACTTAGCATAGGACTGCCTACTTCATTGAGAGAAGGCTTTGTGGTAAATAGAAAATGCTGGTAAAATCTTTTCTTTTGGTTTCATGAAGCCTAGAGTTTTATTTGATGTTTGAGATCCATTGTCCATTGAAATATAATCTTCTTAGCATCCCTGCCATAGGTTTATATGAAAGGTGATTTAGCATACTGTGGTGGGCTAACATCCATTGCTTCTTTTCATGGGAAACATTTTCTACTAAAAAAAATAAATACTCTTTAATACGGAATTTTATTCAACATTTAGTGGAGGCTTTCTTAAAATGCTTTTATTCAAACACACCCTTTTTTGAGAGAGAGAGAGAGAGAGAGAGAGAGAGAGAGAGAGAGAGAGAGAGAGATTTTTTAATATTTATTTATTTTTTTTAGTTTTTGGCGGACACAACATCTTTATTTGTACGTGGTGCTGAGGATCGAACCCAGAGCCATGCGCATGCCAGGTGAGCACACTACTGCTTGAGCCACATCCCCAGCTCCCTCAAACACACCTTTTATTTAAAATATAGAAATGATTGGCTTTACAAAGCCAGTTATGTAAAAAAAATTCAGACACTTTAAAATAAACAGATCACTCACATTATATTTTCTACAAAAATATTTCATTTACCATTATATTTAGAAATATATAAAAGAATCAAATTATTTCACATACATATAAAAGTTAACCTTAGATAAAACATATATACATTTATACATAGTGTTCTAGAGTGCACATGCACATACATATTCTAAAATATATATAAGATTTCATCGACTTGAAGAAAAATTCCAGGAAGTATCTACTTTTGATATTATTTAATAAACTTTCATGAATAAGTAATTACAAAATCGTGTCTAAACTTGTGAGAAATAGTTTCATATGTTATCTTTATCCCAAGAACATAAGTTTTCAGAGATTTATCAGAGGATAAATAATCTGTCATTCCTCACAGTCTTATCATGCATTCACTACTTTTCTTATTTTTAGCATGGATTCTCTAGTACATTAAGAATTCTTTCTTCATTTGTATATTTAGTTTTCCACTTCTACCTATTTTGTTTTACTTTCTTAATCACTCTTTGTATTCTGTCTTTCTTTATCTCACTCAAAGAATAGATTTAAATGAGACAATATATTATTTTTTAATAAATGAATATATTTTAGTTGCTTCAAAAGTATTTTCTTTTTTTCATAATATGTTACAATTATCCTTGAGTATTACAAACTCCAGAATGGAATATATAAAACATTTCAACATATAAAAACATGTTTTTTTTTTTTAATTTTTGTATTTAATTATTATATTTCCTCTGAATTTGCTCACAATCTTTTATAACATAATTTTTAGATTTTATTCTAATTTGTTATAAAACACAGTAGAATGCATTGTAATTCATATTACCCAAATAGAGTACAATTTTTCATATCTCTTGTACACAACAGAGTCACACCATTCATGTCTTCATATATGTAATTAGGGTAATGACATCCATCTCATTCCATCACTTTCCTATCCCCATGCTCCCTTTCTTCCCCTTCCTCCCCACTGCCTTATCTATAGTTTTTTTCTATTCCTCCCATGCTTCTCCCTCATTTCCATTACATATCAGAAATTTTATGTCAGAGAAAACATTCAGCATTTGGTTTGGGGGATTGGCTTACTTCACTTAGCATAATATTCTTCAGCTCCATCCATTTACTTGCATATGCCATGATTTCATTCTCTTTAATGATGAGCATTATCCTATTTTGTATAAAAAGAACATTTTCTTTATCAATTCATATACTGAAGGGCATCACAGCATACTACAAAAATGCAGCTACAACAATGTTTATAGTAGCACAATTTAAAAAATGATTTTAACTATCAGATTATAAATACTTTTTCTAAAAATCTGATATAAAGGTATAAAAACTCTACATGGTTTCTATTGAACATTGTGGATGTTGAAGGTGTTGAAAATTGTCTTATATATTTATCATCAGAAATACTATTAATTCTACTAATAAAATGTTTCTAAAATGAAAATATTAAATGGAGAAGCCAATAAAGTAATAGCCTTGCCTCATAATGTATTAGGTGTAAGACTTTGTGAATATTATAGTATTTTTTAGGTGTAAAACCTTAGCTAGATTTCATTTGAATCTTAGCTTTTCTCAGTAACTTTATAAACTATGATATATCACTTAACTCTGGGATTCTCAGTTTGCTTATCTGTCAATCATTAATAATTGCTCTGATTTTTCTGGAAAATTTGAACATGCCCAACATTGTTTTCTTTTTTAAAAATATTTATTTATTTATTTTTTAGAGAGAGAGAGAGATTTTTTTTTTTTTTTTTTTTTTTTTTTTTAAGCTTTTGGCGGACACAACATCTTTGTATGTGGTGCTGAGGATCGAACCCAGGCCGCACACACTCCAGGCAAGTGCGCTACCTCTTGAGCCACATCCCAAGCCCTGTTTTCTTTACTTATATGTTATAAAAGAATTGTTCAGAGTTTTCTAAAGTTAAGTAGCCCTGAAAAAAAGCAAGTGCTCTATACAATGTAGGAATGCAGTGGTCATAACTTTTGAGATCAGAACTACATGAAGCATGGTTTGTATACTCCATCAATTCAAGTTTTGTAAACAAGGGATAAGACAATGTTTTTATACCATGAAGAAGACCTCATAGCAGGACAGGTAGACACTGCAGTCACTTATCTCCATGAAGTCCCAATATCACATCCACCACATTTGCAAAAAGACATCTCATTACATCAAAACTGGTATATGAGATGTAACGTCACTAAAAGTCTCACCAAGCACAAAAAAATTTGGACACCATACATGGGAGGGAGGAGCCAGGACCAGATCAAACAGAAACTGCTTGCATTAAGACCTGTAACCACCTTGGTGATGTAGCTGAACACAAAGAAAAATCAAAGCATGAGTATTGGGGTTTAGAGATAAGTGTGCAAAAGGCTTATTTTTTCTAAGGCAAGGAAGCAATGTAAACCATAATTGTAACTATACACTTATAAATCACAATTTTAAACAAAAGGACAGAAAAACAGGCAGAAGTATCAAATTAAAGAACAGGATAGAGTTTTTAACTCATAATAGAAGACTTGACAATCCTTACCAAAGGGGTGAAGATGTCCAGAAATTTTCCTTTATGAAGGTAATTTGTGGAAGGAGTGAATTTTTCGTTTCTGAAGAAAATTTTGGCAGAAAGTATAGAATAAGAGAAGGAATAGCAAAAGCACAAAAGTCACAGAAGGAAGCTAGAGTCTAGTAAGATGTTCACTTATAGGGTTGGGAATATAACTCAGTTGGTAGAGTGCTGGCCTCACATTCACAAGGCCCGGGGTTTAATCCCCAGTACCACCAAAAAAAAAAGTTCAGTTACAAATTTTTATTGTGTTTACCATGATGTCATTTAGAATTATTATTAGTATTATTATTTAAATCAGGAATTGAACCCACAGGTGCTTAAATACTGGGCCAAACCCCAGCTCTTTCTTTTCTTTTTTTTTTTTTTTTGAGACTTAATCTTGCAGAATTTATGAGACTGGCTTTGAGCTTGCAATTCTCATGCCTTAGTCTCTAGAGCCAACCAAGTTTACAGGCATTCGCCACCATGCCCAGCTTGGAATTTTTTTAAGTTATTTTATTTTTATATATCAGGACTTCATCTGACAATGATTGTATTTTCTTTTTCGAATGTTTTGAATAGAATCTGTACCTTATACCACAAATAACCTAAATACTCACTCTTTATGTAAATATGATATCATCTTGGCATGAGTGGAATGACTCGACAGTTCTTGAAGTGACTCCCTAAGTATCGTCAAGCATAATGTCAAATCTTTAATATTGTTCCATAAGAAATTTGGAAAAGAATGTGGCACATTAAATGTATATTCTAATAAAATTAAAAAGCCTTGAAAAATATGTCCCAGATACTTGTGCTTTAATCCATTAGGTAATGTTTTAGACTGTATAGTTGAGAAAATAAATGTTGTTTAGAACCTCACATATCAGTGATTTATTTAATCAATGTTTATTTCCCACTCTAAAAGGTCTAAAGTGAACAAAATCTAATGGTCAGGCAGGTCTACTGGGTGGCTTACATATGAGATAGTTTTCAGAACTCTGGGGTTCCTGCATTTCATGGATTTTATGAATCATTTTTCCTCTACAATTTGTTAGTATCACAAGAGTACTTGTTTTCATCAAAAATATCCACCTTAGTCTCCCAGACTTTAGAAATCTTCACTTTGTGATGGTGTGCTGTGGGAGAGGCATTAGCTTTCAGAATCAGTTTCAGCCTTCAGCACACTTGTTTGTGCTACTTGCCATCTTGAAGTATTTTTCCAGCATAAAGTATGCTTAGACAGTTATTTTGTGTATGGAGAAAAACTTGAATTTTTATTTAACTTGCCTCTTGGCTGACTCATGTCTCTTAACCAGTGATGAATTTCTATTAATAATTTTACATGAATAATAAAGGAAAATGCATATTTAATAGGATAAAATTATAAGTAAAAATAGAATGAGGCATTATGCCTTCATTAAGATTCCCAAATGAGAAAGAAAATTAATGTATTTTAAATATTTGTAATTTAAAATTATTGTACCTAAAATATTATAGCAAATACAGTAATTTTAAACTGTTTCTTTATCTTAATATATATGATTGAAACTTTATAACTTAAAGATTATTTTTTCAAACCTGAACTCAATTAATCACACCTCACCAGGTGCAAAAGTCAAAAATGAAGGCAGAGAATTTGTATATTAAGAACAAGATTAAAAAATTAAAAAATAGATGGCTATTATAAAACCTGGAAGATAATGTTGAAAAGATTCTTCAGAATGAAAACAGAAGATGGGACAAGGAGAATAAATTTTCCTAACATGATTCTAAAATGAGAGAAATGAGATATGGAAAAGGGGAGATAGAACATGAAAAAAATAAAATTCCCTACTGCTGAGTGGGAATGTGAATCTTCAAAGAGTTTAAAGTCTTTCCACAAAGTAAAAAGTGATCATGAATAAAGGTGCCAAACCCACAGTTGTCCCTGAGTTACCACCAGTCTCCCTGTCTAAAGACACAGGAGAAGTTCTTTCAAGTTTTTTGAGATAAGGTTTAAAACTAAACATCCAAGCCACTCAACCTTTCTTTAACCTAGGAGCTAAACATAAAGACCATTGTGTCTACACAGACTTTATATCCTGTGATATGACTGTGTCTGTGTTTTAAATAATTTCATCTGTTGCTTTATGAATTTTAAAAAATGACTATATTCTGTAATGGAGTCCTTTGTAAATTACCTGATAAATGTTGAATAAGAAAAAGTTATCTACCATAGCTAGAATATCAATTAGGACATGGTGAAAGGCATTAAAATTAATTAATCTAGAGAACTAGAAGTAAAAGTGTCCCAGAAATGAATGTAAATTTGCTAGTTTACATTTAACTTCTGGATTCTTACCATGTATCCATTAAAATATAAGATTTGAAGAAAAATATATTTTTTAAGACAATATATACTAGTCCTTTGTCTTGGCTAAGGGAAGTCAGACCTCTTAAGACCAACTCCATTCCTCTTTGATATAGCCCTAAATGCTGTGTGGTCCTGCACTGGCTTTGGTCTTGTTTTTCAGTTCCTACTGTTCTGTAGCACTTTTTGTTCTGACATTATTTAAATAGTGCTCTCATTCTGGGTGGTTCTACACATTCTGTATTATGAGCAACATGAACAGGGTAATCATTAATTATTGAAGAAATACTAAGAAAAATTACTTCTAAAAATAGATAAAGAGAGCTAATTATTTTCTTTAACTGTTTTAAGACCTAAATATAATTACTCAAAAACTTGTTCTTCATTTTTTTTTTTTTTTTTTTTTTTTTTTTGATGTCACAGTGGAAAGACGTGAGAGAGACACATGGACAGACACAGGGGATGTATAAAATTTTCTGAGGTTAAACCTTGTTGTGCACACCCATTTCTCAAGTATTTGCTTAGAATTCTGACTTTTTTTCTCTAATATATTAAATCATTAATATTTCTTAAATTAGAGTGCTTATTAGTTTTGACTTTATATCAAAATTGATTCTGATATTTTCTTGCCAAGAATTTATTTATTTCATGATCCTCAGATTTTTGAGGCTTACTTAATATTCTTATCATCTTTCTCTTATGCTTGCATTACTCAGAGACAGAATTGCTGTACTCTTTCATATGTATTTCTTAAGAGTAAAAATTTCAGAGTATTTGTTCGGGTATCAAAAGTATTTTAAATTAATCTCATGGCAAAACAACTCTAAATACTCCTTTCTATGTTTTTACATTTTCAAATTGAGGTTTTCTTCAGAGAATATTTTACTGAATATTTGTGTTTCACAATAACAGACTCAGAAATTTCAGTCACTAAAAGCCATTTATTTACTGATATATGTACAATTTGGATTTTTAATTTTGTGCAGCTACAATAATATTTGATAATAATATTTATGATGCTTTCATGAACAAAAGTATATTACAAAAATAGATGTATTTCACTATACCTTAATAAAAATGGACATGTACATGTATCATTATTTAAATGTTTATTTTCACCTCTGGGTATATTTTACCAATATTATTATAAAATAAATCATATAACATTTATTACTTTATGTTTATTTCTTTGTACCATATTTATTTATTATGTTATTGTTCTATACATATTGCTGGTTAATACATTCTTTTTTTTTTTTTAAAGAGAGAGAGAGAATTTTAATATTTATTTTTTAGTTTTCGGTGGACACAACATCTTTGTTTGTATGTGGTGCTCAGGATTGAACCCAGGCCGCACGAGAGCCAGGCAAGTGCGCTACTGCTTGAGCCACATCCCCAGCCCCAGGTTAATACATTCTTAAAAAGAAAATGCTATTTAATAACCATAGCAATGGCATATTAAAGAGCTTTTTAAACTACTCTTTTAATACATATTTTCTTTTATCTTTCTAAAACCTTCTAGAATCTGTAAATTTATAAATATACACATTGAGAAACAAGAGATCCTATGGCAATAAGTAATATATCAAAGTGTCAAAATCTGATAAATTCAGTGCTAGAATTAACAGTTTTCCTGAATTGCAGGTCAACGATGTCTCTAATGCAGATAGTAAGCAAAACATTAAAATAACTAAATAACTGTAATTGAAATGATTCAGCAAACTATTTGGCATGACCATATATGTCCTCAATTTTAATCAAATATATATTAGATTTATTTATAATATATAGGTTAATTTATTCCTTTATGATCATTATCTATTTTTTGAGAAATGACCTCTAGTAAACAGCCTCATTTGGCCTCAGGATGTGTGTACAGTAAGAAAAAAGTCTCAAGATTTCTCTCTATTATATTCATAACATATTTACATATCCCCAAGGCCTTTCACATACTGGTCAGTCACACACAGCAAGCAATTTGAAAGTTCATGAAGTTTTGCAATATAACATTGTTATCCTTTCAAGCTATTTCTAAGAATTCGTGTGCTTTATTGAAAACATCAAGGAAAATGAATATGTCTTTTTAAACCCAGAACTTGAAATGACACTGGACTCAAGAGATCAAGTTTATGAATACAGGAGTTATGTGTTATGGCTTCTGTTTATCTGCAGAAGAGCTGTCAAGGTGAAAGGGGTTGTGTGAGAATGGCCTTAGGCCTGAGCCTAAGCAACTCCTGTAATGCCAGATTCATGGGACCCCAATAGGCCTCCAGGAGCTGAATCTGATGCAGTCACACAAGAGTGTTTATTGTAAGCTCAAGCCTGGACTCACAACCATTTCAGATACAGTGGTCCCAAAGAGTGGGTCTTGACCCTTAATTCATTGAGGATTAATAGATTTTTGGGGATATTGTATGCATCACAACATCACACAGCCAATAATTTCACATCACAGAAAAGTCAAACAACAACTCTTAACATTGATTAGCACATTCATTGGCAGGAACAAGTTGTGTAAGGGTGATTGGTTAGTTCAAGTTGTGGATACACTTGAACTGATTGGTTTAGGCCATGAGAGGTTGCAAGAGTGTATATGATAAACTTGCCTAATTATTTTATCAATCAACAAAACTACTGGGAAGGTCACCTGGTGTTTCAGTTATTTTCTGTGTCTCATGCTTTTTGTGGTAGCTAGGGGGTTGCTATGGGTCCTAACCTAGTGTAACTGAGTCAGGATCACTTGGCATGGAAGATCTCTCCAGTTATTCACAGACAAACAACTCAGCAGGGTGGGTATATGCCTAGGAGCACTCTGAGTTTTTCCATGGACAAGGGTAACTCCCTGCTTTGGACAGGCTTTGCTCTGATGTAGAGGCTGGTTTCTCAAAAATGGAGTCACATCAGTTTCTCACTCCCTTTAAAAAAACTCCATTTTGAAACCTGAGGTCATTATTAGAGGTCATTTATCACCAGGCACACCCACAGAGCCCTCTAATATGGCCTCAGACAAATTACTTCCCCTCACCCTGATAAACTGAGTAAAGCCTCTGGCAGGCTTTCCTCTCCTGATAAGAGTCAAAGGTGAAAATATCAGGATGGAGACCACCAGACCAGATATTTCTGACCTCAGGGTAAATGAGAAATCTGGTGGCACCTGATAATTACAAGGTGTGGTAAAAAAAAAAAAATAGTATAAAAATAGAGTGAATAAACAGGGATTCATCCAGCCTAAACAAGTATGTACTCCAGCTGGAGAGCCTGATGAGGACCTTCACTGACATCCCATCACTTGCCATCATTTTCCTATTCTCTGTGTGATCCTCACTGCTCTCAAACTCTACCACCTTGTCTGGACCTTTGTGAGAGCTGCAACTTCTCCCTGTGACCCTCTCCTCAACTGGCTGTCCACTCCCCACCAGAAAAAGCCTGTTTTGGTTTGGGACCTAATCACTGCTGTCTGAGTGAGTGTGCATCTGCAGGACATAAAGCCTAAGGCTTGAGAGTTTTGAACTTAGCATTCAGAGGAAATGTCTGTCACTAGCCTGTCATGATTAAATCTGTTTTGCAATGTTCAGAATTAATCTAAAATTGTTTTCTGGGAATTAATTAATCTAGAATTGCTTGGTGTTATTTGATTATCTCCACTGCAGTGCCTATCATTAAGGATTGTTGTTTTCTTCATTAGGAACCCATAGAGTAAAATTGTATTAAGAATTTGAGTGAATAAAGAATTGAAAGGGGCAGAAACGCATGGACATTCTTTATTTCTCCCCTTGACTGCATATGTCACAAATTTGCTCCCTGGCAACCTGTTGCTATTATTTTTAAAGAATTAAATTAAGGAATTTGTATCACTAAAGATTATTATTATCTTCAATTCTAAATGTTGACTTTACATTTGGCATCATCTCTGTCCTCTGACTGTTATTGTTACTGCTGTTTACTGGTAATGAGGCCATGCTTTCCCAATGCTGAAGTATAACACCAGAGAAGCATGTCAAGGCAAGTTTAGAGAGGAAAGTTGAAGTTTTATTAAAGGACAGCAGAAAAGACTTCTCCCTGGATGAAGAGGGTGACCCAATGAAGTGGTACCCCCTTTCTCCACAGAAAAGTCCGCTTCACCATGGCTAATTTGGGGACTGTCAGCCAAAGAGTCTCTGCAAAAGAGTTCAGTGTAGATAAACTTTCTATTTTTGTATTGCCCTGTTTACTTGGCCACTGGCCAGGAAGATACCAGCACTCCGGGTGCTGGACACCCCCTTACTATTTTCACAAATATATCCAGTATAGTACTTTGAAGAAATGTGCAAACAAGGCCTCTGGCCTTGAGCTGGGCTTCACAGAGATGTCCACATTTTAAAGATAAGTTACAAATGGGCTCCATGGTAACAGCTGGCAGAGGGAGGAAGAAAGGGAAGAAGAAGTTCTCCTCTTCTCAAGTGTTGTCCTTGAAGGGTTAACTTGCCCAGAACAGTGAAAGAGAAAGCTGCTTCTATGTGAACTTCTGCAGACCATGAACTTCTGAGCCCCTCTACTTACATGCTGGGTATAAAACTCTGAAACTCCCTGAACTTGGAAGGATTGATTAATAACAGCAAAAGCTGTGCTTTCTGAACCTGGCTGCAGCCAAATAAAACTGTTTCCTGCTATCTTCAGTGCCTTGCTTCATTTGTCCCTACAACAAACTGGGACACAGCACTGGAGGGAGTTCTGTCACAGGTGGTGAGTCAGGTTCTGCAAGAGAAAACACCAACTGGGCTGCTATCCCATACATCTTTCCCACTTAGAGTAGCAATCTGATTCTGATTATCACCCCAAAGCCTCTCCCCACAAAAAGAGGCCTTTACATATAAGGGTCTGCTGACTGCCCCATGTCAGTCACATGTCATTTGGAAGCCAATGACAGATCCACATGCCTCCACCATAGATCTTTTATCATACACCTGCACTCTACTGCTCCAGGCCCAGTTCCCAGCAGGCTCCAACTCAATGGCATCTCTGTTCTACACCATTTTCATGAATTCCAGTCAAAATAAACACTATCTGGTTCAGTCATGATGAGCAACAGGAGATCCAATGGATCTCCAGTGCTTCCTGGTCATGAGAATTTCAAATATTACACTGTATTGGTCTAGACATCATTCAAGGATGAATAAGGTGGCACTGTGGGTCTTGATTCTTTCAGGAACCATTAAGGGGTGAGAAAACTCCTTTCAATGAAATATATATATATATATATATATATATATATATATATATATATATGAGAGAAATATATACATTAAATACATTTAAAAGTAGCAATAGATATTCAAATCCAAATTCTTAATGGAACATATATCATTCAAAGATCACAAAAATATTCATTTGACTCTACATGGGGCTATGTATAAACTTGTTCAACTATGGAGCTCACCATTGGTTGAACTTTCAGTTGCCCTGGGGTTTGGGGGGAGTGATCTGTTCGTGGAATTTGTATTTGGCAAAGCCAGAGTACTCACATGAATGTACCTGTGATAACAGGAAGGGCAATATATATGTATATAACTATACATGTTCTGACCCAGCCTACAGAGAAAGGGAATCCATAAGTTATATATTTGTTAAATTTGATGATCCATGGAGAAGTATTAGAATGAAAATGTGACTAGTGTTATAACACATACCCTTGATAAAGCAAAAGGAAAATCAAAGTATACACAATTCCTCCTATGAACTGCCTGCATTTCTTTATTTTAGGTTTGCTTTTATGCATATGTTAGGATTAGTACTCAGAGTCTAGGTGTGGGTTAGGGTCAGAGATTCAATACTTCAAAGGGAAAATATTAAAATCAATCCAATGTGTATATGAACATGTGCTACACAAGATCACTTCCCACTGTCATCCAGAACAATGCCTTGACATTACCATCACCCCAAGTTATACACAATTAGAGGGAGAAGAAGAAGAATATATGTGAATACATACTGGAATGGAAAATGCTCAGCAGTTCACAACCTTGTAGGTGGCAGAGGAGATTACAGTGACTGAGCCTTTAATCTCTCCTACTCTTGGTTGTGCCCTTCCAAAACCTGATCTCAGGTAGTTTTTACTGAGTCTCTGGAAACAAAGAATTGAGAAACAGAATGCATCAGTGGAAAGCTTTCCAGCACTCATCCTGATGAATATATGAATAGACTGCCACTTGCTTTGCAAATGGGCAAGACCTACTATGTTCCTAAGTTCCTGAATTTTTCCTGAATTTTGGCCACTCTCCAGAAGGGGCTCATGGTTTTGTGTCCAAGATATGTACCAGCTCCAAGCTCTGTGAAATGGCCATTTCCTGGACTGTTGAAAGGAATGCCAAGCATCTCAGAAAACTCAGAAATCAGTGTGACTGGTAAGGGTCTCAGTGGAGAAACCCTGCTTGGCTAGATAGCAACCTAAGTAGCATGATCAGAAGCTGTCAATGCCCTAGTGTTCATCTTGTGGAAAAGTCTGTCCCCGGGCTGTTTTCTTACCTATTGTTCAATTCCCCTTCATAACAGGAAGGTCTTCGCCTCAGACCTCCCCTTTGTGAAGCCTCAAGAAAACAGTTTCAAAATGGAAATGAAGGGGCCTCACCTGTGGCTCTTTGGTAAAGTGCTTTGTGAAGGGATGTGTCTGAATCAACCTCTTGGCACTGTGGGGTGAGGCTGTGGATTAGATTCTCAGCACCCCATGAAACTAAATAAAGATCCCATATGTCCATCCAAAACTAAAATTACAGAAAAGAACAGTAATTTTGGATTAAGTCTCTCACCTATTTCTGGTAAGGCTCCTGACCTCCATTTAGTTTGAAAAGGGATTCTTTGGTCAAATGAGGTGTTCCAAGCCCTGCAGTAGCTAGCATATAAGTGGTTGTGTTTTCTGCCTTGGACTTTGAATAGCTGGGATAACAGGTATACACCATATCATAACACATAAAGAATCTACCCCAGCAGTCAGTAGGCTTCTAATTTGAGAAGTAGGGCAGTATTAAACAAATTCTTCTACTTAATCTCATCTAAAATTAGTCAAGTTCCCAATGAAGCTACAGAAACAAAATTTCTATCAACATTCTCTGTTGATAGAAATTTTTATTTGCCAAACTCAGTTGTAGTCATATCCTATGGAGTGATAGTCATATCCTATCACTAACTTTAGCATCCCAGATCTGGTCTCTTTACTTGTCAAAGCCAGCTTCCCAGTTCCTTCTCTGCCTCAAAGCCTCCCATTCCCATGGGTGAGCCCACTGCCCCTTATCTAAGGCAGTGTACTCTCACTTCAGTAACTCCTCATGCTCTGTCTAGTGAGTGTCTCCTTCAATTATCTGTTCACAAAAGAACCTTGAACTACAAACCTTGTCATTGCATCCATCTTGCAAGAAAATCTTTCATGATTAGAAGTTGAAAACAACTAGAAATAGAAGAAAGAAAAACAGCTGGATGATATGGTGTATACCTGTAATCCTAGCTCTTCAAAGTCCAAGGCAGAAAACACATAAGTTCTAAACCACCCTGAACCCCTTGACCAGATTCTGTCTCAACATTTTTAAAAGGGTCAGGATTTAGTTCTGAATGTCTAGCATATGTGAGACCATGAATGCAATTCTTGATACTGAAAAAAAAGAAAAATGCAAACAACAACAAAATAAAGATCACACATGAGAAATTACCTTCTAATACATTAAATAATCAAAAAATAAAATATTTTCTTCCCAAATGGAAAGAAGACAATTACATGCTTTCACTTGTTCTTTTTAACATATTAGAAATCCTGGCCAGATCAATCTGCAAGAAGTACAGGCAGAGGGCATGCCAAATGGAAAGGTAGAAGTTTAAAAACCTCTGTTTATCAGCGAGATAAAGTTATATCTGGAGAATCTCAAGATTCCAAGAAAATAATCACCACAATTAATAAATTCAGCAAAGGTGCCAATACAAACCCCCCCACAAACTGTGTTTCTATACACTAATAATAAATAAATATATATATATATATATATATATATATGGAAAGAAAATCAAGAAAACAATTTCGAGAGGGGACTCATCACTCCAGGAGGAGGACCCTTCCTACCTGGGTGTTGGGGGAGATCCTATATCTCTGCAGCCAGGGAGAGGTGATTCGCCCCTCCAGGGGGGAGACCCCTCCTACCTGTGTGTCCAGAGGAACTCGAATACTGCAGCAGACAGGGAATAGGGGACTCGCCCTTCCAGTCAAGAGACCCCTATAACTTGGACGTCCGGAGGAGCTCCTATACCACCTCAGCCAGAATAGAGGACTCCCTGGACCCGGCTATGGCTGGACCTGGGCAAATGGTGCTCCAACCAGGTAACTGAAGGACACAGATTCCCCCATTTGGATTCCTGACAGACTGATTCGACCCAATGTCCAGCTTCTGGACCAGAAAGCTGGAGAGATCGTGCCCTCGGAGTCTCCAGTACTCCCCACCATTGACCGTGATGCCTGAGGAAGATTTGATGACTACCCTGATTCCATCACTTTCCCGAATGAACTTTGGTAGTCCTCGATCCTTACCCAGAGGAGCAACTTCTACAAGATCTGCAGAACTGCCAACTTGGGGACAATTAAAACAATTTACTCATCAATCTTGAGAACTTATTTCTGCTTAGTCAAATCCATGCACTCCTGAGAGTATGTTTGTTGCTATATTAGCTATTCTTGCCTGTCAGATAACCAATGTATCTTCTGAATATTACTGGGCATATTATCCTGATCCACTTTTATTTTATCTTACTGCTTGGGGAAAAGGAGATATTAAGGTATTTACCAATAATACTGATCTCCTAGGGGGTGAGTCTGATTCTTTTATTACCCCTATATCAACTTATAATTTTAGTTTTAAGGGTCATAGTCATTTACCTCCTCTTTGTTTTAGCCATAATGTCATTCAAACTGTGGGCTGTATACCACTTAATTATAGAAATTTTATTACAAATTCTCGAAATGAGGAAAGATGTGTAAAGGATCTTTGGGCACTTTCTATTTTAACTTTAAGTTTTCCTGATTTTGAAGAAATCTTACCTCCAGAAAGGCCCCCTCCTATGTTTCAAGATTGTAAAAAACTGACTCCCATCTTAATTATTCATGGGTATGGGTAAATAGACAATTTGGATTTCCAATCTGGAAAAAATGTATGTTTTTTTGAAAGAAGATTTAAACTCTTTCAAAAAAATTCTTATTTTCCAATATATGATTTTTCTATTTCTGAAACTGATTATGATGATCATGGATGTTTATCATCACATCCACGGAATACGCCTCAAGCACAAACTTATGAGCGTTCCACTTAGCCTGTGAAAATATGGTATTCAGCTAGATGGGTCACCCCTTTATATTTTACTAAACTTAAACAACATTATCAGGTTTATACAGAACTTTATATGTAATTGGCTTCCTCAGATATAATACATATGGATAGGCCTTTTTCACCATATGAGAATCATTTTGTTATGGCTTATGTAGGATTCCCTTATGCAATATTACTTAGAAATCAAGGAACACTACAGATTTCAAAATAAGAGGATGAAACTAATGATGTTGTTTGTGAAGGTTGCACATTAACAAATTGTATTGATCCTAGCATTTCATATTCTAATGCCATTTTAATTGTATATCAAACTTCTTATATTATGTTGCCTCTTAAAGTAGATTCTGTTTGGTATGATGAAAAAAAAAAAAAAGAAAACAATTTCATCTGACAAGTAAAATAAAATGTAATACTAGACCCAATGTAATAGTACCCAATCAAGTAGATCAAATGTGAAGACTTTAAAACAAGCAATGAAACTTAGAATAACACCAAAAAGTGAAAGATATCAAATGATCATGGGCAGGAACACTTAAACTTGTTGACATATCAACACTATCCAGAGAAATCTACAGTTTCTGTTCCATCCCTAAAAAAATTCCTAACTTTTTTTTCACAAATACCATTTTTATTTCATATTTTTATTTACTCATATTCGTTTTACATGAAAGTAGAGAATATTTTGATTTATTCATAAAAACATGGAATACATCTTATTCTAATTAAGATCCCAGTCTTGTTGTACATGATGCAGAGATTATTCATTGCAAAAATTTAAAATTCAAACCTAAAATGATAGGGAATGTGAAAACAACCAAGTTCAGAAACATTTTGAACAAGAACAAAATTGGTGGTCTAACCTGTCATAATTTCAAAACTCCATGCTATAAAGTTACCAGTCATACAAACACAAAAGATAGAAATGTTGATTAATAAAACAGGGTAAGAAATTCAGAAATGAAAAAAAAAATAAGTTCTCAAGTGATTTCTGACAACAGCATTCCATGGAAATGGACAGTATTTTCCCCAAATACTGTTGAGAAAACTGAATAGATAGCAACACATGAAACAAGGAAGCTGGGCACTTATCTGACACCATGGACTAAAATTAACTCAACATAAATAGAGGACCTAAATGTAAGATCTGAAATATAAAACTCATAACACACAATAGAAAAAGCCCATGACAAGGGATTTTGACAGGGACTTTTTGAACAGCACATCAAAAGCACAGGCACCGAAAGGAAGAAACAAACTGAACTACATCAACCCCAAAACTTTGATTCATCAATCGACACAGTCATTAGTGAAAAGATGTCTCACTAAATGCAAGAAAGCATTTGAAAATTATATTTGTGATTAGAATTTAAGATCTATGATATAAAGAGCCCTTATATCTCAATAAGAAGAAAACAACAAATCAATATTAAAATGGGCAAAGGACTTGCACAGATATTTCTCCAAAGAAGATATGCAAATGGCTGAGAAGCACATGGGAAGATGTTCAATATCAATAATAAGTGGAGAAATCAAAATCACAATGAGATCCAGCTTCAAACACATGATGAAACAGAAAGAAACAGAAAACAGAAAAATCCCTGATCGGCTCCCATTCTCCAGTCCAGGAACAAAGAGGCACATCCACCCACCACCACAACTAAAACAGAAAACACCAGTGCTGCTGAGAATGTGATGGAGCCAGAACCCTAGTGGGTTAGAATGCAAAGTAGTGCAGGCTCTATGGGAAACTGATTGGTGGTTCCCCAAATTATCAAAAGGATCATTCAAATGACCCTTCAATTCTACTTCTTTTGAAGAGATATTTATATACTTGTAATTACTACAGGATTATTTATTATATTCAAGGGTACATTGAGGAAGAATATTTTTTATTTTTAGCTGTGCATTGTAGTTATACAAAAGCATGGAATATAGTTTGTTCCAAGTCAGTCTCGAGAACTTGCCCTTTCCCTCCCTTCCTCCCTGACCCAGTTTCCTTTCTTCTTCTATACTGGTCTTCCATCCATGTATTTATAATTTTCTTAACTCGTGCTTTACAGATATACATAAAGATAAAACTCACTGTGGTCTCTTCATATATGTATATAGGATAGTATGGTCAATTTCATTCTACAATTTTGCCCTTTTCCTATCCCAAGGAATATTTTTTTTTACATGTAGCACATGATGAAGTATTATTTGGTCTAAAAAACAAAGAAAATCCTGGCTGATAGTAGAGTAGGGATGGACCTTGAGAATACAGACTGTATGATCCTACTTATATGAAGTACAGTACACAGAGTAATTAAAATAATACAGAAAGGAGAATAGTGACTTCTTAGAGCATGAGCAAAATTGATGATTACTGTCTAACAAATGAGCTTCAATTTTGCAAGATGAGAAAATTTCTGTGGCTACATGCTGGTTTCCAAAGAATGGAAAAATAAGTGTAATGAACACCACTGATCTGCCTTCCCAAATAGCTGACATGGCAACACTTTGCTGTGAATATTTGAAAATGTATATAAAATTAAACTTATTCTGCTTATTTCCACACAAATAAAAACCAAGTAAATTCTCCACTAGTAGAAACTTATCAGAAGGAAGTTCTCTATGAGTAGAAATGTGAAAGGATCATTCAGGTTGAAAGGATGAATCACTCACTTGGTCATGCTAAGAAAAAAAGAATACAATGAGGGTAGCTCCACAGGAAAATTTAAAATAAGTATCATTGTACAATCAGTTCTTAACTCCTCTCCTAATCTGACTGAGGTGCAGTGGTGTAATAATTATAGAGCTTGTGATGTTGCCAGAGCATGCACACCATGAGGCCAGTCATGTGCACGTATGGGCCAAGGACACCACCAAGCTGGGAGGGCTCTGTGGAGACTTGTGCTTAGGGTCTCTGTCTTTGTCTTGGCAGAGGGAAAAATGCAAGGGAGGATGCAACAGGTGGACAAACAAACAACTCTCTCAACAATTGTCCTTGGATCTGTGAAACTCCTGGCAGTTTCCTTCCAGAGTCAGTCCCTTTGAACCACAATGGCCATACCTCACATCTTGGAGGAAAAGCTCCCCCCACCACTCCTGAGGGACCATCCCTGATCAGCTCCCATCCACCAGCCCAGGATCCAAGAGGCACATCCACCCACCACCACAACTAATATAGACAGATGTCAGATAAGAATGAGAACGCAGAAATCACTTTTGGAGCTCCAGATCAACAGGAACAAGCATCAGTGCACTTGGGAAAGGCTTGCCATAACCAATGTGTTCCTGCCATCCCTTACGGCCACAGATGCACACATGCCACCCAGCCACAGAGACCTGTGAACACCTCTTGCTGAGGCACGTACATGTAAAGATGCACACTCATTAAAACCAATTCCACCACAGATATCATTAAAACACCTCACGTTTGGAAACAGGTGCATGACCCACAACTCACTGCCATCCCACCAAAAACACAGATGCATAAATCACCTTTATCCCTGCTTTCCCTGAATACACACACCACCACTTCCTTTCTAAAAAATATATATACATACCCACAAATACACATGCCTGTTATCACCCACGTACTGACGGACATGCAATTATAATGTATACTTTTCCAAATGCAGGCTTATACATTCCTGTATACTCTACACTTCCTGAAGGCATGCACATGATATAACCAAACACTGAGTATGCATGCACACAGAAATACAACATACAACCCCCCTACCCACACACACACACACAAAATAATCCCTATTTGTTACCAGAAGTCACATAAACAAAACCCTAAGTACTCTGGAGAATCTCACAGACTTGATCATCTCATCAGAAATAAAATATACACAAAAATCTCTTTGAATTTCCCCAAAATTGAGTGGAACCAGAAATAACCTGATTACAAAAATGTAACATTCTTAAGCCTAAATGACACAGGTACAACCACCAACATACACACATAAACATGAGTTCATATTCCCAGAATCACTTGATACACAAACACCAACTCCCAAAAACACATAAAGTTTCCCAACCCTCTCCAAATGTACACAACAATGATGTCACCTACAATCTACTCAGTGTCATTTCCCAAATACATACATAACACATGTGTGGCCTTAATACACATATTTTACCCTGCACTCTAATGTCACACCCTTCCCTAAACAAAAAATAAAATTAAATTAAAAAATCAATATTTTGTGATTATCAAAAAGTATTCATCAAAATACTCCATTCAAACACTCTTCTTAATAATTATTCACAAGTCCCACCATGTCAAAATAACCCATATACACTGTCAGTACCCAATCCTCCTAACTTGTATTCCCATATAAATATAACTCCTATATTCTCTCAGTGGAAACACACACTACCCATCTACAGTTTGAGAATGAATACTCAGCCATCACACTTCCTAAATACATTCACAGTCCTAGATTATACAAGTCTGGGAACACACGTGTCCATCTGAATCTACAAATCCACAGTACTCCCACAGACCCAAAGTACATGCAGCCACTCTCTCACTATTAAAGGGCACAGAACTCACTATTAATGTACAAAATTGCTCATACTTTCTGATATACTCAGTCAACAGCATACAACACTGTGGAGCTCTGAAAATCCTCAATAGCATAAACTTCCTATCTTCCACATGCCTGACTGTAAACCCAGAGTTTCTCATGCCCAAATTAAAACAAATACACAGCAAAATCCAAACAATTCCAATCAATAACCTTCCTTACAAAGTCTCATACATATTCCAGTCGCCTCCAAGAAACACTTAAAATAGATATGAAGTAGGACCGAAGAGGCTGGATACCAGAGGGATTTTCAGAAAGCAGGTTTATTGGCTATTGACAACCAGTCCAGAGTGTGTTTCATGCCTGAAACATTCTATGGACAGATAATTTCAAAATATTTTGACTTTTATGTCCCATGGGGGAAAAGGGCTTGAAGATTCACTTGACAAGTGTTTTTCATTCCATTCTCTAGGCCAGAGAGAGGTTTCACATGTATTTACAAAAAAAAAAAAAAAAAAAAAAAAAATCTGGCATTTACAAGAAAGAGGAAGCTACCAACCACAGTAACCTTTGCATACTTGCTGCTGATCTGACAAGAGAAGAAGCTTAATTATGGCAAGGGTCTTTTGGTTGAGAGTATCTGGTGTGCTTCAGATACACATATCTTTAGACCACACATCAATCAGTATCACCCAAAAAGCAATCACACAAACACTCCCTCAGTAACTGAATGGAGCAAACAAATTACTTATTAACATGACAACAATTTGTATTCTCAAATGAAAACATATACAATCACCTCTATGTTGCAAACATGCACATACACAGAATGCCTCAGAATATGAAGTTCAACAACAAATCTCAGATGTACAGACACTGCTAACTCCTCCTACATACTCACAAAGGACACCCCTCCATTCCCAAGAATAACATGATCACCTCAAAGCCCTAAACAAGAAAATACACAGCAGTCCACTTGAGACATTATCAATAGAATCTATACACATCTATGTGCCACATATACATAATTCCAAACACCCCAACATACCCCATGATTCCATTCTCTCCAAATCTCTGAACACCAAAGATTATGACCCTAAATTCTGACGTAGACATCATGAACATACACATACATTCTAAAATCTGAAAATGCACAGATCCAACACATAATAGTAAGACAACATCCTAACTCCTCTCAAATGCATTCACAATAGTCGTGTTCACAATAGTCCACAATGCCAACAACACCTACAGACGCACCACTAAAACCCTAAACACATGTCCTGCCAGAAAGGTACTCAGCCAACAATGACCAAAGAAATCACTCAGAAAATATTTACACATGACAACCAAACAGTCCCACACAAGAGAATTTATGGTGTCTTGTTTCATATCCTTTCCATAGCTATACACATGAAACACATGAGAGCACAAAGTCCTGGTGCTAGAGGGACAAGTTCTTGTTCTCTCTCTCTCTCTCTCTCTCTCTCTCTCTCTCTCTCTCTCTCTCTCTCACACACACACACACACACACACACATACAGAACATTACATACATAATCTGAACACTGACACACCCAGTTCAAGGATATTATCTTGTGGGCCCTGCACACAGAGGTAGAGGGGTGAAGATGCAGATTTCAGGCACATACCTTGTTGTCGAAAATGTAAGAAAATATAAAATTGCAAAGGAAAGAGCACATTCCCTCCTATAAAACTGAAAGGTACTTGCCAGCCACTCAATAACTGCTCAATATAGAGAAAAACCCTTCAAATAATAAGAGAGTACTCTCAGATAATGCTTCTGGAGATGAAGGTACTCTGGGACATTTAAGGGGTTTCTAAAAGAGAGAATCACCCCAAATAGATTCTTTTGAGTATCCACCGTCAGCCCAGATGGATGTCTTCTAGCTGGAAAGCCAGACCATTGTGCAATGTGTGTTCCCATGCCAGGGCTGGGCTTGTTCACCTGGGCTCCCCCCTAAGCCACATCAGCTCCAATTTCTGAATGGGGTCTGCAGTGTTCTCACACAAGAGGCCTTTGGCATCCTTACATGCCCAAATTCTAACCTGAAGATATTACTGGCATGTTTGTTGCTCAAAAAATTAGTGAGTAAATTGTCAGCTTTTCTGTGTTACATTCAGACAGAAGAGGTGAATCTGGTTAGAGGAAGGTCTGGGGCCTCTTATATTTTGGACAGCAGCTGTCCTAATCACTTTCCAAACCTGTGATAATATACCTGAGATCACCACATTCAAAGGAGCAGAGATTTATTTTGGCTCATGATTTCAGAGATTAGAGTCCATGGTCACTTGGCCCTCTTACCTCTGGACCTGTAGCAAAGCAGAACATCTGCCAAGAGTGTATGGCATAGGAAAACTGACCACCTCATGGCTGCTAGGAGGCAGAGAGAGACAGAGACAGAAGTGCATTAGGGCCCCAGTACCCCATCAGTGGCACATCCTCAATGAGGTAATTTTCATCAAATGGGCCCCACTTTCCACAAGCTTCCAACACCTCCCAATAATGACTTCAGCTGGGAACCAGATGTCTAAGAGGTGAGCCTTTGAGGAACACCAAATGTTAACCAGAACATCTATCCCTTGTCCCCAAAAGCTCATGTCTGTCTCACAGCAATAAATAATTAAAAATAAATAAATAAACAAGCATTTGGACTCCAAGAGTCCACAAATATCAACAGTGCATTCTCAATAGTTTTTGTCCAAAGTCTCTTCTGAGACTCAAGGGAACACAGTGACGCTGAACCCTTAATTGAAGGTTTTTTTTTTTTTTCTGCAATTCTCTTCTTTTTAATTCATGAGTATAGCTTTCTTTTCTCCCCACACCCTCAACCCTATCTTAATGACTAACCACAGAGTCAGTCAAAAGCACTAAAGTCAGTTAAAAGGGCCCTTGCACTGGGCACTCCACCTTACTATATCAGAGGAAATGTCCAAATTAAAAGGTATTGGCAGAAGTGTACAGAAGACACTGACTAGGAGGGAAACCAGACACACACACCTTCAGAATTGCAAGCATATAAAAAAATCACATTATCTTAGATTCACAGGTCTGGGATGTGTCAGGGTCCACTGGACTCAGATATAACCCACAGAATCCCAACTTCTTTAAATAACAGTTTTTTGAGAGAGAGAGAGAGAGAGATAGAGAGAGAGAGAGAGAGAGAGAGAGAGAGAGAGAGAGAGAGAGAGAATTTTCTAATATTTATTTATTAGTTTTGGGCAGACACAACATCTTTATTTTTATGTGGTGCTGAGGATCGAACCTAGCGCTGCACACATGCCAGGCGAGTGCGCTACCACTTGAGCCACATCCCCAGCTCCTTAGTGACATTTTTTAATATATATTTTTAGTTGTCTATGAATATTTATTGATTTATATATGGTTCTAAGAATTGACCCCTGTGCCTCACACATGCCAGGCAAGCTCTCTACCACTGAGCCATGACCCCAGACCCCTCTAAAGGACAGTCTGTCAACACTAGTAAACTGTGCTTGTGTCCACCTGCCCAAGACTGAGAGGACAATTCCACATAACACACTGTATACACTTTCACTCAGCAGTACTAAGCAAGATGAAACCAGGAGCTACCATTCATCTCTGAAATGCTGAATTGTTCCCAATGAAGCCTTTTACTCTCCCTCCTCTCTGCCTCTTCAGTTGCTGACTGTCATGAGTGGAAGCAAAGCAGCAGAATCAAACCTTTTGTAGCTGCATTGGCTGCAATCCTCATTAATAATCAAAAAGAAAGTTAACACATTTCAAAGATACAACTACGCAGGGGAAACACAACTAGCCCCAAAGGGAAGAAGAGGACAGTAGTAAGGAGGAAACTGAAAAAGCACAGCAGGGCACACGTTAAGTCTAGTGCTCCATTAAGTCTAGTGCTCCAGGTGGGAAACTAGGGCACCTGATGGTGTAATATGGCTCCCCTAGAGCTTGAGCCTCCTTACCCTCCAGCCTGGTCTGATGTGGGACCACTCCCCAGAGCTTCTGTGCTCACTCACTTTCACTTACCTGAGCAGGTGTTCATAGGCCTGCCACTGCTCACCTACTGAGCTCTCCACCACAACACTGGCTCCACTCTCATCGTTTGATAAATCACTGTTTCTGGGGTTACTGGGTTGCACTCTGAATGTGATATGCACATCCTGGTCGCCAGCCTTTCCTCTGAAGTATGAATGCAAACTTTCACAACCCCTCAACTCTTCACTCTGTAAGCCTGATAACCAGCATCACATGGACAATACCAAGGTCAGCTGGGAATGAGGACAGTAGCCAGACCCACCTAGATCATGGCCTCTGTGAGCCCATATGATGTTAGTTACACAGCAAAAAGAATCTGGACATAGGATTCTGAGGCTGCCTTTTGCAAGCAGGGCACCCTGATAATCTCTCCACAAGTCATTGAGCCTGCTAATGGTGGTGTCTTTCCCATTCCTGAGATGCCTAAAGGTGGCTTCTGTGTAATGGAACTAATCTCTTTACCAACCACACCATCCTTGGCCCCAACATTACAAAGTTTTCTTTTCTGGAGAACCTGCAATTATTTTAAATCTTTCTATGCTGGCTTTTGCTCCTGAGCCCCATGGTATATCAGACTGAAAGCAGTTAGAAATACCCAGGCCATATCTCAAATGCTGTACTGCCTTGAATATTCCCTGCTGGATAAATTAGTCTGTGTTTTAGTTGCCTTTTACATCACTGTGACCAAAAAAATCTAACAACAATTAGAGCAGGACAAGTTTATGTAGCTCATAGTTTCAGGTCTCACTCCACTGACCACCAACTCCATAGCTCTGGGGCCAAGGTGAGGCAGAACAGAGTGGGGGAAGTGTAGGGAGTGGGAAAGCAGCTCAGCATATGGCAATGAGGAAGCAGAGAGAGAACTCTGCACACCAGGGACAAACTATGAACCCCAAAGGCATGCCCCCTCTGATTGACTACTTCTAGGTCTACCCTACTTGCTACAGTTACCATCCAGTTAGTCCATACCAGTGGATTAATGCACTCATTAGGATTAAGCTCTCAAAACCCAATCATTTCACCTCAAAACTTTCCTGCATTGTCTTATACCTGAGCTTTCCAGAGACAACTCATATCTAAAGTATGACCGTCTCTTACCTTTAAATAAGCCTCCCATGAATTCTAAGGACATGTGCAATGTAGGCCAATTCTTTTTTTTTTTTAAAGAGAGAGAGAGTGAGAGAGAGAGACAGAGAATTTTTTAATATTTATTTATTTTTCGGCAGACACAACATCTTTGTTTGTAGGTGGTGCTGAGGATCGAACCCTGGCCGCACGCATGCCAGGCGAGTGCGCTACCACTTGAGCCACATCCCCAGCCCTATGTAGGCCAGGTCAGGTGCAAAAGAAAATAGAAAGGGGACACACACCCTCCAGGGACTCGGGTGGAAACGGAAATGAAGGGTTCCGTTGGCTTCGGTCTGTGGCTTCTCTCCCCCACCCACCCCCATTTTCTATTATTTGTAAGAAATTATGATCCCCCCAAACATGAAGCCCCTTGCAGCACAGAGGTCAGCCTGGAGAGGGGTCCTGGTCCCTCCAGTCCGTGGACCCTGTGCTTTGGGCAAAATGGGCACCTGGGTCCAGGTCAGCCTTCCCAGGCCTGATGCCCTGATTCACGTCTCTGTCCCCAGCCCAATTCCACCCGTCCTGAAATGAATCAGTTCATTACTAACTATCTCTGAGCTTGGAGGGGACCCAATGGCACTGTCACTGCTGTCCCTGTGTGACAATGATCAGGACCCACCTGCACAACCCTTGGAAGGACGGGAGTGAGGACATCAGGTTGGTCCCACCCCATCCACGGAGCACCCTGTGTGGGCCAGGCTGTGTGCCAGGTGCGGAGGGGACAGTCAGGAGCCCGACCGTCAGGCGAGAGTCCCGGCTTTGGAGAAAATGGACAAGAATCAACAGCGTGAATACCTTAAAAGGAGACTTTCTAAAATATTCTGTTTTTAGTTGTAGTCACACACAATACCTTTATTCTACTTATTTATTTTTATGTGGTACTGAGACTTGAACCCAGGGCATTGCACGTGCTAGACGAGCACTCTACCATGGAGCCATGACCCATCATGAGGCTTCAAGTGCCCCCATAACTCAGCCCGGCCCTGCGGGATGACCCGCCCAGTTCCCTGGCAGAGTGGCCCATAACCCCCTGGAGTCCATGGATTGACTATGTTTATTTATTGGGATTTGGAGAAATATACCTGGTCCCCAGAGGCCTCAGGATGCGGGGACATGATTTTGAAACACAGGTCGTTGGAGGGAAGGAGAATTATAAGGCAGAGTCGCAGCTCAACTCTCCCAGAGAGCAGGAGGGATGCCACTGTCATTAATGACCAGAGTCAATGTGGTGTCAGAGGAGCCACGTGGAGAAGTCCCAAGCAGAGGCTGGCAAGGTCCCCAACCCCAGTTCCATGTCCCCAGCAGGCTGACTCCACACCAGCCCTTGGAACTCATTGTTCCCTCTGCCTGGTCCTCTGTTCCCTGCAGCCCTGACACCAGGCTCTTCTCCTGATGGGGTCAGTGCTGAGACCAAGCAGCGTGTCCTCCTGGAGGGCTGTCCCCTCCGCCCTCCTGACGCTGTCCCCTTCTCAATGAAGTCTTGTCACCACCCCATCGTTGAACATAAGTGTGGACTTGGCTACTGTTTCCTCCCCAGAGAATGGAAACCTTTGTCCCTCTCTGTCACCTCTGTGTTCCCAGTGCTGAGCTTCAGGCAGGCACACAGTAGGAGCACAGGGCACACAGTGTTTGTTGAATGAGTGAGTGAGCGGGGTCACCGAGGGCTGTGGCGACCCCTGGCTCCTGTTCTCCCCTCTTCTTCTGTGGTCAACCCCAGAAAATGTGCAGGCCACTCTCAGGACATACGGGGACACTGAGGTTCCGCGTGTCCTGAGGCCACACTGTGTGCGGTGGCAGGGCAGAAACCAGGACCCAAGTGGCAGAGCAGAGACAAGAGGAATTTAGAGTCCCACCCTCTGGTCTGGGGCCTGGGCTCTGTCCCGTCACTTGGCCTCTCAGAGACTCGATCCCCTCCTCTGTAGAATGGGGACAGTCCCATCAGACCTGGAGAACACACAGTAGGTGCTCACCAAACGGTGTCACAGGCCAGACCCACCTTGAGCGCTAAGTTGTTCATCGTTTGTAGCCTGTCATTTCCCCTGACCACAGGTGCCCAGAGAGATCGCCTCCCAGAGAGCAGGCCCCTCAGAGGCACTGGTCACCCGAGGCAGGCCAGCCAGCTGGGGTCCTGACGGTGACCCTGAGCTCTCTGTCATTTCTCCTGCGATGGAGGCTCCTCTATCTGTAAAATGGGACAGCCAGGGATGGGGTCACCTTGCAAACCCCGGGGTGGGCGGGAAGAAGGTTGGGGATGGCATGGCGGGCGGATGAGAGAAGAGGAAAGGTGACGGCTGAGTGGACAAATGGGTGGGTAGACGGATGGATGGGTGGATGGACAGACAGATGGACTGATGGATGGCCAGATGGACGGGGGTGAGTGGGTGAAGCAGTGGGTGTGTGACTGGGTCCATGTGGGTGGGGTGAAAGGGTGGACCTGGGGACGGACAGGAGGACAGGTGAGGGGCGGTGGCTGGGTCTGCATGGTGGTGGGTGGGACTGGGTGACCTGGGGGTGGGCGCATGAGGTGGCAGTGAGTTCCCCCCAAGGCCGTCTCTCCCTCACACTGCAGTGGCCCCATTTTTCAGAAGAGAAAATCAAGGCCAGTGAGGGAGTCTGCTGTCGAGGGTCCCCACAGGTCCGGAAAGGAACCCAGGCCGCCAGGGCCCCTGTCCCCAGCAGTCAGTCCCCAACTCTGGTAACACCCACCCCTGGGGAACCCAAGGTCCCCTCCGTGGTATTGCGGCAGGGACGAAATGGGCCGAGAAAAGCCAACCAGGCTGAGGCTGGGGTACACACGTGGCCTCCCCGCACGTCGCGGAGGTCCTGCCTGGGCCAGTGGGGACCACCCATCCCTGCCAGGAGCTCCCCATGTCCTGCCAGGCTAATTCTGTGAGGCGACCCGGGGCCTGGGAGAGCCCTGGGCACCAGATCCTGGTGCAGAACCCAGAGCGGAGGTGGGAGGCAGGGAGGCCAGGAGGCCCTCGCTCACCTGCAGGGAGTTTTCCCTTTTAAATAAACAGACCTGCAGCTGGCCGGCCAGTTCTCTCCCCGTTTTTCAGAGCAACACTTATGTACTGATGGCTGTGCATTGTCATGAGAACGGGAGCTGGAATCCTCCTTGGCACAGTGATGGGGGAGGAAGGTCAGAAGACGAAGGATCACACTCAAAAACTGAGAATCACATTTGTTTTGTATTCACCCATGATGAGAACCAATCACCACCACAGAGAAGGGCAGAAAACTAAAGGTCAGGTCCCTCCCTGGAAACATGAATCCACACAACTGACAGTCGTTTACTGAGTGACTACTATGTGCCAGGCAAAACTAAGCACCTACTATGTGCTGGGCTCTCAAGTTACAGAGGCGAGCAGAACCACATCCCTGACCCAGCCCTGTCCCCAGAAGAGACCCCTGTTCGCTGTCCCTTGCTCTACCTTCCCAGAAATGAGCTAGGTGATCTCTGCCTCAGCCTCCTGAGGAGCTGGGATTACAGGTGGAGGCCACCACGCATGGGCTGATTGTCATTTGTGTGTCTGTTTCCCCCACCCCAGGGTCATAAGCCTCTTCAGGAGTCACCTATACCTTATGCACCTCTTCCCATGTCCAGCAGAGGGACTGGTGTGAGGTAGGTATGTGATAGACATTCTACCAATGAATCAGTGGATGGTGAATCAGTGGATGGTGAATCAGTGGACGGTGAATCAGTGGATGGAGGGTTGGCTGAGGCTTGACTTTCCACCCCTGTCCTATGCTGCACCAAACTCTCCTTCATGGTCCATCCAGGGTTTCACTGCTGAACAGTTAGGGCACATTTCAAGGCTCTAAATGCTTTCACTCAGATAATACCTGGCAGGACTATAGGCAGAAGACTTCAGGATGCAACTTGAGTCCTTTAAACACATGATCAATTTCTGCACAGCAATATGGTAAGGAAGTCTAGAAGTCCCCCCAGAAAGCTAACCACAAAATTATCATATGAATAAATAATAAAAATAGGAACTTTCCCCCTCAAAAAATTACTTTTCACAGATGTTCACTGAAAAGGGTGAAATAATCCAAAAGTTCAAAAACAATCAAATGGATAAACAATTGTGGTATATCCATGAATATGAATGAAGTACTAACACATCCTATGATTAGATAAACCTTGAAAACATTATGCTAAGTGAAATAAACCACACACATGAGGTCAGATATGACATGATTCCATTTCTGCAAAATATACAAGAATTGGGAAATCCAGAGAAAAATAACATAGATCAGAGGTTGCCAGGGCCGAGCGCCACAGTTTTGGAACTTGATAGAGGCAGTGTTTGCATCACTCTGTGAATGTGATAAAACCCTATTTTAATTCTGTATGATGTGAATTTTATCTTATTTTTTTTAAAGTCCTTAAGCAACAAAGCAACGATGCACCAGGCTCATTCCCTCCCTGCTTCCTGCTGGATGTGGCCTGGCTGACAGAAAGCTGGGCAGGACATGGTCCTGAGAGGCTGTACCAGTTGTTAAGTGGCCATAAAGCCTGGTTCCAAGGAAGGAGCTGCCTCCAGAGGGCAAGTCTGAGCAGGACCCAAATGTCAGAGAGGAAGAGGAGGGAGACAAGGAGAGAGAAAGTAGAGGAGAAAAAAGAAAAGGAAGGGGTCCTGGAGGACCTGTGACTCCTGAGGACACCCCACTAACCAACACATTAGTAGGAATTAGGAAAAGAAAGCAGAAAATCAGTGCTGTCCTCCCAGGTGACAATCCATCCCACAGGCCGACTGAGGTCAAGCTGGGGGCCTTTGGGTGGGTTCTGGGAGAAGGAGGCCACCTCCCTGGCCCTGCATGGGGAGCCCCACATTCCTAGGGACTGTCTGGGGTGAACGAGGGCATCCCATGCTGGACCTTGGCAGAACCTCCTCCTCTGAGTCCCCTCTGCCTCTGGAAAGCTGTGTTCTGTAGAGGAGTATAGAGACGTCTCCAGAAGTCTGCCAAACAGGAAATGCAGACAGATCCCCCGTTCCCCAGGAGCAGGGATGTTCTTGGCAACTTCTTGGTCAGATAAGTGCAGCAGAAGGGACGCTGTGAGGTGAGGTCACACAAGAGCGCACAGCTTCCCCCTGGGGTCCTCCCCTGAGACAGTCCTGGGAACACGTCTGCCATGTTGTGAGGAAGCCCAGACCACACGCAGAGGCCACCCACGAGCCTCTGCCCCCACAGCCGCTGCCAGGGTCGACTCCCGGGCTGCAAGTGAACCAGGCCCCAGAACCTCCCACTCCTACCCATGGGGCCACCCTAGAGGTGCCTCCCGAGACAGAGGAGGCTGTGGAAACTCACAGATCCCCAAGAAAAATTAACACATAAAATCATGAAAAATCACTTAATATGTTTAAGATAATTAATTTAAACATGAATCACATTTTTAAGTTGCTGACTTTGGGGACATGTGTCTATAACCTCATGACAGACAACTGGGTGGATGGGCAGTTCTCAAAGGGTCTCCCCCCTCCCCGAAGGTGAATGCTCCATCCTTTGTGGGCTGAATCAGGTCCCTCCAACTGCCACCAAACCCTGTGTTGAAGTCCTGACCCCAGTACCTCTGAATGCGACTGTGTTTGGATTTTTCAAAGAGGTGACTGAGGTAATGTGAGGTCATCGAAGACAGCATGGCAGGTTCTTCTATGTAGAGCAGATATAAAAAGGACACACAGTGAGGGAGAAGGTGGCTTTCTACAAGCCAAGGAGAGAGGCCTCCCAAGACGCCCACGCTGCCAGCTCTTGGCCCTGGGCTTGCAGCCCCCAGAATCAGGAGGATATAGATCCCCATTACTCCAGCCACCCGGCCCGGGATGCTCTGTTACAGCAGCGCTCGCAGACTCATACAGCCCCGGGAGTCAGTTTCCTGGTGGAAGACACAGTGTGAAGGTTGGTGCCTCAGGGGGCCCTCAGTCTGTCACCCAGCCAGGGGTGGGTCTTCCGACCTCCTGGGGGTGACTCCACTGTGAGGCTTGAGTGCAGCAGGAGTCACCCTGAGGTGGTTCCCCAGAACAAACCCCCAGGCTGCCTCCAGGGCAGACATTGCCAGTCCACCCCACAGCACTCCACCAGCCCCACCTTGTTCTCCAGCTGGGCACCTTCTGGGTGGACCAACAGGGGACAGGTTTCCCTGGGCTCAGCTCAGAAGGGCCTGGCTAAGGCTGTTTGAGTCATGCTTGGGGGGGGGGGGCTTTAGCCTCCCTGGGGGTTACCTGTGAAGACACTGGTCCAGGAGATCCCCAAGACTAACTCGCCAGCCACACTGTCACCTGCAATGTGTAACATAGAGAAGTGTCCTAGTGTGACTGGACCCAAGGCCAGGGCGGGGCCAACAGGGAGAAAAAATACTGATAATTGTCCCAAAATAAATAGATAAATACACTCAGTCATCAGGTCAAGAGAGTTTAGCAAAACCCAGATCTGGGGTCTGAGGAACCCCAGGCTATCCACTGTTGTCACCCAGGAGTTGACAGCAAACAGCCAAGCCGGCTCTATGTCCACAGGGCCTGTGAGGTGGCCATAGAGAAGGCCCAGGTGCAGCTCTTCTGTTAGTCTCCTGGGGGACCTTCTCAAGCTCCAGTGTCATCAGCACCTCCTGGAATCTGAAGGTGCAGAGGGGGTGCTGTGGGCCTTCTCTCAGACCCTCAGTGATGTCAGCTCATTCCTGCCGCAGGGCCTTAGCACAGGCGGCTCCCCTGGCCTTCATGCTGAGACTTCTAAGGCTGCCTGCGGTCTTCACCCTCCAGCCGCCTTTCCAACTGGGCTGTCTTCCTCCCCTGCCCTTTCGGCTCCTCTTCACTTCCTCAGGGTCACTTATTGAATCTCCCAGTTTGACTTCCATGGTGTTTCCTTTGCTCACTGTAGGTCCTTCCACTCAACAGGGAGCCAGCAGGGTCCAAGATGGTCCCGCACTATTCCCTAGGGCTCCAGTGCTGACCACAGACCTAGCATGTAGGTGCTCAATAAAACGACTGCTGGGTGAACTCACTGATCTGCGGAGTCAGCGCTCAGATCTCTGTGCTGTGGGTAAAGGAGTGAGTGGCCGTAAGGTGTGTAGAAAGGTCAATGTCATGTCCGTCACATGAGTTGGCGCTGACCACGTGCCCATCCCAAGGCCTGACCCAGAACAAACTTTCACAGTTACTTATTGAGTTGTCCTATATAGACCGCAGAGTAGGCTCTGCACAACCAAGAACTGCCAAATGGACACAGCCCTGACACACCCACAGGGACACAGGGGACAACGACGGCCAGAGGCCTCCAGGGTGGTCTGACGTGAGGAAAGCAAGGCTCAGAGAGAGTAATATGCTGCCCCAAGGTGACACAGCACTCTGAGGCAGGCTTCCACAGGACTCGGAGCTCTGGTCTTCATCCTCCCGTGGTGGCCATGTGTCCCCAAGAAGATTCCTTCCCTTGTGGCCCTTGCTACATGGCCATAAAGGGTCTGGGGGCTCCAGCAGGGTTGGAGAGGTCAGGCACACCCCTGTCCCTAACCCCAGACCTCAAGCCTGCCTCATGGTGATCTGTGGTGGCCGCTTGGTGGCACTGTGGAGTCACCACTGACTGGCAGCCACCCCGGGGACCCCAGTCCAGTCAGGCTTGACCAAGAGGCCTCAGGGGGTGCTCTGTTCTGATCTTATTCCAGATGAGGAGGGGGAGGTGTGGAGAGGGGCTGGCCAGCCCTGCCTGAGCCACACGGCTGGTCCGGGTGGAAGGAAGTGGTTTACTGAGCATCTACTGTGCGCAGTGCTGGGAACCGCCCCCACCACCGGGACCAGGGAGCGGAGGCCGACTCCACGCAGGGGGAGATCTACTCTGGCTCCCAGTTGGAGGCTGGCTCCTCTGCTTCAGCCAAAGGCCAGGGAGGCTGCGCAGAGGGCTGTGGCAAGAGGCAGCGGCCAGCCCAGGGCCCCTGGTTGGTGGGTGGGGAGGCCAGGGGACAGACCCCTTCAGGGCAGGCGCCCAGCAGCCATTAACTCACGCTGGCTTCATCAAGGTCAGAACCAAGGCACAGGTCTCCCTGGAGACACAGGAGGGGTGACAGGAAGGATCCTGGGGACAGAGACAGTCACCAAGACGACACAGCGGGCCATCTCAGCCCCACGCCGCCCACAAGCCCCAGACTAGGACACCAGTGAGGACCCACCTCACAGGGGTGAGGACACCACCTGGCCAGGACGTCCTGCTGCAAGGCACGTTCCTGTCCAGAGGGGACAGGCCAGTCCCCCTGCCCCACCCCTGGCCAGACCCCCCAGGCCAGCAGGGATGGCTGGGCAGGTGGGTGCCCCGGGCCCAGGGGGAGGCGGGGTGCAGAGGCGGGTCCACCACTCCCTGAGCCCAGCAGCCCCTACGCTCATGGGAGCAGGGGACATGGTGACCCCGGACTGTCACCAGGGAGGGTGACATGGAAAAGGACAGGCAGCATGAGGGCCCTGGCAGCAGAGAACAAGGGACAGAGAACAAAGCTGGGGCCCAGGGCTCAGGAGAGGGGATGGCGGAGCCCAGACACAGAGGCCCAAGAGCACAGAGCTAGGACCAAGGACTTGGGGGACCCAGGACAGTCAGGAGACGGCCGGGACAGACAGGACAGGATGGGCAGGGAGGGCAGGAGATGGCCCCTGGAAAGATGTCAGGGAGGGAAAGGCCAGAGGCCACCAGGGGGAGCCTGGAGGGAGGTAGGGGAAGGGACAGGGAAGGCCTCAGGTGGGGGAAGGAAGGGTGCCAGGGCCAGAGGTGGAGGCCAGGGATGGACAGGGTCCCAGGCACCTTGGGGACAGGGTCCTCCTGTCCTGGGGACTCTACGCAGCCTGGACACCAGCAGCCAGGAGCCTCCATCCACCCTAGTTCCCACACAGAGTCCACATCCCAGCAGGGGCCTGGCCCAGGACTCAGGGGCCCAGAACAAAGGCGGAGGCTGGCCTCCCTGGAGCCCTGGAGGCCTCTGGTTCCCAGGCTCAGCAGGCCCCGGGCATCTGCATGAGGCCTCCCCCTGGGGGATCTAACGCTCTGTTTTTCCTGCTCCTGGAGGTGATTTGCATACATTTGCATACCCCTGGGGAATTAGACCCAAGGGCCTGGGGGCATCTGGGCTCCCTGTCTCTCAGTGGGCTCTTAGGGCTGCAGTCTATCCTGGGGGTGCCCTGGCAGGCAGTTTGACCTGGAAAGATAGACTGTGTGTGTCCCTCACCCTGAGGCTACTGTTCACCCGAGGTCTGGGCTAGTGGGGGGAGATCTCAAAAACCGGGGTCTGACCTTTCTCATCCTTCTACGGCTTCTAGAATCTCAGAATAAAGCCCAAAATTCTCCTGTAACCACAAGACCAACCCCTACCAGTCCCTGGTACCCGCTCCCTCCATCACCACCCACCACCCACGGTGGAACTTCTTCCTCAGAGGGCCCACCCAGCAGGCTTCTGGTCACCACAGGACCCTTGCACATGCTACTCCCAGCGGCTGCCTTGCACTACCCTCCTCCTGTTCACTCCCTTACAGATGGTTCATTCTTTGGATTCCGGGGAGAGTGTCACTTCCTGGGGAAGCCTTCTCTGTCCCGTCTGACCTCGTGCTCCATTAGGCCTCAGCTCCCTGGTAAGGGAGACATTATCACAATGACGTGGAGGAGCTCGTGCCCACTTCTCCCCCACCAGACTGTCAGACTTCACTCCTCTCCTCACTGCCCTCCTGGGTCCTGCCTGGTACCCAGGGGTTCCAGGCAGTTAGAATGGATGGATGGATGGATGGATGGATGGATGGATGGATGGATGGACAGATGGTAGATGGGTGGATAAGTGGATGGATGGATGGACAGATGGGTGGATGGACGGATGGGTGGGTGGATGCACACGAGGACCATGGCCGCCGACTCTGGCAGTTCCGAGAGATCTTCAGATCCCATCAGCTGGGAACCAGCCACGTTACTGTACACGAGCCTCATCCTGGTGACTCCCTGAGGCCGAGGCACGGGATCCTGTCACCTACAGATGAGGAAAGACTCCAGGGAGACTCCAGAGTCCAGGCCACGTGGTGAGGACTTGGCAGACTGGGAGGCGACCTCAGGGCCGTGGAGCCAGTCCCCAGCCACCTGCGCACATCCCCAGGACCCTGTGGGCGGTGAGCTTACTGGCGTGCACACAGCCTCAGCCTCGCTGGGCCACACCCCTGCCTGTGTGCACCACCCTGGCCTTCAGTCCTCGTGAGCACACACACACACACACACACACACACACACCAGCACCCAGACTCTCGCTCAGTCATTCACCGACATCTCACCTGCACCCGCTCTCTGTGGCCTCTGGGCCAGGAACAGACAGGGCGGGCTCTGCCAGCCCCTCGGACTCTCTCCGGGGGACACACACCTGACTGCCACCCACAAGAACATTGGATCCCTGGAGCAAAGCTTTCTGCTCACCCGAGAGTGGACAGATGGGCCAGGTGCAGTGTCGCACACCTGCCATTCCAGCAGCTCAGGAGGCTGAGGCAGGAGGCTGGCGAGTTCAAAGCCAGCCTCAGCCACAGCAAAGTGTGAAGCAGCTCAGTGAGACCCTGTCTCTAAATAAAACACAAACCAAGGCTGGGGATGGGGCTCCGTGGTCAAGGGCTCCTGGGTTCATTCCCCCGTACCCCCCACAAAAAAGAAAATGAATGAATAAAAAAGAGTTCACACTGATCCTCCTTGAAGTTCCCCACCCCACTTTGCCCACAACAACCAAAAATGGCCTTAATAGTCATTGCAGCCACGTTGATGCAGCACCTACTATGTGCTAGGATCTGCTCTGCATAAAACCCCCCCATGAGACACACCAGTTCCTCTATTTAAGAAAGAAACTGAGGAACACAGAGGTTAATTAACTTACCCATGGTCACACAGCTCAAAACAGGACCAGTGGGGTTTTCAACCTAGGCCATTTGGTTTTACTCCAGACCCCTCAAACCAAAGACGCAGTCAGTGGGAGGAGAACATCAGACGGATGATCCACCTATGGCAGGAGAAGACTCAGGTGAGTGGAGCCTTCCAGTGACACAGACGGTGTCCCCCCTCGGGGGCTGCCTCACCTGGTTTCCAGGAGCTCCCGGGAAGGGAGGATGTCAGCTGGGAGCCACCAGGTCTATGCCCAGGCTGTGCCCCAGGCCCCTGGACCCTGCTCTGGGTCATCTCTACAAAGGGAAGGACATCCAGGGCCTTCATCTCACAGCAGTTTATGCATTGTTTGTTGAGCCCCTACCACGCATCATGTGGATGTAGCTGGAAAGTGGATTTTTAGCATGTGTAAAGGACCTGAGGCAGCAGTGGGCTTGGTTCATTTGAGGCTGTGTGGGGAGTTGAGGCTGGCCTGAGCCAGCATGTGCCTGGGGATAGCTGCACCAGATGAGGCTGTTTGGGAGCTGATTGACTTCTTTCCCTTGTGCTCCACCTGTTGGACAATCGAGGCACAGAGATGAAGCTCTTTCACATTACAGAGTCTGAAGGTCAGAGTGGTAAAGGCATTTCCAGGTGCTGAAGGTAATACATGGCAGAGCTGGAATTCTAACCCAGGTCTGTCTCTAGAGCAATTTACCTGTTCCTTCTAGCATGACTTTCTGACTTTCTGACAAGTCCAGACCCACCCAAACTCAACCTCCTGTAACTGGTTTGGAGAGTCCCAGGTACATGAGTCATATAAGGCCCTGATAAGTCCTTCTGCAAAGAAAGTTTCTAATATTTCTTTAACCCAGCACTTCCAACATTCATTTGAACATGAGATCCTTATAAGTGTGACCAGAATGAAGACATTTCAGAAGTGACCTTGGGAGACACTGGTCTTGGTAACTAACAGAAGTTTCAAGTGGTCTTCCTGATCTTGGGGAAGAGAATTCTGGATATATTTTGGAGACTCAGTAAGATGGTGAAGGGATGGAGAGAGATTCAAAGGAGTAAGGGGGCTATTTCAGAGCAGGAAGGGATCCCTAGGAGGACCCTAAGTTGGACTCTGGAGAGATTTCCTCCCTCATTCCAGAGAACAGAACCAGGGCCCGTGAGGGTAGGAAAGGGGTTGGAGCTGTACCTGAGATGGGCCATCTAGGTCGGGAGTGAGCTCCCCACCAGCAGCAGTGTGCAATTAGAAACTGTTGCATTACACTGCTGAAGGTCACTTCCTCTAGGATTCTGGGCTTCGGGGTAAAGAAATGCAAGCCCATCTCGGCCATGCTCAGGCCCCCTTCTCTCCTGCAAAAGCTGGATGAGCTCTCCACAGTCAATCTCCTCTCGACAGAAATAAAGCCAAGCCCTTGACTCCAGTGTCACCTCCCGCCATCGACTACAGGAAACCCTCATTTTAAGAAGTATAAAAAGAAAAGTGATTGACATTTGACATTCTAAAAAGTGTGTGAGCAGGAGTGTTAGAGTCTGTAAACAAGTCAGGATCGGCTGCAGCAAAATAACCGGGGGGTGACGAGGAACTTGTGTACATTGATACAGCAGGAGTGGGAGCCGTTTATTGTAGGACAGGAGGGGTATATATACATTCCACACAGCTTATCTTAATTAGCATAAACTAGATACATCAGTCAACCAATAAGAAATCTCCACACTTAATGGCTCGCTGGTGTTACTTCACAAACCACTCCCTCTGGCATTTTGCCAGGCGCCATCCAGACTTGTTTACAGACTCTAACACAGGAGGGTGCATGACTGGCTGGAGAGACCCAGAGACAGGAGGAGAGAGGAGCCATATCTGTCTCCTCCATCTCCGCTTAACCTGGAGGGCTCAGGCTCCTCTGTCGCCCAACAGCTGCGGCTCAGTGTCCCCTTCACCAAGAAGGAGGTCGAGGTGGGTAGGGGCGGGCAGGGGACAGGGCCACGGGCCTGGGGTGCCCCGACTCCTAGTTCAGGTGGCCCCCTGGCGGGGCTCTGGTGGCTCTGTGGGACTGTCCTGGGAGGGCAGGCAGGGGATCTGGCCAGTGGAGACCAGGGATCCAGGTCCCCTCAGCTTTCCAGCCAGGCTGTGGGCTCAGGGATGCACACAGACCCTGCCTCGCTGCCCGCACCACTGCCACCTGCCCCCACCATCACCTGCACCCCTGGAGTGAGCGCAGCCTGGGGTGGGGTGCAGCGGCATGGGATGAATGTCCACTGAAGCCATTCCAGGGAGGACCTGGGGACACCCCTGCGCTCTCTCCAAGGCGAGGGGCGAAGGGGCTGGGCCCGGGGACTCCCTGGGCACAGACAGGGACAGCGCCCTGGGGATTCGTGGGCTCCAGGACGGAACCCAGCCTCGGGCCTCCACCCTGACTGCCTCTCACACTGCTCTCCTAGTGCAGCACGCGCGCACACGTGCACACACACACACACACACACACACACACACACACGCATGCACATGGGCCAGCGCATGCTCATGAGGTGGATGTCACACACCTGCAGCAGCATCACCGCCCGCGCGCAGGAGGGGCTGTCAGGGGGCGGTCCACCTGCACATGCGCAGACCATGCGCACCCACCCCGTGATGCATGCACCCCCTCCCCCCCCACACACACGTCCATTCTGTCTTACGCACGTGCACACACGGGGACAGACCCTCATTCTGACCCATGTCCCACACTCCCAGCCAGTTGCCCGTCCAGCACAGGCCAAACCCACTGGGAGTCGCGCACACAGTCACAGTGGCCTCCCCACCTCCTGGGACCCCACCTCGTGGTGCCCCACTCCCTGAACAGTGTTTGCACAGCTGTCCTGTGTCCCCTGAGCGCTGGGGGAGCAGGCCACGGGCGGCCTCGAGGGAGAATGTCACCCGCTCCAGCCCCTCCTGCCCCCAGCCCGCCTTTGTCAACCAGGACAGCGCTCAGCGCTCAGGGGACCTTGCTGTCCTACCCTCCTAGCTGGCTTCCCCGCCAGGGGCCTGGGCAATGAGTGAGCCTCGGGTGTCCCTCCTCGCCCAGTCGCCCTTGCCCAGGCCTTATCAGTGGGCGTGTGTAGAGAGGACAGGGGCTGCCACTCGGGAGGCCTGTTCTAGAAGCATCTGCCCGTCCCTCCCCTTCCTCTCCACCAGCCCAGCCCCTCACATCCGCTGGTGGCCCCACTTCTAGGCCTTTGTCCAGGCTGTTCCCCGCCCCCAACTCGCCCCTTAGCAAGGACCCCTAGCCACCCCCTCCAGGAAGCCCTCCGGGTTCCCTTCCCTCGTGGCCTTGAGGCTGCCTGCACCTCTTCCCTGGTCCCCTCTCACACCAAGATGTCCATTTCTTGCTCCCCTGAATATGACCATGGGATGGGGAAGAGTGGAGTCATGGGGAAGGTGGACAGCTGGGCTCCCATCATCTTGGCACCCCCAGAAGTGCGGGGGAGACCTAGCCAAGGGCTAGACCTCTGCAGGAGGAGGGTGGACGGGAGGGAGAGGCCCAGGGAGTGTGTGGCGCCTCTATTCTCGGGCCTCCAGGAGTGTTCAGTCCCTGGTCTTCATTCAAGAGTAAAGGATGCCACCACACACATGAGGAAGTTAGTAAATTCCCTCCCCTCCCCTCCCCACCCAGAAGGCTGCCAACGTCTAGATGGTAATGGTGTGCGGGATAGTGAAATCAGCATATCCATCCACACACTCCCTGCTCATCATGTACAGGGAAGGGCCAGTGGCTCCAGTTCCACATCACCATCCTCTGGAGGCTCCCTGGGCACCGGCTCCCAAATGCCCAGAGGGAGGGACATCCCCCCAGCCCCCACCTAGGCGCCACCAGGCAGCCCTGGGAGCCCTGAGGGACCATCAGGAAGGGGAATCCTTTCTACTCAGACTGCAGTTGCCTTGGGGTAAAGTGAGTGGGACCTGTTGGTTGAACTTGGTGTGACAAGGGTGGGCATCCTGGGTCCTCCCCCACAGCCGGGGACCTGCTTAGGAGCCTCCCCAGGGTGCCTCCCACTTGTCAAGTGAGGATGTGGAGACATGGTAAAGTAGAATGTGCTCCTGAAAGTATGTCTGAGGAGGTGAGGCTGAAGTGCAGAGCCCCCCACTCATAGGAAAGGACAGACAGCTCATGGCTTAAGAACAGAGACTTTTTTTTTTTTTTTTTGTACTGGGGATTGGACTCAGGGGTACTCAACCACTGAGCCACATTCCCAGCTCTTCTTATATTTTTTTTAGAGATAGGGTCTTGCTGAGTTGCTTAGCGTCTTGCTAAATTGCTGAGGCTGGCTTTGAACTTGCAATCCTCCTGCCTCAGCCTCCAAAGCTGCTGGGATTATAGGCCTGAAGGACATAGACTTTTTATTTGGGGAAACCTGGGTTCTATTGCCTGCCCTGCCACTTGCTATCTTGGAGATCCTGGACATGTGGCTTGGCTCTTCTGACCCTCACTCTACCTATCTGCAAAATGGGGGTGATATCTGTAGCCCCTCTTTCAAGACTCTGTAAAGATTCACATGGATCGTGTGCAGTGACTCTGTCCCACATAGCAAGCACTGGACTAATTCATGCCTTTTCAAAAAAGCATTTCAGATTCAAAAAAGCACATTCCTGGTAACCCCAGTGAATCAGGAGGCTGAGGTAGGAGGATCAAAAGCTTCTGGTCAGCTTGGGCAACTTAGTGAGAGCCTCAAAATAAAAAATAAAAATAAAAAAGTAAAAAGGGCCAGGGTTATAAGGCTCAGTGATAAAGGCACCTTTGGGTTTGATCCCCAATTCCACAAAATAAAAAAAAAATGATTTCATGAAATGTCAGGCATATTGCAGAGATGCAGTAAACATTCTTTGGACTGATGCTTGGCTTTCAGCAAAAGTCAAGATGCAGCTGCCTTGAGTCTGAGTATTTTGTAGGTGCTCCGTAGTAGCCTAAGGTTTACCTTGTTTCCTGGGCCCTGGCAGCCTGGACACCCTTTGCCTCTTCACTGGAGGGCCAACAGGGGTTTTGAAATGACCCTGTGGATGGGGTAAAGGGAGCAGGTTCTGTCCAGGGTGAGGTCCCTGGGAAGCTTCTAGCACGGTGTGTTAATGCAGGCTGGGAGGTCAGGAGCCCCGTGCCAGCCAATGAGACCTGAAAGCTTAGTCCCAGCCTGGTAGAAGGTTAAGGGCAATGTGCCAACATGAGGCTGACCTGAGCTGAGTTCAGATGCTGCCATTTACTGGCTGCATGGCTACAGGCTCCTCTCTGGTCTGTGAAATCGGGCTCATGTTGTCTTCTGTGCTCATCAACCAGGTTGGGGTTGAGGATGCAATGATATAGCAAGAATGTATAGATACAATGGAGTGTGGGACCCAAGTGTCCTGGGAAATCAAATGAGAACTTCGAACATCTTTTACAGAAGGCAGCAGAGTAAAGAGGAAACCTTGGACCTGGGCTCAAATCTTGGTTCTGTAACTTTGGGGCTGTGTGACCTTAGGTAAGTTACTGAACATCTCTGAATCTGGTTCCTCATGTGAATGCATACTCTATTATCATGAAGGCATAATAGTCTTTCCCACCCTAGTGCCCACCTGGGACTCGCTGTGCTCCAGGAGAAAACTCCTCTGGCCAGAGCCTGCCACCACAGAACATGGTCTCTCCTTCTCTGACCCCAATCCACAATGTCACTTGAAGCAGATGGAATGAGAGGGGCAAGCTAGGGAAGAGCTGTGGAAGCTTGGTTGGATGCCAGGGAGCAGTGACAGTAAAGTGAGGCCCTGCCTGCCCTCCTGGGGGTCGTGCTCCGGCAGAGGGGTGCATGTTGGAACATATGCTACAAAGGGCAAACAGGCACGGGAGGGGATAGGTGTGGCAGGAGGCTGTTCTGGTTTGGATGTGAGGGTTCCCCAAAAAACTTAGCTGTGAGACAATGCAAGAGGGTTTGGAGGACAAGTGATGGGGTTGTGAGAGTCTTAACCCCTCAGTGAATTAATCCCCTGATAGTGATTGACTGAGTGGTGACTGAAGTGGTGGGGTGTGGCTGGGGAGGAGGGTCATGGGCCAATTCTTTGGGATATATATTTGTATTTGGCAAGTGGAGCCTCCCTCTGCTTCCTGATCATGATGTGAGCCACTTCCCTCCACCACACTCTTCTGCCATGAGGTTCAGCTCACCTCAAACCTTGAGGAATGGAGCCTGCTGTCTGTGCATTGAGACCTCTAAAATGCTGAGCCCCCAAGGCAACTTTTCCCTCTCTACAATTGTTCTGGTTGGGTCCTTCCATAGTGCAGCAAAAAAGCTGACTAAAACAGAGACTATTTTCAATCAGGTGGCAAGGAAATCTTCCCATTTGGTGGCACAGGATACAGAGGAACAGACTGACCCAAGGTCAGCCAGCAAGGTTCTGGAACATTCCAGAGGTCTGCCCCTCCTCTCTGCACCACGCTGTGTCCAGGGTCCCCTCACACTTCCTCCATGGCCTTGTCCTACTCGTGCCCACACCTCTGCAGGGACAGCCCAGCTGGCTAGCCCTTTCTTCTCTCAGGCAGCCGAAGCTGCTGGGACGATCTGAACTCCAGCCAGCCAGGGCGCTCTCGGGTCCCTCCCTGCCCAGTCGTGGGGAGGAGGCTCAGGACCCTCTCCTCAGTGGGGGCATGTTGGGGGCCAGAAATTTACAAAGGCGAATAATGTCTGGGTAAACATTGGCTGCTGATAGCTCCAGCTGTGGGGGCCAACGGTGCCCCCTTGGTCCAGATGTTGGCCTCAGCCACCTCCCTCCTGTGGCAGCACATTTGAAGAGAACCTTGTAGGCCAGCAGAGAGCAACACAGAATGCTGGGTGGGGAGGGGGCTGGCAGGGCCACCCAGCACAATCCGTGCACAGCTAGCCAGCATGGTCCTCCGCCTCCAGGGTTGTCCGGACAGCAGGCGTCACTCCTGGGCTGAGAGTGTACCAGGGAAGGTGGGGCCACAGCCTCCCCTGTCCAATGTCCCAGATTTCCTGGCTGGGAATGAAAACTGAATCCAGAGGTGGGACCAATGCCAGGACCCTACACTCTCCCAGGATAGAGTGAGCTCCTTGTCCCTGGAGGGATGTCAGCAGGGTCTGCACCTTCAGAGCTGGCGAGAAGCAGGCTACTCAGGGCATTGGAGAGGGTTGGGACCAGAGCCTTCTCTTGGATTCTTGCCAATTACCCAACCCCTGATCCTGAAGCCCACAGGGTGCCCAGTCCACCCTCCCCTCCAGCACCAGGTGAGTCTAGAACTTGCTTCTTCAAATCTCCCTTCCCTGAGTGGGTCAAGGTCTTGATGGGGCCCTCCCCCGCCCCCGGTGCACACCGACGCTTCTCCTAATGCATCCTGGCTGGCCGGCTGGGAGCCAAAGACGGCACTGTCACATGAGGGGACATAAGGGGGCTCTCACATTTCCCCCGGCTGGGCTCCTGGGCCGCCAGCATTCATGCTGGCTGATTTCAACATGAAAGGGCCCCTTGAGAAGGAGATCCCCCCTCCCTTTCCCCCTCGCCTCTGCTAAGCCCCACTCTGCAGCTAACCACTGTCTGAGCCTCCCTCCCTCTGGAGCACCCTCTCACTCACCTGCCAAGCCTTCCCCAGACTGCTGCAGCCTCACCTCGCAGCCTCCGCCAGTCAGGAAGAGAATCCGAAGGTGAGGTGGGGGGCTCAGGGCTCCATACTGCAGAGGAGGAAGGGGGTCTGTCTGGCCTAAAGGTATAAGCCATTTGGCCAACCATAGGCCAGAATGACTGAGTAAATCTTTGTGGGTGCTTTAATGCTCTGAGGACAGGAGGTCTCCCAATCTCAAATCCAAAGACAGGCAGAGCAGTGAAATTTCCCATGAGGCCTTCCAGGCATCTGCCCTAAATTTTCGATGTGGCAACTTTTTAAACCTTTTATTTTGACCTAATTTTAGATTTACAGAAAAGTTGTGAAAAATAGAACAGATAGCTTCAGTACACCCCTCACCTAGCCTTCCCTAATATTCACATCTTACATAACCCTAGTAAATGATCAAGCCTGAGAACTTATCCTTAGTTCAGTACTATCACCTGAACTTCACATCTTATTGGAAGCTGGGTACAGTGGTGCATGTCTGTAATCCCAGCAGCTCAGGAGGCTGAGACAGGAGGATAGGGAATTCGAGGCCTGCCTCAGCAAATTAACAAGGCCCTAAGCAATTTAATGAGACCCAGTCTCAAAATTAAAAAAAAAAAAGAAAATACAAAAGGGCTGGGGATGTAGCTCAATGGTAAAGCAGTCCTGAGTTAGATCCCCAGTACCTAAAACAAAACAAAACAGCTCTTATTGGAATATCCCATTTTTCTACTAAGATCCTTTCCTGGTTCCATCACCCCATTCTGGACCCCACACTGCATTTAGATGTTATTTCTCTTTTGTGTCCCTGATCAATTGGTTGTCGCAGTCCGGCTGCAGCAAAATAACCAGGGGGTGACGAACAACTTGTGTAGATTGATACAGCAGGAGTGGGAGCCATTTATTGTAGGACAGGAGGGGTATATATACATTCCACACAGCTTATCTTAATTAACATAAACTAGATACAGCAGTCAACCAATAAGGAATCTCCACACTTAATGGCTCGCTGGCGCCACCTCACAAACCACTCCCTCTGGCAAAATGCCAGGCACCATCCTGACTTGTTTACAGACCTTAACATTGGTGACATTCTCTCAGTCTATACTCATTTTTCATGATCTTGACAGCACTGAGGAACAAGTGTTTTGTAGAACTGTGGGTTTCCTTGTGTTTTCTCAAGATCAGAGGGAGGCTCTGCAATTTTGGCAATACCACAGAAATGGTGCTGGCTCCTTCTCATCTCACCATATCAAGAGGCTCATGTCATCAACATGTTTGATTACTGGTGGTGATGACCTTGATCACTTAGTTAAGTTGATGTCTAAAGGGTCTATCCACTATAAAGTTACTATGTTTTTCTTTTGAATTAATAAATATCTTGGTAAAAATACTTTGATATATATGTGCAACTATTCATAACTTTATACTTTAATTTACACATATATCTTTTTTTAATTTCTTTGTTTAGTTGTAGATAATTGTTATACCTTTATTTATTTTATGTGGTGCTGAGGATTGCACACAGTGCCTTACACATGCAAGGCAAGTGCTCCATCACTGAGCCACCACTCCAGTCTGACACAAGTATATCTTTATCATACAATATAGTAATTTGACACATATATTGATAATAATGGTGTAATTATCATTTTGCCTCCTCAAATACTTATCATTTCTCATTTTGTTTATCACATTTACTTTCTTCTAGTAATTTTGAATCATATCATATATTGTTGTATATATATAGAATAGAACACAAGAACTAGTTAATCCTACCAGTGTTTGTGCCCATTTTAAAATTTGCCTACAACTAAAGATTCCAAATGTTCAGCACGTTTTTTAAAATATTCATAAAATGTCAAATTATTTAAACATAATGAAAATGATGCCTGTAATCCCAGAAGCTTGGGAGGCTGAGGCAGGAGGATCATAATTCAAATCCAGCCTCAGCCACTTAGAAATGTCCAAAGAAAATTAGGGAGATTCTGTCTCAAAATAAAAAAAAAATAGATAAAAGGGCTAGGGATGTGGCTCAGTGATTAAGTGCCCCTGGGTTTCATTGCAGGTGCAAAGAAAATAAATAAATAGAATAAATAAAATAAGTAAGCTGCTTATCCACAGAAAAACATGGATGAATCAAAACACTATTTTAAACAAAAATGTATACATCAAAGTGTATATCATGAGAGACTGGGATTTTGCCTCAGTGGTAGAGTGATCACCTAGCACATGTGAGGCACTGGGTTAAAACCTCAGTGTCACATATAAATTAAATAAAGATATTGTGTCCACCTACATCTAGAAAATAAACATTTAGAAAATAAATATTTTTAAAAGTGTATATCATGATTTTTTTTTCATTTAAAATGTTTCATTAGTGATTAAATTAATACTTTGATCAAAATCAAAGCAAAGTTGCATATGGTCAATGCAGTTGAAAACTGTACTAGATTTTTTTTTCATTAGTGAATATGACTCTCATGGTGAGGGTGTTGAATCCTGCAGAAAAGGAACAGTTACTGGTTTGGTTTGGTTCCAGATGAATTTTGGGATGATCCCCTGGTTTATGTTGTAGCTAGTGGATCCATGGTTACTTTGCAGAATCCTGTGGTGAATAGATGCCTTGGAGGACCTAAAATTCTCTGTGGAGATTGAATTTAGGCTAAAATATTACAAGCTTAGTGAATTTAAACTGAATTTATTTTCTCCCAATAATCTGAGACAACAACTCAGTTGTTACAACCTCCATAGAAGATGTAGGTAGGCCTACCTATCATCAATTTATTGGTATTTTTTTTTCTCACTCAGCATAGCTCCATCAGTTGACTTGTAGGTATGATGTGAAAAGCAGCATGAAGAAAAGTAAAACCTTCTGCATAGATTAAAAGAAAAAAAAAAGGAACTCATGGACAAGCTGATTCCTGCTTAAAATAGTATGAAGGAACTGTCATTCTTAGAAAATGGCAGGATACAGAAAGTTCTTTTCATTATCTCCACCCTAATAAATGCTTAAAGAAAAGCAAAGGTCACCCAGTCATTTCTAATGGAAGAATAACCTTCTCTGGTACAAAGACTAAGTGAGTAAATATCCAAATATCGAAGATGTGGTGATGGAAATGCTAAACATACTGACATTCATTAGAGGTCAGGAGAGTCACATTACAAGGATTTTTTTTTGAACCTTCAAAAAAAGACAAATGCTATGTACTGATGTTTATATGGGCTCTTTCTCGTCCAGCAAGGGGTTTCACGGAAAATTGTAGAAGAGACTGTGTCTGTGAAGTCACTAATCAAGACCTCTGGACATCAAGCAGGAAGCAGGTCTCATTTTATTGTGAATTTACCATGTATATATACTCAGGCAGTAGCTTAGCAGATTACAGGCAGCCACCAATGCAATTTCTGCAGTGACCAATCAAGGAGTGAGCAATGGAGCAAGAGCAGGGAATTCAACACATAGCCTCATGCCCAGGGCTGTGCCTAAGGGGTAAGTAGTTTGCTGTTCACACAACCTAGAATGGGATAGTGTGTTACCACTCAGGCACTCTTAATGTATGCCATGAATGCAGTATTCCATGAACTTGTCTCTAAGACATCATTGTGGCCTCGCCTCTCTAAGATTTCTTGAGGTTCAAGGTTGTGCCATACTTCTGGTCTCTTTCAGATGAGATCATTGTGGTCAGGTGATGCAGGGGTGCATCAACCTCATGACAGGAGTTTTGCTACCTTTACATGGGGACACAGCAGCAAGTCTGCTTATAAATAATTGATGCCTGAAGTCTCCTTGGACTTGCATTCTTTAACAGAGAGCATTAAGTTATCACTTTCTGGCAGTAAAATCTCATCTATCAGCAATAAGATAAATATGGTGTATTAAAGATTAAACACTTTCATTCAAAATTAAATTTAATCAAACTATGTTAAAGATAGCATTTTGTAATTATTAGTTTTATTAGATGTATTATTTGGTAATTTATGATATATATTCCCCCCTGTGACAGAACAGCTAGTTCAATGACCTTGTGGGCCTTCTTTGCCTCAGGAGAATCCAAGTTGGGTGCAGCTCTGACTTGAGAGCATGTCAGCAGGAGGAAATCTCCTGTCTGTTCTTGAAGTCTGTGAAGGGTCTTTGCCACAGCTTCATTAAAATTTTATGTTATAATCTAGCAAAGAAGTGCTCACATTCTGTACTGTTCCCAAGTGGGTTGCTCTTTACTTCCTCAAAAATATTTCAGAAAATATTCTTTTAAAAAACTGTTTATCATTGAGGGGTTTATTGGGCAGAAGCCATATGGAGATGTGATAATTTTAAAAAATTCAAGGTCTTTTTTAGAGAGAAATCCCCACATAAATGTAGAGGGCTTTATGTTATTGTTATTGTTGTTGGTGGTGGTGGTTTGTGTCTTATTTCAGCAGCATCCCCAGCTTATAACTAAGTGGGCTTGAGTCATGTTCTACTAGGACCTGTTATAAAAACACCCCAATGTCATAGATGTTGGAGTCTGCTGGAGCAGTGGTTTTCTAAGTGTGGTACCAATGCCAGCAGCTTCATACACATAGGATGGCTATGAATTCCCATGCACAAGAATTATCTGGAGTGGCGGGGGTAGTGGTTTCTTGATTGGCTAGTTTCCTCATTAGCCTAGAAGGTAAGAGGGATTCTGACAAAGGATACCATAAGAGTCACTGGCCTTTACCAGAATGGGAGGGGGCCTTCCCGGGAGGTGCTTGAAATCCTGTGATTGGAAGAGGCCAGGTAAAACCTGGTGGATGCTCTAGAACAGAATTCATAAAAGTAGCACCTGATAGCTGTATCCACACCACTCTATTTTATTTATTTATTTATTCTTTTTAACAAAAATTTATATTGGAACACAGTTAGCAAGGTATTTGTTGAAAGGTACTAGATTTGAACTCTCAATAAGTCATATAATCCATAATATTTGCTCCTGGTGATTTATAGAACATCATCATTCAATAATTTTTGCTATTATGGAAATGCTCCGTGTCTATCCTGCCTAATACAGTAGCTTCAAGCACATGATATTTTGGCATATAGATCCTGTGACAAAAAAAAAAAAAAAAAAACAACGGAGTTTGTCAATTTGATGGATTACATGGCCAATGGCCACAACATTGGGGAGCACCATTCTAGGACACCAAGGCAGAAAATGGAAGCATTTCCTCTAAAAACTGGAAAAAGACAGGGATGCCCGTTTCCACCACTTCTATTTAACATAATTCTTGAAACACTGGCCAGACCAATTAGACAAATAAAATAAATTAAAGGGATATGGATAGGTAAAGAAGAACTCAAATTAACACTATTTGCTGACAATATATTTCTATACCTAAAAGACTCAACATATTCCATCAGAAAACTGCTAGAACTAGTAAATGAAGTCAGTAAAGTAGCAGGATACAAAATCAACACCCATAAATCAAAGGAATTTCTGAACATCAACAAAAAATCCTCTGCAAAGGAAATGAGAAAAACTACTAATTTAGAATAGTATAAAAATTATAAAATCCTTGGGAATCAACCTAACAATAGCTGAAAGATCTCTACAATGAAAACTACAGAACCCTGAGAAAAAAAGATCAAAGAAGACATGAGAATATGGAAAGATCTAAATTTTTCTTGAATAGGCAGAATTAATATTGTCAAAATGACCACTTTACCAAAAGCACTGTACAGATTTAATGTAATTTCAATCAAAATCCCAATGACATTCCTCAGAGAAATAGAAACAGCAGTCATGAAATTTATCTGACAAAATAAGAGACCCAGGATAGCTAAAGCAATTTTTAGCAAGAAGAGTGAAGTAGGTGGCATCACTATACTGGACCTTAAACTATGCTACAGATAAATAATAACAAAAAAACAGTATGGTATTGGCAACAAAATAGACTTGTAGACTAATGATATAGAATAGATAACACAGAGACCAATGCCCATAATTAGAGCTATCTTATATTTGACAAAAAGCATAAAAAATGTACATTGGAGAAAACGATATCCTCTTCAAAAAATAATGATGGGAAAATTGGAAATTTATATACAATAAAATAAAATTAAACCCCTATCTCTTACCATGCAAAATCTCAACCCAAATTGAATCAAGGACCTAGAAATTGAACCAGAGACACTGTGTATATTAAAAGAAAAAATAGGCCCAAATCTATCTGGTTAGTGTCTGACTTTCTTAATACGACTTCAGAGCACTATGATTTATATTAAGCAACAATAAATACTATGGATTTCAATTAAAAAGGTTCTTTTCAGCAAAAGAAACAATTGGTTAAGTAAATAGGGAGCCTACTAATTGGGAACAAATTCTTACCACATGCACATCAGATATAGAACTAATTTATAGAATATATAAAGAACTCAAAAATCTGCAAACCAAAACAACAAATTACCCAATCAATATATGAGCCAAATAACTGAACAGACAATTCTCAGAAGATGATATCCAATCAATTGACACACATATAAAAAATTGCTCAACGTGTCTAGCAATTTGATAAATGCAAATCAAAACTACTCTGATTTCATCTTACTCCAGTCATTTAAGAATAAAAACAACAATAATTGTTGGTGAGGGTGTGGTAAAAGGCATACAATGCTGGTGGGACTTCAAATTGGTGCAGCCATTCTGGAAAGCAGTATGGAGATTCCTTGAAAAAATTGGAATGGAACCATTTGACAGAGCAATCCCACTCCTTGTTCTTACACAAAAGACTTAAAAACAGCATACTACAGGGACACTGTCACATCAATATTTATAGCAGCACATTTCACAATAGCTAAACTGTGTAGCCATAATAGATGTCCTTCAGTAGATAAATGGAAAAAATGTGGCATATGTACACAATGGAATATTACTCGCCATTAAAGGGAATAAAATCATGACTTTTGCAGAAAAAAATGATGGAGCTGAAGAATATAATGCTAAGTAAAATTTACAAATCACCCCAAAACAAACACCAAATGATTTTTCTGTAAGGATGCTAATTCATAGCATTATGTGGGAGGGAACAGAATGGAAGGATTACATAAACTTCAGATAAGGAAAAGGATAAAAGGGGAGAGAGGGGAAGGAAGGGGGCATGGAGGTAAAAAAGACAGTGGAATGTAATTATTATCATCACCCTAAGTACATGTATGAAGCCACACAAGATATAATTCTACTTTGTGTACAACCAGAGATGTGAAAAATTGTGCTCAATACATGTAATAAATGAAGGAAGTTGAGTTGATATTCTACTTTTGCTAAAATTTAGAAGATGCATAACATGAAGGGGATAATGATAGGTGCTTAGTCCATGTTGACTGGGTGACAGATGAGGTAATGGGTTTGGTTTGCTGTAGAGTTCAGCTTATTGCAATAAGAATGTATGCATGCTGAGAGGCTGGCACAGTATCATTCTGAGACTATGTGTTTTGCTACTTTGAAAAAAGGGGGAAAAATAGGTTATATAGAGCATAAGACAAGCATAAATACATGTAATATGAATTGTAATGCATTATGTTGTCATATTTAAAAAATAATTTAAAAAATGAATACATAAAAAATAATAACATAAATATTAGGTCATTAAGTGGTGTCATAAATTAAGCAATCCCCAACATCTTATTCATACATAAAGGTTTACTTAAAAATTTAATAATTCATTTTAAAAGAAAAGTAAAACACTACCTTCAAAGATAATAACATTTGACAGAAGTAGATTTTGGTGGTTGAGTTTTGTTTTTTTTTTTTTTTTTGCATTGATAATATGACTGACTTTGAACATGCAAGTGTTCTCTAGTGAAAGCACTGAGCCTTTACAGGTACTTTCCGTTTGTTAAAAAGTTATCGATAGTGAGTGGGGGATGGGTAGAAACTATGGTGTTTGCAGTGAACTGGCCTTGATGGATGGCACCCTTACTATGTCAGGGCAGACTGTAATTAAAGAATGATGGAAGATTCATAAAGGGAGGTGTGATTAGTGTAGGAATATGCACTGGCATTTATACCATAGAAGGTGTAGTATTGGTTTGCAGGTGGAGTCAAGAGAGAGACAGTTAACTAAGGGCAATATGGAAAAGTACAGGTACAGAGTCTAGCAATTTTTAGGTGGCTTGGTCTTCTACAGAAAAGCCTCCCCTCCACACAGGAACATAGGCCAATTCCCTTTGCCTAGTTCCCTACACAGAGGTCTGGTGTGTTTCCTGCTCTGAGAAACCTCACACATATACTTGCCTTGTGCTATATATAACCTCTTTTTTCCCATTTCTGCAAACTAGCAAAGCACATATTCTCAGAGTGATACTGTGCCAGTCTCTCAGCACCCACACATACTTATTCAATAAGCTGAACTCTATAGCAAACTCTACCCATTACCTCATCTGCCACCTAGTCAACATGGACCCAAGCACCTCTCATTATCCCCTTTATTTTCTGCATCTTCTAAATTATACCAAAGTGGGAAATCAACTCAACTTCACAATGGCAAACAGAAATTTGATGGTTCTCCTATAGCACATCCCTGAAAACACAGGGTGTAGAGACTCTTTTCATTCTTCCCCCTGTCAAATCCAAAGAGCATTGTATTATCTCTATACCCTCATCCCATTCAAATAAAACCAAGGCCTACAAATCTCAAGACAGAGAGGACACTAACTAGGCTTTCTGTCAAAAATAATAAGGAAATGAATAAATGAATTAGAAAAACCAGTATGACATGCTACCAGTTTATTGCTCATCACAACTGCTTTCAAGAGAAAACATTCTAAGGTTTTGAAGTAATGGTGAAGATGGTGTTTGTAGCTCTGCATAGAGCGCAGGTCCATAACTGAGAGGCTCAGTGTGGCCATTGGTTTCTCATAAACACAAGGTTTGGAGTGTCCAATTTATTTTAACAGAGTTTTTATCTTTTTTTTTTTAGTTAAATCTAATGTGGATTGCTTTGCAACATAAGAAAAGGTTAAAGGGTAACTCTTACATTTGTAATGTAGTAGTTGTCAACTAAGTGAAAGTTTGCTTTAATAGCTAAAATGTTCTAATGGCTTCATTTAGGTACACTTAAAATTATGCACACACATTTATCCTACGTATGAGTATGTTTTGATAAGTATAACCCATGGATCAATTTCCACATTCTCAGGAATACCATAAACAAAATATGTTAAATGTGAAACATTCAATACACACATACACACACCCACACACACAAAAAAAACTTTTTCTAGGAGGAATTGGTAGTTCTGGCCTTATTACTAGTGTATCAGGGTTAGGCAGGATTCAGGAAGTGCTAAAATCTCACTCAGGCTTAGAATAGTTTACTGGAGTCCTCCCTATTTCACCTATAATACAAGCTAGAGTGAACTTCATCTGTCAGCAACAGCAATTGGGAAAATATGCTGGCAGATTTTTTTTTGAGATAAATTGACAGCTTTGATATTTGGGTATTTTTGTGTCTTGGTCACAGCTGATGAAACACTTGTGAAAAATTTTATGGCTCCTAGATATCACCATTTTTTTTGTATCATTTCTTTCATATTTCCTTCTTTTTTTCTTTTTTATGGTGCTAGAGATTGAACCCAGGGCCTTGTGCATACAAGGCAAGCACTCTAAAAACTGAGCAACATCCTCAGCCCCTCTCTCACATTTCTGTTCACTAGAGGTGATGATGGTAATTGGGAATTTTGTCCCAAATGTTGTACATTACTTAAGACCGGACTAATATCCAGTGTATCTAAATCTCTCTACTCATTCATGATTTTGCCAAAGAGATACTCACCGTAGATTTTTTTTTTCCTTAAATTTATCTATAGATGGAGGGAGAGTGTCTCATTTAATATTCTGCTTTATTTTCAACATCATTCCCTGTTAATATTTGCTTTTTATAGTGTTGCTAAGTTTGGAACTGACTATCTTGCACATTCTGCACACACACTCTAACAGTGAACTTTGCCTCTATGTCCCAATTCTAACTTTAGGTTGGATAGATTCATTCATTCACGTCTAATGTTATTTTTCATATGGTCCGTTTTACATATGCCTTTCTATTGCTCTTAACAATTCTATTGATCTACATATGGTTTCAGATTTGTTTTATATTATGATATATTGGTCTGTATTATTGCAATATAGTTTCATAATATACATTAAATGTGTCTCATAACAATAACTATATTATTATTTTTTTTATTAAAGGTTTTGGGGTATTTTACATATATTTTATTTCTAAGATAATTTTTGGTCCCTTCTTTCTTTTATTTTATTTGGTACTTGGAATTAAACTCAGGGGAATTGAGCCACAGCCCCAAACATATTTTGTATGACATTTAGACACGGTATCTCACTAAATTGCTTAGGGCCTCACTTTTGCTGATGCTGGCTTTGAGCTCACAATACACCTCCCAAGGTACTGGGATTACAATTGTGCACCAACAGGTCCAGCTCTCTCCTTGTATTTAAAGAAAAACATGCTAAAATTTTGATAGGAAAATATTATATATTAAATTGAGTTAAAATAATTGTCTTTGTAATGATTAGTTTTATTTACACACATTCTATTTTATGTGCTTTTGTACATTTTTATTTTGTTTGTGATAAGTTCCACATATTTTCCTTGAAATCCATTATACATGTGATGTATTGAACAGATGTAACTTCAGTATAATACTTATGTGGTATTTTGTACTCTAATTAAACCAAAAATCTTTCTGGGATCCAGAACCATTTTTTCTCAAACTTTATTATTTTTATTTTTCTGAATCACCTCCTGTTTCCTCCTAGGCCACACATTTCTACTGTATTGACAAGTATAGCTCTAGTCTTATGCTATCACATACTTGTACACTGTCATTTTACACACATACTATAATTTCTACAGGTCTAAGCTGCTTGGTGAGAAATATATATATATATATATATATATATATATATATATATATATATATATAGTTTTCATGATGAAATAACAGCAATTTCTACTCCATCTTTAGTTCATGATAATTTGTTCTGTGTCCTCATGAATACATTGTATTCTTTTTGTTGTTTTTGTTTCTTACTGGAAATTTAAATCAGGGGCACACAGAGACTGGGTCACACATAGTTGCTTAGGGCCTTGCTATGATTCTGAGGCTGGCTTTAAACTCAGGATTATCTTGCCTTAGCCTTACAATCCATTGGGATTAGTGGTGTGTGTCATGGAACCTGGTTCTATTTTATTTTTATATTGAAATATATATTACTTCTGATAATAATTTATTCTTGATATTAAGAAAGCATAGAATACCATTTTCCCCCACAAATAACTCCCCCTTTTTTTGGAAAAGATGTCAATTTTTTTGGAAAAGATGTCAATACTGCTAGGTGTATAATTTATTAATGTCTAAATGGCAAGTTTATTATTATTATTATTATTATTATTATTATTATTATTATTATTATTATCATGCTATGTATTAGTTACAAAACTTTATCTCTTCATATTATTATAAGGTATATACTCTTATCTATAACTTTATAGCATATATCATTGTGTATCAAAATGACCTTTTGGGGGTTGGGAGGTGAGGGGAAGGATCATGGGGTTAAAAATGATGGTGGAATATGATGTATATTGTTATATAAAGTATATGTATGAAGAAGTGAATTCATGTAAATATAATTTGTATAAAACCAGAGAAATGAAAAATTGTGCTGTATATGTGTAATAAGAATTGTAATGCATTCTGTTATCATATATAATTAAAAAATATTTAAAAATTAAAGATAAATGATGGCATTATGTTCTTTGTACTTTATGAAGTACAAAATGTATCCTGAACATTTGGTAATACATAAACCTAGATGTAGGTATTTATAGTGTTGTCAGAAAAATTAAATAAATATTGTAGAGTTCATTTTTGCAATGTATACTCATAATTATATGAGATGCATTTTGTACATATACATGTACACTACCATCATATATAATTAAAAATGATTACTACATCTCACATTAACTACATTTATTTCAAATTAATTTGTCTTTTGAAGGCACTGATATATGACACTCCTTGATATGTACACTTGGTGTGTCCTCAAATTTGTCAATTTTATGTATTATGTTCTTTCCTTTATTCTCCTTTTTATAGAATTTATTTTTCCAAATTATTGAGATTAATAAATTTTAAACAATTCAGTATAACAGTGCAGTCTGTAGATTTTCTTTTTTAACCTAAGACAAAATACATCCCAATTTTAATAGGCTTATTGTTATGTAAATGACTTTTAAAAAGCTGTATATATAACACCCTTACCTGACCTTACTCTGGACTATTGATATCTGGGTGGAGTGGATCTCAAAGTGATCCATGGAAAAGGCAGAACAGGGATGGATCAAGATGTGACCTTGGTGGATACTGAGTATGTAGTAGTGAGTATTCATGAAAAAGTATTGGTGGAATAGGTACAGGTAGAGAAAAAAGTGCTGTGAAGGAAAGAGAGAAAGAATGACCAACTCAAGAGTTCAGATTTAAAAAGTCTAATGGTGGATCAATGGTAGTATGAGGGTAAATGGTAGTTTCTTTGGAGGCAGAAATAAGGTAGAAGTGAAAGAAAAAGGTAACTCTGGCACAGTCCCCAAGAGAAAGAGTCAAATGAACACTACTCTCTCTCTCTCTCTCTCTCTCTCTCTCTCTCTATATATATATATATATATATATATATATATATATATATATATATAACTTCTATAACATTAGATTAAAGTCAGCCAGCCTCAGCAATTTAGTGAGGCTCTATGAAAATCAGTGAAACCCTTTTTCTTTATAGAATATTTTATTAAAGGCTGAGAGTGTTTCTTAGTAAAAAAGCATATCTGATTTCAATTTGTCATATGAGAGAGAGAGAGAGAGAGAGAGAGAGAGATCTTGCAAAAATTAAAAACATTAATCAGTGACACTGTTAGTTGCCGCAGTCTGGCTGGGCACAAAATCACGAGCCACTCACAGCCTTGTAGATTCAAACAGCAATTCTTTATTCCTGAACTGTCACCAGCACTCTACACGCAGTTTCTGGGGAAAAAGCACTTCCACTGGGCTCTGCATCCCAAAATACTCTCTGAATCCCGCGAGAACTCAAAGGGAACTCAAGGAGCGGGTGGGGCCTGAGGCAGCAGGATATGCCCTAGTCCCAGCAGGGTCCTCCTTAAACCTGGAACTGCCCTAAACCCAAGGAGCAGGCGCCTGAGGCAGCAGGATACTCCATTTCCCAGCAGGATACACCCTAAACCTGGACCCACCCTAATCCAGCAGGATTCTCCCTAAACCCGGATCCATCCTTGTCCTTGAGCAGGGTCACCTTACTCAAACATACATGCAATGTCACTGCAAATGACCTGGGTCCAAGGCAAGCCCATTTCCACAATGGAGAGTCCTCTGTCTAAGCAACATGGGGTAAGCTGACAAGGAAATTGCCATGAGTCATTCTTTCTTTGCTATGGGTCTCAGCAGTTAGTGTCAAGGATTAAATAATTTAAACGTAATAGTGAGCTAGTTGGAAAACTCATCTAGGTTATTAACTACTGCTTGGGAAGTTAGTCTACTCTCCAAAATATAAAAGTTAGAGAGAAATTCTTTATTAAAGTGTATATAAGAAAAAAGAGGAGTTTTGACACAGCTTTTAGATGACCCAGACTGGGTCAACTTTAGCAGGTGATTAGGGTTCTGCAAAGATGATAAATCCTTGAGTTATTTGGAATAATGTGATTTTATCTAGTCTTCATAAATGAAGATTGAGGTCTAATATAAATCAGGCTTGGTAAAGGAAAAACATTTCAATGAAAAGTAAATGTATGAATAAACACATAAAACAATATTTAACCAAAAGTCAACCTTCAGAATATTTATGGAATTATGTAATGACCAGTAATGTAAAAACAATGAAAACTAAAGAAAAAGTGAATTAATAAAAAACAAATAAATAATGTAATGAATGAATTAATTAATGAATAGCTAACAAGTGCAAAGATGTAATGTGACTGGAATTGTCAAAGTCAGCTTGTAGCCATGAAAAAGTGTAAAGGTACATAGAAATGGTGTTTTACTACTTACTGAGACATACCCTATGAACTATAAATTCCACTCCTAGGTGGGAAGAGTTAAACACAGAACCCATTCACCTGGCTCTCTCACTTGGGAACTGTGCAAAAAATTACCTTTTTCTTTCCCTCAAATTTTATTGCTGCTTCCAAGAACACTACCCTCTATATTCACGCTATCATTGTAGACTTGTAGCATGTGAACCCCTCTACTGTTCAAGTTTTTCTTCTTTTTTTCATTGCTCTTTTTCTCCCTACCCCCATATCATCCACCAATACTTCTTTTGTATAGCAAAATCTACATACTCAGCAATCACCAGTCTTATATCTTACTATATCCATTTCCTACCTTGTGCATGACCACTTTGAGATCCCCTCCATGAAAACATCAATAGTCGAAAGTGATCAGAATGGGGGTAAAAATTGCAGAATATTAAATGTCAGTTACACAACAAGAAAGCTATAAAAAGTGGGCTTCATTTAAAGTTGAAAATAAAAAGAAAATCTTTAGACTTCACTAGTTAAAATAAAGGATCAAAAATTTATGAGTCTCAATAATTTGAATTATACTTGTGAGTCAAGTTTTTGGGGGAAGGGATATAAGAACATTGCTGAAGAGTTTAAAGTTCAAACTGTTTTTTTTTTATGAGACAAAGAATAAAAAAATTAAAAAAATATATTAAAGTAATTTGATATCATTTTCATAAAAATATATATACATATTTATTCACAAATTGCTTTAACCTTATAAACAGTTATAAGTGTCAATACATTTCTCGCTGGGCGAGGTCCTATTATTGGAAGAAAACTTTGCCTTAAAATAACCCCATACAGAGGCATTTAATGCAATTAACAGGCCTTAAATAATAATAATAATAATAATAATAATAATAATAATAATAATAATAATAATAAGTGAGGTGGGGAGGATTTTAGGTTGTGAAGCATACCTGTAATATAAGTTACTTGAAAAGACATCACAGGAGAATTTTATACATTTTCTGAAGACATATATGTATATATTATTTATAAAAAGTGTTTATGAGTTCTGTAGTGAGGGTGCACAAGTCCAATACAATTTTTTTTTTTTCTTGAATTTTTTTTTGTTGTAGATGGACACAGTATCATTAGTAGTTTCTTTGTTGGCTTTTTTTAATATTTAGTTTTAGTTTTTGGCGGACACAAATTCTTTGTTTGTATGTGGTGCTGAGGATCGAACCTGGGCCGCCCGCATGCCAGGCGAGTGTGCTACAGCTTGAGCCACATCCCCCTCTTGGGTGGCTTTTTAATACGGTGCTTCGTGTTCAACCAAGTACCTCATACATGCTAGGGATGTTCTCTACCACTGATCCATAACCCTAGTCCCCAAAGTCCGTTGCTTAATGTATTTTTTTGGCGGGAGTGTATGTGTGTAGTGCAGGGGATTGAATCCATGGCCTTATATAAGCAAAACAAGCACTCTACTGACTAAGCTATATTCTCAGCCCTGATCTGTAGTCGGTTAACAATGACAATGGAGCAGCCTGTCATTCAGACATTGATTCTGTGCCCACTTAGCTCAGATTGGAGGCAGTGCCTGAAGCCTTGACCAATCAGTCACTTAGGTGAGAACTGTCCAATCCTCATGCAGCCAGTGATGAGGGGGAGGGCTTCCACAATCTTCTGTTCCCTTGGTGTCTGGAACCCGCCATTTTAAAAATCTTTTTGTAGGCTTCTGTTCTGTATCCGGAGCCCAGGTGTCTGTGCTATGCAGAATCTGAAAACAAACCACAGGGAGAACGCTGAGAACACTGAGAGCCATGAAACAGTAAGTGTGCCTTGTTATCTTGAGACTGTGTAGGAAGGGGGCTTAAAACTGACAGGAGTGGCAATGGTGGAAACTGGCAGTCCTGGATAGCGACTCCTCCTGGTCCTCTCCAGAGTCTTGTCGCCAGAGGGTCTCTCTGTGGTAGCTTAGCCTTCACCTCCCTCTGACTAGTCTAGTGAGGTTTAGATCAGCAGTCGAAAACCTGGGCATCTTATTCCATAATTGTATGGTGTTTTCAGCTTCTTTCTAAAGCCCTTTGTGGGCTTCCATGTGCCATGAGTCCAGCATGTCTCCAGATTTCATAGTGAAGACTGAGATAATTACCAGGAGAGAACTACAAATCCATTTATTGTATTCATGCATGAGAGAGGCTGTTAATTTTAGGGCTTGTTACTCATGAGGGTTTGTTTGCTTGTTTGTTTGTTTATTATTATTATTATTATTTTTGAGTGTATGTTGTTTTCTTTTTGGTACCATAAATTCAACCCATAGGTGTTCATCCACAGATTCACATTCCCACCCCTTTTTAAATATTTTTATTTAGAGACAGGGTCCCTTTGAATTTCTTAGGGCCTCACAAGTTTGATGATGCTGGCTTTTAACTCATTCTCTTCATGAGTCCTGAGATTTTTAAATGTAGCAGAAGCAGTATCTCAAATCCAAAACCAAAATCTGAAATCCAAAACTTCAGTTTAGCTCTCCATAGTTCTTAGAATAAACCCCTAGTTTTCTTGCTCTCTGTTCACATATCCAAAACTAGGGTTCTCTGTTCACAGAAAATAAGTATAAAATAGAATAGATAGTATAATGACCATGTAATGTAGATAATGGGCCTCACTCAAACACACCTGGTGGCTAACCTAAAGATGTTAATGAGCACCATTAAGGCCTATTTCAAATGTAAAAGACCTTGAAGCCCACTTGTGGGAACACCTTCAACAAAGTCCTTTGTCCCAGGGGTGATTCCTGATTGAATTTGAAGAAAAAAAGATGGGTCATAGAAAGAATGAAAGTGAACCCATATAGTAGTCAGGATGCCTTTTCCAAAGCCTATTCTAAATGCATTATGCTTCCTGTTCTGCCCAAAACCATTAGTAAACTTCTAAGATGGCACACAATAATGAGTTTTTTTTTTTTTTTCTGGTATCCTTCCTCATACTACCTGGTGGGCATTCTATTTCTTCTTGCTTAAATAGATTCTTTTTTTTTCTTCAAAATTTATGAGACAAACACCCTTATTCAATTTGCAAACTGAGAAATTTTGGTTAATGTCAAAACTCCACTTTCAGCATTATTAATCATTTTCCCATGTTTTATTTCAAATGTATGCATCATTTATAATGTTTTTCTTCAAGAACTGGAGGGCATTTTTAAAAGATTTTAATTTTTTTAAAGAGAGAGAGAGAGAGAGAGAGAGAGAGAGAGAGAGAGAGAGGAAGAGAGGAGAAGAGAAGAGAGAGAATTTTAATATTTATTTTTCAGTTTTTGGTGGACACAACATCATTGTTTGTATGTGGTGCTGAGGATTGAACCTGGGCCACACGCATGCCAGGTGAGTGCACTACCGCTTGAGCCATATCCCCAGCCCTAAAAGATTTTAATTTATCATTCTGAGATTTTCATGTGAGAAGAAAGCAGAATAAAAGTAGGTGACATTAAAAATAATGAATCTTTCCTAAATGAGGTTTATGTGTCCCAATTAAGGATTTTTAAAAACTGTAATGGGTCATCAATTGAGGGTTTATTTATTCATTAATTTGTTTGTTTATTTATTTATGGTCAGGCAATCTGGGGTTGTGGCTCAGTGGTAGAGCACTCACCTAGCACGTGCAAGGTCTTGGGTTCGATTCTCAGCACCACATAAAAATAAGTAAATAAAAAATAAATAAATAAATAACCCACACAAACATTCCAAATATTTCAGGAAACTCTTTTATTCTGGTGTGGCAGGAAAAAATAAAAGTGGGACTAACTTGAATTTAAATTACATGCAATTTCAATCTCTCTCTCTCTCTCTCTCTCTCTGTACTGGGGATTGACCCCAGGGCCTCATGCTTAGAAGGCAAGCACTCTACAAGCTGAGCTATTTACTCAGCCCCATTTTTTTGGGGGGGAGACTGGGGATTGAAGTCAGGGGCACTCTACCACTGAGCCACATCCATACCCTTATTTTGTATTTTACTTAGAGACAGGGTTTCACTGAGTTGCTTAGTGCCTCACCATTGATGAGACTGGTTTTGAATTCATGATCCTTATGTCTCAGTCTTGTAAACAGCTGATATTACAGGCATGCACCACCATGCCTGGCCAACTTCAATCTTTTTTTTTTTAAAGAGAGAGTGTGTGTGAGAGAGAGAGAGAGGGAGAGAGAGATTTTTTTTTAATTTAATATTTATTTTTCAGTTTTGGGCGGACACATCATCTTTGTATGTGGTGCTGAGGATCGAACCCGGGCTGCACACATGCCAGGCGAGCCCACCACCACTTGAGCCACATCCCCAGCCCCAAACAACTTCAATCTTAAGGGCTAAATTACACTCAGTTTAGATCAAAGTCCATGTCAATATCTTGGAGATATATATATATATATATATATATATATATATATATATATATATATATATATATATATAATGTTGTTGATAGACCTTATATTCCAGTGCCTCACATGTGCCAGAGAAGTGAGCTCCACTGAGCCCCAGCCCCAGCCCCCTGGTACATTTTTCATGGGGGATATTGGAGATTGAACTCACGAACACTTGACTACTAAGACAAATCCCCAGGATTTTTTTTTTTTTTACTTTATTTAGAGACAGGATCTCACTGTGTTTCTTAGCACCTCATTTCTGCTAAGACTGGCTTTGAAATTTTGATAATTCTTCCTCAGCCTCTTCAGCAACTGGGATTACAGGCTTGCACTAACACACCCAGCACCTGGTACATTTTTAATACCAGTTTTATGTAGATTTTAACCAGTAGCCTTAACTTTTTTTCTAATATATATTTGATTTGAATCCATAACCCAGAAATCAGTGAAACAGAATCTATTTTTTTATCTGCAACTCTGCTTTTGGTTATGTCAGTGTCTGAGTTAATATTCCCCATTAAAGAATTTACTATGTGTTGTGTTCTCATTCTGACTTCCCATATGACCTTGTTCTGAGTTTTAGAATATCTGAAACATGGTTCCCAGAGATTCCAAATTTTTTGGAGTATTTAGAAAACACCACTCTCTGAGTCTTGTCTTCTAGGGACCAGTTTGGATTTTAAGTGTGTAGCTTCTGAAGGGATGGACTAATTGGATGCTTTGCAACTGGAAGGCATTTTCTGATATACTTTCTATCTAAAAGGTACTTTATTTGTTTCCTTTTATTAGATACTGTGAATAAAGGTACAATAAAAAATAGATGTGTGGCAATATATTTAGCAAAAGGATTCCAAATTTTTTACATATATACCCAAATTTATTATGACTGGATTGTATGGCATTTTTTTTACAGACAATTATTATTATTATTTTTTATTTATTTAAATACTGTAGATTAACCCCAGGGCAATTTACCAGTGTGCTACATACCCAGTCTCCAACACTTTTATTTATTTATTTATTTTTGAGAGGGGGTTTTACTGAATTTCTTAGGACCTTGCCAAGTTCTTCAAGCTGGTCTTTAACTTGAGAATAAAGCCCTAGTTTTCTACCTCTTATTCTCCTAAGCCACTGGGAGTACAGGCATGTACGATTTTGCACTACTACCCCAAATTATTACTAGTGGATTATGTGGCATTTTTATTTGGGGCTTTTAAAGAACCTTAACACTTTTATTAAAAAATATTTATTAAATTTATATTGTCACCAAAATTTTACATATTTTTGTACCCTTGAATCCCTATTAATTATGAAATATTTGCTTGGTTTTGTATGGTTTGGTGCTGGGTATTGAACTCAGCGTTGCATACAACTGAGACACATCCACATTCTTTTTTATGTTATATTTTGAGACAGGCTCTCATTAAGTTGATTGTAGCCTTGTTATGTTACTGAGGCTGTCTTTGTACTAACAATTCTGTGTCATTTCCCATAGCTTCTAGAATTTCAGGCATATGCCACCACACATGACAATTTTAGATTTTTATAATAGCCATTCCAACAGCACTGCATAGGCTGAATAAAATCTATTTGATTAATGCATTGAATCCCTGAGGCAAGTTTATGTGAAGTCGCCCATGTAGGAGTGTTGTGTAAAGATTAGCAAGGATTGTGGAATGTGATAGACATTATTATCTAAAGTACATATATGGGGCTGGGGATGTGGCTCAAGTGGTAGTGCACTTGCCTGGCATGCGTGCAGCCAGGGTTCTATCCTCAGCACCACATACAAACAAAAATGTTGTGTCCGCAGAACACTAAAAAATAAAAATAATAAAATTCTCTCTCTCTCTCTCTCTCTCTCTCTCTCTCTCTCTCTCTCTCTCTGTCTCTCTCTCTCCCTCTCTCTCTGTCTCTCTCTCTTAAAAAATAAAGTACATATATGAAGACAGGAATTGATGTAAACATACTTTATATACAAACAGAGGTATGAAAAATTGTTCTATATGTGTAATAAGAATTGCGATGCATTCCATTGTCATGTATTTAAAAAATAAAACAAAAAAAAATCTTTATATATTGCTGACAATCAAACTCAGTGCTTTGCACATGCTAGCAAAGTAGTCAACAACTGAAACACAACTCCATCCCATGTACCCAGCTTTTTATACTCTCTCTGTAGTAATCAGAAACAACTTTAAAATTAAAATTGCATTTATATCACTTTTCCTAGTACAGTAATGTATTACTAACTAAAATTATTCTTTGTATTTAAAAAAAAAAATAATCTAATGGATGACTGTTATTTTTTCCATGGATTATTTTATCACTTCTTTAGGCCTTGGTGAAGGGTCTTTTTTTTCAGAATATAGATTCCTTCTATTATCAAATGGGTCCATGCTAACTGTGTTGAAAATAGTGATTCTAAAACTTCACACAATGCACACATTTCCAAGAGTATAGGGGAAAGGGAAAGACAATATTCACAACCAAGAAACCATTTCCCATGGAAGCACAGTATCAGTGTCCAACCTGGAGTGTAATCTAGATCTTTCAGTGGTAAGGTTGTTTAAGAACCACAACCATAGGTTTTTGGGATCCTCTAAAGTACACTGAATGGCTTTAAATCACTTACTCTTCTTCAAAATAAAATTTCTGCTACCTACTTAAAAAATAAAGCACTATGAATGAGAAAGGTGAATGAGACTTAAGTTCTTTGGAGGTACTGAGGTTGACGTTTAATTATAGTTTATAAATAGTCAAATAAGAAGTGCCTTTGAGTTGTCTCAACTTTTCCAACACATGATATAGAATACTTAGATGAACTGACATGAAATAATGAAAATGCATTTCAGGGAAGTGATATCACAGAAATTTTCAGGGTAGAATCTTGGAAATGTGGGAAAAATATATTAATATATATATGCTTTTCTATAGAAAAAAAATAAGTGATAAGTACATGAGTATGAGGGTAAATTCAGTGTGCCTCATGCATTGTAGGTTGAAGGTAATGATAAAGTAGTAACTGAGGAGATCCAGAACTCTATAATCCTGGGAGACATTAATAGCAATTTAGAAAAAGAATATATAGTCAAATCCCTTTAGATTTGCCTATGTCCTCTGTTCCTCTTACGAATTTGATTCTGTCAAATGAGATTATGTGGGTATGGTTCTCTCTGAATTTATGTTTTTTTTTTGTTGTTGTTGTTGTTGTTTTGTTTTGTTTTTAGGATTATGTCAGCTATGTCATGTAAAGCCCTGTCTTAAACTCACTTTGGGGGCTCTTTTACTTCATGTTCTGGACTGCAGAGCAGAGACTCACCTCACTCATTCTGTGCAATGAATTGACTTTTGTTAATCTTTGCAAACAATGGTTGGAAGAACAAGCATATTGGAGGGTCTTTCATATCCTATAATATAGTTGTCATATCCTGTGAGTTAAAGGGTAGTTACTTGCTATTTTAGAAACATCTTCCCTATGAGAAGGGCTTATCTATATATTTTTTTTTTGTTTTGGAAGCCCCATAAACATAGAAGAGAAGCATTTATGGTTACAAACAAAGGAATGCCTGAAGCCATTAGATATGAGAAAATACAAAAAAATAAAATCTTCTCTTAGAGCTTTTAGAGGTAAAAAGTTTATTTCTGTTTTGTGTAAAATAACTAAAATTTCTCTTTGGTCTGACAATCTTTTGATGTTTTAAACTTGCTTGTAATTTCTACCTGTGTTTTGAATTCACCTATGCCTGGCTATCCCTTACCAGATAACAACCCTCTCTAAAACCTTACTGGTGCCTCATAAATTCTGGCTCCTGCTGACCAAATAACAATTCTCTCTAAATCTCAGTGGCAACTTATAAATTCTAATGTCTGGAGCTGAATTTATTTTCCACCTTGAAATGTTAGCCACGTAGATCCTTAACCTGCTATTTGCCTTTGTATTATGATTGTCAAAATCTTGTTAGCTGTAAGTACCTTAGACACCCACCTCCTTTGTAACTTTTTGTGCTGTAGAAACGTTTTCCTGATGATCAGGGGGATGATCTCTAGCATGGAATCTTGTAAGAGACAGTCCTGGCCAGCTTTTGTGTACACAATACAATCTTGATTCAATTTGATTTAAAATTTGAGTTGGTGGTGTTTTGTGTTTTGGTTTAACATTAACCTTTTTTTAAATGTCATTGTAAATAGAACCAAAGAACACAACAAAACTCCTGTAAACGAGCCAGGTGCATAAAAATAGTCTTTCTTTACTGAAAGCACAGTATTCATTATAGAAATGATATAAACTTAAAAATTAATTAAAAGATATCTCAAATATCAAGTGAGTTTAGGAGTTAGAAATTTTTTTTTTTCTTTCATAATATAGGTAGTAAAATAGGACAAAAGAGAAAATGTGAAGCATAAATATATTAAGTAATATGCAAAAAAATCACAAATATTTATTACAAAAAAATCATATCTACAGAAATGGTTCAAAAGAAGCAGTCTTTTTGTCAGGAATAAACATTTGGACAGGAATGGAAGTTTTGGTTCTCTTTTTAAGTAGTTTTACTCCTAGTGAATAATCTTTACACTATTTCTTCATGTTTCTGGTTGGAATTAATTATAATTCATATATCTTCAAAAAAGGTACTGAATGCAGAAAAATATTATTGCTCATGTTTAAATCACCTCCATTATTTGATCTTTCCCTTTTTAAACCAAAAATCTGCATAAAACCATCTCTTAATAAATATATCTATCTCTGTATATTAGCAGCAACTGAGTTATAAAAATTGCTATGATAACTTGTCTCTTAATGTACTTCAAGACTATGAATTTGCTACTTAGCACTTAGGTATAAGTCTCTATGATGTTCTCTAGTTATTTATGTCACTCTGCCAAGTTTTATACCAAGCTCTTAGTATGTGCCTTAATTACTCTGTGTAGCAATGTAGGATTTATGTCCTATTTGTGACACTTTGTTCCCAGAACTGTGTCTAAAGGGATATTGTAAAAATGATTATTTAGGAAAAAAATCTATCTAATATTATATTTTATTTTATATTTATTTATATATTTATGTATACATATTTTTATTTTTAGAAACACCCTTTGGTCTGAAACTACAGTGATACTAGTGTATTTTAGCTTGAATTGGTTGTGAGAATCAAACTAACAAGACTTTTATGTGTGTTGGTTGGTGATTTCTGCAACCTCAGGAACCTAGTGAATAATAGCAGAAATAAATAAGTAACTCTTTAGTTTGATGCAAAACCACGAAACCAGATGATGTTTTGCTTCTGCTTTCTATTTTGATTATCAGAAACATACCTTTAAATTTACATGGAACTCTTTTGGAATTCTGTTCTGTTAGTTCTTCTAAAAACATCAATGAAACTGAAAAATAATGCAGGAAAGATAAATAATTAATTTCAAACAATTCATTTCTTAAAATAAATAATTTTTTTCAAATCACCAAAAATTCTGAAAAGTTAGAAAAGTTAAAAGCTTTAGAAATATCCTAATGCAATTTCTCTTTTGCTTAGAACAGTAGACTATATCTCCAACTCATTCTTCTCTATAATTGGACTGTGCGCAAATATGAAAAAAAAAAAAAGTACTAAGAAGCCCCAAATGGCTTATAAGTTTTAAAATCCTGAAAGGAGTTCAAATCTGCCATTTTTCTACTTTACAAAATACAAAATCTTAAATTTGTGTACTTAACAATCATTTGCAGAAGTGTAATTCAAAATGACCTAAAAAAATGAAAAATATCATTGAAGGACTGACCCACTGAACATGAGGGACTTATGATATTGAATCCCTTATATTAAATGTTTTTTTATCATTGTCAAAATTTTCCATGTTTATATTATCAATATATTAATCAAAATTTTTATGCATTTAATAACAAATATCTAATTTCCTATTTTATTCAGTCTTTTAAAAAAAATAGTAGTAATTAATATTAATAATTTAATTCTCATACTTGTGAAAGTATGAAACATATACTTTAAAAGCTATGGCTATAGCAAGTGAAAAATCCAGCCTAATTTCCTTTTAAGATTGGGAGCCATCTCATCACAAAGGCATGAAAAGTTAATTTCTGCTTCATCATAAATTACTGTGATTTGCTTGAAATGCCTACCGGTGCCTTGAACTCACCCATGTCTGGTTTTCCCTGATGAGATAACAATCCTCCCTGAAACTTTAGTGATGACTCATAAATTCTGGCTTTCACTGAACAAATAAAAAGTCACTCTGAAACTTTAGTGGTGGATCATAAATTCTGATGTTTTGATCTAAATTTACTCCCTAAGTGCTAAACCATTCAGACCATTAACCTACTACGTGTCTTTGTATTATGCTTGTGAAAATCCTGTTATTCGTGTAAGTTCTCAAGTCACCCCCCTTTTGTAACTTTTTGTGCTATAAAACTACAGTCCTAGAGAATTGGAGTGCTGAATTCTTTTTCCATGGGTTTCAGGAGAGACTGTTATGCTCAAATGCGGGACCACCAAAAGACCACTAGAGACCAATATCAATGTAAGCACCAAAGAGGTGTTTATTCCAAGCTAGCTCAGTCCTCCAGGCACACAGAAATTGGTGGCTTAGAGGCCCTGAGCCTGGGGTTTGCAGCAGTTTTATAACTCTTTGGGGAAGGCAGGAACCCCATATACATCATAGCATCTCTTAGCAAATCATCACACACCTTGGGAAAATCATAAACAACTCTAAAACATGATTAGCACATTCACTGGTGGGAACAAGTTGGGTAAGCACGATTGGTTAGTACAAGATGGGGATTCATTTGAACAGATTGGCTTAGGCCATGAGGGGATTATATGCTGAACTATATGGTTTTCCAAAATTTTATCAATCACCATAAACTACTGGAAGTTTCATTTGGAATCCCAGGAATTTTCCCAGTCTCATGCTGATTGGTGTCTGCTAGGGGGTTGCTATGGATCCCCACCTAGCCTGACTGAGTCTGGGACACCAGGCACAGCAGATCTCTCCTGTTATTTGTAGATAAACAACTCAGCAGGTTGGGTATGAGCCTAGGAGTCCTCTGTGTGTCTTTCCAAGGACAAGAGTCATGCCCCCTTCCTTGGACAGTCTTTGCTCTGAGGTAGAGGCTGGTTTCTCACCTTGTACCTTATGTTTTTTTTATGTATTTTTTTAGATGTAGCTGGACACAATACCTTTGTTTCACTTATTTATTTTTATGTGGTACTGAGGATTGAACCCAGGGTCTTGCACATGCGAGGTGAGCACTCTACTGCTGAGCCACAAGCCCAGCCCCTTATGTGTTGTTTTTGTGGGGCATTTTTACTTTAGGGGTTTTCTTCCCAGTTCAAAGTTCAATCTGTAACCTAAAAAGAACAGAGATCAAAAAAATAAATAAATAAAATTCGATAATTATTGTCAGTATTTTATATTAATTACTTAATAATATACAAGCATATATAATCCATAAACTGAAATGACTTTATATGTAAGTTTAAATGAAAATGTTCTGTTGGTTGGGTTAGTTCCCACTAATGGGAAAACAACCTTGCCTCAAAATAATAGCAGCCTTAGACTCTGGGGTACATTTCTCAGTTTAAAACAAAACAAAACAACAACAACAACAACAAAAAAAAACAGCACTCAACGACCTGAGATTCTAGCCCTTATTCATGCCTGGATTGGATAATATTCCCTGTCACTCAAAAAAGGGCTCACTTCTCTCAAATTCAATGTTCATGATCTGAAGCCCCTTCCAATCAAGAGCATTTTGTGGGAACTGTCCAATCGTGTGTCATCAGGGAGGAGGAGGGTGGGCTTTCACTTCTTATCTCCTGAGTCCTCCATTTTTGCCATCTGTAGTCTCATACTTCAGAGTCACAGGTTCTGCTGTGCAGGAATTGAGGATCCCAAGTAGCCCTACTCCTGAGAACCAGGAAATGGTGAGTGTGCATTGGCCTAGCAAGAGAGGCCGGGGGAGGAAGACTATTGGAACCTCAATACTGGCTGTGTTGAAAACAGGAGCTAGCACATTGGGACTCTGGGCAGTCTCTGGAGTCTGTAGGCTTTACTCCTCCACTTGGCCACTATGTCCTCAGTCCTACTGGCCAACCAGGTGGGGAACATGTCAGTGGTGGAGACTCTTTGCTGCCTTCCTTATGCTCAAAGGGCATCCTCAGAATCTGCATAAAATACTATGAGGTAGGAGTGTTCCTGCAGCCCAGTGTCTTACCAAATGCTGGAGATTGACAGGTGGAATAATTATCAAAATCAAGTCTCCAAGGTCCATTTTCCTGCAGGAAAGGAGCTGTCTTTTTTGGGTACCTAAATTCCTTTTTAGCTAGCTAATTTTCCTTTTGACATTCTTTTATTTTTACTTTCTTCATTATTATTATTTTGTTAAAGTTAGGTGAACTCAGGGACACTGTACTACTTAGCCATATCCTTGGTAGTGGAGCCAGATTTACAGATAGGTAGTTAGTGTAGTTAGGTAAATTAGGTCTAATATCCAGTAAAATCAAGAATGAACACCATATTGAGGATGGAGTCCAGCATAGGGGGAACTGAAAATGTCCCCAAGGCCCTGAGCCCATCCCAAGAAAATTTTAATGAAGCAGCTCACCACAAACATGGAGATGCTAATCCAAAAGCCTTTCCTGCCCAGATTACTCCTTCAGCCCACGTATCCTCCACACTTTGGGCCTTCCCACCTACATTCCAACACTGCAAGAAAACAGAACAAAGGACAGCAATGTGACAGGAATGCAAGATAGCTGAAGGAAGACCTTAGCTATAAGAAAGCTAAAAAGAACTTAGTTTAAAAAAAATCCCTTTCATGGATTCTACATCTTGGGTCCCCTTTTTCTTCTGGGGAGAAGTCCTTTCTACTGTCCTTTAATAAAGATTCTACTTTCCACTCTAAACTTGCCTTGGCACACTTCTCTGATGTTATACTTCAGCATTGGGGAAGAAAGGACTCTTCACCAGTAAACAGCCCTAACAGGTTTAAATTTATTTTGATAAAGGTCCTAGCTAAGTTGCTGAGATTATTTTTATTATGGTTTGATTTATCTACAATTTGCTATTGCAATAAACCATAGTGTTTTTACATACATATGTATTCATATGGGAATCTTATTTATATTATGATTCTTTATTATTGTAATATTATATTTTCACAATATATATGAATAGTAGGCCATGATAAGTTCTTTTTTTGCTCTTATAATTGAAAAGATTTTTGGCTAAAGTTACATATAACTTTGTAGATGAATTTTAAAAATTTATGCTTTGGTTTCTTACTTCATTTAAAGTAAAGCTTGATGATTTTTTTATTATTACATTTTTTAATTTTTTTATTGTTGGTTGTTCTTTATTACATTATTGTTGTATTTAATAGTCAGGTTTATTTTGACATAACCATAAAACATGAAATATAATTTGCTCCCCTTCAGTATCCAGTAGTTCCCCTTTACCTATTCTCCAAGTTTCTTCTATCGTATATTTATTTATAGTTTTTTTAAATTATTGCTTTATAGAATACACATAAAAGTAGACTTCACTGTGATATATTCATATTTGTGCATAGCAGTTTTGGTGAGATCTATTGTCGGTAATTTTGGGGGAAATGATAACCTTTGTAATGATGAGTTTTATTATTTACATGGGATGTATAATTCAGTCTTTTATGTGCTTTTTGTGACTTTTATTTTCTCATAAGTTCTACATATTTTGTTTCTAAAAATGTACATATGTGAAATACCACTTGCATAAAGCACCTATATAAAATTTATACATAGTGTTTTATGCTCTTTTTTAACTGGATATATTATGAAATGTGACTGGCCCCAGTGACCATTTTTCCTACAGATTATTATTTATCTCTTCCAAGATGTATATTGTATTGAGCCATGCCTTGGGCTTCAAGTGTTTGGATGAGTACCATTGCATACTTACATGTTATCATGATCACATATGCTCTAATTTCAGTAAGTCTCTGTGATGGGGAGTATCATGTATATTCAATAGCAAAATAGTTTCCACAGATAGATACTAATTTAAACTCATTTTGAGTTAATGATTATTAATTTGTTTTAAATGTTCATCAATATTACTTAATTTTTCCCATGGTGGGTTTTTATTTTATATTTCTTAAATTTCTAAATATTTTGAATTTTTATAGTTAATAAACATATCTCATGTATAAATTTGAAGTTCAGACTTTTGTCTTTTATATATTTTTGGCTTAAAAGATGAGAAAAGGATCCAAAAATGCAGCTAGAGATTGATTTGAAAAAAAAAAAAAAAAAAAGGTTTAAATTATTTTTTAAAATTGACTTTTTTCTTTACTCATCATTTATTTTAGGTTTCTTATATGATTGCAAGGGTAGGTTATTTAAAGTGGATTCTAGGGCTTATGTTTGTTAATTACTACAGGAAAAATAAATAAGAAATTTCTCTACACTATGGCTGCAGGAAAATGAATAAATTTCTTTAAAATCATATGGTAATAAAATTGTTAAATGACATACTTACTAAACATCCACTCCTTAAAAAAATTTTTTCTGTAATATTTTTGGCAGTGAATCATGAATTCTATTATCTGGATTTTGGAATTTAATATAAAATCATATGTAATAAAATTTGGCCAATCCTAGAAATATTCATACATAATTTGTTGTTTACTTAATGACATGTTGTGGAGATAGCAACTAATGAAAATATTTATTTTTAGAAATAGTTACTTTTTTGCTTTTCAGTTTCTAATAAGCCTTTTAGATTTATTTCCTTCCTGAGTCACTCAGGGCCACTGATGTTTTTTGTTTTTTTTTTTTTGTTTTGTTTTGTTTTTTTATTTTGTAATCTCCAGGCATTTACCCTCCTAAGAAATCTGTCTTGTGAGCTCTGTTTCTGAAGAGTTTCTTAACATGAAAGAAAAAAAAAGTCTTTATGTTGCCCCTGAAATGTATTCTCAATGCACTCTCTTCAAAATGGAGAGAAAATAATATTTCCCCAGACTGCCATCCCTGTGTCAGGAGGTAACAATGCATTGATGGTCTTTGAAGAAATTTCATACAGTTCTGTCTCTGGGTAGTTTTCTGTGGGCTGCTGAATTGCCATTTAATATCCAGATACCCATGTTTTTTCATATGTACTATGGGAATAATTTTAGAGGGCACAGATGAATAATGCTCTTCATGAGGCTATGAATACCTGTATGTTCTGTAGTGCACAGCTGACAAAGCCCCTGGAATACACTGTGCAGATTCTATTTGGTTAACCATTATCTGCCACTCACATGAATTTTCTTTCAAAAGCTTGTAATAACCTTTTCACTTTAGGCATCCATGTCATCCACATTCCCAATTATAAAAGTTTGAATCTTTTTTTTCTGAATTCCACGTTCCATTTCTCTTGTGGTTCAATGTGGTACAAATAACTATATATTTTTTCTTTCTTTTGCACTGTGTTTCTAATAAAAATGTTCTCTGCTCCAAACCTATATTTCCCATGTCCAGCTATGTTTAGAAAATGACATAGATAATTTATTTGATAATTTATAAAGGAGAGTTGAGAATAATTCTTGCTCGTGTTTCCCCTCCTTAGAAACTGAACCAGAAGTGTTCTTGGTACTGAAAAGGGAGGACCATAACCAATCATATATATTAAAAAAATGTTACTTGATTGTATATTCTCTTCTAAGAACTCTCTGTTCAGATCTTTGGCCCATTTCTTGATTGGGTTATTATTATTATTATTATTATTATTATTATTATCATCATCATCATCATCATCATCATCATAAACATCACTATTATTATTATTTGTTTAGTTTTTTTTTTTTTTTTGAGTTCTTTATGTACCCTAGAGATCGGTGCTCTATCTGATATGTGCGGGGTAAAATATTCCTCCTAAAATGTAGGCTCTGTCTTCACCTCACAGATTGTTTCTTTTGCTGAGAATAAACTTTTTAGTTTGATTCTATCCCATTTATTGATTATTTGTTTTAATTCTTGTGCTTTCAGTGTCTTATTAAAGAAATTGGGGCCTAATCCCACATGATGAAGATTAGAGCCTGTATTTTATTCCATTGGACACAGAGTATCTGGTTTAATTCCAAGATCTTGATACACCTGGAGTTGAGTTTTGTGCATGGTGAGAGATAGTGGTTTGTTGAAGAGGCTATCTTTTCTCCAGTGCATGTTTTGACACCTTTGTCTAATATATAATAATTATAATTTTGTAAGTTAGTCTCTGTGACCTCTATTCTGTACCATTCGTCTGCAGTCTGTTTTTTTTTTTTTTTTTTTTTTTTTTTTTTTCAAATGCAATGCTGTTTTTGTGACCATTGTTCTGTAGTATGGTTTAAGGTCTGGTATAGTGATGCCACCTGCTTCACTCTTTCTGCTAAGGATTACTTTAGCTATTCTTGGTCTCTTATTTTTCCACATAAATTTCATGGTTGCTTTTTCTATTTCTATGAGGAATGCCATTAGGATTTTGATCAGAATTGCAGTAAATCTTTATAGTGTTTTGGGAGCATTTTTATTTTGATAATATTAATTGTGCCTATTGATGAGCACAGTAGATCTTTCCATCTTCTAAGGTGTTTTTTGATTCTGTTCTTTAGGTTTCTGTAGTTTTCCTTGTATAGACCCTTCATGTCTTTCATTAAGTTGATTCCCAAATATCTTTTTTTTTTTGAAGTTATTGTAAATGTGGTAGTTTTCTTCATTTCTTTCTCAGAAGAGTTTTCACTGATATACAGAAATGCCTTTGATTTATGGGTGTTGATTTTGTATCTTGCTACTTTGCTAAATTTATTTACTAGTTCTAGAAGTTTTCTGGTGCAGTTTTTTGAGTCTTCTAGGTATATAATCATATCTGCCATTTGAAGGTAAATGGATAGCATTGGATAAGATAATGCTAAGTGATGTTATCCAATTCCAAAAAAAAAAAAAATGCCAAATATAAGGAGGCTGACTCATAATGGGGTAGGGAGGGGGATCATGAGAGAAATAGATGGATTCTCAATAAAGAAGAGGGGTGGGAGGAAAACAAAGGGGGCAGGGGATTAGCAAGAATGGTGGAATGTGATAGAGACCATCATCAAAAGTACATGCACAAATACACAAATTTGTATCACCATACTTTATATACAACGAGAGATATGAAAAATTGTGTTCTATACATGAAATAAGAATTGTAATGCTTCTGTTGTCATTTCTTTAAAGATATCGATAGAAATATGAAAAAAGTGTTCATAAATTATATACATTAAATATGATATATATATATGCATATATGTTTATATATAAATCTAGGGAAAGGCAAGTCTCTTTCCTGAATTTTTAAAAATCAATTAATTTATTAATTTGTTCTAACTTGCTAATAGAGCAGAATGCATTTCACTTTGTAGAACACACATGGAACACAAGATTTTATTTCTCTTGTTGTTCAGAAAGTATAGTTACAAAACCCATGTAACTCTACTTTGTGTACAACAAGATTTTCATCTCATTCCACCATCTTACCTACCTCTATAACATCTCCCATCACCTCCCTCCCCTTTGTCTTATTCAAAGTTTCTTCATTTCTTCCATGCTACCTTCCACTTCCCTCATTGTGGATCACCATCCACTTAGCAGAGAAAACATTATTGTCTTTGGTTTAGGAGGATTGGATTACTTGCCTTAACATGATATTCTCTAACTCCATGCATTTACTTCCCAATTCCATAATTTTATTTTCTTTTAATGCTCAGTAATATTCCACTGTGTAAATAGACCATATTTTTTTATCCATTCATCTAGGGAAGAGCATATAGATTGGTTCTATAGTTTACCTATTGTAAATTGTTTTGCTATGAACATTGATGTGGATATGCCTCTGTATTATGCTGTTTTTAGCTCTTGTTTTAAGCTTGTTGTTGGTCTGAGGAGTGGGATAGCTGGGTAAATTTTGGTTTCTTTCCAAGTTTTCTAAGGAATCTCCTTATTCTTTTCCAGATTGGTGTCACCAATTTAGAGTCCTACCAACAGTGTAACAGTGGGCCTTTTTCCTCATATCCTCACCAACATGTATTTTTGCTTGTATTTTTAATAATTGCAATTCTGATTGGAATAAGATTACATTTTGGAGTAGTTTTGATTTGCAATTCTTTAATTACTAGAGATGTTGAACATTTTTTTTATTGATTGATTGATTGTTTATATTCTAATACGTGTGTCTCTTCAGTTCCTTAGCCCATTTCATTTAAGGATTTGGAAATCTGTTTTTTGTTATTAAGTTTTTTAACTTCTTTATATATCCTGGAAATTAGGTTTCTATTTGATGTGCATGTGGTAAAAATTTGCTCCTATTCTCTGGTATCACTTTTTGCCTCACTGAGTGTTTCCTTTGCTGAGAAGAATCTTTTCAGTTTGAATTCATCTCATCTAGTGATTCTTTTTTCTATTTCTTGTGCTTTAGTACTATTCTTAAAGAAGCAAAATTTCAAATCCCCTACTTGGGATTACAGGTGTATGACATTATGATAGCAACACAATTCATCTTCATTTCAAGCCCACTTTCTTAAGGGGCTTTCATCCTAGGAAGAAAAAGAAAATGTTATAGACAGGCCACTGGGTCTAAGGCCATGACATAAAATAAGGAATATATCATTAATCAATTTAAATAATATACTCAAAACTTTGGATCTGGGGGAAAAAAAATAATATATATATATATATATATATATATATATATATATATATATATATATATATATATATATATAATTATTATTATTATTATTATTATTATTATTATTATTATTATTATACACACACACACACACACACACACCATACACCTTCTGGTTAAATCTCCTTGCCCTCACTCAGGGCAGTTTCTCTCTAGTTTTTTATATGTCAAAAGAAATATTGGTTAAAAAAATATATATAAATGCATCTTTCACCTGTAGGATAAAAGAAGTGATCATGTCCTTCATCTTCCTGAACTCAGGACAAGCATAACTCTCAAATATGGTTCTGTGAACTGAGATTTTATGGAGTCTTGACATAGTTTTGAGGGTGCTGTTCCAAAAATACATATACTTTATTAGTAATATTTTAAATACACAATGGTAATTTTCACATAGTGGAAATTATGGGTTATACTATAAAATTCAATTTTTACTATTTTTATATGAATTCTAAAAAATAATTATCTTTCCACCTCATATAATTTTAATGTTCACTCTGTTTCCATACAAGAGAAGTTAACTGAAATTTTACAAGATTTTCACTGTATTATTTCCATCAATAAATAATATATTTACATATATAATCTTCAAATTCAAAAGGCCTCATATGCAAGTTTGAATGCAAATGCTCTTCTGGGTTGGCTGGATTTTACTTCTCCAAGGATACCTTGCCTTAATTTCGCTGCAGCCTGAGGATCTGGATTTCAATTCCCAGAGCCTCAAAAGAAAAATAAATAAATAAATAAATGTACAGACAAGACTCTACAATTGGACATCATTTATTTCGGGATTTGAGGTTATCTCCTGACTCTCAAAAAAACTCACTAGGCTCAGATTGAGCATATGAAGACATAAGTTGTGTCTAATCAGGACCCCTTATATAAGCATAGTCCAATCTACACATATTCAGTAAAGAGAAGCAAGTTGTGACCATCTGGTGTGAAGTCTGCCAGAGTGGGTATCCATTTCTAGGCTTCCTCACTTATGTTCAGTGAACCTGGTTTTTTTCTCCTGTATACGTACTTTGTGATTTATAGAGAGGACATGTGGTTCCTAAAAATACAGTAAATGATGAGTGTGCAGTGAAATCCTGAGACTGGATGGTGAGTCTGGTTGAAACTGGCTGCACTAACTATGGTGGGAACTGGCTATGGTTGGCTAGAATCCCTGGTGTAATCTTTAGTTTCTGCAGTCCTGTGTAAGGTCAGCCATGAATTTCCACTGGCCAGTCAACTGGACCATATATTAACAGTAGACACTGGAAGTCCTATAGTATCCTATAGAATATTTTCAGCCCCTACCTTAAATTCTATGTGAGAACATTTGTGGCAATATTTCCGAATCTTCTCAGATTGTGTTGTGGATTCTGGAGTGAGGAGATCATCCCAATCACAACTCCATGTATTTTTTCCTCTGGGAGTGGGGTGAGATACTCTATAGGTATTTCAGTTTTCTTTCTTCCTGAATTCATTCTCCTTTTTTTTGAGATTGTGGTATTGTGGATTGAGTCAGAGGTACTGTACCACTTAGCTACATACCTGGTACTTTTAATTTTTTTTTTCATCTTCAAACAGTTGCTGAGTGTGATTTTAAATTTATGCTCCAGTATTTTGAGTTGTATTTATACATAAAATTTTAGCTTCCTGTCGTGACCCCTTGCCCGCAAGGAAGACGCAACTCAGGAATCTTCTCTCAGCAGTTTATTCAGGTCCCTGATATTTCTTCTTCTCTCCCTCGGATGCCCCTCCCAGCCTTAATAAAGCATCTCAAGCCCCAATGTAAAGCTGCCACGTGGAGCTTTCTCATAGGGTGATAAGGGACTACGTGCCAACTCTCCAAAAAAGGAGTTGTTTATCACAGGCCACAGTGGAAGCCGGCGCCATCTTCTAATGGCGGCCACGGTCTATAGGAACGGCTCACCACAGTTCCCCCTTTTCTGTTTTATAAAACAATGCAGGCGAAAGTAGAGGTCCTATCCCACTGTGCAGAAGTGGCTGCAATGTATGGTTCAGTCCTAAGGAGGTGCCTTCCCCAGACCTGATCCCATATCAGCCGACGCCTTTTTTCGTAGGGCGGGGCGTGGACGTCAAACCCGCATGCAATAGGACATGCTTTCCTTGAGGTCCGTTGAGGGATCACTCAAGTGCAGTGCTTTGCCTCGCATCCTGCATCGTGACGACGGCGAGAAGTAGGATAACACAGGTACCCTGGTAATGATGACAAAATTTAAGTTGGCAACACAATCCCTAAGCCCCAGAGGAAGGTAAAGAGTCTGTAGCCGAGAAGAAAGACCAGTCCTGAAACCCATCTGCGTGCAATGGTAACAAGACCTGTAGAGTGCAAGGGCTATTCAGCACTGAGAAAGCATAGGAAAGAGGGCACGCCAATCCCAGTGCAATGTGAAATTAACTTGGGGTGCAATGGCCATGCCCAGAAATCACTGTTCAAGATGTGCAAGCCAGATTTGTGGAGAAATGCCATTTTTTAAGGCCACAAGAGCCTGTACAATCATAGCTTTCTCTTGCGCATGGCGAGCTTTAAGGCGACAGAGAAGCCACAAACAAAGTACAACACCGAAGCAACACATTGCCCCAAAAATGCCCACTCCCACCCATTCCTTAAAAAAGGAAAAGGCAGAGGACAGCCAACTGGTGAATTGACCCAAAGTCACTGGTTCGACACGGGTACTATTCAAAACAGCAATCTGAGTTAGTTGAGACTGGATCAAGTTTTCTGCTTCCAAGGACCAGGTTCCGGATAGATACTCTCCGATGATGCGGGAGGCATTTCTGGAATCATAAAATCTGACAGAGGTTATGCATAAATGTGCACGTTGATCAATACAACCCAAATGTACTAGAACAGACAACTCCTCATCTTGAGCTTGAAGCAGATCTATCCTGATTAGCAGCCAAAATCCCAGATAAAATGTGTTAATTAATTCTACTTTGAGATTTAAGTATGGTGGATGTTTGTTGAATAACCTGATTAATAGTGGCAGCAGTTTGTACTTGACTGGCCATGGCCACTCCGGCCGTAACCACTGCAGCAGCAGACACTGCCACAGCTGTCACTATAGCTGCCGTAATACCAAAATCTCTATGGGCTCTAATCAGTTCAACAATAGGAAAAGACTCTGGATCTGCAGTAACCGGGATCGGGACAAAAGTTGGAATTTTCATAATCACTGTCATAGTCCAGGAGCCATTCCAACACTCAGACAAGTAGCAGGTAACATTAGAACAATTAAGCATTCCCTGTGATGTATCATTAGCCAAAAGAAACAGAAACGGAGATTGGAGACAGACTGCTGCAGAGGGCAACATAGCATTAAACAATTGTGAATTGTGTGAAGTAATTTTAAGTCTCCTACCTCGCTCCGAGTTTTGGGTACTGCCAGAAACATTAAACAGCCAACTTTGGACTCCTAATATTTCCCTGGGGAAACACAAGCGTGGACTAGACTAGCCCAATCTGAAGGAGTCATGCAAAATCTAGTAAGTCCCTCCACTTGAGTGAGAGTGAAAGCGGCATCTATGCCATAAGTGCGGACAGATTTTGCCAAGGTTTTAACTATCTTAAAGTCTAAAGGCTCATGATATCTTCCCCTGTTATTGTCCTGAAATACAGGGTATGCAAGTCCCATATCTGTATTAACTGTCCTCCAAACTTGTGCATGAAAAGATCTCCCGGAACCTTGGCTCCCCTCCACATACGGGGGTGGGGCAACAGGCATCATATCTTTTTCTAAATTTTCAACCTCCTCCTCCTCAGAATTCTGTTGACCAATATTAGATCCCTCCCCCTTCTTACAGTAGGCATGCACACCTTGTGTCTCCTTTTTCTTCTTTTTCATTTTTATCTTACGTAGTTGTTGTAACAATATATCAAGGTCCTCAGAACTCTCTGAGTCGCTTGTGTTCTCAGGCGTTTTTAATTTGGTCAAGTCTGGATAGAGCCTTCTCCTATTTTTATCTTCAGGCTCTTTTGCCTTCTCACTACTGTTACTTTTGATACTCTCTGCCACTTCACTATGTGATCTTTCAGATTTTTCCTCATGTAGTTGTTCAAGAACGGCCTGACCCTCACTCACAGCTTCTTGGCATTTACCATCTGTAAGGCAACTACGGACCATTTTCCAAAGGGGTATCACCCCACCCTCTAATATGCCCAGCTCAGAAGCAAAGTCAAGATCTTTGCCTAATTTATCCCAACTAGGTACAGTAAGGCTGCCCGAAAATGCAAACCACGGTGCAGCGATATCTATCTTCTGTAAAAATCTCTGTAAAGTACTATGTTTCACTTCCAGGCCCTTGGAACGTAACAGGCCATCTAGGGCCAGGAGAAGCGGACTTGAAGATGCGGCACCCATAACACAACAACAAAAGAAGCACAAAAAACAAAAGCGAAAGTAGAAGCGAAAGTACACAGTGCAGCTGCAATAAAATGTAACGCTCTCTCTTTCTTTACAGAGGAGCTTCCTCGCTTTGGTCGCGGGTCCCACTTACTAGGGACTAACCTCGCTTTGATCGCGGATCCCACTTACCTGGGACTAACCGGTGCACCACCCCTGACTGTTGAAAGTTCTGATTCCCGGGTTTCAGCACCACTTGTCGCGACCCCTTGCCCGCAAGGAAGACGCAACTCAGGAATCTTCTCTCAGCAGTTTATTCAGGTCCCTGATATTTCTTCTTCTCTCCCTCGGATGCCCCTCCCAGCCTTAATAAAGCATCTCAAGCCCCAATGCAAAGCTGCCACGTGGAGCTTTCTCATAGGGTGATAAGGGACTACGTGCCAACTCTCCAAAAAAGGAGTTGTTTATCACAGGCCACAGTGGAAGCCGGCGCCATCTTCTAATGGCGGCCACGGTCTATAGGAACGGCTCACCACAGCTTCCTGTTCAATGACAACTTCCCCCTTTCCCAGTATTATCAGTTACTTTTTGCAGTATTATCAGTTACTTTACCCATATTATATTTCAAATGAACATGGTATTTTCAATTGTTATACCAAAAACTGGATGAGATTTTAAAGTATTTTTTTTCTCTCTGGGTGCAATGATACATGCATATTAATTCCAGAGACTCAAGTGGCTAAGTCAGTAAGATTGCAATTTCCAGGTAAACATCAGGAACTTAGGTAGACTAATTAGACAATTAGAAAAACCTGTCTCAAAATTTGAAAACATGGCTGGGTATGTAGCCCAGAATTAACGTGCTGCTGTTTCAAATCCCCAGTACCATAGAAAAATATCAAAAGCAATTTTTTTGTTGTTTATGAGCATTTTACATGATTGAAAAGTAAAGAAGAATCACTTGATATTGGAAAACTCATGTGTTTCTATTCTTCCTTTGTGTCTCCAAAGGCAGACAACCTGTCAGAGTGTCTTTATGCTCAGATTTCCTTTTGTGGAATGTATATGAGAGCATTCTCATTCACTTCTCTGGTATTCTCCTGGAAAGTGTTTCAGAACTATGTAATATGAGGATCCCTCAGCTGGCACCTCTAATGCCTCTCATAAGTCCAGACCAGTACTTGGGGCTTTTCTTGTTCAAGAGCAATATAAATGTAGAGAGCTTAGTTTCTCAAATAAATAACTGAGAGAACTCTCAACTTCCAATTTTTTAAAATGTCTTCACTAATTTTATAGTCTAGCACAGTGTTTCTTCCTTCCATATTCATATAATTGAAGTACTACTTACTATTCCACTTTTTGAGAGTAGCCATTCTAACAGCTGTGCTCATACAAAAGATCTTATAGTTGGATGGTGCACTAAAATTCTGGTGCAAGCTTTTAAGATTCCAGGGTGCCTTATGCTCACTGGAAAAAAAAAATTGATGTGCACCTATTTTCGAAATAAAGAGGGATCTATGATTGTAACCATTTTTTTCTTCACTAATATTCGAGATTTTAGCCCATTACAATGTTTTCACACCAATGTGAGAACACTCCTTTTTGATCTAGGTAGATTTGCACCTGCACAGTTACTTACCAGTGCTTTCAATGTTTGAGGTTTCAGATGTAGTCCATTTAATGGAAAAAGTTAATATCGGGACAAATTACTTACAGAAAGAATTGGTTAGGTCTGGTGTTATTAGTAAAGTGAGCTGGGTGAGAGAGATCAGGAAGTGCTAAACTGCCACTTTGGCTTTCAGTGGTGGTTGGTATTTCCCTGTTAATTTTTTGGTACTGTCTAGATAAAAGTTCAACTGTCAGCAACAGCTATTTGCATTTTTAGAGAATGTTGGCAAATCCCCTCTAAGGAATTAAGGGATTACCTTAAGATTTAGCATCTCTTCCACTCTGGCCTAATGGAATAAAGCCCATAGATCTTGCATGGCCATAGAAAACCACTTATTTTTCCCCCCTGGAGTAAATACTCATGTATATCTTATTCCTTCCTTTGTGTGTACAGATAAATTAGCATTTAAACTACAGGCAATTTAGAGTTAAATAATATATTTCAAATGCAAATCAATCTTCCTTTATTTATATTAACACTGGATTTGGGCATTTTGTTCCAGTAATTTTGCATATTTCTCAAATCAGAAAAATCTTCAACTGCATTCTACTTATCTCCTCTTGGTCGATATTATTTTTTTTTTTTAGTTTTCCAATTTGTGTGCCTCTAATTCCTTTACAGAAATTAGAAGGACTCAAAACAGGAGTATATATTTATTTGGTGTATCCATAAATGGAGGTAGGCTTATATTCTGCTTTTATTTATTTTTATTTTATTTTTTAAAATTATCTCTCTTTATATCTGCTCTTTGGTGGATGCTTGTGTATAATTCCAGTGTCACACACATTCTGCACACAAGTCACTTTTGTAATCTATGCCTTTTATTCTAGCATCTACCTTGAGGTTGGATTGTAGCATTCATTAACATTAAATATTTTATTGATATGTTTTTATTTATATACTTATAATAATTAACAATAAAAAGATATTTGCATACATCTGAACTGCCCTATGTAGTTTTCTGTATTGTGATTTTTTTTATCTTAAAATTACTACACTGTTGTAATATTATAACATGCATTAGTGTCAGGTAATAATCACTAGTACATTTGTTCTTACAAGTGAGAGAGTACTTGTCTAATTTATATACATTCATCTTTCCAGGAAAATTTTAGAAGTTTTTGCTTTGATTTCTTCTTTCACAAAAAGCAAAGAATGGTAAAATTATTACCAGTAATTATTAAAGGGTACCTTGGGAAAAATGATCATTTTTATTATAGTTCTATCCTTTGTAAATATGTTGAATATTTGAGTCTTTTATGTTCTTTTCTGTATTTTTATTTTCTCAAATACTGCATATTCCTTTCGTAAACATACTTGCATATGAAATGCAACATTCATGTGACATAGCATAAAATGTACATGGTATTTTATAGTATTTGTCAAACTGGATATAATATATCAACAAAAATTCTAGCTCCTCGAATTTGCATTTTACAAAATTTAATAATTATTTCTTCCTCTTTAGCCATGCCCCTTGGTTTCAACTCTGGAAGAATGTGGATGTATTCTCATGAACAGTTGCTGTAATTTTAGTCTCTGTTTACTCTGTGGGTGTATCATATACATATGATTACAAAACAGTTTCTACAAATGGATAATAAAAGCTTAAATTATTATTTTCCCTTTTTGTGAATGCATTTATTCCACATATTCATCAATACTATTTAATTCATCTATATGATGTGATTTTATTCAATGTTACCTAATTTCTAAAGATTTTGAGTTTTTATGATTATTGAAAAGTTAGATATATCCTTTTTAAAGTGACACTTCAAGAATTTTTTGTTTTTCTTATGCATTCTGTTGTATTTCTTCTTCTTATAAGTGTTTTATTATATGTGAAGAAATTAGGATTTATTTTGCAGCTTTTAATGTAATCATTTGATGAATAGATTTTTTTGTATTAATATTTTGTAATTCATAGGTTTAAGTCTATTATATTGTATAATTTTGAAAAAAAACAAAACTATTTTTTTTCTTTTGTGATATTAGGGATTCAACCAAAGTGTCTTAATGCTGAGCATATTCTCAGCTCTGTTTTAAATTTTATTTCCAGATGGGGTTTGCTCAATTTCTTCAGTTGGCCTTAAATTTTGAACTTTATGCCTTAGACTCCAAAACAGTAGATATATCAGGTGTGCACCACCATATGAACCGTACCTTTTGTATGTAAACTTTTGAGCTTTGTACTTTCTTATATATTTCAGTATTATTTATTAATAACTTATATTCAGCATTTAATGTGTCAAAATATGTTGTTATGTTTTATGAGTGAAGGGATAAAATAGCATTTTATTATTGCACTCTTTTCCCAATATCCTGGCATGTTTTAAGAGTTTTGTTGTTGGTGTTTTCTGTAGTTCCACCATTTCTTTTTTCTTTTTTTTTTTTTTATTGGTTGTTAAAAACATTATAAAGCTCTTGACATATCATATTTCATACATTAGATTCAAGTTGGTTATGAACTCCCAATTTTACCCCAAATACAGATTGCAGAATCACATCGGTTACACATCCACATTTTTACATAATGCCCTATTAGTAACTGTTGTATTCTGCTACCTTTCCTATCCTCTACCATCCCCCCTCCCTCGCCTCCCATCTTCTCTCTCTACCCCATCCACTGTAATTCATATCTCTCCTTGTTTATTTTCCCATTCCCCTCACAACCTCTTATATGTAATTTTGTATAACAATGAGGGTCTCCCTCCATTACCATGCAATTTCCCTTTTCTCTCCCTTTCCATCCCACCTTATGTATCTGTTTAATGTTAATCTTTTCTTCCTGCTCTTCCTCCCTGCTCTGTTCTTAGTTGCTCTCATTATATCAAAGAAGACATTTGGTATTTGTTTTTTAGGGATTGGCTAGCTTCACTAAGCATAATCTGCTCTAGTGCCATCCATTTCCCTGCAAATTCTATGATTTTGTCATTTTTTAGTGCTGCGTAATACTCCATGGTGTATAAATGCCACATTTTTTTTATCCATTCATCTATTGAAGGGCATCTGGGTTGGTTCCACAGTCTAGCAATTGTGAATTGTGCTGCTATGAACATCGATGTAGCAGTATCCCTGTAGTACGCTCTTTTAAGGTCTTCAGGGAAAAGTCCAAGAAGGGCAATAGCTGGGTCAAATGGTGGTTCCATTCCCAGCTTTCCCAGGAATCTCCATACTGCTTTCCAGATTGGCCGCACCAGTTTGCAGTCCCACCAGCAATGTACAAGAGTACCCTTTTCCCCACATCCTCTCCAGCACTTGTTGTTGTTTGACTTCATAGTGGCTGCCAATCTTACTGGAGTGGGATGGTGTCTTAGGGTAGTTTTGATTTGCATTTCTCTGACTGCTAGAGATGGTGAGCATTTTTTCATGTATTTGTGGATTGATTGTATGTCCTCCTCTGAGAAGTGTCTGTTCAGGTCTTTGGCCCATTTGTTGATTGGGTTATTTGTTTTCTTATTGTTTAATTTTTTGAGTTCTTTGTATACTCTGGATATTAGGGCTCTATCTGAAGTGTGAGGAGTAAAAATTTGTTCCCATGATGTAGGCTCCCTATTTACCTCTTTTATTGTTTCTCTTGCTGAGAGAAAACTTTTCAGTTTAAGTAAGTCCCATTTGTTGATTTTTGTTATCAACTTTTGTGCTATGGGTTTCCTATTAAGGAATTTGGAGCCCGACCCTACAATATGTAGATCGGAGCCAACTTTTTCTTCTGTCAGGCGCAGAGTCTCTGATTTGATATCTAGCTCCTTGATCCACTTTGAGTTAACTTTTGTGCATGGCGAGAGGAGGGGATTCAGTTTCATTTTGTTGCATATGGATTTCCAGTTTTCCCAGCACCATTTGTTGAAGATGCTATCCTCCCTCCATTGCATGCTTTTAGCTCCTTTATCAAATATAAGATAGTTGTAGCTTTGTGGGTTAGCCTCTGTGTCCTCTATTCTGTACCATTGGTCCACCCTCCTGTTTTGGTACCAGTACCATGCTGTTTTTGTTACTATTGCTGTGTAATATAGTTTTAAGTCTGGTATTGCTATACCGCCTGATTCGCACTTCCTACTTAGAATTGCTTTTGCTATTCTGGGTCTTTTATTCTTCCATATGAATTTCATGATTGCTTTATCCATTTCTACAAGAAATGCCGTTGGGATTTTGATTGGCATTGCATTAAACCTATAGAGAACTTTTGGTAATATCGCCATTTTGATGATGTTAGTTCTGCCTATCCATGAACAGGGTATATTTTTCCATCTTCTAAGATCTTCTTCTACTTCTCTTTTTAGGGTTTTGTAGTTTTCATTATATAAATCTTTCAACTCTTTTGTTAGGTTGATTCCCAAGTATTTTATTTTTTTTTGAGGATATTGTGAATGGAGTGTTTTTCCTCATTTCCATTTCAGAAGTTTTGTCGCTGATATACAGAAATGCCTTTGATTTATGCTTGTTGATTTTATATCCTGCCACTTTGCTGAATTCATTTATTAGTTCTAGTAGTTTTTTTGTAGACCCTTTTGGGTCTTCTAGGTATAGAATCATGTCATCTGCAAATAGTGATAATTTAAGTTCTTCCTTTCCTATTTTTATGCCTTTAATTTCTTTCGTCTGTCTAATTGCTCTGGCCAGTGTTTCGAGAAATATATTGAATAGAAGTGGTGATAGAGGGCATCCCTATCTTGTTCCAGATTTTAGGGGGAATGCCTTCAATTTTTCTCCATTGAGAATGATGCTAGCCTGAGGCTTAGCATAGATAGCTTTTACAATGTCGAGGTAAGTTCCTGTTATCCCTAGTTTTTCTAATTTTTTGAACATAAAGGGATGCTGTACTTTGTCGAATGCTTTTTCTGCGTCTATTGAGATGATCATATGGTTCTTATTTTTAAGTCTATTGATGTGGTGAATAACATTTATTGATTTCCGTATATTGAACCATCCTTGCAGCCCAGGGATGAATCCTACTTGATCATGGTGCACAATTTTTTTGATGTGCCTTTGTATCCGATTCGCCAGAATTTTTTTGAGGATTTTTGCATCTAGGTTCATCAGAGATATTGGTCTGTAGTTTTCTTTCTTTGAGGTGTCTTTGTCTGGTTTCGGAATCAGGGTGATGTTGGCCTCATAGAATGAATTTGGCAGAGCTCCTTCTTTTTCTATTTCCTGAAATAACTTGAAAAGTATTGGCATTAATTCTTCCTTAAAGGTTTTGTAAAACTCCGCTGTATACCCATCCGGTCCCGGGCTTTTCTTGGTTGGAAGTCTTTTGATTTCTTCTTCTATTTCATCTATTGTTATTGGTCTGTTTAAGTTGTGAGTATCCTCCTGACTCAGTCTGGGTAAATCATATGACTTAAGGAATTTATCGATGTCTTCACTATCTTCTATTTTATTGGAATATAGGTTTTCAAAATAATTTCTAATTGTCTTCTGTATTTCTGTAGTGTCTGTTGTGATATTGCCTTTTCCATCCCATATGTTAGTGATTTGAGTTCTCTCTCTTCTTCTCTTCGTTAGCATGGCTAAGGGTCTGTCGATCTTATTTATTTTTTCAAAGAACCAACTTTTAGTTTTGTTAATTTTTTCAATAGTTTCTTTTGTTTCAATTTCGTTGATTTCCGCTCTGATTTTGATTATTTCTTGCCTTCTGCTACATTTGCTGTTGTTTTGCTCTTCCTTTTCTAGGGCTTTGAGGTGAAGTGTGAGCTCATTTATTTGTTGGTTTTTCCTTTTTTTGAGGAATGACCTCCAAGCGATGAATTTCCCTCTTAAAACTGCTTTCATTGTGTCCCATAGATTCCGATATGTTGTGTCTGTATTTTCATTTATCTCTAAGAATTTTCTGATTTCTTCCTTTATGTCTTCTGTAACCCATTGATCATTCAGTAACATATTGTTCATTTTCCATGTGATGTAGGATTTTTCCTTCCTTCTTTTATCATTGATTTCCAGTTTCATTCCATTATGATCAGATAAAATGCATGGTATTATCTCCACCCCTGTATATTTACTGAGGGTTGCCCTATGGCATAATATATGGTCTATTTTTGAGGAGGATCCATGTGCTGCTGAGTAAAAAGTATATCCACTTGATGATGGTTGATATATTCTATATATGTCAGTTAAGTCTAGGTTGTTGATTGTGATATTGAGTTCTATAGTTTCTTTATTCAGCTTTTGTTTGGAGGATCTGTCCAATTGTGAGAGAGGTGTGTTGAAGTCACCCATAATTATTGTGTTGTGGTCTATTTGATTCTTGAACTTGAGGAGAATTTGTTTTATAAACGTCGCAGCACCATTATTTGGTGCATAAATATTGATAATTGTTATGTCTTGTTGGTGAATGGTTCCTTTTAACAGTATATAATGTCCTTCCTTATCCCTTTTGATTAATTTAGTCTTGAAGTCAATTTTATTCAATATGAGGATGGCCACCCCTGCTTGCTTACGAGGACCATGTGCGAGGACCATGTGCGTGGTATATTTTTTCCCAACCTTTCACCTTCAGCCTGTGTATGTCTTTTCCAATCAGATGTGTCTCCTGGAGGCAGCATATTGTTGGATTTGTTTTTTTAATCCATGTTACCAGCCTATGTCACTTTATTGGAGAGTTTAAGCCATTAATGTTTAGAGTTACTATTGATATATGGTTTGTACTTCCAGCCATGTTTGATTATTTATCTTCTTCTTCTTTTTTTTTTTTTAATTTAGTTTATTTCTCCATGGTTAGCTTTCCCCCCGCCCTCTGTCTTTATAGAGGCACTTCCCACTGATGGTTTTGGTTATTGTTTTTCATTTCTTCCTCGTGTAGTGTTTTGCTCAAGATGCTTTGCAATGCTGGTTTTCTGGCTGCAAATTCTTTTAGCTTTTGTTTATCATGAAAGATTTTTATTTCGTTATCGTACCTGAAGCTTAATTTTGCTGGATACAGAATTCTTGGTTGGCATCCATTGTCTTTCAGTGTTTGAAATACATTGTTCCAGGATCTTCTCGCTTTCAGCGTCTGTGATGAAAAATCCGTTGTTAACCTTATTGGTTTACCCCTGAATGTAATCTGCCTCCTTTCTCTTGTAGCTTTTAGTATTTTCTCTTTGTTCTGTATATTGGATATCTTCATAACAATGTGTCTTGGCGTTGGTCTACTGTGATTTTGTGTGCTCTGTGTCCTGTATGCATCTACAATTTGTATATCCATTTCTTTTTTTATTTCTGGAAAGTTTTCTGTAATTATTTCTTTCAGCAGGTTACTCATTCCCTTGGTTTGAATCTCTGTACCTTCTTCTTTCCCGATGACTCGTAGGTTTGGTTTCTTTATGTTATCCCATATCTCTTGGATGTTTTTCTCGTGGTTTTTAACCAGCCTTTCTGAGTTGGCTAGGCTCTTTTCAAGATGATATATTTTGTCTTCATTATCTGATGTTCTGGCTTCTACTTGCTCCACTCTTTTAGTGATACTCTCGATTGAGTTTTTAATTTGGTTTATCGTTTCCTTCATTTCTAGAATTATTGTTTGGTTTTTTTTTATAATCTCAATCTCCTGATAAAGATGCTTAACTTCTTCTTTTATCTGCCTATGTAATTCATTTTCAAAGTGTTCTTTCACTGTTTGAATTTGCTGTCTCGTATCTTCTTTAAGGTTCCATTCCATCTGTCTAAGGTATTCCTTGAGTTCTTTATATGACCATTTTTCTGCTGACTCTAGGTCCTCCTGAATATTTAGGCTGTCCTTCATTGTTTGTACTACTTTTCTTCCTTGCTTTTTTATGCTGCTCATGTTTCTTCTTGTTCTGTTTGACTGCTGAGTTACTGTTTACTCTTATAGATTTATTTGATGCTTGAGAGGAAAGATATTAGAAGGGAAGGGAAGAAGTCACTAAAGAGAATGAGAGTAGGCAGGTAGAATTCAAGGAAGGGGGAATAAGAAAATTGAAAAGAAATGAAAAGACAAAAGAAACAAGAATAACAAAGATTAGATAATAAAGAAAGAAAGGAAAGATGAAAAAAAAATTTAACAAAAATAATAGTGATAATAAAAAATGAAAATTAAAATTAAAAAAATAATAATAATAAAATAAAAAAAATTAAAAAAAAATAGAAACATTGAAAAAAGTTAAAGAACAACAACAAATAAAAATTGAAAATGAAAGAAAAAGAAGAGAAAAAAAGAAAAAAAGAAAAAGAAAAAAAAATGATAATAATAATAATAATAATAATAATAATAATAATAATAATAATAAATGCAGTCCTAGAGTTCTATTAACTTCTCTTCCAGTAGGTGGAGCTGTGCCCACTGGGCCAAGCTTCTCCTCTCAATAGGTGGGAACCATTCACTGTGCAGCCGCTCTTTCTCCTAGACTGGGCGGGTCTCCAATCCTGAGTGTCTAGGGCCTTGTCTTGTGTTTCCTCAAGCCAGGCCGTGCTCACCTGTGGCGCTCACCACAATACTGGCTACACGCCAGGTCTGCTGCTCCTGGGAGCCTTGTTTTCATGAACACCTGGGCTCACTCTCCCTGTTTGCCTCCCTCAGACCCTAAGTTTGTAGAGCTTGGGGCTGAGATCCCCCAGCGAATTTGCTTGCCCTCCTGTAGCAACGCCCCCCGGTAGCTGGTGCAAGAGACCTCAGTTGTCAGCACTGGTGGGAGCGGTAGCCGGGAGTTCCGCGCCACTCCTGATTCCCTCGGTCTGGTTATTGCGTTCACAGGAGAGCTGGGAGTGGCCCTTAAGTTTTCCCTGCTGTGTGGAGAGAGATGACTAGGGGATTACACACCTGTCACACTGGTTTCAATGCAGTTATCTCCTCCGCCCGTGATGCCGTTTCTCTGCCATGGTGATATCCCATGCAAATGGTGACCGTTTGTTCCCTTTGCCGGGTGACCAATGCAACGGGTGGGTCCTGACTGTCTCGCCCAATCCCCGTTTCAGTCCTGTGGCCACTGCCTATGAAGGCTCGGTTGGCTTTTACCTCTGTAAGTTCCTAAGGGCCGGCCAATTATTTCAGCGGGATCGTTAGTGCTGAGTCACACGAAGCAGGCGAACCGGAGCTTAATTGCTTCTGATTCGGGCTCTGTGTGTGTGTTCTGAGGGGCCCAGCCCGTACACCCCAGATCCACGTCAGCTCAGCATTGCCTAGTGATCCTGAGCAAACAGCATTTAGACAGTTTACGGCTCCCTATGCCCGCGCAGTTGAAGATGTCAGAGACTTGATCTCTCTGCGCCTGCCACCATGTTACATCTCCTCAATGCTATTCATGTTGCCCTTACAGCTTCCTGGTATAAGCAAGTTCTTGGGATTATACAAACTGCTGCTTCTGTTTCCAGTCCAGATTTCTAGAAATGAAACCCTGCCGCCATCGCTTTCGTCTCTGGGCCGTGCTTGTCTGCGACCGTAGCAGAGCCTCCCTGGCTTCCGCAGCTCTTCAGCCCTGTGCCCGGCCCCAGGGGCCCAAGCGGCTGCCGCCGCGGCTCTCCGTCCCCCTCCTCCGGAGCACGGGTCCCCTGGCAGGGGGGTGCAGAACGACCCCAGAGCAGGCTCTGCCAGAAGGTGCAGCGGCGAACAGGCCACCGAGACGCTCGAGGCTGCAGTCCAGCCTTCAGAGGACAGGGCTCGGCACGCAGCCCAGCTCCAACCTCTAGGTGTGGCTGCCGGACAGTGTATACAGAGCCATCAATACAGCAAGCAGAAAGCAAATGGTGGCTCGCGTGGAGTGGATTTTCGGCACAGAAACCACAGCCCCGCCAACAAACCCAATCCACAAACTCTCCCTGTATAAAAAATATTCAAAAAAAAAGAAAAGAAAAAAGAAAAAAAAAAGGCAGGGCGCACTGAGCTTTCTTTGCCTCGGGTACTTACAATCCACTGCTGATTACACATTCAGCTTCTCCACCCGGAGCCCCACCATTTATTTTATTATGAGGTTTACCCTGACTGATTTTACTTCATAACATCAATCATTTGGCATCATGGTATTTTGGTCAGCAGTAGACTTTATGTACAACCATGTATCTAGCAAATATCTTAGCTATGTACTAGTCTATACCATCTAGATTCTGTCATTGCACTCAGAGTATTGGAAAATTGCAGAAGATTCTTAGGATAAATTTTCCAGAGTGTATTTCCATAAAGTGAGAAATCATTATATATGCCTATATTTGCAATTATATACTGTATAATTGATATAATTTTTATTCATTGAATTTTCAAATTTGCTAGTGCTTTTTTAACTGTATCTGCTTTTTAAAAAATTTGTACTGAAGATTGAACCCAGGGGTGCTTAACAATAAAGCCACATCCTCAGTCCTTTTTTTATATTTTATTTAGAGACAGAGTATTACTGAGTTGCTAAGTGCCTCACTAAGTTGCTCAATACAATATATATAAGACAAAATTATGTATAATATTGTCTTAGAATTTATGATCTTTTTTTCTTATCCTCCTTAGTCGCTGGAACTAAAGTTGTCCATCACTAGACTGGGCTCATTTGCTTTTTAAAAGCACCAACATTGATACTGGTAACTCTGTGTTATGTTTATCTTTAATAGCTTCTAATTTTTCTCTTTTGCTTAAGACTTTCTTTTCTTCTAGTTTTTGAATTTTACTTTTTATTGGGATGTATGATTTGATAATAAATTCTAGTCATTTTATGGCTTAATAATTTTTGTGTATGTTTTTTTCACCTCAGGTATAGATGAATTCCAATTTTTCTAGCTGTATAGAGGTCTAAGTGAAACATAATAACCTGTATGGATATTGTTAAAGAAATGGAACCACAATTTTACCCAGTTTTTTGACTGCACTGTATATGCCCAAAGGACATAGAATAAGCATACTACATTGACACAGCCACATTAATATTAATAGCAGCAGAATTCACAATAGCTAAGCTATAAAACCAACCATTCAATGATGAATGTGTCCATTCAATGATGACAGGATAAAAAATGTTGCTTATGTACACAATAAACTATGAATCTGTATCGGCCATAAAGAAGAATGACTTTATGACATTTGCCAGGAAATGGATGAATCTGGAGATTATATGCTAAGTAAAACAAACCATTTCTTTAAAACAAAATATTGAAAGTTATTGCTGATATGTGAAATCTAAATCTTATTAAGTGGGGAAGGGTAAGAAAAGAAGATCAGTAGATTGCACAATGGTAAACAAAAATAAATAAGTAAATAAATAAATAAATAAATAGAGGGACAAGGATAGAAATATTATATATATCTGTAAGTGAATCCTACCATTGTAGCCACCAACAAGAACAGGATTTTAATTAGGATAAGATATATCCCATGCTTGCATAATACCATAAAAATCAATTTACTGTCAGGTAGAACTAGAAAGAACCAATAAAAAAATTATATTGTTTGAAGAGCTATATGCATATTCTATTATAAATATCATACAATATACACAACGATCAAAGTTTGTGTGTATATGTGTGTGTGTGTGTGTGTGTGTGTGTGTGTGTATATATATATATATAATTTTGTATGTTAAAATTATAAAAAGGAAAATTCAAACAGGATTGTTGTTGCTATTTTTTATATTAATAACATACATAAAAACTATAAAATGTTTGAACTTAAATAAACTATTAAATATTTCCATTAAGTGCTCTGCCTACCTTGTTGCATTTCAAAATTTCTCTTACTAGAGATCTCACTACACATTCAGAATAGCCAGCTCTATCAGAGAAATAACATATAAGATTCTAAACATTAGTAAATTTCTGATTAGTGGATGTACAATTAAAATTTGAAAATTCCCTTTCTTAATTACCATGATTTTCTCATCTGAAAAATATGTAAAATTTAGATCAAGAAATAAAAAATTACAAAATATATATTTTTGTGATAATGCCTGAGTTTTATATTGTGTTTCATAAATGTGGAGTATGTATACTTTTTTGAACTTAAATCACTTTTTCTGCAGAAGTAGATAATAGTATAATTGTGTTCCAAAACACTACCTACATGATAGTCTACTAACTCTAATTTCAACTGTATTTACATTACAGACTGTGCAAATATTCCTGTGGTCAATGTGTTATTTATTTACGTATTCTTATTTTAGGAACTGTTAACATTTATGGATATAGCCATTGATTTTACTGAAGAGGAGTGGGAATGCCTTCAGCCTGCTCAGAAAAATTTATATAGAGATGTGATGCTAGAGAACTATAGAAACTTGGCTTTCCTGGGTAAGTTTAACGTCCCTTTAAAATTATGAATTATTAATTATTATTTAATTTACTTCTGTTGCAGAGTATCTTCTGGGAAATTCTCTATAAAAATGAGTTTCAGATTTGTGTTTCAAAAAAAAGGGCATTTTTAGTACAGATATTTCTCTCTCTCTCTCTCTCTCTCTCTCTCTGTATGTATATATATATATAATTTTACTCTTTAGTCTGTCTTTTTCTTTGTGTGTTGCACATCCTTCACTTTAGATAAGTAGTACCTAGTATAATTTAGTAATGTAAACTATTGTAGACTACACATAGCAGCAGACACAGTTGAGTCATTCAAATGTCAAGAAGAAAACCAAACTAATAAATGTTGAAAGAGTAGTCACCCAGCAGAAGAAATTTTCAGAAGCTTAGGTTTATTTATTTTGACTGTAATCATTGAACACATACTGCCCTATATTTATCACATTTTCAAATTCCTTGGTGTTCTCTGTTTTCTTCTTTAGTGATGTCCCAGTTTATTCAGATTAACCATCAAAACTTACCTTTTGTTGTAAGGGCCAGCATGATCTGTTTCAAATCTTCTTGTGAGGAAACCTTTAAAGGAGCAAACAGAACAGAGAAACACACACACACAGTGAAAAGGAAAAAAGAAAAAAAAAACTGGCCACCCCTCTTAACAGCTGCACATATAATCCCCCAGAATTACACAGCTTCTGATACGATGACTACATTCTAACCCAGTGTTTCTTTAACCCCATGTGCTAGCTAACCAAGATTAGGTACAATTAATACAAATATAGAGCCCCTTCTCCCTAAGGACATTACCACAGAAACTAGATAGTGCACCTGTAGAGTTGTCTTAATATCTTCAGGGAGAAACTGCTGGGCATTACAATTGTGGGACTCAGGGTGTCAATTACAATTACCCCCACACTTTCCTGTCTATTCCAAGATCAGAATACCTAATACTTCCCCTAGTTTTTAAGGCCTTTTGAATAAATAATATTGCTTATCTCCTTAATGCTGGTGGGGTCAAAAAAATAGGACATGCATAGACAACAGCAAGTTCCAACATCAGTAAACATCCACCTATGAATATTTTTGACCCAGATGAAATTGAGTAAACATGAAGTTAACCAGTTCAACAAGTCCAAAATTCATCATCTTGTTGAACCCTATTAATGATATCTTTAAGGTAATCTAAGTTTTTTGAAATAAAATTACTATTATAACTTAAATTGAAGGAACACGTGGTATTAAACTTCTGATATCCTTTATGATGTAACAATAACAGACAATCAATTGCAGCATAATTGTCAAGTATGGCTTGACAATGTTGTTTTTGTTCTTCATTAAGCCTATTTACATCCATGGAGGCATGACTAGTACTGTTTATGATAGCATAGGCGAGTTTCATAGTAGTTTTATAAGCCCATAGAGCTAGTCCAGGTAAACTCAGCAAGGAGAATGTCAAAACGTTAAATTCTGCCTTAGAGAGAAGCTTCACTGAATCATCACAGTTTTTATCAAGAGGAATAGATCTTTTATGAATAAATTGCACAGGATTTTGACCTATTAAATACTATGTGGATGGTAAAGACACATTATTCTGCTAAGACAACAATGAATACCATGAGATATTTTTGCAGGTGTATAACAATTTTATGCAAGTGAGTCAAGATATTGTAATGGGTTCTTGAAGTCCAGGATCTGGCAGTACCGAATTTCCCAGAGCTGGTGTACAAAAACAGAGCAAAATTGTTGTTAAGACCAAAGCATTTACAAAGTTTTGTGTGAGTTTAGCAATCAAAGAAGTAACAAAGTTATCTAGAGTACATTCTAACCCCATTTTAGCCAACACCTGTTGAGCTGAGGCTGTTAATGGTTTTATATCTCAACAAGTAACTAGAATTTAAGTAACTCGGGGTCCTCTTTTAATGTTTCTCTTCTTTTGAGGATGAACTCTTATCTTCCAGGGTTAAATGAAACTTAGAAATCAGCTTGTGAAGTCACTGATGTACATTTGTAATTGCTATTTTTCAAGCATGAAGCTAGATTCCAAACAGGACATGTTAGCATAAGTGTAGCAGTCTATGCTTTTCCCCAAGTGAGCAAAGCCATAGGAGCTTCTCATGCTGGTCAGGTGGAACCTCATATATTACATCATTTTATTGGTAATGGCTGTTTGAGAATAAAATGTCTATTCAATGCAGATGACCAATTTTGAGTATTAACTTTATGTTGTATATTGAGTACATTAACTGTAAATAAAACAATATTTAATGCATATTAATATAATAGAGGCTAGATCTTTGTTTGTTTCTGTTTTAAAAGGCAAGCATTAGGATACAATTTGTGCACTCAACAAAAGCTCATCCAAAAAATTATGAGAAATTTCATGATTTAAAACTATATCTCACTGATTAAAAATTGTGCAAAAGGATGAGATGTAAAGGCTGGAGCATTATCAATATTTAAACAAATAGGGATTCTAGGAGCAGATCATGTTTGGTTTCTTTCCATGCTCTCTGATGGAACTTACTTCACGTTTCCTATTGTAGATTCAATTCTGTTATTAATTTTTTTCTTTTGTTTTGTGTTTTGCAATAATGCATTAGTAATCATAAATTTTTTGAAGTGAATAATTCATTATACTTCTACTTTGTAATTTTTAAATATTTTTTTTTATTTTGATTAGTGATTTAATTTCTGGATCATTTTTTTTTATTGTGGCATGCTTGGATTCTTTTCACACTTTATATATATATATCCCACTTCTCTTTATATATCCTATAGATTTTTAATTTTTACAGTATTTTACAAGTTGCTTAGACTTGTATTAAACTTGGTACTGCTTGATAAGCCTCTACCATATTTGTTGAATTTTGGATTTGCACACTAGGAATGCTCCTCTCATTTTTTCTTAAAAAAATATTCACTTAAACATTGTGCCCATTGATGTTAATATTTTTCAATTTCATTCTATAAAGTTTTTTTAAATAGTTATTTAGTGTTCTTTGAGTAATTCAAAACTGTCAGTATCCTAATGTTAAATTCTTAATGTTTTATTTTTATTTATTTTTTTTTTTGTCACTTGGATTTAGCCATGCTTCTCTTTGTTTATATTTGCTGTACTATTTTTTATTTGTTCATTAAAAGAGCCATCAGTAGATTATATACTCCATTGTCAGGAAAAAAAAAGTATAAAAACATTTAAATAAATAAAAATAGGCAAGAACAGTGCTGCATCCTTGTAATATTTGCTAATTAGGAGGTCATGCAAAAGTACGTCTTCTTTGAGAGAAGTCACAGATATTTAGAAACAGCATGGCTCAAACAATTTTAAAAAGACTTGTGTTATAGTTCGTGATATAGAATTTTTGGGGTAATCTCAAGCATTACACATGGAACATTAAACGTTGGATGATGTAAAGATCCAGAATCGCCAGTACTAAATATGTATCCATGAACAATTAAATCAGAAAATCGAAGAGATACCTCTGCTTTTGTGTTTAGTGCCAACATTTTTCTCAGTACTAAAGCTAGGGACTCAATGTGTGTGCCCATCAATGTCAAATGTTTAAAAATATGTACTTATATACTATTATTATTTAATTATAAAATATTTTGTCTCTTAAAGTGTTATAAGAAATATATGCAGGACTTTTAATTAAGTGAAACTTGGCATGCAGATATTAAGTTGTAGGAGCATTTGATTCACACGTGGAAGTCAGAAATTTAGTGAGCGAAATTTTGTCACCAGGCACTGTGTTTTGTGTAGGGTTGATATTATAGTAAAGGTATCCATATTTTTATCTTATTGAGCATAATAGGATCAAGAGTTTTATTTTACCACATAGTGAGTGTATTATGTTCTTCATAAATACTAGTAGAAGGAATACAATACGTTGTAAGAACAAAATTGATAATTATATGAAATAATGATTGTTAATTCATTCTATTTAGTCATTTTACCTTGTATATATAGTATAAATTACCATGATATATTTATAAATAAACAAAGTTGTATTTGTCAATAAAGGAAATTCTCATATCACACGATTGTAAAAATATAAAAATCAATTTATTATACTTGATTGTCATGTGTTGAATTCATCCAAATATTATGGCCACAGGCTATGCAAGGTTTTTATCATCTTTTAAAATGTTGTTACAAAAAATTTTATTTACATATATGTATATTTCTCAGTAAATTTTTTGCTCATATTTCTTTTTAAGAGTCCATTGCCTCTTTGCCCTTGTTGAATATTTATGGTATTATCACTCAAAATCTACTAGTTATTTTCATGTCTCTATGTCATGGTAGACAAAAATCATTTTTTGGACACACTTTGAAAAACCCGGAAATGTTTGTATATGTTTTACATTTCTCTTATTCTACTGACAGTGAAGGTAGCTGGTAGATATTTCCTAAATACCCAATACTATCTTATGAAGGACAAAAGGGCGTTAAAGATTCTTTTCTACACTTTATTATATTACTCTTCTTAATGATGTACTCCTCTTGGATACTGTGGTCTCTACAAGAATTTGAATAATATTCTCAAGGTAATTTTTTCTGTACATTTTTATTGAACTAATATATTTTTTGGATTTATGGTGACTTCGGACTTACTAATCTGCTATACCCCTGATGTACTTATTTTACCTTAATTTCATGTCATGTATGCAAAATATATTTATCCCAGTCTAATAGGTATTGTTTTTTTTTTTTTTAATTTTTGTTTATTTCAGCCATGACTCCTAATCATATCCAAGAATATTCACCAGAAAAGGGCCTAAAACATATATCACATGAAGTGATAAGTGCAAAATATGAAAGTTGTGATCTTGACTATTTACCACAAAAGAAAATATGGAAAACTACAAGTGAGAGTGAACAACAGAAATCATATAAAAAATCAGGCCTTGTTCATCACCAGAGAATTTATACTGAAGAGAAGCCCTACGGATATAAAGAATGTTGCAAAGCTTTTAGTAAAAAAAAATGTCTTATTTACCACGGAGGAATGCACAATGGAGAGAAGCCCTACAAATGTAAAGATTGTGGCAAAGCTTTTTGTCAAAAATCAAACCTTATTTACCACAGCCAAACTCACACTGGAGAGAAGCCCTACAAATGTAAAGATTGTGGCAAAGCTTATGGTCTAAAATCAGACCTTACTTGCCACATCAGAACTCACACGGGAGAGAAGCCTTACAAATGTAAAGAATGTGGCAAAGCTTTCAGTCTAGAGTCACTCCTAATTTGCCACAGGAGAACTCACACTAGAGAGAAGCCCTACAAATGTAAAGATTGTGGCAAAGCTTTTGGTAAAAAATCAAACCTTATTTGCCACAGGAGAACTCACACTGGAGAGAAGCCCTACAAATGCAAAGAATGTGGCAAAGCTTTTGGTGATAAATCAAACCTTATTCGCCACATCAGAACTCACACTGGAGAGAAACCCTACAAATGTAAAGATTGTGGCAAAGCTTTTGGTCAAAAATCAGACCTTATTCGCCACATCAGAACTCACACTGGAGAGAAGCCCTACAAATGTAAAGATTGTGGCAAAGCTTATTGTCAAAAATCAAACCTTATTTACCACATCCGAACTCACACTGGAGAGAAGCCCTACAAATGTAAAGATTGTGGCAAAGCTTTTGGTCAAAAATCAGACCTTATTTACCACAGAAGAACTCACACTGGAGAGAAGCCCTACAAATGTAAAGAATGTGGAAAAGCTTTTGGTCACAAATCACACCTTATTCGCCACAGCACAACTCACACTGGAGAGAAGCCCTACAAATGTAAAGATTGTGGCAAAGCTTTTGGTAAAAAATCACACCTTATTTGCCACATCAGAACTCACACTGGATAGAAGCCCTACAAATGTAAAGAATGTGGCAAAGCTTTTGGTGAAAAATCAAACCTTATTTGCCACAGAAAAACTCACACTGGAGAGAAGCCCTACAAATGTACAGAATGTTGCAAAGATTTTGGTCACAAATCACACCTTATTTGCCCCAGCAGAACTCACACTGGAGATAAGCTCTACAAATGTAAAGATTGTGGCAAAGCTTTTGGTCAAAAATCATTCCTAATTTGCCACAGAAGAACCCACTCTGGAGAGAAGCCCTACAAATATAAAGAATGTGGCAAAGCTTTTGGTCAAAAATCACACATTATTTACCACAGAAGAACTCACATTGGAGAGAAGCCCTACAAATGTACAGAATGTGGCAAGGCTTTTGGTGACACATCAAACCTTATTTGCCACAGGAGAAATCACAGTGGCGAGATGCCCTACAAATGTAAAGAATGTTGCAAAGCTTTTGGTCAAAAAATAAACCTTCTTCACCACAGCAGAACTCACTGGAGAGAAGCCCTACAAATGTAAAGAATGTGGCAAAGCTTTTACTCAAAAACCAGGCTTTATTTGCCACAGTAGAACTCACACTAGAGAGAAGCCTTACAAATGTAAAGAATGTGGGAAAGCGTTCAGTCAAAAATCACACCTTATTTTCCACAACAGAACTCACACTTGGGAGAAGCCTCACAAATGAAAAGTATGTGACAAAGTTTTTACTCAAATATTACACCTTATGTGCCATAGGAGAATTTACACTGGAAAGAATCCTTACAAATATAAGGAATGTGGCAAAGCTTTTAGCAATAAAACAGGCCTTATTCACCACAACAGAACTCACACTGGAGAATAGCTGTACAAAAGTGAATAATGTGGAAAAGCATTTAATAAAAAATAAAACTTTATTCACCACAGCAGAAGACATCCTGGTGAATATGAAATGTGAATAAAGAAATAATACTTTTAAAGAAAGACTATACCTTGGGGCTAGGTTTGTGGTTCCATGGTAGAGTGCTAGCCTTGCATGTTTGAGATCCTGGGTTCGATCCTCAGCACCACATAAAAATAAATAAGTGAAATAAAGGTATTGTGTCCAACTACAACTTAAAAATAAACACTTAAAAAAAGAAAGACTAAACCTTATTAACAACAGAATTTATACAGAAAAGAACCCCTGCAAATTGAAACAATGCAGCAAAGCTTTTAAAAGAAATCAATTCTTTTCACCATTAGGCTACTTATTCTGGAAAGAATACATCTAAATGTAGACAATGTAGAAACATTTTAAATTATATATCATATATTACTAGACATCAGAGAAAACACACTGGAGAGAAGCTCTACAAATGAGACCATTGTACCATTACTCTAAGAAAGGGACAACATTTAATCCTCACCACAATAACCATAGCATAGAGAAAATTTTGTAATGTGAAAATTGACAATGTGACAATGCCTATAAAATTTATTCAGCAATACTCAGCACCTGTGGATATATACTGGTTAGAGAAAATACAAATGGAAAAAAAATGTAGCTACATGTTTCTTTAACACTGCTTATTTTTGGAGAATTCATTGTGCCCAGAAACTCTTAAAAAGATAAATAATATTTCCAAAATGTATTTAAATTTTAAATTCATTGAACATCTGAAAACTCATACTAGTAGTGAACACTGAACAGATTTTATACAAAATGTATGCCTTATATAACAATGAAACATAATAACTTTACTATACTCTCACATTTATTAACTATATATTACACCTTGATGTATATGAGGATCAGTAAAATACAGAACTCATTTAAGTTTAGAAAACAAGTAGTTGTCTTTAAATTTATTAAGCATTATCAAGTTATTTTGTAGAAATATCAGTCATAAATGTCATATGCATAGTGAAGAAACCTCATCTTTGAAAGAATATAATTGTTTTTCTAAATCAAAATTACTATTTTCACTTTTGAATAGTGAGAAAAGAATTATATGAAATCTATTTTTGATGTTTAACACTCAAGTGTAATATTTTAAACTTTAATTTTTTTTTTTTTTTTTGTATTTCAGTTTAAGTTTAGGTATTTTTATACACTGAGCCACATTCCTAAGCCCTCTCTCCACTTTTTCAAATTTTGAGACTGTCTTGTTAAGTTGCTTGAAACCACACTAAGTTGCTGAGGCTGAATTTAAATTTCTGAAAATACTCAGCTTCCCAATTTGCTTGGATTACAAGCAGGAACCATCATGCCAGGTTTACAGTGCATTTTTTAACCTATATTTAACTTATGTATGCAATATGTCTTTAAAACTGAATATTTGTTTATGTGTTAACACTCATGCATTGCATCCTGTTGTTAAATGACAGACATCATAGTGTTCCACTTGACTAAATGTTCTATGTAACAGTACAATATACTGTTGAGTGAATAATACTCTAGCATCTGTTAATACTTTTACACATTTTAATCAAACAATGTGTAATACAATTTGCATAAGTTAGATCATTATCTTTTTTCTGTTTGTATTTATGGTGAAATTAAGAGTTATAAGAAGGATGTAGATATAGGAAAATAAGCCCCAGATTTTCATATCTTGATTTATAAATTTTAAAATTTTAACTTTTTAACATTTCCTAGTGATTTTAATAGACTGAATTTCCACAAACTTAAAGGTAGCTCTTACATGAAAGAAGAGCTTTATCTTTCTTGTGTGCATAATGGCCTTCTAGACTTCATCCTCATTGGAGACATTTCATTTTTCATGGAATGAGGTCAATGATCAGTGTTTTCATGTACATTAGTAAATTCTGACATCCTTGTTATTCTATAGGTAGTGTTATTTCAAGGCAGGAATTAGAGAAATGGATGTAGAGTCAAGGTTGAGTGAGGCCTTATACTTATGACAAAATAATCAATGAGCTATGTTTTATAGTCTCATTTTCTGAGGACCAAGTAGTAAGAGGTAAACTGAGAAGGTTGTATGTAAAGATTAAGTTTCTTATCATAAAATGTTGGCTTTTCAAGTACAATAGTGTAAAAGCTTATTATACACAGAATCCATACAAAAATCATATTGAATATCATTCACAATTTTATTAACATTACATATAATTCATGAAGAACTGAGTTTACAGCAACATATGCCTAAGAACAAGATCTGGGGACATTGTGCACTCTCCAATATAGACATATTTATACCAATTTAATTATACATGAAACTACATTAAATGAGAAGTAAAATCAATTGGATCAACACACAACAATATATAAATAAAAACTTGTAAAGACTTAAGCAAGAGACCAATAGTGGATGAAGTGTGGTTTCCAAATGCGAGGGCAAAAATGGACATATAATCAGTTAAAGGTAATTGAAGAATGATAAGTTACCTACTTTGAGCTACAACAGCATTTGAATGAAAAAGAGTCACAAAGTAAGCAAAGATAATTCACTTCCATTTGTATGCTTTGTAATATTTTCTAAAAGTTTTCTGCATATTTTATTGCAGTAAAATTGGGAAACAATCCAGAAAGTTAAAAAAGACAAATATTTCTCCTCTGGTTTTAAAAGCAAGAAAAGAAATTTATTGAGCTAGAAAAATTTACTAGTTAGAGTTAAAAAAAAAAGAACTGAGATTATCAGAGTCTAAGTATAATGTATTTCAGCCATCCCTGGCTGCACAGGGCATTTTTGCTTAATTAAGAATTTGTTCACATATGTACGCTTAAAGAACATTGCTGTTTTCAGTCAGTCTTTTTCATTAATAACAATGATGTACCTTTCAACAGTTTCCAGCCACAAAAATACACAATTTCAGAAATTTTCTGTTTCATCCTCTATATATTCTGCCACAGCATTCACCAGGAGAAGATAATATAAAACTTTTGGCAGTCCCATCAAGGCTTTTGACTTCTATTAATTTTAAAGCCAAACATATACTGCATAGAAAAGTATGATACATGGAACAACATAATTTTACTTAGTAAAAATAATTTTTTTTTCATGAAAAATATATCCCAACTCCTTTGTCATGGGATTACATTAGAAAAATATGAGGTAATTATACTGGGTATTATGACCTTAGGCTATGAGCCTTATTAAAATTACCTTAAAATACAAAAGAATATTAATGTTTATTTTTAAATATAGTTTTTATATTTCAAATATTCAAAATCCCCAGCAATCAATGATACAAAAACATAAGAAAAACAACTGCAGTTTGATGTCTCATCATGAAATTGCAATACCTGCTGTAGATTGCCTGTGGCTTCCACTTTTAATTTAAACAAATAATAATCTTTCCATACAATTTGGGTGAAGTGGAGGACAAAATTTCCTGCATTGTTTTCCTGGGCAAGCCATCATACTTGAAACAACTGAACCCCAAATCAAAATATGTTTACTCTACATTCTAATTATATCAGTTCTTAACTCATCTAGCATAAAACAAATCCACTTTCTTCTGGTTGAATATCTTGAGCTCAAATATATGGAACCTGGGAGCTAAAAGAAGTATGGCATCAATAATGAGGTCTTTTTTTGCATAAAGCAAATTGCACTTTTTGTATTTGATTTTTCTGCCTGTGAAGATCTACATTTCTCTTCCTACAATGGTATTATAATTGATGGTGACTTGTGTGATTACAGGAGGCGTAAAATGCAGCTACATGTGTTTGAGTCCTTTCACTGGTAAGAAAAAAAAATACTATAATTTGTACTCTAGTAGGAGACTCAAAATGGTGCTGGACAAACCTATTTTTTAATCTGCCCCTTTATTCATGGTTTTCTAATGGTTTTGATCTAGTCAGTTCAGACTATTTCTGAATAATGGGTGTCATCAAGATGTAAATTCCCTCTATAGTCATTAGCAATGAGACAATTCTTCCAATTAAAAATAAAAACATTCTCAAATAGTCTTTGCTATATTCTAAGGTACCACTCTTGCTTTTGCTTTACTAAACAAAACAAATTCCACATATTTGAGTCCCAAAGTAAATGGCAATACATTAACCTAAGCACCATGAGGAATATAAGAAATACAAGATATCACCTTTGAAATATAAAACAAATAAGAATCAGAAATGCTAAGCCATTACCATCTAAACTATACCAGAGCTTTTAAAATGTAATCTTAGATCTTCTACTCACTCTCATAGTAAGATGCCTTAGACACAAAGATATTTAATCACTCACTAAAGGTCACTCAGTGGATGAATAATAGTTTTTATTCTAAAGCTTTTACCGAATTTTTTGATAATACATTGCAAAGTCTCACCTGTCTTCTTTAGAAATAAGACACAGAGGTTGTTTTAGTCTGTTTTATAATGTTATAGAAAAATACCAGAAGCAGGTCAATGTATAAAAAGAGATATAAATGCATAAAAATATTTTCTGAGAGGCTGGGGTTGTGGCTCAATGGTAGAGTGCTCACCTGTCACATGAAAGAAGTTGGGTTCAATTCTCAGAACCACATAAAAATGAATAAATAAAATAAAGGTATTTTGTCCAACTACAATTATAAATAAATAAAATATAGTTTTGAGTACATAGTTCTGAAGTTTTAAGTGCACTGTATTAGAATCTTCTCAGCTCCTGTGACAGCTCCTTCACCTGCATTACACATGAGGTATCATTATGGTGAGGGCTCATTTGAGAGGTAGAACATAATGAGACAGGAAGTCAGAGAAATTCAGAAAAAAGACTTGCTCTTTTATAACAACCAGCTTTAATAAGAACTATGTTATGCCCCATGAAAGTTACATTAACCCTCTCTAAGAACATCTCCCCCAATGATCTAACCACAATTTACTAGTCTCACTTCTTAAACATTCCACTGTTTTCCAACTCTCTCCCTTTTAAACTAAGTTCCAAACACATGAGCTTTTGGGGGACATACTCAAATTACAATGAAAGTAATATGAGAGAGACAATGGTAAAAATAAGACATAGAATGCCATTTCTTAGTAGTTATAAAGATTCTAGATACTACAATAAAATGCTTTACAGTATAGAAATTATTTTAGGTTGATTTTTTTTTATTTTAAAGACAATAGGAAATTTAATTAAATTACTTTTTGAAGAATGAATGAATTTGAATGTGACAAGACTAATGGGCTAGTTATATTAAAATAAGGGAAAAGTCTGTGCAAAAACTCAATGAATGTTTAGTAAACCATGCTTTGGTATAAAAACAGAATGCTGGGCTTTCTGATTATGCTATATCAAGCCAAAAGTTTACTGGCTAAAATCTGGTGGCCCTCAAAACCAGATAAAAGATGCAGTGGACATCAATCTCAAGAGCTTCCTACTTAAAATATCTGCTTCCAAATAATACATGATTCAAGTAATTCTCAGGAATATTATATTTCTTTCAATTTCAATTTTTAGCTTTCTATATAGTTAATGCACCATCTCATGGCCAGATCAATATTTTCTTGAACTTCTTCATATATTAATCTATACACTATCTCAGATATGTTTGTTTCTAGATTGTCAGGGATCCCTTCTAGTGAATTCTGAGATGTGTGAGAGGTTGAACAAGCATAGAAATATGCTTATGAAAAATAAGCCATGTTGTAGGTGGGAAGTAAAAGGAGAAAAGAAGCAAAAGTCCTCATCTAAACTTGTATGTGCTGATACTACACAAGGTTATTCCAATGATGTCTGGTTTGAGGTAGGGAAGCAACTTTTCTTATACATTATGACACAAAGTTCATCAAATATGATTGTTACAGACTTTTAGAGAACACCTAAATTTTTCTTAGTAATTTCTACATTGAAAAACTACTGTTATCTTTAAACAAAACTATCCATTGCAATAAATCTGAAATAGTTCTTTAATATTGTGAAACAGAAAATTGATGGCATTATTCACTGAATGCTAATATTTTCCAATAACACCTCACACCACAATTTATGTACCTTATATACATTTACACCTATAGGGGTTCTTAACACAATGGATAGATAATTAATGTAAAGAGTGAAATGAGACTCGGAAACAACTAATTATCGTAAAAATTATTATTACCTTATTTCAAATACTAGTGCACCCTTTTGCTTTTGTTTTCCCAAAAGTTAATTTTTTTAACCTTTGGTATGATATTTCACTTTATTTAAATAACATAATAAATAGTACTGTTTTTTATATGTACTCTCTGATGCATCTCAAATATATTTGCATACCCCAAGACCTTAGCAGATTTCTATACTCATTATTCACTAGAGAAGCAGTAGTTACTTCTGAAATCTATATTGCTTTTTTCAAATGAGGTCTTGCAGTTTTTTTTTTTTTTTAATATCTGAAATAATTATAATGAACTTATTTCTAATTAGCATATAGTAAGTGCCTGATAAATATTTGTGAAAAAGATTGAAGAAATAATAAGAGCATTTATATAATCTGTACAATATGGTATGTGGTATTTCATGATTTTAGCTACAACTTATTGAATATTATAACAATCTTATTATGTAAGTAAGATGTGGGTATAATGAACCAATAATAAATAAAAATTTCATGCTGCATTGTTAGTAATTCACCAAAAAATTTTTTCAAAAACAGACACTCTGATGTGTGTTTTTTTTTTGTCAACTATTATATTATGAATGAATGAAGCTCAGTAAATGAATAATTTGAACTACATATTTGCTTAGGGTGACTGTCATTCATTGTTAAAAAAAACCTTTAGCTATATAAAATTTTAATAATGTATGTACCATTGTGATATAATGGAATTTTGATAAAATGTACATTAATAATGCTGAAGTCTTTCATTGAGTCTTATATCAGTTTATGAAATAAACTTACTGTGTGTGATTTCCTCAATTCTAAGTGTCTTATGTTTTAAGAAACTGTATGGACAATGCAAATTAAAGTTAACATACTAATATCAAGAACAGAAGCACCACAGAAAAGATGAAAACAAAGAATTGGGAGATTCCACCATTATAGATGTAATTTTCTCAACATCTTTTCAATGTACCTAACCCACTATTGATACCAAAATTAATGGGCAAACTCTTCTCATGCTGATTGTGCATGATGCTATTATATAAAATGAAAACAAGCAAATGTGTCAGAGATGCATTTTACAACATTGGTTGAAAATACAATTGATTGATCAGTATCTCACTGTGTTTTACCCCAGCAGAAACCTTCTCAGTGTGCAAGATAAATGGGTAAAAATAAAAAAAAAAAAATCAAGTAAAATTTATGTTAAAGAATAACAACTATTTTTTCATGAGGAAAATGTTAATGTCTTTTTGAAACAACATGTCAAGAAACTGTGCCCTATCACTTAAAGGAAAGCAACAATTCTGGTAAATTTCTTCATTTTATTCTTTGAATATGCCAAGTATTCTTTAGCAAACTTCCACATATATTGTTTAATTTCACAGGTGTAAATTATATCTGGTTTTCTTGAAATTGCTACTTATTTAATATAAATTTGTTGAGAAATTATTTCTGCATGTGCTGATAGTGAAATATAGTGAGGAATGGACGTCATTTAAAGCTCTATAAATTGAAATCCCAGAATGGTGGGAGGAAACTGTATATAATCATGAGAAACATATTGAGTACTATGAATTTCTTTCAGATATTTATTTCCCTTAGTATCCACTTTTCACATAAACAAGTGCTTTTAAATGAAGCTGACTATTAAATATCATAGAAAAGGCCATCAGAGAAATCAGAAGAAGAAATTTAAAAGAGAAACAATCAAATCATAAACATCTGGTTGAAACAAGAACTGGCCAAATGTTGGATCTTAGCTTTTGACTTTACTAAATTTTCTCCTATAGTTTTTTTTTTTTTTTTGATGATGACTAAGAGGAAGGTACTTCTATTAAAACACTTACCAGAACAATTTATAGCAATTTGTTTTTTCTAAAACACGGATAAAATTGACTTGCTAACTAAGGATAGAATCTAATGAATAACTCTTGTTATGGTAAAAAAAAAAAAAAGTATAACTACTCAACATGAATATTTGCCTTTTCAAAAAAATATTAGGGTCAAAACCAATTTAGTAAGATAGTATTGAATATTTTATATCAAAGAAAAGGCAAAAATATTTAAAATAATTTTGATTATTAGATGCATGTAAAAAAAAAAGTAGTGTCCAGGTCTGATGTGGTGGTACATACCTGTAATCCCAAATATCATAGAGGCTGAGGCAGAAGGATCACAACTTCAAGACCAGCCTTGGTAACTAAGTGAGACCAGGTCTCAAAATAAAATATCAAATAATTTTGTATATATATGAGTGATAAAGCACCCCAAGTTCAATCCCCAGTGCCATATAAAACAGTAGTTTCCAAAATTTACACCCAAATCAGCAGCCTACACTCTATCTGCAACTATGTAAAGTTTTAAAAGGAAACTAAATTTAGCCATACCTACTACTAGTTGTCTGATTATATTGATCATAGTATTGAAACATAAATAGAAGACCCTACACAATGTTTTAGGTGTTCCCATTATTTTTTCTAATTGCAATGAGAGAGGGAGGAAAACCATTTTAACTTATGGGGCCACTTCTTTTTCTTCAGGCCTAATTAATCAAATATTAAAAGGATTTAGCGTTTAACTGATTATCATTTATGGTATGTGTTCTGGGATTTCTTGCTTAATTTACATTGGACACTTTATTATTTCTGAGTATCAGCATATGTACAGGCCAACACACCCCACTCTATTTTTTAATACTTACAAGTCCCTGTGTTCATGCTTCCTCATTTAGTTATTCTCTTTAAAAAATAATTATGTGTTGCATTCTTTGTCTACAGAAAATTTATGAAGGTTAAAAACCCATAAGCATTTTCACAAATTTGACTTTAAGATACTTTTCATCACAAAACACACACCAAAAGTAAGAATGATTTCTTTCCCGAATTTATTAGCCTTTCTGACATCCAATATCAGGGCATGAATGCTGCTCATGGAGGGATGTTCTTATCATCAAGAACAATCAGTACTACTTTCTTCTTTCCCATTAAATTTTACAAAATGCAAATTTTACTGTGTTTCATATACAGAACTTGGCTTTCCATTATTTGTGTTTAGTGCGTTTTTACTTTCTTTTTTCATCACTTTGTTTTTCCTGTATTTTCTAATATTCATTTTTTTATGATGAGAAAAATAGACCACTAGAATCTTCTAACTTTTGCTACATTCAATCACTTGACTACTTACTAGCTAATATTTCTATTAAAGCATCATTTTAAAGGTAGGACTGAGGTATGCTAAAAAAAACTATTTTCAAGGTCTACTGCAGAATAAGCATAACTTTCTTGAGCTCTGCAGTTGGAGCCACTGTTTCTGTCCACATACTCTGCTCTCATTTTTAAAATTTTTTCTTCTATATTGAGTAACTCTCTTTGAAATGAGGCATGGAAAATAGCTTTTTAGATTTTTATTATTTATGAAAATCTATTTTTATTTATCATTGATGGACAATCTGCTTCATTTTAGAATACCAGATTGAATACTATTTTTCCTTTAACTCTTGTGCTTATTCTGTATTTATCATCTATAATCCATCATTAAGGATAAATTCTTGGGTTTTATTCTTGCTTTCTTGAAGCTGACCATGGTTTTTAATTTCAGGATATTTTCTTTGTTTTAAGCATAGCTACTTGAGAAAATCTGGAGATATATTTAGCATATTTAAAATTTATTTTCTTGATTATTGCATTCAATCAAAAAGGAATATTTCCGGACCTAATTTTCTTTTCAGTATATACATGTAGGAAAATGGATAAAATATGGAAAATAATATATCTGTTTTTCAGACACCAAAAACAGGCATAGCAGGTGAGTGAAACCATAAGCAATAAGTGCAGACTGGTTAGGCGAACTATAACTTTATTTTAAAAATGAATTTTAATAAGCGCAGTTTGATAAAATGCTGTTAAAACTTATGGGTAAAGGGAAGTAAAAATAATCAAAGTATACCACTGTAAGAAATAATTGAGGTCTGGCACCTGAGAACAGACTGTGGGGGAAACTTCATGTTATGAAAGGAAAGAATCCCCCACTTTCCCTTCACCCTCTCACCCACGTAATCTCACCAGAAACCACCAAGATGCCCAGAACAAAATGTTTCAAGTTCAATAGTCACAATCTTTCCAAATACAAAAAGCAGTTACAATTCAACTGAACAAAGAAGCTAATGTGCAAAGTTAAGGGGATCTGAGACATCATATAAAAAGTTAGGTTAAAGATAATTCTGTTTCTGTTTTTTTTTTTTGGTGTGTGTGTGTTTTGTTTTGTTCCAAGGGTGTGGCTATTCCTTGGTCACCTGAACTCAGAAAAGAAACTGTTATTTTGATGAAGTGTTAGTGGGTGACCCACATTAAAATCAGACAAATATTTAAAAAAAAATTAAAAACCCTATTAATCTGCTTGAATCAAATGTATGAAATATGATATGTCAAGAGCTTTGTAATGTTTTGAACAACTAATAATAAAAAAATAAAAATAAATAAATAAATAAAAAAGCCTAATTACCAAAAAAAAAAAAAAAAAATGTTGCTACTTTCTCCCTCTACATTTTATGTTTAAAGTACCTTTTTTTAAAAAAAAATTCATTTTAGTTTCAGGTGGACACAATATCTTTATTTATTTTTACATGGTGCTGAGAATCAAACCCTGTGTGTCATGCATACTAGGCAAGCATGCTACTACTTGAGCCATATCCCCAGCCCTAAAGTATCTTTTTTTAAGTTTTGATTTTTATTTTTTGTCCTGAAAAGTAGACAGTAAAACAGCTTCTGGAAAAATTTACAACCAACTGAATGAGGATCTGGGAAGCTGAGAGGCTGAAGCAGGGCTGGGAGGAACAGACTTGAAGTCTGACGAAGGAGCAGACTTCCCTTAGTCAGTGGAGGCCAATTATAACTAAAAAGAGACGAAAATCAATAAGTGTTTGTAAACCAGGAAATGACACAGATTATCAAGTTAGTGTCAGTTATAAAAATTTATATAATCATGAAAATAGAGAAATCATGAACAAGATTAGAAAAATAATAGATGTAAATTTTATTTTTAGAAGTTTATTGGTGATACATAAAAATAAAGATTTTAAATGGAAGGCAGAGAGATATGCAAGTCATGTAGTACTTCACAAACCTTACTTCAGTTACAAAAGTATAATCAATTGATAACTTCTACTTATTTTACTCTCTATCTTCCTTTGCATTTCACCTGAGGTCACACTTGTAGAGTGTGACCAATAACTAAGCAAATAACTAACCAAGAAGATAGTCCCTGAAGTTACACTCTTTCTCAGAAAACCCCAATCAATTTCAGAGCAAAGTTGTGATACAACACCTATTCATTTCCTTCTTTGGGAAAAGGTCCCTTTTGTGAATCAGATAGAAGAGGAAATTGGCCAACCTCTATCAAAATATTACTAGAAATAAATATGAGTTATCTTCATTTAGAAGTAAAGTGAAATAAAATAACACCATTGTACAGTATCTTTCAGGATTACCCTTGAAAAATAAAAAATGAAAAAAAAAAAACTCTTTCTAAAGAGCGTAATACTTGGCAGCACACTTCATCCTTAATTTCATGTGGAAAAAGAAGTTACCTCAGGTAAGAAGGTACATAAGAAGGTACATAAAATAATAAGAAGAAATCAAGACTTGGTCAAGGGTTTAGAAGGAACTTTGAAGACTATAAAATTTGGGGGGTACAGTAATAAGGATGGATCTCTGAGAGAGAGAATGCAGTGCAAATATCATGGGATTTCATGCTATCACATACCAAAGCACATACATCATGGACATTGTACAAGACAACCAAGTTGACAACTGGACTTGGCTAGTTGTTTTTATCCAGCCTCTGATGCTGCACAGGATGAATGAGGACTGAGTAAAATAGTGGTTTCCAGTCACCGTATTTTATCTATCAAATGCTTCTTCCAAATATCTAGCCATCTAGGAGGAGAGATCTATATGTAGATTCCTGTTAATGCATCACTCTTTTCATCATTTTCTCATAATAAATTAACAAGTGGACGTCTTTTAACCCAGAAATAATTTTAACCAGGAAAACCCAAACATTTTTTTTTTAATTTTGCTTTTTCAGACAATAAATGCTAAGCAAGTACCACTAATAAAGTGTCAATACATCATGCCTAAAATCGAATCAGATCACACTTAACAAAAACAAAGATATTACTATTGGTCTATGACCATGGTATCCACTGTATTATCATCTAAAAATAGAAACAAAAAGCTGCTGGCCTGGTAGAATTCTGGAACAGGTGATGATGTTGCTAACACTTCTTAAATTTCACATCATTATATCAGGTTGTGCTACCAAGAGACACAAAATATAGATCCAGGAACCAGAGTGTCAAAGTTTAAGAGTCTTAACTCACCATCACTCCTATTAATGCACTTGGCAATCATATTTTCTTACATCATGCCTCTGCATCCTCCACTTTTAGAAATCATAATTATTTAAGAGGACCCTTTACCAACAGGATGTTTAACAATATTCCAACTAAAATTTAAACTGCACCTGAGGACTCTAAATTCTATGTACTAAGAAAACAGAAAGCAAGAGGAGAAATTACAATCCTGGTAGGTCAATTCACTCTCCTCACCAGAAGGACATTGATTCCATGTTGCAATGCTAAGCAAGTACCACTAATAAAGTGCCAATACATCATGCCTAAAATTGAATCAGACCACACTTAACAAAAATAAAAATATTACTATTGGTCCATGACCATGGTATCCACTGTATCCAAATATAAAAATCTATTGTATATTTGAAGATAAAAATCAGATGATTCAATTTGAAAACAGTTGACCCAATTCTCTACTTTTTAGTATTAACTTTCCATACATGAATTGTAAAAGGATCAGTGCAGTAGTTGTGTCTTGAGAAAATTATAGTGAGGAGCCTCAAATGATTTGGGGATGAGTATAGAGACCAAAAGAAGTATGTTTAGTGGATCTAAATTGAACAGAGGAAGAGACATAAGATGACTATTAATTTGACATTCAGTCTACACAGCTGTCAAATCTGTAATTACTTGCACTGTTTTCCATTCTTATAAGTTTTCTTCAGGAATAGAGTCTCACCAGTACCATAAACTTAAGTACAGAACTTAGACTGAAAAGTGAGTTTTTATGGTGTTACTACAGGGAACTATGCTTTATGGCACCATTAGGACTGAAGGATTCATTTCCCAGACAATTGCTGAAAGTGGTCTTTTCAAAATATTTTCATTAGTAGAGATCGTTTTTCTGCCTATTACCATTTAAGGTTTCCTAAACTCAAGACCGTTTGAGACTCATGTAAATCACACTCCATGTCTCAAGTATGAAAATATGAGCGTGCAAGACAGATCCATAATTTCACTTTGAGTAAGCAGAAGCCTCCTTTGAGATTAGACTGCAACCCCAGATTCTGTGTGCCCAAATGTGCTTCCTTCCCTTTATTTCCATTGTGCTGATCTGAAGCACACTAACTTATGGACTTCCAAGGTGTCTAGTCATGGTCTAAATCCACCTCCTGGGAAGCCCTAATTAGAACTCAAATGCATCCTTCATCTACTTCCAGACTTTCTGTTTTCCAGAAGGTCTTTAAAGTCTTTTTTTTTTTAAGAATTTTTTTAATATTTATTTTTTAGTTTTCGGCGGACACAACATCTTTGTTTGTATGTGGTGCTGAGGATCGAACCTGGGCCGCACGCATGCCAGGCGAGTGCGCTACCGCTTGAGCCACATCCCCAGCCCCGGTCTTTAAAGTCTTTTTGTCACTGAAGATTACCTCCTCTTTTCATTGTGGATGTTTATCTCATTTTATGCTTCTCTTTTACTGTTACTTTAATTCATTGTCAGTAAAATAGACTTGTACATTTGAAGATCCAGATCTCTAAGTAAAATAGTTAGTTTATGGGCTTATAATACACAATCAAAAATGTTCAATACATTTTAATATGAATTTAGATCCATGATTAAAATTGGAGGAAATAAAATAGGCTTTATTAGGATGTAATTCTGCACTACAAAATTATCTTTTTTCACAAAGGATAAGAATTTTGGAAGATAACATGACACCAAAAAAAAAAAAAAAAAAAAAAAGAATCACTATTTTTTATATATAGTTGTGCTTGAAAGAGAATAAAAACATCACCATAAATTGATGATATAATATAAAATAAAAAGCTTAATAACCAAGTTCTGTTTATTTTTGACAAAACATATTTGAAGCAAAAATACCAAATCCATGAATCTCCTCAAAATACTATACAGTGAATAGCATTTCTACACAAAACATATAATTTTTATGATATTATGTACATTTTCTAGACATAGATGTAGAGGTTAAATACACTAATATTATTTCTCAAGGCACATTTATTTTGAAGCACAGTTCCATAAATCTGCAAATAAAATTAAATTTTACTTATTATACACAGATCAGTACCGCAAAAATGACCAAATACCTGGATATATTTCCTTTGACAGATTTATCTTTCCTAAACAATAAGGTCAGCTTTAATATAATATATCTCCTACCTTTTCAGTGACACAGAATTTTTAAATTTTAAGCAAAATTCTCCAATAGGCTCAAAATTTACCATATAACTATGGTACTAATACAATTAGTGATGGATGATGTTAAAAGAAAAATTCTTAGTTCTTTTAAGAGAGTTTTTTGAAATGAAACACTATATCAACACATGATCCTTCAAACAAATTATGATAATGCATGCACAGCAATAAATTTGGAATAAAGAAGGTATAGACATTTATTTGCTACAGGACTTTGAAAACACATGATTTGGACCTAAAAGACAGTTATTTTGCTTTGTAATTGCAGAACTTTTTATAGCTTTGTGAGGAGTTTTAGTTCTATGTTTTTGTTTTGTGATCTCACGTGCTTCATTTATTCAGATGTATTAATGTAATATATGCTTATATGAGTTATATGCCTCTTTCTAATTATAGAAATATTTTAAAAGCTCTTGGTAATCATACAGTTTCTAAATTAGAGAACAATTACCATGCAAGCTAGAAAATGCACAGTGGCTTAAAGAACTCCTCATTCCAGAGTCTAGCCTTAGAGTTTTCTCATAGTTGAAGATCAATAAATTTATATGGATCATAAAGTTAAGATCTGTTTAAACTTAAAGTAAGCAAATAGGAAGCCAGATAGGTGCTTCTTCACAGATGTCAAGCTGTCATTATTGGGAAACCCAAGGAGTCCTAGAGTGCAGTCTGTCTCTCTGATTGATGTAGTTATGTAAAATTCAAGTCCTGCTTTTCTTCCCCACAACTTTGGCTTTCCTTTGTCATCTTGTTCTTTGTGTTTCAGTGACCAGAGAAAGAGATAGGTTTACACTTATTTGTTCATGCTAAAGACAAAAAACAAACAAACAAGCAAGCAAAAAAAAAAAGAACTTACAAACAACCAAGTTTGTGAAAAAATCAGAAATTTAATTACAGTGATCAGGGTAGACTGGGATTCCACTGACCTAAATGTTCCTTTAAGAAAAATTAGATTCAGACATTTCCATTGTGACAGAAATGGGAAAGGGCATATATGTATGTATATAGTCACATATATATACACACATGAAACTAATACATAAAGAATGAATGAACACAAATATTCCTCCTCTAAACTTGGAAATTATATTTCTGTTTATTTTTAATTGGGAATGGGAAATTACTAGTACATTCATTTGATTTTCAAAAATATTTAGTGTGCTTCCAAACCCTTTTATCATGATTCTCTCATTTGTCATTTCGTAACTGAAAGAGTACAGGATCAGGAAATTTTTAATCTTTTGAGTTAAATTGGATCCAAAGACTTTATGAGAAATATAATTAGTTTATGGCATTGTGATATTGCCCTATATGAAATGAAGTTTTGAACATAGAATATCATTTCATTCTTAAAATTTAAAAAATTATAATTACTCAAATTATAGAATTTACATCAATAGTAGTTCTATTTTATTTTTTAATATTACAGAAGCAAGTTTATAAATAAAAAATGCTAAATTACAGATGGAGATATGGCTCAGTGGTGGAGCATATGTGAGGTCCTGGGTTTTATCCTCAGCACCACATGAAAATAAAATAAAATAAGAATTTATAAAATATCAAGTTAAAACTCATGTCTTCTTTTATAATATGTATACAAATAAGTAATTTTTAAAATCAGTAGATGACATTCCATATGCAAGTTGTATCACTAGAACTCATTAAACTTAGAACAAATGGAAAACTAAAATTAATCATGATTACCTATTAAAAAATGACTCATTTTAGGAGGATATAAAATTAAAGAAGCCAACATTGTTAGAAGAAAATATCCTCAATGTACCATACAGAACACAGTCCTCTGGATTGAGTAAAATTATTGGAGCTGAAGTCTCTCTCCTGCATCTACAAGAAACCTCACTAGTATGCTAAAATTTCCTCCTTCCACAGCCTTTCCATGACCCAACTGCACACTACTTCTGAATCTAAGAATGCAGAGGTACTTATCCAGATGGATGAGGCAAAGGATGATGTTTTGCACGTAATAGCCTAAAAGTTGCACGTTTTAAGGAAAGACATCTTTAAGTTCTGTCTCTGCAGGCCTATAATATTATTGTCTAGAGAAATATGACAAAAATCTCCCTGGAAAACACAGAACTGTGGCTTTCCCAGTGTAATACGTAAGCTGACTCTTAATTTTACTTCTTCTTTGGTGGATAACAGCAATCCTGGGAGAGCTGGTCTCCAAATTTTTTTCTGGACATATTTGGAAAGGCATCTCAACTGGCATCATGTCCAAACAAAATTGTTATTACTCTGATCATGAGATCAAATTAGTCCAGTCAAATTAAACAATTTACAATGCCTCCAATTTGGGGTGAGGGATTTCTGGCACCTCCCATGGTTACACCATGGCTCTGAGGGTCCTCTCTCTATCATGTGTTATAGGATCCTCTTCCCTAGCTTTTTCTCACACGAAGCATCTGGTTTCTGGGTAGTGTTGTTTCTGCATGCCACCATTTCTAAAATGGATTTTTTGTGATTCAGGCTCTGTGTAAAATATTAAAAATAATAATTAATTAATTATCAATAATTAATTAATTAAAATTAATAATTAATTAATGAAATTAATCTGAAATTTCAAAAGAAGAAGAAGAACAACAACATGAACAACAACTGAAGTCTACACGCTGAGGAGATCACAGGAAGATTGAACATGGAGCTGTGTCAGAGCCCATGCTGAAAGGCAACCCTAAGGAACCTGTGATGAGCCATCATATTCACTAACGGAGGTAGAGGGGAGGCCTGCCCTATCTCTGAGACAAACCATGTAAAATTAGCTTAGTCTTTTCTGTACTATATATAAAGTTATATAAAGCATAAAAAATAAAATGGAGACTTGTGATGTAGAATCAAATTTCAAGCAGGTCACTGAAATTCCAGTGTTGGAGTCAGAAGATATCGCTTTATCACAACCATTGTCAATGTGTGAAGAGTTAATACAAGTATCATAAAATGAAAAAAAAAAAGGTATTTTGAGAGAGATTTGGAAACTTGAATTAAATGATAATAAAATCAATTAAAACCTGTAAGGCCTACAGGAAATTTTCCACATGGTTGAATTTGGAGTAGTTTGAAAGCTTCAGAAAAAAAATTATAAGAAATGCCAAATCATGAGACCTTCAAAGCTATGTGCAAAAGAAATATAAAATAGGAGAAGGGCATAAATAGTTGAACAAGCATATATGTGATAAGGCAAGGCTCATTAGTGGAGGAGGAAACCCTGGGCTTCATGTGCCTTGGAAAAGTTTATCCTCTAGGCCAGCCCCCATCCTGGCCCAGCCACTCCTCTGCCTTTACTGGATTGGGTTATTCCCTATTTCTTGCATGGCATTGTCCATTGATCACCAAGTTACCACCTGGAATTCTCTCCTCTATGTACACTTATTCCCTGGGAGTATTGTGGGGTGAGTTGTGGCAGAGGGCTTGGCTTGTGTCCCCCCCAGCTTTGTGGAGTCTTCTTTTGTTTGGAGTCACAGAGATCTCTTTGGAGAGCTACAGAAGTACAGACATACACCCTGGTTTTCCTGTGGACTTGATGCACAACATTGAGCAGGTGAATCCAATCATTTTGTCTAAGTTTCCCTGATTTTTAATATAAAAGTGATTACATCTCTAATTGTGAGGAGTAGAGTCAATCACCCTGATACCTGGACTTTAGCTCCAGTCAGTGAAACAAAAATATCTGGGGAGTACTCTCAAGAATTGGATTTATTAAGCTTGCAGGGAGGTTCCTAGATGTTATGACTAGTATAATATAAATGTAAATGGACCAAGGTCCTGAGTACATATCATACATTTGTATTCTGGCTTTTATATATTTATAGAGGCTTGAATAGTTTCTTTTTCCTTTGGTACTTGGGATTGAACTCAGGGGCACATAACCACTGAGTCATATCCCCAGTTCTACTTTGTATTTTTATTTATAGACAGTGTCTCACTGAGTTTCTTAGCACCTCAATTTTGCTGAGGTTGGCTTTGAACTCACAATCTTTCTGCCTTAGGCTCCTAATCTGCTGGGATGGCAGACATGTGCCACCTCACTTAGCTTGAATAGATCTTTAATTTCTCTCCTATTTATTTATCTTTAAGATGGGGATAATGCCACTTGCTTCCAAAGACTATAGTAAGAATTAAATGAAGTCATAGATAGTTAGCACTTAGTGCCTAGTGAGTGCTCCATAAGCCAGGGGGATTATAGTCCTTTGTATTTTTGCTTTGTGGGCACCCAGCTTTAGGTCTTGGGGCAAAGCCTTGAAAAACTTAGCAAAACCCTGTTTAAAAAATACAAAAATAGGACTGGTGATGGGGATATTGCTCAATGGTGAAGCTTGCTGAATTTCAGTCACTGGTACCAAAAATGTCATTTAATTTAGGACATTGCAATTATTTTATTAGTATGTTCAATTGTGACTTATACATATATGGGCATAGCATCATTGACCAATCTCGTTTCTCAGTGCCTGAATCATCTCTCTTATCCTCTCTTCCATCAGTCTAAACTCAATTATTCTTTCTCCAATTTTTTGAGATCCACTTCTTTTTTCAACTCCATTTTTCTTTTACCTTTCACATATGAGAGAAAAGACTTGACAATTGAATTTCTGCATCTGATTTATTTCATTTAATTTTATATTCTCCAGATTCATTCATTTCCCACAAATGATATAATTCTATTCTTGTTGATGGCTGAGTAGAATGAGTAAACTTGTGAAAATATATGTAGATGCTATTTTCTGGGAATATCACCTGCCAGCACACAGGACCTTCAGGGTCCAAGCTCAGCCTGCCATTGTGTGAACCAGGGAATGAAGATGGAGGAAGCAAAAGGTCTCATGTGAACCATTTGAGGTCTTCCAATCCATGGCTCTGACTATTTGTACATGCACCAACCAGCCTGGTAAATTCCAGAGTGTCCTTTATTGTCTGCATTGATGACTAACCTGTCTCAGTGGTCTGTTTTAAGTACAGTTTTGTTCTCAAGAGGAGGGAGTCAATGTGAAGGTAAAATCTCCTGATTCTCCAAGTGTCAGATATAGGATTTGGTTCCTTCCCTCAACTATTTCCCTTTTGTCCATTCATGAAACTGCTTTAATTTGCTTTACATTAGTCCTCTCCTCATGTGGCACCTTTGTATTTATTCTGCCCTGAGCTCTGGTTGGGGGTAGAGAATCTAGAGTCAGAACAAACCTGGGCCAACTGGCCACTTGAACTTAATTATTTTATTTATTTATTTTTCCTTTTAAAGGATTCATGTTTCCCATGTTGTGAAGTGGGATTGACAGCTAGTAACGGTGACACTTAATGACATCAGGAGCAATTGATGACCATGTACTGGACTATTGTTTTTGAGAATTTTATCCCTGACCTCTTCACTGGCAATAAGAACTCCATGAGTTGAAGCCATGTTTACACCCATGTTGCAGGACAGGAATGCTCAGCTGTGTCGAGTTAACTTGCTTAAGGTCACACAGCTAGCAAATGGCAGCTTCGTTGTTGCTGTGGGAACAGAGAAAAAATGCACAGATGAGCATGGTAAAGTGTTGGCACAAAATGATCAGGTCATATAGCAGGAAAATGATGTACAGGTGCAATGGAAGGCCTGGCTCTAACCAGGATACAGGCAGAGCCAGTGAGGAGGTGAGAGCAGAGTTCAGAGTGCAGGGTAGAAGGAGGCTTCACTCCTATATTAAAGAGGTAGCTCAGAGAGTAACACCACAGAAGGCCTTTGCCTGCCTTGAAGGGATGGGGCCAAGTGTGTGGTTCCCAAATTTGTCATGTACAAATGCAGAATATGAGGATTGGGCTTGGTGGAAAGCCCCAAGCTCCTTGCTGTTGTATGTGCATGTACTTAGGCACATACATGGAGGGATGCTCAGAGAGTTGATAACCTGTGTAAAATTCAGGGAAGAGTTCATATTGAAGGAACAATTGAAAAGACAGAATTATCACTTTAAATATATTTTAGTCTGTTTGGACTCCTCTAAGGGAGTACTAGAAACATATACCTTACAAGCAAAAAAAAAATTCATTTGTGGACTTCTGAAAGCTCAGATGTCCAAGATCAAGTTTCTAACAGGTTTATTGACTATTGAGAACTTGCTTTTTCATAGAAAGCTCTAATTTGAAGGTTTGTGTCCCCTTGGGTAACTTGGTTGAACTCCTCCCCCTTAAGGTGATGGTCTTAGAAGGTGAGTCTTTGGGGAGGAGTTGAGGTCCTGAGGTTGAAGACTTCATCAGTAGAATTAATGTTATAATGAACAGTGCTACAGGCTAGCTAGCTTCTTCCATCACATGATGACACAGCCAGAAGCTTCTACCCATTAGAAATATCCTTTCCAAACATTGAATTGCCTTGTGCCTTGATCTTACACACTGTGAAAAATGAGTGTCTGTGGCTTATAAACCACCCAGTCTACCATAGATTATTATAGCAGCTTGATGAGAGTAAGGAAGTACACCATCTCTGTCCTCACAGGATAAATTGAGAAGTTTCTTTGTAACTTTCTTTTAATAAATGACAATAATCCTATTTCATGACTTAATAACCTGCAGGACCCCACCTTTGTCTGCCTAGGCTCATGATAAACTACCACAACATTAAAATACATACTCACACAGGGTCTAGGACTGGTCATTTTCCCCCAAGTGTGTATAGCTAAGCTTCTGAAACCTGGACCGGAAAGTAATTGTCAAGTCCTCTCTGTGTTCTTGGCATTAAACTTTCAAAGAATTCTTCAATGTATATTAATAGTCATATCTATGTATTCACCAGGCTGCTCACACTAGGTAAGAAGTGGCCGCTGCTCTTGTGAACTGCAGTCTAATGGAGAAAGCATAAAACCCATCTTGTCCCTTGCTGTGCTGACACTAAACATTGCATATGAATCCTGTGATCCTTTATTGCCAATTACTGATCAGTAAATGTTACATCACAGCAAGCATTGCTACTTTAGGTAAACATTTTGTTCACATTGGAGAAGAGATCCTGGAAATCATGCAAGCTTAAGAAATTAATTAGTCACAGAATAGTATGGTTCATGTTTGTGTTGTCAGACTCTTACCTGTCTGTTGGGCTTGATTTTTGTCCTTTGATTTAAATCTATGTTTTGAACATGTTTTTTGTTTATGTGGCTCAAACATAAACCCATATTAAAATACACTGAAGACTCACCTATATTCCATCCACACTAATCTTTAACCATTGCCCTTCATGAACAACTGATTTAATTGTTTCTAGTATATATTCTTACTGTTTCTTTTTTTTGGTAGGAGGTAATAACAATAATATGTTATTATGTAAATTTCTTTCTTACCCAAAAGGGAGTGTTCCTGTATATGCTTTCTGCCCCTTATTTTTTACTCAATGAAACAACCTGGAAAACACTCCACATATGCAAAAATCTTAACTTTCCATGAAATAGACAAAAGTTGGAACTAAACAAATGATAGACATTCAGGCTATTTCTGAATTTCATTACTTAACAATATTTCTGTATTGAAAGGCTCTGGGAATCTATTTTTATATTCTTGCAAATGTACATTCAATGTTCAGTCCTGCAAGAAATATTGCTTGATCAATGGCTATTTTTATACTTTCAAACAATAAAGCCCAATTCGCTGGAGGGTAGCAACATTTTTCTTTCTCCCAGCAGGTATACAAGTTCATGCTTTCTGTAGATGCCCCATATACAGAGGCCACATTTTGGATATTCTGTGCATTACCACAATGTGCTTGTACTTTCTTTTTTTTCTGAGAGAACCATTTCCTATTTTTTTTTTCTTTTTACATATGATTGATACCATGTCATGGTTACAGAAGAAAACAGCAGTGTCCTACCCAATGCTGAAAACAATAATTTCTTCCCAGTACAGATCACCAAAGATACAATGCATTTTGGTATTCTGTGTCTTCCACCAAATTGATCTATGTTATCTAAGTCCTTAAACCTATGGGCTGAGAGTTTAAATATTGTTTATTTATTTTAATGTTCATGTATTAATAGTGATAACATCATTTATTTTTTAGTTAGAGTTTTATCTATTTATTGACTTTTAGAAAGACCTGAGGACTAAAGCCTTAGAAAAAAGACTTCCTGGAACACCCCCAATATTGAAAATAAATGCCTTAGAAAGTAATACATTGGTACCATTGTTCAGCATACAGTAGTGAATACAAGATCATGTTTGCTCACATTGATGATGGCAGTAGAAGAGAATGAGAATCAAGCATTCAAAAACATGTAGAATACCCACAAGGAACAAGGAATCACAGGCTCTGCTGTGAGAATTGATGGTTGAACTTTGCCAAGCAGGAGCTTCTGGGGCTGAAGGTGATGTCATAGAGAACACTCAGTGGGCAGGTGGTACAAATGGAGAAGCACCCCCAAAAAAACTGTGAAAGTAGATTATTAATTTTTATTTGATGTCATCTCCAAAATTATGAGACAAAAACATCTGTAACTATGAACCCCATAATTATTAGCAAACCTAGATGTATTAGGGTCAAGATACCAATGGTAAAGTTCTTGGGCTAGATCTTGTGCTAGAAAAGGCATGCGAAGTTTCAGAAGAAAATTATGGTGTTAGCTGAAATCTCAAAATAAACTTCAGAGGAAAATGTTTCTTTTATTAATAAAATAATATAGTTTGTTGATCTTTTTCATCTTTTTTCATATTCCATATTAATAGTATATATCTTAGGAGAAAATGAAGAAGAAGCCTTTGTTTCAAATAGTGTCATCTTCATCAATCTCAGCCTATCCTCTTACCAGGGATATATGTGGATTCACCCAAAACACATTTTTCTCACTTCAGTTATCAAGTCCCTCTAATAACCTCCAGGTGCCATTCCAATATTATTACCGAATTATATCTGGATTATGTAATGGTAGTTGTGCTCCCACTGTACATAGGCTTTCTTATAGATTCAGAATTACCATATGTTATCAAAATAGTTCTTGATATAATCTCATCTTGAGGTTTTCTGTGGTAGTGTGTTACTTTGATTTCATCTTTCTCTTCTTGATTAAGCAGTAGGAACATATTGAAAACTCTACAATTTTCAGTGAATTGAAATGGAAGGATTGCACAAAAGTAAAGAATTGCAACCTTCTCAAAAATGCATCTTAATGTAGTAGGTGTGCACATAGATGTATTTTATAGTGCTGTCTTTTGACATTCATTACAAGAATTAATGCCTTTAATAAATTATCTAATATGACACTGAAAATCATGCCCTCTAGTGATTTTTTTAAATTTGTGTTTATAATCTTTTATTGAGTTAAAGTGTTACCTTGATGCTAAATCTGATCATCGTGTATGACACATAAGGAGTCACATTACATATATTCTAGAGCTATTGTGTATGAAGGAATAACAAGTATCAAATATGGATGGGTTTCTGAAATAAAAAGTCCTCAGTAGAAATGCTGGCCATTATGTTTTAATTATGCAATTCCTCATATATGTGATTTAATAGATTTAAATCTTTTCTTTTAATAATGGCTACATATGTTTTTGCTTCAAATTTTTTTCATAATGTTAAAAATATTATAGCAATATGTCTAGAAAGCTCTTTGGCAGTATTTTAGGCCTGTCTTTGAGAGTATGACCAGAAAAAAAATATCTTAAGTGACCAAAGTCCAGCTGTTGAATATCAGTAGAAATATATTATTATTGTCTTCTCCTCAATCATCTGGAATAAAGGATGGTAATTAAAGTCACAGTTCAGATAGACTCAAAGTCATTTCATTGTAATGTTACTAATTAAAGAACAAGAATTTGGCCCAAGCCTAAAAGATGAACTTCCATAAAATCCCAATATTCATCTGCTTGAAGGAAGCAATGTAATTCTTCAGTAAAAAAACCACACATAAAATTATCAGAAAAACCACACAGAAAATTTGATGTTAATCTGATAGAATATTTTCTATACAAGGCATGTTGTATTTTAAGTCAAGTGTCTGAAATAGTAGATATGTACTTTAAATTGTTTCAAGCCACATATTAAAAAATACCAGGCATCAGGGCTAAGACTGTGGCTCAGTGGTATAGTGTTTGCCTAGCACATGTGAGAAACTGTGTTCAATCCTCAACACCACATAAAAAATAAAATAATAAAATAAAGTGTAAACAAGGTTTGAAAAAAATAGCAGTCATCAGAAAACCATGTGGATGAGGCTAAATCATTCCATGACTCTTTAGACCTTTTAGATATAAAAGATAGGATAGTAAGAAAAACCAAAATAGTAAAACATTTATGAACATAGGATACCATTTTAAAATCTGAGGTGATGTAGATATTTGGTTAAAACATCAAAGGGTTGATTTCTGTTTATTTTAATTTTTAACTGGAATCTACTATTTGTACTTGGATATGAGACCCATTATTGTAACTAAACATGTGTATATAGTGTGTAATTATCAGACCAGGGTAATTTTCATCTAATTAAAATTATTATTCTTTGTTTGAAACCTGCAAATTTCTGGCTATTTTGATTTGTTTAAGAAGTTATTATAGAACGTAATCACCTTATTGTGCCATAAAACCTAAGAGTTACTTTCTGGTCTTAACTGATTTTGGCACTCCTTACACACAATCAATCTCTTTCTCATTCTTATCATAAATCTGGGAAGCATTTCTGTTTCAGTTTCTGTGTAATCAACTTTTTAGCTTTAACACATAAATGCCACATGCAGTATTTGTGGGAAAATAAATGTCATTTTTAGGAAAAAAATATTATCCACAATTAATAATTTTAGAAATTGGCATAATTCTTTGCATTCACTCATTCAGTGTTTTAAACTTGTCTATAATAATAAATCTGGAAAAAGAATAAAAATATATAAATCAAATATCCATGTTTTCAAGATTTTATGGGTCACATTTGGTCAATGGGAGTAATTTTTGTGACATCTATTTTTATAAAAATGGCATATGCTAATTCTTAAAAATTTATTTATAATAAGTGAATATATTATATGTATGTTTTTTGATTGTAAGTTTAAATAGATCCATGTTACCATGGAATAAATAACTTTAAAAATTGTATTAGAGTTGGCTCAGTGGCACAGGACTTTCATTCCAGTGGATGTGGAGGCTGAGGCAGGAGTATTGAGAGTTCAAAGCCAGCCTCATTAACTTAGTGAGTTCCTGAGAAATAATTTAACCCTTTATCAAAATAATAAAAAAAACAAGAAAGAAAAGGGGACCCACACACAGTGGCACACACCTGTAATCCCAGTAGCTCAAGAGGCTGAGGCAGAAGGATCAAGAGTTCATAGTCAGTCTCAACAATGGTGATGAATTAAGAAAATTAGTGAGACTTTAAATAAAATACAAAATGAGGCTGGTGATATTGCTCAGTGGTGGAGTATCCAAGAGTTCAATCCCAGAAGGGCCAAATCAAATAAATAAATAAAAGGTGCTAGGGATGAGGCTGGGCCTGTGGTTCAGTGGTAGCACAATTGAATTGCATGGCATGTGTGAGGCACTGCGTTTGATTCTCAGAACCACATATAAATAAACAAAATAAAGATCTATCAACAATGAAAAATATTTAAAAAAACTGGTGATGTATCTCAGTGGGTAACCACCCAAATGAACTCACCCTGTACCCCTTCTCTATCTGGGATGACCACCCTAACACATATGAAAGAACAATATCTCAGCCTGGCCACCTATACAGCATTTCTCCTTTAACAGCCCATGAGGACCCATTCCTCACTTGATGCCCATTCTTTCATGCCACTGTGTGACTATGTACTGCGCCTGCACTAAGCCACCCGAGCACAACTGGTTGTTAAGGTCCAGGTCCAGGTATCACTAATTCATTTCACTGGGACCTTATATTTTATAAAATGTGTTTCTAATAATTCAAAATGACAGGCTTAGGGCTGAAAGTTCAGTTCAGTAGTAAAACGAATGTTTCCCATATGACTGGCTCTAGGTTCCTCTGCCACGTGACCTGCGTGAGCTTCATAAAAGAAGATTTGGTGCGTAAGAAATTGCTAGTGAGTTTTAAATTAAAGAGACTCTCATTACCTTTAGCACAGCTCCAAGATGGCTTCTCCTAGTTCCCGCCTCCAGCCACCTAAAATGGTGGTGAGGTTTACGGAAGAGACTAGCGAGAGAGGGAGAGCATGCCAGGGAGTGAGCTTTTATTGGGAAACAAAAAATTCAAGGGAAAATCCCATCCAATGAAGGAAAAGGGGGGCAGCATCCCAAGTTCAGGGCCGGAAATTGGGTCTTCAGGTCAGTGGCCAGGCACGGCTCAGCACGGACAAGCCCTTGGACTAGGAAATCGTGGGGAAGGCTTTTTAACACAGGCTGTGTTTAAGCACCTCTCACCCAGGCAGGGAGGTAACTCAAATCACGTGTAAGGATGGCCTCCCAGGATCCAACTCCAGCATGTAAAAAAAAAAAAAAAAAAGCCAGGCAGGCCTGGTGGCACATGCCTATAATCCCAGTGACTATAGAGACTGAGGCAGGGGGCTCCCAAGTCTAAGGACAGCTTCAGCAATGTAGTGAGGCCCTAAAAATCTTAGAGAGACGCTGTCTCTAAACTATAAAAAGGGTTGGGGATGGTTGTTCAGTGTTTAAGCAATCCAGGTTTAGTCCCCACAACCGAAAAGAGAACCAATCCCAAACTAAAAGTAAAAACAAACTGTATTCCCCAATATTCTTTGCAGGTAGGGGTCTCTATAATTCTGTGCTGGCCAATGAGATATTAGTGGAAGCAACTGGGCCTCTAGATCTTTGTTTTTTCCTTCTTCCCTTTCCCCTGATTGCTGTATTGAATATATTGCAAAATGAAAAACAGAAAGGGTTCTGGGGCATGATGGCATAGCTGGATAGCCATAGCAGCCCAGAATTCCAACCAACCACTGGGCTTCTTTGACTTTCAAGTAAAAGGAAATCTTTTTCAGTATTTTATGGGTATATTTTTCTAGTAGTGGAAAGAGAGATGCATTGATTTTTCTTTTCTTTTTTTTTTTTTTTTTTTTTTTACTTTCTGTTCATTGTCCTTAGGTACAGGAATAATGTATGCCAAGAGAACCAGCCATCTTTTTCACCAATTATTATTCAGGTCTCTGGGGATGGAAAGAAAGTACAAGACAAAACCTTGACTTTACCTAATCTGAGCCCTTGGGGCAAAGTTAGGCCTGAGTCATCTCCAGGATCTCTCACCTGCCCCAGAATGTTCTCAGAGAGTGAGTATCTTTTCTTTTGATGCCAACACTCAAGTCCAAAATCTCAGGGCTCCCATGGCTCTCCTGAGAACTGGTCCACAACAGGCTAACACTGGTCCCAATCTCAATTCCTGCACTGATGGGCCATTGGGAAAGTGATTTTAAGCAAGCCTTACTGTTCCCATTTTTTGAAGTGGATCTTCTCCAAAAAAGACTTGAATCTAAATGAACACAGAAGGAAAAAGCCAGGGTCCAAGGACTGAAGATGAAAATTGCCTCCAGAGAAACCTAGGATTTGAAAAAACATTCAATTAAAGTGAGGTGGCAGGTAAAGTATAGACCTTGACATAAAACAATAGCCTGACAGCAAAATGTCAGGTGTGGAAATGGACATATGTGTGAGAAACTGACTTTTAACAGCCTCCACTATAGATGAAAATGAATGCTAAAATTGCAATATGTAACATAAGAAAAAGGAACTACAATTTTTTTTTCTTTTTTCTTTTTTTGTACAAGGGTTTGAATCTAGGGGCACATACCACTGAGCCTCATCTTCAGATTTTTTTAATGTTATTTTTTAACTTTTGAGACACATTGTTAAACACAATATAAGTGTATTCTTATATCAAACAAGCACTTTGGTCACAAAATAAATATGTCATGTTAGCAACTACTTCTCTTTTAGTGATTTTGTTTTCTTTTTCCTTAAATTCAAGAGAAAATGGTTTATTTTCATATTTAATGACTTTTTTATAATTTTCAGCATTATTTTATTATTTTTTATTTTTTTATTTTTATGTGGTGTTGATGATATAAGCCAGCACCTCATGTGCACTAGGCAAGCACTCTCCCAGTGAGCCACAAACCAGCCCACATTTAACCCCATTTTAATCAAATTCTTTCTAATCACCCTTGCTTTTTTATTTACCCTCCAATCTATGTGACTAAAAAGGCCTGAGAAATGATACTACCTAATGTTAATTCTGGTGTTTGGGGCACTGGGTTTTGGCAAGATTCCCACTCTTTGGCCAGTTTTTCAGTATTCTACTGTATATTTTGAATTCTTTATAGGAGCCTTTAGCATTCTTGTAGAACAATGCAAATAGTTTCCCAAAATATGGCACTATTTTTGAAAGTTTTGTGGACATTGAGTGACATGATGAGAACCACACCTGGCATGGTGTGGTTGTGTGATTCTGAGAAGACACAAATTTCATTGTGAGGTCACAAATGGTGTTCTTACCTATAATGTCCTTCCATTTGTTCTTTAGCATACCTCAACTCATCCTTCAATACCTACTTTAATGTGAAGAATTCATACTCTCAGCCAATACCTATACCCAGCTAACCAGACCCCTTCTCTGAAGACTAAGAATCTGAGCAGCACCAAAGCAACAGAAGAAAGGCTCCCAGTGTGCTCATATAGCAGTGGGGTCCAGGAAAGACTATAAAGGGGTTTTGGACACTGAGATCACCTGGCAAAACCCAGCTCCTGGTTTTATTGAATTTTGCCATCAGGTTCCCTTGACCTTCCCAGTGTCATCTAGAGCATTTTTTTAAAAGCACCCAGGTCAGTTTCTGGAGCTTGAAACCCAAGTCCCCAACTGCTGCCTTATCTCTACAGCATTGAGTCAGGGTGTCAGAATAAACAATAATTACACATAAGTCAATATAAAGAGGCTTTTCTTCTGAGACTCAACCTTGAGAAAGATGGCCATGATCAGACACTTATGCTCCCTTATTCTGAGATGCCCCAGGCTGGCTGGAGAAGAGATCACAGATGACTCTTGTTTGCCAAGTAGCTGTGCCCATCCTGTGCTGAAAGGGTAAGAGAAGGTGCTTAAGGCCACAGGGCTAAAGAAAAGCAGAAGGCCATATCCTTTGCAAACATGCTTTTTAAATTCTGGCTGGGCTCTTTTACATATAGGGCATGGACCTTGCTAGTTGCTTGCCAGTGCCTCTTCTGCATCCATAATACACAGATAGTGTTGAAAACATGCTCACGGTTATGCAAATAAAGTATTATCATCAGCTGAATTTTGTAAATGGAGATACTCTGTGGTTAGCAGAGTGGTTCAAGGTGAACCATTGAAGATGTGGGGTTCAAACGTGACCAGAGCCCAAAGGTAATTGTCCCTTAGACTCAGTGGTGTCACAAACATGGGCATCTCTGCAAGATCCCATTTTTTCATTTCATATAGAGTTTTCAAGGAGCAGTAGAGAGGCCAGGTGACATAGGGAGGCTGGTGTAGGAGTGAACTTGATGGACAAGCATGGCTAATGAAGAAGAGGAGAGACTTTTTTTTTATGTTAGTGGATGTTGGTGGAATTGGGCCAAGCCAGACTGCAAATATTCCAGAGCTGGAGGGGAAAAAGCTGCAATCCAAGAGTGTTAAATATGTCAATGGAGGCTTAGCTACGTGGACAGAATACAGAGGATCAAGTGGATGGAGTGGGCGTGGCTCTGCATAAGAGAGCAGGTAAGAGGCAAGATGTTGCATGGAGCCCATTGAAATAAAGTAGAGAGGACCTAGTGGGGCTTGAATGTTGGGCAGATCTGGTGAGGCAGAGTCAGGCTGAGTGAGTGGAGCTCAACACATAAGAATAGTGGGTGGGGAGGAGACAGGGGAAGCATGTGGGAGGCAGCACCCCATCCAGCACTCCTTAGGTGAGCACAGCCTAGGAACCAGGAGGTGCAGTGGTGCAGGAGCAGAGGGCATGGTGGGTGTGTCCACAGGAGGCAAATGGAGTCAGGTGAGGCATCTGGAAATTCTGTCAGGAGACACTGTAGACCCAGTGGGGAAGCAGAATCTTTGGGCTCTGAGATAGAAATGTGACCTCAGGGTCTGTTCCATTGGGGGTCTCAGGTTTCCCTCTTACACACTGAGGCAATGGAGAGAGGCTGAAGATGCCACAGCACAGCCTTTCTTGGTTTCTACCTCTCATGGGATGCTGTACACTTTCCATATTTCAGGATGATTGGGATCCATTGGGTTTCTGGCAGAGATCCTGGGGATATCACCTGAGACACTTTGTTTTGGGGGAACAAAAAATTTACTGGCATGTTCACAGAGACTTCTCTTAGTGCCTGCTGTGTACATACTGAGACCTGGAGGTCTAGAGAGGGTAAGACTGTGATGCAGCCATAAGTTGCTAGAGCCTAGTTTTGATAGCACAGCCCACTTCACTCACTCACTCAGGCACAGGAAGTGTTTTCTAGCACCTAGGCAGTGAAAAAAACTTAGATGGGGGAGGAGGCCTTAACCCTTTCCTGGGGCAACTTTGGGGAACTCCCTAAATCTGTAAAGTAGAACACAATGTGATGCCTGCCTCTCAGGCTGGTCCAGCTTCATGATTCTCTGAAAGGCAGTTTGGCATGGATGGGGCAGGACATCTATTTTGACAGTATTATCAATTAGGTTTTTTTTTCTTTGAAACATTTATTTCTTAGTTGTGGGTGGACACAATACATTTATTTTATTTTTTATGTGATGGTTAGGATTGAACCCAATGCCTATGTGTAATAGGGGAACACTCTACATCTATGAAAAACCACAGCCTTCATTTAGTTTTATATATGGAAACATAACCCCTCACATTTTAAAATAAAACTATAGTACCAGGCTCTGTTCTAGGCAAAGAGGACACAGACATGTACAAAACAGCAAGGAATCTCTGCTCTCATTCTTGCTTCTGACAATTTACCCTGGTCTGAAGCAAAAATTCATGCACTAAAGGGACATGAAGTACTGACACTCTTTAGGCATCTGATCTAATGTTACCATCCATGGCAATGTTTTACCTTCTCAATTATTATAAAACACACCCCTCACCATGTCACTTAGCTGCCCCAATCCTTTTCTACCTGTGAGATAAAGGCCTCCTTAAGGATCCATCCCTTGCTGGCTTCTCGAGTTGCATCTCCCCACCCCTGTCTGAGGTTTCAAGAATTCCTGTCTCATCCATACTTGTACTTACTGTTCTTCTTAATGTGGGTACTTTCCCATTGTTAGAAGTGCTAACTCCTAATGAAACACTACACGGCGTCAGAACTCTACTTTTGACTTTTTTTTCTAGCATCCACAAAAGTATCTGCCTACTTATTGGCTGGCTTGGTTAAGAAACATTTTAGAAAGCACTTCAGTATTTGTTTTATAAGCAGCTTTTAAATTTTTTTTCATAAGAATATTCATTAATTGTATGTATGAAATTAATCATCCAGCTATGAAAGGGAGTAGTACACTAACTATCCAGTGTATGTGTGTGTGTGTGTATGAGTGTGTGTGTGTGTGTGTGTGTGTGTGTGTGTGTGTGTGTATATATATACACACACACACATATATTTTTTTTCCAAAATTTATTCAGAAGTGGAATAAGAGTTTCAATTCAGTCATGGCCTCTTTCTACACCTGTTGTTCCTGGGATGTTTCAGGAGTTCTTACTAATATTGCAGGTATTTTTTTCTCTTTTCTATGCTGTGGATATTATAAGCCATTAAATAGAATAAATATATCTCAGAGATGCCAAGTGTTATCTCACTTGTAGTTGTCCATTGGGCATCTCTAGGCCTAAGTAAATATTCAGTGGTTTTTGGCAAAAGCATCTTTTAAATCCCTCAATATGAGGAGGATTTGTGGCTATTTAGCAGAACTTGTCCCCATGGATATGATTATCAATAGAATATGTATTATGTGATATGATGGCATGACTTGGTAACAGGAATAAAAGTGGCTTAAACTGATTTATTTATTTATAATTATATATTTTATAAACATTTAATGTACATATAATTATATACTATAACGCAATAATTTTGAATACATGTATCTCTCTTTCACACATATATGTTTATAATATTGTCTTTAGTATAAGCAGGTTTGGGGATGGATTGGTGTGAGTGTAATGGTGAAAAAATCAAAGACAATTGCTGAATTTTTGACTTGAGCTCTCTAGGGTAGTTGCTGAGACCCAATCCTGTATGGAGCAGAAAAACCACATGAGGCTAGTCTCCAAGAAGGCTTTTGTGTTAATGTTTGTGATTTCTCCTTGATTTCCACATGAACATGTTTGAATGTGAGAGGAGAGGACTGGGAAGAAAATGAATATTTGGAAGGTGGGGGAATGTGCAAAATACTGTAATGAGGTTGAGCATGACCCTAGGTGTGGGTGAAGATATAGAAGTAGAGGGAGCATTTCTCTGAGCTCGGGACACTCCTATATTTAGCATTGGTGAAGAAAATTATATGAAGGAGACAGAAAGTGAGGGCATCCAGTTAAGGAGATGGAAAACCAGGGAAATGTAATGACATGGATTTCTGGAGGAGATGATTTTAAAAAGAAAGGCAGAACCTTTTGTTCTAAAAGCCACTAAAAAGTGAACTACAGGGTGACAAAGGAGGGACCTTGTGATTTGGTGCCATAGTGGTTTCTGATGATTTCAGTGGAGCCCCTGTCCTCAGGTGGTGGGAAGCCAAATGGAAGATTTATGGAAAAATTAAGGTCAGCATTGTGGTAAGCCATTGTTATAGATCGTGGCCGCCATTAGAAGATGGCGCCAGCTTCCACTGTGGCCTGTGGTAAACAACTCCTTTTATGGAGAATTGACACGCAATCCCTTATCACCCTATGAGAGAGATCCACGTGGCGGCTTAGGATTGGGATGCGGGGGGCTTTATTAAGCTGTGCTTGGGTGTGTCGGCAGCGGGCGCTAGAAGATGATACATGACTCAAGGCCTGAATAAACTGTTGAAAGAAGAATCCTGTGTCGTGTTTCCCTTGCTGGCGAGGGGTCACGACAATTGGTGGCCCGGATGGGGAACCATATTCCTCGAACCCAGGATCCAGAACTTTCAGCAGTCAGGGTGGTGCACCGGTAAGTTCCCAGGTAAAGTGGGAATCCGCAAGCTAATAGCGGGACGCTCCTCTGTAGAAAAAGAGAGAGCGGGGATTTCACAGAATGGGAGGCTCCTCTGTACAAAAGGAGAGAGCAGGGATTTTTGTACTTTCACTTTCATTATATCTTTGGAGACATTATGGGCGTTACTTCTTCAAGCCCAATTTTGTTGGCCCTAGATGGGTTGCTACGTTCAAAAGGACTTAAGGTAAAACAGAGCACTTTGCAAATGTTTTTGAGAGAAGCTGATATAGCGGCTCCTTGGTTTGCCTTTTCAGGGAGTCTTACGATTCCTAGCTGGGACAAATTGGGGAAAGATCTAGATTTCGCTCGTGATCAAGGCACCTTAGAGGGTGGTGTTATACCACTTTGGAAGTTAGTTAGAGGATGTATAGTAGATAGTAAATGCCAAGAAGCTGTGAGTGAGGGTCAAGCTGTCCTTGAGCAACTACATGAGGAAAAATCTGAAGGATCACATAGTGAAGTGGCAGAGAGTATTAAGAGTAAGAGTAGTGAGAAGACAAAAGAGCCTGAAAATAAAAATAGGAGAAGGCTCTACCCAGATTTGACCAAATTAAAAACGCCTGAAAACACAAGTGACTCAGAGAGTTCTGAGGACCTTGATATATTGCTACAACAACTACGCAAGATAAAAATAAAGAAGAAGAAAAAGGAGATGCAGGGCACGCAGGTCTACTGTAAGAAGGGGAAGGGATATAATATCGGTCAACAAAACTCTGAGGAGGAGGAGGTAGAATATCTAGAAGAAGATATGGTGCTGGTTGCCCCACCCCCATATGTGGGGGGGAGCCAAGGTTCCGGGAGATCTTTTCATGCACAAGTTTGGAGGACAGTTAATACTGATATGGGACTTGCATACCCTGTATTTCAGGACAATAACAGGGGAAGATATCATGAGCCTTTAGACTTTAAGATAATTAAAACCTTGGCAGAATCTGTCCGCACTTATGGCATAGATGCCGCTTTCACCCTTACTCAGGTGGAGGGACTTACTAGATTTTGCATGACTCCTTCAGATTGGGCTAGTCTAGTCAGCGCTTGTGTTTCCCCAGGGAAATACTTGGATTGGAGAGCATTTATGCTAGAGGGTGCAGTAGAGCAAGCTGCCCAAAATCATGCAGCGGGACGCCCTGCCTGGGATAAGGATATGCTTTTGGGGCAAGGCAGGTTTGCTAATCAACAAACAGGATACCCCCCTGAAGTATATGAACAGATTAATAACATTTGTATCCGTGCATGGAAATCACTCCCAAATAGAGGAGAAGTGTCTGGCAATTTGACAAAAATTATACAAGGCCCCACAGAACCTTTCTCAGACTTTGTTGCCAGGATGGTGGACGCCGCAGGAAAAATCTTTGGTGACACTGATAGGGCAATGCCCTTGATTAAACAACTTGTCTTTGAACAATGTACTAAAGAATGTAAAGCGGCTATTACTCCTTATAAAAACAGAGGCATAGAGGCCTGGATGAAAGTATGTAGAGAGATAGGTGGGCCGTTAACTAATGCAGGCCTTGCTGCTGCTGTCCTTCAATTATCACATAAATCCAGCCCTGTTGCTGGAAAGTGTTTTGGGTGCGGTCAAGGAGGACATTTTAAACGAAAATGTCCTAACAAGAAGGGAACATCCAAAATTGAGCCCACCTCTGTTAGCCGTCAACCAGGCTTATGCCCCAGATGTAAAAAGGAAAAACATTGGGCTAATGAGTGTAGGTCCGTCAGAGATATACATGGTCAGCCTTTAAAAGATAGAAACATGTCAAAAAACGGCCGGGGGGGGCCCTGACCCCAGGGCCCACAAATATATGGGACAATGAAAAATAGGACAATGAAAACCGAGTCATGGCCGTCCCTGCGCCATCCCAAAATTCGCGGAGAGCCACTACAGGTGCCGCGGGATTGGACCTCTGTTCCACCTCCAGACTCGTATTAACACCTAAAATGGGAATTCAACTGGTGGAAACTGACTTTAAAGGACCTTTGCCACCTGGCACTGTGGGTTTGTTGATTGGGCGTGCCTCCTCTGTTCTACAAGGTCTTCACATTTTCCCTGGGATTATTAATCCGGATACGGTGGGAGCAGTAAAGGTTATGGTGGAAGCTCCGAAAGGTATTGTATCCATTTCCCCAGGAGACCGGATTGCTCAATTGTTAGTTTTACCCAGTTTACATACCCATTTTCCTGCAGACTCTTTTTTATGGACAAATGATGAGATTGGAGCCACCGGAGGGAATTGTGTTTATTTGTCCTTGGATATGAGTGACCGTCCTATTTTAAAGCTAATTATAGAAGGAAAAGCAATTTTAGGGCTACTAGATACTGGAGCAGATCGTAGTATAATTGCACGAAAAGACTGGTCAAAAGGGTGGCCGGTGCAGCTCTCAGATCAATCCCTAAGAGGTTTAGGATATGCTCAAGCTCCACAAGTCAGTTGTAGGCATTTATCATGGAAGGATTCTGAAGGGCATTCTGGCACTTTTCAACCATATGTGCTCGATCTCCCAATCTCTCTATGGGGACGTGATCTTATGAAGGACATGGGGTTTCAACTTAGTAATGAATATTCAACAGTTGCCCAAAAGATAATACAAGACATGAGATATAGACCAGGTCTTGGATTAGAAAAAAATTTGCAGGGATGTAAACATCACTTAAAACCTCAACAAAAACTTAATAGACATGGGCTGGGTTTTTCTTAGGGGCCGCTGAGGATCAGGTGCCCATTACCTGGAATACAGGGGAGCCAGTGTGGGTTCCTCAGTGGCCGCTCCCCTCTGAAAAATTGACTGTGGCTCATACTTTAGTACAAGAACAATTAACGTTGGGACATATAAAGCCCTCTTCTTCTCCATGGAATACACCCATATTTGTTATTAAGAAAAAATCTGGAAAGTGGCGATTATTACATGATCTACGGGCCATTAATGCTCAAATGCAGCCCATGGGACCCATTCAGAGAGGTTTGCCTTTACTTTCAACAATTCCAAAAAATTGGCCAGTGATATGTATAGACATTAAAGATTGTTTCTTTTCCATTCCATTGCATCCTCAGGACTCCAAACGTTTTGCTTTTACTCTGCCTTCATGTAATCATGAGGAACCTGATCAAAGGTTTGAATGGGTGGTTTTGCCTCAAGGCATGGCCAATAGTCCTACAATGTGTCAAATGTTTGTAGGATCAGCCATTGCTCCACTCAGACAAAAGTATCCATTGTTAAAGTGTATACATTATATGGATGATATATTGCTGGCAGCCAAAACCAAATATATGTTGGAAGCAGCCTACGCTGATTTGGTACATTTATTGCAATCAAAGGGCTTGCTTATTTCACCTGATAAAGTACAAACAGGAGGTTCTATTGATTATCTTGGTGCTAGTATCTCTTGTACAGCTATTACACCCCAAAAGGTAACTCTCAGGACTGATAATTTACATACCTTAAATGATTTCCAAAAACTATTGGGTGACATAAATTGGATTAGGGGTTATTTACACATTCCCAATGCTGAACTAAAACCCTTGTATGCAATTCTTAAAGGTGATTCAGACCTTTCTTCCCCTCGGCATCTTACTGAGGAAGCAAGGTCAGCGCTGCTGAAAGTGGAGGAGGCTATACAACATGCTAGCCTTTGCAGACGTCAAGAGGATAAGCCTCTTCAATTATGTGTGCTCGCCACTGTACGGCAACCTACTGGAGTTTTGTGGCAAGATGGTCCTTTATTGTGGATACATCCACGTATATCCCCTGGAAAATCTCTTGAGTATTATCCTGATGCAGTTGCTTCCTTAGCTATGTTAGGGATACAACAAAGTATACAATTTTTTGGTTGTCCTCCAACGTCTGTGATTGTCCCTTATACGTGTCAACAAATTCAAGTTTTGTGTGCTAACCTGGATAATTGGGCTATATTACGGTGCTCTGTTCCAGGAGAGATAGATAATCACTATCCTTCACATCCTCTTATAACATTTGTTAAGGAGCATCCTATCATTTTTCCTAAAATCACTTCTTCTACGCCTATCCCAGGAGCTGCAAATATCTTTACAGATGGATCCAAAACTGGTATTGGAGCCTATGTGGTAAATGATCAACCTCCTATCCAACATCAGTTTGCTCCTGGCAATCCACAATGGGTGGAACTACAAATTGTCATAAAGGTTTTTGAACAATGTCCGTTTCCTTTTAATTTGATCTCAGATTCTGTCTATGTAGTTCAAGCTTTAAAAGTGTTGGAAGCTGTAGGTCCCATACACACATCAGAAGTGATGTCTTCCCTTTTTCTACACCTTCAAAAATTGATTTGGAATCGCTCCACCTGTTTTCACCCCCTGCATATTCGAGCCCACACAGGTTTACCGGGTGCTCTTTCTGCTGGCAATGCCCAAGCTGATCTTGCTACTCGTCCTTTTTAGATGTTCCCTGTTTCCTCATTAGATCAAGCTAAAAACTTTCATAGTAAATTTCATGTCAATGCACGAGCACTCCACAAGCGCTTTGCTATCTCCCGTGCTGATGCTCGACAGATTGTGTTGGATTGTCCTAACTGTATTATTTTACATCACCCCCCTTCTATAGGCGTAAATCCTCGCGGTTTGCGGCCTTTAACTATATGGCAAATGGATGTTACTCATGTTCCCGACTTTGACAAACTTAAATATGTCCATGTGTCTGTGGATACTTGTTCTGGCATTATACATGCTTCTGCTTTGTCTGGTGAAAAGGCTGGAAATGTTATCACACATTGCTTGAAAGCCTGGGCAGCATGGGGCTTACCACAGACCATTAAAACGGACAATGGTCCAGCGTATACTGGACGACAATTTTCTTCCTTTTGCAACCAGATGGGTATCCAGCTTGTCCATGGTTTACCTTACAATCCACAAGGTCAGGGTATTGTAGAGCGTGCTCATAAGACTCTAAAAGAGATGTTAATAAAACAAAAAGGGGGAATTGGCTTAGGCCACACCCCGAAAGAGCGCCTCTCCCTGGCTCTATTTACTATTAATTTCTTGAAATTGGACATCCAAGGGCGCTCTGCTGCGACTAGGCACTGTTCGCCCTCTGCCCCGAACTTTGGGCACGTTAAGTGGAAAGATGTACTTTCTGGACAATGGTATGGGCCTGATCCCGTGCTGGCATGGGCATGAGGTTCCGTCTGTGTTTTCCCACAGGACCGGACGGAGCTGGTGTGGGTTCCAGAATGCCTGACAAGAAGAGTCCGACATCAATCAACCAACAACAGGAGGCGCTACAACAATCTCATGATGAAGACCATCCTTCTACTGAGTGTCCTGGTTTTAATGCTGATATCCATGGTACAGGGGATATCAATGCAGTGGTGGGCGGTAGCTCGAACGTGGCCAATGCCGATGCCGGTTCATAGCAATTCTAGTGTTCTTCCCACTCTTTTTTCTACCTCATGTGAAATGTCTGCTCCTTGTGTTTCCCCTAGAGGGGACCAAGATCGGTCCTTCAATCTCTCCAGCATCAATCTCACAAGAGTTTTTTGTTTCAGTTTTTCCAAGGGTGATTGCATCCATTTAAAACTTAAAGAACTTGACTAACTGGGAGGACCCATTGCAATATAGTCGGATCTCGCAGGGAGTTTTGGTTGCAGCGCTCCTACAAATTAGCTCAGGGAAAAACCAGGGCTTGGGAAACTTGACAAATATGTCTGAGCTTAATATTACCACTCTGGCCATTACTTCCCAGGTGTTGATTCCGTTGTCTCCTTCTAATCAGACCTCTAATGCCACTCATTTTAAGGCTTCTCCTTATTGCACTCCTGAGTGTGGCTTCCCCCCAACATTCACGCCTTGCCAAGATCATTCTTGGGAGAAACATCAGGTCGCTAAAGGTTTCTCTCTTTCCCCCTCTCTTAAAAGATACTTGTATAATTCTTCCAACAATAATTCCTCTATAGGAGCAGGTTGGTCTTGGTTTCAATGGTTGATTTCCAATGAAAAGGGAGCCACAGCTGATATTTCCGCTTTGGCTCAATTACGAGGAGTCCAAAGTTGGCTGTTTAATGTTTCTGGCATTACCCAAGACTCGGGGCGAGGTAGGAGGCTTAAAATTTCTGCAAATAATTCACAATTATTTAATGCTACATTACCCTCCGCAGCAGTCTGTCTCCAATCTCCATTCCTGTTTATTTTGGCTAATGATACATCACAGGGGATACTTAATTGTTCTAATATTACCTGCTATTTGTCTGAGTATTGGAATGGCTCCTGGACTACGACAGTGGTTATGAAAGTTCCAACCTTTGTCCCGATTCCGGTTACTGCAGATCCAGAGTCTTTCCCTATTGTTGAACTGATTAGAGCCCGTAGAAATTTTGGAATTACGGCAGCTATAGTAACAGCTGTGGCGGTGTCTGCTGTTGCGGCGGTTACAGCTGGAGTAGCCATGGCCAGCCAGGTACAAACTGCTGCCACTATTAATCAGGTTATTCAACAAACATCCACCATACTTGAATCTCAAAGTAGAATTAATCAACACATTTTATCTGGGATTCTGACTGCTAATCAAAGGATAGATCTGCTTCAAGCTCAAGTTGAAGAGTTGTCTGATCTAGTACATTTGGGTTGTGTCGATCAACGTGCGCATTTATGTATAACCTCTGTCCGATTTAATGATTCCAGAAATGCCTCCCGCATCATCGGGGAGTATCTATCCGGAACCTGGTCCATGGAAGCAGAAAACTTGATCCAGTCTCAACTAACGCAGATTGCTGTTTTGAATAGTACCCGTGTCATACCAGTGACTTTGGGTCAATTCACCAGTTGGCTATCCTCTGCCTTTTCCTTCTTTAAGGAATGGGTGGGAGTGGGCATTTTTGGGGCAATGTGTTGCTTTGGTGTTGTACTTTGTTTGTGGCTTCTCTGTTGCCTTAAAACTCGCCATGCGCAAGAAAAGGCTATGATTGTACAGGCTCTTGCGGCCTTAGAAAATGGCATTTCTCCACAAATCTGGCTTGCACATCTTAAACAGTGATTTCTGGGCAGGGCCATTGCACCCCAAGTTAGTTTCACACTGCACTGGGATTGGCATGTCCTCTTCCTTATTCTCTCCCAGTGCTGAATAGCCCTTGCACTCTGCAGGTCTTGTTACCATTACACGCAGATGGGTTTCAGGACTGGTCTTTCTTCTCGGCTGCAGACTTTTTACCTTCCTCTGGGGCTTAGGGATTGTGTTGCCAACTTAAATTTTGTTATTATTACCAGGCTACCTGTGTTATCCTACTTCTCGCCGTCGTCACGATGCAGGATTTCGAGGCAAAGCACTGCACTTGAGTGATCCCTCAACGGACCTCAAGGAAAGCATGTCCTATTGCATGCGGGTTTGACGTCCACGCCCCGCCCTACGAAAAAAGGCGTCGGCTGATATGGGATCAGGTCTGGGGAAGGCGCCTCCTTAGGACTGAACCATACATTGCAGCCACTTCTGCACAGTGGGATAGGACCTCTACTTTCGCCTGCATTGTTATATAAAATAGAAGGGGGAATTGTGGTAAGCCATTGTTATAGATCGTGGCTGCCATTAGAAGATGGCGCCGGCTTCCACTGTGGCCTGTGGTAAACAACTCCTTTTATGGAGAATTGACATGCAATCCCTTATCACCCTATGAGAGAGATCCACGTGGCGGCTTAGGATTGGGATGCGGGGTCTTTATTAAGCTGTGCTTGGGTGTGTCGGCAGCGGGCGCTAGAAGATGATACATGACTCAAGGCCTGAATAAACTGTTGAAAGAAGAATCCTGTGTTGTGTTTCCCTTGCTGGCGAGGGGTCGCGACACAGCATAGTGAAGGTAATAGCTGGAGATCATTTTTCTGATTGTGTACAATGAGATAAAGGGAGACTCAGCCAGGTGTTAACATTAATGGCCTCTGAGATATAGGAAGAGTTTATTTCTGCAAATGTTTGTGGCTGCAGCAATTTTTTTTCTGTTACCATGTTTGCCACCTACACCCTAAAGTTGATTTTTTAGAAGTAATATAGAAGCCCCATAGTGATTTCTGGAGAGTAGGAAGGGTGCTGGGGCAGGGCAAGGGATGAAAGTAGAAGATAGATAATTAGATATGATAACTGTGTGCCTTGCGTTTGGAAATATTATGTTCAATTCCGTTAGCATGTGCAATAAATATTTGTTAATTAAAAATAAATTAAAACTAATTATTCTATTTGATCACTGAAAGGTAGGCACTCAACACTGAGGGAGAGAGTATACTTTTGTTTTGTTTCCTGCTTGTGAAAATGGTTATTGTTAGTCACCTATAAAGAGAACTTATTAAATAATTTTGGAAGGAATAGTATGCATTTGAAATGCCTTGTTCTCAAAGTATAAAGAGGTTATCTGATGGTCACTGAAATATTTGAAGTGCTACATTCCATCCATTGTCAAGGTAGTTTGTGCCAGCTTCATCCTTTGGGAATGTAATATTTTCCTTATTCCTTCACTATTTGTTGCAATCAAGTCACTGAATCTGCCCACCCATAAAAGACAAGGATACTAAACTCCACATGCAGGAGGGGATGCTATTCTCCTGCATTGTTTTGAACTCTTCTATATGAAATATTTGTCTGTTCCCATCACTTATTATCAATGAAGTCAATTATGTTTTATCAGTAAATATATATTAATTTGTTGCTTTCACTTATAATTTACTGATAATGGTTTTTATTTTATTGCTCATATTTTTCCAGCTTTCACTCTTTCAGGATATTTTACTTTAATTTTCATGTCATTTGTCAGGAATCCACATGTGGAACACCTTGGGAGACTCTCCTTTTACTCTTCCTTCTTTTTCTCCTACTATATTCAGGTTAATTTTTTAATTTATCTTACCAGATCCTAGAATCATCATTTTCTCCAGGGAAATATACACATTTTTACTGGTATTTTTAGGGAAACTTGTGTACTTTGTCAGGCCCAATGCAAAATGAAAATTTTGACTCCCTGTATAAAATCAGGTGACCTCTACAATTGACATCATGCCAGAGAAATCTATTTCTTTCTTCTGTGATCTCTTCACATGTCATGGTAAATTTTGTCTTTCTTTTAATTGTCCTTATTACAGAATTTTAAATTTTTATCAAGACTTCTAACATTCATCTTTATGTATGCCATATCAATTCTATATGCAAACTTATGAGCAAGTCACATTGGAGAGCTTACATATCCATGTTGTGTTCATTAATACCAAAGCAGTGAATGTTACACAGAACCAGTGCAATTGTTTTTACTACAACTTGATAACTGTGAACAATTTCTCCAGCTGGTTTGTTAATGAGTTTGAAAGAACTGGAAGAAAAATGACTGTGGATCACCCTACTTTTCCTTTTCCTTCATATTCTCAGCTGGAGAGGTGGGTTAACACAGTAAAGTACCTTGAGTGACAAAGCTGTCTTCTTTCTGTATTTGAATCTAATTCTGGTTGAACATTAAGGTGTGGCCTCCCTGGGTTTCATCATGCTCCCTTTTTTTACTTACTGGTGAATAAGATGTGGTCACATTGTACTCAACTCTCTCTTAGCTACCATATTTCCTTGCCTGCTGGAATTTGGGATAATGGGAATGAAAACTCAGTGTTCATGAGGTGGTCAAATGCACTATACCTGCAGGTTACATTTATATGCTGTGTTTATACCTGTGGTCCACTGCCTTCTGGGAATTTACTTATGAAAAATAAGTAGTAAGGTAAAATCAACAAAAATTATGATAGCAACTGCAGAATATTCAATCAAGGACAGGTCCACCTTGAGCAGTAATCCTGACTGTGTAGGAAGAGCATCATGGAGCTAGACCTCCTTTCCCTGCCTTCTGCCTCCTCCTCTCTCTCCATCATCCTTCCCTCCCTCAGTCCCTTGTATCCTCCCTTCCTCCCTTGCACAATAGTAAGAACACTAAGTAGGATACATGTACTCTGAAAACATATAAGTGAACATTAAACTATTGTAAAGTGTAAGTACAGAATTTTGCTGCAAATATCTAGAAGTTATTTATTTTATGCAATTAAAATTTTATATCCATTAAAGAGCAGCATCCCATTTCACCCTAACCACATTTCTTTGCAAACAACATGCTTTTCTCTCCCTCCCTCTCTCTCTCTCTCTCTCTAAATATATATATATATATATATATATATATATATATATATATATATATATATATATATATATATATATATATATATATAAATTTAGACCCATTGTCTCATTCAGTTGCTTAGGGCCTGGCTAACTTGTTGAGGCTGGTTTTTTACTTGTGTTCCTCCCACCTCAGCTTCTCAAACCACTGGTATTCAAGGTATGTCCCACTGTACCCAGCTCACTTAATGGTTTTTCATAGAGATTATTTTGTGTTTCAGATTTTATACTCTTCTCAGGTGATGTGTAAGTAATTTCTCTCATTCCAACAGTTGAATCTTTTCCCTGTTCATGCTTTACTGTGCTGGGCAGAAGCTTTTGGTTTAATGGAATTATACTTGTCTGCTTATGGTTCTCTTCCCTGTCCTTTTAATGTCATAACCAAAGGACCATTTCCTAAAGCAATGTTGTAAAGTGTTTCTTTTGTGTTTTCTTTGTATATTTTGCTCACAAACTTATGCTCTTCTTTCTTTTTTTTTTTTCTATTTTAGATTGAAAAAATAGCAACTTCATCTGCTTGTGTTGTATAGCAGGATATTTCATCTTTCTACATACGGATTTCCAGTTTTCCCAGCACCAATTGTTGAAGAGGCTATCTTTTCTCCAATTTATGTTTTGGTCACCTTTGTCTAGTATGGATTGGTCTATATGCCTTTTGATATGGGGTTTCCTTTTTCTTTCTTTCTTTTTTAATTATTTCTCTGTAGTATAGTTTAAGGTCTAGTATTGTGATGTCTATTGATTCAATCATTTTGCTGAGAATTGCTTGTTGAGAATGACTATTGGGGCTCTCCTATTTTTTAAATGAATTTCACGATTGCTTTTTCTAGTTTTATGAAGAGTGTCATTGGACTTTTAAAAGGAATTGCACTGAATCTGTATAAGTATTTTGTTAGTATTGCCGTTTTGACTATGATCATTCTTCCTACCAAGAGCATGGGAGATCTTCAATTTCTATCTTTAGTGTTCTGTGGTTTTCATTGTAGAGGTATTTTTACCTCTTTTTTAGATTGATTCAAAAGTATTTTATTTTATTCTTTCTTTTTCTTTTTTTTGAGGCCATTGTTAATGGGGTGGTTTTCCTAATTTTTATTACACTGAATTCATTGATGAGTATAGAAATTCATTTGGTTTATGGGTGTTTATTTTATATTCAGCTATTTTGCTGAATTTATTAGACAAGAAAGTTTTCAAGTGAAATTTTTTGGATTTTGTAAATATAGAATCATGTCATTTGTAAGTAGTGATAGTTTGATTTCCTATGTTTCTATTAATTTATTTATCTATTCATTTATTTAATAAAGATAAATGAATAGAAACATAAGTTTTGTATAGAGCTTCAAGGATGATGTTGAATTGAAGTGGCAAAAAAAAAAAAAAAAAAAGGCATCCTTTGCGTTTTTTTTTGAATTTTAGAGGAAATGCTTTAATTTTTTCTCCCTTAAGAATAATGTTTCCGAGGAGCCGCCACAGAAGGCCCAGGCGCAGTGGCCACTGCCTGGGTGGGCACAGGGCTGAATGGGCAGGGGAGGGGAGCGAGCCCCCAGGGAGGCCATGGACAGTCCTCCCGCACCGGGCGCAATGGTGATGCGGAGGCTGGAAACACCCTTCTTCTAAGGTGATGAGGCACTGAGCAGCCTGGGCAATGGCGTCAGCGGCAGCAGCAGCAACTTTGCGTGCCTGTCCCGCTTGTCCCTGGGGCGCCCCAAACAGCGTCGCAGGCAGAGTGGTGAAGAATGACAGCTGACGCTGAGCCTGAGCAAACAAGTGGTGGTGGCGTCACCTCTGGCCCCCCTGCGCAGACTGCACCCCCAGCAGTCGCCCCAACAGCCTGCTCTCCAGCCCGACGTGGGGCTGGTCCAACCACGCTGACCAACCATCCAGACCAACGGGCTGGTCACAACCACGCTGAGGAGCACGCAGTTCTTCTACCCAAGATGGTGGCCAGGGAGAAGCAGGAGTTCACCGAGGACTTTGTCAAGGCCCTGGAGGATTTGAACAAGCAGCACCAGCTTGGCTGGGTGCAGCCCAGCTGCTGTTGCGGCCTCGCAGGAGGACCCTCTGGCACGGCATCGGCGCCACCCTCCCAGCTGGCACAAGTCTTCCTAAACCTGAGCCACTACAAGGATGGCGCCGGGGGTGCTGGGGATGCTGCCACTGTCGCCTTCTCCTCCTAGCCCGTTCCCTTCCCACAGCCCTGCCACCCAGTGATTTACTGGGGCCGCTGTGCCTAGCTGTGCTCAAGGAAAGCCACAGATGGTGCCCACCTTGCCAAGCTTCGGAGAGAGTCTGCTGTCGCCAATCGACGTGGACATGCAGGAGCTCATAAAGGCTGAGCCCAAGCAGCTGCTCAACAATATCGCAGCCTCCAAGTGCCCCAAGGGCAAGCTGGAGCATCTCTCACCTGGAGGAGAAAGTGAAGAGCTCAAGAGCCAGAACACGGAACTGGAGTCCTCCAGGAGCCTGCTGCCCAAGCAGGTGGCGCAGCTCAAGCAGAAAGTCCTCAGCCATGTCAATAGCAGCCGCCAGCTTCTACCCCAGCACTAGGTGCCCTGGTACTGAGCCCAAGCACAGGGCGCATCCTCGGCCTGCCTCCTCTTGAGGGGCGGGCTTGCAGGGGGCGGGGATTGAGCTCCCAGGAGTTGGTATGGTGCTGCCCTGGCGACCCCCTCCAAGAGGGTGCCCAGGACTTGGAGAGGACGCCTTGGACTTGACAAGCTGGACCCCCTGCTTCTGGGGGGTTGAGGGCGAGCGCATGACACCCCCTCATACTGCCTCTGTTCCCCGCGCTGCCGCCAGGTGTCACACAAACCCAGGGCCTAGCCGCCCCTTCTACACACTGCTGCAGAAGGGGCTCTGTGCGGCACAGCCTTCAGCCTGCCTTTTCTTATACATTTTTTTTTTTTTTTTTTGCCTTTGGAAGAAAGAATAACAGAGTTTTCGATTCTTCCGTATTTTTGTTTCTACTCGGGAACAAAGGGTTGTGTGTGCGTGTGTTTCTTTGTGTTGGCTTTTTTAAAAGAAATGGGAAGAAGAAAAAAAAATCACCCTTTTCCTTACTCTCGCTGCTACCCCCTTTTGTCCTTTGGACACTTTTTGTTCTTTGTTTTTGTTTTGCTAGGAGTCCACATTCCTGTTTGTAATCCTTTGTCCGGTTTTGGTTTTCTGTTTTCAGTAAAATCTCCTTACTCAAGAAAAAAAAAAAAAAAAGAAGAAGAAGAAGGAGGAGAAGAAGAAGAAGAAGAAGATTTCCCTTGTGTTTACCATAAACAGCTTTTGTAGTGTTAAGATATTTTTCTATTATATATAGTTTTCTAGTGTTTGGACCATGTATTTAGTCAAATGCTTTTTCTGCATTTGTTGAGATATTTTTTTTTTTGATTCTTGTCTTTATATCTATTTACTTAAAAAAATGTTTATTGATTTCCATGTGTTTAACCAACCCTGCATCCCTGGGACAAAGCCCACTGATCATGTTGTACAATCTTTTTTAATATGATTTTGTATGCTGTTTGCCATAATTTTATTGAGAATTATTACATCTCTGTTCATCAGGAATACTGGTCTGAAATGTTCTTTCCTTGATGTGTCTTTGTCTGGTTTTTGCATCAGGTTGACATTAGTTTCATAGAATGAGGTTAGAAGGTTTTGCTATTTTCTATTTCATAAAATAATTTTAGACAAATTGGTGTTCATTCTTTTTTCAATTTCTTGTAGAACTGGGCTGAGAATTCTCCTGATAATGTTTTTTTTCTTAGTTGTTAGGCTGGTGATAAACCCTTCCTTGAGAGAATTAATGTAGTACACTGAAGACTTCATGCTTTAGAGGAGAAATGCCTACCTTAACATTAGCCTGCTTTGACAAATGTTAGTCCTCAATAACAATATTTTTTTAAACATTTTTTTGTTTTCCCCAGAAGAGGACTGACACCTCCAAGAGGATTCTTTAAACAAGTGTGTATGTGTGTGTGTGTGTGTGTGTGTGTGTCCAGTGTTTTGTGGTCACTTGTTAAAACTTCATTAAATAACACAGCCATGACTTCAATTTGGGTATTTTACTCAAAATTTTTAGTCCACATCTTAAGTTTTTGATCCATACAACACTTAAAGTAGCTATAATTTCTATCAGAGTTTCTACATGGAAGTATGAAATGATGGGATAAAATATTTTAACACTCTAACTCTCCAATATTATCAAATTTATTGCTAATGGAGTGTAATGTCATTCATACTCTTGACATAATTCTCCTGAAATAAATGTGAAAACCTTTGAAATAAATGAAACATAAGAGGATCAGTCAAGGGAAGTGACAGAGCCCCCATGAGAGCAGGAAGAAGATTATGAAATAATTCTGAATTAAAAGCTAAGTTCCACGAAAGGTGGAATCAACATTTTTTTCATGTGTGTGTGTGTTTGTGTGTGTGTGTGTGTGTTTGTGTGTATTGGGATAATTACTACACTAAGATATTTAGGTATTTGTAGAGTAGGAGAATATAAGATACTATTACAGTGTTAAGAAATAGGGAAATAAAAGGAGCCCTATCATAAACATCATGCTGAATTTAGCTGGAAACCCAAATGTGAAGCCTAGAGATGTTTTGTAGAAAGAAACAAAGTTAAGCAAATAGATCATCAGTTCTCTTGCTGCTGAGGACAGAGTAGAACATAATAGTTTACACACATATTTTTAATAAATTTAATAAAATGCTTCATTTCAAGGGAAACTAATAAACCAGGCTGTGGTAGAAAAAACTGTCAAGTTCAACTTGTTAAACTGTTTTTGACACATCTATGACCAAGAAGAAAAATGACTATTTCCCATGAATAAACTCAGTAATAACAGAAAGTCTTTTCAGATAAGTGGCCACACTTTGAATAATGCTGCAATATTCATTAACTCTGCTGCCTCTTCCAGAATAGTACCTCAGTGCCTGAAAGACCCATGAATACAAAGAAATAGGTAGCCAGGGCTTTGAGTTTCTTCAAGAAAAATTTCATTTTTCCCCAGCTTTGGCCATCCTGACATCAATGTGTGGATTCAGATATTTGGAGCAAAGCTGTACTCTGATGATCCAATTACCTTTTTCTTTTAAAATTAAAAAAAAAAAATTCTATAGAAAATGCTTACTTTACCTGAACATCCAAAGTCTGTTGTTATTCATTGAATGAATTTAAAATGTCTTTGAAATGCATTTTTCTTTAAAGTTTCAGTGAACAAAATCATCTTTTGATATTTGGGTGAAGAAAATCAGTGAAAATTCCTTTGAAAGCTTGAATACTTCTCAGGAAAAGATAAAATAACTTTCTCTAAATTATTATAAACTGCTCTTATTACAGAAAAGTCAGTAATGTAATAGAAAATAATTTGGACTTTATTACTGTTGTCATTTTTGTTTGTTTGTTTGTTTTTGGTTGTATTCCTAGCAAAACAATCTAAGGCTTCTCACTAGACCCTGGACATGTATGATTTGTTGCATAAGAAATTAAATTAAACAAAAAACACTAATGTTTTATGTGAGTGTGTATACTCTTAAAATATATTTTTCAACTAAAAAAAATTCAGAGTAACGATACCTAATATAAATGTATATGGCTCCCATAGAGCTTTATTTTCCAAATGACTAGTTTGTGAGAAGTAAATATGAAGAGTAAACTGAGACATCTTCTCTTAGAAAGAAATCAAAGAAGGGATGGAGAGTGAGAGATTAGAAGGAAATAACCAATAAAACGAGAAAGGAAGAAAGTAGAGAAGAGAGAAAGGAAGGAACACATTTGACTAATGTTTTTTCTCATTTGGGAATGAAGTCAGGTTAAAGCACCTTCTTTCTGAGGAAGCCAGCTTTTCTTCCAATTACCCCTTCCCATTGTAGTCCATCTTCTGATTCTCTTGACCTCATCAAATTGAATATTTAGCAGATATACATTGTCATTATGAACCAATCTGTGCTTGAAGATAATTTCTTCAGCTACTGTACAGTTCAGCTTAGCCATGAGCAGGTAGTTTACGAACTGTGAAAAAAATGAACTGTAGATGCCAATCATGCAGGATTTTCTCTTTCCCATTCTAGGAACCAAAATGAGAACCTCTTTTCTGTTAACCTTGGCTGAGAAATGTAAAAGAAGGCCCTGACTGGCCCTGGTCATGCCCAACTCTACTAAATATTGTTGTGAGCATAATGGAACTTCATCTGGACAGAAATGACTCATGGACCCTGTTATCTGTTTCTGGTAGGATAGTGTTAGTAACTACCATAGCTCAGAAATGAAAGATCTACATGGGAAGGATTAAGTTATAAAGAAAATATGGAGAAAGAATATGGAATTTTCAGTCTCATCAAATGACTAGTATTTATCTGATCAATAGGACTGTGTTTCTAAGTAATATCACCCACAATTTATCTGCCCCTTAATGTGTATCAGTATACCTCTTTACTTGGACTATCTTCATTTATTTCAACCAGAGATTTGTTGGGTAAGAAAAAAAAAAAGTAATCTCATTTTATAGGTAGCATACTGGAAGTTAGGTGGACTTTAAAAATCTCAGATAATTTTCTCATGATTATTTGTAGTGAAATAAGTTTAGAACATATTTTCCTTAGTATTCAAAGAATTACTACCTATGGAGCAGAGTGATAAATAATCATTTTTATTGATGTATAAACATCTTTTTAATAACGTATTAGTTTATTCACTAAGGGCTTATGTTCACTATTCTCTAAAAAGATCATGAAAATTGTAGAAATAGATTTTCTTGATTTTTGTAGGAAAACTCCAGCACCACTTCACAAAAAAAAAATATACAAAAAAAGAAAGAAAGAAAGAAAACAAAAGAAACAAAAGAAAAACAATGTTGTTGGAAATTATTAATTTTCAGTACAAATTTTATTGTTGAGGGCCAGTCCTAGGCCAGGCATGTTTGAGGCTAGGAAAACCACCAAGCCTTCTTTGATTGTTTTAATTAACAGGCAGGTTGAGTTCATCGTGGACAGGCAAAAGGAGTGTTAGATTGGGGCTCCAACCTTCTCCTCAGAGCCTGTCCCCATCTTCCCATGGTTGTATTCCTCTCAGGTGCTCTGCACCCTGGAGGAGGAGGATGGACACTGACTACATCTGCATCCATCTGCTGATGTGGTCACTCTGATAGAAGATTTTCTTCTCAGACAGGCCCAGCACAAGTCCTGGTCATCCCTGGCCCTGGGGATATAACTATGACATGTGATCCCCTAAGCAACTACCATAGCCCACCCTGAAGTCAGGGGTTCCCATCAACCTCAGCTGAAGGCCTTGGATGGAATGTAGGAGGGGATCTGGGGGGCCATGAACTCTGATGGGGACTTGAGTGAGAGTGAGCCAGACAGTCACCACAGTGTCAGGGGTCCTGATACCCGCAGAGCATGCTGTGGGTGCCATCTGTCCCTGCATCCTGGGACACTAGGTAGGTGATGGTGTCCAGGTTCCATTCAGAGGGAATTTTGTTGAAATATTTGGTCAAATGGTAATGTTTCAAATGCAGAGAACCACACAAGTTCTTGGAGGTGGTTGTCACTGTTGTTTTCTAAGAGCAAAGTCTGCAATTCTTAGAAGTGACTGAGAAACAGCTGTGTGATTGACAGCTCCTGGCCTCACCCTCCTCCCCCGGGCTGAAGAAGGGAAGGGATTGTGGCTATGGTGTGATAATTTATGCTTATCTAGTATCCCTCTAGAATCCATTCCATAATGTAAATAAATAACTGCTTCTTTTTATGCCTTCTGTTGCATTTTTATATCAAATAAGATGTGAAACACAGGCCTGTGGAGGAAACTTGCTGCTAAGAGGAATGTGTGAATGTATCTCAGGACATCATCCGGAAGGAAGCTGTGATCCCTGGGTTGTGACAACCTTGAGTGGAACTGAGTTTTTAATAGAATATCATGTACAAACTGCCTGAAATCCTGTGATAAGAATTACACGTGTTGTGTGGGGAGCCCTGATGCACACAGCTAGGAGGGCAGTGCAGGTCTTAATTTAAAACATTGTAATGAATACTCATCCTGAGGGAATGTGAGTAATAAAGATGAAACCAGAAGACAAATGGTTGCATTGCAAAAAGAGAAAAGATTGTAAAAAGAAGCAAATTGGAAAGGCTCAGAACACATAATCTGAAGCCAAGGGAACAAGACAGAGGACATGGCTCTCTGCATGGAAGCCACTTGCCTTTGGCCAGTGGGGGCAAGTGTTTCCCTGCCTTGTCTGGCTGTTGGACCTAGACCTCAGGAGGTGAGCCACCAGGACCCATAGTTCAAAGCCCTCCTTTTCTGAGCACTGTGGTTGGGGCAGAGGGAGGCTCTGTTGTCCACAGAAAAGAGGGGAAGCAAAGCCCAGGCTTTCTGCAGAGGACAGGCCCTCCCCATGCTGTTGCCCTGGTGCAACATGCGCTGGGAAATATGACCATGTTTGGAAATCTGGAATCCATCCTCAGCTCCCTTCTGGGTTTTTCTTTGCTGCTGTAGTCCAGACAACATGGTGACAGTTCGCTGGCTTCCATTGCTGGAACAAACACTTGAGACATCAACTTGCAGAGAGAAGGGGTTTGTTAGCATATAGTTTTTGAGGATTTAGACTGTGGTCAGGTTTGGGGGCTTGTGGTGAGTTAGCACCCTGTGGCAGGGAGCATGGGGTAGAGAAAATGTCCACTCACTCTTTCCCTGAACAAAGAAGAGGAGGGAGCTGGCTTCCTGCAGCCTCCCTCAAGGCCCAAGATCTAGAATCTTCTGCAAAGTCCCCAAAGGTTCCACACCTCATCTACACCAGACTAGGAACCCCATCAACACCTGGCCTCTAGGGACCACCCAGATCCAAATGGAAGCAATCACTAATGAAACAGGGGAGGGCCACCCTGTCAATCAATTTGACGAACCCAGTTGCTTTTTGTTAATATTTAGCCATTGGCCATGGAACCAAAACTCAATGCTGATTAAGACAGCCAGCACATCATGGTTCATGAGGCATGAATCAGGCTGTGTCTCCCAGTGGGCTTACACTTCACACCTGAGCTGAGAAGAAGGAGGCAGCTGCCGGCCGGTCCTCACCAGGCCATGCAGCAGCTCTGCAACTAGCCAGTGCAGCTGCCCCTCCTCACCGCCATTTGGTGTTAGCTTCTCCTCTCCTTCTATTAAAGGGTTAACTGAAAAGTGAAAGAACACAGGGAAGGTTTAGTCTGTCTCTCAGGAACATCTTGTGTGATTCGGTCATCTATAACTTATTTTATGAAAAGATTTTGTAAAAATCACAAACACACAAACATGTATATAGACAGACTTATATAAAATCAAGCCATTGACTCCAAAGCCTGGGCTTGGACCACTGTCTGAGGCTCTGAAGATGCTTGTCAAGGGGTCCCTTCATGGGTCCCCATCCTGCAGTTCTCTGTCCCACTGGATGGAACAGCTAGATGAACACCTAGTGGACATTTCCCCTCAATAGTCTTTAATATTTTTATTTCTAAGGATTGGTGTTCATTATAAAAATTTTAAGCTACATAAGGAGAAATCAAAATCCCAGCATCCCCAGTATGATTCCCATTCCAAATGGCTCATCTAAGTCAACACTGTGCAGAGACAGCTGGCTGGGCAGAGAGTTGGGGGTGATCATCACACCCTGTAGCTGTGACCTCCTGCTCTGCATGCTAGGATTCCAAGAGATGTCAAGTCCCCCATTCCCTTCTATTTAAGAGGAACCAAGAAATCTAATGTGAGATCCTTGCACTTCCAAAAGCATCAACCACCACAAGGTACTGATTTTTGACAGAATAAAAACCATCTATATTTTGCCTAGAAGAATCTCAATTCACCTCCAAAAGAAACACATAGGACAAAAATGAAGAATAAGAGAAAGTTATCTCAAGCAAATGGAAACAAAAATTAAACAGAAGTAGCTATTCTTATGTCACAAAAATTACACCTTAATACCAAGTAATTCTCCTGCCTTAGCCAGCTGAAGTGCTGTGATTACAGGTGTGAACCACCACACTTGGCTGACTTTAGTTTTTAATGCAGTTGGAATTCAATCAAATTACAAAAAATTCTTTTAACTGTTCAATCATATCCAGTTACTCCAATAACCCAAACGTTCATTTCTTCTTATATTAATGTTATTGTTTTGATATATAAAGCTTTAAAATAAGATTTTTCTTATTTCAATTGATTTATAGGTTAGTGTTCTGATCCCTAAATAACCATTGTTATTTACTTATAACATATTTTAAATAAATGCATATTTCTTTAAAGCATAGTATTAAGATGTATAAAGATTAGTAAAATGATGATGATAATAATAATAATAATAATAATAATAATAATATAATATGCAAAGAAAAAAGCAAACATAAAAGAGTAAATAGTATTTGTCAGGAGGGTAGACATTGTCACAGGTAAAAAGCCTAAGCCTCTTCAGACCTTTTAATTATTTGATTGTGCACATGCTACATCAATTAGATTTACATATTCATTTAATTTTCAACTCTCAAAGAGTTGTGATACAAATCTATGTATTACAAGATAACAAAAATAGAAGACAGTAAGAGAGGAAGAATGGCCACACAGCACAAGGAGTAAACATTAACCAAAATGGCACTAGTAAATATTCACCTGTCAAGAACCACCTTAATGGGGTAAATTCTCCAGTAAAAAGACATAAAGTTCTATAATACATAGAACAAAAAAATCTATATTTTGCCTAGAAGAATCTCATTTCACCTCTAAAAAAACACATAGGATAAAAGTGAAGAATAAAAGAAAGATATCTCAAGAAAATGGAAATAAAAACTAGAAGTAGCGTTTCTTAAATCAAAAAAATAGACCTTAATACCAAAAGTAAAAATAGACTAAAGTCGTTATATAATGACAAATGGTTTCAATTAAGCAAGAAAATATAAGTATAAATATAAAATCACATAATACTACAACACATAGACATAAGACAGACACTACTTCATCTAAATGGAGAGAGAGACTTCAATGTATATTAATAGAGGACTTATAAGTTTGAAAAATGGATGGATCTTTCATCCAAAAACATCAAAAAAGAGACACAGGATTGTAAGTGTTTTGACCATAGAAATATAAGGACAGCATTCCTCTGGTGAGCAAACTCCCAGGAGGTAACAGGCACCCTGTTTCCTATGTTTGGAATATTCTGCAGTTTCTTGCAGAAACCAGCAAGATAACTAATACATGTGCAATACCTAGCTGTTGTGGCAATGCCTTGCATGAGGAAGCTCTTTGCTAGAATCTTATCAGCCTCAACCTTGACCTTAGGCACTTAGCTTTTGGGGAGGGACTCTCTTTTTAGACAACCACATTGTTTTGCCAAGCTCTGCTGCACCTGAAGCTGTCCACATAATAGTAACTTTAAACAATGGACTTACTTGAGAGCCACACAAATCTCCTATTGCAACCTTAGTATGTAACTATCTAAGAAGCTGCATAATGTTGCTAAATCTGTAGTCTAATGGCACAATGAACAACAGTGTACTACTGATGCCAGTGCCATAAGGTAACCTACTACTATAAGAAAAGCTGGCAGCTTGGACAAGGAGACTTTTTACCATCCTGTCATTCTGCCTCTGCACCTTGCTTCTGTCTCTTCTTCTTTCTTTACACAGGATTTAAAGTACACTGAAGAGCAGATAGGCTTAACTGAACTTTCCGACAAAAACCAAAAGAAGACAAATTCTTCACAACAGTACCAACAACATTCTCCAGAATAGACAACAGATTAAGTCATAAAACAAACCTTAACAAATTTTAGAAGCTAAAAATCATTTGAAATAACTTTTTTTCTGAACACAATGTAATAAAACTGGAAACCTACAACAGGCGGAACTTCAGAAACATCCTGCACGTCTGCAAATGTAACAACAAGCTCTCAAACAGCCAGGAGTCAATGAATAAATAGAATGGAAATTTTTAAAGATTCTTGAGAAAAATGATGATAGAAACACAAAATAAAAAAAAAAAAAACATATAGCATAGAGAAGAGGCAATTTTAAGAAGATTAGATCAGTACATACCTACATCAAAAAAGAAAACAACCAAGACTTCCACTTCAAAGAGGTAGAAAATCAAGAACATGCCTGACCCAAAACTAGTAGAAGAAAAAATACTAAACATCAGAGAAGAGGTAAATAAAATAAAGATTAAATATTATTTTAAAAATATCAACAACAGAAAGAATTTATTTATTTATTTATTTATTTACTTACTTACTTACTTACTTATCCCTAGTATTGAACTCAGTAGCAACCACTCACTGAGAGATGTCTCCAGACCTAGTTTGTTTTTTATTGAGAGACAGGGTCCCATAGAGTGGCTCAGTGCCTTACTTTTGCTGAGGCTGTCTTTGAATTTGCCTTCCTCTTGCCCCTCCTTGAGGATCTAAACTGTTCATATCAATGGTTAAGAGTACAGCTTTGCCATTGAACTCACTTAAGCAGTGGGAAGATCATGATGCTGTATAATATGAGCATTCCCAGACGTGACACCTACGGACATCTTCACATTGGCTTTGTCCACAGAAAGCATGAGACTCACCTTTCAGGACTCTGCTTGGTGCATGGTTTGGTTTCTTCTCTTTTTGGGGGGAGGTTGTCTGTTGGAGACTAAACCCAGAACATCATGCATGCTTGGCAAGCGCTTCCCCATGGAGCTGTGTCTCCAGCCCAACTTGGCCTTTCTTGGTGATCAGAGAAAGTGTCTCTGGGACTCTATTTTTAATAACTTACTGGGAAACTTCATGTCCTCTGATTCTACCTCTTCTGCAGATCCAGTTGAAGGAGAAGGTGCTGTGGAGAGCCATCCCCCTTTTCATCTTCTTAGTCTCCAGTCAGGTCAATCCGGTCTCCTGTGCTGTTGTTGGGGCAAGGGGGAGAGGGGGGAACCATGTGCCACTCCTTTGGTTTCTACTTGTTTACAGATCCTTTGTTTGGTATTATGGCCTCAGATTCTGTGGACCCTTTCTACTGGATGTGAGGGATTCTGGCCTCCAACAGAGGGAGGACTCACTCTGCCTCTTCTCTGCTGGACCAGCACCATTTAGTTGAATTACAGCCTTTCTGTGGAGCTCAGAGAATGGGCAGCTCTGTGTCCTGGAAAGTCTGCATGTGCCACGTCAAATAGCCTGATCAATGGTGCATTCAGCCTGGGCAACACCATCTTCTTTAGAATTGGGTTTGAATGCAATACAAAACCTGGAAGAGCAAGATAAGTCTCTGCTTGAGAATTTCTGAAAACTTAAAAAAACTAGAGTGTTTGAAATCCCTGAAATGAGATGGTGAGTCCACATAGAACACTCTCTAGAACTCTCTATTGGTTTCTCAGCTGCATCTTTTTCTTATCTACAGGTGAAATATATGGATCAAAACCACGAGTGACAGTGGAGGGTCGAATCTAACCAGTCACCTGTGGGTCTAGAAACGATTTTCTTGTGTATGTTGATGGTGCATTTGATGGACACGGTTTAAAAATGGGGTTCCAAAGAATCACTCAGAATCAGAGCTCATCTGAACATGATGGAAGGGGAAGGTTGATTCCCAACTAGATCCAAATGTGCCAGCCCCATCTGCAGACTCAGGAAATGATTGGAATGTTCTCCAGTTTTATGAACTGATGAAGGACAGGCCTCTCTGTCCTCTGTCCAGCCAGAATAGATCTGTCCATGGGGGTGGGAATGCAGCAGGCTCTTGAGGGGTATGTGACTTTCCAAACAGAATGACATGGGGTCTGGTGGGCTCAACAGAGGGACTCAGTTGTGTTCTTATCTTTGGTTTTGGGGGGTTATGCTATAATTGCTGCCAGCAACCTGAAGCCCATCCAATGTGGAGAAGGGGTCACATTCAATTCTGTAGGTTCATTTTATTAAATAATGTCTTGCTTTCTTGAGCTCACAGGGGCTTTGTGGCTGCCCATTTCCTTAGGCACACTCATGGAGCTGGGTATCTCTGCAATGGTCACCTTGGGCCTCATCATGAACTCTTGGCTTGCACCAAGATGATTGAAGTGGGTGACACCCCAAAAGACCAAGCCCTCTTCAATGGGAGCCCAGAAGTTTAAGAAAGATCATGGGTACATTTCTGGTGTCTAGTTGAGAATTTGAATTGGCTCTAAAATTGGGGGCATTAAAACAGCCCAGTTTGGCCTGTGTGCTTTGCATGCCAACCCTGTAGGTGCTCCATGGCCTGTTAGTGAGAGAGCACGTCTGGGAGGTGCTGGGTATGGGGGAAGGCCAGGCAGGGCAGGGGAGGGCAGGAATGCTCCAGAGGATGCACTTGAAGGATCAGTGCATGGAGGTCACCCCTTCACCAGCCATGATTTCCGTACCTCACGAAGGAGGTGACATCTACTTCAGAGCTGTCATAAGAATTCAATCAAAGCCAGATGCTGTGGAGTATGCCTCTAATTACAGCAGCTTTGGAGGCTGAGGCAGAAGGATCACTATTTGGAGGCCAACCTCAGCAACTTAGTGAGGCCCTAAGCAACTCAATGAGACCCTGTTTCTAAATAAAATAAAAAATGGCTGGGGATGAGACTCAGGGGTGAAGCACGTCTGCTCAGTCCTCAGTATCAAAAAAAAAAAAAAAAGGATTAAATTAAATAATCACTCTCACAGTGCCTAACACATGGTAGTTATTTAGCAAGTGCTATTTTTCTTCTGTATTTAAAAGGATTTAATGAGCAAAAAGGTGATCCTCTCAGTCCAGCTCTGCTGTTGGTTAGTTTTTTTGATGTGGAAGAAATTTAGATAATAGTTCTGGAGTCTCAGTTTCTACATGCTGTTAAACTAGGTTAAGAGTATTGGCTGTATCAAATGATAGGCAGCCCCAATAATGGGGACCAGCCTCAGAGTCAGCCAAGCCTAGCCTCTGGTAACTGGAATGTGCTATTTAGAAAACAATATTTACAATTTTCTACTCTGCTATATTCCATACAGCATGTCTTAGAGATCTTAAGTTAGTAGGTTAAATAATTCAGTGAGAAATCCATCTAACTTAAATTGTGAGTTTCAGACACAAATCAAGATTGTAGAATATATTTATGTATTAATGCATTAATCATTAATGAATTAAGTAATGCATTATTAAATATTAAGTAATGCATTTATTATTCAATGCCTTAAATTAATGCATTATCCTTCTAAAGCACTAATAAGTGGTTTTCTTTTTTTAATTTTTATTTTTGACATTTTAAAATATACTTGGCTTAGTGCAGTGGTGCGTGCCTCTAATTCCAGCAGTTCAGGAGGCTGATCCTGGAGGATTGTGAGTCAAAGCCAGCCTCAGCAACAGCGAGGCCCTAAGCAGCTCAGTGAGACCCTGTCTCTAAATAAAACCAAAATAGGGCTGGGGATGAGGTTCTGAGGTTGAGTGCCCCTGAGTACAATCCCCAGTACCAAAATCAAAACAAACAAACAAAAAATTTGCATTATTTTTCTAAAGCCCAAATTGGGTGTTTTTTTCTCTTTCTCTCTTTTGTTTTTAATATTTTTTTTTTTTTGCAGACCTGAAAATGGAACTCAGTGCCTCTACCACTGAGCTACAGCCCCAGAAGTTTTCTCCTTACCCTTGACAATTTTTTTAAAATGTTTTTCCATATTAAGAATTCAAGATCATTTTTTAACAAAAGAATTTATAATGACTGGTCTAAAGTTTAGTAAAGCACTTGCCTACCGTCCGAAAGGCCCTAGGTTCAATCCCTAAAGCCACAAAAAAGATGAAAGGTGCTTTCACTAGAAAGCCTGAGTTCTCATGCGCTTTGATGTGTGACAGTTGGACACTCCTCACCAAGGTTCCCATGGGCAGTGTCAGTATTTGTCATCTGTGTTCCTGCCACACTCTGCTCAAGATTTTCTTAGGACCCTAGTGTTTGGCATGATTGTCACCATCGGCCAGTCCATTATGGATGTGATGACAGGCATGGACAGGGACTCCCTCAAAGATGGGTTCTGGGATTTGCCTTCTGATCACCACTCAGGTGAACCCCCACTCTCACCCCGCTTCCTGAGTGACCCTGTCATCCCTCTTCCTCCTCATCAGTACTCAGCCAGAGCTGGGGCCAGGCCAGGCTCAGGGCTGGGCTCAAGGCTAAACACTGGCCTGAGCAGGGTAAGGCCCTGGGTTGGAGGCTGGTCACCGCCCAAAAAGAAATCAATCAAATAAAGACATTGTGCCCATCTACAACGAGAAATATTGAAATCAATAAAGGCATGCTGTCCACCTGCAAACCCCAAAACAATTAAGAAACAAAAAAAATATTGGGGCTGGGGCTCAGGGGTAGAGGCTCACCTGGCATATGCGAGGCCTTGGGCTCCATCCTCAGCACCCCATAAAAATAAAATAAAGATGTTGTGTCCACCTCCAACTAAAAAGTAGATTTAAATAAATAATAGAGAATCAAAAGACCCTGGCTTTGGCTTCTGAATTCCCATGAGGCTGATTGAGAAGGGTCTCCTATTTGGCCCTCATAGCAGAGAACCCTGACATTGAAGATGGAAGGAAGCAGGGCGCTGGGGCCAGTAATGCAGAGTCCACTTTTATTAATTAATTTATTTTAATTCTGCAGTTTTTTGTGGTGGACTTGATCGTCCTCCTTTTGGATGAGCTTCATTATAAAGGGCATGGCCTGGGCTCTGGCTTTTCCCTCTCCATCTCAAGCAACATCTGTGAAACCATCCTGGGGAAGGCCTTCAACCCCACCACCATCAAAACCGACCAAGTTAAGGGCCTGCCTCCCGTTGGGTACCTCTGCAGGAAGTTTTCATGTATGCAGAGTATTCTTCTGTGGGAAAATGACTGTTTCAGAATCATTTCTTCTGAATTTTCAGTGTGCAAATGTTTAAAATTATAGCTGAGTGCAGAGGCTCAAGCCTGTCATCCCAGCAGCTCAGGAGGCCAAGGCAGGAGGATCACAAATTGGAGGCCAGCCTCAGCAACTTAGTGAGGCCCTAAGAAACTCAGTGAGACCCTGTCTCTAAATAAAATAGAAAAAGGGCTGGGGACATGGCTCAGAGGTTAAGTGATCCTGAGTTAAATCCCTAGTACCAAATAATAATAATAATAATAATAATAATAATAATAATAATAATAATAACAACAATAACAACAACAACAACAATAACAACAACACTTACAATCAAAATGATATCCAAACTTTCATGTCTTATAAGAATATTTCAAGGACAGTTAACATGCCACAGAGTAATCCTGCCTCAAATTTCTTAGCAGGAACCTGCACTGCAAGGATAAAGAAGTGTTGATTTTAGCCAATTGTCTTCTGGTGGACATTTCAGTCCTTTCTCAGTCACAGTTAGCATCGAAGTGAATATCCTTGGGCAATCATCTGCACATATTTTAGCAGTTGTTCTTAGCAAATAAGATTTTTAAAATGACATTTCTACACCAAACCACTTGTTCAGTCAAGGAGCAGTTAGTTCGATGATTACAAGTTCAAGGACAGCCTTGGCAAATAAGTGAGACCCTGTCTCAAAACAGTTATGGGTAGAATGACTGTTGCTGGGTTCAACCTGCAGTATTGCCAATTTGGGGAGGAAGGCACTGGGGATTGAACTCAGGGACAGTTAACCCCTGAGCCCCGTCCCCAACCCTCTTTTGCATTTTACTCAGAGACAGGGTCTCGCTGAGTTGCTTAGAGCCCCAATTTGGCTGAGGTTAGCCTCCAATTTGCAATCCTCCGCTTAGCCTTCAGAACCACTGGAATTACAGGCATGCACCATGACACCTGGCTTACAAATCTTAATAAAATAAAAATTGAAAAACATGTGAGACTTCTTAGGAGAGGGAAATTGACTTTTTTTCTTTTCTTTTTCTTTTGGCCTCTGATCCCTGAATTGTTTTTTTTTGCTGGGAAGTCTCTCATGGAAAATATTTGTGTGCATTTTCGTGTTTTCTTGGAATTGACTGTGGAGCTGGTTCTTGGCTTCCAGTGCCAAGTCATCAAATTGAGGAAACTGCAGATGAGTCCCTGCAGGGTGACTGAGAGATCCCATGGGAAAGACTGGACCCCAGGAAGGAGGGTCGGCGACACTTACAGAAGAGTAGGCAAAGGTGACACCAGACTCTTCCTAGAATTTCAGAAAATCTAAGGTGAATCGAGGATCTGGGGGTGCAAAGCAGCTGGGCCCTAGCTGTGGATGTGGGAGTGAAATCTGTGTAGGAGTTAAGGAGTCTGCCAAGACCTCCTGGCTTTGGGGGGGCTGCCTTCAAAAAGAGTGGGAGCAGTGGTGGCCACAGGGGACCAGTCAGCGAAGGCTTGGGCCGTGGCAGCTAGCCAGAGGATCACTTTGCTCTGGAGCAGGATGGTGAGTGAGGGGACAGTTTTTGAAGGAATGATTTGCTGTCCCTGGGAGACAGGCTGAGAAAATGGCTGGCAAAGTGGCACAGCCATCCAGCCTGAGCCAGCCAGTGTGACATCAGAGTGAGGGCCTTATGACTTAGGGAGAGATGAAGGCCACGGACAACTGAGACATGGAGGTGGCTGCCCTTGGCCACCTCTGGGACCTGGTTGGGGCAGAGATCTTACCTGGGGGGCTTTGAGTGGTGCTGTAAGGAGCCAAAATGGTGGAGCCACGGGGACACCCCCAGGACGGGCAAGAGGAGGGTCGAGCAGGCACAGGTAACTTTCAGCTGGAAGGCTTTCCTGTTACCAGGAGTGCCACCACGGCTCAGCTTGTGACCTGGAAAGTGGGGTGTGGAAGGGCCCCTAGGGTGGAGAGTGCAGTTGGTCCTTCTTCCCTGAGGTGGGGGACAGTCCAGGCTGGGAGGGAGGTGGACAGTACAGACGTCACATGGCTCTTGCCCCCTGTGACACTAGTGCATGAAACAACCCAGTTCCTAGAGATCAGAGGGTAGTGATTTGCAAGAAATGACCATGTTAAACATTCAGAAAGCTTCTAAGGCCCTCACCCTGCCATTGATGTCACCCACCTTTCATTCCAGACATTTGTCAGTAAGGTGCTGTTAAGCACTAGGCGCTTCTGTGGGTGCTAAGAATACAAAGGGATAGAACGTAAGGTGTGTGAGCGTCAGTGTCATCCCAGGGCCCCGGGTCAGAATAGAGCAGAGAAGGAAGATGGGGTGACTGGGGAAGAGTGTTACAGGTCCATCTAGAGAACCTGGCGAGTGCAAAGGCCCTGGGGCAGAGATGAGCTGGTGTGTTTGAGGGTCCACTTGTGGCTCAGCAGAGCAAGTGTGGGGAGTTCAGAGAGGTCATTGGTGGCAAGAGGAGCCAGGACAAGTCCCTATTCTCTCCCCCTGGGATTGCTGAACTTCCTCCTTTACAAAATGCTCAAGGTTTCATGTCTCCAGATTCTTGACCACAGGGACATCAGCGGTTGTCCTACACAGCCAGAGGCGGCAGGGAGAGGGGCTGTCAGAAGACCACCATGGGGATGCCAGGGGGCCAGGGAAAGCTAGGACAGCGTTTCTGTCACAGATATCCTGTCCATGTGGTCTACAGGACAGATGGCCCATCTGAGTGGCCATCCAGAAGGTGACACGAGTCCTGCTGTGCCAACTCTGGGGTGACAGGAAAATGCAGTCCCAGGGAGAGACTGGGACATCTGAGTCCCCAGCTATTAGCCACTCTGCCCACAGATGCCACGTCTAGTGAAGCACCGACCTGGGCAGCAGGGGCCATGGTGACAGCGTTTCCCACTGTGTTCTTGTTCTAAAGTCAGTCTCACGCTATTTCTGAAGTGCTCAGACCTTGGTGCCCTGTGCTGCAGTGTCCCTGGCTGGTCTGTTGCCTTTTTCTCAGGCCAGGCCCCTTTCTGCCTGTTGCTGAGGCTGAGGTAGGAGGATATCAACTTGGAGGCCAGCCTCAGCAACAGCAAGGCCTCAGCAACTCAGTGAGATGCTGTCTGTGAATGAAATACAAATAGGCTGGTAGTGGGGCTCAGTGGCTGAGGGCCCCTGGGTTCCATCCCTGGTGCCAAAAAAATCCAGATCGTGACCCTGTGACTGTTGGTGCCGTGAGTCTCCTGGCTGAGTCTCCTGGCTGATTCTGTTCTCCTGACTCTGCTTTGGCCAGGAGGAGGCCCAAGACCCAGCGGAGTCCAGCCCTTTGTTCTTCCCTTCACGTTTGTGTCCTCCTCTGCCAACAGGCATGGAATTGGAGGGTGCCATCTTGCACTGTTCCATCTCTGGGCCACGTGCACAGACAAAGTCCGAGCCCTTAGAGAGGTTTTCTCCTGCCAGAGTCTCCTCTACCTCATAAACCTCATTGCCTCCATCTTTGTCTTTGCTGTAATCATCCATTTCCAGGTATGTCCAGCATGAGCACAAGAAGTCTGCATTTTTTTTTATTTTTATTTTTTGGTACCAGGAATGGAACCTAGGGACATTTAACTCCTGAGCCCCATCCCCAGCCTTTTTTATATTTTATTTAGAGACAGAGTCTCGCTGAGTTTCTGAGGCTGGCCTCCAATTTGCAGTCCTCCTGCCTCAGCCTCCAGAGCTGTTGGTGATGACAGGCCTGTGCCACTGTCTCTGGCTTCAGTATAATTGTTTGTTTGTTTGTTTGTTTCTGTTTAGATACGAATGGCTGTAGAGTGGATTTTAGTATATTTTGAAACCAGTTTTTCTGGTTTCTTTCTGTGTGTGCCCCAAGCACAGTGGGAGTGAGGGAAGGGGCAGATGCTCTCCAGCAATGTCAGAAAGTTAGTATTGAATATATTATATAAAAGAAAAGGCAGGAATATTTAAAATAGTTTTGATTATTAGATGCATGTAAAAATTAATAGGTAGTGTCCAGGCCTGATGTGGTGGTACATACCTGTAATCTCAAAAATCATAGAGGCTGAGGCCTTGAAGGATCACAACTTCAAGACCAGCCTTGGTTACTAAGAGAGACCAGTTCTCAAAATAAAATATTGAAGAATTGTGAATATATATGAATGACAAAGCACCCCTGGTTTCAATCCCCAGTACCATATTAAACAGTAGTTTCCAAAATTTAGAACCAAATCAGCATCCTCCACTCTATCTGCAACTATGTAAAGTTTTAAAAGGCAATAAATTTAGCCATACATACTACTAGTTGTCTGATATTGACCATAATCTTGAAATATATACATAGAAGACCCTTCACAATGTATTAGGTGTTCCCATTGTTTTATCCAATAGCAATGAGAGAGGGAGAAAAACCAATTTAGCTTATGGGGCCACTTCTTTCTTTTCAGGACTAATGAATCAAATATTAAAAGGCTTTAGTGTTTAATTGATTATCATTTATGAAATCATAATGATATGCATTCTGTGATTTCTTGCTTAATCTACATTGGAAACTTTATTATTTCTGAGTATCAGCATCTGTACAGACCACCACACCCCACTCTATTTTTCAATAGTTACAAGTACCTGTGTTCATGCTTCATCAGTTATTCCCTTTTAAAAATAATTATGTGTTGCATTCTTTGTTTACAGAAAATTTATGAAGGTTAAAAACCAGTAGGCATTTTCACAAATTTGACTTTAAAATAGATTTAATCACAAAACACACACAAGAAGTAAGAATGCTTTCTTTCTCTAATTTATTAGCCTTTCTAACATCCAATATCAGGACATGAATGCTGCTCATGGAGGGATGTTCTTACCATCAAGAACAATCAATACTACTTTCTTCTATCCCATCAAATGTTACAAAAAGTGCACATTTTACTGTGTTTCATATGCAGAACTTGACTTTCCATTATTTGTTTAGTGGGTTTTTGCTTTCTTTTTTATCACTTTGTTTTTCCTGTGTTTTCTAATACTCATTTTTTTGTGTGTGGTATGAAAAATAGATCACTAGAATTTTCTAACTTTTGCTATATTCAATGACTTGATTACTTACTAGCTAATATTTCTATTAAAGCATCATTTTAAAGGTAGGACTGAGGTATGCTAACAAAACTATTTTCAAGGTCTACTGCAGAATCAGCATAACTTTCTTGAGCTCTGTAGTTAGAGCCACTATTTCTGTCCACAACTCTTCTCCTTTTGTTTTATTTTTCTTCTATATTGAGTAACTCTCTTTGAAATGAGGCACAGAAAATTGCTTTTTTAGAATTTTATCATTAATGAAAATCTATTATTATTTATCATTAATGGACAGTCTGCTTCAGTTTAGAATACCAAGTTGAATACTATTTTTCCTTTAAATCTTGTGGTTATTCTGTATGTATCATCTATAATCCATCATTAATGATAAATACTTGAGTTCTATTCTTGCTTTATTGAAGCTGACCATAGTTTTTCTTTTAAGGATATTCTATTTGGTTTAAGCATAGCTACTTGAGAAATTCTGTAGATATATTTAGCATGTTTAAATATTATTTTCTTGAATATAGCATTCAATCAAAATGGAATATTTCCAGACCAGATTTTCTTTCCAGTATATACATGTAAGAAACTGGATAAAATATGGAAAATAATATGTATGTTTTTCAGACACCAAAAACAGGCATAGCAGGTGAGTGAAACCATAAGCAATAAGTGTAGACTGGTGAGGTGAACTATAACTTTATTTTTAAAATTGTTCTTAATAAGTGTAGTTTGATAAACTGCTGTTAAAATTATTGGTAAAGGGGAAGTAAGAATAATTAAAGTATACCACTGTAAGAAAAACTTGAGGTCTGGCAGCTGAGAGTAGACTGTGGGGGAAAATTCATGTTATAATAGGGAAGAACTCCCCACTTTCTCTTCACCCTCTCACCTACTTAATCTCACGAGAAACCACCAAGACACCCAGAATAAAAGGTTTCAAGTTCAGTAGTCACACTCTCTCCAAATACAAAAAGCAGTTACAATTCAACTGAACACAGAAGCTTGTGTGCAAGTTACGAGGATCTGAGACATTTTATAAAACGTTAGATTAAAGATGATTCTGTTTTTTTTCTTTTTTTTTTGTATGTGTGTGTTTTATTTTGTTCTGAGGGTGTGGCTATTCCTTGGTTACCTGAACTCAACAAAGAAACTGTTATATTTTGATGAAGTATCAGTGGCTGACCCACATTAAAAACAGAAAAAATATTTAAAAAATTTTAAAAAAGCCTAATTGCAAATATATATATATATATATATATATATATATATATATATATATATATATATATATATATATACTGCTTTCTCCCTCCACATTTTGCATTTTAAAGTTTTTTTTTTTAAGTTTTTATTTTATTTTTTATTTTTAGTTCTGAAAAGTAGACAGTAAAACAACTTCTGGGAGAATTTACAACCAATTGCATGAGGGTCTGGGAAGCTGAGAGGCTGGAGCAGGGCTGGGAGGAGCAGACAGGAAGGAGTCTTCCTCTTAGTCACTGGAGGCCAACTATAACTAAAAAGAGACAAAAATCAATAATTGTTTGTAAACCAGGAAATGACACAGATTATCAAGTTAGTATGAGTTATGAAAAATTCATATAATCAAGAAAATGGAAAAATCATGAACAGGATTAGGAAAAATAGGTGTAAATTTTATTTTTAGAAGTTTATTTGTGAAACATAAAAAATAAAGATGAATTTTATCTTTTGACTTTAAATGGAAGGTAGAGAGATATGCAAGTCATAAAGTACTTCACAAACCTTTCTTCAGTTACAAAAGCATAATAAATGTATAGCTTCTACTTATTTTACTCTTTATCATCCTTGGCATTTCACCTAGGGTCACACTTGTAGAGTGTGACCAATAATTAAGCAAATAACTAATCAAGAAGATAGTCACGAAGTTACACTTTTCTAAGAAAACCCCAATAAATTTCAGAGCAAAGAATTGATAAAACACCTATTCATTTCCTTCTTTGGGAAGAGGTCCCTTTATGAATCAGATAGAAGGAGAAACTGGCCATCTTTTAACAAAATGTTACTAGAAATAAATATGAGTTAGCTTCATTTAGAAGTAAATGGAAATAAAATAACATCATTGTACAATATCTTTCAGGGTTAGCCTTGAAAAATAAAAAGTGAAAAAAGCTCTTTCTAAAGAGAAGAATACTTGGCAGCACACTTCATCCTTAATTAAACTGTAAAAAAAGTTACCTCAGCTAAGAAGGTACATAAACTTATAGGAAGAAATTAAGACTTGTCAAGAGTCTAGAAGGAAATTTTGAAGACTATAAAATTCTGGGGGTACAGTAATCGGGATGGATCTCTGAAAGAGATAATGCAGTGTAAATATCATGAGATTTCATGCTATCAAATACCAAAGCAAATATATCATGGACATTGTACAAGACAACCAAGTTGACAACTTGACTTGGCTAGTTGTTTTTATCCAGCCTCTGATGCTGCACAGGATGAGGACTGAGTACCATAGTGGTTTCCAGTCACTGCATTTTATCTATCAAATACTTCTTACAAATATCCAGCCAGTTAGGAAGAGAGGTCTATTTCTAGGTTCTTGTGACAGCATCATTCTTTTCATCATTCTCTCATCATAAATTAACAAGTGGACCTCTTTTAATGAAGAAATAATTTTAACCAGAAAAACCCAAGCTTTTTTTTTTTTTTTTTTACTTTTTGCTTTTAGGGACAATAAATCCTAAGCAAGCACCACTAATAAAGTGCCAATGGACCATGCATAAAAGTGAATCAGACCACAGTTAACAAAAACAAAGATATTATATGGGTCTATGACCATGTTATTCACTGTATTTTCACCTACAAAAAAAAATAAAAAGGTACTGGCCTGGTAGAATTCTGGAACAGGTGATGATGTTGCTTACACTTCTTAAATTACATAACATTATATCAGGTTGTGCTACCAAGAGATAGACTACATAGATCCAGGAGCTAGACTGTCAAAGTTGAAGAGTCTTCACGCTCTATCACTCCCATTAACCCACTTGGCAATTACATTTTCTTACACCATGCCTCCTCATCCTCCAGTTTTAGAAATCCTAATTATTTAAGAGGACACTTTTCCAACAGGATGTCTAACAAGATTCGAACTAAAATTTAAACTGCACCTGAGGACTGTAAATTCTATGTACTAAAAAAAAAAAAAAAAAAACAGAAAGCAAGAGGAGAAAGTACAATCCTAGCTAGGTCAATTCACTCTCTCCTTATCAGAAGGACATTGATTCCATGTTGCAATGGAGATAAAAATCAGATGATTCAATTTGAAAACAGATGATCCAATTCTCTTCTTTTTAGTACTCACTTTCCATACAGGAATTGTAAAAAGACCAGTGAAGTAGTTGTATCTTGAGAAAATTATGGTGAGGAGGCTCAAATGATTTGGGCATATGTATCAGTTTCACTCAATCAGCTAAGTTGTAGAGACCAAAAGAAGTCCATTTAGGGGATCTAAAAAGAATAGCAGAAAAAAACACAAGATGGCATTAATTTGACATTCAGTCTACACAGCTGTCAAAACTGTAATTAATTGCCCTGTTTTCCTTTTTATAAGTTTTTTTTTTTTTCTTTTTTTTTCAGGAACAGACTCTCACCAGTACCATAAACTAAGTACAGAACTTTGACTGAAAAGCAAATTTTTGTGGTGTCACTATAGGGAACTGTGCTTTATGGCACCATAAGGACAGAAGGATTCATTTCCCAGACAATTGCTGAAAGTGGTCTTTTCAAAATATTTTCATCAGTAGAAGAGAGTTTTTCTGGCTATGACCATTCAAGGCTTCCTACACTCAAGACTGTTTGAGACTCATGTAAATCACACTCCATGTCTCAAGTAGGACCCAATATGAGAGTGCAAGACAACTCCAAAATTTCACTTGGAGTAAGCAGAAGCCTCCTTTGAGATAAGACTGCAAACCCAGATTCTGTGCACCCAAACAAGCTTCCTTCCTTTTATTTCCATTGTGCTGATCTGAAGCACCCTACCTTATAGACTTCCAAGATGCCTAGTCATGGTCTTAATCTCCCTCCTGGGGAGCCCTAATTAGAACTCAAATGCATCCTTCACCTGATTGCAGACTTTCTGTTTTCCAGAAGTTCTTTGAAGTCTTTTGTCCTCTTTTCATTGTGGATGTTTATCTCATTTTATGCTTCTCTTTTACTGTTACTTTAATTCATTGTGGGTAAAATAGAATTGTATATTTGAAGATCCAGGTCTCTAAGTAAAATAGTTAGCTTAGTTTATGGGTTTATAATACACAGTCAAAAATGTTCAATACATTTTAATATGAATTTAGATCCATGATTAAAATTGGAGGAAATAAAATAGGCTTTATAAGGATGTAATTCTGCACTGCAAAATTATCATTTTTTTTTCACAAAGGATAAGAATTATGGAAGCTGACATGGCACCAAGAAAAATAATCACTATTTTTTATATATAGTTGTTCTTGAAATAGAATAATAATGTCACCATAAATTAATGATATAATATAAAACCAAAAGCTTTATGACCAAGTTCTGTTTATTTTTGACAAAATATATTTGAAGCAAAAATTCCAAATCCATGAATCTCCTCAAAATACTATATACAGTGAATAGAATTTCTTCACAAATCATGTAATTTTTGTGATATTATGTAAATTTTCTAGACATAGATGTAGAAGCTAAATACACTAATATTCTTTCTCAAGGAACATTTATTTTGAAGCATAGTTCCATAAATCTGCAAATATAATTAAATTTTATTTATTATACACAGATCAGTACATCAAAAATTACCAAATACCTGGAAATAATTCCTCTGACATTTCTATTTCCTAGACAATAAAGTCAGCTTTAATATAGTATATCTTCTACCTTTTCAGTGACACATAATTTTTAAATTTTAAGTAAACTTCTCCTTTAGGCTCAAAAATCACCATATAACTATGGTACTAATACTATTAGTGATGGATATTAGAAGAAAAATTCTTAGTACTTTTAAGAGAGTTGTTTGAAATGAAACACTAGATCAACACATGATCCTTCAAACAAATTATAATAATGCATGCACAGCAATAAATTTGAAATAAAGAAGGTATAGACATTTATTAGCTACAGGACTTTGAAACCTCATGCTTTGGACCCAAAAGACAATTATTTTGCTTTGTAATTACAGCACTTTTCATAGCTGTGTGGGGAGTTTTAGGCCCATGTTTTTATTTTGTGATCTCACATGCTTCATTTATTCAGATGTATTAATGTAATATATGCTTATATGAGTAATTTGAAATTATATGCCTCTTTCTAATTATAGAATTGTCTAGAAATTCTTGTTATTCACAGTTTCTAAATTAGAGAGCAATTACCATGAAAGCTAGAAAATGCACAGTGGCTTAAAGAACTCTTCATCCAAGAGTTTAGCCTTAAATTTTTCACATAGTTGATGGTCAATAAATTTATATGGTTCATAAAGTTAAGATCTGTTTAATCTTAAAGTAAAGAAATAGGAAGCCAGAGAGTGCTTCTTCACAGATGCCAAGCTTTCATTACTGGGAAACCCATGGATTCCTAAAGGGCAGTCTGTCTCTCTGATTGATGTAGTTATGTAAAATTCAAGTCCTGCTTTTCTTCCCCACAACTTTGGCTTTTCTGTGTCATCTTGTTCTTTGTGTTTCAGTGACCAAAGAAGGCGATAGGTTCACAATTACTTGTTCATGTAAAGAATCAAGCAAACAAGTAAAAAAAAAACAACTAAAAAATAACTTGAGTTTGTGAAAACATCAGAAATTTAAATACAGTGACAGGGTAGGATGAGATTCCTTTAAGAAAAATTAGAGTCAGACAGTTCCATTGTAATAGAAATTGGAAAGGACATATGTGTGTATATAGGCACATATATATATATACACACATAAAACTAATACATAAAGAACTAATCAACACCAATATTCCTCCTCTAAACTTGGAAATTATATTCCTGTGTATTTTTAACCCAGGATTAGGAAATTACTAGCATGTTCATTTGATTTCCAGTGTGCTTCCAAACCCTTTTATCATGATCCTCTCATTTGTCATTTCCTAACTGAGAGAGTACAGGGTCAGGAAATTTTTAATTCTTTGAGTTAAATTGGATCCAAAGACTTTATAAGAAATATATGTAGTTTATGGCATTGTGATATTGCCCTGTACGAAATGAAGTTTTGAACATAGAATCTCATTTCCTTCTAAAAGTTTAAAAACTTATAATTACTCAAATTATAGAATTCACATCAATAGTAGTTCTATTTTATTTATTAATATTACAGAAGCAAGTTTATAAATAAAAAATGCTAAATTACAGATGGCGATATGGCTCAGTGGTGGAGCACTTGCCTAGCATGTGTGAGGTCCTGGGTTCGATCCTCAGATCCACATGTAAATAAAAAAAATGTTTATAAAATATCAAGTTAAAATTCATGTCTTCTTTTATAATATGTATACAAATAAGTAATGTTTAAAATCTCTAGATGACATTCTATATGTAAGTTGTATCAGTAGAACTCATTAAACTTAGAACAAATGAGAAACTAAAATTAATCATCATTCCCTATTTAAAAAATGACTCATTTTAGGAGGATATGAATTAAAGAAGCAAACATTGTTAGAAGAAAATATCCTCAATGTATCATATGGAACACAGTTTTCTGGGCTGCGTTGAACTGTTGGAGCTGAAGTCTCTCTTCTGCATCTACAAGAAACCTCAGCAGTATGCTAAAATTCCCTTCTTCCACAGCCTTTCCATGACCCAACTGCACACTACTTCTGAATCTAAGAATGCAGAGGCACTTACCCAGATGGATGAGGCCAGGGAAAATGTGGTGCAGGTAATATCCTAAAGAGTTGCATGTTTTAAGGAAAGACATCTTTAAGTTCTGTCTCTGCAGGCCTATAAATTTAATGTCTATAGAAAGATGACAAACATGCCCCTGGAAAACACAGAACTGTGGCTTTCCCAGTGTAACATGTCAGCTGTCTCTTAATTTTACTTTTTTTCTTTGGTGGATAACACCAATCCTGAGAGAGCTGGTCTCCAAACTTTTTTATGGTCATATTTGGAAAGGCATCTCAATTGGAATCATGTACCAATCACAGTTGCTAATATTCTGATTATATGATAAAATTAGTTCAGTCCCATTAAACAATTTACAATGCCTCAACTTTGGGATGAGGGATTTCAGGCACTTCCCATGGTTCCACTATGGCTCTGAGGGTCCTCTCTCTATCATGTGTGATAGGGTCCTCTTCCCTGGCTTGTTCCCACATGAAACACCTGGTTTCTGGGTAGTGTTTTTGTCTGTATGCCACCATTTTCAAACTGGCATTTTTGTGATTCAGGCTCTGTAAAATATTAAAATTAATCTAAAATTTTAAAAGAAGAAGATGAGCTGAAGGCCACAGGCTGAGGAGATCACAGGAAGATTGAACATTGAGCTGAGTCAGAGCCCATGCTGGAAGGCCAAACTAAGGAAGCTGTGATGAGCCCTCATACTCACTAGTGGAGGTAGAGGGGATACCTGCCCTTTCTCTGAGAGAAACCATGTAATATTAGCTTGGGCTTGTCTGTACTATATATAAAGTTATATATAGTGTAAAAAATAAAATGGAGGCTTATGATGGAGAATTAAAAGAAAGTGCAATCAGTTTAAGCAGGTCACTGATATTCCAGGTGTTGAAATCAGAGGATACTGCTTTATCACAACCATTGTCAATATGTAAAGGGATAATAAAAGTATCATAAAAACTAAAAAAGTGTATTTCAGAGAGATTTGGAAACTTGAGCTAAATGGAAATAAAATAAAACTGTAACCTGTACAGGTAATATTCCACATGGTTGATTTTGTGGTAGTTTGAAAGATGCATTAAAAAATATAAGAAATGCCAAAGCATAAGACCTCCAAAGCCATGTGCAAGAGAAATATAAAATAGTAGAAGGGCATAAATAGTTGAACAAGCATATATGTGATAAGGCAAGGCTCATTTGGGGAGGAGGAAGCCCTGGGCTTCATGTGCCATGGAAAAGTTTATCCTCTAGACCAGTCCCCATCCTGGCCCAGCCACACCTCTGCCTTTGCTAAAGTTGGTTGTGCCCTATTTCTTTGCATGTCGCCCATTGATCACCAAGATACCATCTGGAATTGTCTCCTATATGTACACTTATTGTCTAGGAGTATTGGAGTATTGTGGGGTGAGTTGTGGCAGAGGGGTTGGCTTGTATCCCGCCCCCAGCTTTGTGGAGTCTTCTTTTGTTTGGAGCCACAGAGAGCTCTTTGGAGAGCTACAGAAGTACATACACACACCCTGGTTTTCCTGTCGACTTGACACACAATATTGAGCAGGTGAATCCAATCTCTTTGTCTATGCTTCCCTGATTTTTTAATAGAAAAGTGATTCCATTCCTAATTGTGAGCATTAGAGTCAATTACCCTGATACCTGGACTTTTGCTCCAATCAGTGAAACAAAAATCTCTGGGGAGTACTCTCAAGCATTGGATTTATTAAGCTTGCAGGGAGGTTCCTAGATGTTATGATTAGTATAAAATAAATGTTAATGGACCAAGGTCTTGAGTACATATCATATATTTGTATTCTGGCTTTTATATATTTTTAAGGCTTGAATAGATTTCTTTTCCTTTGGTACTGGGATTGAACTCAGGGGCTCATAACCACTGAGTCACATCCCCAGTCTTATTTTGTATTTTTATTTACAGACAGTGTCTCACTGAGTTGCTTAGCACCTCAGTTTTGCTGGGGTTGGCTTTGAACTCACAATCCTTCTGCCTCAGCCTCCTAATCTGCTGGTATTGCAGACATGTGCCACCTCACTCAGCTTGAATAGATCTTTAATTTCTCCCAACTTTTATTTATTTATCTTCAAGATGGGGATGATGCCACTTGCTTCTCAAGACTGTGATGAGAATTAAATGAAGTCATAAATAGTTGGCACTTGTTGCCTAGTGAGTGCTCCATAAGCCAGGGGGATGACAGGCCTTTGTATTTTTACAAAGACAAAAAGTGGGCACCCAGCTTTTTGTCTGTTGGCAAAGCCTTGAACAATTTAGCAGAAACCTATTTAAAATATATATATATATATATATATATATATATATATATATATATATATATATATATATATATGGACTGGTGAAGGAAATGTTGCTCAATGGTGAAGCATGCTGAATTTCAGTCACAGGTGCCAAAAATGTCATTTATATTAGGACATTATATTAATTTATTAGTATATTCATTTGTGACATATACATGTATGGGCATAACATCATTGATCAGTCTCATTTCTCAGTGCCTGAATCATCTCTCTTATCCTCTCTTCCATCAATCTAAACTCAACAATTCTCTCTCCAATTTTTTCGAGATCCACTTCTTTTTTCACTCCATTTTTCTTTTTACCTTTCACATATCAGAGAATGCACTTGACAATTGACTTTCTGCATCTGATTTATTTAATTTAATTTGATGTGCTCCAGGTTCCTGCATTTCCCACAAATGATATAATTCCACTCTTGTTTATGGCTGAGTAGAATGAGTAAACTTGTGAAAAGATGTGTAGATGCTATTTTCTGGGTATGTCACCTGCCAGCACACAGAACCTTGAGTTTCCAAGCTCAGCCTGCCATTGTATGAGCCAGGGAGTGAAGATGCAGGAAGAATGAGGTCTCATGTGAACCATTTGAGGTCTTCCGATCTGTGGCTCTTACTGCTTCTACATGCACCAAACAGCCTGGTAACTTCCAGAGTGTCCTTTATTGACTGCATTGATGACTAACCTGTTTCAGGGGTCTGTTTTCAGTACAGTTTTGTTCTCAAGAGAAGGGAATCAATGTGAAGGTAAAATCTCCTGATTCTCCAGGTGTCAGATATAGGATTTGGTTCCTTCCCACAATTCTTTCCCTTTTGTCCATTCATGAAACTGCCTTTACCAGCTTTACATTAGTCCTCTATTCATGTGGCACCTTTGTATTCATCCTGGCCCTGAGCTCTGTTTGGGGCAGAGAATCTAGAGTCAGAGCAGGCCTGGTCCCACTGGCCAGGTGAACTTAATTATTATTATTATTTTTTTACTTTTCAGGGATTCATGTTCCCAAGTTGTGAAATGAGATTGACAGCTAGTAGTGGTAACATTTAATGACATCAGGAGCCATTGATGACCATGTACTGGACTATTGTTTTTGAGACTTTTATCCCTGCCCTCTTCACTGGCGATAAGAACTCCATGAGCAGAAGCCATGTTTACACTCATGTTGCAGGACAAAGATGCTCAGCTGTGTCAAGTTAACTTGATTTAGGTCACACAGCTAGCAAATGGCAGCGTCATTGTAGCTGTGGGAACAGAGGGGAAGAAATGCACAAATGAGCATGGTAAAGCATTGGCACATAATGATCAGGTTATAGAGCAGTAAAAGGAGGTACAGGTGCAATGGAAGGCCTGGCTCTAACCAGGGTATAGGCAAGGACTGAGGAGGAGAGAGCAGAGTCCAGAGTACAGGGGAGAAGCAGGCTTCACTCCTACTATAAAGAGGTAGCTCAGAGAGTAACACCACAGGAGGCCTGGGCCTGCCTTGCAGAGATGGGGCCAAGTGGGTGGTTCCCAAATTTGACATGTAGAAATGCAGAATATGAGGATTTGGGATTGGCAGAAAGCCCCAAGCTCCTTTCTGTTGTATGTGCATGTACATAGGCACATACAGAGAGAGATGCCCAGAGAGTTGATAACCTGTGTAAAAATCAGAGAAGTGTTCATAATGGAGGAAAAATTGAAAAGACAGTATTATCATTTGAAATATACTTTAGTCTGATTGGACTGCTCTAAGGGAGTTCTAGAAACTACATACTTTACAAGCAAAAACAAATTTTATTTGTGGACTTCTGAAAGCTCAGATTTCTAAGATCAACTTTCCAACAGATTTATTGACTATTGAGATCCTGATTTTTCATAGAAAGCTGTAATATGAAGGTTTGTGTCCCTTTGAGTATCTTGGTTGAACTCCTCTCCAATAAGGTGATGGTATTAGAAGGTGAGTCTTTGGAGAGGTGTTGAGTTTCTGAGGCTGAAGACTTCATCAGTGGAATTAATGCTCTAATGAACAGGTGCTACAGGCTAGCTGGCTTCTTCCACCACATTATGACACAGCCAGAAGCTTCTACCCATTATAAATGTCCTCACCAAGCATTGAATAGCCTTGTGCCTTGATCTTATACAAGATCAAGAATCAAAGAGATCTTTGCAGCTCTCTTTTAATAAAGGACAATAATCCCATTCCATAGCTCTACCCACATGACTGAATAACCTTCAAGACCCAACCTTTTTCTGCCTAGGCTTATGATAAACTACCACAATATTACAATACATATTCACACAGGGTCTAGGACTGGTCATTTTGCCCCAAGTGTGTATAGCCCAGCTTCTGAAATCTGGACCTGGAAATAACTGTCAAGTCCTCTATGTGTTCCTGGCATTAAACTTTCAAAGAATTCTTCAGTGCATATTAATAGTCATGTCTGTGTATTCACCAGGCTGCTCACTCAAGATAAGAAGTGGCCCCTTCCATTGTAAACTCCAGTGTAATGGAGAAAGCATAAAACCCATGTTGTCCCTTGCTGCACTGACACTAAACATTGCATATGAATCCTGGGATCCTTTATGGCTAATTACTGATCAGTAAATATTACATTGCGACAAGCATGTGGTAAAAAATGTAGGTAAAATATTGTTCACATTGGAGAAAAAGATCCTGGAAATCATGCAAGCTTAAGAAACTAATTAGGGGCTGGGGATCTGGCTCAAGTGGTATCATGCTCACCTGGCAAGCGTGGGACAATGGGTTCTATCCTCAGCACCACATAAAAATAAAATAAAGATGTCGTGTCCACTGAAAACTATATATATATTTTTTTCAAAGTTCTCTCTCTCTTTCTCTCTTAAAAAAAAGAAAAACAAAAAGAAATTAGTCACCGAATAGTGTGGTTCATGTTTGGGTTGTCAGACTCTTACCTGTTGGGCTTGATTTTTGTTCTTTGATTTAATTCTATGTTTTGAACATGGTTGTTGTTTATGTGGCTCAAATATAAACCCTTGTTAAAGACTCACCTCTATTCCATCCCCACTAATCTTTTCCCATTGCCCTTCATGAACATCTGTTTTAATTGTTTTTAGTATATATTCTTACTGTTTCTTGTTCTGGTAGGAGTCAATAACAATAATAAGTTATTAGGTAAATTTCTTTCTTCCCCAAAAGGGAGTGCTCCTGTATATCCTGTCTGCCCCTTATTTATTACTCAATGAAACAACCTGGAAAACACACCACATATGCAAAAATCTTACCTTTCCATGGTGTAGGTAGACCAAAGTTGGAACTAAACAAATGATGGACATTTGGGCTATTCCTGAACTTTATGTATTAACAATATTTCTGTATTGAATAGCTCTGGGAATCTATTTTATATTCTTGCAAATGTACATTGAATGTTCAGTCCTGCAAGAAATATTGCTTTATCAATGGCTACTTTTTATAATTTCAAATAATAAAGCTCAATTCTTTGGAAGGTTAGAACATTTTTTCTTTCTCCCAGAAGGTATACAAGTTCATGCTTTCTGTAGATGCCCCAGTAGACAGAGGCCACATTTTGGATATTCTTTGCACTATTACAGAATGCTGGTAATGCCTTCTTTTTCTGAGGGAACCATTTTCTCTTTCTGTATTTTTTTTTCTTTTTACATATGATTGATACCATGTCATGGTTACAGAAGAAAACATCAGTGTCCTACCCTTAATAAATCCATGGCTTGGTGAGAGTCCAATGCTGAAACCAATAATTTCTTCCCAGTACAATGATCACCAAGGACACAATGCATTTTGGTAGTTTGTGTCTCCCAAAAAATTGATCTTTGTAATCTAAATCCTTATACCTATGGGATAAGAGATTTAAATATTGTTTGTTTATATTAATGTTCACGTTTTAATAGTGATAACATCATTTATTTTTAGTTAGAGGTTTATCTATTTATTGAATTTTAGAAAGACCTGAGGACATGAACCCTATAAAAAAGAATTCCTGGAACATCCCAAATATTTAAAATAAATGCCTTAGAAAGTAATGCATCTGTATAATTATTCAGCATACAGTAATAAATATAAGATCATATCAGGTCACATACATGCAGAATACCTACAAGAAACAAGGAACCACAGGCTCTGATGTGAGAATATATGGTTGAACTTTGCCAAGCAAGAGCTTCTGGGGCTGAGGTGTATGTCATAGAGAACACTCAGCAGGCAGATTGTAAAAATGGAGAAGCCCCCTCTCCAAACCTGTGAAAGTAGATTATTAATTTATATTTGATGTCATCTCCAAAATTCTGAGACAAAAACATCTGTAACCATAAACCCCATAATTATCAGCATCCCAAGATATATTAGGGCCAAGATACCAATGGTCAAGTTGTTGGGTTAGATCTTGTGCTAGAAAAGGCATGTGAAGTTGCAGAAGAAAATTATGGTGTTAGCTGAGATCTCAAGATGAACTTCAGAGGAAATGTTTCTTATACTAATAAAATAATATATTTTTGATCTTTATTTTTATATTCCATATTAATAGTATATATCTAGGAGAAAATGAAGCAGAAGCCTTTATTTCAAATAGTGTCATCTTTATCAATCTCAGCCTATCCTATTACTAGGGATATATGTGGATTCACCCAACACACATTTTTCCCACATCAATTATCAACTCCCTCTAATATTCTCCAGGTGCCATTCGAATATTATTACCAAATCATGTCTGGATTGTGTAATAGTAGCTGTGCTCCCACTGTACATAGCCTTTCTTATAGATTCAGAATTACCGTATATTCTCAAAATATTTCTTGATATTATCTTCTTTTGAGATTTTCTGAGGTAGTGTGTTAAGTTGATTTCATCTTTCTCTTCTTGATTAAGCAGTAGGAATATATTGAAAACTCTACAATTTTCAATGAATTGAAATGGAATGATTGTACAAAAGTAAAGAATTGCAACCTTCTCAAAAAATGAATTTCAATGTAGTAGGTGTGCACATAGATGTATTTTTTAGATCTATCTTTTGACCATTTTTTATCAGACTTAATGCCTTTAATATATCATCTAAGATGACACTGAGAAGCATATCCTCTAAGATGATTTTTTTTTTAATTTTATCGAGTTCAAGTGTTATGTTGGTGCTAAATCTGATCATCTTGTATTACATATAAGGAGTCTTATTACATATATTCTAGAGCTATTGTGTATGAAAGAAGAACAAGGATCAAATATGGATGTGTTTCTGAAATAAAAAGTACTCAGTAGAAATGCTGGCCATTATCTTTTAATTATGTACTTCATCATCTATGTGATTTAATAGATTTAAAACTTTTCTTTTCATAATGGCTACATATGTTGTTGATTCAAATTATTTTCATGATATTAAAATTTTCTATGTGTAGAAAGCTCTTTGACAGTATTTAAGGCCTGTCTTTGAATCCCCAATGTAGCTATCCACCTTGCATATATGTTATTATCATGACCAGAAAAACTGTCTTAAGTGACCAAAGTCCAGCTATTGAATATCATTAGAAATATATTATTATTGTTTTCTCCTTAGTCATCTGGAATAAAGGTGTAATTAAAGTCACAGTTCAGATAGACTCAAAGTCATTCCATTGTAAGGTTTTTAAATTAAAGGACAAGAATTTGACCCAAGCCTAAAAGATAAACTTCCATAAGAGTCCCAATATTCATTTGCTTGAAGTAAGCCATGCATTTCTCCAGTAAAGAAACCATGCATAAAATTGATACAAAAAATTTGATGTTAATCTGATGGAATATTTTTTTATACAAGGAATGTTGGATTTTAAGTCAAGTGCCTGAAATAGTAGGTATGTATTTTAGCTTTTTTCCAGCCACATATTAAAAAAATACCAGTCATCAGGGCTAAGATTGTGGTTCAGTGGTAGAATGCTTGCCTAGCACATGTGAGGAACTGTGTTCAATCCTCAACACCACATAAAAATAAAATAATAAAATAAAGTGTAAACAAGTTTTGAAAATAAATAACAGTCATGAGAAATCCATGTGAATAAGTCTAAATCATTCCATGACTCTTTAGAAGTTGCAGATCTAAAAGATATGACAGTAAGGGAAACCAAAACAGTGAAACATTCATGAACATAGGATACCATTTAAAAATCTGAGGTAATGTAGATATTTGGCTAAAACATCAAAGAATTTATTTCTATTTATTTTAATTTTTACCTGGAATCTACTCTTTGTACTTGTATATGAGACCCATTACTATAACTTGGCATGTGTACATAGTGTGTAATTATCTGATGAGGGTAATTTTCATCTCATTAAAATTATTATTCTGTGTTTGAAACCTTCTAAGTTCTGGCTATTTTGATTTATTTAAGTAGTTATTATACAATGTAATCACCTTATTGTGCTCTAAAACCTAAGAGTTACTTTCTGGTCTTAATTGTTTTTTGCACTCCTTACACACAATCAGTCACTTTCTCATTCTTATCATAAATCCCGGAAGTGTTTCTGTTCTCAGTTTCTGTGTGATTAACTTTTCAGCTTCAACACATAAATGCCACATTCAGTATTTGTGGGAAAATAAATGCCACTACTAGGAAAAATAAAATATTATTCTCAATTAATAATTAGGGAAATTGGCATAATTCTCTGCATTCACTCATTCAGTGTTTTGAACTTGTCTACAATAATAAATATGGAAAAAGAATAAAATATATAAACCAAATGTCCATATGTGTTTAACATTTTATGGGTCATATTTGGTCACTGGGAACAAGTGTTGTGACATCTATTTTTATAAAAAATGACATTCTAATTCTTATAACTTTATTTATAATAAGTGAATATACTATAAGTATGTTTTTATATTGTAAGTTTAAATAGATCCATATTACCATGGAATAAATAACTTTAAAAATTGTATAAGAGTTGGCTCAGTGGTGCAGGCCTGACATTCCAGTGGAAAAAATTATTTTAATAAAAAAATATTTTAAAAAATGGGGATGTATCTCAGTGGGTAACCACCCAAATGCACTCACCCTCTACCCCTTCTCCACCTGAGATGCCCATCACAACACATGAAAGAACAATATCTCAGCCTGCCACCTATCCAGCAGTTCTCCTTTCACAGCCCATCCGAACCCATTCCTCACTTGATGCCCATCTTTTCATGCCACCCTGTGAGTATGCATTGGGTCTGCACTAAGCCACCCCAGCACAACTGGTTGCTAAGGTCCAGCTGGCAGGTATCCCTCATTCATTCCACTGGGACCTTACATTTTTTTTAAATGGGTTGCTAATAATTCAAAATGACAAGTTTATGGCTGAAAGTACAGCTCAGTAGTAAACAAGTTTCACATGTGCCTGGCTCTGTGCTCCAACTCTAGCACCTAAAAAAACACAGGCAGGCCTAATGGCACATGCCTATAATCCCAGTGACTATAGAGGCTGAGGCAAGAGGCTCACAAGTCTAAGGACAGTTTCAGCAATGTAGTAAAGCCCTAAAACTCTGTCTCTAAAATATAAAAAGGGTTGGGGATGGTTTTTCAGTGCTTAAGCAATCATAGATTCAGTCCCCATAACCAAATACAAAAACAAACCCAAAGTAAAAGTGAAAAACAACTGTATGCCCCAATATCCTTTGCAGGTAGGGGTCTCTGTGATTTTGTGCTGGCCAGTGAGATAACATTGGAAGCAACTGGGCCTCTAGCTCATTGTTTTTTCCTTTTTTCTTTTCCCCCTGATTGCTGTATTAAATGGATGGCACAATGAAAAACAGGAAGGGCCCTGGGGCATGATGGAATAGCTGGATAGCCATAGCAGCCAAGACTACCAATCACTGGGCTTTTTGATTTTCAAGTAAAAGGAAATATTTTTCAGTATTTGATGGGTTTATTTTTCTAGTATTGGAAAGACAGATGCATTGATTTTCCTCCTTGTTCTGCTTTCTGTTCATTTTCTTCAGGTTCAGGAACAATGTAGGTCAAGAAAACCAGCCATCTTTGTCACCAATTGTTTTTCAGGTCTCTGGGGATGGAAGGAAAGTACAACACAAAACCTCTATAGTACCTAATCTGAGCCATTGGGACAGAGTTAGGCCTGAGTCATCTCCAGGGTCCCTCATCTGCCCCAGAATGTTCACAGAGAGTGAGTATCTTTCCTCTTGATGCCAACACTCAAGTCCAAAATCTCAGGGCTCCCATGGCTCTCCTGAGAACTATTCCACAACAGGCTGACACTGGTCCCAATCTCCATTCCTGCACTAATGGGCCATTGGGAAAGTGAGTTTAAGCAAGCTTTACTGTCCCCAATTTTCAAGTGTGTCTTCTCCAAAAAAAGACTTGAAACTAAATGAGCACTGAAGGAAGAAGCCAGGTTCCAAGGACTGAAGAAGAACCCTGCCTCCAGAGAAACCTAGGATTTGAAAGAAAATTCCAATTTAAGTGAGGTGGCAGGTAAATTATAGACCTTGACATAAAGCAATAGCCTGACAGCAAAATGTCAGGTGTGGGCATGGAAGTATGTATGAAAGACTGACTTTTCACAGTCTCCACAACAGGTAAACATGAATGCTAAATTTGTAACACATAACATAAGAAAAAGGAACCACATTTTTTCTTACTTGCCTATTTTTCTTTCTTTTTCTTTCTTTCTTTTTTTTTTTTTTTTTTTGTACAAGGGTTTGAATCTAGGGGAACATAACCACTGAGCTTCATCCTCAGATTTTTTAATGTTATTTTTTAACTTTTGAGAAACATTGTTAATCACAATATTGAGGTATTCTTATATCAAACAAGACATACTACAAAGGTTCCAGAGCTAGAGAGAAAATCCTGCAATCCCAGAGTGTTAAATATGTCTGTGGAAGATGAGCCACATGGACAGAATGTAGAAGATCAAATGGGTGGAGTGGGCATGGCTCTGCAGAACAGTGCAGGTAAGAGGCCAGATGCTGGGTGGAGCCTATGAAAAAAAGTGGAGAGGACATAGTGGGGCTTAGTTGTTTGGCAGAGCTGGTGAGGCAGAGTCAGGCTGAGTGAGTGGAGCCCAACCCATAAGAACAGTGGGTGGGGAGAAGACAGGGGAAGCACGTTGGAAGCAGCATCCCACCCGGGACCCCTTAGGTGAGCACAGCCTAGGAACCAGGAGGTGCAGTGATGCAGGAGCAGAGGGCATGGTGGGTGCATCCACAGGAAGCAAAGGGAGTCAGGAGAGGCATCCAGTAATTCTGTCAGAAGTCACTGTTGACCCAGTGGGGAAGAAGGGTCTTTGGGCTCTGAGATAGAAATGTGACCTCAGGGTCTGCTCCACAAGGGGCCTCAGTTTACCCTCTTATGCACTCAAGCAATGGTGGGAGGCTGAAGATGCCACAGCACAGCCTTTTTTGTTCCTCCCTCTCATGGGATGACGTGTACTTTCCATTAATTTTTTCTGTTCTTCCAGGTCCAGGACACTACCTAGATCTGTCCTCTAGAGAAAGATATTTGTAATAAACTCTTCAAAATCTTTTGGCAAGAATATCCGGGGAGAGCACTGTTTGGCTCACAGGAGCAAATAGCTAACGGCAGAATTTGAGCCACCAGGACCAGACACTGATTTATAGAGAAAGATACTTTCCAAGAAACTCTCATGTTATCCTGACTCGGTGCCAAAAAATTATTCCCAGGTCCTACCCTGAAATCCTGAACCGAGGTCCCAAACTGGTAACCAGAGAAGCGCACCTAGCTCCAGGTTTTTGTTGGTTGGTTGTTCAGGTTTAAAATTTGCTTGGGGTCTGGGGCTGTGGCTCCGCGGTAGAGCGATCGCCTAGCACGTGCAAGGCCCTGGGATTGATCTTCAGCAACACATAAAAATAAATAAATAAACAAATAAATAAGATAAAGGTCTTGTGTCCAACTACCACTAAAAAATAAATATTTAAAAAATTTGCTTGGAATTAAAATGTAATTCTTTTTTCATATTTATTTTTTAGTTTTAGGTGGACACAATATCTTTATTTTATATTTATGTGGTGCTGAGGATCGAACCCAGTGCCTCACACATACTAGGTGAGCCCTCTACCACTCAGCCACAACCCCAGCCCTAGAATGTAATTCTTAAGATTCAGGAAAGTTTTCACAAAAATTCAGGTTTCTAACTGTCCTTCAAAGTCACCAGGAGATCTGGCAGCCCCAGACTGAGTTCTCACACAGCAAGGATCGCTGGCACTGTCCTGCCAGTTTCCACGACTCCAGAGTGCAGCCAAGTCCTCTTTGCCCCTTTTGTGTCTGGCCCTGGAGGCCTTGAGTGTTGCTAACACACTAAGGGTTAGATGAGCTGGGGCAGCAGGCAGGAGTCAGCATGGAACTTCTGGTCCAGCCCTGCTTCCTGCTTGCTGTGTGACTTTGCTCCAGTCACACCACCTCTCTGTGCTTCAGTTTCCCTATCTGTCTGGAGGCCAGTAGACTAGATCAGTGGTTTCCCACTTTAAGCCAGGGCAAGGCTGAGAGGTGGGCTGCCTTGTCTCCCTTCTCTCCTTTCTGAATTAGGCCTGAGCATCAGATTTTGCTTAGGTGACTCCCTGTTTATCCAGGGTTGGAAAACTCCTGGGTAACTACTTGTGTTAACCCCATAGCCAGGGGCTTGAGGTGTATTAGAACAGGAAAGGGACAATACCTTTTTTATTTTTATTTCTTTTGCGGTAGTGGGGATTGAACCCAGGGTGCTTTACTGCTGAATTCTATCCACAGCCTCCACCTCCTTTATTTTCGAGACAAGGTCTTCTAAGTTGCTGAGGCTGGCCTCAAACTGGTGATCTTCCTGCCTCAGTTTCCTGAGCTGCTGGGATTACAGGCATGCACCAAGGCTTCTGGAACCATAATGTGTTTATAGATAAGAATGATGGGATTTGATGAGCAGCATTATTCTCCTACAAAGAGAGGCTCTCCTCCCCTGTTTTACAGATGAAGAAAGTGAAGTTTTGAGAGGCTGAGTAACTTGCCAGAGGTCACACAGCTACAAGTGGCCAAGAGCCCATGTTTGTGTCATTGCAGACAGTGAGGCCCTAACTACTGTTTCTGTCCCTTAGGTGGCTTGGGAGGAGGTGGGTGTAGAGAGGTGCCTTGCAGCAAAGGGGAGGCCAGTGCCCTGGGAGACCCTGCCACCTCTTGCACTAGCGCTCCTTGCAGGCCATCGGCACACACAGGGAAGTCCCCCTCTGGCTGTGTGCTCAGGACCAGGCTTCCCTCCCCCAGGGCTGACCCGGGCTGGGCTCCCAGGCTCCAGGTGATCAGGAGATCTGGCAGCCCTGGATTGAGTTCTTGCACAGCAAGGGTCAGTGGTGCTGTGAGCTGCCCTTGGATGGGATAGGGAGATGCACGCGAGGCCCATCGAGCCAAAAGACCCTTGTGGTTCTTTGCAGGTGTAATAATTGCTCACCGAGCTCCACAAGCCACATTTTGCAGCCCGGACAACTGCTGTGGTTGTTAGGAGGAACCTGGAGAATGGGGGTTCTTGTAGTTCTCAGGACCCAGCGTGTTCTGTCTGAGCCTTGGTTCTCCCATCTGAGAAAGGAGAACCCCTGTCCATTCCCACTCCCAGCCTGTGTCCCTTTGATGGAAAGGGCAAGGGTAACCTCCTCTGCCAGGCTCCCCCTGCAGCTCACCCCCTCTGCAGCTCCTCTCAGGAAAGGGGCTGAATCCTCCCATTTACAGGTGATGTCTGTAAAGGTTAATGTTATAGGCTCTGGCCAATGTCCTCAGCTGCTGAGGGCTGGGCTTGTGACTGTTTCCAAGGCCTCGTCCATCCCAGGCCTGGGTTCCCAATGGCTGGGGGAGCCTGGACCCAGCTGGGGACTCCTGGCAGCCTCTAGCCAGTCCCTGGGCACAGGCTGCCCTTCCTGCGCTGGCTGCTTCCTGATTGCTCTGGGCTCCAGGAAAAAAAGTGGGTGCTCAGTGAGCCCCACAGCCCTCCAGGAAGGAAGAGCTTGCTTTCTTCCTCCAGGTGGGGCCTGGGCCTGACTCTCCAGGGTGGATTGGAGGGCTGTGGGCTCTCAGGCCTGCTGAGATCACTCTTCCCAGGTGGCTCCTGGGTGGGATGAGGGTGGAGATGTGCTTGGTCTCAGCGGCTGTCTTAGTAACAGGGCGCTCTCCTGTCCATCAGAGTTCAGGGTTCGCACATGACAGAGGTGACAACATAGGCCCAAGAGGGATTTCCTGGCCAGGGAGAGCTGCTGGGATGGATGGGAGGAGGACTAGGGCTTGGGTGGCTCCAGACCCTAGGGGACCAAGGAATGGACCACCCTCCAGAGAACCCCATCGTGGGGAGAGCCCCTTGTCCTGGTGTCACCGTGTCCCTGGGCTGCAGAACCAGGGCTTGGGGAAGCATATGCACTATCCTGGGTTAGAAGGGAGAGTCCCTCAAGGTCCGCACAGGGAATAGTTGGGTCTTAGGGCACAGTCAGGGTGCTGGTAGCAGAGGCGGGGCAGAGGCTGCCTGGAGGCGGGGACACCTGCCCAAGCACTGCTGCTGTTTGGCTGTGCTGTCCCGCCATCTTGGGAGGCTTCAGCAGCCCAGGTTGGGGTCGTGGGGTGGGCTGGGTAGAGAGGTTTGTCGCCCATCAGGGCAGCTTTTGGCCCTGGATTGGGTTTACCAAGTCACAGCACATGGGACATTGGGATGGGAGGGGTCTTGGGGGAAACCTGGTCCAGTCTCACCTTGTACCACAGGGAAATGGGAGTCCAGAGAGGCCAAGAATGTCTCCAGGGCCCCACCACCCAGCAGGGACAGGTTGGAGTGAGGAGGTCGAGATGGAGCACCACAATACCCTGTCCCCAAGGGAACATGGGCACCCTGGGGATGGGGCAGAGGGTTGTAAGGAGGACACACACACTTTTAAAAATACTGGCTGCTCATGAATGCATACGGGATAAAATTAAAAACAGCCCTCAGCCACCCACCTGCCTTTCCTGGAGGCCACCGTCGTTCTAGTTTCTGCTGCCTGGTTCTAGGCAATTGTGTGTTTGGCCACATGTGTGACAGATGCAGACATCTTCCTCCTGTCCCTGCACCATGCCGCAGTCTGTGTTGGAAACAATTCCAAACCCATTCATTCAGCACCACTTCAGGACTTTCTCTTTCCCTCCCTCACTCTCTGCCTCCTTCCTTCCTTCCTCTCTCTCTCTTCCCTCTTTCTTTTTTGGTACTGGATGTGGATCCAGGGCCACACCTGCTAGAAAAGCACTTGACCACATAGCCATACACCCAGCCCCTTCTGTTTTTTGGGAGGGGATTGAACTCAGGGGCACTCCACCACTGAGCCACCTCCCCAGCCCTATTTTGTATTTTATTTAGAGACAAGGACTCACTGACTTACTTAGCACCTCCCCGAGGCTGAGGCTGGTTTTGAACTTGCAATCCTCCCATCTCAGCCTCCCACACATGTGTGGCCCCTTCTGTTTTTGAGACAGGGCCTCACTGAGTTGTCCAGGCCAGCCTGGAACTCGTGATTCCCCAGTTTCAGCCTTCCGAGTCACTGGGATTGCGAGCGTGCGACACCGCATCTGGGACTTTAGTACTTTGTAAGTCAACTTGTTTTCATTGACACTTGACAAACAGACAAGTCCACTGGCCACCAGCATGTTCCACTGAGGAACAACAAGGCAAGCTTCCCAGGAGCCAACTCTGCTCCACCCTCTGCCCGAGGACAGCGGCTGCCCTCACTTGGAGGTTTTAATTGCTATGTGTTTGTTTTAGTTGATTTGTGTTTGAAAAACCAAACCAAACCCCAAACCAAAACACCAAAAAACCCAGCCGGCACACCCCACTGGAGATTTCCCAGGGAGGATTGCTTGGGATGGCAAGTGTGGTGCTGGGCCTGGGGGCTCTGATTCGGTGACACAGGATGGCTTAGGCTGCCCAAACCCAGTAATGACAGTGGGAAAACTGAGGTTCCCTCTGGGGGCCACAGGGACCTTATTTCTTCTTGCTCACCCTCATTCTAATCCCACCCCCTTGACTGTCCAGACACAGTCCACCATGCCTGCAAGACATGGCTCATCTGTTATGCTGCAAGACACAGACTCCCCAGGACAAGTGGGGATACTGAGGAAAGTGGCTGAGCTTCTGCCAGCCTATGTGTCCCAGGCTATACCAATAACATGGCTTGGCTCTCTGTCCCCCCGCACAGTCAGGGCCTTGAGCGGGATGGGAGGGGGTCGTGGGTGGAGCACCCACAGCTTCTGCTATAGCAAGTTAACCAGCCCCAGCCTCCACAGCTTCATCTGTAAAATTGGGACATCAGAACAATCTTGCTTGTTTGTCTGTTTTTAAAATCATGCTGTTGTATTTTTTTACCTTTATTTTATTTATTTTTATGTGGTGCTTAGGATCGAACCCAGTGCCTCTTGCAAGCTAGGTAAGCAGCTCTACCACAGAGCCCCAGCCTCAGCTCCAGAACAGCCTTGTTTAAAAATAAGAAGTCAGTCATGGTGGCATGACCTTGTAGTCCCCGCTGTCCCTGCTGTACAGGAGGCTGTGACAATGAGAATCACTGGAGCCTAGGAGTTGGAAGCCAACCTGGTCGACATAAACAAGACCTCGCCTCAAACATAAGATAAAGCCAGGCACAGTGATGCCCACATGAAATCCCAGTGGCTTGGGAGGCTGAGGCAGGAGGATTGTGAGTTCAAAACCAGCCTCTGCAAAAGCGAGGCACTAAGGGTTGGGGTTGTGGCTCAGTTGGGAGAGCGCTTGCCTAGCATGTGTGAGGAACAGGGTTCCATCCTCATCACCATAAATAAATAAAGATGTCCACCTAAAACTAAAGAATAAAAATTAAAAAAAAACCCAAGTTGCTAAGCAACTCGGTGGGACCTCTTTAAATTAAATACAAAATAGGGCTGCAGATGTGGCTCAGTGGTCAAGTGCCCCTGAGTTCAATCCCTGGTAATCCCCAAAACAACATAAAATTAAAAAATTATTCAGAAGCTCTATGTCACAGGCTGATTGTAATTTGTTAAGAGAACAGTCATCAAGCCTGTGGCTCAGGGTCAGGCACCAGCATGTGCTGTGAGTTTATTTGATGGGTAGCCCCAGGCCCCAGGTTAGTGGTGGTGACACAGCAGTGAGTGTGACTGACATGGCCTTGGCCTTATTTCTGTGGAGATGAGACTCACGGGGGACCTTACTGTCAGCGATGACAAATGAGACAGGGTCACCGAAGAGCAAGAGAGAGTATGGGGGCATGGACACCCCGAAGGAGGCATCTGTTATGTCTCAGGTAGGTGCCATGTTGGAGACCCCTTCCCTACCTGCCCTGGGTCTCTCCCAACAAATGAACATGGCCAGTGTCTTTAAGTTAGGACTTGGTGATATTTATGTTTTGCATTGAGGAATCAAGTGGAAGGAAGAATATACATCTTGAAACACTACCAGTGTCCTCAATGCAGGGAAGCAGTCTCAGGTGGCCCATGGCCAAAGAAGGTAGGAGGGCAGGGCTTACTCCTGGAGAGCATGGTGGGCAGAGCCACCTGTGTTGGAACAATGTTTTCCTCTCTCCCCCACCATACACCAGGAAGAACTTGTCACAATATAAAACATTACCAGGATGGAACCCCACTTTTTTATTTTTATTTTTTGTACTTGGGTTTCAGCCCAGTGGTGCTTAACCACGAACCAACATCCTCAGCCCTTTTCAGATTTTCATTTTGAGACAGGGTCTCACTAAGTTGCTGAGGCTGGCTTTGAACTCACCATCCTCCTGCCTCAGCCTCCTGCACTGCTGGGTTTCAAGTGTGCACCACCACTCCTGGCCTGGAGCTGCAGTATTGTCACAGACACGGTCGGCACCTGTCATAGCCCCCGCACACACCATGGTGGACGTGCCCATCTCCTGGCATCAGGCGACTTCCAGGTTAGACAAGCATTCTACCACTGAGCAGCCTCCTCAGCCCCTAACCATCATTCACTCCAGGTTCCAGTGGCAATAAGTTACACAACCATCCCTCTACACATCTCTGGAACTTTCCATCATCCCAAACAGAAGTTCTGTCCTCATTAAATAACTCCATTCCCTTCTCCCCACAGCCTCCAGTAATATCTATTTTACTTTGTCTCCATAAATATTCCCACTTGAGATACCTAAGGCAAGTGGAATCTTGCCATGATTTTGTTTTCTGAGCCTGACTTATTTCACTTAGCATAACGTTTTCAAGGTGCTTCTATGTTAGAGCGTGTGTCAGAATTTTATTTTTTATGGCTAATACCCAGTTTGGTGTTAACCACATTTTTTTTTAATCTATTCACCCATTAGTAACCTTTTGGATTGGCTCACCTTCTAAACTCAGTCAGATCCTAAGCAATAATATCCATGAAAACCAAGGACTGGGGATGTAGCTCAGTGGCAGATTACTTACCTAGCAGGTATGAGGCCCTGGGTGGGAACTTTTTTTTTGTATTGGCAATTGAGCCTAAGGGTGCTTTACCACTTAATTACATCTCCAGCCTTTTTAATATTTTATCTTGATATGGGGTCTCACTAAATTGTTGAGGCTGACCTTGAACTTGCAATCTTCTTGCCTCATCCTCCTGAGTCACTAGCATTATAAGCATAGGCCACCATGCCCAGCTCTGGGTTTAATCTTTAGTGCTACAGAAAAGGAAAACCAAACTAGAGTTGAATGGTAAAATACGTTTTGGATACTCACTGAAATAAATATATAACTAACAAAGTAAAAATTAAAAGTGTTCTTGCAACCCCCTAGATTGATGCTGTCTGCCACTAGAGGTTCACATTGCACCTCTATGTGACAGTCTGCACACTGTATGCATGTACAGGACAAAAATCAAGACTCACAACTGAGTCTCCAGTCCTATCAAGTATCTACCTAGTGCCTTATAAATGCTCAAAATTATTTCCTGGCTGGTTTAGCTCTGAAGATTCAGAATCTCTCCTGGCCCAGGAAAATTCAGACCTGCATTGAATGTTGGCACAATCCAGGAATTAACAAGCTTATGCTGGGGCTGTAGGTTGTGCAAGGGGCACTTGGGTCTGTGCTGTATCATCCTGGGGATTTCTGGGCCACACCTTTTCCCCCACTCTGACCCCTTCAGCATGCTCCAGCCCAACTTCTGCTGCCTGCACCTGCCTTCCTTTGTCTGTGGCTTTATCTGGGAACTGGGGCCAAGTTTGCCACCATGCAGTGGACTGCCAGGGAATTAATGGCCCCTGGAAATAGCTCTTAACCAATGATTGACAGACCCTCCCCTCTCTGTTGATAATTTTGAAGTGGGACATGTCCTGCACTGGGTCCCACAGTTCCCAGCAGGATGGGCAGCAGGATCCATAATACATCTTTTACTGATGGCTCCTCTTCCCCTTAATTTCCCTCTCCCCTCAGGGACATCCTGGCTCCAGGTAAACAACATACACTGAGAACCTTAGCTCATTCTCTGCTTCTGGAGCAACCCACATGGAGACACTGGAGAACATGAGATTTCAGCTCATTTTTTGTACCTAAGAAATTTATTTTTTTTCCTTTTGGATTTCTTTCAATACAGCAATTTGGGGATGTGGGGAGGAAAGACCAGAAACTGTCTCTCTTTACAGCAATCTCTTTTCCACAGAGGTTACCCCTAACTTGAAGACATAAAGCATTGTAATTAACATATGAAATCCTTACTTCTGATATTATAAAATTTGTTACACTTATACAGTGCAGAACATATTGAAAAGGCAAATTAAAATGTTATGTGTTAATAAGCTTGGATTAAATTGGGCTTTGAGAACCCAGGGAAGGAAAGTTGGTTCCACGTGGATGCTGAATGGAGTTTTGAAGGAGCCTTCCCTCCCCTTGAAGTTGCCACCACTGAAGTTACTCAAGAACAGGCCGGATCTTAAGAGGAACCCCCGCCCCTCCAACTTGGATCCATAAGTGCGTTTCAGTGGAGTGTATGTTTAGAGGTTGGTTTCTCTACACTTCATTCCCCAGACAGGAGCATGGAAAGAGGAAGAAGAAATTGAGAAAGCTCTTGAAAGGTACAAGGAAAAAAATGAAAAAATAAAACAAACCCATTCCCAAAAGAGTAAGCACAAGGAACAGGGGCCACCTATGTGAGCCCCTCTCCCCACAAGCTCTAGGTGATCCGTTTCCTAGGGTTGGAGAATTTGCCTGAACATTCTTGGCCCAGGGTGAGGGTGGGTTGTCCTTTGTCTATGGGAGGATGGACAGTAGGCCCAACCTTCAGGTTCCGTATCCACCAATTGGACTGTGGAGAGAAAAGATTTTAAAAAATAGAAATGCAACAAGAAAACATGATTTAAACAAAATTGCACTATAACAGTGATTTCCATAGCATGTGTATTGAATTAGCACTGTAAGTCCTCTAGAGGTGGTTGAAAGTATACAGGAAGTAGGCACAGGTGACAACAAAATACTGTGCCATTTTGTTTAAGGGACTTGAGCACCCAGAGATTTTGGTATCCATGTGAAGACAGGGAGGGTGTCCAGGATACTGAGGATTGACATCACTGAGGAAAGTCCTCAGCCAGAAGAACTTAGAAGACTGAAAACTTGGAGCTACTCTCTCAGCAAGGCCACCATGGTGCAACTGGGGACTTTACAGTCCCCTCTCAGTCCATGGCTTTCCAAAGTTCTCCCTCTCCCAAACACTACTCTGTTCCCTAGTCTCTTTCTGCCTCTCTGATGGCTTCTCCTTTGCCCCCTCCACTGTGGTCTTCTCTCGGGCCCTTCCTCAGCCCTGTACTCTCTCTGCTCCATGAACTCTTCCCTAAGTGTCTTTTCCCACCTCTCCCTCTCCTGATCTTTCTCTTTTAACATTCAAACCTTTATACCCATTTTCCATGGGCCACCTTCACCCAAGACCCCTAAGCTCAACGTCCCCCAAGCAGAGACTACCCTCTTCCCCATGACAGTTCCCCATCTTGAATCTCATCTAACCTAACATCCAAACTGGAATCCAGGGATCCATTCATAACACGCTATTAGTGATGTTTCTCTGTTTAAAATGACCCTAGAAATTAAAAGTGGCATTAACACAATATGTTAAATCCTCTTCCACATAGGCTGTGGGTCAGAAATCAGAGTGGTTCAGCTGGGTGCTTCTGGATCAGTCTCTCATGAGGCTGCAGGACCGCAGTTGTCTGAGGGTTGCACTGGGGCTGAAGGATTTGCTGTGATGTGGCTCGCTCTCTGGGCTGTTGGCAGGAGGCCTCAGTTCCTCATTATGCTGTCTTCTCCATGGGGCTGCTTGAGTGTCATCATGACAGGGTCCCTGGCTTCCTCCAGAGCCAGTGATCCAAGATAGAGGGGAGCGGGAGGAAGAGGCATGACAACTTTTTGTAGTTATTTGTTTTGGGTGGTGCTGAGGATGGAACCCAGGGCCTTGCACATGCTAGGCAAGCTCTCTAACACTGAGCCCTATTCCCATCCCCAGAATGCTATTTTGTTAAGTTATGAAAGTTATAGGAGTTCATTGCAAAAAAATTAGAAAAGTAGAAATTATAGAAAAATGCCTCTAATCCTACCACCTGAATAAATGCAAAATACCAGGCTGCCATTATGGCTCAGTGGAGAGCACTCACCTAGCACGTGCGAGGTCCTGAGTTCGATCCTCAGCCCCATATAAAATTAAAAAATGAAATAAAGGTATTGAGTCCAACTAAAAATAAATAAATAAGTGCTATTTACAATTTGAAGTGTTTCCATCTAGACCTGTGTGTGTGTGTGTATGTATGTGTGTGTGTAAATAAAATGTTTATATATTATGTAATAATACAGAAATACGTAATGTAAATATACAAATAACATAAATATAGAACATAATATCAATGCATAAATAATGTATAGATACATAATATAAATGATATATATATATATATATATATATATATATATATATATATATATATACATATATATATATATACACACACATAGGTTTTAAAATGTTAAATGTATTGTAGTATTTAGATTTTTTTAATTGTATATATATTATAAGAATGTTCTTCCAGCCAGGCACAGTGGCACATTATCCTCCATTTTAAAAATGAGGAGACTGAGGTTTGGAGAAGTGAAGCAAATTGCCCAAGGTCATTTTGCTGGTGAACTTGAACCCAGGTGAGTGCCTCCAGAGCCAACTAACTTAACTGCCACCTGTGCCTTCTAACTGGGGCATGGTGACTTTTTTTTCACTCTCTATCTTTTTTTTTCCAGTGCTGGGAGGCATGGTGCCTTTTGCTGTGGTACACAGAATAATGACCCCCCAGAGACATCTATGTCCTAATTCCTGGAGTCTGTAAATACGTTATATAAGGTGGCAAGGGGGAATTAAGTTTGCAGATAAAATCAAGGCTGCTCTAAGATGGCCTCAAGACAAAAAAGATGCCCTTGGTTTCTTACACTGGGGGCCAGGGCAGGGTAATCACAAGGGTCCTTTGAAGTAGCAGAAGCAGGCAGAAGACGAGAGGAGGGAAGAGATCTGCAGATGCTGTCTTTGAAAATAGAGGAAGGGGCCACAAGGCAAGGAATGCAAGAGGTCTTTAGGACTTGGAAATGGCCAGGAATGCTCCAGAAAGAATGGAGCCCTGCCAATACTGGAGGGCAGGGGAGGAGCTTGGGGCCCACTCTGACTTCTGGCCTTCAGGACTGTAAGATAAGTTTGTGTTGCTTTAAATCCCTCATTTGTGCAAATTTGTTACAGCAGCAACAGTAAACTAATGCAATGACTTTGACCATTTGTTCTAGAAAGTATGAGCCCTTGGACGAGAGCTAGGGGCTACTGTGGTGTCCAGGGAGAGTTGGGGGAAACTGAGCCTATCAGAGGGTGTGGGTCTCTGGGCAGAGTGGTCACACCCCTATTCCCTGCCATAGGCTCAGTCCCAAATTCTGGGTAAAATATTCCCAAGTAGCGAGCATGGCTCGACGGTGGGAGACCTTGAAGCTCAGACCTGTCTAGGCTGAACAAATAATTTCCTGGTTCTTTGAAGTCCTGGGGTAAACACAAGAGATAGGCTTTCTCCACCAACTGAGCCCAACAGATCCAGGCCCCAGCTGCAGAAGTTGCTGGGAATGTGGGCATGCTGGCCCAATGTCAGCCTTGCCATGGATGCTCAGAAAACAGAGATGATCAAAGCCCTTGGAGAAGGAGGGCTCGTGGGAGTCCGTAGGAGCTGACAGCAAGTGAGAGTAACTTAGTGCTTATATAACAGAACAAGCAAACTGTTTTTTCCTTCCTGCACTCTCAACGGCCAGCACAGAGGACTTCTGTGGCCAGGTGTGGGGGTTGCTTTCCTGCACCACACATTTCTCCAATGGACATCTGCTGGGTGACCTGCCATTCAGCTCAATTCTGACACCATTGAGAGGTAAGTTAGATTTCACAGGTGAAGGACTCAGCCCCACAAGCCTGCCCCAACCCTAGTCCAGATGCCCCTTGTAAGTCACAGGTTGTCACCTATATGTCACACCAACTGGCTATAATAAATTGGGGTTCACACGGTGCCTACCTCAGGTTTGATAACTAAACAAGAAGGCTCACAGAATTCAGGGGAACTTGCCTCCTGGTTCATTAAAGGATATGATAAAAGACATCAATGAACAGCAAGAAAGAAAAAATGCGAGAGAAGAAAGAACAAAAGTGTAGTCCTGGGGCTGGGGCTGGGGCTCGGTGGTAGAGCTCTGAACCAGTCTTCAGGGGCAGGAGCTGCTGTTCCCATGGAGTTGGGATGCATCACCCTCTTGGCACGTGAATGTATTCACCAATCTGGAAATACAGTGAGTCCCCAAAGTTCAGAATGTTTAGGAGTGTTTTATACTGGAGGTATGACCGACTGGCTTATTGAGCAGAGTTGGGATTTGAACACTGGGCAATCGCTCCATCACTGAGCTACACCCCAGCCCTAGGCCTGCTTTATTTTCAACCTAATCTCCAGCCCCTCTCCCCTCCCTAGAGGATGAGGACTGACATGGAAGGATCCAAACTTCTAATTATGGCTTGATCATGTTGGATAGCAGTCCCCATCCAGAAAACTACCAAGAAAGTCACCTCATTAAAGCAAAGGACACCACTATCACCTAGGAAATTGCAAGCATTTAGGAACTCTGTGCCAGGAACTGGGAATGAAGACCAAAATGTGTGTGTGTGTGTGTGTGTGTGTGTGTGTGTGTGTGTGTTATAGTACTGGGGATTGAATTCAGGGGTGCTCTATCACTGAGCTATACCCCCAGTACTTTTTAATTTATTTTTTTATTTCATTTTTTTAAGAGAGAGAGAGAGAGACAGAGAGAGAGAGAGAAAATTTTAATATTTATTTTTTTTTCAGTTTTCAGTGGACACAACATCTTTGTTTGTATGTGGTGCTGAGGATCGAACCCGGGCCGCACGCATGCCAGGCAAGCGCACTACCTCTTGAGCCACATCCCCAGCCCGGTACTTTTTTATTTTGAGACAGGATCTTGCTAAGTTACTGAAGCTGGCCTTGAACTTGGGATCCTCCTGACTCAGCCTCCTGAGGCACTAGGATTACAGACATGCACCACCATGCATGGATCCAAAATATTTTCTTTATTTATAAATCACAATGTCAGCTGGGAGAGGTGGCGCTTGTCTATAATCCCAGAAACTTAGGGAGACTGAAGTAGGAGGATCCCAAGTTGGAGGCCAGTCTTGGTAACTTAGCAAGACCCTGCCTCATAAAAATAAAATACAAAGAGCCACAAATGTAACTCAGTGACAGAGCACCCCTGGGCTCAACTCAAAGTACTCCACAAATTAATCAATCAATCAGTCAACCACAATATCATAGTCAGTGGACTTCAAACACAAATCCCTGACTGCAAGGTGATGTACAACTCAGAAGACATGGGTATTACTATAAGTCCATTCAATCATTAATAATTAGTTCATTCCACCCTTCAGACATATGGAAATGTTTCCCAGAACTAGGTCACCAGGTTTGCAGGCTTCCATTTGATCTTGTCAGGTTCCAAAAACAGAAGTGGTCTTGTCAAATGGCTTTGTCTTTTTAGGAATCTGCTCTGATTGACCTAAGAGAGACTGTCCTCTCTTGCTCTGAGCCTCTTCAGGTATCCGTGTTCCTTGAATTTCCCTCCTTCCAACCATTTCTTGTCCCTCAGTGATTATTTCTCCTTCTGTCCATTTATGCCCAAACTTTTCTACCTTTGGAAGGACACGAGGTTGGACACCATCCTGGTCTGGACTTCAGGCAATAATACCACCTTAGCGAGTGTCTGCCCATCAGCTGGCCCCTGTTCTGGGGTAAGGTTACACAGAAGCACAACTAGCCTGGGGCTGTTGTTACCCCAGGCCATGCAGACGCGCTTATTGCTGTTTTTTCTTTTAATTTTTTTAAACATCTGTTCTTTTTAGATATACTCTGGTGCACTCACTCTTAATCCCTCTTTTGCCAAAGAAACGACCCACCCTCCAGGCCCTTAGGAACTCTGACCAAGTCCCCAGTGGAGAGGGAAGAAAGAACAAAGTGTAGTCCTGGTGCTGGGGCTGGGGCTCGGTGGTAGAGTGCTTGCCTGGCACCCCCGAGGCCCTGGTTTCCATCCCCAGTGCCCACAAATGTGCACTAGCCTCCTCCTGCCCTGGTCTGCATGCTCCTAGCAGAGCAAAATGGTATGTTGAGAAGGTCCCGCTGGCTGTTTGGTGGCTGATCCACAGGAGAAGACTGGAGACCATCCAGGAGGAGAGAGCAGGGGCAGCCAGCCCTATGGAGGTGGGGGCTAGTTCGAAGGAATGAGATATCTTTGGGAGAAAAAGGGACATGTGACCCCAGGATGAGCCCAGACCTGGCTATGCTGGCTTCAGGACTTGCCTTCCAGAAGAAGTCTCCAGAGCCAGCACTGTGGCTGGTTGGACACTATGGCGGTGTGTCAGCCACCACTCCCAGGCTGGCCAAACCCAGATTGGGTGTGAGATGGGAACAAAACAAGGCTGAAGAGCCCAGTGTTCCTGAGGGGGTTGGAAAAAACTTTTTATCGTCATTGTTTCCTTCTGGGGGCAGAGTTTTTCTTTTGTTGATTCTGGGGAAGGATCCAAGGACCTCACACCTGCTCGTCCAGATCTCTACCACTAAGCCGCCCTCTCCCCCATGAAGGCTTAAGAAAGCACTTCCTGAGGAAGAATAGGAGCTGGAGGAGGCTTCCTGGACCATGAGACATGCTCTTGGTCCACCTGTGTGGGAGAAAGCATGACTAGCAGGGTGGAGCCCAGGTACCCTGTCCGACCCTGGGGACAGGCAAGGACTGGGGAAACCATCCCCAAAGTGCTGGGCATGAATTTCCATCCCAGGCCCAGATTTGTGAAGGCCTCTACCCGACAGGCTTCTTCCTCATGGATGTGGCCCTGATATGGTGTCCAGCCTTCCTTGGCTCAGGCCTGAAGGACCAAGGGGGCATCTGGGCAGCTGCTGTCTGTCCCCCACGCTGTTCCCTCTCTGTCCCTGCCATGGTAACAGGAAACCACATTTCTCACCACTATGGACCAAATGGTGCCCATTCTGAATTTCATTTTTTGGAGTCCTAACCTCCAGTACCTCAGCATGTGACTGTATTTGGTGACAGAGTCTTTAAAGTTGAGTAAAAAAGAGGCCAACACAGCTCAAAGAGTGGACATTTTGGGAGTGTACAAGAGGACAGCTGCATCCAACTTCCCCCTGGGCTTCTACACACCCTCTAATTCTCCTGGGACTAGCTGTGCTTCCTCTGCTACAGGTACACAAAGCAAGAGCCACTCCACCCACTCTATTGAGTTGATGTTCCTTGGACATTTCTGCCTCTACTACTGTGTCCTGGTGACTACTGAGCATGTGTCTCTCCATACATTCTAGGGGATAGCCAACCCCACTCCCAGAGCTGAATCACTGCAGGGCTGAATACCTCCCTTTTTTTCTTTTTTATCTTGGTACTAGGGATTAAACTCAGGGGCACTCAGCCTTATTTTGTATTTTGTTTAGAGACAAGTCCTCACTGAGTTGTTTAGGTCCTCACTAAGTTTCTCAGGCTGGCTTTGAACTCACAATCCTCCTGCCTCAGCCTCCCAAGCCACTGAGATTACAGGTGTGCCCACTCTTCCCCTCCCTTTCCACTTACCCACCCCCACTCAGGGCAGAACTAATCACTCCAAAGTCTACTTCCTCCTTCTTTCCACACCTGTCTTGGATCACTCCTGATCCCCTGCACAGTTTTAAACTCACAGGGAACTTTGGGTTCTAGCTGTCCTGTTAGATTCCAAGGTCCAGAAATTATATTAATTACAAAGCAAGTTTATTTCTGGGAAAAACCATAACAAAACAAAAGTCATGAGGAATGGCCATACTTCGATAGGACACATATCTTCATAAAGAGAGGACACAGACACAAACAGAAAGAAGACCAGGTGAAGACACAGGGAGGAGACAGGAAAGGAGGGAGGATGCAGCAGAAACCAACTCTGCCAACACTTGATTTCAGACTTTTGATTGTTTAAGTCATCCAATTAGAAGGAAAGAAACAGAAAAAAAATCAGTGATCCTTGTTACATAAGCTCTAGCAAACTAATACAGCCACCATCACCACAATAACAACAGCAAACACATAACTTTGACCTCCATGTGACAAGCTGATCCTCACTAACTCTGGTAGGTGGGAGTTAGGGACATTGTTGGGATCATCTGCCACCTATCAGCTATGTGATCTGGTTAAATTACTTTGCTTCTCTGGGCCTTGATTTCTGATTCTATCCCCTGGGACTAAAATAGCACCTACACACCAGTGTGGTATTATAGAATGATATAAAGCATTTAAAGGGTTTACAGCAATTTCTAGAACTTAATGTTGGCTTTTATTATTGATTTATTTGAAATGAGATCTGGGCCCAAACTCTTAGGGTCAAGGAATCCTCCTCTTTCAGCCTCCAAAGTAGCTGGGACTACTAGAGAGACAATTGGCTTTAATATTGGCTGTTGTTATTCATCGTATTTTATAGATGTGAAAATAAAGGATCTGAGAGGCTAAATAACTTTCCCAGGGTCACACAGCAAGTGGCAGGGTCAGGATTTGAACTCACACAAGTTGGACTCCAAACTCAAAGATGCTGCCTCCCTTCCCACCCCTCAGCTGCCCAGATGCAAAGGCCACCTTGGTGACTCTTTTTTAATTAACTAATTTATTATTAGTTCTAATCAGTTACACATGACAGCAGAAAGCTTTTTGATTCCTTGTTCACAAATGGAGTAGAATTTTTCACTCTTTGGTTGTACATGATGTAGAGTTGCACCATTCTTCAATCATACATGTACCTAGGGTAATGATGTCCGTCTCATTCCACCCTTAGTGTCAGCCTCCCCTGTCCCTGGAAGCCCCTCCTCAGTCCAGCCCAACTGTGAACACTGGACTCTGGACATTGGCATGGGACAGAGCACTGGTTGCATGGCCTCAGGTGATCCTCCTCAGTTCATTTCCTCTTCCAGATCTCACTGCTGCCCCAGGCTCTGGGCAAGGCCAGGATGTGGCTTACCCCAGGACACACAGCTGATGAGGCAGAGTAGGGAGGGTCCCTGCCCTTCCTGCAGACCCAGGTCCATCCTCTGGCTCACCCCAACAGGCAGCCTCAGAAGGGAGATGGGACCATGCCTGGGGTCCTGGGCAGGGACCAGAGCCTCTTGATCCTGGGTGGTCTGGTCCCCTGGGCAGAGATTCTCCTTCAGCTGCTGCCCTGATAGTGGCCAGGTGTATCTGCAAACTGCTCCATGAGCTCAGAGGCCTGTGAACTGAGGACGTATGATAAGAAGGACCCTCAGGGATGTCTTGGGAGATCTGTGGCCTTTGCTGGACAGACTTCATCCTGAAACGCACAAGGTGTCCTTGATATACCTCTTCTCTGCCTCGAAAGTGACCATTCAGCCCACACTTCCGGCATCTTCTGCAGCCCTTGTCCTAGGGCCAGGTTGTTTATGGTCGAAGTGAGAAAATCTAGCCAATGTGGTCGGCTTGGAAGACAACCGTCAGACCCCCACCTACTAAGACCTGATAGGGGGTGTATGTCTCCTCAAATCACAGGCTAAATCAGTAACAGCACAGGACCGATCCTCCTGTGGGTGCCTCGTGCCTCATGGCCCTGTTGGCCTTGAACATCTGAGCTTCTGGCATGGGGGTTGGCACCTGGAATTGAACCCAGGGGTGCTTAAACCACATCCCCATCCCTTTTTAAAATATTTTATTTAGAGACAGGGTCTGACTGAGTTGCTTAAGGCCTCATTAAGTTGCTGAGGTTGGCTTTGAACTCACATCCTCCTGCCTCAGCCACCCAAGTCACTGGGATTACAGGCATGGGCCAGCTGGTTTGCTGGTTTTTTAAGGAGCTGGAGACCAAGAGAAGGTTCCCAGCCCCCAATATGACTTGTGGAAACAGCTGGGAGTGTGTCTCGGTAGCTGGCAGTGACTTGATCCCAGCTTACCACTTGGGCACAGGTCGCTGTAATCTGGCCTGTGCTCTGTGTGGGGGGGGGGGCGAGGGGGGATAGGGGTGTCTCTGGATCTCCACACCTATCTGGTCACCCTGTCCTACTGTGTCTTGTTTGTCAAGTTCCAGAGGGACACAATAACTTTATTTAATTTATTTATATCTATGCCTAACACAGTGCCTCGCACATGCTAGCCAGAGCTCTACCACTGAGCCGCCACCCAGCCCCCAGCACTGCATCTATCTGGCAGCTCTGATAGTCCTGGTTCTGGCTCTGCTTCTACTCTGCAGCCTGCAGAGTCCTCTGGCCTTAGTTGGTCCTTAACCCCTAAAACCCTTGTCAGCATTTTCCCATCTCTCCTATGATGAATCAAAGCTTAATGGCCTCATGGCCTGTCCAATCTGGCCCCCACCTCCTGCCCATGCCATGCTGACCCTCGCCCTTCCAATCTTGCCCTTGCTTCCTGGAGTACCCACCTGGGAAGCCCTCTGCCCCCCATGCCAGATGCTACCTCCACCCCAGTTCAATTCCCAAGGTCTCTCCCAGGGCTCACCTTCACCTAAGTCTGTTCTAACCTCAGTTGGCCATTCTGCAGTGTGGGGAGGAAGGTACCCCAGCCCCCTCTTTCATTCCAAGGTGCTGAGAATGTGAATCAGTCCATCCGCCTTCACTTGGGGATCTGATTCCTAGAGATCTGCCTGGCTCCCACCTCAAGATAGCTCCTTCTCCGCTGGATTTCTCTCTTCCCCTGACAACGCCCCAGCTATCCTAACATGCCCACCTGTGAGTACTGGGCTGTTGAAAGCATCTATGGAGGCTCACTCACTTGCTGGAGCCTCCTGGGTCTCCCGCAAGACTGTGGAGCAGGAAAGAGCACAGGACTGTAGAAGCCAAGGGGTTGGCTTCGGATAGGTCTTGTCACTGGAGGGAGTCCGATGAGGTCCCAGAGAGGAGGACCTCAATTCGGGACAATGGGGTCCTTAATTTATTTGACAGTAAAGAATTCTAGCCTGTGTCAGACATTGAGGTACACAGATTTATTTAGGAAATCAAGGAGAACACATTCAAGAGAGAATTTGAACCAGGTGTCATGGTGCCCACCCATAATCCCAGCAACTAGGGAGGCTCAGGCAGGAGGATCACGAGTTCAAGGCCAGCCTCAGCAATTTAGCAAGAACCTGTCTCAAAATAAAAAATAAAAATAGGGGCTGGGGATGTAGTGAGTGGTTCAGTGCTCCTTGGGTTTAATCCCTGGTACAAAAAAGGGGGTGGGGTGGGCAGGAATACAGGCTATCTCAAGAGTGAGAGCACTTCAGTGGTTTGGGCTCTTCTTTTAAAGGAAACTTGGTGAGTGTGGGCCTGGGCAGGGATGTGGAGATGACATCAGTCTGGTGATCACAGATGGCTTATGGAGGTCTGGGAGTTCCAGGGATCCTTAGATTGACATCTTCTCCATTATCTGATCAATAGATAAGATTGGGAAAGTACCCTATATTATAGGTTTATTATCTCCCTTTCTCAACCAATTTAAAAGATGCATGTATTAGTGGGCTAATTAACAGTGCACAGGGCAGTTTTCTTAAGTGGTGAGTTTCCTGTGACTTGAAGATTGTGGGTGATAATTTGGGAGTGCCAGGTCTGGGAGAAAAACTGGCTTGGGGAGTAAAAGTATGAGGAACTTTACAACAGTGCTTTCAGATGAAAGGAAAAAGTGGTGTTTTTTCCCCTTTCTTTTGTCTCACTTTTACTTGTCTTTTTTATATCTCTTCTATCCTACCTCAAGCTGACATGCCAAGGTACCACTCATGCCTGCCTGAAAAGCTCCATCTTAAAATGATTCCTTGCAGTTGTCTGGGGTCAGGTCAGAAAGCTAGGAGTCCTGGTTTCCCCCAAGCACCAGTTCTGTCCCTCAACCTGAACTGTGGGTGTCTGAACAAAACCTTGCCCTTCTCTGCTGTTGGTCATTTTATCCATGCAATGAAAGGAAACGAGTCAGGAATTGGTTTTTGTCTGATTCTCTGTTGAAAAAGTTAGAAATTCAGATTTTGGTATAAAATTTAGATTTTTAGTTGCTAGTAATGAATTCAAAATTGTACACAATACCTCTGGAGATCAATGGAGACACTCCAGGGAGCAGACTGGGCCCAGAGACCCCGGCTTGCTAACTTGAAACTGGAAAGTCTCTGTCTGACATTTAGTGCTGTGGTTTACATCAGTACAACTTGTTGGAAATTCCTGGGTATTTGACTCTCTAGTACTCCCAAAGTTCTGATTTAATGGCTAGAAGCAGGACAGGAACATGAGGTACCAGATGCAGGGCTGAATCCTGGCTGCGCTGTGGACCTGAGAAGTATGTTTCATTATATCACTGAGCCTTGTCTTCCCAATGTGACCAGAAGTCTGTGGGCAATGTGGGAAGGACTCTCAGGTAAAGCTTTGGCACAGAAAAGGTGTTCAGAGAATGAAGGGGGAAAGCTATCGGCAGCTACTTTTGACTTAGTAACTTGAATCTGGCCTTGGAAAACAAGCCCATTTGCTTTCAGGACTGAGACAGTATAATGTTCCACAGGGATGAGGGTGGGGAGACATGAATCTGGGTTCCATTTCTACCTCTGGTCAGCTGTGAAGTTGGCAGTTTGACAGTTTGATGTTCTCTGTTCTGGGCCTCAGTATCACCTACTTCTTTAACAATGCTTTGGCTAGGGCTGTCTGTTCAATGTGAATGCCAAAATTTCATTGCAGACTTATTTGTGGGGGCTGGGAGGGGTGGGGGTTGACTGACTCAACCAATTCAAAGCTTCTATCTGGAGGCTAAGGCAGAAGGATCACAAGTTCAAAACCAGCCTCATAACTTAAAAATTTATTTTTAAAAAAAGAGCTGGAGATTTGGCTCAGTGGTGAAGCGCTCTTGGAATCAATACCTTGTATCAAAAGCAAAATAATAATAATAATAATAATAATAATAATAATAATAAATAAACAAACAAAAAACAAAACAAGAAAAGGGCTGTGGATGTACCTCTGTGGTAGAGGATTTGCCAGGCAAGCAAGAGGCTCTGGGTTCACCCCTCCCACCAAAACAAAGACATAAATAAATAAAAGCAAAAATTACACATGTCCAAGCCTGTAGTGGGCAAGCCTGTAATCCCAGTGACTCAGGAGGCTGAGGCAGGGGGATCAAGGGCAGCCTCGGCACTTTAAGATCTGCCTCAAAACAAAAAGGACTGGGTGTATTTCAGTGGTAAAGTGCCTTTGGGTTCAATTCTGAGTGCTGCAAAAAGAAACAAACAAAAAAATATATTGGCCAGTGACGGGTTCTTGTGCCCCAGCTTTCGAGCCCTTGAAGGACCAACAGAACCTTCCCAGTATGACCTCAGACCTCCAGAGGAAAGGAACCCAGGGGTCTGTGGAGCCACCGCCCCGCACAGTGGCAGGGGGCATCCGACCCATCATGTTAACGATTGTCCTCCGGGCCCTCAGAGGAGCCTCCTGGGAGAGTCTCCTGGCTCTTTGGCTCTTCGCTCTGGGAACCCACCTGGGCCGCAGTTCCCACCTCCTGCCTGCCAGGTTGCACCCTGACCTCTCCCCTCCACCACCTGGTCCCTTCCCACACTCAGCCCTCTCCCGCCCCCTATGGGGTGCCCCAGTCCCAGGTGTCCCCCTTGGCTCCCAGGCTCCAAGACAATCCTCCCCCACTCTGTCCCCAGGGTGGCTCCTCAGTGGGGGGCCAGGAACTCGCCCCCCCCCCGCCCCCAGCTCTGGGGCTCCCCGCCCTGCCTCCTCACCCACCCTGCCTCCCCACCCAGAGGCGGGGCTTCCTTCCCCTCCGCCCCCCCCTCTGGAATTCCTGCTGGAACCTACATCGCCCTCCCGCTCCAGACTGGGCTGGGTGTGCAAGCGAGTGTGCACTCCACTGAACACGGGGTTGCGGGGAGTCGCGGCTGCGCTGGGTCCCTCTCAGCGGTGCATGAAGGTGCACACATGCATATTTGTGCATCCCACTTTGTGCCTATGCAGGTGTGTAATTGTTTGTGCACACACACTCAGTGACGCTTGGGGAAACTTTTCTGGAAATCCTGGGCTGGCAGTTTAAATATAAAGAGGCTTTGTTTAATGCCAGAAGCATTTTCCCCAAGTTCCCAGAGTGGGAACCTTCACCTGCTTGCCCCTCCCTTAGAGACCAGGAGGCCAAGGCTTGCTGGGGGTGGGGGGCAGAGTGAGTGGGGAGAGATGACTGGTTAAGAGATTTTATTTTCCAAGGTTCTTCCCCATCGCCCCCAGACTTCAAACCTCCCCGGGTCTCTGTCCCTCCAGGCGCTGTTTAACTTTGAATCTTTCCTCTTCGAATATCTGGGAGTGTTAAAATGATGCCAACATCATTCTGGCAGTGGAATTCAAGTTAAAAGCGGCCAGAATCTGGAATGCTGAAAAGCTAGGGGATGCGGTAGGGGAGGGTGATTGGGGCAAAGCAAGGAAATTGAGAGCAAGGGGAGTAGGGTGACCATAGGAGCAGCTGTCCTCACCGTTAACTGCTTTTCACTGAGGGCGATGACACCTGTCTGATGAGGTTGTTTGGAGTTTCTTTCCTGTACTATAGATCTGATGCCTAGGACTGTCTGCTCAACAAAGGTGCTAACAAATTGATCACTTCATTGGGTTTTTATGAGCAGGATAGGAATAAGGTATAAAAGCATGCACATTGGGGTTCTGGGTCGGTGTCCTGGCCACACAGTTTTCTGGTAGTATCATTCCATGCAAATTTCTGCATTCCTCTTTCCTTGTCAGTAAAGTAGAGCCAATAATGGTTACATCTCTCCCAGAGTTATTCTAAGGATTAAATGAGTTAATTTACATAAGCACTAGAACAATACCTGGCACATATTAGTGTTGTGTATGTTTCCCTTTTATTATTGGCATCACCTGTAATTATTTGCCCCTCCCTCACACTAAGAATGTTTTATATATTTGCACATTTTTAAATGTTTGGGCAAGGAGAGAACACTTTTATTTTAGGATGCATGAAATGGAATTCAAGGGTCAGTGTCCATAAATAAAGTTTTATTGGCACACAGCCGCACCCATTTGTGGATGGTTTCCTACTGGGAAGGCAGTTAAATCCTTTTGATGGAGACCTTATGGCCCCCAAAGCCAAACATATTTACTATCTGGTTGTTAGAGGAAAAGTTTGCCGAGCCCTGCTGGACAATATCGCCTCCATGAGTGCAGGGAGCTTTGCCTGTGTGATCATTAGCATATCCCCCTGCACCTGGAACAGTGCCTGGAACATAATGCATACCCAGTAAGTATTTGTTGCATGAATGAGTTTGGCCCTAGGCAGTGGTGGAGCTGTGGCTCTCACATGCCTGAGCTTGGCATGGGAGACCATAGTGATTCCAGCAGGTGCTCTTTTGGAGATCCAGAAGAGGGAATCTGTCTCCTACCTGTATGGGCCACCATCTGCTGCAGTCCGGCTGGCTGGGCAAACTAACTGGGGGGTGACGAGGAACTTGTGTAGATTGATACAGCAGGAGTGGGAGCAGTTTATTGTAGGACAGGAGGGGTATATATACATTACACACAGCTTATCTTAATTAACATAAACTAGATACAGCAGTCAACCAATAAGGAATCTCCACACTTAATGGCTCGCTGGTGTTACTTCACAAACCATTCCCTCTGGCTAAATGCCAGGCGCCATCCTGACTTGTTTATAGACCCTAACATTTCCCCTTTTTGTTTAATTTAAATAACGACCATAGTGGTTTTTACACAAACACCATAAATAATCTGCTACAAGCAGAAGGGGAGGATACAAAATGCCACAATACCAAGCCAATTGATGGCTCCATGCAAGAAGCCCTTGGAAAAATTATACCAGCAATGACACTGTTAGCAAAGATACCGAGTTACAATTTGTTGTAGATTACAGTTTGTTGTCTCAGTCCAGGTAAAGCAGTGTCTCAATAGATTAACTCACAGTCCAGGTAAATCACAGTCCAGGTAAGTTATGCAGGCAGCTAGCTTAAATCACAGTCCAGGTAAGTTCTGCAGGCAGCTAGCTTGATCTGAAGTCTTGTCTGGTTCTCAGCAACACTGGAAATTCTTCCACCCTCATCCTCACTGGCACTGGGATGAAGGCAGGAACTCTGGCAATGATGTTAAAGAAAATCCTGTAGTATTCCAGTAGGCACTAACAACTTTCTGAACAATTTAGTACATTATCTTAAGGTTTTTTTTTTTTTTTACATTTGAAATAAGCCTTAATGGTGCTAATTATTCATCAGCCTCCAAGTGTGGGTTAACCATTGTAGTTACTGGCCTTGGAAATGATCAAACTTCAGGGACAGGGGCCATCTTCCACCTGCATCATCATGGGCAGCCCCAGATGGCCCCAGGGAGAGTCCGGGGAGTGTTCCTGACTCAAATTGCCACTGGGCACAGGGAGCAAGAGCCTGCAAGACTGTGCCTCCGGGTTTGGATTTGGGCTCTCACAGTGGCTCCCCGGGTGGGGGGTGGGGAAGAGCTGGCTGCCACCGCTTGAAAAGTCCTTGCTGCACCATGACCAGCTCGAGCACGTGGCAGCCGCCACGCTGATTCACGCACCCTCCGGTAACGGTAACGAAAAGTAATAGCCTTTTGCTGCAACTTTTTTCCTGATAATCCTTCCTCCTCTGAACTTTCTTCTTTCTGACTAGAGTTCCTGGGCTTCCATCAACACATGCCCTAACTATTCTTGGTTCCACTGAGGTGCCTCTTTCCCTTATCAATTTAATTAACACCCCTTCCATATTTTCATCACAAAGACAATACAATACACTGAGACAAAACAAGACACAAACATACTGCATCAATCCTCTCCATTTTTTCAAAATGGCCATTTTCCTCTCGGCCTATCTAGGGATGAGCAGATTTGCTCCCGTCCTATCTATGGACGGGCAGCTTTTTTTCTCGTCACTTACCCCCGAGTGTCCCAGGGCTCCCTGTATGGGCCACCATCTGCTGCAGTCCGGCTGGCTGGGCAAACTAACTGGGGGGTGACGAGGAACTTGTGTAGATTGATACAGCAGGAGTGGGAGCCGTTTCTTGTAGGACAGTAGTGGTATATATACATTACACACAGCTTATCTTAATTAACATAAACTAGATACAGCAGTCAACCAATAAGGAATCTCCACACTTAATGGCTCACTGGTGTTACTTCACAAACCACTCCCTCTGGCAAAATGCCAGGCACCATCCTGACTTGTTTACAGACCCTAACATACCCCTACCTTCTCAGAGGTGACCAAGGAATCAGACCGCTGCAGGTAAGCAACAGCTGCCCACTTTAGCCTTGCTTTAGGTTAGGCACTTACCTGGCTCAGGTAGGTGCCTTTCTATAAGCCCAAATGCATGAGTCAGCTGGTCACCAGCAGTAGGTGTGTGTTCTCATGCCTTCACTTCCACTGTGGCAGTATGGGAGCAGGAAGGAGTTGGGAAATGACTTCCCTGACCTTCCTAGGTGGGACGCTCTCTGAAGAGGAGGTTTGGGGGACAGCCCTTCCTTTCCTTGTGCCCAAGGATCCCTGAAACCATTAGCCATGATGAGATTCCTCTGGGCCCTGTCAAGAGGCTTTACAAGGATCCTAGTGAAAGGTTCTTGTGAACATGGCTAGGGGAAAAACAGTTACTCCCCACATGAGAACAAGCTGGTGTGCAGCTCAGTGGTAGAGTGACCCTGAGTTCAATCCCCAGTATTGCAAAACAAAACCCTCTCCTCAAACCCCAAATAAACATGAGATCAAGCAGGCAATGCAGACAATGCCTGACATTTAGGAAGTGGTAGGTGCCCCAGGTTGGCTGGCCCACTCACGCTGGTTGCTGGTCAATATAGAGGTTTGGAGAAGGAGGTAGCTCTTTCTCACTGACCTTGAGACTGCCAGGACAGCCAGACCTGCTGGCAGACATAGTGTCATTGTGTGAACTCTGAATGAAGTCACCATTAGGGAGTGAGGGGTGGCAAGCTGAGTGATGGAGAGACAGCTTGTGTCCCTCATCATATTACTTGAAACCCTGAATCCTCCAGAGTCTGAACCTGAAACTACAATTCTTTTTGCTCAAGCCAGATTTTGAAAAATCATTTACAATAGAAAAATTCCGATTTGTGGTCACTGTCATCCCTGTGTGTCCACTCCGAGGCTCCTGAGCCCAGGAGGCACAATGCACTGATTAAGGTGGGCTTTCTACTGGGGCAGAAGGCCATTCAGAATGTTCAGAGATGGAAGTCTGGACTGGGGTGCAGCTCAGTGATAGAGCACTTGCTTAGCAAGGGATGGAGTTGGGAGAGTGAGCCACAAACCTGCCTGACATGTCTAGTGTCTGTTGTTCCTGATGACACCTCTGAGCATCCCTTTCTCAATTCTCAGATGTCCTGAAGGGGGCCAACAGAACCCCAGCACCCCTGAGCATCAGACAGAGCCGCAGATCAGCAGGGCCTGCAGCCTTCTATCCTGGAGGCTCAATATAGCCTCCTGGCCCCTTCACTCTTGCCGGTAGCTTTGACCTCCTTCCTACTAAGGTGCCCCTTCCTTCTGGCAACCACTATTCCAAGGAAAGCAGTGCATAAAAGGAAGGCAGAGCCAGGCACAGATCTGTAATCTCAGGGGCTGAGGATGGAGGAATGCAAGTTCAAGGCCAGGCTTAGAAATTTAGTGAGGCCCTAAGTAACTTAGTGAGAGCTTGTCTTAAAATAAAATAAATAAATCAATAAAAAGGGCTGGGGATTTAGCTCAGTGGTTAAGTACTCCTGGGTTTAATCCCCAGTATTAAAAAACAAAACCCAAAACAACACCCCCCCAAGACAAAAACAAACAAACAAAAACAGGGAGACAGGACTGGGTAAGATAAACAAAGAACCGAGTCTCTATCCTAGGGCAAGTGACTTCTTGAGCCTCAGCTTCACTCCTGTAAAATGGGACCCTCTTAGCCTCCCTGCCTGTTCACCATATGACATTTCTTTCGAGGAGTCAGAACTTCTCTCCTGAGGTGCAAATACCTAAATACTGGGGGCTTTTCCTGACATGCTGGATACGAGGGCAGGCCTGTAACCCTATAGGAACTTTCTTAATTAGGAGGGGCTTAGGTCTAGTTGGAGGGGGGTAGAAGTTACCTAGGAAATTTGACTTGAAGCTCTGTCTCTGCAAGATTGAGACAACATTGGTTCCACAACAAAGAAAGTCCCCCCCAAAAAATGTAAAATTTTTTCTTCTATTGGGAGCATATGAAAATCTGTGTACTATTTTCTGCATGTTAAAAATCTTTCAACTAGCTGGACACATGGCACATACATGTAATTCCAGCAGCTCTGGAGGCTGGGGCAGGAGGATCATGAGTTCAAATCCAGCCTTAGCAATGGTGAGGCACTAAGCAACTCAAGTGAGATCCGGTCTCTAAATTAAATGCAAAATAGGGCTGGGGATGTTACTCATTGGTCGAGTGCCCCTAAGTTCAATGCTTGGTACACCCTCTCAAAATCTTTCCACTAGGGGCTGTGGGTGTAGCTCAGTGGTAAAGCACTTGCTTAGCACATGTGAAGCACTGGGTTTCAATCCTCAGCACCACATAAACTTAAATAAATTAAATAAAGGTATTGTGTCCATCTACATCTAATTTTTTTTTTTTAATTTTTTGACTTAAACAAAAGGTTTTGGGGATTGATGGAGATTTGGAAAAAGGGTATCTGCCCCCATCCCATTGACACCTGATACAATTGTCTGTGGTTCTAAGATATCATCTTTATCTCCATCTCTAGCTTAACCTCCACATCTATCTAGCAGTTTATATATCCATCCATCTAAATCGATACATCAATGCTATGCTTCAGGCAAAGTGTAGAAGCTGGAATTAACTAGCTGGAGAGAGGAAATTTTCCAACTTTGGATGGAGATTCACCTGGATTTCAATCCTGGCTTTATCCCTTAAGGGCTGTGTGACTTTGGATTAGGGACATAATTAGCCTTCCTGAGCCTCAGTTTTGTTACATGTAAAATGGAATTTATAACAGCACAGTGGGCATCAGCTTAGTTGTGTAGGGAGATCTCTCTGTAGGGCATCAGGTGGGGCACTGGGAGAAAAGTGTGGGGAGGAGGAGGTTGTCCTTCCCTTAGCCCAGAGGATGCTGCCTATCAATTTGCCCACTTCAGACCCAGGCGAGGTTTCTGTGAAACACGGGGCAGGGGAGTTCTGTTGGCTTTTTGAGAAAGGCTTGGCGTCTCAAGAGTAGTCAGTGTCCCCTCGGGCCACTGTGGGGAGCCTGAGCCAGGAGGCGCACTGGGTGTGGTGAGTGCATTGGGCGTGGCCTGCAAGTGCAGGGTGGGGCTGTGGCTCTGGCCCCGCCCTATGCTCACAGGCCACACCCCTACCCCACCACTCAGGTCACGCCCTGGCCCAGCTCCAGCACGCAGTTCTGGGAGGTCGCTGGTGGCTCCTTGGGCAGTAGGGAACCCTGTGAGCAGAAAGGTCAGGGGCATGGAACACCTCAATGGATTCAATGGACAAAGGTTCCTACTTCCTCAGGACCACCCCTGCATCTCAGGCACAGCGACGAAGACCCAAGCGCTGAGTGCTCTGAGGCTGAACCAGATGAACCTGCCCACCAGGATGGGGAGGTGGCCAGCTATCGGCCTGGGGCCCTCTTTCACTTAAAAACAATTAAACTGCAAAACCTGGTTTTCAACATTTTCCTGTCTCCTTTTGCAAGGGAAGGAGTGCCCTTGCCTTCTCCCATTTTATCAGTTTGGCCCCTGAGTCCAGAAAGTTTCTGACCACCCCCCCACTCACCTTACTCCCTCCCAGAGAAGAGAGATCTAGAATGTGCCATGAGGCAGTGTATCTAGTGAATCCACTGTGTCCCTTGGCTTGCCCCTCCCCCATTGGAAGTTCCACCAGGCAGGAGACCTTTTTGCTTTGCCCAGCTGCATCCACTAGCACCTGGCCCAGGGCCTGTCCTAGGAGAGGTCAGTAAACATTCCTTAGGTGAAGAACACAAACTTTAAATTTACAGAGAGTAAGAGGTGATTTTTTTAATTACTGTTCTATGTCCTTGGCTCCTATGCTCCTCACAGCTGCCCTACAAGGTGGGAACAAGCATGTCCTCATTTTCAAAGATGAGGGAACTGAGTTAAATAAAAATGAACTTAACTTACTGGAGGCAGAGAAGCTGAGAAAGGAATGACATCCGTTCTCATTCAGCAAACTCAGGATGCCAGGGCCCCTCCTTGGACCCCTCTTCCAACATTTCCTTGGTACCTGATGTTGGACTTGAGAATGTTAGCTTCAAAGATCAGCTCTACCATTTGTTGATACTGTGACCTTCTGCAACTCTTTCCCAGACATCAGTTTCCCCATGGGCCTTGGTGAGGGGGTGCCTGATCTTTCCTTCTCTGCCCACAAGCCCTTTAGGAATCCTTTCCTTGGATGGAAGGCAGCTCTGCTCCCAGGGACAGGAGAAGGTTTGGGGTGCAAACAGAGACTTCCTGAATCCTCCCCTCACTCCTGCTGTGGCTCTGGCTCTGGACAGGGGCTCCAGGGCCTCTCCCAGTGGGTGCTGGAGGCCAGAGCTGCCTTTGTCTCCCCCAGGAGGCCAGCCAGCCCCTGCCCATGCCTGGGAGATGTTTTTTTTTTTTTTTTTTTTCCCTGAGTGTTGCATCTGGGACCGTTTATAACAGGAAAAAAAGAGAATGACCAGGCCAGCCAGCTGGAAAATAAACAGACTTAAAAAGAAAATGGCTAGGCCTGTTCTTCTCCTGTGGAGGCTTTGGTTAAGCAGAAAGTTTTAGTTCCTTTCTGAAAGGCATTTGGGCTTTTGAAGTCCCCTGCAGGCGCTCTCTCTGGCCCCTGGGAAGCCAGGCTCTGGCATGTCCCAATGTGCATGGCCAGGATGGGGCCAGGCCACTCAGAGAAGGCAGCAGCAGGCCCTGGGAAATGTAGCACCAGGCTGGGTCCATTGGGGCCTTGGGCCCCACCCACTCTGCTCCTCTCCCAGTGGGGCCCAAGCCCCATAACCTCCCTTTAGTGGCCTCTTGCCTGAATTTCCTCTGATCCCTCTGGCTTTAAATGCTGGCTGGGTGCCATTTCAGCCAGATGGTGGGAATGGACTGCTTCTTCATTCAGAGAACCAGAGAGATTTTGCAAACAGGGAGACTGAGGCAGAGAGGGCTTACCCCAGGCCATTCAGGAAACCTAAACATACTGAGTTGTCATTGTCCTGTAAATGTGAACAACAGCTACCATTTCTTAAGCACATATAATATGGAAGGATGAAGTTGATGAATCCAGGAATTCACCTGGCAGAGAAAACCCAGCGATCTGTCTCTCAAGGACACTGCCTGGCTAGCTCTCTTATAGTCTTATTTAGTTCCAGTCCTTGCAAATGAGCCTCTTCTTTGTGTGGCCACCCATTGCTAGGGTCTCAGCTATATCTATTACTGATGAAGGAGCACTATCAAAATATATCTAATAGCTGGGCATGGTGGTTCACACCTGCCCAACTACTCTGGAGGCTGAGGCAGGAGGATTGCAAGTTCAAGCCCAGTTTCAGCAACTTAGTTGAGAATCTGTTTCAAAAAAAAAAAAGGGCTGTAGATGTGGCTCAGTGATAGAGTGCCCCTTGGTACCACAAAATTAAAAGGGCTGGGGATGTAGCTCACTGGTAAAGCACTATAATTACCAGTACTGCAAAAAAGGAAAGAAAAAAAATCAACAACAAGCACCTACCAGGTGCAAAGTGTCGTGTGCTAGGCTAGACATGTTCCAGCTTTAGCCCCCTCTCTGCTCTCCACACATCAATGAGCCTGGTCACTGTGGTGCTACCCTTCCAGGGCACCCTCCCCATGACCTACTTCCTCCAACAAGGCAACTAGGCCCTACCTCCTATAATGTCCACTACCTCCTGATGGTTTGTTAAAATATGTAGATTGATTCACTGATAAAGACAGAGCCCTCATGATCCAATCACTCCCCCAAGCACTGCCTCTGAACATTGCTGCTCTGGGGACCAAGCCTTCAAGATAGGAGCCTCTGGGAAAGGTTTCAGGTACAAAGTGCAAAAGCTGGTAAACAGCATGGCTGGGATTCTAATGCAGCCCTCCCTGGTTCTTTACATGATATGAGCCTGTGTGCTATGTGGCAGACCTCTCTGTCCAGTGCCCACCTCTGACCTCTGGGCATTGCCCTGACAGCTACTCCAGTCACCCCTCATTCACTGGGCAGGGAGTAGACACCATGATGAGATGGGGGTATATATCAAAATCTAGGCCTCTGTCCTGAAAGAGCTTTTGGTTTACTTGGGTGGGCCAAGCTTTCTCCCCCTGGTCCTCTTGTCCATGAGAGAGACTTTATGCGACAGTGCTTGAGTGCACTGTATATGGACCCCTCCTCTATATTCCAGCCAGGATGCTGGTCTTTCTCTTGATGACATCACTGCATTCCGAGCATCCGTAGGGCACAGGGAATGTAAAAGGAGCAGTAGACCCAGAGTGAATGAAAGAATTTCCCTCCTTTCTGATGGTGGGTATTGGGTCCCCAAAAGCATTCCATGTGTTCAGCTGAGGCAGGGACCACACATGCAGACACCTCCCTAATATTTTTTCTGGGCCTGTGTACTTAGGAAATTCTTTCTATGACAGTAGAAAGTGGAGGTGCAGGAAAGGGCTATGCACACAGGAAAAAAAAAAGTACCCATGCTGGGTGTAGGGGTACACACCAGTAATATCAGCTACATGGGAGGCTGAGACAGGAGGACTGCAAGTTTGAGGCCAGTCTGGGCAATTTAGGGAGATGCTACTTCAGAATAAAAGGAAACACACAAAAGTTTTAATTTTTCTCAGAATGATCTGAGCCAGTTTGGTGCTTCTTGGTAGATTCAGATAACAGTGTTATAAGAGAGGTTAGAGTCATGTGTGGTCTCCTGCTGCCCTACAACCTCTCTATCAGGTGATAGTGAAGGCAAATGTTAGACCAAATTTGCTACACAAGTTGACAGTCATAAAACACAGACATTCATCAGCAAAGTGGGGTCTTTTTTTTGGTGTGTGTGTATGTTGGGAATTGAACTCAGGGGCTCTCAACCACTGAGTCACATCCCCAGCCCTATTTTGTATTTTATTAACAGACAGGGTCTCACTGAGTTGATTAGTGCCTCGCCATTGCTGAGGCTGGCTTTTTGAATTCACGATCCTCTTGCCTCAGCCTCCTGAGCTGCTGGGATTACAGGCATGTGCCTCTGTGCCTGGCAAAAGTGGGGTCATTTTAAAGATAAAACAGGACCTAAAGTAGTTTCAACAGCTCAATGAAGTCCCAGCTCCATGTTTCAGGCTATCTGCCCCCTCCCCAGTGTGAGGAGCCCATCACATTCCTAGGCAGGCTTTGGTGTCCTCAGAATTTCTACTCATCGCTGGACACAGGATGGCCTGGGGGTGGAGCTGTGTGTGTAGGGGTTGTGAAGTTACCCCAGCCTCACCTGCATGCAAGGTAGAGAGCATTCTAGACTCTGTTTGTTAAACCATACCTCAAAGGCCTTGGACGTCACCAATGAGAGCCCATTTTTAAATCTACCACATTTTTGTTTGTTTGTTTTCTAATGTGATAATTAAATTTATTGGTGGCTGAATGATCTACTCAAGACCAAAGGACATGTGACTAGTCTTGGAATGTGTCCACTGCCTGCTGGGGCTGTCTGCCTGTGCACTCTGAGTCAAAGCTTATAATTCCAGGCCTCATATCACATTTATTATATTGAATTTTTAAAAAAATTTGTTTTAAAATTAAAGAAAAGACTGATGGGTACAGGGGTACATGCTGGTAATCCCAACTACATGGAAGGCTGAGGCAGGAGGATTGCAAGTTTGAGACCAGTCAGGGCAATTAGGGAGATGCTACTTCAGAATAAAAGATAAAAAGGATGGGGGAATGTAGCTGAGTGTAGCGTGCCCCGGGGTCCGATCCCTAGTACTGGGGGAAAAAATGAAAGCCAGTAACCAACATTGTAACAGAGAACAAAGCCACAAGTGAACCAGAGTCCAGCATCCGCAGGCTCCAGTGTGCAGCAGCCCACCAAGGGCAGCTGAAGGTGGTTGGGGCAGAGGCTCCTGGGGCCAGGGCCAGGAGTTTCAAGCTCTCTGAGGGTGTGAATCCACCAGGGACTCTCCCAACGAGTTGGTTACCTTGCTGCCTTGTGGGTGTTCCCTGTAAATACTGGTGATGCTTGAAGAACTAAATAATTATAATAATGATGATAAAATAGAGATGGCTTTCCCAGCTGAACAGAAACTGGAGAAGACAAGGAGGTTCCCACACACTACTTATTGTTTTTGGCACCAGGCTCCTGCAGCCCCAGGGAGGCAGATGTCTGGGTCTGCTGCTGGCCTCTTTGAGTTGTGGTCATGGGGGGGGGGGGACAATGGGGAACCTCTGGGGAATTTCAGAAGCATCTGAAGGGATTTTTCTCCCCCAAAATTGCAGGCTGATAACTAGAAGCAAAGAAGGGGATACTCTCTTCTCTCTTGCCTTACCCTCTTGTGAATGCCTATAAACTTCAAGACCAGCTGGGTGTTGTGGCACATACCTGTAATCTCAGTGACTGTGGAGGCAGATGCAGGAGGATTGCATGTTTGAGGCCGGCCCAGGCAATTTAGTGAGATCCTGTCTTAAAATAAAAGAAAAGGTGCTGGGGTTGCAGCTCAGTGGCAAAGTGCTGATGTAGGGAGAGGTCCCGGGTTCAACCCCTATGACCACAAAAATTGAAAAGAAGGAGAAGCCAAAACCTCAAGATGAGGAGGCTGAGGCAGGTGGATTGCAACTTTGAAGCCAGTCTCAGGAACATAGGGAGGCCCTGTTTCAAAATTAAAAACAAAAAGGACTGGGAAGGTAGCTCAATGGTAAAGTGCCACTTGTTTCAAACCCCAGTACCAGAAGAAAAACCCCCATCAACAACAACAATACAACCTCAAGACCAGGTTCCTGGGGAAGAAACACTCAATCTGCCCAGACACTGGCATACTGGGAAAGAAGCAGCCAGATCCATCCTCGTGGGTGGCTGCATGTGTTGCATCTGGCTACCCGACAGATTCAAGAAGAGTGCATGGCCATTGCTTCCTTACTGCCCTCTTGACAGGATGCCCAGGGAAACGTGGATTCCACAGATAGATGTATCATTAAATGAAACAAAAACGCACAATGCTGAGGCTCTGGGTTCAATCTCAAGCACAAGTGCACAGAAAGCATACTGTCTCCTTGGTAGACCTAAAGCAGTAATCTTCTACAAAGCAAACACAAGTCTCAAGAGTACATGAGATGGGGGAGTGTCTGAATGAAAGGAGGGAATTTACAGTTATGTGGTTGGCTCTCTCTAAAATGGCGTTGACCTTGGCTGTGGTGAAGGTGAGATATGGGAAAGGAAGAGAGGGAAGTAAGGCCCGGTAACAGCTGTCTCGTGGCCTCTTTCTAGGCCAGACAGGCAGTGCTTACTGACATGAAATTCTCAGGACAATCTCATGAGATCTGTGCTATCAATACTCCCATTTTGCAGATGAGAAACTATAAACACAGACAGCCCTTTGCTTGAGGTTCTCCAGTGAGGCAATGAGGAAGATGGATTGGAAAGGGGATGGGATTGGTTATAATGCCTCCTTTGGTTCTTTGCGGGAGCTGTGACAACTTTTCACTGCAAACAACCAGCTTCCTCTCACCTCAGGCCCTTTGCATGTACTATACATTCTATCCTTTTCCTTGACTCCTTCCTTCTCTTCCTTCAGCATGTTAGCCAAACCACTTTTGACCCTTATTTTTCTGGCTTCATTTGTATTATCTTTTTTTTCTTAGGATTTGTTCAAAACTGTTTAAATCATTATTCTCATGATCTTCTATTAAAAGTTAGTCTTAGGGCTAACTTTTAATACCGCTAAGCCACAACCCCCCCTCCCTTAGGGGCTGGGGTTGTAGCGATAGAATGCCTGACTAGCATGTGTGAAGCCCTGGGTTTTATCCTCAGAACCACATAAAAATAAATAAATAAAATAAAGGTATTGTGTCCAACTACAACTAAAAAATATATTTTTTTTAAAAAAAGTTACCCTTAGCTGGGTGTGATGGCACACGCCTGTAATCCCAGCAACTAGGGAGGCTGAGGCAGGAGGATTGCAAGTTCAAAGCCAGCCTCAGCAAAAGCGAGGCACTAAGCGACTCAGTGGGACCCTGTCTCTAAATGAAATACAAAACAGGGCTGAGGATGTGGCTCAGTGGTGGAGAGCCCCTGAGTTTAACCCCTGGTATCCATCTCCCCAACAAAATCCTCAAAAAAAAAAAAAAAAAAGACTTTTTCATCACCCTAGCAAACAAGCCCCAGCAGGGAAGAGTTGTAATCCTTCTGCATTGTTGTACCCTCAATCTTGGCACACAGTAGGCACACAATCAATAAATAAATGTTGAATAAACAAGTGAACCAAGGAAGTTATAAAGCTTTCTCCCCAAAATGACTGATTCTCAGGGGCTGATGCAAGTTTTCCCCACAGAGAGTGAGACTTTCAAGTAATTAACCAGCAAGCAAAAGTTGCAAATTTCAGATTGCATATATCCAAGTGACAGGTATCATTTAATGTAAGTGTGCATGTGTGTGTGCACATACAAGTAGAAATATGTAGGGGAGAAGGTGGTCACTGGGTCACTTACTGAAAGCATCTTTTTTTTTTTTAACTGGTATTGGGACTTGAATCCAAAGATGCTCTACCACTGAGCTCCATTCCTAGCCTTTGTGTTTTATTTTGAGACAGTATCTCCCTAAGTTGCCCAGGCTGGTCTTGAATTTATGCCCCTTTTGTCTCAGCTGCCCTGATAACTGGGATTACAGGCATGTGCCACTGTGCCTGGCTTGCAAAGCATCTCTTAAAAGACTCTGGGAACTCTTCAGGATCTAATTTAGAGGCCACAAAGGGAACTCTAACATAGGATTTTGTTGGGGGTGGGGGGTGGATACCAGGGATTGAACTCAGGGGCACTCAACCACTGTGTCACATCCCCGGCTTTATTTTGTATTTTATTTAGAGTCAGGGTCTCACTGAGTAGCTTAGCACCTCGCTTTTGCTGAGGCTGACTTTGAACTTGCAATCCTCTTGCCTCCGCCTCCTGAGCCGCTGGGATTACAGATGTGTGCCCTGCGCCGGGCTCTACAGTTTTACAGGTTTGTTTTTGTTGCTGACTGGACTCTTGCATTCACCAGATCGCTCTGGATGATACACTTGCCTCTTCTTGGAAATTCAGAGCAGCAGCCTCACTTGCTCCATGTTCAGAGACACATTCTCAAGATGCATCATTTGGGAGTATGGCAGCTCTTTGGCTTCCCCTCCTCCATCCACATGACGACTGAGGGAAAATGCCTATTTATGTGAGCAAGTCTTCTTTGTTTTCAAAATCATCAACTTGTAATCTTTCTTGCATTTATGATGTTGGTTTCTTACAGTTTACTCTGGGTTTCCCAACCACTTCTCTGAGCAGGGCAGAAGAAGTTGCCTCCTCTAAATCTTGATCCACCTAAAGCAGATGAAATTGAGGTCAGAAAATGCCTTTTAAGTGTTATAATTGCCATGTGCGGTGGCACAGACTTGTAATCCTAGCAGCTCAGTAGGCTGAGGCAAGAGGATCACAAGTTCAAAGCCAGCCTCAGCAAAAGCAAGGCACTAAGCAACTCAGTGAGACCCTGTCTCTAAAGAAAATATAAAATAGGGCTGGAGATATGGCTCAGTGGTAGAGTGCCCCTGGGTTCAATCTCCAGTACAAAAAATTTATTGTTTCTATTATTATTATTATTATTATTATTATTATTATTATTATTATTATTAGCATTGTGGATTGAACCCAGGAGCACTCTACCACCAAGCTACATATATAGTCTTTTTCATTTTTTTTTTATTTTTGAGATAGGGCCTTGATAGATTGCACAGGCTGGCCTCAAACTTGAGATCTTCTTGCCTCAGCCTCCTCAGTTGCTGGAATAACAGGCATGCACCTTGGGCCAAAGGGACCTTTTTAACAAGGGAGGGGCCCTAAACCTTGGATTCCCTGCTGGAGGTAGGCAGATGCTGTAAAATACATCACCTGAAAATGACTTTCTGGTACAGAGTCACCATATTGGTGAGAAGTAAGGCCCAGGCTTCAACAAATGTCCCTTGAGACCCTTCAGGTATGAATCCAAGCTCAACAGGGCTAGGGTAGTAAGAGGGATAGTACTGGTTTTTTGCAGCTCTGAGATTTTCCTTATAACAACATTTTTCTGGAAGGAGTTTAAAATGAAACAAGCTTTAGAGAAAACAGGAGAAACGAGGCAGGAGGAGGTCGAGCTCCCTCAGCACCCTGGTGCACCCTGACTGTAGCTGACAGGGGCACAACAGCCAGGTCTTGGGTGGGGGCGGGGTGAGGGCCTCTGCACCCTGACTGTAGCTGACAGAGACACAGCTGCCAGGTCTGGAGTGGGGGCGGGGTGAGGGTCTAGTCGCAAACATGCTTCAGAGCAGTGCGGGCAACTCATCCAAAAAAAAAAAAATTGTGTTCTGCTCCAGGACCCTCATCCTTGAGGATTAGTTCCAAAAGGTCTTTGGTCATCCCTGCCACCCCCCACCCTCCCAATTTCCCCCGCGCCCCTCCCAGTCCATTCTGTTACCTCCACCTCCGGCCTCTGAGCCTCCCGCAGTTCCCTTAGGACAGAGAAAGGGCAGAGGCACTGGCGCCCCTTCCCGCCAGATGACCCCCTCCTTTCATCCAACACAACCCATCCCCACCTCGCTCCTTTTGTTTGCCACTTCTCTCCTGGATGGGTATGATCTGCAGTTTCCACACCCCCCCCCCCCCCAGCAAGGGCTGGCCCTCTCTCCGTGGGCCTCGATCCCAGGCGCCAGTGGGGGGGGGGGCGGCTGGTTCGGCCCCTCCTTCCTGGCTCTTTCCCAGTTGCCTAGCAAACTCTGCCCTCTCCTGGGCCCTTGGCACTCTTCAGTCTAACCCTGGCCATCCCTGGCTGCAGGAGGTGGATCCTTGGAAATGTTGGACATTCTCGGACTCATGACCTGGGGAGGGTGGTGGCTGAGGGTGGCAACCATATTCCGGAGAAGGGGAGGACCTCGGGGTCTAGGTCTTACTTAGTGGATGACAGGCTAAGGCCTGTCCGGGTATCCTCATGCTTGGTCTCTTCTGTTGGTGTGTTTGCCTGGACATTGCATTTCCCCTGTCACCCCACTGTATCTCGGAGAAGGCGTTGGGCGCATGCGCAGGGCCCCCCTGCCTAAGGCCTTTCTCCGCATCCGCAGGCCTGCTCTCCCTAGCAGCAGGGGTGCGGGGTGGCATCTACCTCAGCAATCAGACCAGCATGGGGTTGGCGAGCAGGGCCCTTCAGGACTGCAGAAGCTAGCTGAGGGGAGCGCAGGCAGGCTGGTGGGCAGGCGGAACCGTGGAGTGCGGGCACCCTGCTTGGGGCAGCGCCGCTTCTGGGCTGGTCCAGCGCTGCTCTCGGAGGCAGCGTTCCCCACCCCCCCCCCCCCCCCCCCCCCCGTGAAAGGTTGCCCTGGGTAACTCGACTCTGAGGGGACACAGCCCTCCCCTCTCCAAGTGGCAACTTATCCATCCCCGAGATTGATAACCTCCAGCCCTGCTCCGTGCACCCGCTTAGCTCTCCAGGCTCAAGGCGCTCAGGCCCAAGGTGGCGCCACTTGCCTGGGAGGGGGAGATGTGGGGGCCTCTCCCCTACTCGGGACCTGGAAGCCTGCAGCTGGCGGGGGTGGTGGACGCTTCAAAGTAAAGGTTTAGGGGAGCCGCCCAGGGAAGACTTTCCTTAAGCATGTGCCCTTCCAGGACCCCAGGACCTGCTAGGAGATCTGAGCCTCAACTAGTTCAAGAACTACAGGGACTTGAGGCTTACCCTGGCAAAACTTTGTGGAAAGTAGCAACTGGTTTATTTTTGCCAACCTCGGAGGGAAGGGGTGCTACTGCAGTTTTCCTGAGATAAGGTGTTAGAGTCACAGCCTGGAAGTGCGCACCAGGCTCAAGAACCCTACAAATGAGGGTATAGGCTAGCCCAGTGGTGTAAGCATTTGTTGGATGTGGGGTAAAAGTGGTCTTGGAAAACCAACCCATAGTCAAAAGTCAATTGAGAGGGAACAGCTAGGTCTGAGGATAATTCTAGTGTGTGGGGCACAAGAAGCAATCGTAGGGTAGCTAACCTGTTTGCTCCCCCATTCTTTTAATTTTTGCAGTTTATAAAGCTAATGCATCTGGGTGAGCTTGACAGCCCTAGTAGGCCTTCTGTTCCCTCTTCCCTACCCCATGCAGCCAGAGCCCGCCCTGCAAGCCAGTGCAGTGCCCACGACCCCGCAGTGCCTGCTGCAGCCACGCCACAGTCCGGTTTTGCTGGCTACCAAGCCAGCGCTGTCCATCGCTCAGTGCTGTTGGCCCTCTCTCTGTCTGATCCGAGCTGGAGCAGTGCAGGCCGCCCCACAGGATCAGAGCGTTCCACTGCTGGGACTCTGCTCCTCACATCCTCCTGCTGGGACCCAGCTACATTTCCAGCCAAGCCTGGCTTTATTATGTGTTTCTGCAGTGCAGCCCCAGCAGCCGGATTGGGAGGAGGAGAGCCAGCGACCACAAGGAAGACAGGAGGCCTGCAAACTTTGCACAAAAATCCGGCAAGGGGCAGAGGAGGAGGAGAAGGAGGAGGAGGGTGAGGGTGGTGGGGGGTGGGGGAGAGAGGGACGGGCCCTAGGGGCCGGGGCCGGCTGGGGGTAGGGAGGAGGAGGGGGGCGTGTTTTTTTGTTTTTTTTGCATAACTGGGCTCGGCCACTCACCGCAAGGACCCCCGCTGGGACCGGGAGCCCTCAGCTTCTGCATTGCAACAAGCAGGGCCCCCCCGGCGTGCCCTGGGCCTTCCCCCTCCCCCCCCAGAGAGGCCGCCCTGGACGGGCGGTCCGCAGCCACCAACCCAGCTGCAAAAAGAGTTTCCGAGAGGCAGGCGGAGAAGGGGGAGGAGGGCTGTTACCTCTGTTGACCGGTGATGAGTCCTTGCTTCCCCAGTGTTGAAGAATAACACCAAAGAAGCACGCCGAGGCAAGGTCAGAGTAGAAATTAGAAGTTTATTAAAGGACAGCAGAAAAGACTTCTCCCGGAGGAAGAAGGGGACCCAAGAGGTGGAATCCATGGAAGTGCGGTTGTTTCCCCTTTTTTTAGTTTTGGTGATGGAATGTAGGTGGGAAGGCCCGAGGGGTGGGACACAGGTGGGCCAAAGAAGTAATCTGGTCAGGAAGGACTTCTGAGTCAGCACCTTTTTGCTGGGGGCTGTTCATTAACATTTCTTTGAGGTGGACTTTGGCCTAGGGCCTTTTCGGGACTTCATTAACATTCCATGAGTTGTCCTGTGTTTTCCCTGAGTCATTCTCCGCACGGCCTCCATTTTAGATTTCACTCGATATTAGACCTGATTACCTAACTACACTGACTACCTAACTTTAAATCTGGCTTCAGGGCTACCCAGAGCGGGAAGGGCGGCTGGGGGCCCTGGCCGCGGAGGGCGACGGAGCTCCAGAAGCCTGGGACAGAAGCAGGGGAAGCCGCGCTCAGGGAAAGGTGAGTGTGGGAGGCCCGGAGGAGGCGGGAGGGAAGGAGAGAGGGAGGAAGGACTGGCGAGCGGGTGGGCAGCTGGGGACGCGCGCGAGCGAGGGGAGAGGATGATGAGGAGGAAGAGGAGGGGGAGGAGGAAGCCAAGAGCGGGAGGCGGAGGCGGTGGAGGGGGCACGCCGTGGACACCCTACCGGCCTGGACCCTCTCCGGGCCTGAAGCCACCTCTAGCCGGGGACCCGGGCCTGGGGTCGCCTACAAGGGGCCCTGGTCGCTCCCTCCTTGTGGCCCCAGGCCCCCGTCGCCAATCAAGGGGTCCCGCTGACTTGGCGGGGATTGCGGAATCTCGGTGGCAGCGAAAGGCAGGAAGAGGCGGCGAGGACGGGCGCCCAGGAGGCTGGCAGCTTCCAGGCCGCCCTTGCTGGCCCCGGGACTCGCTGGCTTTCTCCAGCCCCCTCCTTGTTGCCCAGGGATGTGGAAAGCAGAGGGAGCGTGCTTCAGGTGCGGCAGTCTGGTCCCAGGCCACCCGGCGCCCCCTCCCCCCCCCCAGCCCAGACCTGCTCCCAGCTCAGCTGTGCACTTCCTGCCTGCTCCACGCACTTCCTGCCTGCTCCACGGAGGCCAACCCGGCAGGGAGCCTCTGCCTGGAGTTCATTGTCTAGGCCAAGGGGACGCAGGTCCCCGGGGAGCACTGCAGCAGTCAGGAGCGCCTCTCCACGCAGTGTGCCGGGTACCCCATCCCTGGCACACTCACCTTCCATACCCTGGCCAGCTTCCTGCACCGAGTCCCCAGGGTGTGCATGTTTGTGATGAGATATGGATGTATAGGTACATGCATGCACAGCACATGCAGGCACTCCTTCTCCTTGCTTTGCTTTCTATTTACACGAGGTCCCCAGCTCCAGGGGCCCCTGGAGAGCAGAAGCCCTGGGGAGAGGCAGTGCGAGGGCTGAGCCCCTCCCCTGCCCTTTTCCCCTAACAGGCCTCCCTCTCCTGGCCTGGCCTGCTGCTTTGTCCCAATTCCAGCCCCTCAGATGGGTGCTTAGCCGCCTGGACACACTGAGGGATGACTGAGGAACAGAATGAGAGTGGCTATATGCCTCTGGAGCCTTAAAGTCCTGAGGCCCTTGTCCTCTCCCAAATCCCTTGATGACCTCTGGCCACAGCCCAGTTCTGCTCTGAAAAGTTCATTTCCTGAAGGCCTGCACTAGAAGGCAGTGGGGCCCCTCTCTCTTCCTGCCAGCCTTGCTCTTGTCTGGAGTGGTTGAGACTGAATCTGGCAACACGGGTGATACACTAGCCACCTCCCTCCTTCTAAAGTCCCAGGAAAGCCAGTGGAAGCCGGCCTGAAGAGATGCTCCCTGTCATCTTAGAAGAAAACCACTCAGTTCAACTTTCAGCAGTGGGACTGCACCTCTATTACACTTTGGGTAAAGTTGGTCTTACTTCTGCTCCTTGTTCTGTATCACAATTCGGAATAGCCTATTCTGTCCCACAGAGGTGGGGGTACCAAGGGAAGGAAACCAGAAGAGAGACTCCCAGAACAGTAGAGGGAAGAAGGGTCGATGTTTGTCCTTTTGCTGAATAGAAGGGCACCCAGAGCTTTAAGTAATATTTGATTTCTTTTCTTTTTTCCTGGCTCATTGCTCACTCTTTCTAGAGCCACTTAAGAAGAAGATATTGGAATTGGAACTACTGGATGCAATAGAGTTTTCTTTAAATCGGGCAGTTGATTTTGGGTTAAACTTGCAGATTTTTTTTTTTTTTTTTTTGGTAAAGATGCAAATCTTGCTTATCTATAACCTGGTAATGTGTCTTCAGATCTCCTTATTTTAGAAGGCAAGCCACAGAAAGGAAAGGTAGAACAGTTTGCAGTGAACAGATGGGTGGGTGTTTCAGAGTTGCTTGAACTGAATTCTAAAACCACTCTGTGGATCTCAGAGAAAGACTCAAGAATTGGTCTTTAGCCTTTCACGAAATGAGCCTTGAAATGATTTTAAATGAATCTACATGTACATGTGTGTATATGTAGCTGACAATTCAAGCAAATTGAGGAAGGAAGATAGCTAGGTGGGAGAAGACTAGTGAAGGCATTTTGATAAGTGTTGTACCAGCCACACAATCTCTCTGCAGAACCTTGGCATCGGAAGCCCCCTGATTCTTCCCATGGAGCTTTACATTTTCTAAAAGCAGCCATAACCTTTGTCTCTCACCATTTTGCCTTTTATTCAGTTTACTGGAGTGCATAGGGTGGAGATGTGGCCACTTATCAAGGGAGGAATTAAGAGAGTATATTATTTGAATAGATAAGAGTTACAGCAGGTGAGAGATTTATTGCTTTTCAAGAACTGCCCCCCTTCTTGAAAGCAATATTCAAAAGTGTGTTCTTAAGTGTGGACAGCTCCGTACCAAGCGTTTGAAATGGCAAGGTCTCCACCTTTAAAGATGCTTGAAGGTTCTTCTTAAGGAACAGTGGTGCCTTTTACATTTTAATTTATTTTATTTTGCCTCCACTGCTGTGTGTCAGGGCTAATGTGGTGGCATTGTGGACTTCCCCAGCTCCAAACATTCTGCATTGGAAGTCTCTTGACCGTAATTCATAATTGATCTTGGAAACATGAAAGCCCATAGCAGGAAGGAAAGAGAGAAATGTAACAATTTTGAATGGATGCTCAGAGAGTGTGATTTGAAAGCATAGGCATTGCTGCTTTGAAAATCAATCAGGCCTCAGGGGGGCTCACTTCCCACTTCGGGGACACAGCCTCCCTCTGGAGTGGGGAATCATTTGTCCCCCCAGGATGTTTGTCCTTCTTTGGAAAACCCAGATTTACCGGAGGGAGGATACCCAACAAATAGAGAAGGGGGCTGGGGTGGTAGGGCAGGGAGTGAGCAGCCTCATTGGTTTTCCAAGACCTTGTGATTTTGTTAAAAAAAAGAAAAGAAAAAGAAAAAAAAAAAACTAACAAATCCATGAATGTTACAAAAGTCGTATTTTCTGACTTATTTTCCTACACCCCCTTTCCCCTTTTGTGAGTCCTGGTGGTGCGGCATGGTACTTGCAATGATTTGTTCCCTTTGATAATTTTGGCCTCATTCTCCAGGATGTTCCCATCTTGCTCACTGATGTTATTTCGGCTGATAATATCAGATGGTTTGGTAACGATTACCTCGCAGTTCCCTCTGTCCCTCAATGTTAAGGACCCCTGTCTCCCTTTACCCTATGGCTGGCTGCTGCTGGCTTCCTCAGATCCACACAACAACTTCTCTCATTTCTATGGAAAAGGAATACGTCTTTTTTCCCATCCTTTTTAAAACTTTTGAATAATTTGTACTGCTGTCAGTTTTTCTCCATCTAGCAACTGCCTGTTAATTACAGTTCTTAATATTAATTAGCACTCAGGCTGTGTCCACATACCCCCACCCCAACATCCAAAACTGCCCCCAGTGACTTTTCTCTCCTTCCCTCCCCTTCTTTGTCTTCTTCTGCCAGCCCCAAGCTCCTCCAAAGTCCATTTTATAAATTTGGTAGTCTAGGGATCTGGGAACAGTGTAGCTTGCCATTGCTAGTGTTTCCATAGAAATAATTGAGATGTAATAAATAGAGGCATTCTGAGGTTACAGGTTTCTTGATTCAACTGAGACCACATACAAGTGTAAATTGTTGACATTTGTTTGGCTAAATGTACATGATCTTGCAGGAAGGGCAAAACAAATCCTTTGTACATTCCATAGCTTTCTATGTGGATTGGGGTAACTGATATTTAATCCTAATATTAATCCCCCCCAATTAAGTTACCTATTCTTAGCTTTGGAAGGGCCTATTTCATTCTAGAAAACATTCTTTATGTCTAATAATTGCTGTTTAGATTCTTACACCTGTTTCCTTGCAAAAACTTAATAAGCAATAAAATAAGATAACTATGTGCCTCTGGCAGGAGAATCCTGCTAACATTTAACCATAAGGTGCCAAGTGTGCATTAATAATGAAAGGTGAAAAATCCTGGTGACTTAACAGTCATAAAGTAATTCCACAGAACTCGCCAGCCCTGGCAAATGTTGTGGCCTGCTACAGCATGTTCACAGAGGAGGAGGAGGGGGAACCATGCAAGGAGGAAACTGGAGCTAGGCATCTTGGAGTCGGAAGGCTGGGGATATGGCTGGAGTCGGAAGGCTTGGGATATGGTTCAATCTAATACAAAGTTGTAATAATTGCTATGTCAGTAGCCAACTCTTCAGCTGGTGGCTGTGGAATTCTTCCCCTGATGTAGGATTTAATAGTCTGGCAATTAGATGCATTGATTTATCTTAACTGTTCATTTGGATGTGTAAATGAAAGGAACTCACCACTGAGGCCAGCGTGCAGACTTGCTGCCTGGCTCTGGAAAAGACTCATTTAGGTAGCAGTGGTGGGAGAGTGTGTTTTCAAGGCAGTGTTAGGACCAGCTCCCTCTTCTTTTAACATTTCTCTCCATTTTATCAATGAAATGAAGGGAGCCTGTTCAAACACTGTTTAAAAAGACACAACAGTGTCTACTTCTGTCTGAAAAAGTAAAAGCAACCATTGCTGCCTCTGGTGCTTCGAGAGTAACATCTTTGTCTCAGGGTGACTCGACTTGGTTGCATACTTTTGGCATGTGGTCTGTTGGATATCAGAGGGACTAAACACTTTGTCTGGGCTCTTCAGCAAAGTGTCTTTCTCTCTTCCTCTCCTCCTTCACAACATTCTAGGACTTGGAGCTACCTGTACCAGGAGCTCTGTCAAGCCCTGAGTGGGGGTGACCTCCTTTGGGTGTTAAGGCCATCATCTTGGACCTTTTGGAAGGCTGGTGGCTGGATACATCAATGGTTCAGTAAGTGTGTAGATTATAAACTCTCTTGAACATTAGTTCCCCCTTAGTTCCTGCTCTGGGACCTGCAGTTTTCCTGAAGTGTCACTAACTTATGGCATGCGGGCATCTTAACTGTTTCAAGGTAATCTAGTGGTGGATGGCTAGGTTTCCTGATGGCCCCATCCATGTTGCATGTTGGGTGGGTGGCTTTAGGTGCTTGCTTTTCCTGAACCCTGGCTGAAGTAAAGTCCAAACTTGTCTATGCATGGTACACTGATGTTTGCAAAGAGTATTATCTTTATGTCTTGAAAATATTTGTATAGATATCAGGGTTTCTTCCTATCTGAGTGAGTGTCTAGGGTAATTAAAAGAGAAGAGTACCTTGGAAACTCTTAGTGCCTGGTTATAATAGGTAACCTCAATAGGTGTGGTTGGGCCAATTTGTCAATTTCTGCAAATTCTCATTGGCTTGCAAGGGCATTTTGTGTGTAGTTATATTAGTCTGTAATCAGAGTAGTTTTGAACTCAAAGTGGACTAGTGAAGCCTGTATTGGTTATATATCCCACTTGAATATTTCAGTGCTGGCTGTCAGTTCCCTTAGCCTGCTGTGGGTGCCAGGCAGGGTGAAGTGAGTGGGGGAGATAAAGATGGAAACTTTGGATTCATAGTGTACCTGCCAGGATGGGGTGGCAGCCAGCGACTGGGGTTGTACACTCAGTAAATAAAAATATTTTACTGCTTTCAAAGATCACCAATTATCTGATTGCTCTGCATGGCTGTCTTTAAGGAGAGTGCTGTTTTACCTATCTTCTTGTACAAAGGTTTGATTTTTAATGTCTTGTGAAAAGGGTTCTCTTTGTCTTGATTGATGTCAGGAATAAAAGCATGATGGTAATATCCCTTTGAAAGCTATTGTATTGTCAGCCCTGCCTGACAGTGGGAGGGCCTCCCAGCGTTATAGATTAGTGCTGTGAAAACACTGACATTTTCTTTGTTACATTGCTGTTGTTCTACTTGCAAAGTCAATTACACAATGTTGGAGCTCAGTTACCCAGTTGACTTTGGATGTAGCAGTGTCTTTCACTGTCTTCTTAAAGATATAATTTTGTATTGTTATTGTTGCTTTTTTTTCTCCTTTTCCTTTTGAACCTGCCTCCCTCCCTGGTTACCTCCCCTTCCATGTGCTAACCGCACCCCCCCACGCCCCCTCCCCATAGTCTGAACATGTGTGCAAGGCAAACACTCTGGTTTTAATTGTGACCATCCAAATTCAAAGAGCGCTACATCATTATCTCTGAATTCTTCTGCTCATTCACATCTCAGTAGCTTTTTATTGATATAGTGACTGCAGCAGCCAAGATACATAAAAAACCCATCCAACGAGATTATAGTGTTGATAATCTCTTATCAAGTGGGTTGTTCTGTGGATTGGGGGTCACTAAGGTTGGCAAATTCAGAGCTTGCTTTTTAAATATTTTTCCTCCTCCCACTTCCTAGAGCCTGCAATTCGAGCTGAACCAGGTTCCCTGGTAGATGGGACCCTGGCAAACAGTTTATTATTATTATTATTATTATTATTATTATTATTATTATTATTACAGATGTAGCATTCAGCTAGAGTCATTGAGTTTGGGGTTTAGGATCCTGAATGGCCTTTTGTCACGGATGGAAGTGGTCTCATAGGAGAAGCATGCAGTCCATTCTCCCACTGCAGATAACAAATCGGGTTATAAGATGTTGTTCTGAGGGGATTCCAATCTTCCTTTTTGGGCAAACTTGGACTTGGGAAGGATTTACATCCCTGTGTGAAATCTTGCTACTGAATGGAAGGAAGCCTGGACATGTCTAAAGCTGAAAATGGTTCCAGAGGGTGTTTTTAATTACCTGCCATCTTCACCATCCCTCCCTTCTCCAGAACATATGAAAGTCCTGAGTTCCCTAACCTGGTCACGGAAGAGGCGGTCGCCTGGAGGAGGGGCTTGCAGAACCGTCTCTCTTGCCCCACAGAACAGGGTGTAGGAGATACGCTGGTGCTGCCCGCCACCACTGCAGACTGCAGATGATGGGCTCCATCAGGAAACTCTGTCCGTCCAAGGACACTAATGGTGAGCCCCCGAAGTTATTATTATGAACCACCAGACAAGAGCCTGTGTTCGCCAACAATTTGTCAGAACTAATTTTGTTTTTCTCCAATAATTGAAAATTAAGGTCTTGAAGTGAAAGCAGATGTTCATGTCATCTTCTGAATTGGGATATAAAATGGGGCTCTGTGGATGTGCTCACTAATCTAACAGCAATTTCCCTCTCCTCCATAATGGGGGTTGCTCGGCCTATGTCACCTAAGGCCAGAGATTGGGAGCTGAGAGAAGGGGCCCTGGGTGGCACTCCTTGTGCTACTTGGGGGTTTGTTTGGGAGGGAGACTGCACCAATAAAAATCTTTTTGTTTGAGCTCCGAAACTTGGAGAGTTCATTGTTGAGGATGTTCAGTCGCTGGAGACATATTTGCTGAGATAATTCAAAGCATTGTGCTGGGATAGGTAAGGGGAGCCCTGGCAGGGGGAGAGTGGCTTCCTACAGATATGTGGGTACCCAACTGTCATGTCCTTTCGCTGTTGCATGGTGAAGCTGCTTAAAGTCACGCATTCCTGGGCCTGGATCCCAGAGACCTCTGCTCACCTGGCTGACCCAAGCAGGGGCTCAGAACTCTGTGTCTCTCCTTTTCTAAAAACTCTGTGTCTCTCCTTTTTTAAAAATGGGGGTAAAATATGCATAATATAAAATTTACATCTTAACCATTTTAAAGTAGTATTTAGTGATGGTTGGGGGAAGGCCATCAGTTCAAACTTCAGTCTTCCAGGGCAGATGTGAAAAAACTGGCTCAGAAGATGATGTGGGGTCTCAAAAGCTCACAGTTCTTTTTCTTAGTCCAGAGTGAGAGGTGAGTCAGGTCTGCCTGCCTCTAAGAGAGAGCAGGAGCCTAGCCCCATCAGGGCCAGTGGGACTAGGGTGCCAGGGACAAGGACAGGAACTTTCTAGTGATCTGGTGACCATTCCCAGGATTAGAACATTTGCCCTCTCTTTGGGGGGGGGGGGTGCCATTCTTCTGGAGACTAAGCCTGGCTGGGTGTGAGCTCCCCTAGTGACCCTCATAGGCCAGATCTCGAGTGGCTCCTGCACTTGCCTGCCAGCACCTAGGCAGCATTGGCTCACCCAGCCCAGTGCACTTGGGGCAGGTTTGTCTGTGATGGGGAGAAGGGAGGAGCAGCTGTTACAGGACGGCCACCTGGCTGCCTTGATTTGTGGTGTCCTTGAAGCCCCATGTTGGGCCTGTAGTTCTGGGCTTTGCCTCAGCATGTAGTCTCCTCTCTGCCTCCTCCAAAGTGCTGGGGAACTTTTTCCTTCCCTGATTTCCCTGTAATTGAGATTTGCCCTTTTGCCACCTGGGCATGAATTATTTTGTGCAGTGTTGCCATTCCCTGTCCTGCTGTGAGGTTTATCTATTCTGTTGATCCTAATTAAATAAAACATACTGTTCACCTAACTCCTGTTGCACCAAATTTTACCTGCCTGAAAGCAGAGTGATGGCCATCTGGGCCTGGTCAGGGAGCAGGGCGTTCCTGGAGATAGTGGGGGTGGGGGTGGGGTGGGGGGTGGCAGGCGTGGAGCTGTGCCCCTTAGACTGGGTGCGGTGGGACTATGGAACACCAGCAGTATACAGTGTGTTTCTGCTTCCTGAACAAGAGGTTTGGTTTTGTCCTTAGCCCCCATGTGGCTGTAGGTTTGAATTTGGGGAGATGGGAGACAATCACCAGCTCCAGGGACTCCCCAGGGAGAGGACAAGGGAGGAGAGCAGGCTGGCAGGCTGGTGGCTGGAAGATGGAAAAAAGGGACAGTTTCCCGTCACCTGAGGTGGAGGCTGCAGAGAGCGCTGGGTTCTCTGGGGATTCGCGAGCACTACACCTGTTCTTGGTGTCCCAAAAGAGTGTCTGCAGATGCCCTGTTCCCCCCAGAGGGACAGTGGTCAGCCAGGGCCCTGGGCATGTATATTGGGAAGATTCAGGCCTTTACTGTTTTTGCCTTTGAATCTCTCAGAATCCTGAAAACCACAGAAAAGGGACCCTGGAGTTCCTTCATTCAGATGTGTGTTTGTGTGTGTGTGTGTGTGTGTGTGTGTGTGTGTGTGTGTGTGTGTGACTGGACCTGAACACTGCTGTTCTCAGGGAGCTCTCTTTCTCTCTCTGTGCCACATCCATGCATCTTTAATTTCACACATCCATCTGCAATCTGGCTCCCACAATTTAGGTACGTGGGTACTCGTTCCACCTGTTGGGGCCACAGAGAACCACTCAGGTTCCCAGTCCCCAAAGGAACCCTGTGGAGAGCTGGTCGGGCTGGTCCTGCCTTCCTCATGGGAGAGCACCTTGCCTGGCACAGGGCAGCCTGGGGGGGCCTCCAGGACCTCATGCTCCATCACAGATGAGGAGCCAAGCTGGGATTCTGGACTACTGTGTTTAAAAATAAAAGGACTTCTGAACTGAATGAGTGAAGGTGTAAACTGTTGAGGGAATGAACTGGTTAGCAAGCGAGTAAGTGAATGAATGACCAAGTTGTGGCTAATGAATTTCTAATATAAACAGCAAGTGGGTGAGCTCCCAGGCAGGACTTGGGCTCCCGTGGGTGTTACTCTCTCTCGTCTCTTCTACCCTCCTGGTCTCCCTCCACCTTTTTTCCTGCTCAGGAGGTGAGGCTGCCAGCCCTCATGCCCCAGAGCTAGGGGTGGCTTTTGCCATCCTCTTCCTTCTCAGGTGCTCCATGTGGTGAGACGGTAGTTGCTGCTCATGGGGGGCCTTTGCCCTGTATGATCCTAGGCTTGAAAAATAGTCTTTTAAAAATGATAAAAGCAATATGAGATTTTTATATTAATTTGAAATAAAACAGAATGCTTGACTCAATAAATTCCCATCCTGCTGCTTATATTCATCCTGCCACAGAGATTCAGGGGTCAGACAGGACATCCTTAACTGGCTTGGTGCTAGCCAGTGCTGGGCAGTTCAGCTACCATTGAGTGGCCTTCAGGACCCTCCTCATCTTTCAGGGAGGGTTTGCCCCAGGATTAGCACTAAGAGTGAGGGGTAGGGTCGGGAGAAGGAAGCAGGAGGGAGGAAATGGGCAGTGCTTGCAGGGAAACCTGCTGCCCAGAGTAAAAAACCAAGGCTCACTCTGAGCTGGCAGAGTGGTGCATGCTTATGATCCCAGTAAGTTATCTCAGGAGTCTGAGGCAGGAGGATTGCAAATCTGAGGCAAGCCTTGGCATTTTAGTGATGCCCTTAACAATTTAGCCAGATCCTATCTAAAAATAAAAAAAAATAAAAATAAAAAGGGCTAGGGATGTAGCTAGGTGGAAAAGCACCTCTGCATTCAATAATCCCCAGTTCTGTAAAAAAAAACAAAACAAAACAAAAAAAAAAAAACAAAACAAACAAACAAAAAAAAACAAAACAAACAAACAAAAAAAAAAACAAAAACGAACAACCCTATCTCCAAGGTGAGGCTCAAAATGCTTTATTTTTCTTGTGGGGGATGGGTGTGGGTTGCAGGCAATGTGTTCCATGATCTGGGGAGAGACAGTGTCCTCTTTCAGTCTTAGTTTTCCTATCTCGAAATGGGATGGAACCAGTTGGATCAGCTGCATGTCTTATGTGCTATAGGATTTTAATTCCTGGAACACAAGAAGTGGCAAACACACAAAACTTGGGTTTTAAAATAATGCAGGCTTTCCCTCTAAAATCTGGAACTAGACAGGGATGCCCTCTCTCTCCACTTCTGTTCAACATAGTTCTCGAAACACTGGCCAGAGCAATTAGACAGACGAAAGAGATTAAAGGCATAAAAATAGGAAAAGAAGAACTTAAATTATCACTATTTGCAGATGATATGATTCTATACCTAGCAGACCCAAAAGGCTCTACAAAGAAACTATTAGAGCTAATAAATGAATTCAGCAAAGTGGCAGGATATAAAATCAACACGCATAAATCAAAGGCATTCCTGTATATCAGCGACAAATCCTCTGAAATGGAAATGAGGACAACCACTCCATTCAAAATATCTTCAAAAAAAATAAAATACTTGGGAATCAACCTAACAAAAGAGGTGAAAGACTTATACAATGAAAACTACAGAACCCTAAAGAGAGAAATAGAAGAAGATCTTAGAAGATGGAAAAATATACCCTGTTCATGGATAGGCAGAACTAACATCATCAAAATGGCGATATTACCAAAAGTTCTCTATAGGTTTAATGCAATGCCAATCAAAATCCCAACGGCATTTCTTGTAGAAATAGAGAAAGCAATCATGAAATTCATATGGAAAAATAAAAGACCCAGAATAGCAAAAACAATGCTAAGCAGGAAGTGTGAATCAGGCGGTATAGCGATACCAGACTTCAAACTATACTACAGAGCAATAGTAACAAAAACAGCATGGTACTGGTACCAAAACAGGCGGGTGGACCAATGGTACAGAATAGAGGACACAGAAACCAATCCACAAAACTACAACTATCTTATATTTGATAAAGGGGCTAAAAGCATGCAATGGAGGGAGGATAGCATCTTCAACAAATGGTGCTGGGAAAACTGGAAATCCATATGCAACAAAATGAAACTCAATCCCTTTCTCTCGCCATGCACAAAAGTGAATTCAAAATGGATCAAGGAGCTTGATATCAAATCAGAGACACGGCGTCTGATAGAAGAAAAAGTTGGCTACGATCTACATACTGTGGGGTCGGGCTCCAAATTCCTCAATAGGACACCCATAGCACAAAAGTTAATAACTAGAATCAACAAATGGGACTTACTCAAACTAAAAAGTTTCTTCTCAGCAAAAGAAACAATAAGAGAGGTAAATAGGGAGCCTACACCCTGGGAACAAATCTTTACTCCTCACACTTCAGATAGAGCCCTAATATCCAGAGTATACAAAGAACTCAAAAAATTAGACAATAAGAAAACAAACAACCCAATCAACAAATGGGCCAAGGACCTGAACAGACACTTCTCAGAGGAGGACATACAGTCAATCAACAAGTACATGAAAAAATGCTCAACATCTCTAGCTGTCAGAGAAATGCAAATCAAAACCACCCTAAGATACCATCTCACTCCAGTAAGATTGGCAGCCATTAGGAAGTCAAACAACAACAAGTGCTGGCGAGGATGTGGGGAAAAGGGTACACTTGTACATTGCTGGTGGGACTGCAGATTGGTGCAGCCAATTTGGAAAGCAGTATGGAGATTTCTTGGAAAGCTGGGAATGGAGCCACCATTTGACTCAGCTATTCCCCTTCTTGGTCTATTCCCTAAAGACCTAAAAAGAGCATGCTACAGGGACACTGCTACATCGATGTTCATAGCAGCACAGTTCACAATAGCAAGACTGTGGAACCAACCTAGATGCCCTTCAATGGATGAATGGATAAAAAAAATGTGGCATTTATACACAATGGAGTATTACTCTGCATTAAAAAATGACAAAATCATAGAATTTACAGGGAAATGGATGGCATTAGAGCAGATTATTCTAAGTGAAGCTAGCCAATCCCTAAAAAACAAATGTCAAATGTCTTCTTTGATATAAGGAGAGTAACTAAGAACAGTGTAGGGACGAAGAACAGGAGAAGAAGATTAACATTTAATAGGGATGAGAGGTGGGAGGGAAAGGGAGAGAGAAGGGAAATTGCATGGTAATGGAAGGAGACCCTCAGGGTTATACAGTGGAGGAGGTAGAGAGAGAGGAGGGGAGGGGAGGGGAGAGGTGGGGAGGGGGGAGGGTGGAGGATGGGAAAGGCAGCGGAGCACAACAGACACTAGTATGGCAATTTGTAAATCAATGGATGTGTAACTGATGTGATTCTGCAATCTGTGTATGGGGTGAAGGTGGAAGTTCATAACCCACTTGAATCAAAGTGTGGAATATGATATGTCAAGAAATTTGTAATGTTTTGAACAACCCACAATAAAAATTAAAAAAAAAAAATAAATAAAATAAAATAATGCAGGCTAAGCTGGGTGCGGTAGTGCAGGCCTGTAATCTCAGCAACTCGGGAGGCTGAGGTGGGAGGATCGCAAGTTCAAAGCCAGCCTCAGCAATGGCGCGGCACTAAACAACTCAGTGAGGCCCTGTCTCTAAATAAAATATAAAATGGGGCTGGGGATGTGACTCAGAGGTTGAGTGCCCCTGAGTTTAATCCCAAGTACCCCCCCCCCCAAAAAAAAGTTTCTTTTCCAAGTGCTGGGGCCACAGTGGATACATCTGAGTTGACTGCTCTAGGGCATCTGCTGCAGGGCAGCTGGGTTCTTTCTAGCCCTTTATAAGGTTTAGGGTGAGCAACAGATTGGGAGAGGCTTGAGGCTTGATGGTGATGTTTCCAGGTGTCTGAGAGGGAGAGTTGGTGGTGATGGGCATCTTTGGTCCCAGCTGGGGGTGTCCCAGGCTATTTGGCTCCAGGTGTTCTGCAAAGCATTGCTGGTCATCTGGGTGCTGCTATAATCCAGTGGTGACCAGGCCAGACACATATCCATCCAGAGTCACCAGCCCTGATCCCTGTGGAGGACACATGGAGGGACAGTCAGGACCTGGCTCTTTGGGCACCATGGGGCTCTGTCTTACTCTTGTCCCCCGTTCCTCCATGAGATTCTCACAGCAGCTTTCTGATTTACTTATCTCCATTTCACAGGTGCGCAGACTGAGGCACAGAAGTCCCTTGCCCAAGGTCATACTGCTAGAAGTAGCAGAGCTGGGATTTGGGGGCAGGCCTTATCTAGGTCCAGAGCCTGAGCAGTCACCACCACCTTTATTTATAACTACTCTGTGGCTGTGAAGGACAGCAGAGGCCCACCTCTGATTTGTATGAGACAGCCATGAATAAAGACACCCAGGGGGAGCCCTACTTCCCACCCATTTGTCCATCCGTGGAGTTCTGCCTTTAGGGCTGTCCATTTTCCAATCTGGGGGGGGGGGATTGACATCTTAAAGAACAGTCCCGCTCTTTTCCCAGAGCACTAGCATCCTGGGTGCCCCCTTACCCAGAGCCTTTACAGTGGTACCTTTACACTAGACCTGGGTGTGTACACCTGTGTATGTCAGTTTAAACACAGATGGTGCCTCCTACTCCCTGGCTACACTGACTCTCATTTCATATTTTCACGTAGCAGAGATTTCAGTTTTGGTTGCACAATTAAGATCATTGTAAGCACTCAAAAATAAATAAATAAATAAATAACTTGACCTGGGCCCAGCATCTGGAGTCTTTGAGGAGGGGTTCCAGGTCAGTGTTTCTTTGAAAACTTTGAAAAATTCTGGGAAACTTGAATGTGCAGCCAGGGTTAAGGATTGTTGGTGAAAGAGTTAGCACCACGTGTGCATCACACATCTCCACGTTACAGCCAGAGGGGATCTATGGAGAGGATGCACCAGAATTATTGATTGTTTTAATGGAGTTGGGGATCAGACCCAGGACCTTCAGTACCCTAGGCAAGAACTGGACCACTGAGCTACATTCTCAGCCCTCTAGAACTTACAGTCATCTAGCGGTGGACATACAGTTGCTTTCTACTGTTTTGCTGTTAGTGACAGTGTTGCAGTGAGCATCCTCAGGTATCCATTTTTGTGTTCTTGTTTGAGTATTTCTTTTTTTTTTTTTTTCCAAAACAAAAATCAAATTTATTCAGCAGACATTTTAATTAAGAAATCCTATAAATCAGGACCACCACAAGTTCAGACACTCCGTTGCAAAGTGTACAGTCAATAGCTACATCTGGAGGATGAACAAGCCATTGAATCTTTAAAAAACTGGTTTAGCTACCTTAAAGTTTGGGGGTGGCACCTTACTAAAGCGCCATCAAGTTTCACAAGGGTAAAGCCAGCAGTTTCTCCTAGAGGAGAGTCACATTTTTAAAATTTTCAGTCACTCACAAAGAAGAGCTGGCAGGCAGGAGGAAAATAACTGTGCATGAGGAACCACAGAGGCTCAGGCCCACCACTCCAGAGGGCCAGAACAGAGAAGAAAGGCATCCAGGGCCTTCATCCAACCCCACAGAAAGGGCAGAGTAAGAAAGGTCGGCTGGGAGGACATGAGATTGTTTATGACCGTTTCTGAGAAAGCTAATGACATGGCCAAGAGTAGCCTTGCAAGAGGAGGAGTTCTGGAAAGAGGAAAGCACAGAAAAAGCAACTAACTCTTCTCACACGTCCCTCCCTGCCTGTGTGTCCTCGGGAGACTCCAAGCGGTGGCAAAGCACAAGACAGAGCTCTTTTTGGAGAGAAAAAGACACCAAGGGTGAGTTAGCTCTTGTAGGAACCCCACTGCCTCTCACTTAGAGCATAAACGTGACCTTCAACCACGGGTGGCAAGGTCAAGTCATTTAAAAGTCCACAATCAAATTTAACTCTCCCAACTTCGAAATTATGCCCCTCCCTCCCATTCCGTAAGTGGAGTCTCCCACCTCCTCCAGCCACGGATTAAGTGGCTTAAGAAAGGAGGCTATGCCAACCCACCCAATGCCAAGATTTTATATTCTTCAACCCAGAATTTCTCTGCACAGCAATTATAGCACCATTTTCAGTAAGCTCCTCCACCGGAAAATAACGAGAAAATGTATCCGTATCACTAGTTTTCAAGTATTGTTAGAAAGCTCTCGCGATTCCCCCCCCTTTCCAGCCCTATCTTTAAAACAATCCAAGCACACGATGCCCACAAGGGCTAGGTCAGGTACAAGTGGATGCAAGTAGCTGCCATAGGTCCCCCAGTTTATCCCAGGTCCTTGGCCCGGGGTGACCTGGGAAATTCTCACGCGACACGGACGTGCCTTGGTCCGTGCATTTCACCATACTTTAAGTTCTCGGACAGTACTGCCCCGGCCGGTTCCACTTCTGGGTTTAAGATCTTTCCAAGTGCCTGAGTGCAGCCTAAGCTGTCGCTCCCAGGAGTAGAGGCCCAGGCTTCAGATCAGGGTTGATGGGAGGAGGACGCAGAGTAGTACGCAGCGGCGTCCTCTTCCTTCTCCAGGGGGCCAGGGTCAGAGCAAGGCGCTCGAGGTCTGCAGGACGACGGGGTCCTGTCCGCTGCGTCCGCCACCGGGCCCAGAGGCACCCGTGGGGCTGGTGGCCGCAACCGCGGCGACGGCTCGCTGGAGCCTCCTCACTGCTTCCTTAATGAGGTTTCCCGACAGCACCAGCTGTTGCAGGAGGCGGTGGGGGTCGTCATCGCCCGCGCGTGCTCCGGCCTGGGTCCACCGTCGCTGTTGAATGCGCCGGGAGGCGCCGGCGCCACGGAGCCATCCTCGCCTGCACCGCCCGGGTAGTGCGCTGGGGCCTGAGGCGAGCTCTGCCACGCAATAGGGCGCAGCGCGACCCCGCACGCGACCGCGGTCTCCGAGGGCACAGCGTAGGGCTCCCGGGGGCGAGGGCCCCCCAGCTTCGGCCGACGCGGGTCGCAGCAGCAGAGGAACGGCCGGGGACCGGGCCTTGTCCGCCGGCAGCGCCGCCGGGGGCTGTAGCGGCGGCCCTGAGGACACGCACGGGGAGGCCGGACTGTCTTGAGTCGCGTCCAGCTGCAACGTCTGGCCGATCTGGGCCACCAGTCGGTCCACCTCGCCCGAGCCGCCCAGAGTCACCGACTGCTCCAGCAGGAGGAAGCTGTCGTCGTCCTCCTCCTCCGCCTCCGCTTCCTCGCCGGCTTCCTCTTCCTCCTCCCTCCAGCACGGCATGGCCCCCTCCCGGGCACCCGAAGCTCTGCGGGCGTCGCGGTGGCTCGGCTGCCCGCGGGTTTGGCCGGCCGCGGCACCGCCAGGCGCGGGGCGCCTGGCGGAGGCTGAAGCTGATGCCGGGGACGGGGGATGCGGAAGCCGGGTCGGCGGGGTTGTAGCGCCGTGCGCAAGCAGCCAGGGAGCCCTTGTTTGAGTATTTCTTAGGCTGGACTCCTAGAAGTGGAATTATTGGGTCTAAGTGTATCACTCCAAAAATTTGATACTTTTTTTGTACTATGGATTGAACTCAGGGGGTACCTGGCCACTGAGCCATATCCCCAGCCCTATTTGGTATTGTGTTTGGAGACAGGGTCTCATTGAGTTGCTTAGTGCCTTGAGTTGCTGAGACTGGCTTTAAACTTGTGATCCTCCTTTCTTAGTCTTCTGAGCTGCCGGGATTACAGGCTTGCGCCACTGTGCCCAGCAATTTGGTAGATCTTTCTGAGTCACCTTGTGCAAAGGCTGTGCCGGGGAACTCTTCAACAACAGGGCCCAGGTGCATGGCACATTCCTCTGAACCCTTGCCCACCTAGGAGGTTTTCTTTCTTCTCTTTGTTTCTGTCATCCCCCCACACCCTTTTTGCTTTGTGCCCATCAGGCAAGCAAGACATTGCACATTGTTTTTGTTTGTACTTCTTTTATTATTATTAGCAAAGTTGACCACTTTGGTTTCATTTCTTCTCTGGGCAGCTTGGCTGCACTGGGTGCAGGGCAGGCTGCACCCAGTAGGCATCTCTTTCCTTTGGTGAGTCCTTCAGTCTTTTCCCCACCTCCCTTGCATACATCCATTCTTCCATCTAAATCCAGAGCATCTTACCAGCTGATCTTAGCCTGGACTCCCAGGAAGATGCTTGAGAACCAAGAGGAAGCCATGTTTTCAGGGAGCCCATAGACTGGAAGGGTATGAGGCCTCAATCCCCAGACCTGACAGGGCAGTCCAGCATTGAGGTCCAGGCTTAGGGCTGGGGGGTTGGGGCAGTTGGGGCAGATTCTTTTTGATAGGGGAAATCAGGCAAAGCATATGGAATGGCATTTTGTTTTGACCCTGAAGGGTGAAATCAGACCACAAGGAGCAGCTAACATCAGAAGAGCCCTCTTGGTACAGGTGCCGGCCTGTGTTCTTTACAGGCAGGGTCTCATTTAATATTGGCACTAATTGACACTTAGGTGGGGCCTCAGGCTTTCTTTTGCATGAGCAACAATGGATCTTGGAGAATCCTCAGCTGAGCATTCTTCTCATATGGATGGTCAGACTTGCCCAGAGAGATGCAAGTCAGGTGTCCAAGGTTATACAGTGACCTTGAGGCAGAACTCTGCCTAAGAGAGGGGCAAGATGTGCTGTGGGAGCTTGCTGCGGCCACTGACCCAGGCTAGGACCCACTTTGGAGACAGCCTGGAGACCCCTAAACTTCTGGAGTGTCGGGCAATTCTGAGGAGATGGGTATGGGCTCCCAACCCTGCTCCCACACACACTTGCTGTGTTACTGCTGAGTCTTAGTTTATTTTCCTCCCTCCCTGGGGAAGTGTGAGGACAACTCCATGGAGCAGTGGTGGTGCAGGCTTATAATCTCAGTGATTCAGGAGGCTGAAGCAGGAGGATTGCAAGATCAAAGCCAGCCTCCGCAACTTACTGAGGTCCTAAGCAACTCAGCAAGACCCTGTGTCAGAACAAAAAAAATAAAAGTGCTAGGGATATGGCTCAGTGGTTAAGCATCCCTGGGCTCAACCCATAGTTCAAAACATAGAAAGAAATCTTAAGGGAGAGAGAGAGCTGTAAGTTGAGTAGCCATACAGAGGAGGGTTAGTTATTTCTTCTGGTGGGATCCCACTGCCGACTCTCCCATTCCCTCTCATCTATATCTATACTCAAAATGCAGCGCTGGAGATAATAGGCAGGAAACAACAAACTTTTAATCTGTCACCTGCTGGGTGACACCTAGCCCTCTTGGTGATGCCAGATTGTGCATCCCTCCTCATGTCCATCCTCTCACCCCCCAGAGGACTGCTGCCCATCTCAGGAGCCTCCTCGGCCAGGCACAGTGAAGCTGGCTGTGTGGGAGGGAAGGCGTACACCCCAGAATAGGTTGCCCATGTGTCTCTGTGTGCATGAGTCCATGTGCTTGTGGCTATGTGTACTTGTATGTGAGTGTATTTGTGCTGGTGTGCTCATGTGTGCTCACACATGCATCTGTACATGTGTGCATGAGTCAATGTGAATGAATGTATATGAATGGCCTTGTGTGTCTGCAGCTGAGGGAAAGGACTTTTGTCATTACTTGCCCGGTTCAGAATCTCAGTACAGGGTCTGTGTTACTTTGGGTACAGTTTGTACCAAAAGTTTGAACTCCTAGGCTCATAGGTTTTCACCTGGGAGAATGCACATGGGTGAATTTACTTTATATGCATTCATTAAAATAATTGGAGCATCTTCCGTGTGTGGAGCACTGTGCTAGACTCAGTCCTATAAAAACAAAGAAGCAAGTTCTTTCTTCTAAGAATCAGTTGACCATTTATAAATCTGTGGTCGTGAGGGTGGTTAAAAAGTATTTTCTATGGCCAAATGCATTTGGCAAACACTGGAATAAACAATTAAAAAGTTTTTTAAACCTTTAGGTCTTCTCTGAGCCTTTAAAATGCTAATGTAGGACTCAGATATTTTTAGTAGTTTGTAATTTCCAAACTTATTAGATTACTCTTTGTGGAGTCCTCTTATCTTGGACACAGTTTGGGTTTCAAGGCTTTTAGAGTTGACATTATTTACTGGCTCTTCATTTGTTCATTCATTCAGCCCAAGTGTTTACTGAGCACCTATTATATGCCAGGTATGCTCAAGGTGTTGAAGCTCCACAGGTGAGAAGACAGAAGTGTATTCTAGTAAAATTGAGTGGCCCATCTACAAGTATATGGGTCCATTCATCCTGAAAAGCCAATCCTGGAATAGGCAGGGAATGGTGTGGGAGGCTTTCTGGTTAAGGCCATCCTGGAGGTGACACTTGAGCTCAAATGACAGGGGGGTTCATGAGGGGATTTATGGACCCAAAAGTCTTTGCAGTTGATGATTCGGAGGGCCTGGGAGGGGCTGGGGGATTTTGGGAAAGTCTGGAGAGAGGGCTCTCTGAATCTTGCCCTCACATTCTGGGAGCACCTGCTACCAACTCAGTACCCTTTTGGTTTCCCTGGTGCAGTCCAGAAACCAGAGAGAGGCTTCCCCTGGTGTTGAGTCAGTTAAACGGGATTGTTGCAGGCACGGGTGCTTCAGGGTTCCAATCTTGTCCTAGGAACCTCAGTGGCTTGGCCCATTTCTCTGCCCTAGACCTATCTCGTTGTAACTCTCACCATGAAAGGAGGAGGGTGACTCCTCCCTGGGCCTGCCTGCTGTGCACACCACCCGGCCAAGCACCATACTTGTGTGCCCACGCCATGTCCCCAGCGCCTGGCACTGGACTCACATTCCCCACACCCCCCATCTGACAGTGGGGGAATGAGTCCAGAAGGCTCCCCAGACCATTCCCGGAGAGGCCCAGCCCAGAATCCAACCCTTTTCCAAGCCAGGCTGTGACCTGAGGCTGGTGGTGTGTGTGGGGCTGCGCCTCAGTGTTGGGGACAACAGAGATTTCCAGGACGGGATAGCTGAGGCCCCTTAAAGCCTCCTGGCGCCTGTCTGCAGAGTGGCCCTGTACGGTTTGGGTCCTGAGAGAAGAGCAGGAAGAGTGAGCGGGTGGGAAGTGGGGTAGGAGGAGGGGGATGGAGAAGCCGCGGGGGAGGGGAAGCGGGCGAGGGTGGGAGAGGGCGCAGAGCTGGGGTGGGGTGGGGTAGGCAGTTGGGTAGAAGTTGGGGGGAGGGCGGTGGGGATGAGACAGAGTTGGGTAAGGCAGGGGAGGGGGCCTGGGGGCTCTTCCCGCCCCTCCACCTGGGTGAGCCCAGCTGGTGCTTGGGAATGCTGCTCCTCCTGGGCCCTTGTCTGCCCAGCTCTCGGGGGGCAGCCCAGGACCTCTTTGAGGCTGCTGTCCTGGGAACGCATCGGGCCTCCCCCTGCCCGGGAGGACTCCAAGGCTGCAATAACTCAGGGCCAGGTTTGGGCACAAAGCGGCCGTGGCAGGGGTCTGGCTGGGAAGGCGCAGGCTGCGTCACTGGCTCGCTCACTTGCACTGCCCTGGTGGGGCTGGCTTGTTCCGTGCCGCGGGGCCGCCTGCTCCTCAGAGTCTGGCGCCCCCAAAACTGCGGAGTCCCAGGCCCTGCGCTGAGGGGCACCTACCAAAGGGCATCTCACCCTCAGCTGGGCACCGGTTGGTGGGCTGACGCCCCCCGCTGGCCAGATGTTCGCCTTGGGGGCGCCCTGGGGTCTCTGAGCAATGATTGGCCCTCAGATTTGGGGAGGAGTTAAAGGAGGCATGGAGTGCAGCCTGGACCATCCGAATGTATGGCAATAAAAATAAATGCACTTTCCAGGTCCTAGGGACTGTTCTGCGCACTCACTTCATTCATTCCTTAACATGCGCTTCACAGTATCTATGAGTAAGGCCATGATTATCCCCGTTTTTCAGATGAGGAAACTAAGGCACAGCTAGGACCAGATAGGATCCGAATATAGGCCTCTCTGACTCCACAACCGTGTCCTCCCTGTAGGGTGTCCAGGCATGCATGGATGGCCTGGGCATCTGGGCATGGGGGCCGTTCTGAGTGCATTTGCACATGTCCAAGCAATTAAAGATAGGTTAGCAGGCAGATCGTAGTCATTCTGGGTTTGCCATTTCAAATTCATTCACAGGCTCCTTCCTCTGAAGGATATTCTGAGTCCGGGCCAGGCCTTTTGCTTTTGTGGGGTCTCTCTACCTTGGGGGAGCAGACAGTCGGTGGGGTGGGGTATGTGGCAGTAAGACCCCAGTAAAGAGTAAACAGTTCCACCAAGAGGCAATTTCTTGCTGAGAGACTGCTCTGCTTATCTGACTTAGACAGGGTCCTCGGGGAGGACATTGCAGAGGACATTAGTGCAGGATGAAGAGAGGTGACTGCTGAGGAAGGTGTTTAGTCCCCTCTGGCTCTAAGTGCCTTCCCCAGGGTTGCAAAGGAGAAGGAGAAGAGGAGGCTGTGGCCGCTGTCTGTAAGGCCCTTAAAGGATGAAATCTGGGGAATCTTGGGCATGTATGTCTGGAAGGGCAGGGACGAGTGCTGACTGGCTCTCCTGAGAGGATTGGAGCCCAGGTGAAGAAGAGCCAGGGCAGGACAGTGTTAGAGACTGCCTGGCATGGGTTGCATTGTGGGATGGCCCTCAGTTCATGCACATAGGGTCTGTCTGAAGAGTCCCCAGGGCAGGCCACCTGGACCTCAAGCATTGACTCTCAAGGTCCCCAGAGATTTTCATTGGTACCTGCGTGTACCAGGGAGTAGGTTGTAGGAATCTTTCTTGTTTGTCTAATGAGGAAAGGAGGGCCACAGAGGCCAGCAGCCTTGTCCTGCTGCACCTGCAGCAGGGCTTGTGACCATCTGTCAGTTGGGACGTTCATTTCCTGGGTCTCTAGATCCCATGGAGAGGAGTTTACCAAGGCCTCCCTCCCCCTCACCCCAATGTTAGGGTTGGAGGTGGAAAGGAGATGCTGGTGGGTGCCCCATTACATGCACCTGAGTTTCTGAGCCTGGTTCTAGACTGAGCTACCCCCGTCCAACCAGGATCTAGCTAGGTCATTAAAAAAACAGCTGCCCGCATGTGCCCATTGTATCCCCAAGTCCACTTTAATTGGGTCTCCAAACGGGCTTTATTCTGAATTTCCTGTCTGGCTCCAAATACCCATTGCTCAGGCTCTTCTAGGGGAAACGAGAGGGCTGTGGATTCCCAGGACTGAGTTTTTTTTTTTTCCCACTTGGACTTGCTGGGCGAGTCTGAGCCTGTCCCAGAACTTCTCTGTGCCTCTTGTCTTGCTTTATTTTTCTTAGGAGAGTCCCAAGTCTGCTTCCAGGGAGGGAGGTTTGACTTGAGACAAAGGGGACAGGACATTTATCTATAGAGCTTACTAAGGTGTACTCTGGGCCAGCTGCATGCTGAGTGCTTGATGAGCCATTTCTCATGAGCCCTATCAACAGCTCTGTGAAGTTGGTTCCATTATTCTCACCTGTCTGCAGTTGAGATGGCTTTGAGGGTCAGTCAGGGATCCAAGGTCATATAGGTGGCCTGATGCCACCTACCATGCCTGCCTGAGTCACTCCCAGGACAGCTTCTACATACCTGGTGAACCACTGACATTGTGGTCCCCCTCCCCCAGGAGCTTGTCTTGGGGACAGATGGGCAAACAGTTATGAACTCTGAGGCTGGAGACACTGTGTTCCTCCTGAGGAGCCAGCTGTGGCCAGCCCCACCCTACCCCCTACTCTGGGCCTGGTAAGCTGCTGAGGTTCAAGTGGGGGAGAAGCAGCTTGGACTGGTCAGTGGTGGGAGGATGAGGCCAGGTCCTGGGACATTTGAGTGGGTGCTGGGCTGGGCTTTACCTGCTTCTTGGTTTCTTGGCTACTCCAACATAGCAGTGTCCATCACTGGGCCCAGCTGGGCCAGCAACTCTGTCCTGCCATGTGGGAGGTGCTTACCTCTTTTAGGGACTTGGGGTGGACAGTCCTCTCTTTTATTCTGTCCCCTTCTATCCTATCCCCCAGGCCTCAGGAGCTCCACTGGCTCAACTTGGAAACTTGGATGTGCTTGGTGAGAGTGTGTGGCCTTGCTGAGGGACTCAAATCGGGGCCCTGCCCTCTGGACCTCTTTCTGCCTCCACCCAAACTGCCCTCTGGTCCAGGGCCTGGCCTGTAAGTCTGCATCATCTTCACTGTGACATCTCTGCAGAACGGGTGGATGTGTGCCCCCTCCCAAGCTTGCTTTCTCAGGCTGCCCTTCGTGGGGCACCCATGCTGGCTGAGGGGCTCTGAGCTCCAGCCCTTCTCCCTCCTGAAGTCTAGCTAATCAGCCACTGGGTCGACCCTCTGCATTCTCTGCCCTCCGCCCGCTCCTTTGCTGGCTTCCTGGAACCCAGGGACCCTGGAGGTTTCTGGACCCTATAGAGTTGCCTGGGTGTTGTTTGTTTTGGGGGGGGGCATGCTGAGTGGAGGAGCTGGGAGCTGGGAGACAGGCCGATGACTGGGTCAGGGCCAGCCAGGGGTGGAGGCAGACACCAGCCCGTGTCTCCCTGGATCAAACTGTGATCCCCAGTCCCTTCCTCTGGGGGTCCAGGGCCTGGCTTCCCCACCCTCTTTGGCATTTCCTGTCTGCCTCCCTTTCATTTTGCACCCAGGCTCCCCAGGGGTTCCTCTGGGGGGGGAGAGCCTACTCTAACCTTTCTCCCTGGTGACAGGACCTGACTTGGCCTGACATGGCTGTGGTCCCACTGAGCCTGGGGTTTGGCTTGACCTCATCTCCCTACATTTCTCCACACCCACCTTCTGGCTGGGCAGCGGGGTCCCAGCCGGGCTCCCCTCCAGGTCTGAGCCAGAGAGCCATGGTCTGAGATGCTCCTCAGAGACCCCTGGGCTGGGGCCAGTCATGCCTGTGGGCTCTGGAAGAGGCTGAAGGATTAGGGATGAGGAGAGGCAAGACTGGCCTTCTGGGGCAGGAGTCGGGACCCATGCCTCTCTGGACTTAATTCTGAGGCGGTTTTGAGGACCTCCAAAGTCACAGCACCTCGCTGCTCTCCCCACCCCCCAGGCCCATCCCACACATGGGTTTGCCTTTCCAGGCATCCTCCCCTGGTCCCCTCCCCCTGGGTGACTTCTTGAGCTCCTTGGGCCCCTCCCCCAGCCCTCCTGGGCCCCCTCCTTCCTCCTTGACCCACTTTAGTCCCCTGTTGCTGGGGGAGGGGAGAGCACAGCTGGCTGCTCTGATCCTGGCTGTCTCCCCCAGCATCCCTTGGGGCGGGCTCTGGATGGAGCCAGCAGGCTGAGCAGGCCTGGCCCCAGGGACTGGCACACTGCGTGCTCCTAGTGACAGCCTCCCTGCCCCCTCCATGGACAGACAGTTCTGGACAGCTACCCCTGCACAGGACCTGGGGAGGCCCTGCCAGGACCCAGCTCCGGTTCCCCCCAGCCCTAGAGAGCAGTGGCTTCAGAGGTTCCTCCTAACTTCTTGCCATGCACCATTCCCAGAGGGGAGGGGGGCAGGGCCAGGTCCTGGCCTCCACCCATCCTTCCCCTAAGTCTCTACTGGACAGCCCGAAGCTCCAGTCAAGTCCTGTGTCTGCTGTTAATCTGTGTGACTTGGGGAGCTCCACCAGCCCTCTCTGGACCTCATCTGTGCATTTAGGGAATGGAGCAGATCACTGACGTTTACCAAGCCTCACTGTGTTCCAGGGACTTGGCTGTACATTGATGACCTCATGGTCCCGTGGGAATGCCATGAGCACACTTTCCTATTTGGAACGTGAGGCAACCGAGGCACAGGAAGGGGAAGAAACAAACTTTTGAGGTCACTCATACATGGGGTCCCGGGCAGCCTGATGGGTGACTTGTCTTCACTCTGCCATTCTCTAATTGATCCTGGCACTGGGGCTATTAACTCTTCAGGGACTAGGTCAGGGCCCTCTGAGGACTTGAGATGGGGGCTTCTCCTTGGGGGCCATTTATTCTGTCCTGCTCAGGTGCCCTGCTGCCCTGCCACATGACAGACTGTGGGAAGGTGAGTCCCCAGATATCCCAGCTGGAGACACCCCCTCCCCCATTCTGAGTCCTAGTCCTGGGGTTCAGGGACCTGACTCCAGCCTGACTGTGCCCTCGAATGAACATCACCCCCAGTACAGGAGGGGTCCTTCTCCCAGCATGCCAGCTGCAGGGCCAAGAGCAAACAGGAGTTGGCTATTAGGACCACAGCAACCCTCCCTCCCGTTTCCCAGCCAATGAGAAATGCAAAAAATAGGGTGGGTTGGCCCTAAGGGGCTGTTTGAATTTTGGAATCTGCACTCCCCTCATCTCCACATTTACCTTGACATGTGTCCTGTCTCTGGGAACCTTTTCATGTCACCTCATTGTCTTGCTGAATAAAAGAGGGGGTGGGAGGTGGGAGGGGGCTCTGGGAGCGAAGTCAGGAAATCTTTACTTATTTTCCTAATTTCCTCACTCAAATGTGTCTTGTGATTAAATATTGCTTCATTCTATCCTGTGTGCTTAGGTCAGAGGCCAGGTTTCTCTTCTGAACAGGGCATTGAGAGTATCTGGTCTTTCCATCTTGAGATTTCTCACTCCATTCCCTCTATTTCTCTTTTTTATCTCCCTCTCCTGGAAAAGCCATGGTCTTCCCTTCTGGAACCTATCTCCTCTAGAGAGAGCACATGAGTGGTGCCAAGTGTCAGTCAAAGTCAGTGACCCTTACAGTGCTCACTCAGTGGAAAAGACTGCAATAATTTGGTCATGCTGCCCTCCTTGGTCCAGGGTAAAGCACCGAGCAGATTGGGCAGTGGATATATAACAAGAAGTCCTGTGTTCTTGGTCCTGGTCCTTCTGGCCTTGCCTGAGCCTGCACTCCATCACTGTGATCTCTCATGGCCCTTTACATGCCTGCCCTTGGGGGTGATTAAAATACTGTCTATCCTGAGCCTCCTAGCCATGGTCTCCTCTCCTTGTCTTCCTTTCCCAGGTTCATCTTGCAGTCATGCTTATTCAGGAACCTCCATGGCTCCTGTTACAGCTGGGTTAGGGATGGTCAGGGTGAGTCCACTCTTTTAAAAGTAGAAAGAGAAAATATCAGGATGTTACTGACTATGGAGGAAGAAAAACTTTAAATTGTCTTCTAAAAGAGAGATAAAATTTACAGAGCTTACTGTATGCCAGACACGGGGCTCAATGCTTTGTCCACCCATATCTCTCAGTCTTCCTGAAAATTCCATGAGGTGGGTCCTATTCTTCCCATTTATTAATAATGAATCAGCGTAAAGAAGTTAACCTTGCTAAGCACATATGGTCTGGGTGTGTACCACGGCCTTATCATTTTTCTTGCCCCTTTGTCTCTCTATGAGTTTATTGGCACCAAAACAAGCATGCTAAATGCAGAGTAGGTTTCCTGATAAATTCCCCCAGAAGCCAATCGGGTCACTCATTGCAAACTAATGTCTCTCAGGCCCAAAATGCAGCTCCATGGCTCCCGGGCATACCTTGGTTTTACAAGGATTCTAGTTATGTGGAGTCTCCCATTCATCCCCACAGCCTGTTCTTTGAACCCCAATACCACCATAGGATCCAGAACTGCATAAGGCCCACTTTGCATATGTGGAATGAGCAGGGGGATTGCTGTAGCAATTAGCCAAGGCTGTGGGGTGTGTATGTGGCTGGACTGGAAAACAGACCCAGGTTCTCACAGTTTCTGAAAGCCTGCAAGAGTCACTCACAGGCTACAAAACACTGGAAAGTGACATTATTTTTTAAGCAAAAATAGCCATTGGAGATCTAAATCCTGAGCTTATAATGGAACAGTGAGAACTCCATCTTTTGTTTTTCTACCCACATCTTTCCCAGGAGGTGATTTGAGGACAGAGTCCCGCTTTTAATAAACAGAGAATGATGGAAGTTGGAATTGCAATGCCTACGTATATATAATTAGAGGAACCACGCTCATTCTTGTATTTTAGTCAATATTTAGATTCAATATATCTCAGAGCATTTGAGAGCCTTACAGTGACTATTAGAATCAACTGGGACAATGTAACAGAATTAGTTCATTGGGACTTACATGCAAGACAAATTTTAAAATGTCTCAACCTTATCATACCACTTGATTTTGATTATATTATCATTTCAATCCCTGGGTACCTTGCAAACGCTTTGGTCTTAACCAGATGTAATTCAAATATGGTCACTATTGGTGGTTATGGAACAATGCAACAAACCACAATGAGAAGTGACTTTTGGACATAGGTGAAGTCCGGCCTTTGGCCAATGGAATGGATGATTCACAGTGCCAAGCTTAGGCACCCCTTCCCCAGGATGTACAATGTGAATCAAGTGGGAGAATGGTGAGAATGGCCTTAGGCCTGGGCCTAAGCAACTCCATTTTAAAAACTCCAGTTTGAAACCTGCAGTCTCACCAGGCACACCCACAGATCCCTCAAGTATGACCTCAGACAATTACTTCCCCTTACTCTGAAAAACACAGTGAAGACTCTGGCAGGCTGTCCTCTCCTGATAAGAAGATAAAGTGAGAAGATAAGGGTGAAGACCACCAGCAGATGGTTCTGACCCCAGGGTAAATGATGTCCTGGAGAAATCTGGTGGTAGCTGATAAGGATTGCAAGGGGGGTCATAAAGCCCCCAAATTTAGTGTAAAAATAGAGCTAATGAACAGGGATTCATCCAACTGAAACAATGATGCACTTGGGCTTGAGAGCCTGGTGAGGAACTGGACTGACATCTCATTACTTATCATCATTCTCCTGACGAGATCCTCTCAAACTCTATAACCTCATCTGGATGGTGAGAGCTTCAACTTCTTTCTATGACCCTCTCCTCAACAGGTCATCCACTCCATGCCAGGAAAAACCTGCCTTGGTTATGGACCTGATTACTGTGAATCTTCTTCACATGATATCTCAGAATCAAATAAATTAAGATGGACTTTTTCTCATCAAGGAGACAGTATTCTAAAAGCAAAAGCAAAATCATTAAAAAGTATTTCCTGACTAGGTACCTGAAAAGTACTCTTTCATAGCCACACATTTATATAAGCCATGAAAAATAAGAAGAGCCCTGACCCAAAGTTTGGAGAATAAATTCTGCATTTGGTTACAGTAGGAGTAAAATCACATTACCAAATTTCTGTACACAGATAAGGCTAAAGGACTACTGATATTATGGCACTAATTCTGCCTTTTGTAAAAGATGAGGTTTATACAGCTGTTTGGTGTCAAAAAATATTTTCAAAGTCCCACAAGTACTGTGTGTGTGTGTGTGTGTGTGTGTGTGTGTGTGTGTGTGTGTTTATATGAGTGTAGTACTGGTGGATAAACTGAGGGAATATTATTCCTGAGCTATATCTTCAATTTTTTCTTTTTTTTTTTTAGTTTTGAGACAAGATCTTACAAATATGATTTCTTGTGTGCCCACAATTTTTAAGTACATATCAAGAACAAATATGCCTGAACCAAAGGCAAATCTTATCTCCTTTAGCAGCCATGATTCATCGTTATTTTTAAATACTCTTAAAAGTTAAGTAGTCACATTTTTTTTTCAAAAAGGGGGGTTACACACATATGGTGGCTCATGTCAGCAATCTTAATAATTTGGGAGACTTAATCAGGAGAATCACAATTTCTAATTCAGCCTAAATATTATGAGAGGGCCCTAAGCATCTAAGCAACACTTTGTCTGAAAACTGAAAATAAAATAAAATACAATTAAAAAGGGCTTGTGATACAGGGGTTTAGGAGAACTATCCTGGGTTAAGTACTCATTCCTCTCCCCTTAAAAGGAAAAGAAAAGAAAATAATAAAAAAATTACATCTGGCAAACTTTCTATTAAATGGGAATAATATGTTTGAGAAAAACTTCTGAAGCTTATAGCAAGGATTTAAAATAAACTTGGGAAATGGCTGAGAACTGAATTGAAAAATCAAGGACAAGAAACATTTTTAAAATTTCTTATCAGGAGAAACTTAAAAACAGATATATTTCATTACAGTCATGATAAAAATGCAGCATGGTATGGAAAATGCAACAAAACCACTGTATTTGTATCACAAAAATTTTATAAATGGAGAATATGAAACATAAAACACTACATAAAAAAAGTGAGGGGGAGACAACATTAAGACAATATATGTAATCTAAAATAAATAATACACTAAATATCCACTATATAAATATTATCTGGGAGCATGTCTACAAAACAAAACAATACTCCTTGCATAAAGCAGAGGATTTGTGATAGTCTCAAATTAAAAATAGTTTCACATCTGTGGCTGCTGTGTAGGGGCTCATATCAAAAAAGCAATGTTTGGGGCTCAAGCAGTTGAAAGAAGATGTGAGGAATTTTTTTTCTTTTTTACCATGTGATATTTATTTTTTTTTAGTCATACATGACAGCAGAATGTATTTTGACATATAATACATACATGGAATGTACATACATCAATCATATTGTCTATTCTATTCTGCTGCCCTTTCTATCCTCCCTACTCCTGCCCTCCTGTTCCATCCTTTCTCTTTATTCAATCTAATGTAACACACTGCCACAGTCTGTCTGGGCACAAATAACCAAGCCGCCACAAAAGACTTGTAGGTTCAAAAGCAAGTCTTTATTCTCAAATTCTCACCGGCTCTCTACAGACACTTCCCGGAAACACACAACACACTCCCTCCACTGGGCTCCGCGTGCCAATTCTTCCTGAACAACCCCCCCTCCAAAGTAGCGGGTGCCCAAGGCAGCAGGATCTGCCCTAATCCCAGAGCTGCCCTATTCCCGGAGCAGGGTCACCTTTCAACCATTCCCTCCTGCAAAATGCCAGGTGTCATTCCAACTAAACTGTGGCTCTCAACAACACACTTTTTTTTTTCTTTTTCTCATCACAACATCATATATGTATTCTGTATAACAATGAGGTCCTCCTTCCATCTTCCATGCAACTCCCCTTCTCCTTCTTTTTCCCTCCCACCTCTCTTCCTATTTAGTGGTAGTCTTCTTCTCATGCTCTTCTTCTCTATCCCATTTTGAGTCACCCCTCTTATATCAGAGAGGACGTTTGGCATTTATTTTTTAGGATTGGCTAACTTCACTTAGCATAATCTGTTCTAATTCCATCCATTTGCCTGCAAATTCCATGATCTTTTTATTTTTTAGTGCTTTGTAATATTCCATTGTGTACAAATGCCACATTTTTTAATCCATTCATCTATTGAAGGGCATCTAGGTTGGTTACACATTCTAGCTGTTGTGAATTGTGCTGCTATAAACATTGATGTGGCTGTGTCCCTGTAGTATGCTCTTTTTAGGTCTTTTGGGTATAGTACGAGAAGGGGAATAGCTGGGTCAAATGGTGGTTCCATTTCCAGCCTTCCAAGGAATCTTCATACTGATTTCCAAATTGGCTGCACCAATTTGCAGTCCCACCAGCAATGTATGAGTGTACCTCCCCCGCCCCATCCTCGCCAGCAATTATTGTTGTTTGACTTCATAATGGCTGCCATTCTTATTGAAGTGAGATGGTATCTTAGAGTAGTTTTAATTTGCATTTCTCTGATTGCTAGAGATGGTGAGCATTTTTTCATGTATTTGTTGATTGATTCTATATCCTCTTCTGAGAAGTTTCTGTTCAAATCCTTGGCCCATTTGTTGATTGGGTTATTATTAGAGCTTTATCTGATGTTTGAGGGGTAAAAATTTGTTCCCAGGGTGTAGGCTCCCTATTCAACAGATGTGAGGAACTTTTCAGATGGTAGGCTTGCTGCTTCTGAAGGCACCAATAGCTCATAACCAGCCTCTAGCTTCTATCCCTCAGCCCCCAAAGTTATTAAATAGAATTTTTTTATGCAGGTCAGACAAAGAAGGCACATCAACAACATTTGACTGATGTAAGAACATGCTCACAAACAAATGTTTTTGACTTTGAGTACATACATTGAATCTGAGTGTTTATGACCTTGGCTACTTGCTAAAAACATAGCCCTCTGGAAGCTGTACTAACACAGTTGGTCTTTTTGGTCTTTTTTTGGCCCTAAATGCCTCATGGAATTGAGCATTTTACAACTTCTACTGTAAGGAGCAATGCTAACCTCACCATATTTAGGGTGCAACACAAAATGCTGTTTATCTCTAATTCTAACATACAAAAAATAATAATCTTGCTCTCTTGACACCTGGGTAATTTTTTTTTAAGTCCATCAGTTCTGGTTAACAGGTAAAATAGGTTAAACTTGGATACCGGGGCTGGCCATGCCAGTTGTTCACTGGAGCCATTGGCTACTGTTGTTTCTTTTTATGCATCATCCAATGTCTGGACTTGAAGGCTTTTATCCTTCTTCTCTAGAGACTCAACATCACAATGGGGAAGGTTGATAGGTATTTTCAAAATACAGAGATCATACTCTACTGGATGTATTTTGGATTCCTAGACCTCTTGACTATCTTGCAATTCCTCATTCTGGTAGTCTCTCATACACTTGCATCAGTTTTTGCTCCCAGATCTATAAAAACCATTCATCCCATGGCCAGAGCAGCTGCACATGACTTATTTGACTACTTACCCAAATCATCTATGCCACTGCTGCCACTTTTTTCTTTGGCCAGGGGCTGGGGCCTAAGTTTCAACACTTTATTGACACTTCAACTTGCAGGGTTCATGTTTGCCCACAGTGCAGTCAGAATCCTTATTTCTGCTTACAAGGAACTAATCCCATTATATCACAATTCTCCATAGGAGTCCACTGTAATAGGACTGAGGCAACTAGGTGTTGTATGCTTCTTGGTGTCCATAGGTGTCACCACTCTCCTAACAACCTCTATTAATCTATCAGGACTGAGATATCTCTCACCTACAAATATCCTAAAGACTTTGCCAGTTGCTGTGTGGGTGTTGAGACCCAGGATGTAAAATTTGGGTCTCTAGCAATTGAGAGATGTGAGGCAGAGTTGGCAGTGTAGTCATGCTTATGCAAAAAACAAAAAACAACAACAACAAAAAAAAAAAAAAACAATAGCTCCCAGACAGCCCAGAGCTTTCAGCCCTTAGATTCCTACATCATTCCATAGGCTTTTTCATATATAGGACAGAAAACAAAGGTGAATGGTCAATATTTTACATAATGAACACATGCTCAAAAGAAAATGTTTATGACAATGAATGAATACACTAAATCAGGGTATTTATTACTTCAATAAATAATAATAATAATAATAATAATAATAATAACAACAACAAAAACCTGTTGGAAGCATCAACAACAGAGTAGCTATAGCCATGTTTGGCCTTTCCAATGATCCACCCTTTTAGGATTCATCATCAAAAAAATCTACACACCTGAAGTCTTCTGCAATGATCTATTAGCAAGGAAGTAAGAGCTCTGCATCCACAGGCCACAAAAAATACACTGTATTGTGATATGACTAGAACACAATCCCCCTGCCTAGGATTACTAAAAGCATTCTCCAGATAGTATCCTGACAAGCTCATCATTCTTTCAACTTATTATTGATCAATTGCTGTGGCTGCAACTAAAGATGTAATATATATTGAAGTAATCCTGATATTATTTTGGTGATCTAGAATATGCATACAACTGAATATGGCAGAAATCCATTCCTGTGCTGCTGTTAACAAACCAAGTGCCATGTGATTTTGCAACACAAGGTTTTGTATTTGATATTTTTCTTTATTAACTAGAGATAGAGCCTGCTTTGTATGATTTAAGATTTGACTGTGTACTCTGTCTTATTCACCAAGGATACATAAAAAAATAACAAAGAAAAAACCCCCTCGTTAGTTTAAAATTTTATTTATCATATAGTCTTTCATTAGCTATAACCACACCTTAATTTTCCATAGGCTGTAAGGTTTGAACCTAGTATCCTAATAATGCCAGCAGAAAAACCAGAAGTTCAAATATATTGAGTAATCTTTTAAAATTAAATAAAAGTTTAGGCAGTAAAAAAAATGTCTGGATAGAATGGAGATCAACAGACTGTTGACTATAATAGATAATGTTACCTTCAGTATACATTGAAATATTGGTTTCAGTATTTAAACCTTAGGAAATAAGCTATAATTAACAAAGGGGTGATTTTAACAGCTGTTTCTATGCTTAGCATTTCAATTTTGCCTGTTCATAACCAGGAAACAAGAGCCAATATTGTAATGCATGTCTGTAATTTCAGTGACTCAAGAGGCTGAGGAAGAAGGATTTTAAGTTCAAGGCTAGTCTCAACAACTCAGTGGGGCTTTAAGCATCTTAGTGAGAACTTGGCTTGTCTTTAAAAACAGATGGGCTGGAGATGTGATTTGTGATAAAGTGTTCTGAGTCCAGTTCTTGGTACAAAAAAAATTCTGCTTTTTTGTGCCACTATCTAACTTCTAAGACAATAATGAAAGATTGATAATTCATGTAGTCTAGAGGATGTGAGTTGTGGCTTTGGGGTCACATAGAATTGATCCTGAATTTCAGTAAAGTAGCTTAATATTCATGAGACCTTTAAAATATTCTTTCACACCGAACAGCTATGTAAACCTCATTCATTACAAAAAGCAGAATGATACGAGTGTCAACATATTAGCAATTCTTTAGCCCTATCTGTACACATAAAGTTGACAATGTGTTTTTACTCCTCTTAGTTCCAAAGTTCAGAGTATGTTTCCAAAACTTTGGATCTGAGCTCTTATTTTTTGTGTGTGACTTATGTAAATCTGTGACTATGAAAGTATATTAGTCAGGAAACATTTTGAATACTTTGTTTTTGCTTTCATGACACTGTCATCTCCATGAGAATGAGCCCACCTTAATTTATTTGATTCTGAGAAGAAGGGTGCTTTTTTTGGCAACCATGTCTCCCTCTGAAGTTCAGTAACCTTACCAACGATCACCTAATGCAGTAAAAAGATCCCATATAAACCCAGGCTTAATTTATGATAAGCCCACACTTGAGACAATAATTTTTATATGGTTTCTTCTTATTCAGTGATAGATATCTAATTCACTAAACATAGGCTGAATGTCAGGATTCAATCAAATGTGGAACAGAAGTTATGTGAAAAACATATTGTGCCTCATAGGTACTGGTTAAATTTTTATTAATTTAAATTTAAACTTTAATTTCTTGACAGGATTTATTGAATTATATGGTAATATGTGTAGACTTCTATGCCTTTAATGTTTGATGATATTCTCAGAGTACCCCATACTAAAGAAGAAAATTGAAATCACAACCCTGCATTAGGCTAAAGACAAAACTGTAAAATAATTTTTTTTATATGTTTAGACTCTAGTTTCTGGGTTACTGATGATCTGATGACCTAGAGTTTTATCTCCAGTGATACCAATCTCTTTTGGTTAAAGTATGATATCTAAAATGAAAATGGATCTGTACCCAGAATCCTGTGAGAAATAGTGTCCACTTTTGTACACTTCTGAGTTGTAGATGGCTGCTCTCTCAAAGTGTAGAGTCTCTCCTGTTCTTTGGCCCTGAGAGAATGTTGTTTGGTATGTTTATTCCATAACCTATGACACAGAACTGAGTTGTCCATTTTTTTTCACCTTGCTGAGGTCAGGGTATATCTCAAGCAAGGAATATAGCTGTGGTGAATATAGATATCCCTGAGAGGTCAAGAGTGAATTTTGGGATGAAGCTTGATAAATACATTTATTTATTTGTAAATTTATATTTTCAAAAATAACAATAATTTGGATATAGTGGTTTAAGTTATTAAATTGATTTAAGCTGTCCTTCTTAATTTTTATTATGAATACTAGAAATTTCTAAATTATACTAATGCATTAGATTGTTTTTCCCTCTTGGAAAATATTAATGCCTTAGGACATTCCTTAGAAGTTTAAAATAAAATTTGCTTTCTCATAAGACCAGACAGCACAAAAGTTAAATGAAATTTTAAAGTAATTTTGATAAAATTTTTATTCATAAAAGTATATATTTTGGGTGTGTGGGAGATCTTGCCTCTTGGTTTTATTTTCCCCATTGGTTTTCTCCCCATTGAAATTAAGTTTTCATCACATGAGAATAACATCACATAATCTTTTACTTTTCTCCCTCTCACTAAGGTGTGGCTGTAGAGTTTAAGAGTGGTGAGGATAATACAAATGATGAGAAGTGATGAGATGTCATTCCAAGTCCTCATCAGCCTCCCCAGCTCAAGTGCATTTTTTATTGAGCTGGCTGAATATCTGTTCATTTGCTCTACTCTTTATACTAAATTTTGCAGCTTTTTACCCTTTTTTCAATCCTTGTTAGTTACCACCAGATTTTTCCATGACATCATTTACTCTAGGGCCAGAAACATCTGGTCTGGTGGTCTGCACCTTGGTATTCTCGCCCTTCCCTCTTACTAGGTGAGGACAATCTGACAGAGGCCTCACTCTATTTATCAAGGTGAGGGGAAGTGATTTGTTCATGTCTGAGGGCAATACTTCAGGGCTTCTTTAGGCATGCCTGGTGAGACTGCATGTTTCAAACTGAAGTTTTTAAAATGGAGTTTTTTTAGGCCAGGCCTAAGACCATCCTCACAAGAGTGTAGTTAATTTGTCCAAAATTAAGGTGTTTTTTTGTTTGTTTGTTTGTTTCTTTAATGTATTTGTCCTCAATTGAATTTTTTTTCTTTTTTCTTTTTTTTTTTTTTTTTTTTTTTTGTACCAGGTATTTAACTTCCCCAGTCCTTTTCTTGTATTTATTTATAGAGAGGGTCAGACTTAGTTGCTTAGTGCCTTTCTTTTGCTGATGGTAGCTTTGAACTCATGATATCCATGCATAATTCTTCTGTGCCACAGGGGTTATGGCCTGTGCCACCAAGTTTGTTTCAACTGAGTTTTTAAATATGTAAAAGAACTTTATTAATGTGACATTTAGAAGCATTCGTAATATTCAAGCAAACTCCTTTGTCCTGGTGTGGCAGGAAATAAAAGTGAAACTGGACTTTAATTTAAATAACAAGAAAGTTCAATTGCAAGGGCTTAATTAGAATACAGATAATTAGAAGGTTACAGGCCATAAAGCACTGTTGTACTTGTTTAAAATAATTTTTTTTCTTAGTTGTAGATGAACAAAATATTATTATTATTATTATTATTATTATTATTATTATATTAATGTGGGTCCAGTATCAAACAGACTGTCTCATGCATAATAGCCAAGCACTCTACTACTGAGCAACAACCCTAAATCCTTCCTTGGTATTTTTTTAATATTTATTTATATTTTATTTATTTATATGTGGTGCTGAGAATTAAGCTCAGGGCCTCATATATGCTAGGCAAGCACTGTACCACTGAGACACACCTTCAGCTCTTTCCTGGTACTTTTTAAATACCTGTTTTACATAAATTTTAATTAGTAGATTTAACCCTTTTCCAATATCTGTTTGGATTAAATCAATAACCTAGAAATCAGTGAAGCAAAGTCTAGTTTTATCTCAAACTCTGATTTTACTTTCTCTTTCTTTCCCAGACCAGACACCTTATCACAGTGTCTGAATTAAGATTCCCCCTTGAGGAATTTACTGTATGTTGTCCACATTCCAAACTCCAAAATTTATCTATTCCTTAGTTTTGGAAAAGTCTTACAGAATTTGTCCAGAGGTACCAAAATTTCTTGGAGTACTCAGAAGAATCCATATCTGAGTCTTGCCTTTTAGGGAGCAGTTTGAATTATAAGTATGCAGCCTTTAAGGCAAGTAGATGGATGATCTGCAGCTGGAAGGAACCTTTTCATCAACCTTTGCATCTAAAAGGCATACATTTGATTCCTTTTATTAGATACTGTGAATAAACCTACAATGAAAATGGAAGTGAAGTAATTTCTTTAACAAAATTGTTCCAATTTCTTTAGATATTTATCCAGAATTATAATTACTGGGTTATAGGGCATTTTTTAAACCAAGAATTGTTTTTTTTTAATTTTTTACTTATTTAGTTACTTTACCACTGTGTTACATCCCTATTTTTTTATTATTAGTGGATTATATGGCATTTTTATTTTGAGCTCTTAGGAACCATGATAGGGGCTGGGAATGTGGCTCAAGTGGTAGTGCACTTGCCTGGCATGCATGTGGCTCTGGGTTTTATCCTCAGCACCACGTACAAATAAAGATGTTGTGTCTGCCGAAAACTAAAATGAATAAATAAATATTAAAATTCTCTCTCTCTCTCTCTCTTTAAAAAAGAACCATGATTTTTTTTCAAAAGTATATTTATTGACTTTATATTGTAACCAAAATTTTTATCTATGCATGTACACCTATACTCTGGAGTCCCTACTATCTTTCAGATATTTGTTTAGTTTGGTGTGGTTTGGTGCTAGGAATTGAACTCCAGGGGTGATTACCACTGAGTTATGTCTCCAGTCCTTTTCTTTCTTGGAGACAGGAGATATATCACTAATATCTCAATAAGTTGCTTATAGCCTTTCTATGTTGTTAAGGCTGTCTTTCAAATCACAGTCCTCCTGACTTGCCTCTCCAGCCTCTAGTATATTTTCCAGATTTGGCAGATTCTTTTTTTTGAGATAAATTGACAGCTTTGATATTTGGGTATTTTTGTGTCTTGGTCACAGCTGAAGAAACACTTGTGAAAAATTTTATGGCTCCTAGATATCACCATTTTTTTGTATCATTTCTTTCATATTTCCTTCTTTCTTTTTTTATTTTTAAATTTAATATTTATTTTTTTTAGTTTTCAGCAGACACAACATCTTTGTTTGTATGTGGTGCTGAGGATCGAACCCGGGCCGCACGCATGCCAGGCAAGCGCACTACATCTTGAGCCACATCCCCAGCCCTCTTTTTTTTTGTGGTGCTAGAGATTGAACCCAGGGCCTTGTGCATACAAGGCAAGCACTCTAAAAACTGAGTTACATCCTCAGCCACTCTCTCACATTTCTGATCACTAGAAGTGATGATGATATTTGGGAATTTTGTCCCAAATGTGGTACATTTCTTTAGACTGGACTAATATTCAGTGTATCTAAATCTCTCTACTCATTCATGATTTTGCCAAAGAGATACTCACAGTAGTTTTTTTATTAAATTCATTTATAGATGGAGGGAGATTATCTCATTTAATATTCTGCTTTATTTTCAACATTATTCCCTCTTAATATTTGCTTTTTATAGTGTTGCTAAGTTTGTAACTGACTATCTTGCACATTCTGCACACACACTCTAACAGTGAACTTTGCCTCTATGTCCCAATTCTAACTTTAGGTTGGATAGATTCATTCATTCATGTCTAATGTTATTTTTCATATGATCAGTTTTACATATGCCTTTCTATTGCTCTTAACAATACTATTGATCTACATATGGTTTCAGATTTGGTTTATATTATGATATATTGGTCTGTATTATTGCAATATAGTTTCATAATATACATTAAATGTGTCTCATAACAATAACTATATTATTTGTTTTTTTATTAAACGTTTTGGGGTATTTTACATATATTTTATTTCTAAGATAATTTTTTTGGTCCCTTCTTTTCTTTTCTTTTATTTGGTCCTTGGAATTAAACTCAGGGGAATTGAGCCACATCCCCAAACCTCTTTTGTATGACTTTTAGAGACGGTGTCTCACTGAGTTGCTTAGGGCCTCACTTTTGCTGATGCTGGCTTTGAGCTAACAATACACCTGTCTCTGCCTCCCAAGGTACTGGGATTACAATTGTGCACCAACAGGCCCAGCTCTCTTCTTTTATTTAAAGAAAAACATGCTAAAATTTTGATAGGAAAATATTATGTATTAAATTGAGTTAAAATAGTTGTCTTTGTAATGGTTAGTTTTATTTACACACATGCTATTTTATATGCTTTTGTAAATTTTTATTTAGTTTGTGATAAGTGCCACATATTTTCCTTGAAATCCATTATACATGTGATGTATTTAACAGATATAACTTCAGTATAATACTTATGTGGTATTTTGTACTCTAATTAAACCAAAAATCTTTCTGGGTTCCACAAACCATTTTTTCTCAAACTTTATTATTTTTATTTTTGTGAATCACCTCCTCTTTCCTCCTATGCTACAGATTTCTAATGTATTGACAAGTATAGCTCTAGTCTTATGCTATCACATACTTGTACACTGTCATTGTACACACATACTATAATTTCTACAGGTCTAAGCTGCTTGGTGAGGAGTATTTCATATATATATGTACCGTTTTCATGATGAAATAACAGCAATTTCTACTCCATCTTAAGTTCATGATAATTTGTTCTGTGTCCTCATCAATACATTGTATTCTTTTTGTTGTTGTTTTTTCTTACAGGAAATTTAAATCAGGGGCACACAGAGACTGGGTCACACATAGTTGCCTAGGGCCTTGCTATGTTTCTGAGGCTGGCTTTAAACTCAGGATTATCTTGCTTTAGCCTCACAATCCATTGGGATTAGAGGTGTGTGCCATGGAATCTGGTTCTATTTTATTTTTATATTGAAATATATATTACTTCTGAAAATAATTTATTCTTGATATTAAGAAAGCATAGAATACCATTTCCCCCCACAAATACCCCCCTTTTTTTATAAAAGTTATCAATTTTTTTTGAAAAGATGTTAGTAGTGCCAGATGTATAATTTATTAATGTCTAAATGGCTAGTTTATTATTATTATTATTATGCTATGTATTAGTTACAAAACTGTATCTGTTAATATTATTATAAGGTATATACTCTTTTCTATAACTTCATAGCATACATCAGTGTATATCAAAATGACCTTTTGGGGGTTGGGAGGTGAGGGGAGGGATCATGGGGTTAGAAATGATGGTGAAATATGATGTATATTGTTATATAAAGTACATGTATAAAGAAGTTAATTCATGTAAATATAATTTGTATAAAACCAGAGAAATGAAAATTTGTGCTCCATATGTGTAATAAGAATTGTAATGCATTCTGTTGTCATATATAATTAAAAATATTTAAAAATTAAAGATAAATGATGGCATTATGTTCTAACTGAAAATAAGTATTACTCCTTTTAAAAATTGAGAAAAAAAGTCTGTTGGTCAGTTGTAAACTTTATAAAGTTTATAAAAGGTATCCTGAACATTTGGTAATACATAAACCTAGATGTAGGTATTTATAGTGTTGTCAGCAAAATTAAAACAAAATACTGTAGAGTTTATTTTTTGCAATGTATACTCATAATTATATGAGATGCATTTTGTACATATACATGTATATTACCATTATATATAATTAATAATTGATCATTACATCTCACATTAACTACATTTATTTCAAATTAATTTGTCTTTTGAAAGCACCAATATATGACACTCTTGGATATATACACTTGGTGTGTCTTCAAATTTGTCACTTTTATGTATTATGTTCTTTTTTATTCTCCTTTTTATAGAATTTCTTTTTCCAAATTATTGAGATTAATGAATTTTAAACAATTCAGTTGAACAATGCAGTCTGTAGATTTTCTTTTTTAACCTAAGATAAAATACATCCCAATTTAATAGGCTTATTGTTATGTAAATGACTTTTAAAAACCTGCATATATAACACCCTAACCTGACCTTACTCTGGACTATTGATATCTGGGTGGAGGGGATCTCAAAGTGATCCATGGAAAAGGCAGAACAGGGATGGGTCAGGATGTGAGATTGGTGGATGCTGAGTATGTAGTAGTGAGTATTCATGAAAAATTATTGGTGGAATAGGTACGGGTAGAGAAAAAAAAAGTGCTGTGAAGGAAAGAAGGGAAAGAATGACCAGCTCAAGAGTTCAGATTTTAAAAGTCTAATGGTGGGTCAATGGTAGTATGAGGGTAAAGATTAGTTTCTTTGGAGGCAGAAATAAGGTAGAAATGAAAGAAGAAGGTAACTCTGGCACAGTCCCCAAGAGAAAGAGTCAAATGAACACTACCCTGTATATTCATGCTATATATATCTAATGTTATAGAAGTTTGCATTATATATATATATATATATATATATATATATATCAAACTTCTATAGCATTAGATTAAAGTCAGCCAGCCTCAGCAAGTTAGTGAGGTTCTAAGAAAATTAGTGAAACCCTTTTTCTTTATAGAATAATTTATTAAAGGCTGAGAGTGTTTCTTAATAAAAAAGCATATCTGATTTCAATTTGTCATATGAGGGAGAGAGAGAGAGAGAGAGAGAGAGAGAGAGAGAGAGAGAGAATAAAAAAAAGTAATCACTGACCCTATTAGTGTCAAGGATGTGAATAATTTAAAAGTAATAGTGAGCTAGTTGGAAAACTCATCTAGGTTATTAACTACTGCTTGGGAAGTTAGCTTACTCTCCAAAATATAAAAGTGCTAGAGGAATTCTTTATTAAAGTGTATATAAGAAAAAAGAAGACTTTTGACTTAGCTTTTAGGTGACCCAGACTGGGTCAACTTTAGCAGGTGATTAGGTTTGTGCAAAGATGATAAATCCTTGAGTTATTTGGAATAATGTGATTTATCTAGTCTTCATAAATAAAGATTGAGCTCTAATATAAATCAGGCTTGGCAAATATTGAAAAGTAAATGTATGAATAAACACATAAAACAATATTTAACCAAAAGTCAACATTCAGAATATTTATGCAATTATGTAATCACCAGTAATGTAAAAACAATGACAGCTAAGGGAAAAGTGAGTTAATAAAAAACAAATAAATAATTTAATGAATGAATTAATTAATGAATAGCTAACAAGTGCAAAAATGTAACATGACTGGAATTGTCAAAGTAAGCTTGTAGCCATGAAAAAGTGTAAAGGTACATAGAAATGGTGTTTTACTACTGTGACATACTCTATGAACTGTAAATTCCACTTTTAGGTGGGAAGAGTTGAACACAGAACCCATTCACCTTGCTCTATCACTTGGGTACTGTGCCAAAAATTACCTTTTTCTTTCCCTCAGATTGTATTGCTGCTTCCAAGAACACTACCCTCTATATTCACGCTATCATTGTAGACTTGTAGCATGTGAACCCCTCTAATGTTCAAGTTTTTCTTCTTTTTTTTTCATTGCTCTTTTTCTCCCTACCCCCATATCATCCAACAGTTCTTATTTTGTATAGCAAAATCTACATACTCCACAATCACCAGTCTTATATCTTACTATATCCATTTCCTACCTTGTGCATGACCACTTTGAGATCCCCTCCATGAAAACATCAATAGTCCAAAGTGATCAGAATAGGGGTAAAATTTGCAGAATATTAAAGGTTAGTTACACAACAAGAAAGCTATAAAAAGTGGGCTTCATTTAAAGGTGAAAATAAAAAGAAAATCTTTAGACTTCACTAGTTAAAATAAAGGATCAAAAATTTATTAATCTCAATAATTTGAATTATACCTGTGAGTCACTTTTTTGGGGGGTAAGGGATATAAGGACATTGCTAATGAGTTTAAAGCTCAAACTGTTTTTTTTTTTATGAGAAAAAGAATAGAAAAATTAAAAAAAATTAAAGTAATTGTGATAATATATATATATATATATATATATATATATATATATATATATATATATATATATATTCACAAATTGCTTTAATCTTATAAACAGTTATAAGTGTCAATACATTTCTCTCTGGGCTAGGTCCTATTATAGGAAGAAAACTTTGCCTTAAAATAACCCCATACAGAGGCATTTAATGCAATTAACAGGCCTCAAATAATAATAATAATAATAATAATAATAATAATAATAATAATAATAATAATAAGTGAGGTGGGGAGGATTTCAGGGTTGTGAAGCATACCTGTAATATAAGTTACTTGAAAAGACATCACAGAAGAATTTTATACACTGTCTGAAGACATATATGTATGTATTATTTATAAAAAGTGTTTATGAGTTCTGTACTGAGGGTGCACAAGTCCAATACACAGTCTTTTTTTGTTGTAAATGGACACAGTACCATTAGTAGTTTGTTTGTTGGCTTTTTAAAAATATTTATTTTTAGTTTTTGGTGGACACAACATCTTTGTTTGTATGTGGTGCTGAGGATCGAACCTGGGCCGCCCGCATGCCAGAGGAGTGCACCACCTCTTGAGCCACATCCCCTCTTGGGTGGCTTTTTAATGCGGTGCTGGGTGTTCAACCCAGTACTTCATGCATGCTAGGGAAGTTCTCTACCACTGATCCATACATAACCCTAGTCCCCAAAGTCCTTTCCTTAATCTTTTTTTTTGGGGGGGCGGGGTGAGAGTGAGTGCGTGTAGGGCAGAGGATTTAATCCATGGCCTTATATCAGCAAAACAAGCACTCTACTGACTAAGCTATATTCTCAGCCCTGATCTGTAGTCTTTTAACAATGACAATGGAGCAGCCTGTCTTTTAGACTTTGATTCTGCACCCACTTGGCTGAGGTTGGAGGCAGTGCCTGAAGCCTTGACCAATCAGTCTCTTAAATGAGAACTGTCCAATCCTCATGCAGCCAGTGATGAGGGGGAGGGCTTCCACAATCCTCTGTTCCCTTGGTGTCTGGAGCTCGCCATTTTTTAAATCTTTTTGTAGGCTTCTGTCCTGGATCCAGAGCCCAGGTGTCTGTGCTATGCAGAATCTGAAAACAAACCACAGGGAGAATGCTGAGAACCCTGAGAGCCAGGAAACAGTAAGTGTGCCTTGTTATCTTGAGACTGCTTAGGAAGGTGGCTTAAAGCTGACAGGAGTGGCAATGGTGGAAACTGGCAGTCATGGCTAGTGACTCCTCCTGGTCCTCTCCAGAGTCTTGTGGCCAGAGGGTCTCTCTGTGGTAGCTTAGCCTTCATCTCCCTCTGACTAGTCTAGTGAGGCTTAGATCAGCAGTTGAAAACCTGGGCATTTTGTTCCATAATTGTATGGTGTTTTCAGCTTCTTTCTAAAGCCCTTTGTGGGCTTCCATGTGCCATGAGTCCAGCATGTCTCCAGATTTCATAGTGAAGACTGAGATAATTACCAGGAGAGAACTACAAATCCATTTATTGTATTCATGTATGAGAGAGGCTGTTAATTTTAGAGCTTGTTACTCATGAGGGTTTGTTTGTATTTATCTATCTATCTATCTATCTATCTATCTATCTATCTATCTATCTATCTATTTATTTATGTGTGTACTGTTTTCCTTTTAGTACCAGAAATTCAACCCAGAGGTGTTCATCCAGTGATTCACATTCCCACCCCTTTTTTTTTAATATTTTTATTTAGAGACAGGTTCCCTTTGAATTTCTTAGGGCCTCACAAATTTGATGATGCTGGCTTTTAACTCATTCTCTTCATGAGTCCTGAGATTTTTTAATGTAGGGGAAGCAGTATCTCAAATCCAGAACAAAAATCTGAAATCCAGAACTTCAGTTTAGCTCTCCATAGGTCTCAGAATAAACCCCTAGTTTTCTAGCTCTCTGTTCACATATCCAAAACTAGGGTTCTCTGTTCACAAATAATAAGTATAAAATAGAATAGATAGTATAATGACCATGTAATGCTGAGAATGGGCCTCACTCAAACACACTTGGTGGCTAATTGAAAGATGTTAATGAGCACCATTAAGGTCTATTTCAAATGTAAAAGACCTTGTAGCCCACTTGTGAGAACACCTTCAACAAAGTCCTTTGTCCCAAGGGTGATTCCTGATTGAATTTGAAGAAAAAAGGATGTGTCACAGAAAGAATGAAAGTGAAACCATATGGTAGTCAGGATGCCTTTTCCGAAGCCTATTCTAAATGCATTATGCTCTGTGTTCTGCCCAAAACTATCAGTAAACTTCTAAGATGGCACACAAAAATGAGTTGTTTTTTTTTCAGGGATCATTCCTCATACCACATGGTGGGTGTTCTATTTCTTCTTGCTTAAATAGATTTTTTTTTCTTCAAAAATTATGGGACAAGCACCCAGATTCAATTTGCAAACTGAGAAATTTTGGTTAATGTCAAAACTCCACTTTCAGCATTATTAATCATTATTTTCCCATGTTTTATTTCAAATGTATGCATCATTTATAATGTTTTTCTTCAAGAACTGGAGGACATTTTAAAAGATTTTAATTTATCATTCTGAGATTTTCACATGAGAAGAAGAATAAAATTACGTGACATTAAAAATAATGAATCCTAAATGAGGTTTATGTGTCCCAATTAAGGAGTTTTAAAAATTGTAATGGGTCATCAATTGAGGGTTTATTTATTAATTAATTTGTTTCTTTATTTATTTATGGTCAGACAATCTGGGGTTGTGGCTCAGTGATAGAGCACTCACCTAGCACATGAAAGGTCCTGGGTTCGATCCTCAGCGCCACATAAAAATAAATAAATAAAAAATAAAAAAATAAATAACCCACAGAAACATTCCAAACATTTCAGGAAACTCTTTTATTTAGGTGTGACAAGAAAAAATAAAATTGGGACTAATTTGAATTTAAATTGCATGTAATTTCAATCTCTCTCTCTCTCTCTCTCTCTCTCTCTCTCTCTCTCTCTCTCTTTTTCTCTTTCTGTACTGGGGATTAACTCCAGGGCCTCATGCTTAGAAGGCTAGCACTCTAGAAGCTGAGCTATTTACTCAGCCCCATTTTTGTTTTGAAGGGGAGACCAGGGATTGAAGTCAGGGGCACTCTACCACTGAGCCACATCCCTACCCCTATTTTGTATTTTACTTAGAGACAGAGTTTCACTGAGTTGCTTAGTGCCTTACCATTGATGAGAGTGGTTTTGAATTCATGATCCTTATGTCTCAGTCTTGTAAACAGCTGATATTACAGGCATGCACCAACATGCCGGGCCAACTTCAATCTTTTTTTTTTTTTTTTTTTTTTAAAGAGAGAGTGTGTGAGAGAGAGAGAGGGAGAGGGAGAGAATGTTTTTAATATTTATTTTTTAGTTTTTGGAGGACACAACATCTTTGTTTTGTATGTGGTGCTGAGGATCAATCCTGGGCCACACGCATGCCAAGCGAGTGTGCCATCGCTTGAGCCACATCCCCAGCCCCAACCAACTTCAATCTTAAGGGCTAAAGTACACACAAATTAGATCAAAGTCCATGTCAATGTCTTATTTTATATATATATATATATATATATATATATATATATATATATATATATATATATATATTTGTTGATAGTCCTTATATTATATTTACTTATCTGTAGAGCTGAGAATTGATTCCAGTGCCTCACATGTTCCACACAAATGAGCTCCAATGAGCCCCATCCCCAGCCCCCTGGTACATTTTTTATGGGGGATATTGGAGACTGAACTCACGAACACTTTACTACTAAGACAAATCCCCAGGATTTTTTTAAAACTTTATTTAGAGACAGGATCTCACCGAGTTTCTTAGCACCTTGCTTCTGCTAAGGCTGGCATTGAACTTTCGATAATTCTTCCTCAGCCTCTTCAGCGACTGGGATTACAGGCTTGCACCAACAAACCCAGCACCTGGTACATTTTTAATATCTGTTTTACGTAGATTTTAACCAGTAGCCTTAACTTTTTTTCTAATATATATTTCATTTCAATACATAACCCAGAAATCAGTGAAACAGAATCTATTTTTTATCTCCAACACTGCTTTTGTTTATGTCAGTGTCTGAGTTAAGATTCTCTATTAAAGAGTTTACTATGTCTTGTGTTCTCATTCTGACCTCCCATATTACCTAGTTCTGAGTTTTAGAATATCTGAAACAAGGTTCCCAGAGATTCCAAATTTTTTGGAGTATTTAGAAAACACCACTCTCTGAGTCTTGCCTTCTAGGGACCAGTTTGAATTTTAAGTGTGTAGCTTCTGAAGGGATGGACTAATTGGATGCTTTGCAGCTGGAAGACATTTTCTGATATACTTTCTATCTAAAAGGTACTTTATTTGTTTCCTTTTATTAGATACTGTGAATAAAGGTACAATAAAAATAGATGTGTGGCAATATATTTAGCAAAAGGATTCCAAAGTTTTTACATATATACCCAGAGTTATTATTACTGGATTGTATGGCATTTTTTTTTACCAAGAATTATTATTTATATCTTTTTATTTATTTAAATACTGGAGATTAACCCCAGGACACTTTACCAGTGTGCTACATACCCAGTCTCCAACACTTTTATTTATTTATTTATTTTGGAGAGAGGGTTTTACTGAGTTTCTTAGGACCTTGCCAAGTTCTTGAGGCTGGTCTTTAACTTGAGAATAAACCCCTAGTTTTCTACCTCTTATTCTCCTAAGCCACTGGGAGTACAGGCATGTATGATTTTGCACTGCTACCCCACATTATTACTAGTGGATTATGTGGCATTTTTATTTTGGGCTTTTAAAGAACCTTAAGAGTTTTATAAAAATATATTTATTAAATTTATATTGTCACCAACATTTTTACATATTTGTGTACCCTGGAATCCCTATTAATTATGACATATTTGCTTTGTTTTGTATGGTTTGGTGCTGCGTATTGAACCCAGAGGTGCATACCACTGAGATACATCCACATTCTTTTTTATGTTATATTTTGAGACAGGCTCTCATTAAATTGATTGTAGCCTTGTTATGTTATTGAGGCTGTCTTTGTACTAACAATTCTCCTGTGTCATTCTCCACAGCTTCTAGAATTTCAGGCATATGTCACCATAGATGACAATTTTAGATTTTTATAATAGCCATTCCAAGAGCACTGCATAGGCTGAATAAAATCTATTTGATTAATTCATTAAATCCCTGAGGCAAGTTTTTGTGAAGTAACCAGTGTAGGAGTGTGGAATGTGATAGACATTATTATCTAAAGTACATATATGGGGCTGGGGATGTGGCTCAAGTGGTAGTGCGCTCGCCTGGCATGCGTGCGGCTGGGGTTCAATCCTCAGCACCACAAACAAACAAAGATGTTGTGTCCGCCGAACACTAAAAAATAAAAATATTAAAATTCTCTCTCAATCTCTCTCTCTCTCTCTCTCTCTCTCTCTCTCTCTCTCTCTAAAAAAAAATAAAGTACATATATGAAGACAGGAATTGATGTGAACATATTTTATATACAAACAGAGGTGTGAAAAATTGTTCTATATGTGTAATAAGAATTGCGATGCATTCCACTGTCATGTATTTAAAGAGTAAAACAAAAAAAAAAATCTTTGTATATTGCTGAGAATCAAACTCAGTGCTTTGCACATGCTAGCAAAGTAGTCAACAACTGAAACACAACTCCAGCCCATGTACCAAGCTTTTTATACTCTCTTTGTAGTAATCAGAAACAACTTTAAAAATTAAAATTGCATTTATATCACTTTTCCTAGTACAGTAATGTATTACTAACTAAATTTATTCTTATTATTTTTAAAAAATAATATAATGGATAACTGTTAGTTTTTCCAGAGATTATTTTATCACTTCTTTAGGGCTTGGTGAAGGGTCTTTTTTTTTCAGAATATCGATGTCTTCTATTATCAAATGGGTCCATTCTAAGTGTGTTGAAAATAGTGATTCTAAAAGTTCACACAATCCACACATTTCCAAGACTATAGGGGAAAGGGAAAGACAATAATCACAACCAAGAAACCATTTAACATGGAAGCATAGTATCAGTGTCCAACCTGGAGTGTAATCCAGATCTTTCAGTGGTAAGGTTGTTTAAGAACCACAACCATAGGTTTTTGGGATCCTCTAAAGTACACTGAATGGCTTTAAATCACTTACTCTTCTTCAAGATAAAATTTCTGCTTCCTACTTAAAAAATAAAAAAAAAAACTATGAATGAGAAAGGTGAATGAGACTTAAGTTCTTTGGAGGTACTGAGGTTGACGTTTAATTATAGTTTATAAATAGTCAAATAAGAAGGGCCTTAGTGTTGTCTCATCTTTTCCAACACATGATATGGAATACTTAGATGAACTGACATGAAATAATGAAAATGCATTTCAGGGAAGTGATATCACAGAAATTTTCAGGGTAGAATCTTGGAAATGTGGGCAAAATATATTCATATACATATGCATTTCTATAGAAAAAAATAAGTGATAAGTACATGAGTATGAGGGTAAATTCAGTGTGCCTCATGCATTGTAGGATGAAGGTAATGATAAAATAGTAACTGAGGAGATCAAGAACTCTATAATTGTGGGAGATATTAATAGCAATTTAGAAAAAGAAAGTATAGTTAAATCCCTTTAGGTTTGCCTCTGTCCTCTGTTCCTCTTATGAATTGGATTCTATAAAATGAGATTATGTGGCTATGGTTCTCTCTGAATTTATGTTTTCTTTTGTTTTTAGGATTTTGACAGCTATGTCATGTAAAGCCCTGTCTTAATCTCACTTTGGGGGCTCTTTTACCTCCTGTTCTGGACTGCAGAGCAGAGACTCACCTCACTCATTCTGTACAATGAATTGACTTTTGTCAATCTTTGCAAACAATGGTTGGAAGAAGCATATTGGAGGGTCTTTCATATCCTATAATATGGTGTTCAGACCCTGTGGGTTAAAGGGTAGTTACTTGCTATGTTAGAAACATCTTCCCTATGAGAAGGGCTTATCTATCTATATATATATTTTTTTGTTTTGGAAGCCCCATAAACACAGAAGAGAAGCATTTATGGTTACAAACAAAGGTGTCGCGACCCCTTGCCCGCAAGGAAGACGCAACTCAGGAATCTTCTTTCAGCAGTTTATTCAGGCCCTTGATATTTCTTCTTCTTCCTCTCGGATGCCCCTCCCAGCCTTAATGAAGCATCTCAAGCCCCAATGCAAAGCTGCCACGTGGAGCTTTCTCATAGGGTGATAAGGGATTACGTGCCAACTCTCCAAAAAAGGAGTTGTTTATCACAGGCCACAGTGGAAGCCGGCGCCATCTTCTAATGGTGGCCACGGTCTATAGGAATGGCTCACCACAGTTCCCCCTTCTGTTTTATAAAACAATGCAGGCGAAAGTAGAGGTCCTATCCCACTGTGCAGAAGTGGCTGCAATGTATGGTTCAGTCCTAAGGAGGCGCCTTCCCCAGACCTGATCCCATATCAGCCGACGCCTTTTTTCGTAGGACGGGGCGTGGACGTCAAACCCGCATGCAATAGGACATGCTTTCCTTGAGGTCCGTTGAGGGATCACTCAAGTGCAGTGCTTTGCCTCGCATCCTGCATCGTGACGACGGTGAGAAGTAGGATAATACAGGTAGCCTGGTAATGATGACAAAATTTAAGTTGGCAACACAATCCCTAAGCCCCAGAGGAAGGTAAAGAGTCTGTAGCCGAGAAGAAAGACCAGTCCTGAAACCCATCTGCGTGCAATGGTAACAAGACCTGCAGAGTGCAAAGGCTATCCAGCACTGGGAGAGCATAAAGAAGAGGGCATGCCAATCCCAGTGCAATGTGAAAATAACTTGGGGTGCAATGGCCATGCCCAGAAATCACTGTTTAAGATGTGCAAGCCAGATTTGTGGAGAAATGCCATTTTCTAAGGCCGCAAGAGCCTGTACGATCATAGCCTTCTCTTGCGCATGGCGAGTTTTAAGGCGACAGAGAAGCCACAAACAAAGCACAACACCGAAGCAACACATTGCCCCAAAAATGTCTACCCCCACCCACTCTTTGAAGAAGGAAAAGGCAGAAGATATCCAATCGGTGAATCGACCCAAAGTCACTGGTTCGACACGGGTACTGTTCAAGACAGCTATCTGGGTTAGTTGAGACTGGATCATGTCTTCCGCTGCCATGGACCAATTTCCGGCCAAATATTCGCCAATGATGCGGGAGGCATTCCTGGAATCATTAAATCTGACAGAGGTTATGCATAAATGTGCACGTTGATCAATACAACCCAAATGTACCAGGTCAGACAGTTCCTCAACTTGAGCTTGAAGCAAATCTATCCTTTGATTAGCAGCCAAAATCCCAGATAAAATGTGTTGATTAATTTTACTTTGGGATTCAAGTACGGTGGATGTTTGTTGAATAACCTGATTAATAGTGGCAGCAGTTTGTACCTGGCTGGCCATGGCTACTCCAACTGTAACTGCTGCAGCAGCAGATACCGCCACAGCTGTCACTATAGCTGCCGTAATTCCAAAATCTCTACGGGTTCTAATCAATTCAACAATAGGAAAGGATTCTGGATCTGCAGTAACCGGGATCGGGACAAATGTTGGAATTTTCATAATCACTGCCATAGTCCAGGAGCCATTCCAACACTCAGACAAGTAGCAAGTAACATTAGAACAATTAAGCATCCCCTGTAATGTAACATTAGCCAAAAGAAACAGGAACGGAGATTGGAGACAGACTGCTGCGGAGGGTAATGTAGCATTAGATAATTGTGAATTATTTGCAAAAATTTTAAGCCTCCTACCTCGCTCTGAGTCTTGGGTAATGCCAGAAACATTAAACAGCCAACTTTGGACTCCTAATATTTCCCTGGGGAAACACAAGCGCGGACTAGACTAGCCCAATCTGAGGGAGTCATACAAAATCTAGTAAGTCCCTCCACCTGAGTGAGAGTGAAAGCGGCATCTATGCCATAAGTGTGTACGGATTCTGCCAAGGTTTTAACTATCTTAAAGTCTAAAGGCTCATGATATCTTCCCCTATTATTGTCCTGAAACACCGGGTACGCAAGTCCCATATCTGTATTAACTGTCCTCCAAACTTGCGCATGAAAAGACCTCCCGGAACTTTGGCTCCCCCCCACATACGGGGGTGGGGCAACAGGCGTCATATCTTCTTCTAAATTTTCAACCTCCTCCTCCTCAGAATTCTGTTGACCAATATTAGATCCCTCCCCCTTCTTACAGTAGGCATGCGCGCCTTGTGTCTCCTTTTTCTTCTTTTTTACTTTTATCTTATGTAGTTGTTGCAACAATATATCAAGGTCCTCAGAACACTCTGAGCCGCTTGTGTCCTCAGATGTTTTGAATTCGGTCAAATCTGGATAGAGCCTTCTCCTATTTTTATCTTCAGGCTCTTTTGCCTTCTCACTACTGTTACTTTTGATACTCTCTGCCACTTCACTATGTGATCTTTCAGATTTTTCCTCATGTAGTTGTTCAAGAACGGCCTGACCCTCACTCACAGCTTCTTGGCATTTACCATCTGTTATACATCCTCTAACTAACTTCCAAAGTGGTATAACACCACCCTCTAAGGTGCCTTGCTCACAAGCAAAGTCAAGATCTTTGCCTAATTTATCCCAACTAGGTACAGTAAGGCTGCCCGAAAATGCAAACCACGGTGCAGCGATATCTATCTTCTGTAAAAATCTCTGTAAAGTACTATGTTTCACTTCCAGGCCCTTGGAACGTAACAGGCCATCTAGGGCCAGGAGAAGCGGACTTGAAGATGCGGCACCCATGACACAACAACAAAAGAAGCACAAAAAACAAAAGCGAAAGTACACAGTGCAGCTGCAATAAAATGTAAGGCTCTCTCTGTGTTTACAGAGGAGCTGCCCCGCTTTGGTCGCGGATCCCATTTACTAGGGACTAACCCCGCTTTGGTCGCGGATCCCACTTACCTGGGACTAACCCCGCTTTGGTCGCGGATCCCACTTACCTGGGACTAACCGGTGCACCACCCCTGACTGCTGAAAGTTCTGGTTCCCGGGTTTCGGCACCACTTGTCGCGACCCCTTGCCCGCAAGGAAGACGCAACTCAGGAATCTTCTTTCAGCAGTTTATTCAGGCCCTTGATATTTCTTCTTCTTCCTCTCGGATGCCCCTCCCAGCCTTAATGAAGCATCTCAAGCCCCAATGCAAAGCTGCCACGTGGAGCTTTCTCATAGGGTGATAAGGGATTACGTGCCAACTCTCCAAAAAAGGAGTTGTTTATCACAGGCCACAGTGGAAGCCGGCGCCATCTTCTAATGGCGGCCACGGTCTATAGGAATGGCTCACCACACAAAGGAATGCTAGAAGCCATTAGATATGAGAAAATACAGAAAAATAAAATGTTCTCTTAGAGCTTTTAGAGGTAAAAAGCTTATTTCTGTTTTGTGTAAGAAAACTAAAATTTCTCTTTGGCCTGACAATATTTTGATGTTTTAAACTTGCTTGCAATTTCTCCCTGTGTTTTGGATTCACTTATGCCTGGCTATCCCTTACCAGATAACCACCCTCTCTAAAACCTTCCTGTCTGGCTCTGGCTGACCAAATTACATTTCTCTCTAAACCTCAGTGGCAGCTCATAAATTCTAATGTCTGGAGCTGAATTTATTTTCTACCTTGAAATGTTAGCCATGTGGATCCTTAACCTGCTATTTGCCTTTGTACTATGATTGTCAAAATCTTGTTAGCTGTAAGTACCTTATACACCCACCTCCTTTGTAACTTTTTGTGCTGTAAAAACTTTTTCCTGAAGATCAGGGGGATGATCTCTAGCATGGAATCTTGTAAGAGACCGTCCTGGCCAGCTTTTGTGTACACAATACAATATTGATTTAATTTGATTTGAAATTTGAGTTGGTGGTCTTTTCTTTGTGTTTTGGTTTAACATTAACTTTTTTTTAACTTCACTATAAATAAAACCAAAGAACACAACAAAACTCCTGTAAATGAGCCAGGTGCATAAAAATAGTCATTCTTTATTGAAAGCACAGGATTCATTATAAAAATGATATAAGCTTAAAAATTAAAAGATATCTCAAATATCAAGGGAGTTTAGGAGTTAGAACAAAAAAAAATCATATCTACAGAAATGGTTCAAGAGAAGCAGTCTTTTTGTCAGAAATAAACATTTGGACAGGAATGGAAGTTTTGGTTCTCTTTTTAAGTAGTTTTACTCCTAGTGAATAATTTTTACACTATTTCTGCGTTTTACTGGTTGGAATTAATTATAATTCATATATCTGCAAAAAAGGTACTGAATGCAGAAAAATATTATTGCTCATGTTTAAATCACCTACATTATTTGATCTTTCCCTTTTTAAACCAAAAATCTGCATAAAACCATTTCTTAATAAATATCTCTATCTCTATATTAGCAGAAACTGAGTTATAAAATTGGCTATGAAAACTTGTCTCTTCATGTACTTAAAGACTATGAATTTGCTGCTTAGCACTTATGTATAATTCTCTATGGTGCTCTCTAGTTATTTGTGTCTCTATGCCAAGTTTTATACCAAGCTCTTAGTATGTGCCATAATTACTCTATGTAGCAATGTAGGATTTATGTCTTATTTGTGACACTTTGTTCCCAGAACTGTGTCTAAAGGGAAATATGTACAAAATAATTATCCAGGAAAAAAATCTATCTAATATTATATTTTATTTTATATTTATTTATATATTTATGTATACATATTTTTATTATTTACAAACACACTTTGGTCTGAAACTACAGTGATACTAGTGTATTTTAGCTTGAATTGGTTGTGTGAAACAAACTAAAAAGACTTCTCTGTGTTGGTTGGTAATTTCTGCAACCTCAGGAACCTAGTGAATAATAGCATAAATAAATAAGTAACTCTCTAGTTTGAGGCAGAACAACCAAACTCGATGATGTTTTGTTTCTGCTTTCTATCTTGATTATTAGAAACATACCTTTAAATTTACATGGAACACTTTTGTAATTCTGTTCTGTTAGTTCTTCTAAAAAAAATCAATTAAAGTGAAAAATAATGCACTAAATTAAATGATCTAAATTTACTCCCTAAGTGCTAAACCAAGAAAGATAAATAATTAATTTCAAACAATTCATTTCTTAAAATAAATATTTTTTTTTCAAATCATCAAAAATTCTGAAAAGTTAGAAAATTTAAAAGCTTTAGAAATATCCTAAGGTAATTTTTCTTTTGCTCAGAACAGTAGACTATATCTCCAACTCATTCTTCTCTAGAATTGGACTGTGTGCAAATATGAAAAAAAAAGTGCTAAGATGCCCCACATGGCTTATAAGTTTTAAAATCCTGAAATCTGACATTTTTCTACTTTACAAAATACAAAATCTTAAATTTGTGTACTTAAAAAAACATTTGCAGAAGTGTAATTCAAAATGACTAAAAAAAATGAAAAAAATCATTGAAGGACTGACCCACTGAACATGAGGGACTTATAATATTGAATCCCTTATATTAAATGTGTTTTTATCATTGTCAAAATGTTCCATGTTTATATTATCAATATGTTAATCAAAATTTTTATGCATTTAATAACAAATATCTAATTTCCTATTTTATTCAGTCTTTTAAAAAATAGTAGTAATTAATATTAATAATTTAATTCTCATACTTGTTAAATTAGGAAACATATATTTTAAAAGCTATGGCTATAGCAAATGAAAAATCCAGCCTAATTTCCTTTTTTAGATTGGGAGCCATCTCATCACAAAGGCATGAAAAGTTAATTTCTGCTTCATTATAAATTACTGTGATTTGTAAACTTGCTTGAAATGCCTGTCAGTGCCTTGAACTCACCCATGTCTGGTTTTCCCTGATGAGATAACAACCCTCCCTGAAACTTTAGTGATGACTCATGAATTCTGGCTTTCCCTGACCAAATAACAACTCACTCTGAAACTTTATTGGGGCCTCATCAATTCTGATGTTGTGATCTAAATTTACTCCCTAAGTGCTAAACCATTTACACCATTAACCTACTACGTGCTTGTGAAAATCCTGTTATTCGTGTAAGTTCTCAAGACACCCCACTTTTGTAACTTTTTGTGCTATAAAACTACAGTCCTAGAGAACTGGAGTTCTATCTTCTTTTCTCATGGGTTTCAGGAAAGACTATTATGCTCAAATGCGGGACCCCCAAAGGACCACCAGAGACCAAGATCCATGTAAGCACCAAAGAGGTGTTTATTGCAAGCTAGCTCAGCCCCCCCCCCCACACACACAGCAACTGGAGGCTTAGAGGCCCTGATCCTGGGGTTTTCAGCAGTTTTATAACTCTTTGGGGAAGGCAGGTACCCCACATACATCATAGCATCTCTTATAAAATCATCAAACTCCTTTGGAAAATCATAAACAACTCTAAACAAGATTAGCACATTCACTGGTGGGAACAAGTTGGGTAAGCATGATTGGTTAGTAGAAGATGGGGATTCATTTGAACAGATTGGCTTAGGACATGAGGGGAGTATATGCTGAACTATATGGTTTCCCAAAATGTTATCAACCACCATAAACTACTGGAAGGGTCATTTGGAATCCCAGGAATTTTCCCTGTCTCATGCTGATTGGTGGCTGCTAAGGGGTTGCTATGGATCCCCACCTAGCCGGACTGAGTCAGGGACACCAGGCACAGCATATCTCTCCTGTTATTTGTAGATAAACAACTCAGCAGTGTGGGTATGAGCCTAGGAGTGCTCTTTGTGTCTTTCCAAGGACAAGAGTCATGCCCCCTTCCTTGGACAGTCTTTGCTCTGAGGTAGAGGCTGGTTTCTCACCTTTTACCTTACGTTTTTTCATGTATTTTTTTTTTTTTTTTGCTGTAGCTGGACACAATACCTTTATTTCACTTATTTATTTTTATGTAGTACTGAGGATTGAAACCAGGATTTTGCACAAGGGTGGTGAGCACTCTACTGCTGAGCCACAATCCCAGCCCCTTATGTGTTGTTTTTATTGGGCATTTTTACTTTAGGGGTTTTCTTCCCAGTTCAAAGTTCAATCTGTCACCTAAAAAGAACAGAGATCAAAAAATAAATAAATAAAATTTGATAATTATTGTCATTATTTTATATTAATTCCTGAATAATATACAAGCATATGTAATCCATAAACTGAAATGACTTTATATGTAAGTTTAAATGAAAATGTTTTGTTGGTTGGGTTAGTTCCCACTTATGGGAAAACAACCTTGCCTTAAAATAACAGCAGCCTGAGACTCTGGGGTACATTTCTCAGAGTAAAAAAAAAAAAAAAAAAAAAAAAAAAAAAAAAAAAACAGGACTCAATGACCTGAAATTCTAGCCCTTATTCATGCCTGGATTGGATAATATTCCCTGTCACTCAAAAAAAGGGCTCACTTCTCTCAGATTCAATGTTCATGATCTGAAGCCCCTTCCAATCAAGAGCATTTTGTGGGAACTGTCCAATCATGCATGTCATCAGGGAGGAGAAGGGTAGGCTTTCACATCTTATCTCCTGAGTCCTCCATTTTTGCCCTCTGTAGTCTCATACTTCAGAGTCACAGGTTGTTCTGCTGTGCAGGAACTGAGGATCCCAAGTGGTCCTACTCCTGAGAACCAGGAAATGGTAAGTGTGCATTGGCCTAGCAAGGGAGGCTGGGGGAAGAAGACTATTGGAACCACAAGACTGGCTGTGTTGAAAACAGGAGCTAGCAGATTGGGACTCTGGGCAATCTCTTGATTCTGCAGACTTAACTCCTCCACTTGGCCACTATGTCCTCAGTCTTACTGGCCAACCAGGTGGGGAATATGTCAGTGGCAGAGACTCTTTGCTGCTCTCCTTATGCTCAAAGGGCATCCTCAGAATCTGCATAAAATACTATGTGGCAGGTGTGTTCCTGCAGCCCAGTATCTTTCCAGATGCTGGAGATTGATAGGTGGAATAATTATCAAAATCAAATCTCCAAAGTCCATTTTCCTGCAGAAGAGGAGCTGTCATTTTGGCGTACCTAATTTCCTTTTGAGCTAGCTAATTTTCATTTTGACATTCTTTTATTTTTACTTTCTTCATTATTATTATTTTGTTAAAGTTAGGTGAACTCAGGGATACTGTACTACTTAGCCATATCCTTGGTAGTGAAGCCAGATTTACAGATAGGTAGTTAGTGTAGTTAGGTAAATTTGGACTAATATCCAGTAAAATCAAGAATCAACACCATATTGAGAATGGAGTCCAGGATAAGGGGAATTGAAAATGTCCCCAAGGCCCTGAGCCCATCCAAAGGAAATTTTAATGAAGCAGCTCACAGCAAACATGAAGATGGTAATCCAAAAGCCCTTCCTGCCCAGATTACTCCTTGAGCCCACCTGTCCTCTACACTTTGGGTCTTCAAACCTACACTCCAACACTGCAAGGTAACAGAACAAAGGACAGAAATGTGACAGGAATGTGGGATAGCTGAAGGGAGACCTTAGTTATAAAAAATCTAAAAAGACCTTAGTTAAAAAAAATCCCTATCATGGATTCTACCTCTTTGGTCCCCTTTTTCTTCTGGGGAGAAGTCTTTTCTACTGTCCTTTAATAAAGCTTCTACTTTCCACTCTAAACTTGCCTTGGCGCACTTCTCTGGTGTTATACTTCAGCATTGGGGAAGCAAGGACTCTTCACCAGTAAACAGCTCTAACAGGTTTAAATTTGAGAAAGGCCCTAGCTAAGTTGCTGAGATTATTTTTGTTATGGTTTGATTTATCTAGAATTTGCTATTGCAATAAAGCATACTGTTTTTACATACATATGTATTCATATGGGGATCTTATTTATATTGTGATTCTTTATTGGTGTAATATTATATTTTCACAATATATATGAATAGTAGGCCATGATACGTTCTTTTTTTGCTCTTATAATTGAAAAGGTTTTTGGCTAAAGTTACATATAACTTTGTAGATGAATTTTAAACATTTATGCTTTGCTTTCTTACTTTATTTAAAGTAAAGCTGGATAATTTTTTCTATTATTGCATTATTGTTGTATTTAATAGGTTTATTTTGACATAACCATAAAACGTGAAATATAATTTGCTCCCATTCAGTATCCAGCAGTTCCCCTTTCCCTATTCTCCTACTTTCTTCTATCATATATTTATTTATAGTTTTTTTTTAATTATTGCTTTATAGAACACACATAAATGTAGAATTCACTGTGATGTATTCATATTTATATATAGCAAATTTGGTGAGATATGTTGTCAATTAAATTTGGGGAAAATTATCACCTTTGTAATGATGAGTTTTATTATTTACATGAGATGTATAATTCAGTCTTTCATGTGCTGTTTGTGACTTTTATTTTCTCGTAAGTTCTACATATTTTGTTTCTAAAAATGTACACATGTGAAATACCACTTGCATAAGGCACCTATGTAAAATTTATACATAGTGTTTTATGCTCTTTTTAAAACTGGATATATTACGAAATGTGACTGGCCCTAGTGACCATTTTTCCTATAGATTATTATTTATCTCTTCCAAGATGTATATTGTATTGAGCCATGCCCTTGAGCTTCAAATGTTTGGGTGAGTACCATTGCATACTTATATGTTATCATGATCACATATGCTCTAATTTCAGTAAGTCTCTGTGATGGGGAGTATCATGTATATTCAATAGCAAAATAGTTTCCACAAATAGATACTAATTTAAACTCCTTTTGAGTTAATGATTATTAATTTGTTTTAAATGTTCATCAATATTACTTAATTTTTCCCATGGTGGGTTTTTATTTTGTATTTCTTAAATTTCTGAAGACTTTGAATTTTTATAGTTAATAAATATATCTCATGTATAAATTTGAAGTTCAAACTTCTGTCTTTTATATATTTTTGGCTTAAAAGATGAGAAAAGGATCCAAAAATGCAGCTAGAGATGGATTTTTTTTTTTAAAAAAAAGGTTTAAATTATTTTTTAAAATTGACTTTTTTCTTTACTCATCATTTATTATAGGTTTCTTGTATGATTGTAAGGTTAGGTTATTTAAAGTGGATTCTAGGGCTTATCTTTGTTAATTACTACAGGAAAAACTAAATAAGAAATTTCTCTACACTATGGCTGCAGGAAAATGAACAAATTTCTTTAAAATAATATGGTAATAAAATTGTTAAATGACATATTTACTAAACATCCACTCCTTAAAAATATTTTTTCTGTAATATTTTTGGCAGTGAATCGTGAATTCTATTATCTGGATTTTGGGATTTAATATAAAATCATATAGAATAAAATTTGGCCAAATCTAGAAATATTCATACATAATTTGTTGTTTACTTAATGACATGTTGTAGAGATAGCAACTAATGAACATATTTATTTTTAGAAATAGTTACTTTTTTGCTTTTCAGGTTCTAATGAGACTTTTAGATTTATTTCCTTACTGAGTCACTCAGGGCCACTGATTTTTTTTTTTTTTTTTTTTTTTTTTGTAATTTCCAGGCATTTACCCTTCTAAGAAATCTGTCTTGTGAGCTTTGTTTCTGAAGAGTTTCTTAACATGAAAGAAAAAAAAATATTTATGTTGCCCCTGAAATATATTCTCAATGCACTCTCTTCAAAATGGAGAGAAAATAATATTTCCCCAGACTGACATCCCTGTGTCAGGAGCTAACAATACATTGATGGTCTTTGAAGAAATTTCATACAGTTCTGTCTCTGGGTAGTTTTCTGTGGGCTGCTGAATTGCCATTTAGTATCCAGATACCCATTTTTTTTTTATCTTTCTTTCTTTTCACTGTGTTTCTAATAAAAATGTTCTCTGCTCCAAACCTATATTTCCCATGTCCAGCTATGTTTAGAAAATGACATAGATAATTGCATTTGATAATTTATAAAGGAGAGTTGAGAATACTTCTTGCTCGTGTTTCCCTTCCTTAGAAACTGAAGCAGAACTGTTCTTGGTCCTGAAAAGGGAGGACCATAACCAATCAGGTATATAAAAAAATGTTGATTGATTGTATATTCTCTTCTAAGAACTCTCTGTTCAGATCCTTGGCCCATTTCTTGATTGGGTTATTATTATTATTATTATTATTATTATTATTATTATTATCATCATCATCATCATCATCATCATCATCACTATTATTATTATTTGCTTAGTTTTTTTTAAGTTCTTTATGTACCCTAGAGATTAGTGTTCTATCTGATATGTGAGGGTTAAAATATTCCTCCTAAAATGTAGGCTGTGTCTTCACCTCACAGATTGTTTCTTTTGCTTAGAATAAACTTTTTAGTTTGATTCTATCCCATTTATTGATTATTTGTTTTAAATCTTGTGCTATTAGAGTCTTATTAAAGAAATTGGGGCCTAATTCCACATGATGAAGATTAGAGCCTGTATTTTATTCCATTAGACACAGAGTATCTGATTTAATTTCTAGGTTCTTGATACACTTGGAGTTGAGTTTTGTGCATGGTGAGAGATAGTGGTTTGTTGAAGAGGCTATCTTTTCTCCAGTGCATGTTTTGACACCTTTGTCTAATATATAATAATTATAATTTTGTGGGTTAGTCTCTGTGACCTCTATTCTGTACCATTCGTCTGCAGTCTGTTTTTTTTTTTTTTTTTTTTTTTTGCAAATGCAATGCTGTTTTTGTTACCATTGCTCTGTAGTATGGTTTAAGGTCCAGTATAGTGATGCCACCTGCTTCACTCTTTCTGCTAAGGATTGCTTTAGCTATTCTTGTTATTATTTTTCCATATAAATTTCATGGTTGCTTTTTCTATTTCTATGAGAAATGCCATTAGGATTTTGATTAGAATTGCAGTAAATCTGTATAGTGCTTTGGTAGCATTGTCATTTTGATAATATTAATTGTGCCTATTCATGAGCAAAGTAGATCTTTCCATCTTCTAAGGTCTTTTTTGATTTTTTTCTTTAGTGTTCTGTAGTTTTCCTTGTATAGACCCTTCACCTCTTTCATTAAGTTGATTCCCAAGTATCTTTTTTTTTGAAGTTATTGCAAATGGGGTAGTTTTCTTCATTTCTTTCTTGGAAGATTTTTCACTGATATACAGAAATGCCTTTGATTTATGGGTGTTGATTTTATATCCTGCTACTTTACTAAATTTACTTACTAGTTCTAGAATTTTTCTGGTGGAGCTTTTTGAGTCTTCTAGGTATATAAGCATATTTGGCATTTGCAGGTAAATTGATAGCATTGGAGAAAATAATGATAAGTGATGTTAGCCAATTCAAAAAAAAAAAATGCCAAATATAAGGAGGCTGACTCATAATGGGGTAGGGAGGGGAGCATGAGAGAAATAGATGGATTCTCAATAAAGAAGAGGGGTGGGAGGAAAAGAAAGGGAGCAGGGGATTAGCAAGAATGGTAGAATGTGATAGAGACCATCATCAAAAATACATGTATGAAGACACAAATTTGTATCACCATAATTTATATACAACCAGAGATATGAAAAATTGTGTTCTATACATGAAATAAGAATTGTAATGCTTCTGTTGTCATTTCTTTAAAAAAATCGATAGAAATATAAAAAAAAAATTTTCATAAATTATATAAATTAAATATGTGCATGATATATAGAATACATGCATATTTATATCTGCACATATATGTTTATATATAGATCTAGGGAAAGGCAAGTCTCTTTCCTGAATTTTTTAAAATAAATTAACTTATTAATTTGTTCTAACTTGCTAATAGAGCAGAATGAATTTCACTTCATAGTACACAAATGGAGCACAAAATTTTATTTCTCTTGTTGTACAGAAAGTATAGTTACAAAACCCATGTAACTCTACTTTGTGTACAATAAGATTTTCATCTCATTCCACCATCTTACCTACCTCTAAACCATTTCCCATCACCTCCCTCCCCTTTGTCTTATTCAAAGTTTCTTCATTTCTTCCATGCTACCTCCCAGTTCCCTCGTTGTGGATCACCATCCACTTAGCAGAGAAAACATTAGGTCTTTGGTTTAGGAGGATTGGTTTAATTGCCTTAACATGGTATTCTCCAACTCCATCCATTTACTTCCCAATTCCATAATTTTATTCTCTTTTAATGCTCAGTAATATTCCACTGTGTAAATAGACCATATTTTCTTTATCCATTCATCTATTGAAGAGCATATAGATTGGTTCTATAGTTTATCTATTGTGAGTTGTTTTTTTCTATGAACATCGATGTGGATTTGCCTCGGTATTATGCTGTTTTGAGCTCTTGTTGGTCTAAACTGAGGAGTGGGATAGCTGGGTAAATTTTGGTTTCTTTCCAAGTTTTCTAAGGAATCTCCATATTCTTTTCCAGATTGGTGTCACCAATTTAGAGTCCTGCCAACAGTGTAACAGTGGTCCTTTTTCATCACATCCTCACCAACATATATTTTTGCTTGTATTTTTAATAACTGCCATTCTGATTGGAGTAAGATTAAATTTTGGAGTAGTTTTGATTTGCAATTCTTTAATTGCTAGAGATGCTAAACATTTTTTATTGATTGATTGATTTTTTATCTTCTAAGAAGTGTGTCTCTTTAGTTCCTTAGCCCATTTCATTTCTACAAATTGATAATAAAAGCTTAAATTATTATTTTCCTTTTTTGTGAATGCATTTATTCCACATATTCATCAATACTATTTAATTCATCTATGTGATGTGATTTTATTCAATGTTACCTAATTTCTAAAGACTTTGAGTTTTTACGATTATTTAACACTTAGATATATCCTTTTTAAAGTGACTCTTTAATAATTTTTTTTTGTTGTTTTTCTTTTGCAATCTGTTGTATTTCTTCTTCTTATAAGCATTTGATTACATGTGAGGAAATTAGGGTTTTTTTTTTTTACCTTGTCAGTTTTGCAGCTTTTAATGTAATCATTTGATGAATAGATTCTTTTGTATTAATATTTTGTAATTCATAAGTTTGTCTATTATATTGTATAATTTTGAAAACAAAACAACAAAAAAAAAAACCTTTTTTTTTCTTTTGTGATATTAGGGATTCAACCAAAGAGTCTTAATGGTGAGCATATTCTCAGCTCTGTTTTAAAATTTATTTCCAGATGGGGTTTGCTCAATTTCTTCAGTTGGCCTTAAATTTTGAATTTCATGCCTTGTACTTCAGAATAGTAGATATTTCAGGTGTGCACCACCATATGAACCCTATCTTTTGTATGTAAACGTTTGAGCTTTGTACTTTCTTATTTATTTCAGTATTATTTATTAATAAATTATATTCAGAATTTAATATGTCAAAATATGTTGTTATGTTTTATGAGTGAAGGGATAAAATACAATTTTATTATCACACTCTTTTCCCAATATCCTAGCATGTTTTAAGAGTTTTGTTGTTGGTGTTTTCTGTAGTTCCACCATTTATTTTATTATGAGGATTACCCTGATTGATTTTACTTCATAACATCAATCATGTGGCATCATGGTATTTTGGTCAACAGTATACTTTATGTACAACCATGGATCTAGCAAATATCTTAGCCATGTACTAGTCTATACCATCTAGATTCTGTCATTGCACTCAGAGAATTGGAAAATTGCAGAAGATTCTTAGGATAAATTTTCCAGAGTGTATTTCCATAAAGTGAGAAATCATTATATATGCCTATATTTGCAATTATATACTGTATAATTGATATAATTTTTGTTTGTTGAATTTTCAAATTTGCTAGCGCTTTTTAAATTGTATCTGCTTTTTTTATTTGTACAGAAGATTGAACCCATCGGTGCTTAACAATAAAGCCACATCCTCAGTCCTTTTTTATATTTTATTTAGAGACAGAGTATTGCTGAGTTGCTAAGTGCCTCACTAAGTTGCTCAATACAATATATATAAGACAATATTATATATAATATTGTCTTAGAATTTATGATCCTTTTTTCTTATCCTCCTCAGTCACTGGAACTAGGGTTGTCCATCACTTGAATGGGCTCATTTGCTTTTTAAAAGCACGAACATTGATACTGGTAACTCTGTGTTATGTTTATCTTTAATAGCTTCTAATTTTGCTTTTTATTGGGATGGATGATTTGATAATAAATTCTAGTCATTCTATGGCTTACTAAATTTTTTTGAATGTTTTATTTTCACCTCAGTTATAGATGAATTCCAATTTTTTCCAGCTGTATGGAGGTCTAAGTGAAACATAATAATCTATATGGATATTGTTAAAGAAATGGAACCACAATTTTACCCAGTTTTTTGACTGCACTGTATATGCCCAAAAAACATAAAATCAGCATACTACATTGACACAGCCACATTAATGTTTATAGCAGCACAATTCACAATAGCTAAGCTATAAAACCAACCATTCAATGATGAATGGGTCCATTCAATGATGACAGGATAAAAAACTGTTGCTTATATACACAATAAACTATGAATTGGCCATAAAGAATGACTTTATGACATTTGCCAGGAAATGGATGAATCTGGGATTTTATGCTAAATAAAACAAACCATTTTTTTAAAACCAAAAGTTGAAAGTTATTGCTGATATGTGAAATCTAAAGCTCATAAAATAGGGAAGGGTAAGAAAAGAAGATCAGTAGATTGCACAATGTTAAACAAAAAATAAATAAATGAATGAATAAATAAATAAAAGGGACAAAGATAGAAATATAAAAGATATAAATCTGTAAGTGAATCCTAATATCGTAGCCACCAACAAGAACAGGATTTTAATTAGGATAAAATATATCCCATGCTTGCATAACACCATAAAAATCGATTTTTACTGTCAGGTAGAACTAGAAAGAACCAATAAAATAAAATAAAATAAAACATTATATTTGTTTGAAGAGCTATATGTATATTCTATTATAAATATCATACAATATAAACATCGATCAAAGTTTGTATATATATAATTTTGTATGTTAAATTTATAAAAAGAAAAATTCAAACAGGATTGTTGTTGCTATTTTTATATTAATAACATACATAAAAACCATAAAATGTTTGAACTTAAATAAACTACTAAATATTTCCATTAAGTGGTCTGTCTACCTTGTTATATTTCAAAATTTCTCTTATACCATTGATATTAGAATTACTAGAGATCTCACTACACATTCAGAATAGCCAGCTCTATGAGAGAAATAACAAATAAGATTCTACACATTAGTAAATCTCTGATTAGTGGTTGTACAATTAAAATTTGAGGATTCCCTTTCTTTATTATGATGATTTTCTCATCTAAAAATATGTATAATTTAGATCAAGATATAAAAATTACAAAATATATATTTTTGTGATAATGCCTGAGTTTTATATTATGTTTCATAAATGTGGAGTATGTATACTTATTTGAACTCAAGTCACTTTTTCTGCAGAAGTAGATAATAGTATCATTGTGTTCCAAAACACTTCCTACATGTCAGTCTTCCAACTCTCATTTCAACTTTAATTACATTACAGACTGTGCAAATGTTCATGTGGTCAGTGTATTATTTATTTATCTATTCTTATTTTAGGAACTATTAACATTTATGGATATAGCCATTGATTTTACTGAAGAGGAGTGGGAATGCCTTCAGCCTGCTCAGAAAAATTTATATAGAGATGTAATGCTAGAGAACTATAGAAACTTGACCTTCCTGGGTAAGTTTAATTTCCCTTTAAAATTATTAATTACTAATTATTATTTAATTTACTTCTGTTGCAGAGTATCTTATGGGTACTTCTCTATAAAAATGAGTTTCAGATTTGTGTTTCAAAGAAAAAGGGCATTTTTAGTACAGATATTTCTCTCTCTCTCTCTCTCTTATATATATATATATATATATATATATATATATATATATATAATTTTACTCCTTAATCTGTCTCTTTCTTTGTGTGTTACACATTCTTCACTTTAGATAAGTAGTACCTAGTATAATTTACTGATGTAAACTATTGTAGACTACACATAGCAGGGGACACAGTTGAATCATTCAATTGTCAAGGAGAAAACCAAACTAAAAAATGCTGAGAGAGTAGTTATGCAGCAGAAGAAATTTTCAGAAGCTTAGGTTTATTTATTTTGATTGTAATCATTGAACACACACTGCTCTATATTTATCACATTTTCAAATTCCTTGTTGTTCTCTGTTTTCTTCTTTAGTGATGTCCCAGTTTATTCAGATTAACCATCAAAATTTACCTTTTGTTGTGAGGGCCAGCATGATCTGTTTCAAACCTTCTTGTGAGGAAACCTTTAAAGAAGCAAACAGAAGAGAGAGACATACACACAGTGAAAAGGAAAAAAGAAAAAAAAAACTGGCCACCCCTCTTAACAGCTGCACATATAATACCCCAAAATTACGTAGATTCTGATACCATGACTACCTTCTAACCCAGTGTTTATTTAACCCCAAGTGCTAGCTAACCAAGATTATGTACACTTAATACAAATATATAGCCCCTTCTCCCTAAGGACATTACCACAGAAACTTGATAGTGCACCTGTAGAGTTGTCTTAATAGCTTCAGGGAGAAACTGCTGGGCATTACAATTGTGGGACTCAGGGTGCCAGTTACAATCACCCCCACACTTTCCTGTCTATTCCAAGGCCAGAATACCTAATACCTCCCCTCTTTTTTAAGGCCTTTTGAATAAATAATATTGCTTATCTCCTTAATGCTGGTGGGGGCAAAAAATAGGGCAGGCATAGACAACAGCAAGTACAAACATCAGTAAACATCCACCTATGAATATTTTTGACCCAGATGAAATTGAGTAAACATGAAGTTAACCAATACAAGTCCAAAAACCATCAACTTGTTGAACCTTATTAATAATATCTTTAAGGTTAAATAAGTCTTTTGAAATAAAATTACTATTATAACTTAAATTGAAGGAACACATGTTATTAAACTTCTGATATCCTTTATGATGTAACAATAACAGACAATCAATTGCAGCATGATTGTCAAGTATGGCTTGACAATATTGTTTTTGTTCTTCATTAAGCATATTTACATCCATGGAGTCATGACTAATACTAATATTTTGTCTCTTAAAGTTATATGAAAATATATGCAGGACATAGAATTAAGTGAAAGGTGGCAGGCAGATATTAAGTTTTAGGAGCCTTTGATTCACAAGTGGAAGTCAGAAATTTAGTGAGCAAAATTTTGCCCACCAGGTTCTTTGTTTTATGAAGGGTTGATATTATAGTCAAAGTCTTCATATTTTTATTTTATTGAGCATAATAGTGTCAAGAGTTTTATTTTACCACATAGTGAGTGTATTATATTCTTCAAAAATACTAGTAGAAGGAATACAATACCTTGTAAGAACAAAATTGATAATTATATGAAAGAATGATTTCGTTAATTCATTCTTTTTAGTTATTTTACCTTGTATACATAGTATAAAATACCATGATATATTTATAAGTAAACAAAGTTGTATTTGTCAATAAAGGAAATACAGATATCACAGATATCACATGAATGTAAAAAAAAGTCTTTTAAAATATTTTTATTAAAAATTTTATAGACACATATGTGTATATTTCTTAGTACATTTTTTGTTCATATTTCTTTTTAAGAGTCCATTGCCTCTTTACCATTGTTGAATATTTATGGTATTATCACTCAAAATCTACTAGTTATTTTCATGTCTCTATGTCATGGTAGACAAAAACCATTTTTTGGAAACTCTTTGAAATAGCCAGAAATGTTTGTATATGTTTTACATTTCTCTTATTCTACTGACAGTGAAGGTAGCTGGTAGATATTTCCTAAATACACAATACTATCTTATGAAGGACAAAAGTCTGTTAATGATACTTTTCTAACACTTTATAGTACTATAGTACTATTCTTAATGATGTACTCCTCTTGGATACTGTGGTCTCTACAAGAATTTGAGTAATATTCTCAAGGTAATTTTTTCTGTACATTTTTATTGAACTAATATATTTTTTGGATTTATGGTGACTTTGGACTTACTAATCTGCTACACTCCTGATGTACTTATTTTACCTTAATTTCATGTTATGTATGCAAAATATATTTATCCCAGTCTAATAGGTATTTTTTGTAAATTTTTGTTTATTTCAGCCATAACTCCTAATCATACCCAAGAATATTCACCAGACAAGGGCCTAAAACATATATTTCATGAAGTGATAAGTGCAAAATATAGAAGTTGTGATCTTGACTATTTACCACAAAAGAAATTATGGAAAACTACAAGTGAGATTGAACACCAGAAATCATATAAAAAATTAGGCCTTGTTCACCACCAGAGAATTTATACTGGAGAGAAGCCCCACAAATATGAAGAATGTTGCAAAGCTTTTAGTAAAAAAAAAAAGGTCTTAATTACCACAGAGGGACCCACAATGGAGAGAAGCCCTACAAATGTAAAGAATGTGCCAAAACTTTTGGCCAAACATCACACCTTATTTGCCACAGAGGAATTCACACTGGAGAGAAGCCCTACAAATGTACAGAATGTGGCAAAACTTTTGGTGACAAATCAAACCTAATTCGCCACAGCAGAACTCACCTGGAGAGAAGCCCTACGAATGTAAAGATTGTGGTAAAGCTTATGGTCAAAAATCAAACCTTATTTACCACAGCAGAACCCACACTGGAGAGAATCCCTACAAATGTAAAGATTGTGGCAAAGCTTTTGGTCGAAAATTAGACCTTATTTGCCACAGCAGAACTCACACTGGAGAGAAACCCTACAAATGCAAAGATTGTGGCAAAGCTTTTGGTCAAAAATCAAACCTTATTTACCACAGAAGAACTCACACTGGAGAGAAGCCCTATAAATGTACAGAATGTGGCAAAACTTTTGGTGACAAATCAAACATAATTCGCCACAGAAGAACTCACACTGGAGAGAAGCCCTACGAATGTAAAGATTGTGGCAAAGCTTTTGGTCAAAAATCACACCTTATTAACCACAGCAGAACTCACACTGGAGAGAAGCCCTACAAATATACAGAATGTGGCAAAGCTTTTGGTGACAAATCAAACATAATTCGCCACAGAAGAACTCACACTGGAGAGAAGCCCTACGAATGTAAAGATTGTGGCAAAGCTTTTGGTCAAAAATCACACCTTATTAACCACAGCAGAACTCACACTGGAGAGAAGCCCTACAAATATACAGAATGTGGCAAAGCTTTTGGTGATAAATCAAAACTTATTTGCCACAGCAGAACTCACACTGGAGAGAAGCCCTACAAATGTACAGAATGTGGCAAAACTTTTGGTGACAAATCAAACCTTATTCGCCACAGAAGAACTCACACTGGAGAGAAGCCCTACGAATGTAAAGATTGTGGCAAAGCTTTTGGTCAAAAATCACACCTTATTAACCACAGCAGAATTCACACTGGAGAGAAACCTTACAAATGTAAAGAATGTGGCCAAGCTTTCAATCTAAAATCACTACTAATTTGCCACAGCAGAACTCAAACTGGAGAGAAGCCCTACAAATGTAAAGATTGTGGCAAAGCTTTTGGTAACAAATCAAACCTTATTTGCCACAGTAGAACTCACACTGGAGAGAAGCCCTATAAATGTACAGAATGTGGCAAAACTTTTGGTGACAAATCAAACATAATTCGCCACAGAAGAACTCACACTGGAGAGAAGCCCTACGAATGTAAAGATTGTGGCAAAGCTTTTGGTCAAAAATCACACCTTATTAACCACAGCAGAACTCACACTGGAGAGAAGCCCTACAAATATACAGAATGTGGCAAAGCTTTTGGTGATAAATCAAAACTTATTTGCCACAGAACAACTCACACTGGAGAGAAGCCCTACAAATGTACAGAATGTGGCAAAACGTTTGGTTACAAATCAAACCTTATTCGCCACAGGAGAACTCACACTGGAGAGAAGCCCTACAAATGTAAAGATTGTGGCAAAGGTTTTGGTCGAAAATCAGACCTTATTTGCCACAGAAGAATTCACACTGGAGAGAAGCCCTACAAATGTACAGAATGTGGCAAAACTTTTGGTGACAAATCAAACCTAATTCGCCACAGCAGAACTCACACTGGAGAGAAGCCCTACGAATGTAAAGATTGTGGTAAAGCTTATGGTCAAAAATCAAACCTTATTTACCACAGCAGAACCCACACTGGAGAGAATCCCTACAAATGTAAAGATTGTGGCAAAGCTTTTGGTCGAAAATTAGACCTTATTTGACACAGCAGAACTCACACTGGAGAGAAACCCTACAAATGCAAAGATTGTGGCAAAGCTTTTGGTCAAAAATCAAACCTTATTTACCACAGAAGAACTCACACTGGAGAGAAGCCCTATGAATGTAAAGATTGTGGTAAAGCTTTTGGTCAAAAATCAAACCTTATTTACCACAGAAGAACCCACACTGGAGAGAAGCCCTACAAATGTACAGAATGTGGCAAAACTTTTGGTGACAAATCAAACCTAATTCGCCACAGCAGAAATCACAGTGGAGAGAAGCCCTACAAATGTAAAGAATGTGGCAAAGCTTTTGGTCAAAAAATAGACCTTATTCACCACAGCAGAACTCACTGGAGAGAAGCCCTACAAATGTAAAGAATGTGGCAAAGCATTTACTCAAAAATCAGGTTTTATTCACCACAGGAGAACTCACACTAGAGGGAAGCCTTACAAATGTAAAGAATGTGGCAAAGCGTTCATTCAAAAATCACACCTTTTTTGCCACAACAGAACTCACACTGGAGAGAAGCCTCACAAATTCAAAGTATGTGACAAAGTTTTTACTCAAATATTACACCTTATTTGCCACAGCACAATTTACACTGGAGAGAAGCCTTACAAATATAAGGAATGTTGCAAAGCTTTTAGCAATAAAACAGGCCTTATTCACCACAAGAGAACTCACACTGGAGAATAGCCGTACAAATGTGAATAATGTGGAAAAGCTTTTAATAAAAAATAAAACTTTATTCACCACAGCAGAATACATTCTGGTGAATGTGAAATGTGAATAAAGTGATAATACTTTTAAAGAAAGACTAAACCTTGGGGCTGGGTTTGTGGTTCAGTGGTAGAGTGCTAGCCTCGCATGTGTGAGATCCTGGGTTCGATCCTCAGCACCACATAAAAATAAATAAGTAAAATAAAGGTATTGTGTCCAACTACAACTAAAAAATAAACATTAATAAAAAGAAAAACTAAACCTTATTAACAACAGAATTTATACAGAAAAGAACCACTACAAATTGAAACAATGCAGCAAAGCTTTTAATAAGAAATCAATTCTTTTCACCACTAGACTATTTATTCTGGAAAGAAGACATAAATGTAGAGAATGTAGAAACATTTTAAATTATATATCATATATTACTAGACATCAGAGAAAACACACTGGAGAGAAGCTCTACAAATGAGACCATTGTACCTTTACTCTAAGAAAGGGGCAACATTTAATCCTCACCACAATAACCATAGCATAGAGAAATTTTGAAATGTGACAATTGACAATGTGACAATGCCTCCAAAATTTATTCACCAATACTCAGCACCTGTGGATACATACTGGTTAGAGAAAATACAAATGGAAAAAAAATGTAGCCACATGTTTCTTAAACACTGCTTATTTTTGGAGAATTCATTGTGCCCAGAAACCCTAAAAAGTCAAATAATATTTCCAAAATGTATTTAAATTTAAATTCATTGAACATCTGAAAACTCATACTAGTAGTGAACATTGAACAGATTTTTTCCAAAATGTATTCCTTATATAACAATGGAACATTTATAATAAATGTGAGAGTATAGTAAATTTATTATCTATATATTACACTTCGATGTATATGAGATCAGTAAAATACAGAACTCATTTAAGTTTAGAAAACAAGTAGTTGTCTTTAACTTTTGCTTAAATTTATTAAGCATTATCAAGTTATTTTGTAGAAATATCAGTCATAAATATCATACATGCATGATGAAGAAATCTCAACTTTGAAAGAATATAATTGTTTTTCTAAATCAAAAATTACTCTTTTCACTTTTGAATACTGAGAAAAGAATTATATGAAATCTATTTTTGATGTTTAACACTGAAGTATAATATTTTAAACTATATATATATTTTTTGTATTTCAGTTTAAGTTTAGGTATTTTTATACACTGAGCCACATTCCTAAGCCCTCTCTCCACTTTTTCAAATTTTGAGACTGACTTGCTAAGTTGCTTAAAACCACATTAAGTTGCTGAGACAGAATTTAAACTTCTGAAACTACTCAGCTTTCCAATTTTCTTGGATTACAAGCATGGACCATCATGCCAGGTTTACAGTGCATTCTTTTTACCTATATTTACCTTATGTATGCAATATGTCTTTATAACTGAATATTTGTTTATATGTTAACACTCATGTATGGCATCCTGTTGTTAAATGACAGACATCATAGTGTTCCACTTGACTAAATGTTCTATGTAACAGTAAAGCATACTGTTGAGTAAATAATACTCTAGCATCTGTTAATACTTTTACACATTTTAATCAAACTTAATGTGGAATACAATTTGCATCAGTCAGATCATTATTTTTTTTTTCTGTTTGTATTTATCGTGAAATTAAGACTTATAAGGAGGATATAGATATAGGAAAATAAGCCCCAGATTTTCCTATCTTGATTTATAAATTTTAAAATTTTTAACTTTTTAACATTTTAACATTACCTAGTGATTTTAATAGACAGAATTTCTACAGACTTAAATGCCGGGTTTCTGTTCTCACGACTAAAAGGCTGAGGGGTCACTCTAGTTAAACTGGGCTAACTGGGCTGCATGAAATAACCACACAAGAGACACAAATACCTTTTTCTTTGGGGTTGCTGTGATGGCTCCTCTGACCTTAAGGGCCCACAGAAAGAGAGAGAGAGAGAGAGAGAGAGAGAGAGAGAGAGAGAGAGAGCACACGCTGACCCCTTTTATTGAGAAGAAGCTATTCAAATGAGGCAAGGGGTCAGGTTTCAAGGGGCTCAGTCTATCTTCATGATGTCCACTGTCAGCAGGTTGACTGACACCTGGGTAGGCCACACCCAAGGGCACAGTAAGAGGAGGGGACGCACACAAGGCACTTCCATGGAAGATTCTATCCTAAACAGGGCAAGGAGTTATATTACAAAGGAACAGGTGAGCATAGCTTCACCCATGGGGCTGTAGCAAGACACACCCATTTCTGTGACTGAGCGCCTCAGCACCCAGCTGGGGAGTGTAACTCAGTCACCCCCGTAAGGTTGGCCTCCCATATTTAAAGGTAGCTCTTACAGGAGAGAAGAGCTTTATCTTTCTTGTGTGCATAATGGCCTTCTAAACTTCATCCTCATTGGAGACGTTTCATTTTTCTGTGAATGAGGTCGATGGTCAGTGTTTTCATGTACATTAGTAAATTCTGACATCCTTGTTATTCTATAGGTAGTGTTATTTCAGGGCAGAAATTAGAGACATGGATGTGGAGTCAAGGTTGAGTGAGACCTTATACTTATGACAAAATAATCAATGAGCTGTTTTATAGTCTCATTTTCTGAGGACCACGTAGTAAGAGGTAAACTGAGAAGGTTGTATGTAAAGAAACTTAATAGTTTCTTATCATAAAATGTTGGCTTTTCAGCTACAATAGGGTAAAAGCTTCTTATACACAGAATCCATACAAAAGTCATTTTGAATATCATTCACAATTTTATTAACATTACATATAATTCATGAAGAACTGAGTTTACAGCAACATATGCCTAAGAACAAGGTCTGGGGACATTGTACACTCTCCAATATAGACATATTTATACCAATTTAATTATACAAGAAACACTAAATAAGAAGTAATATCAATTGGATGAACACACAACAATATAGAAATGAAAACTTGTGAAGACTTAAGCAAGAGACCAATAGTGGATGAAGTGTGGTTTCCAAATGCTAGGGGAAAAATGGACATATAATCAGTTAAAGGTAATTGAAGAAAGATAAGTTGAGCTACAATAGTATTTGAAAGAAAAAGAGTCACAAAGTAAGCAGTGATTATTCACTTCCATTTGTATGCTTTGTAATATTTTCCAAAAGTTTTCTGCATATTTTATTGCAGTAAAATTGGGAAACAATCCAGAAAGTTAAAAAAGACAAGTATTGCTCCTCTGGTTTTAAAAGCAAGAAAAGGAATAGAGAGAGATTTATTGAGATAGAAAAATTTACTAGCTGGAGTTAAAAAAAAAAAAAAGAACTGAGATTACCAGAGTCTAAGTATAATGTATTTCAGCCATCCCTGGCTGCACAGAGCATTTTTGCTTAACACAGTATTTGTTCACGTATGTACGCTTAAAGAACATTGCTGTTTTTAGCCAGTCTTTTTTATTAATAACAATGATGTACCTTTCAACACTTTCCAGCCACAAAAATACACAATTTCAGAAATCTTCTGGTTCATCCTCCATATATTCTGCCACAATATTCACCAGGACAAGATAATATAAACCTTTTGGCAGCCCCATTAAGGCATTCACTTCTATTAATTTTAAGGCCCAACATATACTGCATAGAAAAGTATGATACATGGAACAACATAATTTTACTTAGTAAAAATATTTTTTTTCATGAAAAATATATCCCAACTCTTTTGTCTTGGGATTACATTAGAAAAATATGAGGTAATTATACTGTGCTCATACCTTAGGCTATGAGCCTTAAAATTACCTTAAAATACAAAAGAATATTAATGTTTATTTTTAAATATAGTTTTTATATTTCAAATATTCAAATTCCACAGCAATCAATGATATAAAAACATGAGAAAAACAACTGCAGTTTGATGTCTCATTATGACATTTCAATACCTGCTGTAGATTGCCTGTGGCTTCCACTTTTAATTTAAACAAATAATAATTTTTCCATACAATTTGGGTGAAGTGGAGGACAAAATCTCCTGCATTGTTTTCCTGGGCAAGCCATCATACTTGAAACAACTGAACCCCAAATCAAAATATGTTTACTCTACAATCTAATTATATCAGTTCTTAACTCATCTAGCATTAAACAAATCCACTTTCTTCTGGTTGAATATCTTGAGCACAAAGATATGGAACCTGGGAGCTAAAAAAAATATGACATAAATAATGAGGCCTTTTTTGCATAAGGCAAATTGCACTTTTTGTATTTGATTTTTCTGCCTGTGAAGATCTACATTTTTCTTCCTATAATGGTATTATGATTGATGGTGACTTGTGTGATTACAGGAGACTTAAAATGCAGCTACATGTGTTTGAGTCCTTTCACTGGTAAAACATACTATAATTTGTACAATAATAGGAGACTCAAAATGGTGCTAGAAAAACTTATTTTTTTAAATCTGCCTCTTTATTCATGGTTTTCTAGTGGTTTTGATCTAGTCAGTTCAGACAATTTCTGATTAATGGGTGTCATCAAGATGTAAATTCCCTCTGTAATCATTAGCAATGAGACAATTCTTCGCATTAAAAATAAAAACATTCTCATAGAGTCTTTGCTATATTCTAAGGAACCACTCTTGCTTTTGCTTTACTAAACAAAATAAATTCCACATATTTGAGTCTCAAAGTAAATGGCAGTACATTAACCTAAGCACCATGAGGAATATAAGAAATACAAGATATCACCTTTGAAATATAAAAACAAATAAGAATCAGAAATGCTAAGCCATTACCATCTAACCTATACCAGTGCTTTTAAAATGTAATCTTAGATGTTCTACTCACTCTCATAGTAAGATGTCTTAGACACAAAGATATTTAATCACTCACTAAAGGTCACTCAGTGAATGTATAACAGTTCTTATTCTAAAGCTTTTACCGAATTTTTTGATAATACATTGCAAAGTCTCACCTGTCTTCTTTAGAAATAAGACACAGAGGTTGTTTTAGTCTGTTTTATAATGTTACAGAAAAATACCAGATACAGGCCAATGTATAAAAAGAGATACAAATGCATAAAAATATTTTCTGAGAGGCTGGGGTTTTGGCTCAATGGTAGAGTGCTCACCTGTCACAAGCAAGAAGCTGGGTTCAATTCTCAGCAGCATATAAAAATGAATAAATAGATAAAATAAAGCTATTGTGTCCAACTACAACTTATAAATAAATAAAAATATTTTTTGAGTACATAGTTCTGAAGATTTAAGTGCACTGTACCAGAATCTTGTAAGCTCCTGTGACAGCTCGTTCACCTGCATTACACATGAGGTGGCATTATGGTGAGGGCTCATTTGAGAGGTAGAGAGAACATAATGAGACAGGAAGTCAGAGAAATTCAGAAAAAAAGACTTGCTCTTTTGTAACAACTGGCTTTAATAAGAACTATATTTTGCCCCATGAAAGTTACATTAACCCTTTCCAAGAGCATCTCCCCCAAATATCTAACTACAAATACCTTCTCAGTGTGCAAGAAAAATGGGTAAAAATAAAAAAAAAATCATGTAAAATTTATGTTAAAAATAACAACTATTTTTTAATAAGGAAAATGTTAATGTCTTTTTGAAACAACATGACAATAAACTGTGCCTATCAGATAAAGGAAAGGAACAATTATGGTAAATTTCTTCATTTTATTCTTTGAATATGCCAAGTATTCTTTGGCAAATTTCCACATGTATTATTTTAATTTCACAGGTGCAAATTATATCTGGTTTTCTCTAAATTGCTACTTATTTAATATAAATTTGTTGAGAAATTATTTCTTCATGCGCTGATAGTGAAATATAGTGAGGAATGGAAGTCCTTTAAAGCTCTATGAATTGCAATCCCAGAATGATGGGAGGAAACTGTATATAATCATGAGAAACATTGAGAACTATGAATTTGTTCCAGATATTTATTTCTTTTATAGAAAATATCATAGAAAAGGCCATCAGAGTAATCAGAAGAAGAAAGTTAAAAGAGAAACAATCAAATCATAAACATCTGGTTGAAACAAGAACTGGCCAACTGTTGGATCTTAGATTTTGACTTCACTAAATTTTCTCCTATCTTTTTTTTAATTATGACTTAGAGGAAGGTACTTCTATTAAAACCATGACCAGAAAAATTTATAGCAATTTGTTTTTTTCTAAAATATGGATAAAATTGACTTGCTAACTCAGGATAGAATCAAATGAGAAAATCTTGTTATGGTAAGAAAAAAAAAGTATAACTACTCAACATGAATATTGGCCTTTTCAAGAAAAGGATATTAGGGTGAAAACCAATTTGGTAAGATAGTATTGAATATTTTATATAAAAGAAAAGGCAGAAATATTTATAATAATTTAGATTTATGTAAAAATAAAATGTAGTGTCCAGGCCTGATGTGGTGGTACATACCTGTAATCCCAAATATCATAGAGGCTGAGGCAGAAGGATCACAACTTCAAGGCCAGCCTGGGTAACTAAGTGAGACTAGGTCTCAAAATAAACTATCAAAAAATTTTGTATATATATGAGTGATAAAGCACCCCGAGTTCAATCCCCAGTGCCATATAAAACAGTAGTTTCCAAAATTACACCCAAATCAGCAGCCTACACTCTATCTGCAACTATGTAAAGTTTTAAAAGGAAGCTAAATTTAGCCATTCCTACTACTAGTTGTCTGATTATATTGATCATAATCTTGAAATATATACATAGAAGACCCTTCACAATGTTTTAGGTGTTCCCATTATTTTTTCTAATTACAATGAGAGAGGGAGGAAAACCAATTTAACTTCTGGGCTCTTCTTTTTCTTCAGGACTAATGAATCAAATATTAAAAGGATTTAGCATTTAATTGATTATCGTTTATGATATGTGTTCTGTGATTTCTTGCTTAATCTACATTGGACAATTTATTATTTCTGAGTATCAGCATCTCTACAGGCCACCAAACCCCACTCTATTTTTTAATAATTACAAGTCCCTGTTTTCATGCTTCCTCAGTTAGTTATTCTCTTTTAAACATAATTATGTGTTGCATTCTTTGTCTACAGAAAAATTATGAATGTTAAAAACCCGTAAGCATTTTCACAAATTTGACTTTAAGATAATTTTCATCACAAAACACACACCAGAATTAAGAATAATTTCTTTCTCTAATTTATTAGCCTTTCTGACATCCAATATCAGGACATGAATGCTGCTCATGGAGGGATATTCTTACCATCAAGAACAATCTGTACTACTTTCTTCTATCCCATTAAATTTTACAAAAGTGCACATTTTACCGTGTTTCATATACAGAACTTGGCTTTCCATTATTTGTGTTTAGTGCATTTTTATTTTCTTTTTTCATCACTTTGTTTTTCCTGTATTTTCTAATATTCATTTTTTTTTTTTTTGTGGTGAGAAAAATAAATAACTAGAATCTTCTAACTTTTACTACATTCAATCACTTGACTACTCACTAGCTAATATTTCTATTAAACCATCATTTTAAAGGTAGGACTGATGTATGTTAATAAAACTATTTTCAAGGTCTATTGCAGAATCAGCATAACTTTCTTGAGCTCTGCAGTTAGAGCCACTGTTTCTGTACACAAACTCTGCTCCATTTTTTAAAAAAAATTTTTCTTCTATATTGAGTAACTCTTTGAAATGAGGAATGGAAAATAGCTTTTTAGGTTTTTATTATTTATGAAAATCTATTTGTATTTATCATTGATGGACAATCTGCTTCATTTTAGAATACCAGGTTGAATACTATTTTTCCTTTAAATCTTGAGGTTATTCTGTATTTATCATCTATAATCCATCATTAAGGATAAATTCTTGGGTTTTATTCTTGCTTTCTTGAAGCTGACCATGTTTTTTTCATTTCAGGATATGTTCTTTGTTTTAAGCATAGCTACTTGAGAAAATCTGGAGATATATTTAGCATATTTAAATTTTATTTTCTTGATTATAGCATTCAATCAAAATGGAATATTTCCAGACCTAATTTTTTTTCAGTATATACATGTAGGAAAATGGATAAAATATGGAAAATAATATATCTGTTTTTCAGACACCAAAAATAGGCATAGCAGGTGAGTGAAACCTTAAGCAATAAGTGCAGACTGGTTAGGCGAACTATAACTTTATTTTAAAAATGGTTCTTAATAAGTGAAGTGTGATAAAATGCTGTTAAAACTTATTGGTAAAGGGGAAGTAAAAATAATCGAAGTATACCACTGTAAGAAATACTTGAGGTCTGGCACCTGAGAGCAGACTGTGGGGGAAACTTCATGTTATGATAGGAAAGAATCCCCCACTTTCCCTTCACCCTCTCACCCACTTAACCTCACCAGAAACCACAAAGATGCCCAGAATAAAAGTTTTCAAGTTCAATAGTCACACTCTTTCCAACTACAAAAAGCAGTTACAATTCAACTGAACAAAGGAGCTAATGTGCAAAGTTAAGGGGATCTGAGACATCATATAAAAAGTTAGGTTAAAGATAATTCTATTTTTTTTTTGTGTGTGTGTGTTTGTGTGTGTTTTGTTCCAAGGGTGTAGCTATTCCTTGGCCACCTGAACTCAGCAAAGAAACTGTTATTTTAATGAAGTGTTAGTGAGTGACCTACATTAAAAACAGACAAATGTTAAAAAAAATTAAAAAAGAATAATTACCAAAAAAATATTGCTACTTTCTCCTTCTACATTTTGGTTTTTTTAATAAAAATATTCATTTTTAGTTTTAGGTGGACACAATATATTTTTTTTTTATTTTTACATGGTGCTGAGAATCAAACCCAGTGCTTCATGCATGCAAGGCAAGCACGCTACTACTTGAGCCATATCCCCAGGCCTAAAGTAACTTTTTTTAAGTTTTGATTTTTATTTTTAGTCCTGAAAAGTAGACAGTAAAACAACTTCTGGAAGAATTTACAACCAACTGCATGAGGGTCTGGGAAGCTGAGAGGCTGAAGCAGGCCTGAGAGGAGCAGACCGGAAGTCTGACTAAGGAGCTGACTTCCCTTACTCACTGGAGGCCAATTGTAACTAAAAAGAGACAAAAATCAATAAGTGTTTGAAAACCAGGAAATGACACAGATTATCAAGTTAGTATCAGTTATAAAAAATTCATATAACCAAGAAAATAGAGAAATCATGAAAAGGATTAGAAAAATAATAGGTGTAAATTTTATTTTTAGAAGCTTATTGGTGATACATAAAAATAAAGATGAATTTTATATTTTGATTTTAAATGGAAGGCAGAGATATGCAAGTCATATAGTACTTCACAAACCTTATTTCAGTTACAAAAGTATAATCAATTGATAACTTCTTTACTCTCTACCTTCCTTAGCATTTCACCTGAGGTCATACTTGTAGAGTGTGACCAATAACTAAGCAATTAACTAACCAAGAAGATAGTCACTGAAGTTACTCCCTTTCTCAGAAAACCCCAATCAATTTCAGAGCAAAGGTGGGATACAACACCTATTCATTTCCTTCTTTGGGAAAGGGTCCCTTTTGCGAATCAGATAGAAGAGGAAATTGGCTAACCTCTTTCAAAGTATTACTAGAAATAAATATGAGTTATCTTCATTTAGAAGTAAAGTGAAATAAAATAATATCATTGTACAGTATCTTTCAGGATTACCCTTGAAAAATAAAAAATGAAAAAAAAAACTCTTTCTAAAGAGAATACTTGGAGGCACACTTCATCCTTAATTTCACGTGGAAAAGGAATTTACCTCAGGTAAGATGGTACATAAGAAGGTACATAAAATAATAGGAAGAAATCAAGACTTGGTCAAGAGTTTAGAAGGAACTTTTGAAGACTATAAAATTTCGGGGGTACAGTAATAAGGATGGATCTCTGAGAGACAATGCAGTGTAAATATCATGGGATTTCATGCTATCATGTACCAAAGCACATACATCATGGACATTGTACAAGACAATCAAGTTGACAACTGGACTTGGCTAGTTGTTTTTATCCAGCCTCTGATGCTGCACAGGATGAATGAGGACTGAGTACCATAGTGGTTTCCAGTCACAGTATTTTATCTATCAATGCTTCTTCCAAATATCTAGCCAGCTAGGAGGAAAGGTCTATCTCTAGGTTCTTGTTACAGCATCATTCTTTTCATCATTTTCTTATAATAAATTAACAAGTGGACGTATTTTAACACAGAAATAATTTTAACCAGAAAAACCCAAACATTTTTTTTTTAAATTTTGCTTTTACAGACAATAAATGCTAAGCAAGTACCACTAATAAAGTGTCAATACATCATGCCTAAAATTGAATCAGACCACACTTAACAAAAATAAAGATATTACTGTTATTCTAGGACCATGGTATCCACTGTATTATCATCTAAAAAAGAAACAAAAAGCTGCTGGCCTGGTAGAATTCTGGAACAGGTGATGGTGTTGCTAACAATTCTTAAATTTCACATCATTATATCAGATTGTGCTACCAAGAGACACACTATATAGATCCAGGAACCAGAGTGTCAAAGTTTAAGAGTCTTAACTCACAATCACTCCTATTAATGCACTTGGCAATTATATTTTCTTATGCCATGTCTCTGCATCCTCCACGTTTAGAAATCCTAATTATTTAAGAGGAAACTTTCCAACAGGATGTCTAACAAAATTCCAACTAAAATTTAAACTGCACCTGAGGACTCTAAATTCTATATACTAATAAAAAAGAAAGCAAGAGGAGAAATTACAATCCTAGCTAGGTCAATTCACTCTCCTCACAAGAAGGACATTGATTCCATGTTGCAATGCTAAGCAAGTACCACTAATAAAGTGCCAATACATCATGCCTAAAAGTGAATCAGACCACACTTAACAAAAATAAAAAATATTACTATTGGTCTATGGCCATGGTATACACTGTATCCAAATATAAAAGTCTATTGTATATTTGAAGATAAAAATCAGATGATTCAATTTGAAAACAGATGATCCAATTCTCTACTTTTTAGTATTCACTTTTCATACACGAATTGTAAAAGGATCAGTGCAGTAGTTGTGTCTTGAGAAAATTATAGTGAGGAGCCTCAAATGATTTGGGGATGAGTATAGAGACCAAAAGAAGTATGTTTAATGGATCTGAAATGAACAGCAGAAGAGACACAAGATGACTTAATTTGACATTGTCTACACAGCTGTCAAAACTGTAATTAATTGCACTGTTTTCCGTTCTTATAAGTTTTTTTCAGGAATAGAATCTCACCAGTACCATAAACTTAAGTACAGAACTTAGACTGAAAAGTGAGTTTTTGTGGTGTCATTATAGGGAACTGTGCTTTATGGCACCATTAGGGCTGAAGGATTCATTTCCCAGACAATTGCTGAAAGTGATCTTTTCAAAATATTTTCATTAGTAGAAGATCGTTTTTCTGGCTATTACCATTTAAGGCTTCCTAAACTCAAGACTGTTTGAGACTCATGTAAATCACACTCCATGTCTCAAGTAGGAAAAATATGAGAGTGCAAGACAGATCCATTATTTCACTTTGATTAAGCAGAAGCCTCCTTTATGATTAGACTGCAACCCCAGATTCTGTGTGCCCAAATGTGCTTCTTTCCCTTTATTTCCATTGTGCTGATATGAAGCACACTAACTTATGGACTTCCAAGATGCCTAGTCATGGTCTTATTCCACCTCTTGGGAAACCCTAATTAGAACTCAAATGCATCCTTCATCTACTTGCAGACTCTCTGTTTTCCAGAAGTTCTTGGAAGTCTTTTGTCACTGGAGATTACCTCATGTTTTCATTGTGGATGTTTATCTCCTTTTATGCTTCTCTTTTACTGTAACTTTAATTCATTGTTGGTAAAATAGACTTGTATATTTGAAGATCCATATCTCTAAGTAAAATAATTAGCTTAGTTTATGGGCTTATAATACACAATCAAAAATGTTCAATACATTTTAATATAAATTTAGATCCATGATTAAAATTGGAGGAAATAAAATAAGCTTTATTAGGATGCAATTCTGCACTACAAAATTATCATTGTTTTTCACAAAGGATAATAATTTTGGAAGATAACATGACACCAAGAAAAAGAATCACTGTTTTTTTATATATAGTTGTGCTTGAAAGAGAATAATAATGTCACCATAAATTGATGATATAATATAAAACAAAAAGCTTTATAACCAAGTTCTGTTTATTTTTGACAAAACATATTTGAAGCTAAAAAACCAAATTCATGAATCTTCTCAAAATACTATACAGTGAATAGCATTTTTACACAAATCATATAATTTTTATGATATTTTGCAAATTTTCTAGACATAGATGTAGAAGTTAAATACACTAATATTATTTCTCAAGGCACATTTATTTTGAAGTATAGTTCCATAAATCTGCAAATACAATTAAATTTTACTTATTATACACAGATCAGTACCTCAAAAATGACCAAATACCTGAATATATTTCCTTTGACAGATTTATATTTCCTAGACAATAAGGTCAGCTTTAATATAATATATCTCCTACCTTTTCAGTGACACAGAATTTTTAAATTTTAAGTAAACTTCTCCTATAGGCTCAAAATTCGCCATATAACTATGATACTAATACAATTAGTGATGGATGTTACAAGAAAAAAAATTTAGTTCTTTTAAGAGAGTTTTTTGAAATGAAACACTATATCTACACATGATCCTTCAAACAAATTATGATAATGCATGCACAGCAATAAATTTGGAATAAAGAAGGTATAGATATTTATTAGCTACAGGACTTTGAAAACACATGCTTTGAACCTAAAAGACATTTATTTTGCTTTGTAATTGGAGCACTTTTTTATAGCTGTGAGAGGAGTTTTAGGTCTATGTTTTTGTTTTGTGATCTCGCGTGCTTTATTTATTCAGATGTATTAATGTAATATATGCTTATACGAGTTATATGCCTCTTTCTAATTATAGAATATTTTTTAGAAACTCTTGGTAATCATACAGTTTCTAAATTAGAGAACAATTACCATGCAAGCTAGAAAATGCACAGTGGCTTAAGGAACTGCTCATCTCAGAATCTAGCCTTAGAATTTTCACATAGTTGATGATCAATAAATTTATATGGTTCATAAAGTTAAGATCTGTTTAATCTTAAAGTAAAGAAATAGGAAGCCAGAGAGGTGTTTCTTCACAGATGTCAAGCTTTCATTACTGGGAAACCCAAGGAATTTTAGAGGGCAGTCTGTCCCTCTGATTGATGTAGTTATATAGAATTCAAGTCCTGCTTTTCTTCCCCACAACGTTGGCTTTCTTGTCATCTTGTTCTTTGTGTTTCAGTGACCAGAGAATGAGATAGGTTCACAATTATTTGTTCATGCTAAAGACAAAACAAACAAACAAGCAAAAAAAGAACTAAAAAACAACTGAGTTTGTGAAAACAACAGAAATTTAAGTACAGTGATCACGGTAGGATGAGATTCCACTGACCTAAATGTTCCTTTAAGAAAAATTAGATTCAGACATTTCCATTATGACAGAAATGGGAAAGGGCATATATGTATGTATACAGTCACATATATATACACACATGAAACTAATACATAAAGAACGAATGAACACAAATATTCCTCCTCTAAACTTGGAAATTATATTCCTGTGTATTTTTAATCTAGGAATGTGAAATTACTAGTATGTTCATTTGATTTTCAAAAATATTCAGTGTGCTTCCAAACCCTTTTATCATGATCCTCTCATTTGTCATTTCCTAACTGAATTAAGAGTACAGGATCAGGAAATTTTTAATCTTTTGAGTTAAATTGGATCCAAAGACTTTATGAGAAATATAAGTAGTTTATGGCATTGTGATGTTGCCCTCTATGAAATGAAGTTTTGAACATAGAATATAATTTCATTCTAAAAATTTAAAAACTTATAATTACTCAAAGTATAGAATTCACATCAATAGTAGTTCTATTTTATTTTTTAATATTACAAAAGCAAGTCTATAAATAAAAAATGCTAAATTACAGATGGAGATATGGCTCAGTGGTGGAGCACTTGCCTAGCATATGAAAGGTCCTGGGTTTTATCCTCAGCACCAAATGAAACTAAACTAAAATAAAAGTTTATAAAATATCAAGTTAAAACTCATGTCTTCTTTTATAATGTGTATACAAATAAGTAATTTTTAAAATCTCTAGATGACATTCTATATGTAAGTTGTATCACTAGAACTCATTAAACTTAGAACAAATGGAAAACTAAAATTAATCATTATTACCTATTAAAAATATCTCATTTAGGAGGATATAAATTAAAGAAGCAAACATTGTTAGAAGAAAACATCCTCAAAGTACCATACAGTACACTGTCCTCTGGATTGAGTAAAACTGTTGGAGCTGAAGTCTCTCTTCTGCATCTACAAGAAACCTCACTAGTATGCTAAAATTTCCTCCTTCCACAGCCTTTCCATGACCCAACTGCACACTACTTCTGAATCTAAGAATGCAGAGGCACTTATCCAGATGGATGAGGCAAAGGATGATGTGATGCTGGTAATAGCCTAAAGAGTTGCACGTTTTAAGGAAAGACATCTTTAAGTTCTGTCTCTGCAGGCCTATAATATTATTTTCTAGAGAAATATGACAAAAATCTCCCTGGAAAACACAGAACTGTGGCTTTCCCAGTGTAACACGTAAGCTGTCTCTTAATTTTATTTCTTCTTTGGTGGATAACAGCAATCCTGGGAGAGCTGGTCCCCAAATTTTTTCTGGACATATTTGGAAAGGCATCTCAATTGGAATCCTGTCCAAACAAAATTTCTATTACTCTGATCATAAGATCAAATTAGTCCAGTCCGATTAAACAATTTACAATGCCTCAACTTTGGGCTGAGGTGTTTCTGGCACCTCCCATGGTTACACCATGACTCTGAGAGTCCTCTTTCTATCATGTGTAATAGACTCCTCCTCCCTAGCTTTTTCTCACATGAAGCACCTGGTTTCTGAGTAGTGTTGTTTCTGCATGCCACCATTTCTAAACTGGCTTTTTTGTGATTCGGGCTCTGTGTAAAATATTAAAATTAATCTTAAATTTCAAAAGAAGAAGAAGATGAAGAAGAAGAAGAAGAAGAAGAAGAAGAAGAAGAAGAAGAAGAAGAAGAAGAAGAAGAAGAAGAAGAAGAAGAACTGAAGGCCACAGGCTGAGGAGATCACAGGAAGATTGAACATGGAGCTGAGTCAGAGCCCATGCTGAAAGGCAACCCTAAGGAACCTGTGATGAGCCCTCATATTCACTAATGGAGGAAGAGGGGAGGCCTGCCCTTTCTCTGAGACAAACCATGTAATATTAGCTTAGTCTTGTCTGTACTATATATAAAGTTATATAAAGCATATAAAACAAAAGGAAGAATTGTGATGTAGAATCATAAGAAAGTACAATCATTTCAAGCAGGTCACTGAAATTCCAGTGTTGGAGTCAGAAGATACTGCTTTATCGCAACCATTGGCAATGTGTGAAGAGTTAATAAAAGTAGCATAAAAATGAAAAAAAAAAGTATTTTGAGAGAGATTTGGAAACTTGAATTAAATGGTAATAAAATAAAATAAAAACTGTAACATCTACAGGTAATTTTCCACATGGTTGAATTTGGCATAGTTTGAAAGCTGCAGAAAAAAAACATTATAAGAAATGCCAAAGCATGAAACCTCCAAAGCCATGTGCAAGAGAAATATAAAATAGGAGAAGGGCATAAATAGTTGAACAAGCATACACGTGATAAGGCAAGGCTCATGTGGAGAGGAGAAAGCCCCGGGCTTCATGTGCCATGGAAACGTTTATCCTCTGGGCCAGCCCCCATCCTGGACCAGCTACTCCTCTGCCTTTGCTGAAGTGGGTTGTGCCCTATTTCCTTGCATGGCATTGTCCATTGATCACTAAGGTATCACCTGGAATTTTCTCCTCTGTGTACACTAATTCCCTGGGAGTATTGTGGGGTGAGATATGGCAGAGGGTTTTGCTTGTGTTCCCACAGCTTCATGGAGTCTTCTTTTGTTTGGAGCCACAGAGAGCTCTTTGGAGAGCTACAGAAGTACAGACACACACCTGGTTTTCCTTTGGATTTGACACACAGCATTGGGCAGGTGAATCCAATCTCTTTGTATAAGTTTCCATGATTTTTAATAGAAAAGTGATTGCATCCCTAATTGTGAGCATTAGAGTCAATTACACTGATACCTGAACTTTAGCTCCAGTCAGTGAAACAAAAATCTCTGGGGAGTACTCTCAAGCATTAGATTTATGAAGCTTGCATCAAGGTTCCTAGATGTTATGACTAGTATAAAATAAATGTTAATGGACCAAGGTCTTGAGTACATATCATACATTTGTATTCTGGCTTTTATATATTTATAGAGGCTTGAATAGTTTCTTTTTTCTTTGGTACTTGGGATTGAACTCAGGGGCACATAAACACTGAGTCATATCCCCAGTCCTATTTTGTATTTTTACTTATAGACAGTGTCTCACTGAGTTGCTTAGCACCTCAATTTCACTGAGGTTGGCTTTGAACTCACAATCTTTCTGCCTTAGGCTCCCAATCCGCTGGGATGGCAGACATGTTCCACCTCACTCAGCTTGAATAGATCTTTAATTTCTCTTCTATTTGTTTATCTTTAAGATGGGGCTAATGCCACTTGCTTCCCAAGATTATAGTGAGAATTAAGTGAAGTCATAGATAGTTAGCACTTAGTGCGTAGTGAGTGCTCCATAAGCCAGGGGGATGACAGTCCTTTGTATTTTTGATTTGTGGGCACCCAGATATAGCTCTTTTGGCAAAGCCTTGAACTACTTAGCAGAACCCTGTTTCAAAAAAAAAAAATAGGACTGGTGTTGGGGATGTTGCTCAATGGTGAAGCATGCTGAATATCAGTCACTGGTACCAAAAATGTCATTTAATTTAGGACATTGTAATTATTTTATTAGTATGTTCATTTGTGACCTATATGTATATGGGCATAACATCATTGACTAGTCTCATTTCTCAGTACCTGAATCATCTCTCTTATCCTCTCTTCCATCAGTCTAAACTCAACTATTCTTTCTCCAATTTTTTTGAGATCCACTTCTTTTTTCAACTTCATTTTTTTTTACCTTTCACATATGATGGAAAAGACTTGACAATTGACTTTCTGCATCCAATTTACTTCATTTAATTTGATGTTCTCCAGATTCATTCATTTCCCACAAATGATATAATTCCATTCTTGTGTATGGCTGAATAGAATGAGTAAACTTGTGAAAATATGTGTAGATGCTATTTTCTGGGGATGTCACCTGCCAGTACACAGGACCTTCAGTGTCCAAGCTCAGCCTGCCATTGTGTGAACCAGGGAATGAAGATTTAGGAAGCAAAAGGTCTCATGTGAACTATTTGAGGTCTTCCAATCTGTGGCTCTGACTACTTGTACATGCACCAACCAGCCTGGTAACTTCCAGATTGTCCTTTATTGTCTGCATTGATGACTAACCTGTCTCAGTGGTCTGTTTTCAGTACAGTTTTGGTCTCAAGAGGAGGAAGTCAATATGAAGGTAAAATCTCCTGATTCTCCAAGTGTCAGATGTAGGATTTGGCTCCTTCCCTCAATTCTTTCTCTTTTGTCCATTCATGAAACTGCCTTTATCCACTTTACATTAGTCCTCTCCTCATGTGGCACCTTTGTATTCATTCTGCCCTGAGCTATGGTTGGGGTAGGGAATCTAGAGTCAGAGCAGACCTGGGCCCACTGGCCACATGAACTTAATTATTTTATTTATTTTATTTTTTTACTTTTCAAGGATTCATGTTTCCCATGTTGTGAAGTGGGATTGACAGCTAGTAATGGTGACACTTAATGACATCATGAGCAATTGATGACCATGTACTGGACTATTGTTTTTGAGAATTTTATCCCTGACCTCTTCACTGGCAATAAAAACTCCATGAGTTGAAGCCATGTTTACACCCATGTTTCAGGACAGGAATGCTCAGCTGTGTCGAGTTAACTTGCTTAAGGTGACACAGCTAGCAAATGGCAGCTTCATTTTTGCTCTGGGAACAGAGGAAAAAAATGCACAGATGAGCATGGTAAAGTGTTGGCACATAATGATCAGGTCATATAGCAGGAAAATGATGTACAGGTGCAATGGAAAGACTGGCTCTAACCAGGATACAGGCAGGGCCACTGAGGAGGTGGGAGCAGCGTCCAGAGTGCAGCGTAGAATGAGGCTTCACTCCTATCTTAAAGAGGTAGCTCAGAGAGTAACACCACAGGAGGCCTGCGCCTACCTTGCAGGGATGGGGCCAAGAGGGTGGTTCCCAAATTTGACATGTAGAAATGCAGAATATAAGGATTGGGCTTGGTGGAAAGCCCCAAGCTCCTTGCTGTTGTATGTGCATGTACATGGGTACATACATGGAGGGATGCCCAGAGAGTTGATAACCTGTGTAAAATTCAGGGAAGAGTTCATATTGAAGGAACAATTGAAAAGACAGAATTATCACTTTAAATATATTTTAGTCTGTTTGGACTGCTCTATGGGAGTACTAGAAACATATACCTTACAAGCAAAAAAAAAAAATTCATTTGTGGACTTCTGAAAGCTCAGATGTCCAAAATCAAGTTTCCAACAGGTTGACTATTGAGAACCTGCTTTTTCATAGACAGCTGTAATTTGAAGGTTTGTGTCCCCTTAGGTAATTTGGTTGAACTTCTCTCCATTAAGGTGATGGTATTAGAAGGTAAGTCTTTGGGGAGGTGTTGAGGTCCTGAGGCTGAAGACTTCATCAGTGGAATTAATGCTCTAATGAACAGTGCTACAGGCTAGCTGGCTTCTTCCACCACATGATGACACAGCCAGAAGCTTCTATCCATTAGAAATGTCCTTTCCAAACATTGAATTGCCTTGTGTCTTGATCTTACACACTGTGAAAAATGAGTGTCTGTAGCTTATAAAGCACCCAGTCTACCATGTATTATTATAACAGCTTGATGAGAGTAAGGAAGTACACCATCTCTCTCCTCAAAGGATAAATTGAGAAGTTTCTTTGCAGCTTTCTTTTAATAAATGACAATAATCCTATTCCATGACTTAATAACCTGCAGAACCCCACATTTGTCTGCCTAGGCTCATGATAAACTACCACAACATTAAAATACATACTCACACAGGGTCTAGGACTGGTCATTTTTCCCCAACTGTGTATAGCCAAGCTTCTGAAACCTGGACCTGAAAGTATCTGTCAAGTCCTCTCTGTGTTCTTGGCATTAAACTTTCAAAGAAGTTTTCAGTGTATATTAATAGTCATATCTGTGTATTCACCAGGCTGCTCACACTAGATAAGAAGTGGCCCCTGCCCTTGTAAACTCCAGTCTAATATAGAAAGCATAAAACCCATGTAGTCCCTTTCTGTGCTGACACTAAACATTGCATATGAATCCTGTGATCCTTTATTGCCAATTTACTGATCAGTAAATGTTTTATCACAGTAAGCATTGCTATTTTAGGTAAACATTTTGTTCACATTGAAGAAAGGATCCTGGAAATCATGCAAGCTTAAGAAATTAATTAGTCACACAATAGTATGGTTAATGTTTGGGTTTTCAGACTCTAAACCGTGTGTTGAGCTTGATTTTTGTCCTTTGATTTAACTCTATGTTTTGAACATGGTTTTTGTTTATGTGGCTCAAATATAAACCCATGTTAAAATACACTGAAGACTCACCTGTATTCCATCCCCACTAAGCTTTAAACATTGCCCTTCATGAACAACTGATTTAATTGTTTCTAGTATATATTCTTACTGTTTCTTGTTCTGGTATGAGGCAATAATAATAATATGTTATTGTGTAAATTTCTTCTTACCCAAAAGGAAGTGCTCCTGTATATCCTGTCTGCCCCTTATTTTTCACTCAGTGAAACAACCTGGAAAACACTCCACATATGCAATAATCTTAACTTTCCATGGTATAGATAGACTAAAGTTGGAACTAAACAAATGATGGACATTTGGGCTATTTCTGAATTTCATTTTTTAACAATATTTCTGTATTGAATAGCTCTGGGAATCTATTTTATATTCTTGCAAATGTACATTCAATGTTCAGTCCTGCAAGAATTATTGCTTTATCATTGACTATTTTTTTGTACATTTAAATAATAAAGCCCAATTCGCTGGAGGGTTGCAACATTTTTATTTCTCCCAGCAGGTATACAAGTTCATGCTTTTTGTAGATGCTCCACATACAGAGGCCACATTTTGGATATTCTCTGCACTATTACAATGTGCTTGTAATTTCTTTTTTTTTTTTCTGAGAGAACCATTTCCTCTTTTTGTTATTTTTTTTTCTTTTTACATATGATTGATAACATGTCATGGTTACAGAAGAAAACAGCAGTGTCCTACTCTAATAAACCCATGGCTTGGTGAGAGTCCAATGCTGAAACCAATAATTTCTTCCCAGTACAAAGATCACCAAGGATACAATGCATTTTGGTAGTTTGTGTCTTCCAACAAATTGATCTATGTAATCTAAGTCCTTATACCTATGGGCTGAGAGTTTTAAATATTGTTTATTTATTTTAATATTAATATATTAATAGTGATAACATCATTTATTTTTTTAGTTAGAGTTTATCTATTTATTGACTTTTAGAAAGACCCGAGGACATGAACCTTAGAAAAAAGACTTCCTGGAACACCCCCAATATTGAAAATAAATGCCTTAGCAATTAATACATTAGTACAATTGTTCATCATACAGTAATAAATATAAGATCATGTTAGGTCACATTGATGATGGCAGTAGAAGAGAATAAGAATCAAGCATTCAAGAATATGTAGAATACCCACAAGGAACAAGGAATCACAGGCTCTGCTGTGAGAATTGATGGTTGAACTTTGCCAAGCAGGAGCTTCTGGGGCTGAAGGTGATGTCATAGAGAACACTCAGTGGGCAGGTGGTACAAATGGAGAAGCACCCCCAAAGAACTTGTGAAAGTAGATTATTCTTTTTTATTTGATATCATCTCCAAAATTCTGAGACAAAAATATCTGTAACTATGAACCCCATAATTATCAGCATCCCAAGATGTATTAGGGCCAAGATACCAATGGTAAAGTTCTTGAGCTAAATCTTCTGCTAGAAAAGGAATGTTATGTTGCAGAAGAAAATTATGGTCTTAGTTGAAATATCAAGACAGACTTCAGAGGAAAATGTGTTTTTTTACTAATAAAATAATATTGTTTGTTGATCTTTTTCATATTCCATATTAATAGTATATATCTTAGGAGAAAATGAAGAAGAAGCCTTTGTTTCAAGTAGTGTCATCTTCATCAATCTCAGCCTATCCTATTATCATGGATATATGTGGATTCACCCAACACACATTTTTCTCACTTCAGTTATCAAGTCCCTCTAATATCCTCTAGGTGCCATTGCAATATTATTACCAAATTATGTCTGAATTATGTAATGGTAACTGTGCTCCCACTGTACATAGGCTTTCTTATAGATTCAGAATTACCATATATTATCAAAATAGTTCTTGGTATAATCTCATCTTGAGGTTTACTGGTGTAGTGTGTTACTTTGATTTCATCTTTCTCTTCTTGATTAAGCAGTAAGAACATATTGAAAACTCTACAATTTTCAGTGAATTGAAATGGAAGGGTTGCACAAAAGTAAAGAATTGCAGCCATATGAAAAGCTGAACCTCAATGTAGAGGGTGTGCACACAGATGTATTTTTTTAGTGCTGTATTTTGTCCATTTACTACCCGACCTAATACCTTTAATATATCATCTAAGATGACACTGAGAAGCATGCCCTCTAAGATGATTTTTTGATTTGTATTTATAATCTTTTATTGAGTTAAAGTATTACCTTGATGCTAAATCTGATCATTTTTTATGACATATAAGGAGTCATATTACATATATTCTAGAGGTATTGTGTATGAAAGAAGAACAAGTATCAAATATGGATGTGTTTCTGAAATAAGAAGTTCTCAGTAGAAATGCTGGCCATTATGTTTTAATTATGCACTTCCTCATATATGTGATTTAATAGATTTAAATCTTTTCTTTTAATAATGGCTATGTATGTTGTTGCTTCAATTGTTTTCATAATGTTAAAATATTCTAGCAATATGTGAGAAAGCTCTTTGGCAGTATCTTAGGCCTGTCTTTGAATCCCCAATGTAGCCATCCATCTTGCATATATGTTATTATCATGACCAGAAAAAAAAATATTTTAAGTGACCAAAGTCCAGATATTGAATATCAGTAGAAATATTTTATTATTGTCTTCTCCTCAGTCATCTGGAATAAAGGTGGTAATTAAAGTCACAGTTTAGATAGACTCAAAGTCATTCCATTGTAAGGTTTTAAATTAAAGAACAAGAATTTGACCCCAGCGTAAAAGATGAACTTCCATAAAATCCCAATATTCATCTGCTTGAAGGAAACAGAATATGTTTCTTCAGTAAACAAACCATACATAAAATTGATACAAAAAATTTGATGTTAATCTGATGGAATATTTTCTATACAAGGCATGTTGTGTTTTAAGTAAAGTGTCTGAAATAGTAGGTGTGTATTTTAAATTGTTTCAAGCCACATATTTAAAAACACGAGTTATTGGAGCTAAGATTGTGGCTCAGTGGTAGAGTGCTTGCCTAGCACATGTGAGAAACTGTGTTCAATCCTCAACACCACATAAAAAATAAAATAATAAAATAAAGTGTAAACAAGGTTTGAAAAAAAATAGCAGTCATCAGAAAACCATGTGGATGAGGCTAAATCATTCCATGACTCTTTAGACCTTTTAGATATAAAAGATATGACAATAAGATAAACCAAAATAGTGAAACATTTATGAACATAGGATACCATTTTAAAATCTGAGGTGATGTAGATATTTGGCTAAAACATCAAAGAGTTGATTTCTGTTTATTTTAATTTTTAACTGGAATCTACTATTTGTACTTGGATATGAGACCCATTATTGTAACTCAACATGTGTATATAGTGTGTAATAATTAGATTGGGGTAATTGTCATCTCATTAAAATTATTATTCTTTGTTTGAAACCTGCAAATTTCTGGCTATTTTGATTTGTTTAAGAAGTTATTATAGAACATAATCACCTTATTGTGCTTTAAAACCTAAGAGTTACTTTCTGGTCTTAACTGTTTTTGGCACTCCTTACACACAATCAGTCTCTTTCTCATTCTTATCATAAATCTGGTTAGCATTTCTGTTTTCAATTTCTGTGTAATCTTTAACTTTTCAGCTTCAACACATAAATTACACATGCAGTATTTATGGGAAAATAAATGTCATTACTAGGAAAAATTAAATATTATCCTCAATTAATAATTTGGGAAATTGGCATAATTCTGTGCATTCACTCATTCAGTGTTTTGAACTTGTCTATAATAATAAATCTGGAAAAAGAATAAAAATATATAAATCAAATATCAATATGTTTTCAAGATTTTATGGGTCACATTTGAGAGTAAGTCAATGAGAGTAAGTTTTGTTACATCTATTTTTATAAAAAATGGCATATGCTAACTCTTATAAATTTATTTATAATAAGTGAATATATTATATGTATGTTTTTGTATTGTAAGTTTAAATAGATCCATATTACCATGGAATAAGTAACTTTAAAAATTGTATTAGAGTTGGCTCAGTAGCACAGGCCTGACATTTTAGTGAATGTGGAGGCTGAGGCAGGAGTATTGAGAGTTCAAAACCAGCCTCATTATCTTGGTGAGGTCCTGAGAAATAATTTAATCCTCTATCAAAATAATTTAAAAAAAGGAAAAGTGGACCCAGACACAGTGGCACACACCTGTAATCCCAGTGGCTCAGAAGGCTGAGGCAGAAGGATTATGATTTCATTGTCAGCTTCAACAATGGTGATGAACTAAGAAAATTAGTGAGACTCTAAATAAAATACAAAATGAGGCTGGCGATGTTGCTCAGTGGTGGAGTATCCAATAGTTCAATCCCAGAAGGGACAAATCAAATAAATAAATAAAAGGTGCTGGGGATGAGCTTGGCCTGTGGTTCAGTGGTAGTACAATTGAATTGCATGGCATGTGTGAGTCATTGGATTTGATTCTCAAAGCCACATATAAATAAACAAAATAAAAATCTATCAACAAAGAAATAATATTTTAAAAAACTGGAGATGTATTTCAGTGATTAACCACCAAAATGCACTCACCCTGTACCCCTTCTCCACCTGGAATGCCCACCCTAACACATGTGAAAGAACAATATCTCAGCCTGGCCACCTATCCAGCAGTTCCCCTTTAACAGTCCATGAGGATACATTCCTCTCTTGATGCCCATCCTTTCATGCCACTGTGTGACTATGAACTGGGCCTACACTAAGCCACCTTAACAACCTGGTTGTTAAGGCCCAGGTGCAGGTATCCCTAATTCATTCCACTGGGACCTTATATTTTATAAAATGGGTTTCTAATAATTCAAAATGACAGGTTTAGGGCTGAAAGTACAGTTCAGTAGTAAAACGAGTGTTTCCCATGTGCCTGGCTCTGGGTCCCTCTGCCATGCGACCAGTATGAGCTTCATGAAAGAAGATTCAGTGCATAAGAAATTGCTAGAGAGTTTTAAATTAATTAAATTAACGCAGCTCCAAGATGGCTTCTACTAGCTCCCACCTCCAGCCACCTAATCTGTTGTTGAGGTTTACAGAAGAGACTTGCAAGAGAGGGAGAGCACGCCAGGGAGTGACTTTTTATTGGGCAACAATAAATTCAAGGGAAAATTCCCATCCAATGAAGGATAAGGGGGGCAGCATCTCAAGGTCAGGGCTGGCAATTGGGTCTTAGGTCAGTGGCCAGGTGCACCTCTGCATGGACAAGCCCTTGGACCTGGGAAAGGGTGGGGAAGGCTTTTTAACACAGGCTGTGTTTAAGCACCTCTCACCCAGCTAGGGAGTTAACTCAAATCACATGTAAGGATGGCCTCCCACAGGATCCAACTCCAGCATGTAAAAAAAAAAAAAAAGCCAGGCAGGCCTGGTGGCACATGCCTATAATCCCAGTGACTATAGAGGCTGAGACAGGAGGCTCACAAGTCTAAGGTCAGCTTCAGCAATGTAGTGAGGCCCTAAAAATCTTAGAGAGACACTGTCTATAAACTATAAAAAGGGTTGGGGATGGTTGTTCAGTGCTTAAGACATCCTAGATACAGTCCCACCAACCAAAAAACAGAACCAAATCCAAACTAAAAGTGAAAAACTAACTGTATTCCCCATTATTCTTTGCAGGTAGGGGTCTCTATGATTCTGTGCTGGCCAATGAGATATCAGTGGAAGCCACTGGGCCTCTTAGATCTTTGTTCTTTCCTTTTTCCCTTTCCCCTGATTGCTGTACTGAATGGATTGCAGAATGAAAAACAGAAAGGGTTCTGGGGCATGATGGCATAGCTGGATAGCCATAGCAGCCCAGACTGCCAACCACTGGGCTTTTTGATTTTCAAGTAAAAGGAAATCTTTTTCAGTATTTGATGGGTACATTTTTTCTAGCAGTGGAAAGACAGATGCATTGATTTTTCTCCTTGTTCTACTTTCTGTTCATTGTCCTCAGGTTCAGGAACAATGTAGGTCAAAAGAACCAGCCATCTTTTCCACCAATTCTTTTTCAGGTCTCTGGGGATGGAGTGGAAGTATAACACAAAACCTCTACAGTACCTAATCTGAGCCCTTGGGGCAGAGTTCGGCCTGAGTCATCTCCAGGATCCCTCATCTGTCCCAGAAAGTTCACAGAGAGTGAGTATCTTTCCTCTTGATGCCAACACTCAAGTCCAGAATGCCAAGAATCCCATGGCTCTCCTGAGAATTATTCCACAACAGACTAACACTGGTCCCAATCTCAATTCCTGCGCTGATGGGCCATTGGGAAAGTGATTTTAAGCAAGCCTTACTGTTCCCAATTTTGAAGTGGGTCTTCTCCAAAAAAGACTTGAATCTAAATGAACACAGAAGGAAGAAGCCAGGGTCCAAGGACTGAAAATGAACCCTGCCTCCAGAGAAACCTAGGATTTGAAAAGATTTCCAATTAAAGTGAGGTGGCAGTTAAAGCATAGACCTTGACATAAAACAATAGCCTGAGAGCAAAATGTCAGGTGTGGGCAAGGACATATGTGTGAGAGACTGATGTTTCACAGCCTCCACAACAGGTAAAAATGAATGCTAAAATTATAATATGTAACATAAGAAAAAGGAATCACAATTTTTTTCCTTTTTTATTTCTATTCTTTTTGTTCTTTCTTTCTTTTTCTTTTTCTTTCTTTCTTATTTTTGTACAAGGGTTTGAAACTAGGGGAAATTAACCACTGAGCCTCATCCTCAGATTTTTTAATGGTACTTTTTAGCTTTTGGGGTATTCTTATATCAAACAAGCATTTTGATCACAAAATAAATATGTCATGTTAGCAACTACACCTCTTTTACTGATTTTGTTTTTTTCTTTCCATAAGTTCAAGTGAAAATGCTGGTTTTCATATTTGATAACTTTTTAAATAATTTTAACCATTAGTTTATTTTTTTTTGTTTTTATGTGGTGTTGATATAACCAGCACCTCGTGTGCACTAGGCAAGCACTCTCCCACTGAGCCACAAACCCAGCCCATATTTAACCCCATTTTAATCAAATTCTTTATTTCTACCCATCCTTGCTTTTTTATTCACCCTTCAATCTATGTGACTAAAAAGTCCTGGGAAATGATACTGCCTAATGTTTATTCTGGTGTTTGGGGCACTGGGTTTTGGCAAGATTCCCACCCCTTTCCCAGTTTTGCAGTATTCTGCTGTATATTTTGAATTCTTTATAGAAGCCTTTAGCATTTTTGTGGAACAATGCAATCAGTTTCCCAAAATATGGCACTATTTTTGAAAGGTTTGTGGATATTGAATGACATGATGAGAAAAGCACCTGGCATAGTGTGGTTGTGTGATTCTGAGAGGACACAAATTTCTTTGTGAGGTCACACATGGTGTTCTTACCTAGAATGTCCTTCCCTTTGCTCTTTAGTATACTTCAATTTATCCTTTAATACCTAGTTGAATGTGAAGAATTTGTACTCCCAACCAATACCTATACCCAGCCAACCAGACCCCTTCTCTTTGTTGTTTTGCAGCAACAAAGCAACAGCAGAAAGGCTTCCAGTGTTCTCATATAGCAATGGGGTTCAGCGAGAACTATATAGGGGTTTTGGCAACTGAAATCACCTGGCAAAACCCAGATCCTGGTTTTATTGAACTTTGCTATCAGATTCTTTGACCTTTGACCAGCGTCATTTTTTTTTAATTAAATCATCTAGTTCAGTTTCTGCAGCTTGAAGCCCAAGTTCCCAACTCCTGCCCCGTCTCTACAGCACTGAGTCAGGCTGTCATAATAAACCATAGTTATACAGAAGTCATTATAAAGAGGCTTTCTATTCTGAGACAGAACCTTGAGAAAGATGGCCATGACCAGATACCTATGCTTCCTCATTCTGAGATGCCCCAGGCTGGCTGGAGAAGAGATCACAGATGACTCTTGTTTGCCAAGTAGCTGTGCCCATCCTGTACTGAAAGGGTAAGAGAAGGTGCTGGAGGACACAGAGCTTAAAAAAAAGCAGAAGGTCATGTCCTTTGCAAACATGCTTTTTAAATCTGGCTGAGCTCTTTCACAAATAGGGCAGGGACGTTGCTAGTTGCTTGACAGTGCCTCTACTGCATCCACAATACAAAGATGGTCCTGAAAACATGCTCACATTTATGCAAATAAAGTATTATCATCAGCTGGAATTTTGTAAATGGAGATACTCTGTGGTTAGCAGAGTGGTTCAAGGTGAACCATTGAAAATGTGGGGTTCAAACGTGACCAGAGCCCAAAGGTAATTGTCCCTTAGACTCAGTGGTGTCACAACCATGGGCATCTCTGCAAGATCTCTTTCATTCATTTTATATGGAGTTTTCAAGAAGCAGTGCAGAGGCCAGGTGACAGGGAGACTGGTGTAGGAGTGAACTTGATGGAAAACCATGGCTAATAAAGAAGAGCAGAGCCATTTGGTATGCTAGTGGATGGTGGTGGAATTGGGCCAAGCCAGACTGCAAAGGTTCCAGAGCTAGACGGGAAAAACCTGCAATCCCAGAGTGTTAAATATGTCATTGGAGAATGAGTCACGTGGACAGAGTGCAGGGGATCAAATGGGTGGAGTGGGCGTGGCTCTATAGAACAGTGCAGGTAAGAGGCCAGATGTTGGGTGGAGCCTATGAAAAAAAGTGGAGAGGACCTAGTGGGCAGAGCTGGTGAGGCAGAGTCAGGCTGAGAGAGTGGAGCCCAACTCATAAGAATAGTCGCCGGGGAGAAGACAGGGGAAGCAAGTGGGAGGCAGCACCCCACCCAGGACCCCTTAGGTGAGCACAGCCTAAGAACCAGGAGGCACAGTGATGCAGGAGCAGAGGGCATGGTGGGTGCATCCACAGGATGCAAAGGAAGTCAGGAGAGGCATCTGGTAATTCTGTCAGGAGTCACTGTGGATCCAGAGGGGAAGCAGGGTCTTTGGGCTCTGAGATAGAAATGTGACCTCAGGATCTGCTCCACTGGGGGCCTCAGTTTCCCCTCTTACCCACTGAGGCAATGGAGGGAGGCTGAACATGCCATGGCACAGCCTTTCTTTCTTTCTCCCTCTCATTGGATGCTGTGCACTTTCTATATTTTCAGGTTGGTTGGGTACCATGGGGTTTCTGGAAGGGGTCTTTGGGATATTGCCTGAGACACTTTGTTTTTGGGGAACAATAATTTTTTTCTGGTGTGTTCACAGAGACTTCTCTTTGTGCCTGCTGTTTACATATTGAGACCCTGAAGTCCAGAGAGAGTAAGCCTCTGATGCAGCCATCACTTGCTGGAGCCTGATCTGGATCGCACAGTCTCCTTCACTCACTCACTCACAGGCAGGGGTTTCATAGCACCTGAGCAATAAAAAAAACATTGATGAGGGAAGAGGCCTTGACTCTTTCCAGGTGCTACTTTGGGACACTCCCTACATCTGTAAAGTAGGACACAAAGTGACGTCTGCCTCTCAGGCTGGTGTAAGGCCAAGTTCCAGCTTCATGATTCTCTAAAAGGAAGTTTGCAATGGGTGGGGCATTGGATCTATTTTGACAGTGTTATCATTTAATATTTTTTCTTTTAAACATTTATTTTTTAGTTGTAGGTGGACACAATACATTTATTTTATTTTTATGTTATGGTGAGGCTTGAACTCAATGCCTCATGCATAATAGATGAACACTCTACCTCTAGGCAAAACCACAGCCTTCATTTAATTTTATATATGGAAACATAACTCCTTGCATTAAAAACAAACAAACAAACAAAAAACTATAGTACCATGCTCTGTCCTAGGCAGAGAGGACACAGACATGAACAAAACAGCATGGAATCTCTGCTCTCATTTTTGTGGGGGCTACCATTCCCCTGGACTGACCCAAGAATTCAGGCACTAAAGAGACATGAAGTACTGACCTCCTTTAGGCATCTGATCTAATGTTACCATCCACAGCAAAGTTTTACCTTCTCAATTATTCTGAAACACACCCTTCTCCATGTCATTTAGCTGCCCCAATCCTTTCCTACCTGTGAGATAAAGGCCTCCTTAAGTATCCCTTCCTTTCTTGCTTCTCCAGTTGCATTTCCCCACCCCTCTTTGAGGTTTCAAGAATTTCTGTCTCATCCCTACTTGTACTTACTGCTCTGCTTAATGTGGGTACTTTCCCATTGTTAGAAGTGCTAAGTCCTAATTAGACACTAGATGGCACCAGAAATGTACTTTTGACATTTTTCTAGCGTCCACCAGAGTATCGGCCTACTTATGGGCTGGCTTGTTTAAAAATCATTTTAGAAAACTCTTCAGTACTTGCTTTACAAGCAGCTTTTAAAATTTTTTTTGTACAAATCTTCATTAATTGTATGTATGAAGTTAATCATCCAGCTATGAAAGGGAGTATTACAATAACTACCCAGTGTATGTATGTGTGTGTGCATGAACATATTTTTTTTTTCAAAATTTATTCAGAAATAGGATAAGGGTTTCAATTTAGTCATGGCTTCTTTCTACACCTGTTGTACCTGGGATGTTTCAAGAGTCCTTACTAATATTGCAGGTATTTCTTTCTCTTTTCTATGGTGTGATTATTATAAGCCATTAAATAAAATAAATATATCTTAGAGATGCCAAGATCTCACTCTTAGTTGTCCATTGGGCATCTGTAGGCCTAAGTGAATATTCAGTGCTTTTGGCAAAAACAGCTTTTAAGTCCCTCAATATGAGGAGGATTTGTGGACATTTAGCAGAACTTGTCCCCATGGATATGATTATCTATAGAATATGTATTATATAAAATGATGGCATGACTTGGTAACAGGAATAAAAATGGTTTAACATGATTTATTTATTTATAATTATATATTTTATAAATATTTAATGTACATATAATTGTATACTTATAAAGCAATAATTTTGAATACATGTATCTCTCTGTGTCCCTATTTCACACATATATGTTTATAATATTGTCTTTAAGATAAGCAAGTTTGGGGGATGGATTGGTGTGAGTGTAATTTTGAAAAGATCAAGGACAATTGCTGAATTTTTGACTTGAGGATTCTAGGGTAGTGGCTGATACCCAATCCTGTATGGAGCAGAAAAACCACATGAGGCAGGGAAAAGAGTGCTAGTCTTGAGGAAGGCTTTTTTGTTGATGTTTGTGATTTCTCCTTAATATCCACATGAACATGTCTGAAGGTGACGGATAGGACTGGGAAGAAAATGAATATTTGGAAATCAGGGGAATGTGGAAAATACTGCCATGAGACTGAGGATGACCCTGGGTGTGGGTGGAGATACAGAAGTACAAGGAGCATTTCTCTGAGCTAGAGACACTCTTATATTTAGCATTGGTGAAGAAAATTATATGAAGGAGAAAGCGAGTGAGATAGAAAACCAGGAAAATGTAATGATGTGGATTTCTGGAAGTTAAAGAGATAGAAAACCAGGAAAATGTAATGATGTGGATTTCTGGAAGAGATGATTTTAAAAAGAAAGGCAGAACCTTTTGTTGTAAAAACCACTAAAAAGTGAACTACAGTGTGGCAAAGCAGGGACCTTGAGATTTGGTGCCATAGTGGTTTCTGATGATCTCAGTGGAACCCCTGTTGTCATGTGGTGGGAACTGAAGCCAAATGGAAGATTTATGGAAAAATTAAGGTCAGCATAGTAAAGGCAATAGCTAGAGATCATTTTTCTGATTGTGTACAGTGAGATAAAGCGAGACTCAGCCAGGTGTTAACATTTATGGTCTCTGAGATGTGGGGAGAGTTCATTTCAGCAAATGTTTTTTTTTTTTGTGTGTGTGTGTGTGTGGCTGCAGAAATCTTTTTTCTATTACCATGTTTGCCACCTACACCCTAGAGTTGAAATTTTAGAAATAATATAAAAGCTCAATAGTAATTTCTGGAAGGTAGGAAGGGTTCTGGGGTAGGGCAAGGGATGAAAGTAGAAGATAGATAACTAGATATGATCATTGTGTACCATGCATTTGGAAATTTTATGCTTGATTCCATTAACATGTGCAATAAATATTTGTTAATTAAAAACAAATTAAAACTAATTATTCTATTTGATCACTGAAAGGTAGGCACTCAACACTGATGGAGAGAGTATCCTTATGGTTTCTTTCCTGCTTGTGAAAATGGTCATTGTTAATCACCTATAAAGAGAACTGATTAAATAATTTTGGAAGAAATAGTATGGATTTGAGATGCCTTGTTGTCACAGCATGATGAGGTTATCTAATGGTCACTGAAATATTTGAAGCACTACAGTACAGCCATTGTCAAGGTAGTTTGTGCCAGGTTCATCCTTTGAGAATGTAATAATTTTCCTTCATTCCTTCACTATTTGTTGCAATCAAGTCACTGGAATCTGCCCACCCACAAAATGACAAGGATACTAAGCTCCACATGCAGGAGGGGATGCTATTCTCCTGCATTGTTTTGAACTCTTCTATATGAAAGATTTGTCTGTTCCCAACACTTTTTATCAGTGAAATCAATTTTGTTTTATCAGTAAATATATTTTCATTTGTTGCTTTCATTTAAAATTTACTGTTAAAGGTTTTTATTTTATTGCTTATATTTTTCTAGCTTTCACTCTTTCAGGATTTTTACTGTAGTACTTATGTCGTATGGGGGCATCCACATGTTGGACACTTTGGGAGACTCTCCTCTTACTCTTCATTTTCTTCCTCCTTCATATGTTAATGCTCATTTTTAAACTTTTCTTACCAAATCCTAGAATCACCACTTTCTCCAGGGAAATATACAACTTTTTACTGTATTTTTAGGGTACCTTGTGTAATTTGTCAGGCCCAATGCAAAATGAAACTTAGACTTCTTATCTAGAAGCAGGTGACCTCTACCATTGACATTATGCCACAGAAATCTATTTCTTTCTTCTGTGATCTCTTCAAATGTCATGGTACATTTTGTCTTTTAATTGTCCTTCTTATTACAACATTTTAAATTATTAGCAAGACTTCTAACATCCATCTTTATGTATGCCATATCAATTCTAAATGCAAACTTATGAACAAGTCACATTGGAGAACTTACACATCCATGTTGTGTTCATTAATACCAAAGCAGGGAATATGTTACACAGAACGAGTGCAATTGTTTTTACTACACCTTGATAACTGTGAACAATTTCACCAACTGGTGTGTTAAAAAGTTTGAAAGAACTGGAAGAAAAGTGACTATGGATCACCCTGCTTTCCCTTTCTCTTCACATCCTCAGCTGGACAGGTGTGCTAAAACACAGAAGTACCTTGAGTGACAAAGCTGTCTTCATTCTGTATTTGAATCTAATTCTGGTTTGACATTAATGTGTGGCCTCCCTGGGTTTCATCATGCTCCCCTTTTTTTTACTTACTTGTGGATAGGATATGGTCACATTGTACCCAACTCTCTTTTAGCTCCCATATTTCCTTGGCCCACTGGAATTTGTGATAATGGGAATGAAAACTCAGTGTGCATGAAGTGGCCAAATACAGTATACCTGCAGGTTACATTTATGTGCTGTGTTCATACCTGTGGTTTATTGCCTTCTTGAAATTTACTTATGAAAAATAAGTAGTAAGATTAAATCAATAAAAATTATGATAGCAACAGCAGAATACTCAATCAAGGACATATCCACTATGAGCAGTAATCCTGACTGTGTAGGAAGAGCTTCATGGAGCTAGTCCTCCTTTTCCTGCCTTCTGCCTCCTCCTCTCTCTCCATCATCCTTCCCTCCCTCCATCCCTCGTATCCTCCCTTCCTCATTTGCACAATAGTAATTACACTAGGTAGGATATATGTACTCTGAAAAAATATATAAGTCTTCTCAGATAAATGGCTACACTTTGAATAATGCTGCAATAGTCATTAACTCTGGTGCCTCTTACAGAATAGTCACTCAGTGCCTGAAAGATTCTTGGGAACAAAGAAATAGGTACCCAGGGCTTTGAGTCTTCTTCAAGAAAAAATTCATTTTTTTCCAAGCTTTGGCCATCCTGACATCAATGTGTGGATTCAGATATTTGGGGCAAAGCTGTACTCTGATGATCCAATTACCTTATTCTTTTAAAATTACAAAAATTTCTGTAGAAAATGCTTACTTTCCCTGAACACCTAAAGTCTGTTGTCATTCATTGAATGAATTTAAATTGTCTTTAAAAAGCATTTTTTTCTTTAAAGTTTTCAGGAAACAAAATCATTCTTTGATATTTGGGTGAAAAAATCAGTGAAAATTCTTTTCTCAGGATAAGGTAAAATACCTTTCTCTAAATTATTATAAACTGGGCTGTTTCAAAAATCTCCCTGCAGCGCTTGGGGGAGGGGAGGCCAGAGCTGCTCATGGGGGAGGTTCTTAATAAAGGTGCTATGAAAGAATGTAAGACAGGAAAATAATTAAATATTTTCACTGTGTTACTGTTATCATTCAGGGATATAGCCATTGATTTTACTGAACAGGAATGGGAATGCCTTCAGCCTGCTCAGAAAAACTTATATAAAGATGTGATGTTAGAGAACTATAGAAACTTTGCCTTCCTTGCCATGACTCCACATGATACCCAAGAATATTCACCATAGAAGGGCATAAAACATATATTTCACAAATTGATAAATGGGAAATATAGAAGTTGTGATCTTCACTATTTACAACAAAAGAAAATATGGAAAACCACAAGTGAGAGTGAACACCAGAAATCATATAAAAAATCAGGCCTTGTTCACCACCAGAGAATTTATACTGGAGAGAATCCCTACAAATATAAAAAATGTGGCAAAGCTTTTAGTAAAATAAATGGTCTTATTAACCACAGAGTAACCCACACTGGACAGATGCCCTACCAATGGGCAGAATGTGATAAAGTTTATAAAGAAAAATCAATCTTTATTAAGCAAAGCAGAATTCACACTGAAGAGAAGCCATACAAATGTGAAGAATATGGTAAAGTTTTTAGTCAAAAATTAAACATTATTTACCAAAGAAGAATTCACACTGGAGAAAAGCTCTACAAATGTAGAGAATGTGGCAAAGCTTTTAGTAAAAAAAACAGACCTTATTCACCATAGCAGAACTCACAGTGGAGAGAAGCCCTACAAATGTAAAGAATGTGGCAAAGATTTCAGTCATAAATCACTCCTTATTTGCCACAGCAGAACTCACACTAGAGAGAAGCCCTACAAATGTAAAGAATTTATCAATGCTTTTAGTCAAAATCAGACCTTATTCACCACAGCAGAACTCACAGTGGAGAGAAGCCCTACAAATGTAAAGATTGTGGCAAAGCTTTCAGTAGAAAAGTAGGACTTACTTACCACAGCAGAACTCACACTGGAGAGAAGCCCTACAAATGTAAAGAATGTGGCAAAGCTTTCAGTCGAAATTCAAACCTTATTCGCCACAGCAGAACTCACACTGGAGAGAAGCCGTACCAATGTAAAGAATGTGGCAAAGCTTTCAGTCGAAAATCACACCTTATTTGCCACAGAGAATTCACACTCGAGAGAAGCCCTACAAATGTAAGGAATGTGGCAAAGCTTTTAGAATAAAACAGGCATTATTCACCATAGAAGAACTCACACTGGAGAATAGTCCTAAAAATGTGAATAAAGTGGCAAAACTTTTAATAAAAAATAAAACTTTATTCACTACAGCAGAAGACATAATGGTGAATATGAAATGTAAATAAAGTGATAATACTTTTAAAGAAAAACTAAACCTCATTAACAACAGAATTTATACAGGAAAGAACCCCTATGAATGAAAACAATATATCAAAGCTTTTAATAAGAAATCATTTATTTTTCACCACTAGGCTATTTATTCTGAAAAGAAGACATATAAATATAGAGAATGTAGAAATATTTTAAATTATATGTTGTACATTACTAGAAATCAGATAAAATATGCTGGAGTGAAGCTTTATAAATGAGACCATTGAACCATTCCTCTAAGAAAGGGTAAAAATTTAATCATCACCACAATAATCTTAGCAGAGAGAAAGTTTTGAAATGTGAAAATTGACAATGTGACAATGCCTCCAAAATGTATTCACCAATACTCAGCACCTGTGGATACATACTGGTAAGAGAGAAAACAAATGGGGGATAAAACATTTCATTGCCACATGTTTCTTAAACACTACTGATTGGTGTAGAATTCACTGTCCCCAGAAACTCTAAAATGTTAAATAATATTTCCAAAACTTAATCAAATTTTAAATTCATTGAACATCTGAAAACTCATACCAGTAGTGAACATTGAAAATATTTTGTACAAAATATATGCCTTATACAACAACTAAACATTTATAATAAACACCCTGACAAATATGAGAGTAAAATCATTATCTATACATTAAACCTTGATATATATGAGTATCAGTAAAAGACACAACTCATTTAAATATAGAATATAAGTAGTTGTGTTTAACTTTTGTTTAAATTTATTAAGCATTATCAAGTTATTTGGTAGTAATATCAGTCATAAATATCATACAAGCATGGTGCAGAAACCTTATCTTTGAAAGCATATAATTTTTTTCTAAATAAAGTATTACTATTTTCACTTTTAAGTATTAGAGAAAACAGTTATAAGAGATCTATCTTTTGATGTTTAACGCTGAATTGTAATACTTTACACTTTTTTTTGTATTGCAGTTTAAATTTAAGGATTTTTAAACACTGAGCCACATTCCTAAGCCCTCTCCCCACTATTTCAAATTTTGAGACTGGTCTTGCCAAGTTGCTTGAAATCACACTAAGTTTCTGAGGCTGAGTTTAAACTTCTGAAAATACTCAGCTTCCCAATTTGCTTGGATTACAAGCAAGGACCATCATGCTCACTTTACAGTGCATTTTTTTTTACCTATATTTACCTTATGTATGCAATATGTCTTTATAACTGAATATTTGTTTATATGTTAACACTCATGGATTGCATCATGTCACAGTGTTCCACTTGACTAAATGTTTTATGCAACAGTAAAATACTATTGAGTAAATAATAAAAAAAAATAAATTATTATAAACTGCTCTTATTACAGAAAAGTCAGTAATGTAATAGAAAATAATTTAGTTTTTATTGCTGATGTTGGTTTTTTTGTTAGTTAGTTAGTTTGTTTGTTTTTGGTTCTGTTCCTAGTAAAACAACATAAGACCTCTCACTAGACCCCGACATGTATGGCTTGTTGTATAAGAGAATAAATTAAACAAACAATGAGACAAACAACAACAAAAAACTAATGTTTTATGTGAGTGTGTATACTCTTAAAATATATTTTTCAGATTTTTTCAACTAAAAACAACTCAGAGTAATGACACTTAATATAAATTGATATCCTCCAGTAGATCTTTATTTTCCAAATGACTAGTTTGTGAGAAGTAAATATGAAGAGTAAACTGAGAAATCTTCTCTTAGAAAGAAATCAAGGAAAGAATAGAGAGTGAGAGAAAAGAAGGAAATAACCAATAAAATGAGGAAGGATGGAAGTAGATAAGAGAGAAAGGAAGGAATAAATTTGACTATTTTTTTATTTGGGAATTAAGACAGGTTAAAAACCTTCTTCCTAAGGAAGCCAGTTTTCCTTCCAATTACCCCTTTCCATTATAGTCCATCTTCTCATTCTCACCCTCATCATATTGAATATTTAGCAGATATACATTGTGATTATGAACTAATCTGTGCTTGAAGATAATTTCTTCATAAACTGTACAGTCCAGCTTAGTCATGAGCAGGGAGTTTAAGAACTGTGAAAAAAAAAAAAAAAAAAAAAAAAGAACTGTGAATGCCAATCATGCAGGATTTTCTCTTTCCCAGTCTAGGAACCACATGAGATCCTCTTTTCTTTTAACATTGGCTGAGAATGTAAAGGAAGGTCCTAACTGGCCCTGATTATGTCCAAATCTACTAAATATTGTTGTGAGCATAATGGAACTTGATCTGGACAGAAATGACTCACAGACCCTGTTATCTGTTTCTAGTAGGTTAGTGTTAGTAACTACCATAGCTCAGAAATGCAAGATCTACATGAAAAGGGTTAAGTGATGAAAATATAAATGGAGAAAGAATATGGAGCTCTCAGTATCACCAAATGCCTGCTATTTATCACATCATTCGGACTGTGTTTCTCAGTAATATCACCCAAAATTTATCTACTCCTTAATATGTATCAGCATACTTCTAGGACTATCTTTATTTAGTTTAACCAGAGATTTGTTGAGTAAGAAAAATAAAGTACTCTCATTTTATAGGTAGCATATTGGAAGTGAGGTAGACTTAAAAAAAATCTCAGATAATTTTCTCATTTATATGAGTGTAGTAAAACAAGTTTAGAACATCTTTTTCTTAGTATTCAAAGAATTACTACCTATGGAGCAGAGCGATAAATAAATCACTTTTTATTGATGTAAAAGCATCTTTTGAATGTAAGGTACTAGTTTATTCACTAACGACTTATGTTCACTGTTCTCTAAAAAGATAATGAAAATTGTAAAAATAGAAAAAAAGAAAGAAAAATAAGTTTGTTGGAAACTATTTATTCTCAGTATAATTTTTATTGTTCAGGACCAGTCCTAGGGCCGGGTATGTTTCAGGCAAGAAAAATCACCAAGCCTTCTCTAATTGTTTTAATGAACAGACTTTATTTTAAGAAGACTTGTAGATTTACAGGAAAGTGAAGCACATAGTACCATGATACCATATTTCTCTTCTTATTCAGAGTTTTCACTACTTTTTTCTTTGTATATTACTGAGAAATATTTGATGTAAGCAAAAAATCAAAATATTTTGCCAATAGTGATGATATTTAATAATTATTAATGGCAATAAATAGTTTAATTATTTATTAAAACACTAATTTTACAGTTTTTAAAGCATTGACAAAGAATAATGACAATTTTCACAATGATGGCATCTTACAGAGTAGATTCACCATGCCAGAAGTCCCTGTTCTTCACCACTTTAGCATCTTCTAGTCCCCTTATTTCTTGGCAATGTTTAACATTTTTAATGTTTTGACTTTTCCAGAATGTCACAAATTTGGAATCACACAATATGGCATTTCAGACAATATTTTTGTTCTGGCAATATGTATTTATGTGGCCTCCATGTGTTTTCATGTTTATAGTAAATCTCATTTTTTAAAAATTTTTGAATGACTCTCCAGGGTATGGATGTATCACAGTGTTTACAGTAATAATAGATAAATAGCTACTGAAGTCTCTCTTAGCTGTTTCCTGTTCATGGCAATCACTAATGAAGAAGCTGTTGACATTTGCATGTGCGTTTTGTGTGGACATAGTTTTGAATTCCATCGAATTAACACTGAGAAATACAATTAATGGGCCATATTAAGTGTATATTGTAATTTTTTAAGAAGCAGAACAAACTGTTTTCCAGAGTGGCTATTCGGTTTTGTGATCCCAACAGCAATGTATGAGAGTTCTTCTTGTTCCCCATCTTTGCCAGCTCTTGATTATTTCAGGTTTGAAATTTTGTAAATTTATATAGATGTGATTAATTTGTAATTTGTTAATGACATATAATATTCAGTGTCTTTTCCTATGCTTTCCAAATATATAGTTTGTTTTCTGAGAAATATATTTATTTCTTTCATTCAAATTCAAAACAATTATATTAGGGTAATACTGAAATACAATAAACTATACATATATAACTCATATTTTGTCATGTTTGGTGCTGGGAGCCATTAGCCAAGTAGGTATGACAATTTCCTTGCCAGCGTACCCCATGTTGCTGACATGTTGCAGCGACATTGAATGTAGGTGACCTTGCTCAAGGACCAAGGCAGATTAGGGTGTTCCCGGTTTTAAGATAATCCTGTTTAGGGCGTTCCCAGTTTAGGTTCCAGGTTTAAGGTTTAAGATTATTCCTGCTGGGAATAGGGCGTATCCTGCTGCCTGAGTTCCCCTTGAGTTCTCACGGGATTCAGACAATATATTTTGGAGATAGAAGCCCAGAGAACGTGGATTTGGGCAGAGAACGTGGATTTCCCCAGAACGTGATTGTAGACGGCTGGTGTGAGTTCGGGAATAAAGAGTTGCTGTTTGAATCTACAAGCTGTGTGGTGGCTCGTGATTTTGTGCCCAGCCAGACTGCGGCATTTGGCGGCCCGTGCGGGGAACTTCTGAAGCTTAGAGGTAAGTGAAATTTCTCACCCTTGAGGAAGAGAGAAAGAATGGGTCACCAATTCAAAAAACAATGTGTTATTGTTTTGATTTATTTTGTTTTTAATTCAAGTTGCCTGTCCCTAGAAATTTCTCAGGCAAACTGGAAAAAATGGTTGACTAAAGGTTTGAAGTTTGTCGGCCCTGAGGAAGAGAAAATTGATACAATGATTTTTTATTCCGTTTTTGTTTCATTCAATTTCGGCTTTGTTTTGTGCTATCTTATTGGGTTGCGTTATCTTTATAGTAGATTAGAAATTAGTAAAAAACAAACTGAAAAGATGTTAAGTAAATTGTTAGAGGTTCAGACCATGGAGAAAGACATTTTAGATCAAGCAAAAGAGAAGGTCTCTCGAGCTAGTCAGACAGAGGAAGAAAATTTAAAGGAAAAGGGGTTGTTAGGAAAAAGGCCACAACTGGAGGCTGTTACTAACTCCGTTTTATCACAAGAGGGCGTAATTCAACCAACAGCCCCACCGATGGAGACAGCTGAGTGGCCCTCAAACCCCGTAGTTGATAAATGGGATCCTGAGACAGGACCTCAAAGATTAGCATGCCCTGTACTTGAACAGGCAGGAGGGCAGCGAATTCACCGTGCATTAGATTTTAAAACAGTGAAGCAGTTAAAGGAGGCTGTAACAACCTATGGTCCCCAAGCTCCCTTCACGGTAAGCATGGTTGAGTCCATTACTAACTTGGACATGACGCCAGCAGATTGGGCTAGCATGTGTAAATCTGTACTAAATGGAGGACAATATTTGTTATGGAAGGTTGCCAATGAGGAATTTTGCACGGAGACAGCTAGGCGAAATGCAGCAGCCGGTTACCCTCAAAGAAATCTAGATATGTTGTTAGGAAAAGGACCTTATGAGGGTCAACGGCAACAAATTGAATATGATCCTGCTATATATGCACAAATTGCTGCAGACGCAGTTAGGGCATGGAAGACTTTACAAGGACATGGAGATTTACAAGGTCAGCTATCTAAGGTAATACAGAGAGCTAATGAACCTTATGCTGACTTTGTAGATAGGCTAATTCAAACGGCTGCCAAAATTTTTGGGGATACAGAACAAGCAATGCCATTAATAAAACAACTGGCTTATGACCAAGCAAATCGTTGCTGCAGAGAGGTTATTAGACCATGGAGACATGAAGATTTAAACACATATATTAAATTATGTAGAGATATTAATGAACAAGGGCAAGTCTTGGCAGCTGCAGTACAACAGGCTTTAGATGCCAGGCCAAAAACATGCTATGATTGTGAACAAACAGGACATTTTAAAAGGAATTGCCCCATAGGAGGAGGGTTTAACAAAAGTAGGTATCAAAGGAATAGAATACCGGGTATTTGCCCACGATGCCGTAGAGGGAGACATTGGGCTAATGAATGCCGTTCTCAAACCACCATAGAAGGTACTCCCTTATCAAAAAACGGACAAAGACCAGGTATTTATCCAAGATATCGTGGAGAAAGGCATCAGGCTCCATTGCCAAAAAACGGACAGGGGGGCCCAATGCTCCGGGGCCCACAACCACAAATATACGGGGCAGTGGAGGATCCCAGCAACACCATCAGGGTAGTGCCCAGGACACATTGTCCATTAAATCCCTCATCAGACAAACCCGAGGGAGCGCAGGGTTGGACATCTGCGCCTCTGCCAGAGCAGTATTAACTCCAGAGATGGGAGTTCAAATCATTCCCACAGGAGTAAAAGGACCTCTTCCCCAAGGAACAGTAGGCTTATTACTGGGACGTAGTTCATCTACATTAAAAGGACTTATGATAAGTCCTGGGGTAATTGATCCCGATTATGTAGGTGAAATAAAAATTATAGCTAGTTCTCCAAGAGGTATATCAGTAATTTCACCTGGAGATAGAATAGCACAGTTGTTAATAATACCCAGCCTACATAATAAATTTCCTAGTCATAGTGTAGAAAGAGGTTCCAGGGGATTAGGCTCCACAGGTGTAGATTGGGCTATGTTGTCTTTAAATTTAGATTCTCGCCCATTGCTAAAACTAAATATTCAAGGTCATGAGTTTAATGGGCTACTGGACACAGGAGCTGACCTTAGCATCATATCTCGTCAACAATGGCCAAAACATTGGCCATTACAACAAGCCACTCAAACGCTTCGAGGCCTAGGAGTGGCGACTAATCCCCATAGAAGTTCTATGATATTAGATTGGAAGGATCCTGAAGGATGTGAAGGAACTATACAGCCATATGTATTGGATCATCTTCCTATAAATTTATGGGGACGAGATGTCCTCGATCAATTAGGTTTGACGTTAACAAATAACATCAATCCTAATGCGCCCACTAGGGCTAGACAAGGCTTTAGGAAAGAAAAAAGATTAGGAAAACAAGGGCAAGGTATAGCAGCACCAGTACAAATAGATCAAGGAATAGACAGACATGGGTTGGATTTTCAGAAAGGGCCACTGAGACAATCAAAATTACTTGGAAATCAGAAAGACCAGTGTGGGTTCCTCAGTGGCCCCTGACTAAAGAAAAGACACAAGTAGCCCATGATCTGGTCAAACAACAATTAGCGGAAGGACATATACAACCTTCCATATCTCCCCATAATACTCCCATTTTTGTCATCAAAAAGAAATCTGGTAAATGGAGATTATTGCAAGATTTAAGAGCCATTAATAATGAGATGGTTATTATGGGACCTGCTCAATCAGGGATTCCTCAATTGTCTGCTTTGCCAAAAACCTGGCATGTTTTAGCTATAGATATTAAAGATTGTTTTTTTTCAATTCCAATTCATCCCGAGGATAGTCCATGTTTTGCATTTACTATCCCTGCATTAAATCATGAAGGTCCTGATCAGAGATATGAATGGAAAGTACTCCCTCAAGGGATGGCTAACAGTCCAACTATGTGCCAAATATATGTTAACAAAGCAATCCAGCCACTTAGAAATCAAAATCCTGAACTACAAATATTTCACTATATGGATGATGTATTATTGGCACATAAAGATAAAAACATATTGCTGGAATGTTATGCCACACTTACAAACTTATTAAAAAATTATAATCTAGAGATAGCAATAGATAAAGTACAATTAAATTTTCCAATTAATTATTTAGGAGTTCTATTATCCTCAACCATGGTCCGTCCACCAAAAATTCAAATACGAGTAGATCAACTCAAATCACTTAACGACTTTCAAAAGTTATTGGGAGACATAAATTGGATAAGGGCTTATCTAGGTATACCAACAGGAGAGTTGGGACCTTTATTTGATATTCTAAAAGGTCCATCAGATCCAAATTCACCCCGCATGTTAACTCCTAAAGCAAGAAAGGCATTAAAAATTATTGAAACATATATGGAAAATATGCATTTGGATAGAATTGATATAAGTTTGCCTTTATCATTTATTGTACTACCAACAAAAAATATTCCTACAGGAGTATTTTGGCAAGAAGGTCCATTATTATGGATACATTTATCTTATTCTCCTAACACTATTCTTACTAGGTATCCTGAGGCTGTAGGACAATTAATACTCAAAGGAATAAAAGCAGCGAAGGGAGTGTTTGGAATTTCTCCCAATAAAATTATTACTCCATATACTATGGATCAAATTGATGAGTTAGCTAATGAGTTAAATACTTGGGCAATAATCATGTGTAAATCTAATGTTTCATTTGATAATCATTTACCATCTAATCCTTTGTTGTCTTTTTGGTCTAAGCATCCTGTAGTTTTTCCTAAAATGACAAGAAAAACACCTATCATGAATGTTCCAAATATTTTCACTGATGGGTCAAATAATGGTACAGCAGCAGTAGTTACCCCTGATCAAACTTTTACATTTTTAGTACCCAAACAATCAGCTCAAAAGGTAGAGCTTAATGCAGTTTTACAAGCTTTTTTGATGTTTAAAGATTCTGTATTTAATTTATTTTCTGATAGTCAGTATGTAGTTATGCTATAGTATCTCTTGAAGATGCTGGTAGGATTTCCCCTTCTTCTACTGTTTTCTCTTTGTTTTCCATTATACAAAGTCTAATCTGGGACAGAAAAGATCCATTCTTCATAGGACATATTAGGGCACATACAGGATTGCCTGGAGCCCTTAGTTTAGGCAATGATTTAGCAGATAAAACTACACATGACATACATATTTTCTCTACATTTGAAGAAGCTACAAATTTTCATAAAAGGTTTCATGTTAATGCTAATACTTTACAAAAGCGTTTTAAAATAACTAAGGAACAAGCCAGACATATAATAAAACAATGTCAAAATTGTGTGACATTTTTACCACAAGTTAATCTTGGAGTCAATCCTAGAGGACTGATACCTAACCATATTTGGCAGATGGACGTCACACACTTGCCAGAATTTGGAAAATTAAAATATTTACACGTTACAGTCGATACTTCTTCTGGATTTTTGATGGGCTCCCTTCATGCTGGAGAAAAAACTAAAGATGTTATAGCTCATTGCTTACAAAATTTTGCCACTGTGGGCGTTCCTAAACAGTTAAAAACTGATAATGGTCCTGGTTATACCTCTACCTCTTTTAAACAATTTTGCTCATCATTTGGTATTACTCATATAACAGGAATCCCATACAATCCACAGGGACAAGGCATAGTTGAAAGAGCTCATCAAACTATTAAAACATACTTATTAAAGCAAAAAGAGGGAATTGGAAAGGGGTATATATCCCCCAAAGATAAACTTAAAATAACGCTTTTTACTCTAAACTTTTTAAATTTGGATTCATCAGGACTTAGTGCTGCGGAAAGACATATGTATCCAAAAAATGTACATAAGCCTAAAGTACTTTGGAAAGATATTCTAACAGGACAATGGAAAGGTCCTGACCCAGTGATTGTCTGGAGTCAGGGGTCTGTTTGTGTTTTTCCACAGGGAGAACAGCAGCCCATTTGGATTCCAGAGAGATTAACTAAAACAGTCTCTACAGATCGAAAAGAAGATGATTTGACTCAAATCCATAACAGCTGATATCCAGAACTCCAGCTTGGCCATTCTTACATCTGCGACAGTGATTAACCAGGATGCTTTTTTCAATAGCTATTTTATTATTGCATTTTTCCACATCATAAAGTTCTATTTTTATTTTTTGAGCTCATACAAACCTAGGTTAATGTTTTTCTGATCAGTTTTATTTTTTGACTGTGGAGTTTTTAAACATTGAAATGGAGATTTCACCTAGATAAAGCTACAAGGCCTTTACTATTTTCTTATGTGTTGTACGTTTGTGTACACTCTTGTGTTTTGTGTTGTATGTCTGTATGTGCGTATGTCCATATTTCTTATATGAGGAGCGCTCATGAAAAAATGGATCCGAATTATTATTATTTTTATTCACGTGATTTAAATGGTTTAATTTAAATTAGGTAAACAGCTGTTAAAGATTGTTTTTAAAGGAGGTTAACAGATCTGTTTGTTTACTAATTTAAATTAAGTAAACAGCTGTTAAGGATTGTTTTTAAAGTAGGTTAACAGATCTGTTTGTTTACTTTCACCTTTCCTTTTCATTATATTTAATAATTCTTTTCAGGATAATGTCTCTTTAGCATCATTGCCAGAATTCCTATCTCCATTCCAGTGCCGGTGAAGAACTCAACAAGTAATGCTCAATCAAAGAGTCAACTTACTTTGGGAGGAAACGGATTTTGGGAGGAAATGGACATATTGATAGAGTCCTCTGCTTTGAACTGCTTGCAGAACTTGCCTGGACTATGTAACTATCGTTTGGTGCAGCGAATTGTGGTAATGCTGGCATATCTTTGCTGATGGTGTCACTAGTGATGCAATTTTTATTTCCTTGCCAGCGCACCCCATGTTGATTTTGGTAGTGCTGACATATCTTTGCTGATGGTGTCACCAGTGATGCAATTTTTTCCCAAGGAGCCGTCAATTGGCTTGGTGTCGTGGCATTTCTGTATCCTCCTCCCTTCTGCTAGTGACGGTCCATAAGCCACATTAACCTCACTCCCCCACTGGCACCAAGGCCAAATTTGGGGGCCAACAGAGGTGAGGCAAAGAACCTCACCCCCCCCACTGGTGCATAGACCTATCCACAAGTATGGCTGTATGCTGGACCGGTAGTCAGTGACGGGTATGATTCAATTGCAGTGGTATCAACCTAAGACAGGAGGCTGACGCCTAAAGGTCAGTTTTCCGATGACGGGTAAGAACCATATGTTGAATTGGACAACCTACCAGGCACGGTCCTTAAGCCACATTGCTTGTTGTTTAATTAATCAGAAGGGGGGAGATGCTGGGAGCCATTAGCCAAGTAGGTATGACAATTTCCTTGCCAGCGTACCCCATGTTGCTGACATGTTGCAGCGACATTGAATGTAGGTGACCTTGCTCAAGGACCAAGGCAGATTAGGGTGTTCCCGGTTTTAAGATAATCCTGTTTAGGGCGTTCCCAGTTTAGGTTCCAGGTTTAAGGTTTAAGATTATTCCTGCTGGGAATAGGGCGTATCCTGCTGCCTGAGTTCCCCTTGAGTTCTCACGGGATTCAGACAATATATTTTGGAGATAGAAGCCCAGAGAACGTGGATTTGGGCAGAGAACGTGGATTTCCCCAGAACGTGATTGTAGACGGCTGGTGTGAGTTCGGGAATAAAGAGTTGCTGTTTGAATCTACAAGCTGTGTGGTGGCTCGTGATTTTGTGCCCAGCCAGACTGCGGCAGTTTGGAAATACCTATTTACCAGTGTAACAGTGACCACAATCAAGTTTTTACATTGATAGATTATGCATATGGTTCTTGGTGCCCTGTTGTAATTTCTACCTCTTATTGTAATTTATCTTCCTCCTACCAGGAGGGGGGGAACAAACCAAAACAAACAAAACCAAAACCAAAAACAACAAACAAACAAAAAACACTGACTGAATTTGTATTGTGATACATGATACTGTAAATTAGAAATTACACAAATTAATTGTCACAGCCTTACTCTGCATAAATGGTGACCTTGAGACAATCAGTCATCCCTAAAACTTAGTATACTTATCTGTAAGATCAGAAGTCTTCTAATCAATACTCAAGATACTGGGCAGATAAGGACAAAGTAAATAATAAATCAAGAATACTGAATGAGACAGAGAAGGCTATTGAATTCTGCTATCCAGTTCTACCATCCAATCTTTAGTCTGGTGATGCAGAGTACATGTGGGTGACTATAACTCCATAGTTTCTTTCTTTTTATTTTATTTTATTTGTTCTTTTTAGATACGCATGATGATAGATTATATTTTGGCATATTATGCATACATAGAGTATAACTCATTTTATTCAGGATTCTATATTTGTAGTTCTATATAATACAGTTACTCTGGTCATCTGTTCAAATACAAAAATAAAAAAGTTATGTCCAATTCCATAGTTCATTTCTGTCACCTCTGGCTATAATTGTATAGACTTCAGTGTTTTCAAGATTTTTTTCTTATTGGTGTTATTGAGGTTAAATTCTCATAAGAGTGCCCATAAAAAATAAGTAATGATAATAAGTCAAGAATAATATTGTGGTATAATTACCACAATTACCTTGTTTTAAACATTTTAACTACTGATTTAATTAATGTAATCTGTTAATCAACCACTTAAATGCCTTCCAAGCCCCTAGAAACAAACTCTCTCCTTTCTAACTCTATGATTTTCAAATTTTGGATATTTAATATAAATATAATTATAGCACAGGTGAAATTTCATGTTTGATTTTGTTGACTTTTCTTAAGTTTTTTTTAGATTTTTCAACATGGTTGCTTAAATCAATACTTTATTTTTATTGCAGAATAATATTCAAACATATATTTGGATGCTAAATATATATATATATATATATATATATATATATATATTTGTTAGACATGGATACATAATATACATAGACACATTTGTTTATCATTTTGATGAAAATTTGGATTTTCATATATCTCCTAATGGAAATGGTGATGCCACTGATATTCATTTTGAAGTGTTTGAATATATGTTTTCAGTTCATTTGAAAATATAGCTAAAAATAAAATTGGTAGGTCATGTAGTACTTCTATGTTTAAAATTTTAGCAATCATCAAATTCTTTCCTATACCTACTATACCATTTTATATTCTTAACAGATGCGTGTGTGTGTGTTCTAATTGGTTCACATAGTGCCCAATACTTTGGTTTTTAAAATAATGCAGGCAATCTCTTGTTCATAAAGTACTCTTTTGAAATAGAAGAAGATCTTAGAAGATGGAAAAATATACCCTGTTCATGGATAGGCAGAACTAATATCATCAAAATGGCGATATTACCAAAAGTTCTCTATAGGTTTAATGCAATGCCAATCAAAATCCCAACGGCATTTCTTGTAGAAATAGAGAAAGCAATCATGAAATTCATATGGAAAAATAAAAGACCCAGAATAGCAAAAACAATGCTAAGCAGGAAATGTGAATCAGGCGGTATAGCGATACCAGACTTCAAACTATATTACAGAGCAATAGTAACAAAAACAGCATGGTACTGGTACCAAAACAGGCGGGTGGACCAATGGTACAGAATAGAGGACACAGAAACCAATCCACAAAACTACAACTATCTTATATTTGATAAAGGGTCTAAAAGCATGCAATGGAGGAAGGATAGCATCTTCAACAAATGGTGCTGGGAAAACTGGAAATCCATATGCAACAAAATGAAACTGAATCCCTTTCTCTCGCCATGCACAAAAGTGAATTCAAAATGGATCAAGGAGCTTGATATCAAATCAGAGACACGCCGTCTGATAGAAGAAAAAGTTGGCTACGATCTACATACTGTGGGGTCAGGCTCCAAATTCCTCAATAGGACACCCATAGCACAAAAGTTAATAACTAGAATCAACAAATGGGACTTACTCAAACTAAAAAGTTTTTTCTCAGCAAAAGATACAATAAGAGAGGTAAATAGAGAGCCTACATCCTGGGAACAAATCTTTACTCCTCACACTTCAGATAGAGCCCTAATATCCAGAGTATACAAAGAACTCAAAAAATTAGACAATAAGAGAACAAACAACCCAATCAACAAATGGGCCAAGGACCTGAACAGACACTTCTCAGAGGAGGACATACAATCAATCAACAAGTACATGAAAAAATGCTCACCATCTCTAGCAGTCAGAGAAATGCAAATCAAAACCACCCTAAGATACCATCTCACTCCAGTTAGATTGGCAGCCATTATGAAGTCAAACAACAACAAGTGCTGGAGAGGATGTGGGGAAAAGGGTACACTTGTACATTGCTGGTGGGACTGCAAATTGGTGCAGCCAATTTGGAAAGCAGTATGGAGATTTCTTGGAAAGCTGGGAATTGAGCCACCATTTGACCCAGCTATTCCCCTTCTCGGTCTATTCCCTAAAGACCTAAAAAGAGCATGCTACAGGGACACTGCTACATCGATGTTCATAGCAGCACAATTCACAATAGCTAGACTGTGGAACCAACCTAGATGCCCTTCAATGGATGAATGGATAAAAAAAATGTGGCATTTATACACAATGGAGTATTACTCTGCATTAAAAAATGACAAAATCATAGAATTTACAGGGAAATGGATGGCATTAGAGCAGATTATGCTAAGTGAAGCTAGCCAATCCCTAAAAAACAAATGCCAAATGTCTTCTTTGATATAAGGAGAGTAACTAAGAACAGAGTAGGGTCGAAGAGCATGAGAAGAAGATTAACATTAAACAGGGATGAGAGGTGGGAGGGAAAGGGAGAGAGAAGGGAAAATGCATGGAAACGAAAGGAGACCCTCAGAGTTATACAAAAGTACATACAAGAGGAAGTGAGGGGAAGGGGAAAAATAATACAAGGGGGACAAACGAATGTCAGTAGAGGGGGCAGAGAGAGAAGAGGGGAGGGGAGGGGAGGGGAGGGGTGATAGTAGAGGATAGGAAAGGCAGCAGAATACAACAGACACTAGTATGGCAATATGTAAATCAATGGATGTGTAACTGATGTGATTCTGCAATCTGTATATGGGTTAAAAATGGGAGCTCATAACCCACTTGAATCAAATTGTGAAATATGATATATCAAGAACTATGTAATGTTTTGAACAGCCAACAATAAAAAATTAAAAAAAAAAGTAAATAAACAACAAAAAAAATAAATAAAATAAAGTACTCTTTTATGGTATTTATTGTATTTCCTTTTTTCAGGTTGTTGTTGTAGTAGTTTTAGTATAGGGAAATGAACCCTAAAGTTGTCCATCATTGAGATACATCTTCTACCTATTTTGTTCACAGAGTCTCATTAAGTTACCAAAGGTTCCCACAAAATTGCAATACTCCTGCAGACTCCTGAGTAGTTTTGATATGAGCATGCACATATTAATAGAAAAAAAAAAGAAAAGAATAAATATTCCTCTAATAGAATTTCACTGAAAGAAATATCAGGAAGTGTAATGCAGGAAGACAAAAAAAATAGACCTAATATAAATGTCTAAGATACAAAGTACCTAAAAATTATAAAAATTTATGATATGCAAATGGTGTCAGATATAGTGTAAATTAATGAAAATGTTGAAAAACTGGTCCAGATTAAGAAAAAAAATATCCACAAGCTATTTGCTAGCTCTTTAGATAACTTCGTTCTAATAGAAAATTTTAATCTTATTTTATTGATTTTTATCAGAGGTAAAAGGTTCTAAAATAGAGAATATTATTTTAATAAGAGTGACAAAGTTGCTTTTGATCAGTTTTGTCAGAAGCAGACCTGTTTTTCTCCATTTAATTTGCATAGTTTTTTTTTCTTTTTTTATTTGAGTGTCAGCATTGATCAGCACCAAAGGACTGAACATGCCATCACCATTGATCCTAAGCCTTTGAAGACATGTCAGGATAAGATAACTTGTCCACACTATGCCTATTAATAGTGAAATTATGGAGTCCAAACAATACTGGATGTCAAAGCACATGATGAGCAGCAGAATGGTGTGAATGGCTCTTTTTTTCTGGGGAGCTTCATGGAGAAAATCTGGAGCTTTGTGGAAACATGATTGCTGTTTAAGTCTATGAAAGAGAATTATTATGTACCTGCTTGAAAGAACCATATGGTCTCAAAACTAGAGATCACTGAATGCCATCAGTGCAAGTAAGACGCTCCTGTGCTTGTATCTCATGAGCAGAAAAGAACAGTGGTCAGTGAGAAATCTAAAACCAGGGTAGATTTTATTTTGTATAGCCACAGTATAAAAAAGTGGGTTGGTACAAGTGAACATGATGAAGATCAATAAGAAAACAATAGCCACAGGATGATCTTTGTGGTTTGTAATTTGAGGCAGACCAACTAGGAGCCACTGAGGCTGATGGTGATAGCCTAAAGCACACCCATCATGTGGGTGGTGCAGGTGGAGGGTCCCCTTATAACCTTGGCCAGGAAGACAAGCTCTTTTCACTTAAACTCACATATACTTTCCTACACTTCCCAAAAGTCTGTTGAAACCAAAAGTCCCATGGTGAATAGCTAGAGAATGTATGTTAGAAGCATGTGGTGATGGGGAGGTCAGTAAACCTGGACTTGGCCTTACAAAGACAGTGGAAATGTAAAGAAAAAGCAGAAATGTATCTGCTGAGATTCCAATGCCAGCTTTAGGATAGAAGGTATTTCTTTTGGAAATAAAACTGAAATATTTGTTCATCTTTAGGGAGATTCTTGGAAGAAAAACAGGAGCATTTGATCACAACAGGATTTTTATTTAAATGCTTTCAGTCAATCTATTACCCTCCATAATCTCTATAATTATCATGTACCAAAACAACAGAAAAATTTGTACATAAAACAGAGTCTTATTCTTGATCTTAATTTCAAGTCAAGAGCTTGTGTGGGGCTCTTTCTTCACAGGCATACCACAAAGAAAGCCCTTGTTGCATCCCAAAAAATGAAAGAAAAAAAAGTAAATAAAAAGTAAGTAAAAAATGAATTTTAACTCAAACATATCTCATTCTTCAGAGGAATATTTTTGTTTACTCCAGTTAATCTCATGAAATTGCTCAGATCTTACCCTTGTCTTTGAGTCTATATACATTAAGTTTTCCTTTGTATCATAAGTTATATTATTTAATGGTCAGTGTGTTTTTGATTTTCAATCTTCCATGCAGGTTTCTTAAAATTAAAGATGGTGTCTTATTTTGCTTAGATCTACAGTATCTGAAATACTTTTGCTTACATAAAAATTATTTACCACAAACTGTGGATTTCATATGTTGATAAGCAGAAATAGGAATATTGGGCTGTAGCTCAGTGGTAAAGTGCTTCCCTAACAATTATGAGGCACTGGGTTCAATCCTCAGAGCCACATAAAAATAAAACAAAGGTATTGTGTCTATGTACAAATAAAAATATTTTTTAAAAAGATACAGGAATTTTCTAGGGAAATGATCCCTACATGCCCATTTCCAATTTTTTTTTAATTCAAGTGCTGAATTGTAAGAGTTTACAATATATTTTTATTCATCCACAAGACTTTCATTTAAATTAGATCCTATCAAATTTAGAACCTATCAAATTCAACCTTTCACATTGCAGTCAGAATATCCATCATCAATGGAAAAAAAAAAAAACAAGTTTAAGGAAAATTGGAGGGTTGGGGATGTGGCTCAAGCGGTAGCGCACTCACCTGGCATGCGTGCGGCCCGGGTTCGATCCTCAGGACCACATACAAACAAAGATGTTGTGTCCGCCAAATACTAAAAAATAAATATTAAAATTCTCTCTCTCTCTCCCTCTCTCTCACTGTCTCTTTAAAAAAGAAAAGAAAAATTGGAAAACTTGTCTTTGTATAATATTTAAATATTTGCTATATGAAATTCCTTATGTAACTTCTCTTACATCATATTCTTTGAGGCACTGAAACACCCAGGGCATTGTTTCTTCTTTACAAAATCTGCCCATGTTCTCAAACTTAAAGTCATTCTCTTACCAATGGCTGTATTTAGATATTTGCAAAAAATGTGTGAAAAACATCTCCACTCTTATGATCTAATTACCATTTCCTTCTTCATCTAAATCAAACACATTCCTAAAGGTTTTGGTTTATGTACCTTTATGTGACTGGATTTAAACTGCACTTGGAAAATATTTTTGAGAAAAAAAATTAACTCAGAAAACCATCAGCCAAGATTTGGATTGCAAGTAGAAGAAAAAAATACTTCTCATGAGAAAAGAAAATATATTTTCTCTAGGTTATTGTAAATTGCTATTTGTAAATGCATAAAAATTTTTCAAATTATAATAAATCAAATTGTCATTTAAGTTTAAGAAGCATTTATACATTTAAAATAACCAAGGGGCTGGGGTTGTCACTCAGTCGTAGCATGCTTGCCTAGCACTTGTGAGGCTCTGGGTTCAATCCATGGCATATCATTAAAAAAAATTAAATATATAAAAAAATAAAATAAGCCTTTTCTTTATTATTGGGTCTCTTATACATGACAGTAGGATATACTTTGGTATAATTATACAAGCATGGAATATACCTCATTCTAATTGGAACCCAACTTTTGTTAATTTATTTGATGATGTTATTCACTGTGGTAGATTCATATATGTACCTAGTAAACTTATGTCCAGTTAATTCTGCTTATTGAAAATTCTCATAATTTTATTAAATATTTATATGATTATACATTAGTAAAGAATAACTCTAAAGCTCATAAAACAGCTGGTAGAAGAAAAGAATTCTAAAAATTTGTCAGTATCAAGAAAAAAATTGTTTAATATAGGGAGAAGTTAGCAGTATGAATTTAAATGAGCCTTTTGTTGTCTGTAATAATAGCACTCTGCCATGTCATGAAAAAGTAGCAGGTTTTTATTTGATCACAAACTTTAATTTGTTCTAGTGTTTTAGTGTGTATTCATATATTTGGTATTTTTAAAATTACAAAATTCAGTGTATCTACATAAAGCAAAGACTAATATTGAAAAATTTTATTGTCAAATTCTATGTTCTTTCTCAAAGATTGTGACTTCATAAGGAAGAACTCTAAAGCTACAAGATCAACTAAAATATTTGTATTCCAGATCCATGTTAGGTATAAAGAAACAATGTTTCCTTATATATAAAATAATAAACTGTAACCAGAATTTTGGGCCTATGGTTGTGTATTCTAATATCATTATGCCAAATCATGAAAAATCAGTATATTTTCTTTTATTATAAACTTAAGTTTATTCTACTATTTTGCTCTCTCCCTGCATCACTAGAATATTTTAAAACATTTAAATGCACCTCCATTAAATATCTAAGCTGTAGTAAAGACCAAGATAAAATAATTCTGATACAGTGTATCAAGAACCATTTTAAAGAATGCAAAGTCTCTTATTTCATGTAAATGCATATTTCACATTTAATATGAGGTTACTATTCAAAATAAGAAAATATTAGATAGAAGTTTTAGCAGATGAGTCTGTGAGCTTAGGAATTGCCAAAAGTGGTTTTTAAATATTTCTCCTTCAAAAAAGTAATGTAAAGCTAGAAAATGCCAATGTTTTAAATTATTATACCTTGTGAATATTTATGCTGGAAAAATTATTCATGTAAGACAATAACATTTGTGATATTATAAATTATAATGATACTATCAATTTAAAATGATATACTGAGAATTCACATAGATTGTTGTGGTATGGAAGTTCAAAGAATTCCTGTAGCACATTAGGAATAAATACCTGTGTCTTGGTTATGAAGCAATAAAAGTCAGACGTCAAAAATGTATTCCTCCAGTGCCTACCTCAAAGACTCCACTGCTTCTCTTCCATTCAGATTTGGAGCTAAGACTTCCAAGATGAGGTTATATGGGACAGACAGCTTTAGCTCATTTCTAAGTAGAGTGATAATTTTGGTGTTGTATATGAAGTCTGACAGAACCTGTGTTGCTCAGAGGGCATACCTAAAGGAAAAACTAATACTTCTTCCAATTTCAAACAATGGTAAACAAGCAGCATCTATATGGAAACTTTTTGTGTTTCTAGCTCTCATTTTCTAAGGTCAGAGGAACCTGGGCTGCTATTTGCACAGCATTCATAGCAAACAAATCTAAAGGCTCTCACATGTACCCCACTAAGGTAGGGTCTTACATAAAATAACTAACCAAACTGATGTTATTTGTGCATGGAAATATAAGTTTTTCAAATCTATCTGATGAAGCAGCTCCAAGTAATGACACACCAATAACAATGAGTTTTGATGTCTAAATACTTTGGTTGTGAGAAAAAAAATATGGAGAGGGTTGTGGGATATCTTGTCCTAGAAACAAAGCCAGAAAGGTAGCAATGATGGGAGTTTAGAAAAAAGTAGAAGAAAAAATGAAGAAAAAAAGAAAGAACTCATGACAAATGAGGTTATTGTGGTAGGGTAGGGTTTCTCCAAGTTGCTCAGGGCCTTGCTAATTTGCTGAGTCTGGCCTTGAACATGTGATCTTACTGTCTCTTCTTAGCTTCCCAATCTGCTGTAATTACAGTTATGCACCATTGTGCCAGCCTATGCAGTTGATTAAGTATGGGGAAAAAAAAAAAACATAATCTAGAATAGCCACCATTATGTGTTTGTTACACAATAGATTCAGTACCCCAAAGATTTCCCTTTCCTAGTTGCCTTGAGTCTCTGGCAATCATAAATCTTGTTATTGTCTGTTGCTTAGCTTTATCCAGAGTGTCCTATACTCAGGATAATTTAAATGTGGCATTGTATCCCATATATTTTTCTAATCAAGGTGTATTTATGATGCCTCATCATCTTTCCATATTTGTTTGCTTATTAAAGTTTTTTCAGCTGAATCATGTTCCAATTTATTGATGAGTTCCTTTTTTGATTAATAATACGTGAATACTTATTAAAAGATAACTTTACTGCTGTATGTTCTTGCAAACTATGAATAAACAAGTTACATTTTGTGTGTGTGTGTGTGTGTGTGTGTGTGTGTGTGTGTGTGTGTGATGTTGGGGTGAAACCTGAAATCTCAAGGTTGCTAGGCAAATTTTCTACCAATGAGCCACATCCTCAATCAAAAAAATTGTCAACCTTTGCATGCAGAATTTTAAGTGGACTCCAGGTTTCAACTCCAATAAATGAACAACTATTATGTGTTCTACAGATATATGGTAAGACTGAGGCTTTAAAAATTGTCAAACTCTCTTTCCAGATGGGCTGCACAATTTTGTGATCCCTTTAGCCATAAATAAGAGTTGCTCTTGTTCCTCTTTCTTTGCCCAGCAGTTTGTATTTTCAGATTTTGGAATTTCAGCCATGCTTATGGGTGCATTACTTGCAATCCAGTGTGATCCATGATGTTGAACATGTTTTCCTGTCCTTGCTTGTCATTTATATTTGTTGGTATGTCTCCTTGGATCTTTTATTAATTAAAAAAATAGGTTAAACTGACATACAATAAACTATACACATTGAATTATCAATACATTGAGTTTTTATATATTTGTATCTACATAAAACCATCAGCATGATCAAGACAGTGAGCATTGACATCACACCCAACAAGTTCCTTGTGCCCTTTTGGAAATTCTGCCTCTTCCCTCCTCCTTCATATAGACACAGCCCAGAACACAATTTTTATCATCATAGATAAAAGAATATTTTGCAATTTATATAAGTAGTCATATCCCTGGTCTGCATAGCAGGTGAACTTTGAAAAATCTTCCTTAATTTAGTCATCTGTGAAAGCATAACTCTGCCTGGCATGGTGGCACAGGACATAATTTAGGTGGCTCAGGAGACTGAGGTAAGAGGATGATAAGTTCAAGAACAGCCTCAGCAGCTTTGTGAGTCCCTGAGCAACTTATCAAGAGGCTGTCTCAATGTGAAAAATAAAAAGAGCTACAGATTGGCTTAGTAGTTAAGCAACCCTAGTCAATCACTGATAGCAAAATAATATAAAAGGTGAGAATTTCTCCAAGCAGAATGTGAGACCTTGGAGAAAAGTAAGGATTAAAGTATATAAAGAAATTGATATAGGTCTTGATATATAGTAGGCTTCAAATTTCTGGAGTTACCAGCCAAGATTTAAGTCTGGGATCCAGAGCACCTAAGGGAATGTATACATACCCAGTGCTTTTATTTCACCAAGAGCTGGTATTCCCTACTATTAAGTAGACTTTAAGATTTTATGTTATTATTTTCTGGGGTTTTGTTTGTTTGTTTGTTTGTTTGATTTTGATTTTAAAATCTGATAATAGTGATTCATATTACTGCTGTTGAATACTTTTATCTCCTTCCTAATCTTTTAATCACTACAACAAAACCATGTATTCATTAAATAAAACCTCTTCCCCCTGGCTTCCCAGGGCCTGGCATCCAGTACTTCATTTGGGTCTGTGAGTTTACATATCCCTGATAGTTCACTTAAATGGAAATATATATATATATATATATATATATATATATATATATATATATATATATATATATATATATTTTTTTTTTTCACACTACTTTGTTTATTTAGTTTAACATTTTTGAGATTTATCTATGTTGTAGCATGCACATATGCAGAACACATTTTAACTATCCACTCTTTAGTTCATGGATTTTGATTGTTCTCAATTTTGGCTAGCATGAATGGTGCTGCAATTAACATCATATGCAAGTGTTTGTGTGTATATTTTCAGGTCATTTGGGTATAGGACTGAGAGTAGAGTTGGTAGATCATGTGATGATTCTATACTGAATTACTGATATATTAAATATTTCAGTATACACTGTATATTGTATACTATATTTCCCAGAAATTTATTGGAGTGCCAATTTCTCTAAATTATCACCACCTTTTTTGTTTTATTGTTTTTTCATTTGTTTCTTAAATTGAGCTTTCCTGTTGGGCTTAATATGACATCTCACTCATTGCGTCAATTTCTTTATTTGCTAAATAGGAAGCTGAGGATGTAGCTTAATGGCAAAGTACTTGCTTAGCATGTTCCAGGCAGGTTATATTTCCAAGTATTACTACCAGAAAAACAATGGTATAGGGATTTGAACTCAGGGACACTCTACGTCTGACTATTCACTATTCCTTTATGTTTTTTGACTTGAGAAACAGTCTTTTCAAAATTTTGAGAGTTGGCCACAAACTTGCAATTCTGCTGACCTAGCTTCTCAAGTTAATGGGGAATATAGGTGGGGAATATGCACACATTGCTGTGAAAGTATTTTTAAAGAGAGGGCACTATGTAATAATTTTTTGAAGATAAAAGGGACAGTGTACTTTAAATAGGAATTCATCAAAAGAATTATCAACAAATTGAAATCAGAAAAATAAAAACAACCATATCATAATGGTGTGATATACAAAATAAATAGAAACCAAATAAAGGCTCAAACACAATGAAGACATAGGGATAAATAATATGCAAGACCCTTCATAGCCATACAGGTTATTTTGATCTGATATAATTTTTTGATAATTTACAATCATTATTTTTTGTACAATAAAAGAAACCTAGGGTGGGTTGAACACAGAACTGCATCCTCAGCCTCCCTCACCTTCCTTTGGCACAGGGTATCAATAAGTTACCCAGAATGATCTCAAATTTACAGTGTTACTGCCTCAGCCTACTCAGTAGCTTGGCCGGCAGGTGTACTCTAGTTGCCTGGTTGCAGAATAACTATAGTAAAGGTATTTTTAGATAAAAAGTACTGCCTGAAGTAGGCCTTAAAAAATAAATTTTAAGATATAAAACAAAGCAAGAAATAAAATATTAATGTCTAACCTACAAAATAAAAAACAAGCTGTAAAAATTCATAGATGTAAACGTATCATTTTAAGATATAAAACAAAGCAAGAAATAAAATATTAATGTCTAACCTACAAAATAAAAAACAAGCTGTAAAAATTCATAGATGTAAACGTATCCGTACACTGATACAGATGTAGAGTAAAATTGTACACACATTCTTACTAGTGATGTAAATGTCAAAAAAATGGAAAACTATAAAAACATTTAATAAATTTTTTTTCTAATTCAAAGGAATATATGTGTGTGTGTATATATATATATATATATATATATATATATATATATAATTAAAATTATTCAATCTAATATATATAATATATATATATATATATATATTATATATATATATTATATATATCATGAAATGATTTTATCTAATATATATGTTATATTTCTCATTAAAATAATTTTATCTAATATATATATTAGATATACATTATATATCTCATTAAAATAATTGTTTCTAATAGATATATTAGAGTGATCTCATTAAAATAATATTATATATATAAAATAATTATACATATATGTAATTATATATATAAAACAATTTTATCTAATATTTTAGTAAATCTAGGCAGGCATATTGGAAATCTTGGAAGAGGGAGAATGTGGTGAATTGTGGGCACAGTGAGGGGATATGCAGTGGGTTTGGGCAGCGTTGAGGTGGCACCTGGTAGGCCTGGAAAATTAGCCAGAGTTTAGATCATGTTGTCTTCTTATAGTTTCCAATTTAACCTCAGGGTGACAAGGTGACATTGGAGTATTTTAACCTGTAAGTGATGTTATTAGCTTCATAATTAAGAAATATGCTGTCTAGGTATAAGATAATCATGTACTAGAGACCTTGTGTCCAGCAATGTAACTGTAGCATTGATATTGTCCCTGTTTGTCTGAAATAAACTGAGTAGTTCCCAAGTACTCTTGCAAATCCATAGAAAAGAAGAAACAATGGTGTGTTGATTAGTTTGATCACAGTAATCATTCCACAATGAAAAGTTCTATTAAAAAAAGTTCTATTAAAATTAAAAAGATATGATTTCTATTTGTCCTTCATACTCAAAAAATATGGACGAAATGCAGAATATAATGGTCAAAAGGTGTAAAGTAGACTGGGTAGACAGGGCCAGATGAGCTGAGCCCACGCAGGGCAGGGCATCTGGGAGGGAAAAGATGGTAGAAAACAGATTAGACACCATGATTGTGGAGGGAATGGGGGGGAATGTCCTCTTCTGTCCAAGTACCAGGAAGTCACTGGCCCAAGTCCCACCCTTCAAGGAGCCTTGATCTTTGTGCTCCCATGGATCAGGATGAACTAATTCAGCCTTCCATCCCCATCTTCCATGGAAGCTAAAATCCCTTCAATGAACAATGCACCATTGTTACCTCATGCCACTGAGAAAAAAATGATTCCAATTGCATTGTTGATACCCTGTCAAATGCATGATGCATCCCATTCTAAATAACATTAAAAGGTGAAGGAATTCTTGCTAGGTAACATACTAGAATAGACAATGGAATTCTCTGGTCTTCTGTGTCACTGACTGGTGTCTGTGTGACTAGCCTGTGAGTTCTGCAAGGGTGTGGACCACAGTTAATACTTCTGTAAACATCTTGGGCCAGCTTTAAACCACAAACATGGTAGCTGTTGCATAAAGATAAACTGAGCTACAAGGAGAAAGTGTGGTGGGGAGGAGCTACTGCTTCAGTGTTAGGAGGGCATTTTATATTTTGGAAATGAAAAACCTGTATATTGTGGAGAAAAGGTGGCAAAAATATCAGTACCAACTTGTGTTCAAAAATAAAATTGATATGACTTTAGAATTCTTGAATAGTTGCCATGTTCCCATACATTTCACACACAGCTTGCTATGTTAGCACCTAATAAAACCAGAGCACAATAGTCAAAGACATTCATCATCATGTGCTAATAGTGACTGAATGACATGATTTATTTGGAATTCACTATTCCCACTTTGTGCCTTTATGATCCTGATCCAGTAGGAGCCGAGTCTCTTTAGGCTCCTGTGATATAAGTGCCATAATTCTGCCATTCTCACTCTGGGAGTCACTGAGTGCAGAGCTTTCCTTGGCCTTTGATGGTTACTGATTTTGCAGCTGTTTGGATGGTGAGTCACCACTCTTGGTCTACTGCAACTCTGCACCCAGAAGTTTCTGTCCTCCATGGGTCTCCTGAGTGCTGAATATATTTGTGCTTCATTAGTGCTTGCTTAGATAGGAGGTGAGGTCTCTGCTTCTGAGCAACCTGTGAAATGAACAGAAAAAAATTCACTGAATTTTCAAATGTTTCTTTGAAAAATTCCATTTTATATAGATAATATCACAATCTTGGATAGAAATCTAAAATTGAGCACTAATGGATTAAATTTAGAGTTTTGCTTCACTCCTTCAGTTATTCTCTGGCTTTTGATGCCTCTAGTCACTTCAGGCAAAGAAACATAAAATGTAAAGACAAATGTCTGCCTCCTCCCATTTTATTTTAGTTTGAGGGAAAGCTAAGTATCTCATGGAATTAGAAGGGTGAAGAAATCAAGAAACTCTCTGGTGCTTTTTAATTTGCTGCTTTTGGCCATTCAATATTTCAAATTAACAAAGCAAAACAAATAGAACCTCAAGCTGGTGCACAGCCTGGGAAGCAGGCAAAGGTGCCAAAGTATTTGTATTTTTTTTTTTTTACCTTTTAAAGTGATATGTATTGACCCAGTGGATTTCTCAACTACAGATATTGATGACCATTCCAGGTTTTAGAATCTGATACCATAGTTAATGGCCCTGGTTTTTAATAGTCATTACTTGCATTTTTTTTTCTACAAAGTCAACCCAGAAGGGAAATAGTAGCAGAAGCCTCCTATTTAGCCTGACCAGTGAATACAAGGATTTTTTTTTTTTACATTGAAAATTCAAATTATTACTTTATGCCTAAATTCTCTTTGCATTTGATCTTTATCACAATGATGATCAGATAAGTTGAGAGTCACTGCATAGAAATGATTATCCTCTGCAACAAGGTAGGATTCAGGGTGTAATTTACAAGTCAGACTAAATCAATTCATCCTAAAGTATTATAGCCTTTCCATTAACAAAATTAAGATGAAACTATTTTCATAAAGTAGTTCTTACTTGCCTGGTTTAACATACACTTCCAAATTTGTGCTCTTTGGTAATGAGAAAAGAGAGGAAGGAGGGGGAAGAGAAGGGGAGGAAAGAATAGAGTGAAACTGAAGCTCTGAGCATGGGTCCCTCACCTTTGAGTTGTAGGCAGCCCTGGACTTACCTCCACCTCCTGTATTTTAACCCTTTTGGGTTGTGCATAGTGTTATGGTATCCACTTATACCTCTTCCTACTAGTAATAATCTAAAATCCATTTTCTTAAAATTCACTTTTGTGATTATTCATAATGACAAACGGATGGAGGAGATCACAAGATGGCTAAGAAAAAATGAAGAAATTAGGTAATGAGATGGAGAACAGAGAGTGACTGCCAGGCTGCAGAGCTTGGGGGGCCTGTGAGACCCTCTCAGCCTTCAGAATTCAGGGGCCAGAAACATCCCCGCTGGCACCTGTACCCAGGGTATTGGTCTGCATCTTCACTGTTGGGGGTGGTGAAGTGCAGACTCACTCCATGTGCCTCTGGCTGAAATGTGCACTTTTTATGTGGATGTTGAGGTGTGCTTGGAGGAGACCTCATTCCCTCTCACTCCATGACTTTTAGGAGCAGGAGATGTTGCAGGAAGCTCCATGGTGATGGTGTGGTGTCAATCATGGTGGTGGATCTTGTTCTGCTCCATCGCTGTCCATGGGTCTTGGGTCCAGAACACTTTCATGGACTTTAAATGTTGACATTTAACTCTAGGCTGATAGTTTTTTTTAAAAATAAATATTTCATGCTGCCAAGCAATAATTCATTCTTAGAAATATGTCTAGTTATCTCAGTTCCAAATAGATCCCATGGCTGTGAAGGTCATGAGAGCTTCGGTACAATTTTAGGGAGAGTAGGCTCCAAATGTATTTTCCTCTGGCTTCAGAGAAAGGGTGATGGGTGGGTGGGAATGGTGGATTCTTTTTGTCCAGGAAAACTATGGTGTAATCCTCCCTGTGTTTCCTCTGAGGGCAGGCATAAGCTCAGGGACTGAGAAGAAAGGTAGGTGGTAGCAGAGGGTTCATGCAGGTTTATTGAAACTTAGTTCATCTGGCCCACATAGAGCTCTCATATTTAAGCATCAAAACGTAAGTCATATATAACAAGAACCTTCTATAAATCTGCCTCACTTGAGTAGAACACCGTGTGTGTGTGTGTGTGTGTGTGTGGTTTCAGTGGTCACTGGTGACTTTACTGTAAAAGTACTGGACACATCCATGGCTACATTTCTAATTGTCTGGCCTCCCATGTGCAAGTCTTTTAAAAGCTCCTTTTCCATTGTTACAGATCTCCTCTTCACGGTTTCAACTCTCCATACTCATGGAGGGTCTTCTGTTGGAAAAATGCCTCAAGTTTCAGGTAGCTTCATGGGGAAACCTGGAGCAAACCTCTGCTTGAAAAACTGTGTAACCTGTGACTACATGTGTGCCCAAGTAGTCACAGCTACATGTGGCCTTTAAATCCAAATTAATGAAAATTAACAATCTGTCCATTATTTGCACCCAGTGGCCCCACTAGGCCTGAGTGGCACAGGTTAGGAGTAGTGATTACTGGAGGGGCCAGCACCAGCCTTTCAGGCATCATGCAGGTCCAGCCAGGGTGGTCAGAGTGTGGAACAGAAGCTCGGCCAGGGGAAAATGCTCTGCTCACCTGGCTCTATGATGTGCACTCACTACCAAGCTGGCAAATAATCAAACAATTTGCACTTGTCAGTGTGTCCATAGGAGTAAAAATTGGTTCTGAAGGTTAAAGGGCTCCTGGTTTTGTTTTATCCAACTTGAGTGAGAGTGAATCCTCAGGCCTGATAAGTCTGTTGTGGCTTCTAGAGGTTTTGAAAAAACAGCTGTTAGTCATTCTATTGCATAGCTTGGTTCATCTCTTCCACGGAATCTCCATCTCTTCTCACTGCATGTCCTTCTCCTCCTCCTCTCTTTTCCTCATTCTCCCATCACTTCCTCCTTCTTTTCTTCATCCTTCCCCCTCCTCCATCTTCCTCCTCTCCTCCTTTTTGTTCTCTTCCTCCTCCTCTATTCTTTTTAGTCATAGACAGTAGAATCCATTCTGGTAGAATTGCACAAGCATTGAATATGTCTTTTCCTAGTCAGGAGCCCATTCTTGGTGATGTGCAAAATGGTGGGGTTCACATGGTGTTTTCATGGCTGGATCTTCTGAGAAATGCTACTTCCTACCCCCCCATGTTCTGGGGGTTTTGGAAGGCCTCCTCCAGAAACTTCCCAAGTCAGGTCCTTCCCTGAGTTCAGCTGTGTGGCCAGGTCAGGGGCCACAGGTTCTGGAGAAAGTCATAGCTGCTTCTCTCTCAGCTTCTGTTTCATTGAACTTCATACATCTGTCTTGAAATTCTTTGAGCACTGTCCTGATATGTGGTGGAATCCTGCAAGTCTCTCCAAATCTGCAGCCCTTTTGCATCTCCTGGGTAGTTGGCAGATGCAGATGTTCTCACATGGGGGATTTGCTTGAAGAACCCATGTAGCACTTTTTTCTCTTTCAAAATTTGAGGAAAAATTTGATAGGTAAAGTTTTTATTTCTGCCCATTTTAGTTTTTAAAAAAACAAGCCCACATTTTATGTTCTTAATATTATGATGGGAATGGTCCTGTAATCCACACCTTGACTTTAAGGATACAAACTGCATTATTTCCATTGCTAATGAGATGGCTATAGCAAAATTATTTTTACTTAATACATCTAATTATTTCTCTGGTTGAATGGAAATTTTGCTATTTTAAAAACCTTCTAAGAGTAATAAGAGCCTGACTGTTCCTCGGAGGTCCCCTTGCTTTCACAACAACCTAGCATGGGCACCGCATGTGCATCCTCATTAAATGCTTCCGGTTATAAATTTCCACAAAGGGGTCTCCCTTTTATCTTTCTCTATCAGCATCTATTTTTTAAAGAATGAAAATATCAAACACTACATATGATTATTAGGGTTTTTAAAATTGTCTTACCTCCCCATAAATTCTATCCTTCAAACCTGGCCTTTAATAAGGGCCATGCGTGTGGTTTTGCCAAGGCATTTGGACTGTGCACTGACTTTATCATTTGAGGGTTTTACTTTGTGAAGTGAGGAGCTGTGATCAATGCAAAAGTGAATCATTTAACATATTTTCCTGCATCACACTCATTGTCAGTTGAGAGTCCCCGAGGTGATGTGGAACAAAACAAGACGGGGACGGTTCTGCACACAATGTACATGCACTTCACAGAAGTAGGAGGGGAGTGGGTGCTATGGTAGGGCCATCAGATTTGCCAAATAAAAATGCAGGACCCCAGCTAAATTTGGAACTCAGGTAGATAATGAAAAGTGCTAGTGCAGCTCTCTCCTATGGGATATCTGGGATAAACTTATGGAAACATTCATGCTTTATCTGAAATTCAAATTCAGCTGGATGCTTGGGACGTCAGCTAGAAACCCTACTTATTGTGAAGAAAGTCTTTGGAAAAGAAAATAATAGCTTAATAAATATATTTTGCATGTACAGGATTTCAGTAGGTAGTTCAGAAACCTGAGTCTGTAGAGGTGAGAACGATGAGCAGCTGTGAAACCCAGAATAGATGAGACATAGAGCTAAGGTCCCAGCTGATGGCACATTTGTTATTCCTAAATCACCTCCCTCAGGGTGGGAGGTTCTGGACACTGTGGATGTGCAGCACCTCCAGTGCTGTGAAGTGTGTGTGTGGGCAGTGAGGGGAGTGGCTGGGACTGTCACTGCAGCTGCGCGAGAGACCTTGGAGCAGAGATCTCAGCAATGCCTGGATTCTCGAGCCATGAAACCCAAGATAAGTGTGCTTTATTTTACATCACAGGGTTTTAGGGAACTCTGCTGTGTAGAAATAGATGGGGACACACAGGGACTCTGAGCAGCCCCACATTCTGGGAAGGTAGGACCTGTGAATCTCTGCTACAGTCAGCACAAAGGACTTGTTGGGTGACATGGGACTTAAACAGTTTTAATTTCTACAAGACAGGGTATCGCCTTGGTCTACCTAGGGTCTGGTGACCACCTCAAACAAGCAACAGGACATTCTTAAAGTCGCCCAGAATTTCATTAATGTCCTCTCATTTACCTGTTGGGGGAGAGGTTATGAGGAGAAATCAGCACTGGGTACCACACAAAAGAGTCCACAGCAGCTTGTGATCATTGTCCTCAGGCCAGAGAGTTACACAGGATGCTGACAGGACACACAGGCTGTTCCCAGCTGCAGGTGACTCATTATGGGGATGATTCACAGGAGAGAATGCAGACTCTCCAGAAGGGGCCCTGGGAGGCAGCTTTCTAGTGTGAAGAGGCACAGGTGACGCTGTCCCCACCAAAAGATGTAGCGAGTTTGCTGGAATCATTCTGCAGTGGCTGCCAGAGTATAACAGGAGCTTGTGTGTGCTGGGGAGTTGCCTGGCCAGGAGACTGTCTCTGCAGGGACAGGTTGAAAGGGGGACTTAGAGTTAAGTAATTTGAGTACTTTCCAATTTCCCCAGATGTCAAGGCCACATATAATATTGGGCCTTAATTTTAGGGCCTATATTCTGTTCAATGAATAAGAAGTAATTTTCATGAGGGAAATAGGGTGATTTAGAGAAAAAAACTGGAAAGGTACATAGAAAATAAGTCACATGGGAATGTCCACCTCATTTGGTGGCTTTTGTGTTATTCCTTTCCCTCTCTCCCTGGTGAGTATTATTTACATAACAAGGCTCCAGTATTAGCCCTCTTTCCCCATCCCAGTTTATTATTCACACTGACATTCCTTGTATACAGGTAAACATTCCTTCATCTCAATTTAGTTCAAAGCATGAAAAGTAATGATGTGTAATTAATAGATGTTCTTCACATGAGGGTATGGACGCCAGTGTAATTGGGACAGTTGTAACGAGGAGCTGAAGGTGTTTTCCATTTAATAAGGAAGAGTAGACAGAACCCACTGAAAGCCTGCAGACCCAGATGGAGGCTTCACTTTCCATTCTTCCAGCATATTCTGCTTTATTGTTCTCTGCTGCCAAGAGGGATCTGGAAACTGAGGGAGAAACATGGAATGAGCACCACCGTCTCTCCAGCTGGGGTTTCTCTAAAACTCTATGCAGAAAAAACAGTCAGCCATTCCTTGGTGTCTGTGGAGGATGGGGTCTGGGCAGGACCCTGGGGATAGTCAGCTGACCTTCAGTGTCTATGGAGGATAGGGTCCAGGAAGGACCCCTTGGGATGTGCCCATCCATGGCTGTTCAGTGTAACTGCATTTGCATAACTTACATGTCCTCTTGTACGTAACTGATAGCTAGCTTGCTTCTCACCCCTAAGGCAGTGGGAATGCTGGGTAAATGGCTGCTATGCTGTATTGCTTGGGGAAGAATGGTGAAAACAAAAATGTCTGAACTCAAGTTTGTTTTTTCAGAATACTTTTGAACTATGGCAGAGATCATACAGATGCACATAGAACCTACAGATATGAAGAGTCAACTGTTTATGATTTTCATCTCATAGCCTTGTAATAAAGAAAAAAGACCAAAGTTCTGTGTTTTAGACATGAGGTGTCCCCCCCAAGCTTGAACAGCCATGGCTTGTATAGCCATGCATAGGAACAACCTCGGAGGTAATTTCTGGACCCTGTCTTCCATAGACACTGAATGTCAGCTGACTATCCCCAGGGTTGTGCAGGTCTGTCCTTGATTTACACCATAATACAGGAAAGCTTAGCAGTGACAGGATTGGGTTATGAACCTGATCAGTGCATTAATCCCCTGATAGGAATTAACTGGGTTGTCACTGGAGGCAGATAGGGTGGAGATGGAGGAGCAGGTCCCTGGGGACATGCCTTTGGGGTTTATATCTATGCTTCCTTGTGCCATGTCCCCAGCTGATTCCCTCTGCCACACTCTTGTACCATGATTTCTGCCTGACCTCAGGCCCAGAGCAATGGAGTCTAAGGTCTGAGACCTCTGAACCATGAGCCCCCAAGCACACTTTTCTTCTCTAATTTTTCTTGTCAGGTTCTGGAGTCACAGAAGTGAAGAAGCTGACTAGAACAGTCTGCTGGTCTTTTCCTCCCTGCACCAGGACGACCTTCCTGTGCATTGCGTTCTATCCCAGGATAGAACTCACCTTTAAAAAGTGTCTATAACCCTCCCAAGGTGAGCCCACTATGTCACTCTAAGCCATGTTCATCTCTGTTTTCTCCTTTATCTCTCCTGTGCCCATTTCATGCCAGGGGTGGTTGGTGGGAAGAGGCCTCTGTGCCAGGTTCTTGTCCAGCACGGAATCTCAGGCTCCAGTGGGGGTTTATTGTCCTCCACATGTCCTTATGTGAGAGTGCTTGCTGTTGTCGCTGTGGAGAGGCTGCCTCAGACAACAGAAGAAGATCAAATCTTGTACTTGAGAGAGACCCTGAGGCACTGTTCTCAATGTAGTTAGTGTGTGGTGTGAAGTAGGGACATAAAGGACAACTGTTTCTTAAAAAGATATTTTTTTATCTCTTATTTGTACTGTCAACCCAGTCATCTACCAAGTACTTGAATGTGCTTAACTTATTTTCTTGGCACACCAGTTTATTCTGTTGATCTAGTTTACTAAGTTTGCTGTTGGCTTAGCCAGGTTTATTCCTCTTGGCCCCAAGGAAACATTGTTTTCAACTGACATTTACTGCACACTGGAAACTCTGTTGAGCATTTAGCAGTGTACCCAGCATGAGACCATGTAATGAAGTTGGTTTGAAGTGTGGGCTCTGTTACTCTGCCACTTATTAGCCAAGTGTATTGGGAAGTGAATGTCCTAATAGGGCCCACTCCTTAATCCTCTGTTCAGATAAAGTTAGAGAAAAGATATTACAAATGTAAGCCTAAAAAATTCAAGCCTATTGCTTGTCATATAGAAACAGTTTCATGAGTGATAGTTAATATTATTTATATTATCCATAATACTGAACATTATAGTACCTAGGATATGATAGTTTTAATATGAATACAACAGTTAATATAAGTAAAACATCTATTACAAATCAATACCTATTACATGTTGCATGTCCAATAAATGTTAATTTATTGTCAACCTTCTTTTATTTCCTTTATAATGTTTTTCCTTCTTTGCCCATGTCTATGGTCTGATTAAGATGTGATTGTTTTGAGGGGGCTATATAATAATGTTCTGCAACACAGGAATTTATTTTTTAAAATGATCTAATGTGATCTTTTCAAAATGCCAACCAATTTTACAGCTTAAGGCACCGTTCTTCAGATTTATTTCATGGAGCAATCTCAGAGGAAAGAGTAATGTTTTGTGGGCCAACAGCTGGGCAATCTTCTTAACAAAATTTATTTGGTTCTGCTAAGTTACATGCCCATTCCAGTTGTGCCTTTGGCTCCAAGGACAGGAGGAAACATGAAAGACTGGCAAAGTCACAGCTCATAGGGTAGACATAGGAAAACAGTCATGGAAGGTCTGAAATGCCTGGGCTCAAATTCCTGCTCAGATCCTTAATAGCTCTGCAAGTTCTAGCAAGTTGTTTGAGCTTCCATGAAATGTAATATCAATAATAGCTGGCATGCAGGATTGCTTTATGGATTCAGTGAACTATGTCTGCAGAGGATTTGGAACAGTACCTGGCATGTAGTAGGCATAACATGGTCCTGGGGTCACTGTCAGCACAGATGGTTCTCCTTGGAGGGAGCAGAGATTTGTGGCACTAACAGAATTAGTGAGACTCATCGGTGACAATTGGGCCACCTCTTTCCTACAGCCCAGACTTAGGATGTGGAGAGAAAGTTAAGTTGAAAAAAAATCTGAATCACATGGAAAATCTACAACAAATCATGATGTCACAAAATTTCCACATTGGAATAAATGTCCTAAGCTTTATTTCCAGTGTTTCTTTCCAGAGTTAGCTGTTCTTCAATTGGGAGCCCTTTAAGTGAGGCAGAGCTGTGGGCTTGAGATGAAAATTGGCTTATATAGTGGAAAATACACCTGAGATCTGTACTTTTTATTGCATTCAAGAGTAAATGCAATAAAATAAAATCTTAGTCCCTTAAGTATTTGTCTTAACAAAGCCATGTACTTTACTTATTTTGAGAATGAATCTGTTAGGTGCAGGACAGGCTCAAATAAGTTGTCTCTAGGGCAGTCTGAATGAATGTTAGCTGCAGGGGAACATACACACTCAAACCTCCCTCTGTCTAGTCCTTTATCATCTGTTTTTGTCAAGTCTGAACACTCAACACATCTCAAGGCTGAACATTCAACCCTCACCCATCTGGCGCAATGGAAACCCACATCTAGCCCCTGTCTTGTCTGTCTGAAGGCAGAAAATGACACCACTGTGTGATCCAATCACTGTATGCCAACAATGCAGCTTGCAGACCCAGAGACTCCATTATATTGGGGCTATATAAAAACTCCCTCCTGCTGGGACCCTCTCTTGCTTTTGCTCTCTTTCTTCTCTTAATCTCTATCTCTCTTCTCTTGCTTTTGTTCTCTATCTATCTATCTATCTATCTATCTATCTATCTCTATCTCTCCTTTCTTCTCTTTTGAACTACTGCAATAAAGATCTCTTGTTCAACACTCTGAGTTTTGTGGTCACTTTCCTTTCAGAATCTACACATGAAATTAGATAAAATGTGCCTAAACTCTTTTATCTACTTGAGACATGGATGTGTTTCTGTGCAAGTTGGTATACTTTATAGAAATTGCTGAGGATAGTTTGCTGATAAATTATTCTTTTCTTGGAGGCCAAAGGTCAAAGACAAATTAACCAACAGAGGTGAAGGGTCCCCATAATTAGTGGTGTTCTGGATATTCTCTTTTAGCTGCTTTCTTGCCCTGCAACTAGACATTCATTATTGGGCTATAAAGTTTATTTTGTGGAGGTGGAGCTGAGGAAGACCCCAGGGGCATCGGGTGATACCTCCTTCACTTCCAACCAGCTCCCAAAATATGAAGTTGTAGCAGAAACATCTGTCAGTCTGAATTTTAAAAAATCCTCACACAAATAGATTATTGTTGTTATTATCATCTGTTTGCCTTCTCCGCCATCCACATTTTCACCACCGACAGCCAACAGAGCAGGGATGTGAGCCTTGGCTTCATTATTTATTTTGTTCTACACTTTGGCCTGCAGCTTGGGGAGCTATGCACATTAGTCCAGAAATCTACTGCTTGATCATGCTTTGATTTTTTTTTTCTTTAGCACAAATCCTAACAGCCACCAAACTCTTGCCATCAAAAGAGTGAGGAGAGATGGTACCTTCAGAGTTGCAAAAAGTGAGTGCATGTGCATAGGCCTTTACCTCCCAGAGGAGGGCTTGGATTTTCTCTTTAATTAAAACAAACAAAAAAAATGGCAGGTTTCTAAGCTGAATGAGAAGCACATAGAGGGTCCTGGGATGTCACTCACTTGGGAATTAACTTGTCTTTCCATGGCATGACAAGGCAGAGTCAGCTAAGAATAAGAACACACAGCCCTTCCACCTTGTTCCTTTGGACCTTGAATAGGCACTGCCAATTCCTTGTGAATTACTGTTTCCAATGTAAGAGGGGTGGAATGCTGCCCAAGCCTGTGTGGGAGATGCTGTGGGATGGAAATGATGGCCCCTGACATTGATTGACCTTGAGATCTTCTCCAGGGCCTCTTCTTCAAGTCTGGGGTTCTCCTCTAACATATTCAAATCAGATATTTTGCTAGTGAGAGGAAGAGCTTTGCTCTCCAGGGAATTTTGCCTGCCTTTCCAAATCTACCTCCTGCAAAGCATCAAAGACCTGGTTGGGAAATCTGGGTCCTCACACTAATGTCACTGTCAGCTTGCTGTGTGTTTCTGGTTTCCTAACTTGTTACCTTGTCAGTTTTCACCAGGGATTATTAATATGAGTTTTATCTGTTGTGGAAATAGATGATCATTTTTTTTTTTTTGTTTATACAAATCCCTAAAAGCATTAGGCATTCATTCAGAGAGTTAATGCATGAGGGATTTATAAAAAATAGTTTACTATAGTCCCAGGGATGAGCTTCTTTATTTTTTTTTTTTTATTTTTTAACAAAGAAAAAAAGGAAGTTTATATCACAGCTAAGGCAATGCCTGGCCTAGGTGCTGACATTTCCTACCCCTGAGGTCCCTCCTTGGTTCCTCAGACTGTGACCTGCATCGGAAGCATTGTCATTGCAGTTGTAGCTGATTAAGATGGAGTCATCCTGGAGCAGGCTGGACCCTTAATCCAACATGACTGGGTACCTTATAAGAAAAGAAATTTGGACACAGATTTAGACATACACACTGAGAGGGTGCCATGTGGGCCCTGGACACTGCACCTCCAGCCAAGGAACTACTAGGCGCTAGGAGAGGAGCTGAGGCAGACCCTTCCCTGGAGCTTCCAGATGGAACAGGGCTCTGCTGAGGCCTTGTCTTACACCTCTGGACTCCAGAACTTTGAGATGCTATCCACTGCTCCAGCCAACCCATACAAGGCTCCCAGGAACCTCGACACCTCTCTGAGCCATCACCACATCTTCCTGCCCAACCAATCTGTTTTGCTTGGTGACCAGGAATTCTTTCCCCCACATGTCCTCAGGGACCAACTGGAGCTGCCCTCAGAGGCCAGCCTGCTGCATTCCCTGCTGTAGAGAGGCACATGTGTGGTGAGGGACTTTGATCAAAACTCTGGGCACTTATTATTATAGTGTGACTTGGAGAACACAGCGTATCCTAAGCCCCAGTTTCTTCATCTGGGAAAGGGGATGCCAGCTTCTTTATCACAGGATGGTTGTGAGCAATGGGTGACATAATGCTGAGAAGAGCTTTAGCACATGTCTGGGTGCAGAAATGCATTCAATGAAATGCAGCTGTTTTAAGTACGCTCCACTCTCCTTGAGGTGTGAAGAGCATCAATTTTTCTTCCTCTACTTCTCATTTATTGGATTCATTAGGATCCTGATTTACTTCCTCTTAAGTAAAATTCTGAGTTGATGTAGTGGCTGATGTTAATTATCAATCAAGTGTATTCCTTAATCCAATGTCAATGGGGATTCAGGCTGTTTTTCCTTTGTTGCTTGGCCATTCCTTCATGCAGCATCCCTTCATTCCCAGGTGGTGGCCACATTGCTGGGATGGGAAGTGGAAGAATAGGGTCAAGCCTTGCAAGAGGCCTGCCATAGTCCACCAGCCAGAATATAGTATGGTGGGCAGCGCTGATGACCAAGGCCCTAATCCTGAAAAGCCCATGAGAAGTCTGTTTCCTACTAGGAACAAGAATGGAGGGAAATGGAACTGGAGGTAGCTGCCTGTCTGCACCTCAGCTACACATGAGCACATAGATGACCATCCATAAAATGTGGTAGAAGCAATGAATGTCACTGGCTCCTAGGGGTGTGGCCTGAGCACTGGCCAGGTGAGAAGGTGTCCCACCAAGTCATGGTCCACCAACCACAGGGGACTTAGAAATGAGTGGGCACTGGGACCTCCCCACCCTTAATGGTTTTCGCACTCAGTGTCTGCTGCTGTGGAGTGTTCTGTAATGTGGGACAGATGGCACTCTAGGAAAGCAGGTGAGATCACTCAGCCTAACTGCTTATTGTGCAACCCCTCCCCACCCTGGCTCCCAAACTTTAAAATTACAGGAGAGGAGAAAGTTGAGGTGGGTGGGTTGGAGTGTAGTGTGGTGACACAGAACACAGAGGGCAGTGGCCAGCATACTGGGCTTGGGCTTCCATGTGTCTCTCCTGTCAACCTGGGTTTCTTAAAGGACAAGAAAAGCTATTCTGGGTGGGAAAAAAAGTGTTTGGAAAAGGAGTATCTGGGCTCCTACAGTACATACTACTTTTGTGTCTATCAATCATCCATGTAAAACATGAGTTGGATGCTAAAATATTAATGGTTTCTCCTTTGGTAGAAACATGTTCTTATTTTAAATATGTTGAGGTACTATGTAAGTGGGGGAAATACATTTCTGAGTGAGATATCATATTGGACTAAGTAACTGGATAGCTTATTTCTCAAAGACCTGTGTCAAAAAGAAAAAAAAAAAAAACATGAAAAACCCACATTCACTGTCAGGTTGAAATGTTTGATAGGCTGCAAGGAGCTAGAGAACAAACGAAGTAGGAAGTATTTGGGTAATTTTCAGCTTAAGGTGAATTTTTGAATTTGGTTTATAATTTTAGTTACAAATATACTTCTACTGTATGAGTAATTATGTAGTTGTATGGTTAAATTTTTTTTCTAGCTTTACCAGTATTAAAAAAAAAAAACCAACCACAGAAAGAGGTAAATCAGCAGAGATGGGGAGAGAAGCAAAAATTCTCTGCTCCCTCAGATGATTGTGTGATTTGGAGGACCTGTTACAACAGAGTCACCAGTAGGAGTATTGGCCCAGGATCTTGTGAAAGAGGCCAGTTGGCCAGTGCAGGAAGCCATAACTGCAAGACACCATGTCATTCTGCAGGGAACAGAAGTTGAGGGGTCTTGAGAGGTATCTAGCCTGGGAAGAGGAAAGGACTGTCTGTAGCAAGGAGATTTTGTTGCAGAAAAAGCAGCTTTTCCTGAAGGTACTCTAGAGAATCCATGGAAGAATCCAGAAGAAAAGGACTCAGTTTAATGCCTGTCATGTGTGTAGGATGCAAAGCCACCTTATTACAGTGTTAAGGAAATAAAACATGCACCATCTATGTCCTTCCCTTTGAACCAGAACCCTTAACTGGTGCTGTGGTCCAAATGTCTGTATCCTCAGGAAACTGGACAGTGCCCTAACCCACAACCATGCCCACCTGGGAGTTTCCTGTTGTTTCAAGGGCAGAGATTCCACAGGCCTTGCTGATCTCTCAGACCAACTCTGTGCACTGAATTGGCACTCAATAGATAGAGTATTGAGCCAGAAATGTTTAAATAGGTAGAAATGTGGGTGGGAATTATCTCTTTGCAACCAGAAGAAACTAAATAGGGTTAACCTGAGAAAGAGGTGATTAGAAAGAGATCAAAGCAGGAGTGGGAAGCTCTCTTTTGGCCTGGGATTGGCAGCTGAGGCAGCCAGGAATATGGGAAGGAGGCCTCACTCAAGAGCACTCCCATGACCCATAGGACTAGGACAAGGCATCTTCTGCATGAAGCAGAACATAAGCTCTTTCTAGTAATTTGTCCTTCCATTTAAAAAGGTACATTTAATTGGCCCAGTGTGCCTTTTGCCAGGAGCATAATGGATCATGTCTAATATAGAAGAGTATTTCCAATTTAGGTAAAGAAGTAGGGTGCTGTAAGGAAAGAGTAACTGTGCTGGGAACTGCAGGGAAAAAGAGATGAGCCAAAAGCCCAAGATATTGGGTGCAAGACCTTTAAAAAAATTCTCAAGTGAAAGTTCCATGGTTTGAGGGGCCAGTGGTATCTATGTGCTGCACTTTAGGCACTTGGCACCCCACAGAAGCCAAGGAATCACCGCTCCTTTGTCTTCAACATCAGCAGTACTTGAGTTTGTGGGAAAAAATTTGTGCATCTCAGTTTCAGTTAACTTGCCATCACCGTCGATCTGCTGCAGATTGTTCTTCCTCATGGGCTTGAAAAGAAAGCTCCCAGATGTAGTTGGTTGTGACAGGAGCTAAGATTATGTCCCAACCATTGATGGCCTCATCACTGAAATAGAATCCAGCTGCACAAAACCGTTGACACACAGACACTCTTGCACATACAGGAGACAGAAGATCTGAAGGGAAGGGGTGATGTGGAATGAGCATGCGAACCTACATCCACAAAGTGAGAAGGGACTCAGTGTTTGCTTTCTCATCCCTGTAGCACTTTTGATTGAGAAGACAGGCCAGCACAGAGCAAGAGGCTCCAACCACCTTTTTCCAACCACCTCTAACACAGGGACTGCTCACCCATCATGTACCCCCAGATGCCTGATATCAACAATAACCAAAGCCAGAGGGCAATCAGTGGATCTGTCAAGGGACACTAAGGCCCCTTCTATTATGATTCCAGGCCTCACACCCCCAGAGCACTCTGACATCAAGAACTAAGCAATTTCCTTGGACTTCCCAGCCTGCTGGCTTGGTGAACAGATCAGTTTGATAGGGGCACATTCAAACTGGGGTCATAAAATCCTATCACCCTCATTCTGAATGTTCATTTTGCTACAGCTTTAGAAATCAAATCCCTGCTGCACCCCCAGACACACACACACACACACACACGCAGACACACACACGACATCATTAATTTGAACTTGAGGCATTTATGATATGTATCTTATTTATGATTTTGACTCATTGTTAGTTTAGAAATTTAAATCTTGGAAGAAAGAAAAATAAAATGACTTTCAGATTTGCATGCACAAGAAGAAAGGGTAAAGCCCTAGGATAAGCATTGAGGAGACATAAATAATGACATCACAGTGAGCAGATTCCCTCACCTAAGGCCCAAGCCAGCCTCGCTGTGTGGAGGTGGTGATGGACAGAACCTGTAGGATTCCATGGTTATCCATGTCCCAAGTGATTCACCCACTCAGAGTGGCCACCACCCAGTGTCATGTGCCCTGTGGGGTGAGCAGGGTCTGACCTCATGAGCCACAAGCCTGTGAAACTCGACTGAGCCCATTTCCCAGTTTTCCTCTTTTCTTGGGCATGGTAGCTCTTCATGGCTTAATCACAACATTCTTAATCAACCAATTCTCTAATTTTAGAAATCTTTGCTGAACACCAAATATATTTAGGTCTCATTTCAGGGGCTAAGAAGCCACAGGGGTCCCTGAAATCAGAAAGTTTTTAGTTCATTGTAATAGGTCTGAATTTGTGCTACATTGACTTGGAGGGATGTCCTTTAGTTGGGATGTAAGAACACAGACTCTGCTCCCAAGTCCAGCCTGCCCCTCATTGGCTGTGTGATCTCTGCATGTTGCTTAACCTCTCTGGGTACTACTTTCCCTATATGTGAGATGGCTACACCTACAAACCCCCACACCTTAGGGCCATATGGAGACCAAATAAGGAGATTAATCCACAGCTTAGCCAGCTCACATGAAGTGACTGATGAATACAGGCTGTGACACCATTCCTTAGGGGACACAGAGCCTCCATCAGTGATTGCAGATTTTTTGGGAGTAGCTGGCCTGGTTCCCTAGGCAGCCACACTTGTATCTTAGCAATATCTTCACTAGTACAAAGCCATTAAATGACAGGGCATGCTTAGAAAATCATTGTTTTGCATTTTTAGCCATTATTCCCCCAAATGACTTTTTGATTTACTCTTTCAATCTCCATGTTTAAGTGAGGTTGTTTTAATGTACAACTGCATTTAACAGGCTGCTAATATAGCCCAGCTCAGAGCAGTGCTGCTGTGCTCATGTCCATAATGAAAAAAATGTCTATGGTTCCTCATTTTCCATTATATTTTTTATGCAATTACAGAAATTTGATAACAGAATTTACAAAATAGTATTGGTAACCTAGGTCCTAAATAAGTAGCAAATAGCTAATTAGAATATAATGCAATTATTTAAAAGAACTCACTAATATGACTTTATTGACCATTTTTTGCCCAGCACAGTCTTCCTAGAATTTGCATCAACTTGAATCACTGTGCTTTATAATTTCAGAAATCAACAAGATAAATCTAGGACATAGAATTTTACCTTTTGATATAAATTCAACAGGTCAGACTGGCTACATAAGGGATGTTTGGAAAGAAATGAAAAAAGTGCTGGTGTACTGAGCAAATATCAAGATCAAAAATAAAATCCAGAGTTTATTTTCATTTTATTTATTGTGAACACTTAAGGGGTACAGTACCATGCTTTGCTATTCCTAATGCAGAGGTTACCACAGTCAGGCAGGTGAACACCCCCTCCTCTCACACAGCACCTAAAATCAATTTTCTGAGCATAAATTCCTTCTGTGACACAATGAAAACCTGGATTCCCTCATTCAAGGCAGAGAAGTAGTGCTTAGGTGCACAGATCACAGCAGGGGTTCCCAGAAGAAAGGCTGGGAACAGAGGAGATGGGGGGACAGAGGAGAAGACCAAGGTTCAGGCATTTTTTGGAGAAAAAGGTGTGGATTCAATAAGAGGTTTGGAGATAGCAGCTAAAATCCACTTGGGTCAAGAGAGTCCCTGAGATAAAGTGGGTGGTGGGGCATTTGGACATGGCCATCGGACAGTGAAAGCCGAATTTGCTGGAAGTTTTTTGCATGATTTGTGTGATGGCAGCAGCTCTTTTGCCTGGGGTGAGGCTGCTCTAGAGAGAGGGGACACAGTTGTCAGAATCACTGAGTGACTAGCACCCTGTCCCACTGTACACAATACTCCCAGGGATATGTGGCCATGTGCAGGGTTCAGGCTGTGCGCATGACCTCCCCAGTGGCTGGGGCAGGCCTATGATTGTTAGGCTGCACCTAGACATCTGTTTATGGCTCAACCAAAATGAGATTCACTACTTGCATTGCTGGGTCTTGCCATCTGGAGATAGAAGTGGCATTGTGGACCAGGGCACCCTTCATGGACTGGAGAGCACAAGTGGCACCAGGGAGAGGAGTCTGACCTCCTGAGTCAAGCAGTGCATTCCCTGGTCTGTCCCAAGTTTTGGAAGCCATAAGGCCCAAGCGACCCTGTGAGTGGCCTTTCTTTCTGTGCTCATTGTTGTTTTTGGAGAAGGTGTCCCTGGGCACAATTGCCATCAGCAGCCTGGCCTTACCTTTGCTCACTGGGTCCACTCTGTGTCCAGTGTTTTGTGTGCATTTTCGTTTTGGTCCAAGAGTGTTTCTCAAACCCGGCCATGTGACTTGAGGCACTATTAAAAATCATCAAGCCCAGGATTTATTCATACAGACTGATTCTGCAATGAGCCCCAATGGTTAGTATTGTTTTCACACTGCTGTTTGTGGTCATGAGCAGTCAGGGTGGAGACCCTTTGGCTCAGTGCTGAAGTCTTTGTGGGGAAGATCCATAGTATGGACAAGAGGGTTTGACAGGCCATGGAGGAGCCTAACCACATGGACATGTGACAAGCATAAGGACTTGAGACACACTCCCAGGTGGCCATTTTCTCAGAGCATCTGCATGAACATGTCACCATGTGTGACTGGTGGTGGGTGGTCCTTCCAAATCAGGGCCTGGGGTGCATTCCTAGTGATGAATAAACTTTCTCATGACAGGGTTGTAATGTGGCATGGGAGAGTGAATGGTGGCTCTGGTGATGTTCAACAAGGGGACAATAAGGGCACAACATTGGTAGCCTCCAATCTTCTGTTGGCCACACTTCAGCCCTGTGTGAAGACATAGAAAATGACAAATTCATCAGACAGACCTCTAATCTCTAGGGTATACAAAAACTCAAAAAGTTAAACACCAACAACCAAATAACCCAATCAACAAATGGGCCAAGGACCTGAACATACACTTCTCAGAAAAGGATATACAATCAACCAAGAAATACATGAAAAGATGCTCGATATCTGTAGCAAATAGAGAAACGCAAATTAAAATTACTCTAAGATACCATCTCATTCCAGTAAGAATGGCAGCCATTAGGAAGTCAAACAACAAGTGCTGGTGAAGATGCGGGAAAAATGTACACTCATACATTGCTGGTGGGACTGCAAATTGGTGCAGCCAATTTGGAAGGCAGAATGGAGATTCCTTGGAAAGCTGGGAATGGAACCACCATTTGACCCAGCTATTCCTCTCCTCAGACTATACCCAAAAGACCTAAAAACAGCATACTACAGGGACACAGCTACATCAATGTTTATAGCAGCACAGTTCACAATATCTAGGAATTGCCAAAATGTTTTCCAAAGTAATTGCAGAATTTGTGGAACCAACCTAGATGCCCTTCAATAGATGAATGGATAAAGAAAATGTGGCATTTATACACAATGGAATATTACTCAGCACTAAAAATAACAAGATCATGGCATTTGCAGGGAATGGATAGCATTAGAGAAGATTATACTAAGTGAAGTTAGCTAATCCCCTCCCGAAAAAATGCCAAATGTCTTCTCTGATATAAGGGGGGGGGGGTGACTCAAAATGGGATAGGGCGAGAGAGCATGAGAAGATTACCTCGTGATAGGGAAGAGAGTTGGGAGGGAAAGGAAGGGAGAAGGGGAATTGCATGGAAGATGGAAGAAGACCCTCATCATTATACAAAATATATGTATGATGATGTGAGGGGGAAAAAAGAATTGCATCACCTTAGACTGGGCAGAAAGAAGTGATGGGAGAGGAGGGGAGGGGAAGGGGAAAAGGAAGAATAGTAGAATGAAATAGACATTATTATTGCTGTATGTATATAAGTGACTGCATGACCAATGTGATTCTGCAACCTGTACACTCGGAATAATGAGAAATTATATCCCATCTGATTCAAATGTATTGTACTGTCATGTGTAACTAATTAAAACAAACAAAAAATGATGAGTTCTTGTAACTTAAAAAGCTCCTGTTCTAGGCTTCCTCTTGCCTCTTGTGGCCAAGATGAATAGGTTCTTGTGACCCTTATGATGGGTGGGTTGTTGCTATTTTACAAAACAGCACAAACATCAGCGCAGTCAGATTTGAGAATATTCTTGCTACCTCATTAACTGTCACTCCTGGTCCTCCCTGACCCTCAGCCCTGCAATTTCTGGTCTGTCTGCATGAATTACTTTTACTGCAGGCACTTCTGTGGCAAGCACATGGCCTTCTGTGTGTGGCTGTTTTCCTTGAGTGCAACATTTCCAAGGGTCACTATGTTTTTCTACGTTATGGTCTGGCCATTTTCTGTCACCTGGATGACCCTGTGAGGCTCAGCACCACATCAGCAGGTGTGCCCAAAGGCCACCTCTGGGTGGGATGAAGAATGCTGACTTGAACATCTGTTTTCAGTTCTGTTGAGGAGCTGGTGAGAAGTGGCCCTTTCAGGTCATAGGCTAACATTATGTTTAGCTTTTTGAGGAATTATCAAAATGTTTTCCAAAGTAATTGCAGAATTTGACATTCCACCAGCAGCCTTGAGGGCTCCCATTGCTCCCCACCTCCCCCACACCCAGGGTTGCCAGGTGTCAGATCCCAGGCTCCCTCAGAGGCATGAAGTGGTTTTCATCATGGTTTCCCTCAGTAACTAACAAGCTGAACACACACAGTCATGATCAGCTTCATGGCTTTTTAAGAAAAAGGCCTGTTCAGATATTTTGATTTTTGCAGCTGGGTTGTCTTTGATTGTTGATGGGCTATGGCACTCTTTACATATTCTGGATATAAATTCTTTGTCAGATATGTGGTTTTCAGGTATTTTCTTCCCAATGCAAAATCCCCATTACACTCACAGAATTTCTGGACATTAGAAAAATGTCTTCATGATTAGTAGGAACGGACACATGGGCAATGCCTGGGAGATGCGGGGGGAGCATCTAGGACACACAATACAGGGGCTTTGACCAGCCAAGAGAAAAGAGAAGTTGGAAGAAGCAGATGGGCAGAGAGAGACAGTAAGAAATAAATCTCACTTGGTTGAAATCATTGGAGTCAGAGTCCCCCAAATAAGCCATAATGTAGAAATATCAAGTCAACAAGTACCTTTGAGGAGTGGAAGATGAAGAGGGCTCCTCTGATTCTGGAGATAAATATTTCCAGATGCTCTCTGAGTTTCTAGATATTCAGCTTTGGGTCATTAAAGGGACCTTGCTTCTTTGTTTTGGCTGGGTTCTGTGGTCCAGCAGGGCATAGCATAGTGACTCGAGAGGTCATTAATACTTATGTAGATTCATTCCTGGAATAAGACATCGAATGAAAGAGTTAGAAGTCCCTAATTTCATGGTGCTTACAGTCTAGCTGAGACATCATAATGTAAGTGCTAGAGAATTTTAATGTAGGTGTACAATGAGAATTAGGCACCCTGGTACTGTAGAAGGGGAGAGGCTTATAGCTTTTGGTAGATGGCATTTGCCAGTCTGACAAAGTAACTCTTAAAGAAGCCTGACAGGTGAAAGACTGAGCCTAGGTCTCAGGGGAAACTTCCTGTGCAAATGTCCTGAGGTGGGCCTGGTTTATAGCTGGAAAGTGGGGAGGTGAACATGGCTGGTGGGTAAGCAAGGCCATGTGGGGTGGAGAGAGCTGCAGGGATTCCAAGGCTCTGTGAGGACCATGGTCTCTCTCCAGGTGAAATGGACATGCGGGCATTGAACAGTGCTCATTGAACTGGCCTTTGAACAATGAGGCCAGGCATGGTGTCTGCTGTAACCAGGTTCCTCTGGCTGTGGATGGAGAGCAGATTGCAGGATGCAGGACTATGTGCAGAGCAGAAAGAGCCATCAAGAGTCCTGTGCAGTGGCTGGAGAGATAGACAACCTGGCAGAGTAGGCTGATGGTCATGGAGGATCCAGAAGTTTCAAGAGATCAGACATGGGAGGGAGGCACAGAGTCAGAGGTGATTCCAGACTTCTACCCAAGTGACTCACAGATGGACTTGTGTTTAATGTGATGGAGAAGGTCGAGGAAAGGGGTGTTTGTGTGTGTGTGTTGTGTACATGAATGTTCACTTTTCAGCTTCTGACAGGTTCACTGGGGAGAGTCCATAGACCATTCATCTTGATCAGGGGTTGGTGATGTGGTCTAACTCGTCCTGTGACACCCATTCAGTGCTGATGACTCTGCCCTGTGGAAGGAGAGCAGTAACTTCTCATGACTGGCAGGATGATGGTGAGTACAAAAGGAATACTTCACCCCCAGTTTCACAGGCCTGGGGCCCTGAAGCTAATGACCTTGCACTGAGGTTCTTTGCAGGTCAGCCAGCCATGCCTCAGCCTCCTGAAATTCCTGGTACCCCATGAGTCTTGGCCCCTCTCTCCTCCACTTCCTTCTCCCCTGCTCTGGGGAAAGGTCACACCCCAGGTGACTCAGGGCCTCTTCCCATTTTCTGGCACCAACCTCTTCATTGACACTGGGTCTCGCTGCCATGAGTGATGAATGCCCCAGAAGTGTCACAACTTGGTGGCTTTTAGTACAGTGTGTGTTAGCAGCTGCTACCCATCCTACCTGTGCCCACTGTGCCCCCCAAGATGCCAAGGCAACCTTTCTCCATCCAGTGTGCCCTCCCTGCAACCATGTAGCCAACCAGGCACAGCTCCTTCAGGGGTTCAGATCTGTAACATCTAGGACCCTCTTTTGATGTGAGCATGGCTGGGATCCAATGAGTAGTCCCAGGTGACCACAGAAGGGGGACAAGGGGACCCAGGGGTAAGTGGAATTGTGAGCTGGTCACATCAGGCAGGGTCTCATGGCCACTTGGGGCTATGCTGACCAACATTGATCCCTGGGGCAGTGGTGTGCTGGGGGCTTCCTGAGAAGGTGGCACAGGGCTGATTGGCCATGCTGGACATCTGCTCTGGTAGAGGCCTGAGACCACTGGGGGATGGCATGATTGTCAGGGATGGTGGCCGGGCCAGGTGCTGCCCACACACATGACTCTGCTGAATGATTCTGGCTGGTGTGCAGGTGGTGGTGGTGCTGTGACATCTGTCTGCAAAGACACTCATGACCACTGAGCCTGGTGATGGAGGTGCCTTGAAGAGCCTTCAGTGACCATTTGGTTTCTGGTCAGTGATCTCAGATGTTCCCAGCAAGTCCATGCAGCTGGACTCAGCTGGGCATGGCTTCTGCTGATGAAAAGTGAGGCATGAGCAGCCTTAACAGCACCTTCCCTGTCAGGTGTGGGTGGCTGGAAAAGAAACAGGCCAGCTACCCTGGGACACCCGGCACAGACAACTACTCCTAAACATGGAGCCCCAGTACTTCCTTCAAGGTCACTCATTATTAAAAATCCAAAAGTAGTAGTGGCCAACATTTCCAGATTACCTCCCATGTCCAGGCACAGTGCTTGAGTTTTCAGGGTGGAACAAAGTGGTCACTGGATAATGCAGCATTTATTATTTAACACCCTTCTCTTTGGTCATATTTTTGTTGCACTGGCCAAAGGCTAGCCAAGGAAATAGAAATAGAGCTCTTCTGATGATATTTTAAAAGGCATTTAATTTGCTGATTCTTAAACAGGTGTTCTTGTCAACTATCAATATAGCTCCTATTATATGCCTAAATTAGTGAATTTCACAGTGATATTTCTATACACACATATACAATACTTGAATCCTGACCACTCTTCTTACTTCCATTTCTACCATGTCCTTTCTTTTTCATCCCCAGTTACTTTCCCTCTTCCTTAATATTCCCTGCACCATTCTCTAGTCATTCTTATTTTCTTCCCAGATTCCACATGTTAGGGAGATAATATGATAATTGGATTTTTATTTCTGATTTTTTCACCTTAACATGCTGACCACCTTTTCTAACCATTTTACAATTTTTGTCTCTGTTTCTTTTTTTAACCTTTTTATTTGGGGTTTGAAATATACCATTTCCTACTATACTGGGCCTTAATATTTCTACTCAGAAATCTAATATTTTTCTGATATGTTTGTATTGCTTTGAAGCTTATTATAGATTTCAGTTTACCCTTGGTAATTTTATAGACTATGATTTGGAGAAGTTCTTTTCCGGCCATGTCCATTTGTTATTCTAAAATCTTATACCTGGATGTCCATAACTTTTACAAGATAAAAGAAATAGTTTATTTTATTTACTGAGAAAGCTTGCATTGCCTATAGCCTGTACTTCATTATATGTACAAGTGATTCATAAAAATCCCCTATGAATTGTGTCTATTGAGTTTGTAAGTTGTTTACAATTATTTTAATTGTTGTTGATATTGTCTGAATGTGATATTTCATCATCAACCTCAAGCTCTGCTATTTTTTCTTTCACATGATCTAGTCTACGGGTCTGAATTCAACTGGATATTTTTATTTGAGTTATTGGGCTCTTTATTTTCAAGATTTTTAATTGATTATTTTTCAGAATCTGTATTGTATTGTTTTTTTTTTTTTTCTCATGCCCTCCATTGTTTTCCTTAATTTACTCAGTTTTTCTTTGCTTCATCTTTAAATTAATTCACTATTTTAACTTTTTTTTGAAATTTATTTTTTGGCATTTTTGTCTATTGCATTATCTTTGGAAAGAGTTTCTAGAGTTATGAACTATGAAATAGTTATGCTACCTTGTTTTTTTATGTTTTTTATATTTCTATATTGAAATTTGTACATCTTCAGGGATATATATCTTTTCCACATTTATGTGAGTGTCTGCTTAGAAAATAGCTTTCCCTGGATGATGTGTCCTGTGCTACTGGTTAAATGTGTAATGTTGAATTCTTTTCCATATGGCTTCTGTATTATAGTTTCCTATGTCTTATCTGTGACTCATGAGTTGTGATAGTTTGCACTGTCAAGTAACAATTTTCTGTGTCAGTGTTGTAAGAATAGATTCATATTAGTTGAATAGTGATATATTCAGTAGAGCACCTGAAATGCATTTTCTGAGGTTGTTCCTCCATACTTGTCAATAATATGTTGTCTGCAAATATATGGGAGAGATCTAGGCTGAGAATTTGCATATATGAAGATCTAGTACCTGCATAATTCCCTAAGAGTTGCTTCATTTGTTTCTAGTCTTGCTTTAGGGTATCCAGACCACTGAATTTTAGTCATCTCTATCCATTACTAAATGGGTGTGTTAGGTGAAAGATTTTTAACTCTGTTATTATTTTTAATTTTTTCAGCACCAAGTTTTATTTTAATATTTTTAGATATATATGACAGTAGAGTGTATTTTGTAGATACATGGGCTATAATTGACTCTATTTAGAATCAGAGAGAACATTTGGCCTTTGGTTTATTGGTATTGGGCTATTTCACTTAGTATAATAGTCTCAAGTTCCATCCATTTACCAGAAAATGCCATAAATTTCATTCTTATTTATGGATGATAAATACTCCATTGTGTATAAGTACCACATTTTCTTTAACCTTTCATCTATTGAAGGGCACCTAGGTTGTTTCCATAGCTTAGCTATTGTGAATTGGGCTGATGTATATATTGATGTGGCTGTTTCACTGTAATACGTTGATTTTAAGTCCTTTGGTTATATATGTAGGCCCAACTCTACATCAGGTCAGCTTAGGAACTGACTTCCTTAACAAGACTTCTAAATTGCAACAAATAAAATCAATAATCAACTGGGTTTATAACTGGTTGATGTTGTTTCCATTCCAAGTTCTCTGAGGAATATCTATATTATTTTCCAGAGTGCTTGAACTAATTTTCAGTTTCACTAGCAATGTATGAATATAACTTTTTTCTCTCATCCTCTCCAGCATTTATTGTTACTTGTATTCTCGATAAGTATCATTTTGACTGGACCAAGAACGGTATCTCAATGTAGTTTTAATTTGTATTTTTCTAATTGCTAGATATTGAGCATTTTAAAAATATATTTGTTGACCAATTGTTTTTCTTGTTCTGTGAACTACCAGTTTCAGATCCTTTGCACATTTATTGACATCCTATGCCCACTAGAAGAGAATATTACCTATATTGGGTTATGTGTGTGTGTGTGTGTGTGTGTGTGTGTGTGTGTGTGTGTGTGAAGTTTTTTGATTTTTTTTTCATGGGGTCAAGTACTGAGGATTCAACTCAGGGGCATTCAACCACTGATCCACATCCCCAGCCGTATGTTTTGCATTGTATTTTATTTTATTTTATTATTTTTATTGTAGATGGACACAATGTATTTATTTACTTGATTATTATTTATTTATTTACTTGATTATTATTTATTTTTTTATTTTTATGTAGGGCTGAGGATCAAACGCAGGATCTCACACCTGCAAGGCAAGTTCTCTAACACTGAGTCCCAGCCCCAGCTCTGTTTTGCATTTTTTTCGATACAGAGTTGCTTAGTGCCTCAACATTGCTGAAGCTGGCTTTGAACTGTTGATCCTTCTGTTTCAGCCTCCTGAGCTGGTTTTTTTGACTTCTTTATATATCCAGAAGACTAATGTTCTGAGTTGCAGGTGGTAAAGATTTTCTCCCATTTTGTAGGCTCTTTGTGCATGTTCTTGATAATTTTCATTGCTGTGAGAAAGCTTTTTACTTTGTTACCTTCCCATTTATTGATTCTTGATGTTATTTGTTGCAATTTAGAAGTCTTGTTGAGAAAGTCAGTTCCTAGGCCAATATGATTTTAGAGTTGGGCCTATATTTTCTTCTAGTGGGTACCGGATGTCAGGACTAATGCCTAGGTCCTTGATGTACTTTGAGTTGAGTTTTGTGCATGGATAGGAATAGGGGTTCAATTTGAATATGCCACATACATATTTCCAGTTTTCTCATTACCTTTTGTTTAAGAGGCTGTCTTTTCTTTCAATATATGTTGTTGGTGCTTTTGTCTTGAGGTAACAGTATTTATGTGATTTTTGTCTCTGTGATATCTTCTCTGTTCCATTGGACTTTTTGCCTTTTTTTGGTGCCAATACCATGCCATTTTGGTAGCACTATAGTATAATTTGAGATTAGATATTGTGATGCCTGCTGCCTCCTTCATTTTTTCACTAAGTATTGTTTTGAATATTCTGGACTTCTTGTTTTTCCAAGTGAATTTTATGACTGCTTTTTCTATTTCTTTGTGAAATATCATTGACATTTTAATAGGAGTTGCATTAAAACTATAGCATTTTTGTAGTATGGCAATTTTGGTAACATTAATTCTGCCAATACATGAACATTAGAAATCTTCCATCTTCTAAGGTCTTCTTCAATTTTTTTCTTTAGTGTTTGGTAATTTTCATAATAGAGAGCTTTTATTTCTTAGATGGTTTCCCAATTATTTTATTTTTTAAAAATTTTTGAGCCAATTATGATTCATCAGCTGATGCATAATTTGTGTACAGGATCATAATTGATTCATGAGTGTTAATTCTATATCCTGCTACTATTCTGAGTGTGTTTATGTGTTCTACAAGTTTTGTGATGTAGTTTTCGGGTCTTCTACATACAGAATCTTGTTGTCAGCAAATAGGGATACTTTGAGCTCTTCTTTTCCTATTTATATCTCTTTAATTTCTTTTTCCAAACTGCACTGGTTAGAATTTCAATATTCATAAGTTGAATAGAATTGATGAAAGAGGGCATCCATGTATTGTTCTAGTTTCTAGAAAGAATGCTTCATTTTTTCCCATTTGGAATGATGTTAGTCTTGGGTTTTGGGGTATAAAGCTTTTAAAATGTTCAGTTATATTCCTATTATCCCTAATTTTTCTACCATTTTGAACATGAGTGGATGCTGTACTCTGTCAAATGCTCATTCTTCAAGTATTGAGATAATAATGTGATTTTTTAAGTCTACTAATGAATTATGTTTTGATTTCCATAGGTTGAACCAACCTGTGTCCCTGGGATATACCCCACTTGATCATGATGCACTATGTTTCTAATGTGTTTTCGTATGTAGTTTTTTTTTTTTTTTTCAGTATTTTATTAAGAGTTTATGCCTGTGTGTTCATTAGGGAAAGCTTTATTTCTTTAATATATTTTTGTCTGGTTTTGGTATCAGTGTGATTTTTCCTTTACAGAATGAGTTTGGAAGTATTCCACCCATTTCTATTTCATGGAATAATTTGAGGAGTATTGGTGTTATCTCTTCTTTAGAGATTTTGTAGGAATTGCCAGAGAATTTATCTAGTCCTGGACTTTTCTTTATTGGTATGTCCAAATACTGATCCATGAAAACTAAGCAGCTTCAAAAATGCTAGAAATCTTTGGGCTCAGTGGTTAACACCTATAATCCCAGAAGTTTGGGAGGCTAAGACAGGAGAATCATGAGTTCAAAGCCAGCCTCAGCAATGGCTAGGTGCTAAAAAACACAGTGAGGCCCTTTCTCTAAATAAAATACAAAGCAAGGATGGGATGTGGCTCAGCGGTGGGGTATCCCTGAGTTTAATCCCCAGTAAACAACAACAACAACAACAAAAACTAAACATGAGAAAAAGAATTATGAATATGTGTAAATGTTCATGAATTATTCAGGTCACAATTAAATGGGAAAGGAAAAAATATACTTGAAAAAATAGATCTCAGTGATTTTGTGGTGCCAAAGATTGAACCCATAGCATAATGAAATTGAGACACATTCTCTGTGAGTGGGCTACACTTAAAGCTGTTGTCCTTCATTTTTAGTACTTTTTTCATCAGTATAGGATATGAGGGCATATAGATTGCATGCTGAAGAAGTATGGAGTCTATAAATGCCTTACACTTATGAAGAGGATTGAGAAAATTGACATCATATTGTATAACACAGTACTAATTGGACCATCCTGCTCTGCTGGGACCAGATAAACTCTTCTTAATGTAATTTAACAATCTGAAGGAATCATAGTTTGGGCTTGGTTTGTGGCTCAGCAGTACAGTGTTCACCTAGCACATGCCAGATGCTGAATTCGAACATCAGCACCACATAAAAATAAATAAAATAAAGGTCCAACTACAACTAAAAAAATATATTTTTTTTAAAAAAGTCATAGTTTATAAATTGTCATCAAAATTTCTTTCACATCTACCTTGCCATGGGAAATAAGACTAGAATGCAAATAGAATGCATGAATTGAAATAATCCTCTTCTTTTGAGTGGTGAATATAAACTAAGTCTATACAATTTTAAGAGTGTAATTCTTTTAAAATTCATCACCATCATCATCATCATCAAATAGTCATTATCATCACCATCATTGTCATCATCATCATCATTTTTTTCATTGTTGGGGACTGAAGCCAGAGCTCATTCATTCTATGCAATACATTACCCCTTAGCTCTTTCCTCTGCCCTACCAGTAGATTCTCTCAGAGTAAATGCCAGAATATTCACATTTTTTTTGTTTTGGTTGGTTGTTGTTGTATTCTTTGGTTTTCTTTTATAGTTTTAATGAAGTGGGGAGGAATTTCTTCTACTATCTGGAGAGAAAATGTTTGCTTCATTCTGAAAGCATGGGTGAGTTCATGGCCTATTTAAATATTTTATCATATCAGCTATTACTACATAACAACTTGCTGCTACCTCCCTAGAACTTCTTTTTACATTTCCACATGACAACGTGGTATGGATAAGAGTGTATAAACTCTGAAGGTTGTCATCTTTCAACACTTTTATCCCTAGAGGAGGTAAAGTTTTGTTTGTACCACACATAAGATAGAAAAAGTAGCTGGAAGTAAGACAGCATATTTGCTGTCTCCTACACTGGAATGTCTTTGTAAGCTTTCTCTCTCTGATCTATTTACTGCTTTCCTCTAATTTCTGTAGATTATATATATATATATATATATATATATATATATATATATATATATATATATATATATATATATATATATTTGTTGACCATCTGCATTTCTTCTGTGAAGTGCCTGTTGAATTTCTTTGCTCATTTATTAAATGGGTGGTGGTGGGTGATGGTGTTATTATTAGTTTCAAGTTTTTATTATTATTATTATTATTATTATTATTATTATTATTATTATTATTATCAGTTCTTTGTCTACCCTGGAAGTTAATGCTTTTTTAGAGGTGCAAGTGGCAAAGTTATTTTTCCTATTTTGTTGGCTCCCTTTTCATGTCCTGTTTCTTTGTCTTTGCAGTGAAGAAGCTTCTTATTTTGATGCAGCACCATTTATTGATGATTGACTTTACCTTGTGCTGAGGGGCCCGCCCTTCCAGCATCTACTATTGGGAGGTTGAGGGCACAGAGAAACCCCTCCAAAGACAGTTGAAGAGAATTATTTCTGCTGTATTATGCAGCAAAATAACTTTTTAGTGGCTAAGTGCCAATTTACATATTACAGTCATGATAGGCCAGAAATGTTATACAACATATCATATTACGGGAGTCCTGACACCAAAAGTCTGGGAACTGCCTTGTACCAACAGGGGGATAACTTCTTGTCAAAGGAGCAGAGAAATGGTGCTTGGCAGTGTTCTGACGACATTCTGTTCCAAAATATAGTGTTGTATGTTAGGACTTCCCTGATGCACAATGAGAAAGATAAGAAGCATTCCTCCATGTAGACCCACCAACAACTTCTTGTGCTTTAGGTATGTTATTAAGAAGACAATTCCTGAGCTGATATGTTGGAGTCTTGGGCCTACTTTTTTTCCATCAGGTGCAGGGATTCTGGTCTAATACCTAAGTCATTGATCCACTTTGAGTTGAGTTTTGTGCATGGTGAGAGGATTAATGTTTAATTTAATTCTGCTACAAATAGATTTCCAATTTTCTCAGCACCATTTGTAGAAGAGGCTATATGTTCACGAGTATATGATATTTTTGCCTTTGTCTAGTATGGGGTAACTGTATTTATGTAGGTTTGTCTCTGACTTCTGTTTCATTGGTTGTCTTACCTGTTTTGTTGCCAATACCATACTGTTTTTGTCTTTATTCTGTAGTTGTTCTCCATTTAGAATTATGTTGGCCTGGGGTTGGTCATGTATGGCTTTTACAATGTTGAGGTATGATTTCTTCATTTCTGTTTTTTATAGTGTTTAAAACATGAATGGATGTGGTATTATGTCAAAATAGTTGCTGCATCAATTTTGATAATCACATGTTCTCATCTCTGTGTCTATTTGTGTGATGAATTTGAAGTCTGATATTGTGATGCCTCCTTCTTTATTTTTCTTGCTAGGTATTTTTTTGGGTATTCTGGGTCTCTTGTTTAAGTGAATTTCATGATTGCTTTATCTGTTTCTGTGAAGAATATCTTTGGGCTCTGGAAGGGAATTAAATTAAAATTTTATAGCACTATCGGTAGTATTGTCAATTTGACAATATTAATTCTGCCTGTCCAAGAACATGGGAAGTCTTTCCATCTCCTATGGTCTTCCTCAATTTACTTCTTGAGTGTTCTGTAATTTTCACTGTAGTAGTCCTTTACCTATTTTGGTAGTTTGTTTCTCAAGTATTTTTATGCTATTTTGAATAAGATAATTTTCCTAATTATTTTTAGCTCATTCTTTATGGGAGTATAGAAACAAAATTGATTTATGAATGTTACTTTTGTATCCTGAAATTTGATGAATTCATTTCTGTTCTAGAAGATTTCTAGTGAGGTTTTTTTTTTTTTTTTTTTTTTTTTTTTTTGAGGGGGGTCTTCTAAAGACAGGATCATGTCACCTTCAAACGGAGGTAGTTTTAGCCCTTTCTTTCTTATTCATATCTCTTTAATTGCATTCTTTTGCCAAATTGCTCTGGCTAGAGATTAAAGAGCCTGATTTGTACAGCTCTCTATTTGTATACAGTAGTGAATTTGGTCTTCTAGTGTTTTATTCTATTATGATCTGATAGACTGCAGGGTATTATCTCTACATTTTGTATTTGCTAAGAGTTGCTTTGTGTACTAATAGAAATAGTGAAAATGGGTATCCCTGTCTCATTCCAGTCTTTAGAAGAAATTCTGTATTTGTTCTCCATTTAGAATTATGTTGGCCTGGGGTTGGTCATGTATAGCTTTTACAATGTTGAGGTATGATTCCTTCATTTCTGTTTTTTATAGTCTTTAAAGCATGAATGGATGTGGTATTATGTCAAAATATTTGCTGCATAAATTTTGGTAATCACGTGTTCTCATCTCTGTGTCTATTTGTGTGATGAATTACATTTATTGAATAAATGTTACATTCCTGGGATGAAACCCACTGGTCATGATGCACTATTTTTAAAATATATTTTTGTATGAGATTAAGTGGTATTTTATTGAGGATTTTTGCATCTATGTTCATCAAGGATATTAGTCTGAATTTTTTCTTTTTTTGATGTATTTTTGTCTGGATTCGGTATCAGTGTGAGATAGGTTTCATTTAAAATATTTAAAGAGTTCCCTCTTTATTTAATGTCATGAAATAATTTGAGGAGGATTGGTATTGGTTCTTCTTTAGAGGTTTGGTAGAAATTGGCTGAACATCCATCTGGTCCTAGGCTTTTCTTTGTTGGTAGGGTCTTGATGACTTCTTTATTCTCATTATTTGTAATTGATCTGTTTAAATTTTCTATATACTTCTGGTTCAATTTGGGTAGCTCATGTCTCCAAAAATTTACAGATGTCTACGATTTTCTAGCTTGTTGGGGTATAGATTTTGTAAAACAGCTTGTATTTATGCTCTGTTTCAGTAGTGTCTGTGCTGATATTTCCATTTTCACCATAGGTTTTGGTACTTTGCATTTTTCTATCTTTGTTAGCTTGTCTAAAATTTATCAATTTTGTTTATTTAAAAAAATTTGATTCATTTATTTTTCAATTTTTACATCTTGATTTTATGAATTTCATTTTTGATTTTTATTATTTGCTTTATTTTGCTGATTTTAGTGTTTTTATCTAGGCCCTTAAGATGTAACATTAGATTATTTTAATAAATAATTTTCTATTCTTTTAATGTATGGGCTCAATGCTATAAACATTTCTCTTAGAACTGCCTTCGTAGTGTCCCAAAGGTTTTTATATATTGCATCACTATTCTCATTTACATTTAATTTTTTATTTAAACTTTGATTTTTTTTCAGCTATCTATTCATTATTTAGTAGTGAATTTAATCTCCTAGTGTTAGTATTTTTTTTATTTTCATCTTGTTGATTTCTAGTTTTATTTTATTATGATCTGAAGAGTTCAAGGTATTAGCTCTATTTTTGGCATTTGTAAAATGTTGCTTTATGTACTAAAATATGGTTTATTTTGGAAAATGTTCTATGTATTTCTGTTAAGTCTAAATTATTTATTGTAATTTTATTTTAATATTTAATTTTTTGTATGATCTTTCCAGTGATGAGATAGGCATGTTAAAGTTCCCAATATCTTTGTGTTGTGATTTGTTTGATTCTCAATATTGAGAAGGATCTCTTTGATTACATAGATGCTCCATAGTTTGAAGTATATATATATTTAGCACTGTTATTTACTTCTGTTGTATTACTCTATTAAGCAGTATGAAAATTGATTTTTTATCTTTTCGGATGAACTTTTGCTCAAAGTCCATTATATCAGAAATTAAAATAGAAAAACCTGCTTTTTATAAGATCCATGCGAATTATATGTGTATCCCATCCTTTCACAGTTAGTCTGTGTATATATTTGCCTAAGAGGTGAGTCTCTTGGAGACAGGCTATTATTGGGTTCTTTTTTTTTTAAATTCAATCTGCCAGTACATGTCTTCTGATGAGCTGAGTTAATTAACATTCAGTGTTATTATTGAGAGATGATTTATGTTTTCTGTTTTTTTTATTTATTTCTAGTTATCAAGGTGAAATAGATTCTACTTTGATTAACTATTCTTTTAGTTGTAGTTTTACTTTCTGTTTGTTTTTATTTGCATATTTTATTTTTTTTTCTTAATAAAACATTTTATTGAGTGTGTTTTATAATGCCAGCTTTCTAGTTGTGAATTTTTTAACATTTGTTTATTATGAATAATTTTATCTCATATTCGAATCTGACATAACTTAGTATTATATGTGATATCCACTTTCTTTCAGAGCTTGGTATATAGTATTTCAAGACCTCCTAGCTTTTAGGGTCTGGGTTGAAAAACCAACTGAGATCTGGATCAGTTTGCCTCTGAATATGACCAATCATTTATTTCTATCAGGTTTTAAAATTCTATATTTATTCTGTATATTAGGCATTTTCATATTGTGGCTAGGCATGGGCTTGTTGTAATTCTATATATTGGGAGTTGTATATACCTCCTGTGTTTGATATTTCATTTCGTTCTTAAGATTTTGGAATTTTTCTGTTATTTCATTGAAAAGACTGTTCATTTTTTGCTTTGAAATTCAATACCTTCATCTACCCCAATAAATATTAAATTTGACCTTTTCTTATTATCCCATATTTTTTTGAATATTCTGTTCATGGTCTGGTAACATCTTTTCTCCATGATGAATTTTATTTTCAAGAGTATGTACTACTTCTTTATTACCTGAACATTTGTCCTTCAAGTCATTTAGACTATTGGTGATGCTTTGCATTACATTTTTAATTTGGTTTATTGATTTCTGCGTTTTGAGAATTTCTGATTGATTTTTCTTTAGAACTTCTATTTTCTTATTGATATTTTACTTCTTGTGTCTTTTCTGTGATTTTACTTTTTACAGTATCTTTTATCTCATAGGTCAGTTGAAATCTAGTCTTTCAAAATTCCTTCTCTGATGTTTTATTCACTTTGGTTTTTGTAGAATATGCTGTTGAGTCATTCTGCTTTGTTTGGGATGCTTTGTTCCCTTACTTGTTGATATTGTTTGTGTTTGTAGTCATGTATCTAAATGGATCTGTAGAAACAGAACTTCTAGTCTGTGCATTTCTAGTGCTCCTGTAGATATCCTGTGGCACACATATTGGGGGGGAGCCAAATAATTGCAACCAGCTGTGCATAAAATATATAGAACTAAAGTGCATACTTAATTTTTATTTTCATACAAAGTTAATTGGCACAATAAACAGAACTGTATCAATTTATATCAGTAAAGACAGTAAGTAATCATGAATTATATCTTTCATAAAATAAAAGAATAAGTGTTTTCTATGGCTTCAGTTGTATTAATTGTTGCTTTAGCATTAGTGGTGGCGTCTGGAGTTTTATAAAACAAGAGTACTGGGAGAAATTAAAAATAGAATCACTATGATGAAAGAAGCAATGGGGATAGAACAAAATTAGCAGTTTCAAGATGTGAATAGGGCAGATGCAGAGGTGATATAGGATGCATTATTTATGAGGAAGAAGGAGAAAAAAAGTAAAATAAAGAGTAAAGAGAGAATAATGGAATTTGTAAAAGAAAGAGAGAAATAGAAACAAAAATATATAAAAGGTGTGAAACAGAATACAAAGTGAATCCAAAAATATGCTAATTGAAAACGTTAACTCTTAACAACAGAGTAAGGAAAAATAACTGTTTAAGAATGGTGCAAATGAGAAAGCATAAACAAATATGTACATGTACAAGTGTATGAATGTCCTTCATGTATCCATCAGTACACATAGAAAAACTAAAAAGAAAAAAAATAGGATTGTTACTCAGAGTATGTGCTTGATGTCTGTTCCAAAGTGTCTTTCCATCTCTCAGTCTCCATTCTCCATGAGATTCTATGGGGAGCTGTGAGAGGTGTTGTCAGCTCCACCCCCAGGGTAGGTTATACAAGATGTTCTCAGGGGAGGCAGTGAGGTCCAATATTTGCCCCAGATGTTTCATTGCATGGGGAGTTACTGGGCATAAATAAATCAAAGCACACCTAGTACTATACACCCTTTTCTCCCAGGGCTACATTCATGGGACAGGGAAGACAGTCATTTACCAGTTCTGTTTTTCCAGGGTACTGTTCTTTCTGACCTCCTAAGGTCTGCCCCCAAGCACCAAGCTTCATTACTCCTGCTCATTGAGATTTTGAAGCCACTGCCACTGATTTGGGTTACTGGTGTGTAAAGGGAAGAGAGGAGGACAGGTTCTCTTTGGCCGATCTGACGTGCATTACCGCCAGAAAAGATACTGTCCATGCCAGAAATCGTCTTGATTTTCTAGGCTCAGTTTAGGTCTTGTGGCTGGTGTCTGACAGATTTATGTATCGGACTAAGCCTCAAAACATGGATCTAAGTTCCCAGTCTGAGTTGGTACCACTGCAGTGCAGATGTTTAAGTATGTCTCCAGCTTCAGCTCCCAGTACATAGTAGGCAGACCGGGGGTGACTTTCATGCCACAGTTTAATGAGTAGAGAAGCTTGAGTCTGCCCAGGGCAGGCTTGACACTCTGGTCCTAGATTCTGCATTCCAAGACTGTCTGCAGCAGTTTTTTTATTATTATTATTATATTTTTTAGTTTTAGGTGGACATAGTATATTTATTATTTTTACATGGTGCTGAGAATTGACAATGCCTCATGCATGCTAGAAAAACACTCTACCACTGAGCCACAACCCTAGCCCCTTGTCTGCAGCACTTTTCAGGCTTTCCTGTCCAGGTGTACTAATTTCCCCACTCACATCAAAACCTAAGCTCCAGTTCTGTTTCTCATCTTTGTCTGATGCACCCCAAATTCCCCAATTTTCAAGGTTCTCTGTCTAATATTGAGTATCAGTGGCATACTTTTATCATGCACCTCACAGAGAAACAGTTTTCTCACTTTCTGAGTCCCATGTGGTAGAGCTGCAAGAAAAGCCACTTCCTGCTAATCCACCATCATGTCTCCCCTTGTTTGACACTTATACCTATGTGCTACTTTATGTGACAATGATACAATTTTCTTTCCTTTTTGCAGATTTTAGTAAGGATTATGCTCATGGGACTAATGATTTAATTTTAAGTATCAAACTTTTATAATCCCCATGTTTATTTCTTGCATTTGATAAGTACAAAGTGGGAGATGTTAATGCATTCATTCCTTACCTGTCAGAAATGCAATTAATATTAATTCTAAAAATTTCTTCAAGTATGGGCCTGGAGGAATATTTTACAACAAAACATCAGAGTCATAAATGTTTAATATTTTATATTTCTGTTTTTGATTAAAATTATATTTTACTGTTTTCTTTAATAGTGAAAGAAAGTTCTAAAGATGACTCATTTAGAACATATGAATTTATAGATTTTTAAATAAAAAAATGTCTATTAACTAAGTGGATAGTGAAGGTAAAAGGATTTTTTGAGTATTCTATTCTGAGACAGACACCACATTCAGTTAACACTTGTTTCCTAAAGTTGTCTTATAAGCACTTTGAAAGTACCTGTGTTATTATAACATGTTAATTACTCATAAAGCAACTGTTATTCCTAGAGTTTGACTATTTGTCCCACATTTGCCTAATTAGTAAGTTTCAAGCCTGTGTTTAGACTGTAGTCTTACCTGGCTGACAACACCATTGTGTTGTTCCACTGTCCAGGTTGATACTGAGATGTATCATCAGTTGTGTACCATCAATTTAGAAAGTCAAAGGCAGTTGTGTGTTAATTCTGAATTATATTTTACCTGAGAAGCTGGGTTATAGTCCAAGATTTTGTTCTGACATTTACAGTTCCTCTGGTAACCATTTTTTTTTCTTAATACATCAAAACTTCTTAGGAAATCTCATAGAGCTATGGCCACATGGTTTTTAATAAACAAGATCAGGCAACTGCTGAAGAGAAATTATTTTTCTGGATGTGAAGATAACATTACTTAGACAATGTTTAATTAATTATATTAATCTTTAGAAGACACTCTAATTTTCCTACTTCCTGGTTTTCCAGTTAGTTTCTCTTCAATTACTACCCTTATCCATTTTATGAAGACCTTTATACTTTTTTCGTTTTTCTATGAATATAATCTTTTATTTAATTTCTATTTTCTGTTTTCTTCTCTTTGTGTTTCTGTTTTATTTTGTCAATTGAATATTATATTTTTTCTTGATAAAATCAAAAGTTCAGAAATGTCATAATTTTAAGGAATTTTAGCAACTATCTAGTCTTTCAGCTTGTGTTTGACATGCTGACCAAATTATAGTTTTGAGAATGAACCTGAATCTTACATATATATTAAAGGGACTTTTCTGAGTACAAACAATGATGACAATGAGATTTGAAAACTAGTTCCTTAATTCTGAGATTACTACATTTTCTGGTTATTGTTGTATGGTGAATTTTTTCATAATACATTGAGGATTGACTATAGGAACTCAACTAAAAAGGACAAGACTAGATTTTTTAAGTGAACACAGTGATAGAAGATCAAAATTTAACTAGTGAAGGAAAGGGCTTTTCTGAAGAGTAACATCACTGTGTTGGGTAGGAATAAGGGTTTTAAAAAAAGAGAACAAAATCTTGGGGTTTATGGTAAGTTGATGAGCACAAAACAGGAATTAAGGACACAGAATATTAAAAGCCCTCTATAAAGTCTTATTAATACAAAATTTAGAGGAATTCCTAACAGCTTGTATTTTGCCTGTTTTCATCTATGTGATGCAAGAAAAGATTAGAGACTAGTGAAACAGGTTTTAGAATTTGTTAGAATATAGGGATCTGTTGCCCAATGCAGGTTTCCATTCACCTTTACTTTCTTTGCAACTTGCTGATGTTTTTATAATGTACATGCCTGCTGGGCAGGCAAAGTTATTACAAAGATTCATTTGAGTAGGTGGAAAGGTATTTAGACAGGCCAGTGATGGGGACTCCATTTAGTTTAACCTTGTGTCAAGAATCTGCATATTCAACGGATGTAGATTTCAAGTTTGGAGACTGCCACTGAGTTTTGCAGATGTGGGACTGGGAAATGGATTCCCAGAGCAATGAGGACATACACATAATAGTTAGGGAAACAGAGGTACAATTACCAAGACTCTGCTTTTTTGGCAGTCTTTCCCCTTGAGTTTCTGAGTGCCCATAGAGGTTTTAAAGTGCTTTTTTGTTTATGAAGACCTGAATAAAATGGGACCTATACAGGAAAAATCAATTTCATAATTTATTTCAATGTTTCTGACAAACATAATTTAAATAACATACATATTCACTTTTTAACTTCCAAAATTTTCTAAAGTTCCAGAGAACTCTGTGAACTGTTTGTGGGTAGAGGGAATGAATAATGTATTATTATTGGTGATTTTAATGCTGAATAACAATATTGCTTAGTATTTGATTCCTGGATATTCACGAGAGGAAACTGTGCATCTTGTTTTTTTTTTTGTCTTGTGTTATCAGAGGTTTGTTTCAGTTAAGGTAAAAAAAAATGTCAGCCATTATGTGGGTTTTAAATTTAGCCTACAAGACAGGCAATTTGGAAGAATAAATTATTATGAAGTTCTGCTGATGTACTGGCTATTGCTCTGAATTGGAACTAAGAGTGCCTTCATTGAATATTTTATAGATTCACAACAGTAGAGGCAGAAAGAGGTGAATATGAGCCTTTTTTTAAAATGGAGGTCATATTTTAATTGTATCAATCAAGAAACATCATTTAATTGGCTATACCTCAATTTAAACAGAGTTTATTTTAAAAAGAAAACTACTCATCATTTTTGTTATATATTTTTGCTCTTAAGATCTACCAAAAAATCACATCTAGTTGATTCCTGTTTTGCAATGGTTGAGGGCAGCTATGAAGCTTATATTAAGGTAAAGTGAACTTTTGTAAAAAACTCAAGTTCTCACTCTGAATTTTGTGTTTTAAGATGCTAATGCTGAAAATTTAGCTATATTTTTTCTTACATTTTTTATGAAAATTTGCTAAGAATCTATTTTAAAGAATTTTGTTGAATTGTTTTTTTTAATATTTTTTTGTATCAGTGTTCTCTTGGGGTCTTGGGGGCTGGAAGGAACAATTGGCTGGGAAATACATAGTGACAGGAAAATTGCATTAGAAACAGCTTTCTAACTGCAGTGGAAATATAATATTTATTCAAGGATTTTTTTGATCAGTTTACATTACTGTGGTTTTTATATCATTCTTACATAAATTATAATACTCATGCCTAAATTAATTTTTATAGAATTGTGGAATTTCCCTGGTGCCTTTACTTTTTAATGTAAAATATACATTGCACATAACTTTTTTTTCACTTGGACCTTTGGTGTTTTGGTATTATAACATTTGAGGAGACCTGTATTCTTTATTTCTTTCCCTGGCTCTGTATTTATACTAAAGTAATATTGGAAATTGTGGCAACCCAGAAATCTAGAATCTATATCTTAATACTTGTATTCAAAAGGGCTTGCATATCCATACTTTGTGTCTTTCCACTAAAAGTGACAGTAATTTAAAAAAAAACTATAAGCAAATAGTAGAAAGATTAGTATAACAGAAGGAAGTACTAGATCTTGAATTAGAACAAATTATATTCTATGCTTTTATAATTGTATCCTAGTATATAATTTCTATTTTGTTACATAACTGAAAAGAACCAATAAAAATTCTTTAAAAAATGTGAGGTAATGAAATTTTCTAAAAATTTATTCGTCATCGAATTGAAAAATAGATGGTATGTGCAAAGTAATAACCAGTTCTGGAAGCAGAAACTCTCAATAATTGTATGGCAATTCTGTAGTTTCAGAATTGTTGTTTTTTCATTATAGTTTCTTAAAATATCCAAAATCTATGTCACACTCTGAAATTTCAAATTTTAGATGTTTCTGTAGTTACTTACTTAATGTTTATTGTAAAACACTACTATTTTTATGAACTAGTCCAGGTTAAGAAATATATTTGCAAATATTCTGGAGCAGCTATTATTTTAAATATAAATGACATCTTTTGTTTTTGAAGTGACTTTAATTTTATTTCAGTTATTAACAGCCAAATATTATGTGAGTAAAATGGATGTAATTTTTATTTGGGGGATAAAAGTATAAAGCTATCATATTGTGTTCCACTTAGAATGCTATTATGGTATTATGCATAACTTAACTGAGCTCATTTGGCCCAGAAAAATGCACCATTTCTAAAAGCTGGTGTTATATACAGTGTTGAACATGAGTAAATGTGGATAAAATAAATGTCTACTTGCTGAAATGTCCTAAATAGTGTAATATGCAAGAGATAACTAGTAATTAAGTCTATTGAATTCAAAAATATGCTTTAATTTTGCCTTCTCTTTTAATATATGGAATCTGAAAGTTTTGAGTAAGTTATCTCAAATTGGTGCTATAAAGGAAGAATAAACAAATTAGAGTAATGTCATAAATGTATTAGTAGGAACAAGAATATCCTCCAAGCCTGCTCCAAACGTGAGTTTAGATTTGGACTTCAGATGAAAATTTGGTAGTTTCTTCCTTCTTGCTTATCTTTTTAAAAATGACTTACTCCACTATTTTTTGTTACCTATGTCAAGCAAACCTGGTGAGGTGGTAGGCAGCACCACCTGGTTTATTCAGAAATATTGTATTGTTTTATATCTTATTATTTTGTTAATTTAATTATTTGAAGGTACTGGAATAAAGAGAGCATGCATCCCTTTCTAAAACAATTACTTATTCTAATACTTAATATTTCCCTGAAGAAAACATCTTCAAAATTAGTCTAAATAAAGATGGTTACGATTTTAATTCTACATCATTCAGCTTAAGAAAATAGTATAATGGATTTCAGCATTTTTGTAAAAATCAATTGGAGATAAGGGGAGTGACATTTTGGAGATCTCTCTGTCATGGCTCATAATTCTTACCCAAATAGAAGGTATAGCTTATAAGTGAGAGAATTGTTGTTTGAGTATACATCAGAATTCTTATTCTGTTGTACCCTTCAGTAGTGGAGAACATTAATTATTTTGTCAACTTTGGTTCTTATTATACCTTATTTTTTTCTTTCTAGAACATCCCAGAAGAAGGAGAAGAATTAATTAAAACTTCCAGACAATCCATGAAAGATGGTGAGCTATTTGAAGACTGCCTGAAATTGTGCTGCTTATTGACATTAAATTACAGAATTTTTATATACTGTTTATTTTGTTTTTATTTTCAGAAGAAAATGACTCTGGGAACCAAAAGAGTGGAAACTTACCTGAGAACAATAATCCTGCTAGTCACAAAAAGGAAGTAGTTGAACCCATACTTGTGGAGGCAATCAGAATCAAGAATGATTGTCCTTCCATTCCATCACCTGACTCAAAGGTAATTTTTTTTAACATATCATCTTCCATGATGATGAACATGCTAGAAAGAAATAAGGCTACAAGGTTATAGTAGAAAACAAAGATAGCAACAGTTGAGGTATATGTATAGAATTAACATTGACAGAATGTGGTGGAAATAAAAAGTTCTTCAGTGTGCCCTTATGGAAGGAAAGAAATGGAAAAGAAGCCAAAAGAACAGCTTTATGAATATGAAGCTGAGAAAAGGGAATGCATACAAAGAATTAATTTATGAAGGGAAAGTTAAGTGTCCAGATAAATAATAGAGTCAAGATGGCTGATACGTAAAATAAGAAATATTGAAATTAATAAGAGCAGCAACTCAATATTAGGCCAAACATAGAAATGTTGAGGGAAGTACATGCGGGACATATAGAAGAATGTGTCATATTTGTCTATTATTTACTCTTGACTTCCTTGAATGATTAGGAGGCAGCGTGTGGGATTACAATCACAATTATTTTGTGATTATAATGAATAGAAAAATAAGCAAATAAATGTGGCATATTTTAGATGCTTAAGAAATCAACATTTCTCAGCAAAACCTTTTCTGTCAGTGCTTTAGAAGCTCGCAGGAAAATCCACGTGTATGGAAAAGCTGACAATTTTTTTTTAAATTGGATAGCTTTGATACTCTGCATGACTCATCTTCTTACTAAACTCACATTGTTCTTCAAGTTTATTTCTTCAAGATTAAAAGGTTTTCAGAAAGGAACCGTTTGAATTTTCCAGTTTCCATTCATTGTGCACTATAGAGATGGATGGAAGTTGAGCTCCAAATAAAACACCATTTGTTCTTGATACTTTAAACTTCACACACACAATCGGTTCTAAGTGTTCACTCTGATGTTTGTTTCTTGTAGAAGAAGCACTAAACAGTTACATGCAGGAGTAATTGATTTTTTTAATCTCCACTTTAGGAGCTATTTGAATAATTTCAATGTAATTAAAGTGCTGCAACATTTTTTTTCAATAGATTCCTTGGATCCTCGACACTTTTTATCTTCCCCTAAACGCACTTTGATTTGCAAGTTTGATTTACCTGTGTTTAAAATTTTTCAGACCGGAATAGTTTGAATTTTCAGATTTCAAATCGTTTTCAAATATACAGGTGGATGAATATAGATCTGCAACTGAAACACGGATTTTGCTAGCTGGTTGAAACTTGACATTCACCCTCAGTTCTCAGTACACACTCTGTTTGTTTCTGTTTAAAGTATTCTTAGCACAAGCACACAGGAATAATTTTTACTAACTCGTTTTAGGAGGTAACAGAAAAATTCCATGTTCTGAAAAGATGTCACATTTGCTTTCATTAGATTTCTTTCATACTAGGTAGAATTCACACACTTTCTAAATCCACTTTGTACCTCAAGTTTGGGACTCCTAGGTTAAATTATTTGCACACAGAAACAGTTTGAATCATTAGGTTTTACTTTGTTGTGCACTATAAAAATTGGTAGAAATGGAGCTACATATCAAATATGATTGTTGTAGAAGCCTGTAATTTCACACACATAATGAGGTCTCTGTGTTCACACTGTGGTTTGTTCCTGATCAATGTAGCTCTAAGCAGAGGCAGAAAGGAAAAGCTTTCTGTATCAGCATTTCAGGATCTAGCAGGAAAATTTCAATACACTGAAAAAACTGCAACATTTTTTTCATTGGATTTCCTTGATACTCAGCATGATTCACCCTTTAACTGTACCCACTTGGTACCACAAGTTTTTATCTTTTAGGCACAAAAGTTTGCACAGAGAAAGAGTTTGAATTTTCAGGTTTCACTCTGCACTATAGCGATGGATGGAAAGAGCGCTACAAATCAAACATGGTTTTTGATAGATTCTTGAAACTTCACAAATACAATCAGCTTTTATTCTTCACTCTTGGTTTTGTCCTGGTTAATATAGCTCTAAGCAGAGGCTTGCAAGAACAGCTTGGTCTATCAGGTTTTAGGAGCAAACAGAAAAATCCCGTGTACTGAAAGAGCAGAAAAAAAATTTCATTGGATTTCTTGATACTCTGGAGGATTCACATTTTCCCTAAATACACTTTGTTCTTTAAGTATGATCTCCTAGATTCAAAGGTTTGCAGATAGCAGATGTTTAAATTTTCAGATTTCACTTTAATTTACACTATACTGGTGAATAAAAATAGAACTACAAATCAAAAAATGTCTGTGCTAGCTGCTTAATCTTGGCATCCCAAAACACTTCTCATTGCTCATTATTTGTTTTGCTCCTTGTGGAAGTACTTATAACCGGAAGCAAGCAGGCAAAGCTAATACTACCTAGCTTTGGGAGTTAGCAGAAGAATCACAATGTACTGAGATGTACAACAATAGTTTCATTGGATTTCTTTGATACTCACCAGAGATAAACTTTTCACTGAATATAATTTTTAACCTATATTTGGGACTCTTAGGTTCAAAGGTTCACACACAGTTTCAGTTTGAATTTTCAGGATTCACTTTGTTTATCACTATAGAGTTGGATGGATGTAGAGCTACAAATCAAACACTGTTGGTGCTAGATGCTTGAAATTGCACACACACAATCAGTTCTAAGTATTTACTGTGCAGGTTCTTTCCAGTCAAAGAAGCTTTAATCAGAGGCAGGCAGGGACTGCTGTTTCTATCAGTGCTTTATGAGCTAACAGGAAAATTATGATGTACTGAAAGAGCTGCAACACATTTTTTATTTCATTTCTTTTATACTCAGCTGGATTCATGCTTTTCTTAAACACACTTTGTTCTGCAAGTTCTATTCTCCTAGGTTCAATGGTTTGCATACAGAAAAAATTTGAACTTTCAGGTTTCACTTCATTTTGCATGTGTTCTTGCACAAAAATACAGATGCAAATCAAACACTGTTAGTTCTAGCTGCTTTAAACTTGTCATACACAATGAGTTCTCAGTGCTCTCTGTGGGTTGTTCTTGATGGAAGCACTTCTAAGCAGAAGCACTAAGCCATCATTTTTACTAATTTGATTTAGGAGCTAGCAGGAGAGTCTCAATGTACTGTGGTGTAAAACAATAGTTTCATTTGACTTCTTTGATACTCGGCAGAGTTGACTCTTTCACTAAATATAATTTTTACTCCATGTTTGGGATTCTTAGGTGCAAAGGTTCGCACACAGTTTCAGTTTGAATTCTCAGGTTTCACTTTTTTTTCACTATAGACTTGGAAGGAAATAGAGGTATAAATCAAAAACAGTTTGTGCTAGATGCTTAAAATTTCACATACACAATCAATTCTAAGTGTTTACTCTGCAGTTTCTTTGTGGTCAAAGAAGGTCTAAGCAGAGGGAGGGAGGAACTGCTGTCTCAGACATTTCTTTAGGAGGTAGCAGAAAAATTCCAATGTACTGAAAATGCTGCAACACTTTTTGCTTTCATTTCTTTTATACTCAGCAGGTTTCATGCTTTTCTTAAACACACTTTGTTCTGCAAGTTCCATTATCCTAGGTTCATCTGTTTGCAGAGAGGAACATTTTGAACTTTCAGGTTTCACTTCGTTTTGAACTATATACTTATACAAAAACAGAGATGCAAATCAAACACTGTTTTTGGTAGCTGCTTTAAACATGTCATACACAATCAGTTCTCAGTGCTCTCTCTGTGGTTTGTTTCTGATGGAAGCACTTCTAAGCAGAAGCATGCAGGAATAATTTTTACTAACTTTGCTTTAGGAGCTAGCAGGAGAATCCCTATGTACTGAAAGAACTGCAAAATTTCATTTTATTGTATTTCTTTGATGCTCAGCATGGATCACCCATTCCCTTAACCCATTTTGTACCCTCATTTTGGGACTCTTAGGTTCAATGGTTTGCACACAAAATCATTTTGAATTTTCATTTTTCACTTTGTTTTGCATTATAGAGATGGATGAAAATAGAGCTTCAAGTCTGTACTCTTTGTTTTAGATTCTTGAAACTTCACACTCACCATCAATTCTCAGTTCTCACACTTTGGTTTGATTCTGGTAAATGTAGGTCTCAACAGGTGCATGGTGGAACTGCTTTTTCTATCAGTTCTTAAGGAGCTAGCAGGAAATTGCCTATATATTGAAAGAGCTGGAACAATTGTTTTATTGGATTTCTTTTATACTTTGAAGGATTCTTCCTTTCACTAAACACATTATTTTTTCTCCAATTTTGGTTCACCTAGAATCAAGGGTTCCCAACAAAGGACAGCTTGAATTTTCAAGTGTTACTTTGTTTTGCACTATACATATGGATGAAAATAGAACTGCAAATGAAATACCGATTGTGTTAGCTGCTTGAAATTTTATATACACAGTAAGTTATCTGTGGATTTTTTTCTTATTTAAGTACTTCAAAGCAGAAACACTCAGAGACAGCTTTTACTCACTTGCTTTCAGAGCTAGCAGGAGAATCCCAATTTACTGAAAGAGCTGCAACAGTTGTATAATTGAATTTCTTTGATCTTTGGCAGGGTTCACCCTTTCACTAAATGCACTTTTTTTACCCAAAGTTTGGCAATTTTAGTTTAAACAGCTTACCGACAGGAAGAGTTTGAATGTTTAGCTTTCACTTTTTTGCACTATATAGATTGAGGGAAATAGAACTACAAATCAAATTGGTTTATGATAGATGATTGAAACTTTACACACACCATCACTACTGTGTTCATTTTGTGTTATTGTTTTTCTGATAAATGTAGCTCTAAGTAACAGCACACAGAAATAGCTTTTGCTCTCATCTCTTAAGTTGCTAGCAGATAAATTCTCATGTACTGAGATAGCTGCAATTTTTCAAAAAGATTTCTTTGATATTTGTAAGGATTCATAATTTCACTAAGCACACTTTGTTTTCCAATTTTGTTTCTGTTAGTTTCAATGGTTCTCAGACAGGAACAGTTTGAATTTTAATATTTCACTTCATTTTGCTCTATACAGATGAATGAAACTAGAGGTACAAATCAAACATGGTTTCTTCTAGCTGCTGGAATCTTGACATACACAATGAGTTTTCAGTGTCACTCTGTGGTTTGTATTAGGTTGAAGTATTTCCAAGCAGAAGCATGCAGGGACAGCTTTTAATCACACACTCTCAGAGATAACAGGATTATCCCAAAGTATTTCAAAAGCTGAAACAATATTTTTTTTTCTTGAATTTCTTAGATACTCAGGAGGATTTATCCATTTACTAAACACACTTTATTCTCCAAGTTTTGTTATCCTAGGTTCATGTGTTTTAAGACAGGAAAAGATTGAATTTTCAGGTTTTACTTAATTTTGCACTGTGTAGGTGGATGAAAATAGAGCTGCAAATCAAACACTGTTTGTGCTCCCTGCTTAAAACCTGACATACACAATAAGTTATCAGTTCTCTCTCTATGGATTTTTCCTGTTTTGAAGTAGTAGTGAACAGAAGCATGCAGGAACAGCTTTTACTGACTCACATTTTGAGCCAGCAGGAGAATCCCAATGTACTAAAAGAGCTGCAGCAATTTTTTTTTATTTCTTTGATACTCAGCAGGGTTCACACTTTCACTAAACCCACTCTATATCCCATGTTTCACACTTCTAAGTTCCATGGTTTTCACACAGGAACTGTTTCCATCTCACTCTATAGTGCAATACAAGTATTCACTCTTTGGTTTGTTCCTGGTCAAAGTAGCTCTAAGCAGAGGCACACAGGAACAGCTTTCCCTAATAGTGCTTAAACAGCTATCAGGAAAATTCTTATATACTGAAAGTGCTGCACTCTTTTTTTTCACTCTAGAGATTCTCTATCAGCCCTCAAGAAGCTCACAGAAAAATTCACATGTACTGAAAGACCTGCAACAATTTTTTTTTGTTTGACTTCTTTGATATTTGGCAGGATCAATCCTTTCACAAAACACAATATGTTCTCCATGTTGGTTTCTCCTAGGTTCAAGGGTTTGCAGACAGGAACACTTTGACTTTTCACATTTCACTTTATTTTGCAGTATACAGATGGATGAAAATAGAACTGGGTATCGAACACGGTTTTTGCTAGCTGCTTGAAACTTGACATAAAATCAGATCTCAGTGCTCTCTGTGGTTTGTTCCTGTTTGAAGTAATTCTAAGAAGAAGCATGCAGGGACATCTTTCACTAACTTGCTTTCAGAGCTAGCAGGAGGATGCCAATATACTGAAAGTGCTGCAACAATTTTTTCTATGGATTTATTTGATACAAGGGAAGATTCATCATTTGAAGAAACACACATGGTTCTCCATGTCTAGTTCTCCTAGGTTCAAGAGTTCACAGAATGGAACAGTTTGAATTTCCAGGTTTCAATTCATTTTGTTCTATACAGATAAATAAAAATAGAGCTCCAAATCAAACATGGTTTCTGCTAGATGTTGAAATTTCAAACACACAATCAGTTCTAAATATTCACTCTGTGGTTTGATCCTGGTCAAAGTAGTTTTAAGCAGAGACACCCAGGAACATCTTTCTCTATCACAACTTTAGGAGTCAGCAGGAAAATTTTCATGTACTTAAAGGGCTGAATATATATATTTGTTGGATTTCATTGATAGTCAGAAAAATTCGTCTTTTCACTAAATACACTTTGTTTTCCAAGCTCGGTTCTTCTTGGTTCAAGTGTACAGAAACAGAAATAGTTCAAACATGGTTTGTGGTAGATGCTTGAAACGTGACATACAAAATGAGTAATCAGTACTCACTCTGTGGTTTGTTCATGGTTGAAATAATTCTATGTAATAGCATGCAGGAACAGCTTTTACTAATTCACTTTAGATAATAGCAGGAGAATCCCAATGTACTGTGTAGAGTGTCAGACATGACTACAAGTGTGCTTGCAAATGAGACACCCTGCTGTCTTGGTTGAACTTGCCTGAAAATGGGAAGTTCCACCAACGTTTAGATGAAATGACTGTGAGAGTGCTTGCAAATGAGACGCCCTGGTGTCTTCAGTGGAGCTTGCCTGCAAACACGATGTTCTGCCAAGTGGTCTAGGAGGGCTCTGAGAAAATTTTTATCTGTTATTAACAAAGAGCAGAGCTCAGAATGCTCTGGTCCAAGAGTAGATTAAGCCATGAGAGGCAGGTTACTTCTGATTAGTAAGTTACTTCTGTATATTATGTTTAGCAAGCTTAAAGACTGAGTCATTGCTGTTGGAATGCTGCCTTCTTTGTTCACAACACTATAAAAAGACTGCTGTATTCAATGAAGGGGCTCCTTCTGCTTCTTCTTCATTGTTCATGCTGACCTGCATTTGAGTTATTTGTGGTACTTGGCATAGTCCACAGGATCCTGCACCAAAAGGGTAAGCACCCCGGGTAGAAAAAATGAAGGGGGGACTTTCAGAATTAACATAGCACTGAAAAGGTATTAGACCCAGGTTGAGAAAACAAAAGGGAGATTTTCAGAATTAACATGGGATACTTCCAGTCCTTAAAGGAAAAATATGTGGAGTTACTGCAAGGATTATTATATTCCACAGGTATAAAACATCTCATAAGAGACTCAAGAAGTTATTTTAAATGATAGAATGTCATTGTTACAGGTTCCAGTATAAAACCAAGGTCCAGTTAAATTGAGAGAAATGGAAACTGGTTCAGAAAGAATTCCATAAGCAGCATCAGGCTAGAAATGTTATTTCTTTAAGGATTTGAACACTGTGTAGTGCTATTACTCAAGCATTACAATTATTAGAGAGAAGTAATAAAAAGGGTTCTAATCATGAAAGCAAAGTTGATACATCAGAATCTGATACTAAAGTTAATAAAATGGAGCCCAAGGAAAATATCTGTGATACTGCAGATGATTTTTCTACATCAAACCTGGAAAATAAGGGGGATTCAGAAAGTTCAGATAGCAACTCTAGTATGAAACAAATAATGGAGGCCATTGTGGAAAAAATGAAATTAAAAAATCAATGGTCCTCTCTTAAACCTACTGTTCTTTCTAAGGCTTCTCTCTTTCAAATGACAAAGTCTAAAGTTGATGTGGGTAGAGAACAATAGTGCTTTTCATTTCCTCTTACTATGATATATGATGATTATGATCTTACAGCTTCCCATGGCTGTTTTGTTAATCCACCACATTTATTTTCTATAACTAGAAAACAAAACCTTCATAATCTCCAAATGATTGATTATAATTACACTGCATTGGAATACAAGTTTATAAAGAATTTAAAAGCTGCAATCTCTCAATATAGCGCTTAGTGTCACTTTGTACTAGGTATGTTAGAAAATTTGGGAACTTCTAAATTACTTATTCCTTTGGACTGGGAGGCATTAGTAAAAACAGTTTTAGAAGGATCTCAGTGGTTATAATTTGGAAGTTGGTGTGAAGATGAGGCACGAAAACCAGCAAGAGAGAATGAGACTTATAATCCCCCTGGACCTATGGAGTATAAGTTAATGGGGGAAGGTAATTACTGTGCATTTAGAGAGCAGGCTCAATATACAGATCAAGATATCCAACCAGTTTGACAGGTTTTCTTGAGAGCTTGGAGACGTGTAATACCCAATGGTCAAGCACAAACTTCCACCATTAAAACCATACAAAGGGCTACTGAATCTTATACTGATATTCTTGCAAGACTGTGTAATGCTGTAATGATTTCAGTGGTTCCAGATCAAATAGCAAAGCTATTATTAAAAACATTAGCATTTAAAAATGCAAACCCTGAATGTAAACATATTTTTAGACCATTAAAAGAACAAACAAAACTACATTGAGTGAATATATGAGAGCTTGTTCTGGAGTGGGAGGGATTGAACATCAAACTTCCATATTTGCTGCAGTCATAGCTGCAGCCTTTGAACCCAATAAATTGGGAACTTTTTTTCAATTGTGGAAAAGTAGGTCATTTTCAAAAAGATTGTTGCAAACCTGAACTCGAAGTAGACTAAACTAATTACTGTCCGGTCATTTTTTCTAAGACACTTGCTTTTTCTTAGATTCTATATTTTTTGAGCTCATGATTTTGATCCTACAAACCTAGGCTAATGTTTTCATAATCAGTTCTATTTTTAATCAACTGTGGAGTTTTTAAATATTGCAGTGGAGATTTCACCTGAGAAAAGCTACAAGGCCTTTAATATTGTGTTATGTGTGCACCCTTGTGTTATGTGTTGTGTGTCTGTATGTGCATATGTCCATACACCATGTACATGATAGGAAGATTGGCAGATATCTGAGGATCACTCATAAAAAATTTTAAAAATATGAATCCAAATATTTTTGATTCACGTGATTTAAATGGTTCAATTTAAATTGGGTGAACAAAAAACTTGTAAGCTTAATTTTCAATGCATCTTATTTTTCAAAATAAATAAGATGTCTTTAAAATTAAGCTTAAAAGTTTTTCTAGGTATTCAAAAAATACTAATAAAATGTTGATGTTTATGAAGTGTCTGATATGCTTTAGTTCTAGGACTTTTTTTCAACAGGACTTTTCTTCTACAAGGAAGAAATGGCTAACACTGTTCATTACGCTTGTCTGATGTTTTGATAAAATAAGTAAAGTAAATTAGACATAGGATTACTCATTTATAAGTACTTTTGTTAAATATCTGATTGATTAACAAAGTTAATATGCTAAATGTTAAATATACCATTGGGTACTCATAACTCCTTGCATTGCATTGGGTAACATTATTGATGATATTGTAAGTTGATAAATGTAGAAAAAAAAGATATAAAGTTGCTTTGTCATCCCTGATACTTAGACACTGTGTTTTCATGAAATGATAAACAGATGTGATTCTAGATACAAGAGTTTATACAAGATCTCTTTATACGAAAGTTCAAAATTTCAACTGCTTCAATTAAGAGTACTGTAAGTAAAAACAAGTATTTCTTTTTATTAATATAAAATAATCTGCCTAAAATTTACAAGGAATTTAAACTTACAAATTTCAAAAATTTACAAGTATTGTTTTAAAATGTGAACAGAAAAAAAAGTTAACAGATGGAAAGGAAAATAATATTAGAAGGTTCTAGATTTGAAAATCATATTTAATAGAAAAAAGGGGTGTTTCTTTATAAGAGATACTTTATGTGATAAAGTAAATAAGACTTTTTAAGTAATTGATAAAGAAGGTCTGTGTAAGTTTGTCTTCACAATCAGTCATATGTTAAAAGGACAAAGATTTCTTAAAACATTAGTTTACCCATAACCTTGTGTTTTAATCAGTTGTTTTTCTTATTTCCAGAGCAAGTAATCTTATAGAAATTAAGAACAGTGTTTTTTAGAGAATGGTACCATGTTATTTCTTTAAAAGCTAAACTTGATTAATATAAAAACATAAATGTAATTGTGGTGCTATTAATATGTTCTTATCTTCCATATATACAAGTCTGTATGGTAGTAGCTTTAAAAGAGCAGTATATCAAACTAGTGTTCTAAAGTAGTATGAAATTTTAGGCTTAAGAGGAAAGAAATATTGGAGATTTATTTATATCATTTGATGTTCTATTACTGGACCTGTTATCAATAAGATATTTAAAGTTTTATGTTACTTTTTACACTGATGTACAACTTAAATGTATGTTTAAGTTAATGAGAGAGTAATCTGCATTATGGTTAATATTGTAACACACAAAAGTACTTTTCTATTTTTTACAAAATGTTTAAATCTTTCAGCCTTTCTTTATTTCATGTTTTAAATGTTATATCATATTATGTTAGCTAATATTTACGTGAACTTGAGCACAATTTATTTGAGCTTTATAAAATGATGTTCAAAAAGCAAAGATCAACCTCCAAGCTACAGCATTTTACTTAATATTTATTAAAAGCCCCACCTTGCTTAAGATAAGGCTCTGTGTCCCATTCCACTTCATCTGAAAATGACTACAAAAGAAGTATGCTAGATTTCAGTACATTTAAGATTGTGTCCCAAAGTTGGTTTTTGTCAAAATTACTAAGATCTCAAAGAGGGGAAAAATGGCTATGGCTTATAAACCTAAAATATACTTAATAAAATCTTACTAACTTTAAATTTTTAAATGTTTGGTCAGCTTCTGAGGTTCCTGCAGCCCTGCAACATTTCTCAACATTTAAATCACAGCCATTATTTCAAAAGTCGGAAATACCTATATGGTACAGGCATGAAAATAAAGTGTGGATTTCTGGGTCATTGCACCATATGGGAACGGGGTTTGCTTTTATTTCTACAGGCAAAATGCCTTTTTAGGTACCTTCAGGACTTATCAAATTGCAGAATGAGTGACCCATTTGTCAGACAATTTCAGGAGCTGGAAATGCAGAGAACCTCTACAATGGTGACAGAAACAGCAGAATCCCCAACATGCGGACAGATGTAAAGGTTGACTCAAGAAGCTGAAAAAAATCTTCTATTAGCTATGCTTGCAATTATTAATTTCCAGGTAAGTACAGTTTCTGCTCATTCTTTTGATAATTTGGCCTATGTTCCTAATCCTCCTTCAGTGCATGCTGTTTCCTGGGGAGAACTTGATGTTTGTGTATGTACAGATAATATTAATTTCTTCCCTCCTCCAGTATTTGGGGGAATTGAAGATATACCATTCCATAAAAATCTGTGTAATATTTCTAATATAACTGTAGCTGTTGAAGGAGTTCCATTGTGTAAAGGGGCTTGTTTTTTCTGTTTACTTCTTATAGCACATAATGATTCTCATTCTTATATTACTTGGGGAACATTATCATGTGTAGACTGTTTTTTTTTTTTTTTTACTCAATGTATAGATAGAACTAATTGGGATTTAATAGAATTTAATAATTATTCTTAGTTATTGTTAAAACTCACATGGAACTGTGGAAGCCTGTTAATTTGACTTGGCCTTGGTCTGATCCTTTGTCTGTTACTAATTTGTTCAATGCTGTTCAAGTTTTGTTACACTGCTCATGACAATTTATAGAAATAGTTAGAGCTTCAATCCTTGCAGTTGCTTCTGTAAATGCCACAGCTATGATAGCTGGCATTGCTTTGATTCAAGAAATTCAAACTGCGGATTTCATGAGTACATGGGATCAAGATGCTCATTTATTATGGCAACAACAAAAGGTTTTAGACTCTCAATTGAATACAGATGTGATAAATCTACAACATACTGTTTCCTGGCTTGGCAATCAAGTAAGTATTTTGGCTACCACAAGTGTTTTGAAGTGTGACTGGGATTCTTCTCATATTTGTGTGACTCCTGTGCCATATAATACAAGTGATTCCAGGGATACTTTTAAAAGATGGTAAAATGGACATCAAAATTTAACTTTAGAAATTATGAATTTGGAAAAAACTATTATGGACACCTTTAGTAAGACATTACCTGAATTGACAAGATCTGACCTCTTACAAGAATTGTCTTCAAATATTGCTAATTTGAATCCTTTATGTCATTTCTCTACCTTGTTGTCAACTTCTTTTGGTAACACTGTAACAATTTTTGTTTTATGTTTTGTTTTATATAGTCTTCCAAAAAAAGTGAATGCAATTGAAACATAAAATTTCTCTAATTGTTTCTGCTTTGACTCATTTACAGAAACAAAATGAAGGCGATATAGAAAATCAGACGTGACTATGAGTGTGCTTGCAACAAGTCGCCCTGCTGTCTTGGTGGAGCTTGCCTGCAAAAAGGATATTCTGCCAAGGTTTAGATAAGGTGACTGTGAACATGCTTGCAAATGAGATGCCTTGCTGTCTTTGATGGAGCTAGCCTGCAAACCGGATGTTCTTCCAAGTACAGTAGGAGGGCTCTGAGAAAATTTTATCTGTTGTTAGCAAAGAGCAGAGCTCAGAATGCTCCAGCCCAAGAGTAGATTAAGCCATGAGAAGCACATAACTTTTGATTAGTAAGTTACTTCTGTATATTATGTTTAGCTAGCTTAAAGACCTGAATCATTGCTTTTGGAATGCTGCCTTTTTTGTTCACAATACTATAAACAGACTGCTGTATTCAATAAAGGGGCTTCTGCTTCTTCTTCCTTGTTTATTTTGACCTGAGTTTGAGTTATTTACAACATTAGTGAAAGAGCTGCTACATTTTTTTTTAATTGGTTTTCTTTGATACTTGGTAGGCTTCATCCTTTCCCTATCCCCACTTTGTTCCCCAAGTTTGGGAATCCTAGGTTCAACAGTTTTCACACAGGAAAAGTTTGGATTTAAAGGTTTCACTTTGTTTGGCAATATAGAGATGGATGGAAATAGAGCTACAAATCAAATATGGTTTTTCTAGATGCTTGAAACTTCATGCAAACAACCAGTTAAAGTGTTCACTTTGTGATTTGTTCCTGGTCCAAGTAGCTCTAATCAGAGGCATGCAGGAACAGCTTTCTATATCAGTGCTTTATGAGCTAGAAGAAGAATTTCAATGTACTGAAAGAGCTGAAAATATTTATTCATTGAATCTCTTTAATACTTGGCAGCATTTATTTTTTCACTAAACACACTTTGTTCTCTAAGTTTACTTCTCTTAGATTCAATGGGTTGCAGAGAGAAACATTTTGAATTTTCAGGTTTTATTTTGTTTTGCGCTACACAGGTGGATGAAAATAGAGCTGCAAACCAAAAAAAGTGTTTACTAGCTGCTTGAACCTTGACATACAAAATTAGTTCTCAGTGCTCATTTTGAGGTTTGTCTGTGTTGAAGTTCTTTTAAGCAGAACTACACAGAAAAACTTTTAAGAACTTGCTTTAGGAGCTTCCAGGAGAATCCCAATATACTGAAAGAGCTGCAAGAATTTTTTTCATAGGATGTATTTGATACTCATCAGGGTTCAAAATTTCACTAAACCCAAATTGTACCCCAAGTTTGGGACTCCTAGGTTCAACCGTTTGTACACAAGAACAGTTTAAATTTTCAAGTTTCACTTTGTTTTGCACGATACAGATGGATGCAAATAGGGTTACAAATCAAACATGGTTTGTGCAAGATGCTTCAAACATCACTTAAACAATCAGTTCTAAGTGAACACTCTGTGGATTGTTCCCATGTACTGAAAGAGCTACAAATTGTTTTCATTGTATTGCTTTGATACTCAGCAGAATTCATTCTTCCATGAAACACTTTATTCTCCAAGTTTGGTTCACCTAAGTTCAAAGGTTTGCATAAAGGAAGAGTTTGAATTTTCAAGTTTCACTTCATTTTGCACTATGTAGGTGGAAGAAAATAAAGCTGCAAATCAAATACAGTTTTTGTTAGATTCACACACTCAATGTGTCCTAAGTTTTCACTCTGTGTTTTTTTCTGGTGAAAGTAACTATAAGCAGAAGCACGCAGAAGTGGGTTTTTATCAGTGCTTTAGGAAATACCAGGAAAATGAGAATGTACTGAAAGAGCTTCAATTTTTTTCCCTTGGATTTCCTGATAGTTTGCAGACTTCATACTTTCACTAAATAATCTTTGTTCCCCAAGTTTGGTTCTCCTAGGTTCAATGGTTTACAGAAAGGAACATATTGAATTTTCAGTATTCATGATATTTTGCACTATACACATGGATGGAAATAGAGCTACAAATCAAAAAATGTTGGTGCTATATTCTTGAAACTTCACAAACACAAGCAGTTCTATGTTTTCACTCTGTTGTTTGTTCCTGGTCAAGTAGCTCTAACCATAGGGATGCAAAAACAGATTTTATTATCAGTGTTTTAGGAGCTAGAAGGAAATTTCACATGGAAAGAAAGAGCTGCAAAATTTATTCTTTTGATTCCTTTGGTACTAAGCAAGACTCATCCTTGCACTAAATACACTTTGTACCCAAGTTTGATTCTCTTTTGTTCAATCGTTTGCAGATAGGAGCATTTTGAATTTGCAGGTTTCTCTTCATTTTGCACTATAGAAATGGAAGGAAATAGAGCTGCAAATCAAATACAGTAGGTACTAGATGCTTGAAACTTCAAGCACCCAATATAGTCTAAGTGTTCACACTATGGTTTGTGCCAGGTGAAAGAAGCTCTTAGTGGAGGCCAGCAGAAATGGCTTTCTCTATCAGTGCTTTAGAGCTACCAGAAAATTTCCCATGAACTGAATAAACTGCTATTTATTTTATTTCTTTGATACTCTACAGGATTCATCCTTTCACTAAACAAACTTTGTTATCCAAGTTTGGTTCTCCTTGGATCATGGTTTGCAATCAGAAGCAGTTTCAATTTGCAGGTTAAATGTCATTTTGCACTGTAGTGGTGGGTGGAAATAGAACTGCAAATCAAACACTGTTGGTGCTAGAAGCTTTAAATTTCATACATCCAATCTTTTCTAAGTGGTCACAGTGTGGTTTCTTCCTGGTGAAAGTGGCTCCAAGAAGAGGCACGAAGAAATGTCTTTCTCTATCAGCACTCTAGGAGCTAACAGGAAATTTCCCATGTACTGAAACAGATGCAAATATGGTTTTATTGGATTTACTTGATACTTGACCAGATTCATCCTTTCACTAAATACACTTTTTTTGCCATATTTGGTTCTCCTGTGTTTAATGGTTTGCACACAGGAACAGTTAGAATTTTCATGGTTCACTTCATTTTGTATTATACAGTTTGATGGATATAGAGCTGCAAATCAAACATGGTTTGTGCTAGATGCTTGAGACTTCACACACCCTATCCATTCTAAGTTTTCACTCTGTGGTTTGTTCCTGGTAAAAGTAGCTCTAAGCAGAGGCAAACAGAAATGACTTTCTTCATCAGTGTTTTTGGAGCTAACTGGACAATTCCCATGTACTGAAAAAGCTGCAAATTTTTTTTCTTTGGATTTTTTGATACTCTGTTGGATGCATCCTTTCACTAAACACACTTTGTTCCCCAACTTTGGTTCTCCTTGGTTGAATGGTTTGCAGAGAGGAAGAGTTTGAATTTTCAGTTACACTTCTTTTTGCACTATAGAAATGAATGGAAAGAGAGATGCAAATCGAATACAGTTGGTGCTAGATGTTTGAAACTTCACACACCCAATATGTTGTGTGTGTTTACACTATGGTTTGTACCAGGTGAAAGAAGTTCTAAGTAGAGACAAACAGAAATGGCTTTCTCTATAAGTGCTTTAGGAGCTTCCAGGACAATTCCCATGTACTGAAAGAGCTGCTAAAATGTTTTCATTGAATTTCTTTGATAGTGGACAAGATTCATTCTTTCACAAAACACACTTTGTTCCCTGAGTTTGAGTTTTCTATGTTCCAAGGTCTGAAGACAGAAACAGTTTAAGTTTTCAGTTTCACTAAATTTTGCACTATACTGATGGATATAAATAGAACTTCAAATTAAACATGGTTGATGCTAGATGCGTGAAACTTTATACAGCCAATCCATTCTAAGTGTTCACTCTTTGGTTTGTTCCTGGTTAGAGTGGCTCAAAACAGAGGCATGCATAAATGCATTTCCCTATCAGGACTTTAGGAGCTACCAGGACACTTCATATCTACTGAAAAAGCTTCAAAAATGTTGTCATTCAAATACTTTGATACTCGGCAGGATTTATACTTTCAAGAAAAACATTTTATTCCCCATGTTTGATTATCCTAGGTTCAATGGTTTGCAGACACAAGAAATTCAAATTTTCAGTATTCACTTCGTTTTGCATTAAAGAGGTGGATGGAAATAGAGCTTCAAATCAAATATAGTTAGTGCTAGATGGTTGATACTTCACACACCCAATCCATTCTAAGTGTTCATTCTGTAGTTTGTTCTTGGTGTAAGTAGCTTCAAGCAAAAAAGGCACGCAGAAATGGCTTTCCTATCAGTGCATCAAGAGCTATTAGGACAATTCCCATGTACTGAAAGTACTGCAAAAAAAAAAATTTGTTGGATTTCTTTGATACTTTACTGGATTCATCCTTTCAAAAAACACACTTTGTTTACCAAGTTTGTCTCTCCTATGGTGAATGGTTTGTAGACAGCAAAAGTTTGAATTTCATGTTTCACTTTGTTTTACATTATACATGTAGAAGAAAATAAGCTGCAAATCAAATACAGTTTGTGCTAGATGCTTGAAACTTCACATACAGAGATTGTTCCTGGTGAAAGTAGCTCTAAGCCAAGGCATGCAGAAATGGCTTTCTTTTTCAGCACTTTAGGAGCTACCAAGAAAATTCCCATATACTGAACGTGCTGCCAATTTTTTTTGTTGGATTTCTTTGATACTTATCAAGATTCATGCTTCCCCTAAACACACTTTTTTCCTCATATTTGGATCTCCTTTGTTCATCATTTTGCAGACAGGAAATTTTCAAGTTTCACTTTATTTTACACTATACAGGTGAGTAGAAATAGAGCTGCAAATCAAATACTGTTGGTGTTAGAGGCTTGAATCTTTACAAACCAAGTCTGTACTAAATGTTCACTCTATATCTTGATCCTGGTGAAAGTAGCCTCAAGCAGAGGAAGGTAAAAATGTCTATTCTATCAGTGCTTTAGGAGATACCAGGACAATACCAATTTACTGAAATAGCATAAAAATGTTGTCATTCCAATGCTTTGTTACTCAGAAGAATTTTCCCATACTGTCACAAAACACCTTTGTTCCGCAAATTTGATTTTCTTAGATTAAATGGTTTGTAAAGAGAAATAGTTTGAATTTTCAGGTTTCACTTCATTTTACACTATACAGGTGGATGGAAATAGAGCTGCAGATCAAATATGGTTTGTTCTAGATGCTTGAAACTTCACACAAATATCCTTTCTAAGTGCTCATTCTGTGGCAAAAGTAGCTCTAAGCAGAGGTATACAGAAATGGGTTTTTTATCAGTGCTTTAGGAGTGACCAGGAAAATTTCCATGTACTTAAAGTGCTGTAGATTTTTTTTCTTTGGATTTCTTTGATACTTGGTAGGATTTTTCCTTTCACTAAATGAACTTTGTTCTCCATGTTTGGTGTTTATATTTTCAATGGTTTGTAGACAGAAACAGTTTGAATTTGCAGATTTCACTTCATTTTCCTCTATACAGGTGGATGGATATACAGCTGAAAATCAAACACAGTTTGGGCTGGATGCTTGTAACTTCACACAACCAATTCATTCTAAACGTTGACTCTTAGGTTTGTATTTGGTGAAAGTAACTCAAAGCAGAGACACTCAGAAACAGCTTTATTTATTAGTACATTAGGAGCTACCAAAAAAAATTCCCATGTACTGAAAATGCTGCAAAACTTTTTTCATTGGATTTCTGTGATACTCGGAAGGATTCATCCTTTCACTAAACACACTTTGTTTCCCATATTTGGTTCTTCTTGTTCCAATGGTTTGCAGACAGGTACCATTTGAATTTTCAGGTTTCACTTCATTTTGCACTATAAAGATGAATGGAAATACAGCTTCAAATAAAATATTGTTGGTGCTAGATGCTTGAATCTTCACTCACCCAATCATTAATTTGGAATCCTAGGTTCAATGGTTTGCACACAGGATGAGTTTGAATTTTCATAATTCACTTTGTTTTCCACAATAAAGAAGAATGAAAATAGAGCTACAAATCAAACATGGTTTGTGGTAGATGCTTGAAACGTCACACACACAATCAGTTCTAAGTGTTCACTCTCTGGGTTCTTCCTCATCAAAATAGCCCTGAGAACATGCACTTAGGAACAGCTTTCTCTATCAGTGCTTCAGGAGCTAACAGAAAAATTCTCATGTATGAACGAGCTACAACAATTTTTTTATTGGATTTTTTTAAAACTCGGAAAGATTTATCCTTTCACTGAACACACTTTGTTATCCAATTTTGATTTTCCTAGATTTAAGGGTTTGCAGAAAGCGTTTGGATGACTTTGATACTCTTCTTGGTTTACCCTTTCAATAAACCAACTTGATACCCAAAGTATGAAACTCCTAAATTTAATTGTGGTCACACAGGAAAAGTTTGAATTTTTACGTTTTACTTTGTTTGGCACTATAGACATGGAGGAAATACAGCTAAACATCAAACATGTATTTGGCTTGCTGCTTGAAACTTGACATACACAATCAGTTCTTAGTGCTCACTCTGTTGATTGTTTTTGGTTTATTTACTACTATGAAAAAGCATGCAATAACAGCTTTTACTATCTCACCTTAGTAACTAGCAAATAACTCACAATGTACTGAAAATGCTGCAACAAATTTTTTTCATTGGAATACTTTTATACTCAGCAGGGTTCAAAATTTCACTAAACCCACTTATAGCCCAAGTTTTGGATGTCTAGGTTTAATAGTTTGCACACAGAAACAGGTTGAGGTTTCAGGTTTCACTTGGTTTGGCATTACAGAGATGGAAGCAAATAGAACTAAGAATTAAAGATGTTTTCTGTTATGTACTTGAAACTTCACACACACCATCAGTTCAAGGGTTCACTATTTGGTATTTTCATCATCAAAATAGCTCTAATCAAAGGCACTCAGGTACACCTTTCTCTAAGAGCGTTTTAGGAGCTTGGAGGAAAATTCACATGTACTGAAAGAGCTTTCATAAATTTTTCATTGAATTTTTTTATACTCAGATACATTCATCATTTCACTAAACACACTTTGTTCCTTAAGTTTAATTCTACAAGTTTCAAGTGTTTGCATACAGGAACAGTTTGGATTCTCTTGTTTTTTTTTTTTTTTTTTAGTTTTTCACCATACACGTGGAAGAAAATAGACCTGCAAATCAAACACTGTACGTTCTAGCTGCTGAATCTTGACATACCCAATAACTTCTCAGTGCTCACTTTGAGGTTTGTTTATTGTGTAAGTGCTTCAAAGCTAAAGCACACAGAAAGAGCTTTTACTAACATGCTTTAGGAGAAAGCAAGAAAATCCCAATGCAGTGAAAGAGCTGCAACAGTTTTTTTTGTTGAATTTCTTTGATACTCAGCAGGTTACACCCTTTCATAATCCCATTTTTTCCCCAAGTTTGGCACTTCTAGTTCCAAAGGTTTGCACACAAGAAGGGTTTGAATATTCAGGGTTCACTTTGTTTTCCACTATAGACATAGATGCAAATAGAACTTCAAATAAAACATGGTTGTTCATAAATAGTTGAATCCTCACACACACAATCAGTTTTATGTGGTCACTCTATGTTATTTTTTGGTCAAATAAGTTTTTTAAGAAGAGGCACACAGGAACACCTTTCTCTATAAACTCTTTCAGAGCTAGCAAAAAATATGCAATGCAATTAATGAGCTGAAACATTGTTTTCATTTGATTTCATTGATACTCAGCAGGATGCATCTTTTCATGAAACACATGTTGTTCTCCCATTTTGGTTCTTCTAGGTTCAATGGTGTGAAGAAATAAACAGTTTGAATTTTCAGGTTTTACTTCATTTTACTCTATACAGGTGGTTGAAAATAGAGCCTCAAATCAAACACAGTTTTTGGTAGATGCCTAAAACTTGACAACACAATCATTTTTCACTTGTCACTCTGTGGTTTTTCCTGGTGAAAGTACTTCTAAGCAAAGCAAGCAGGAACAGCTTTTACTAAGTTGCTTAAGGAGCTAGCAGGAGAATCCTAATATATGGAAAGAGCTGCAACAATTTTTAGTTTGTATTTTTGATACGTGGCTGGGATCACTCTTTCAATAAACACACTTTGTCCCTCATGTATGCAACTCCTAGTTTCAATGTTTTGTAAAGAGGAATACTTTGAATTTTCTGGTTTCACTTTGTTTTGCACTGAAGCTACAAATCAAACACGGTTTGTGCTAGATGCTTGAAACTTCACTCACACAATCAGTTTTCAGTAGTCACTCTGTGATTTGTTCCAGGTTGAAAAATTTCTTTCTTTCTTTCTTATTAGTTGAAAAATTTCTAAGAAGAAGCACTCATGAACAGCTTAGACTTACTAACTTTAGGAACTAGCAGGAGAATCACAATTTACTGAAAAAGCTACAACAATTTTTTTTCTTAGAGTTATTTGATACTCTGAAGTGCTCCCCCTTAAACTAACAATATTGAAGCCCAAGTTTTGGGCTCCTAAGTTCAATGATTTACACACAGCAAAAGTTTGAATTTTCTGGTTTCCTTTTTTTTCCCCCACAATTGAGATGGATAAAAAGAGAGCTACAAATCAAACATGGATTGTGCTATATGCTTGAAACCTCACACCCACAATCAGTTCTAAGTGTTCACACTGTGGTTTTTTCCCTGATCAAAATAGTGCTAAGCTCAGGCACAGATTTCTCTATCAATGCTTCAGGAGCTAGCAGGAAAATTCCCATTTATGAATGAGCAGCAGCAATTTTTTATTGGATTTCTTTTATACTCAGAAGGATTTATCCTTTCACTGAACACACTTTGTTCTCCAATTTTATGTGTGAAATCTGTGATGTTTTAAGCTACTATCAGAAACCATCTTTGACTTTGAGCTTTATTTCTATCCATCTCTGCAGTGCCAAATAAATGTTCAATCATTTGAAGAAAGAAAAGTTTGAATTTTCTGGTTTCACTTCATTCTGCATTATAAAGGTGTTTGAAAATAGACCTTCAAAGCAAACACTGTTTTAGTTAGCTTCTTAAAACTTGATACACAATAAGATTTCAGTGGACACTCTGTGGTTTCTACTGGTTGAAGTACTTTGAATCAGAAGCAAGCAGGTTCAGCTTTTACTATGTTCCTTTAAGATTTAGCAATAGAATGCTAATATACTGAAAGAACTGCACCATTTATTTATTGAATTACTTTGATACTTGTGAGGGTTCACCTGTTCAATTAGTCAACTTGATACTCCATGTTTGGAACTACTAGCACACAATAAAAGTTTGAATTTTCAGGTTTTACTTATTTGGCATTATAGACATAGATGGAAATACAGCTATACATCAAACACGTTTTGGCTACCTGCTTGAAACTTGACATGCACAATAATTTCTCAGTGCTCAATCTGTGGTTTGTTCCCAGTTGATATGCTATTGTGTAAAGACATGTAGTAACAGATTTTACTATCTCACCTTAGTAGCTAGCAGGAGATTTAAAATCTACTGCTAATCCTGCAACAATTTTTTTCATTGGATTTCTTTGCAGAGTTCAAACTTTCACTCAACTCATTTGCAGCCCAAATTTGAGAATCCTAGCTTTAACGGTTTGCACACAGGAACAGTTTGAGGTTTCAGGATTCACTTTACTTGGCACTACAGAGATGGTTGGAAATGGAGCTAAAATTCAAAGATGGTTTCAGCTAGGTGCTTGAAACTTAATAAACAGCATCAGTTATAAGGGTTTACTATATTGTATTTTCATCTTCAAAAAAGCTCTAATCAAAGGCACCCAGGAACTGCTTTCTCTAAGAGCATTTTAGGAGATAAGAGGAAAATTCACATGTACTGAAAGGGTTTTAATAATTTTTTTGTATTTTTTTTTGATACTTCAAAAAAAAGATGCTGAAATCTTGACATACACAATGACATCACAGTGCTCAGTTTGTGGGTTTTTCCTTGTGTAAGTAATTCAAAGGTGAAGCATGCAGAAACAACTTTTACTAACTCACTTTAGGTGATAGCAAGAGAATCACAAAGTACTGAAAGAGCTGCAACAATTTTTTTGGATGGATTTCTTTATACTTGGCAGGGTTCATCTTTTCAATAAACCCACTTTGTTTCCCATGTTTGTCACTTTTAGGCTCAACAATGTGCACACAAGGACTATTTGAATTTTCATGTTTCACTTTGTTTTGCACTATTGACATGGATGCAAATAGAAATTAAGAACAAACATTGCTTTTGCTAAATGCTTGAAACTTCACACACACAATCAGATTTATGTGGTCACTTTATTGTTTTTTCAGGTCAGAGAAGTTTTACAAAGAGGCACACAGGAAGAGCTTTCTCTATCAGCTCTTTCAGAGCTAGCAGAAATATCCAAATCTATTAATATGCTGAAACATTTTTTTCAATTGAGTTCATTGATACTTAGTACGATGCGTCTTTTCATGAAACAAATGTTGTTTTCTCATTTTGTTTCTTCTAAGATTAACTGTGTAGAGAAAGGGACAGTTTGAATTTTCAGGTTTCACTTCATTTTACTCTATACAGGTGGATGAATATAGAACCTCAAATAAACACGATCTCTGGTAGAAGCTTAAAACGTGACATACACAATCAGTTTTCACTTGTCACTTTGTGGTTTTTCCTGGTGGAAGTATTTCTAAGCAAAAACAAGCAAGAACAGCTTTACTAAGTTGCTTTAGCAGCTAGCAGAATAATACTAATATACTGAAAGAGCTGCAACAATTTTTAGGTTGGACTTTTGGTATGTGGCTCATTCACCCTTTCACTAAACCCACTTTGTACCCCAAGTCTAGGACTACAAAGTTTAATTGTTTGAACAGAAGAACACTTTGAATTTCTGGTTTCACTTGGTATTGAACTACAGGGATGAATGAAAATACAGCTTCAAATCAAACGTGTTTTTTGCTAGATGCTTGAAACTTCACTCACACAATCAATTATCCGTGTTCACTCTGTGATTTGTTACACGTTGAAGAATTTCTAAGCATAAGCACATAGGAACAGCTCAGAGTTACTAAATTTAGGAGCTACCAGGAGAATCACAATATACTGAAAAAGCTAAAAAAATACTTTTCTTAGAATTATTTGATGCTCAGAAGTGTACCCCCTTTCCTAAAAACACTGAAACCCAAGTTGTGGACTCCTAAGTTCAATGGTTTGAACTAAGGAATAGTTTGAAATGTCAGGTTTTACTTCGTTTTGCACTATATGAATGAATGAATATACAGCTGAAAATCAAACAAGGTTAACCTAGATGCTTGAAACTTTACACACAGGACTAGTTCTAAATGTTCACTCTATGGTTAGTTCCTGGTAAAACTAGCTCTAAGCCGAGGTATGCTGGAAATGCTTCCTCTCTTAGCACTTTTTCAGTTATCAAGAAATTTTGCATGGACTGAAAGAGCTGCAAAATTTTGTTCATTGTATTTCTTTTATACTCCACAAGATTTATTCTTTCACTAAACACACTTTGTTATTCAAGTGTTGTTTTTCTAGATTCAAGTGTTTGCAGAGAGCAATAGTATAAAATTTCCGGTTTCAGTTCATTTGGCACTATACATGTGGATGAAAATAGAACTTCAAATGAAAAGTGGTTGTGCTAACTTCTTGAAAATTGAGATACACAATCAATTCTCAGTGCTCACTCTGTGGTTTGTTCCTGGTTGTAGTAATTCTAAGCAGAAGCCCACAAAAGCATCTTTTACTAACTCGCATTAAGAGCCAGCATGGGAATCCTAATGTACTGAATGATCTGTAATTTTTTTTATTGTAATACTTTGATACTCAGTAGGGTTCACCCTTTCCCTAAAAACACTTTGTACCCCATGTTTTATACTCCTATGTTAAGAGTTAGCAAACAGGAACCATTTGAATTTTTAGGTTTCACTTTGTATTGCACTATAGAAATGGATAAAATTATAGCTACAAATCAAATATGGCTTGCACTAGATGATGGAAATTTCACACACACAATCACTTCTCAGTGTTCACACTGTTATTTATTCTAGGTCACGTAGCTCTAAGCAGAAGCATTCAGGAACAACTTTTACTAACTTGCTTTAGGAGCCAGAAGGAGAATCCCAATGTACTGAAAGAGCTGCCAAATTTTTTTCATTGGATTTTTTTTATCCTTGGTTGCAGTCAGCCTTTCACTATACCCTCTTTGTACACCAATATTGTACTCATTGGTTCAATGATTCACACACAGGAACAGTTTGAATTTTCAGATTTTACTTGGTTTTGAATATATAGATTCGTGGAAAGAGAGCTCCAAATCAACACCATTTGTGCGAGGTTCTTGAAACTTCATGCAAACAGTATGTTCTAATTATTTACTCTGTGGTTTGTTCCTGCTCAAAGTAGTTCTAAGCAGAAGCATGCAGGAGCTGCTTTGTCTATCAGTACTTTAGAATCTGGCAGGAAAATTCCCTCAGACTGAAGAGCAGTAATATTTTTTTCATTGCATTTTGTTGATACTCAGCAGGATTTATCCATTCAAAAAACAAATTTTTTAAAAAGTTTTTTTTTCCTAAACTCAAGCATTTGCAGACAAGAACAGTTTGAATTTTCAGGTTGAATTTTGCACTATATATGTGGATTAAAATGAAACTCAAATCAAGCATGGTTTGTGCTACCTGCTTGAAACTTGACATACACAATCAGTTCTTGTTGCTAACTCTGTAATTTATTCTTGGTTTAAGTTGTTCTAATTAAAAGCACACAGAAACAGCTTTTGCTAACTCACATTAGATTCTAGCAGGACAATGCCAATTTACTGATAGAGCCAAAAGCAAAAGTTTTTAAAATTCTTCAATACTTGCTAGGGTTCACACTTTCACTAAACCAAATCTGTACCCCAATTTTGGGACTCCTATGTTCAAGACTTTGCACACAGGAACACTTTCAAATTTTATGTTTCAATTTGTTTTGCATTATCAAGATGGATTAAAGTAGATCTACAAAACAACCTCAGTTTGTGCTAGCTGTTTGAAAAATGACATACAGTTAATCGCAGTGCTTACACTTGGTGTCTTCTTGGGTCCAGTAATTCTAACCAGAAGAGAAGGAACATATTCTATTAACTATCTAAAAAACAGTCACCAGACACCCAATATACTGAAAGAGCTGAAAATTATTTTCGTGGGATTCATTTAATAAAAGGCAGAGTTCACCCTTTATCTATACCCACATTTTACCCCATGTTTGGGACTCCTATGTTCAATGGTTTTCACACAGGAAGAGTTTAAATTTTTAATTTTTGCTTGGTTTTGTACTATAAAGATGGATGTAAATAGAGAAACATATCAAACACAGTGTGTGTAAGATGCTTGAAACTTCACAGGCACAATCAGTTTTTAGTGTTCACTCTGTGTTTTCTTTCCTGGTCAAATTAGCTCTAAGCAGAGGCACGATAGAAAACTTTTCACTATCAGCCCTTTCCAGCTATTAGGGAAATTCCTGTGGACTAAAAGATGTGCAAATGTTTTTTGTTGTTGAATTTCTGTGGTACTTATGAGGATAAGTCTTTAATAACCACATTTTGTTTCCCAAGTTGGGTTCTTCTAGGTTCAAGGGTTTTGAGACAGGATCACTTTGAAATTTCAGTTTTCACTTTATTTTTCAATGAACAGGTGGATGAAAATAGAGCTGCATACCAAACACAGTTTGAGCTTCCTGCTTGTACCCTCACATACACAATCAGTTCTCAGTGTTCACTCTGTGGTTTTTCCCTGGTTGAAGTACTTTTTAGCAAAAGCAAGCAGGAACACATTTTACTCTCTCCCATTAGGAGCTAGCAGGATAATCCCAATATAATGAAAATAGTCAACAATTTTTTAATTGGATGTTGTTGATACTCAGAAGTATTCACCCTTTCACTAAATGTATTTTGTAACTTAATTTTAGGATTACTAGTTTTAATAGTTTGAAAACAGGAAATGTATGAATTTTCATGTTTCACTTTGTTGTGCACTATATCGATGGATGGAAATACAGCTACAAATCCAAAACAGTTTGTGATAGATGCTTGAAACTTCAAACACACAATCACTTCTAAATGTTCACTCTGTGGTTTGTTCCTGGTCAAAATAGCTCTAAGCAGAAGCATGCTGGAAATGCTTTCTTTCTCAGTGTTTTAGCAGATAGCAGGGAATTTACCATGGCTGAAAGAGCTAGATTTTTTTTTCCATTGGATTTTTCTCATACTCAGCAATGATTCATTATTTAACTATACACACTTTTTTCCAAGTGTTGTTTTCCTAGATTCAAGGTTTCACTGGCAAAAATAGTTTGAATTTTCATGTTTTACTTCATTTTTCACTATGCATGTGGATTAAAATAGATATGAAAATTAAACACAATTTGGGCTAACTGCATAAAACTTTATATACACAATAAATTCTCACAGCTCAGTTTGTGGTTTGATCCCAGTTGAAGTACTTCTCAGCAGAAACATGCAAAAAAAGTTTTTACTAACTCTCTCTAACAGCTAGCAGGAAAATCCCCATATTCTGAAAAAGCTGCAACAGTGTTTCTTTGGTTTTCTTTGATACTTGGCATGGTCCACACTTTCACTAAACCCACTTTGAAACCCAAGTTTGGGACGCCTAGGTTCAAGAGTTTGCATACAGGGAACTTTTGAATTTCAATGTTTCACTCTGTTTGGCACTATAGAGATGAAGAGAAACACAGCTAAAAATAAAACTCGGTTTTTCCTAGATGCTGGAAACCTCACACACACAATTATTTCTCATTGTTCACTCTGTGGTTTGTTTCAGGTCAAAGTAGCTTTAAGCAGAAACATGCAGGAATAATTTACCTATCTTGCTTTAGGTGGTAGCAGGGGAATACCAATGTAGTGAAAGAGATGCGATAATTTTTTTCATTGGATTGCTTTGATATTCATCTAGGTTAATTCTTTAACTATACCCATTTTTTACCCCAGTTTTGGGACTCCTAGTTTCAAAGTTTAACACACAGAAGCAGATTGTAATTACAGATTTTACTTTTTTTCGCACTATAGAGATGGATGGAAAGAGAGCTACAATCAAATACAGTTGGGCTAGGAACTTGAAACTTCAAGCACAAAATAAGATCTAATTGTTCACTCTGTGTTTTGTTCTTGGTCAAAGTAGCTCTAAGCATAGGCAAGCAGGAACTACATCAGCACTTTAGGAACTAGCAGGAAAATTCTCATGGACTGAATTTCTTCAATGCATTTTTGATACTCAGCAGGATTTATCCTGTCACTCAGCACACTTAGTACACCCAAGTTTTGTTTTACTATATTCAAGGGATTGCAGACAGGAACCGTTTGAAATTTCAGGTTTGAATTCATTTTGCAGTATACAGGTGAATGAAAATAGAGCTGCAAATCAACCAAGGTTTGTGCTATTTTCTTAAAACGTGACATGCCCAATTATTTCTCAGTACTCACTCTGTGGTTTGTTACTATTTGAAGTAATTCTAAGAAGAAGCACAGAAAAACAGCTTTTTCCTAACTCTCATTAAGAACTAGCAAGAGAATCCCAATGTACTGAATGATCTCTAACTCTTTTTTTTTTTTTTTTGTTTGATTACTTTGATACTCAGGAGGGTTCACCCTTTCCCTAAATCCACTTTGTCACCAATGTTTGGGACTCATAGCTTCAAGAGATTGCACATATTTACCATTTGAATTTCCAGGTTTCTCTTTGTTTTGCTCTAAAAAGATGGATACCAATCCAGCTACAAATCAAATATGCTTTTGTGCTAGATGCTGGAAACTTCACACAAAAATCACTACTCAGTGTTCACTCTGTGGTTAGTTCTAGGTCAAAGTATCTCTAAACAGAAGCATGCAGGACCAGCTTTTACTAACTTTTATTAGGAGCTAGCAGTGGAATCTCAATGTATTGAAAGTACTGCCATAATTTTGTCATTGGATTATTTTGATATTTGGCTGCATTCAGCCTTTCACTATACCCACATTGTACCCTACGTTTGGTACTCCTTGGTTCAATGGTTTGCACACAGGAATTGTTTGAATTTTCAGGTTTCACTTTGTTTTGCACTATAGAGATGGATGGAAAGAGAGCTACAAATCAAAACAATTTTTGCCAGGTTCTTGAATCTTCATGCAAACAGTATGTTCTATGTATGTATTTACTCTGTGGTTTGTTCCTGCTCGAAGTAGTTCTAAGCAGAGGCATTCAGGAGCTGCTTTTTCTTTCAGCACTTTAGGAGCTAGCAGGAAAATTTCCACGAACTGAAAGAGCAGCAACAATGTATTCATTTCATTTCATTAATATTCAGAAGGATTTATTCTTTCATTAAACACACTTTGTTCTTCAAGTTTTGTTTTCCTAAACTCAAGGATTTGCAAAGAGGAACAGTTTGAATTTCAGGTTTGAATTTGTTTTGCACTCTGCAGATGGATTAGAATGGAACTCAATTCAAACATGGTTTTTGCTATGTGCTTGAATCTTGACATACCCTGTCAGTTCTATTTGCTAACTCTGTGGTTTGTTCTTGGTTGAAGTTGTTCTAAGAAAAAGCACACAGAAACAGATTTTCATAACTCACTTTAGATGCTATCAAGACAATGCCAATTTACTGATGGAGCCAAAAAAATTTTGTCATTGGATTACTTTGATTCTTGCTAGGTTTCACACTTTCACTAAACCAAATGTTTTTGCCAATTTGGAACACCTAGATTCAAGGGATGGAAGACAGGAAAAGTTTGAAATTTTAGGTTGCAATTTGTTTTGCATTATAGAGATGGATGGAAGTAGAGGTACAAATCAAACATGATTTGTGCTAGCTGATTGAAACTTGACATACACAGTAAGTTCTCAGTGCTCACTCTGTTGTCTCTTCTTGGCTGAAGTATTTCTAAGCAGCAACACACAGGAACAACTTCTAGTAAGTCACTTAGAAGCTGGCACAAGAATCCCAATATACTGAAATAGCTGAAATAATTTTTTCATTGAATATCTTTAAAACTAGGCAGGGTTGAACCATTGACTATACCCACATTGTACCCCATGTTTGGGACTCCTAGGTTGAATGGTTTTCCCACAGTAAGAGTTTGAATTTCAGTTTTCACTGTGTTTTCTAGTATAAAGATGGATGGAAATAGAGCAACAAATCAAACGTGGCTTGGGTTAGATGCTTGAAACTTCACAGACATATCATTTTTAAGTGTTTACTCTGTTTTTTTCTTCATGGACAAAGTAGCTCTAATCAGATGCATGTTTGACCACCTTTCATATCAGTGCTTTCACAGCTAGTAGGGAGATTCCAATGAACTGAAAGAGCTGCAAAAATTTTTTGTTGGATTTTATTGGTACTTGTCAGGATAAGTAATTTCACTAACCACAATTTGTTCTTCAAATTTGGTTCGAGGGTTTTGATACAGGAACACTTTCAATTTTCATGTTTTACTTCATTTTGCACTGAACATGTGGATGAAATTAGAGCTGAAAATCCAAACACAGTTTTTGATACCTGCTTGTAACTTGACATAAACAATCAGTTCTCAGTGCTCACTCTGTGGATTTTTCCTGGTTTAAGTATTTCGTTACAGAAGCACACAGAGACAGCTTTTACTAACTCATCTTAGGAGCTAGCATGAGAATCCCAAAGTACAGAAATTGCTACAGAAAATTTTTAAATTGGATTTTATTGATATTCAGCAGGGTTCACCCTTTCTCTTAACTCACTTTGAACCTTAATTTTGGGATTCCTTGGTTCCACAGTTTGAAAACAAGAAATGTATGAACTTTCAGGTTTCACTTTGTTTTGCACTACATGAATGGATGAAAACAGAGCTACAACTCAAACAATGTTGTGCTAGATATTTTAATCTTCACACAAACAATCAGTTCTAAATTTTCCCTCTGTGGTTTGTTCCTGGTCAATGTAGCTCTACGTAGAGGCATGCTGGATATGCTTCCTCTCACAGTGCTTTACCAGTTAGCAGGAAATTTCACAATGACTGAAATAATTGCAAAATGTTGTTCATTGAATATCTTTGATACTCAGCAGCATTCATTCCTTCACTAAACACACTTTGTTTTTTAAGTGTTCTTTCCCTAGATATTAGGGTTTGTAGACAGGAATAGTTTGATTTTCCAGGTTTGAATTCATTTTACACTATATAGTTGGGAAAAAAAAACAGCTGTAAATCAGAAATAGTCTGGGCCACTTGCTTGAAATTTGACACCACCATCAGTACTCAGTGATCATTCTGTGGTTTGCTCCTGTTGAAAGTACTTTCAAGCAGAAGGAGGCAAAAACCGCTTTTACTAGCTCTCATTAAGTGCTAGCAGGAGAATCCAAATGTACTGAAAGAATTGCAACAATATTATGGTGGATTTCATTGATAAGGGGCCTGTTCATCCTTTTCCTAAATACCCTTTGAACCCAATGTTTGGGACTCCTACGCTTTGAGTTTGCAAACAGGAACCATTTGAATTTTAATGTTTCAGTTTTTATGGCCTTATAGAGATGGATAAACATACAGCTACAAATCAAGCATGGCTTGCACTAGATGCCTGAAATTCCAAACACACAATCACTTCTCAGTGTTCACTCTGTGGTTTGTTGTAAGTCAAGTAACTCTAAGCAGAAGCATGCAGGAACAGTTATTACTAACTTGCTGTAGGAGCTAGAAAATGAATTCTAATATACTGGAAGTGCTGCCACAATTTTTTCCTTGGATTATTTTTGATACTTGGCTGTGGTCTGCCTTTCTCTATACCCACTGTATCCACCAAGTATTGCATTCCTTAGTTCAACGGTTTGCACACAGAAACAGTTTGAATTTTCAGGTTTCACTCCATTTTGAACTATAGAGTTGGGTTGAAAGAGAGCTACAAATCAAACACTGCTGTGTTTGGTTCTTGATTCTTCATGCACACAATATGTTCTAAATATTTACTTTGTGGATTGTTCCTGCACAAAGTAGTTGTAAACAGAGGCATTCAGGAGCTGCTTTGTCTATCAGAATTTTAGGAATAGGCAAGATTATTTCCACAGAAAGTGCAGCAACAATTTTTCATTGCTTTTCATTGACACTCAGAAGGATTCATCCTTTCAGTAAACAAAATTTGTTCTTCAAGTTTTGTTTTGCTAAACTCAAGTATTTGCATACAAGAACAGTTTGAATTTTCAGGTTGAATTCATTTTTCACTATACTGGTGGATTATAATGGAACTTAAATCAAACATGGTTTGTTATACCTGCTGCAAAAATTACATACACAATCAGTTCTCATTCTTAACTCTTTGTTTTTTTTTTTTTATTTTTTAACTGGATCTAAGCCAAAGCACACAGAAACAGCTTTTTCTTACTCAAATTAGATGCTAGCAGGACAATGCCAATTTACTGATGGTGGAGAAAAAAAATTCATTGTAATTCTTTGATACTTGCTAGGGTTCACAAATTCACTAATCCAAATTTGTACCCCAATTTGGGGACTCATAGTTTTAAGTTTGAATTTTCCTGTTTCAATTTTTTTTGCATCATAGAGATGGATGAAAGTAGAGTTACAAATCAAAGATGGTTTGTGCTAGCTGTTTGAAACTTGACATACAGAGTAAGTTCTCAGTGCCCACTCAGTGCTTTCTTTTTGTGTGAAATACTTCTAAGCAGAAGCACACAGGAAAACCTTTTATTAAGTCACTTAGGAGCCTGCATGGGAAACCAAATATATTAAAAGAGCTAAAAAAATATTTTTTTAAATTGTATTTCTTTGATACAAGGCAGGGTTAACAATTTACCTACACCCACATTGGGCCTCATGTTTGGGACTCTTAGATTGAATGGTTTACCCACAGGAAGGGTTTGAATTTTCAGTTATCATTTTGTTTTGCACTATAAAGATGGACCGAATAGAGAAACAAAACAATCATGGTTTTTGCTAGACACATGAAACTTCACAGACACAATCAGTTTTAAATGTTCACTCTGTATTTTTTTCATGGTCAAAGTAGCTTTAAGCAAAGGCATGCTGGAACACCTTTCACTATCAGTGCTTTCACAGCTAGTAAGGAAATTCCCATGGAATAAAAGAGCTGCAATATTTGTTTGTTGCTGGAATTCTTTGGTAATTCACAAAATAACAACTTTCACTAATCACATTTTGTTCTACATATTTGGTTCTCTTAGGTTCAAGGGTTTTCAAGAACCCTTTTAATTTTCAGGTTTTACTTTTTGCACTGAACATGTGGAGAAAAAAGAGCTACAATCCAAAAACAGTTTGTGCTACCTTCTTGTAACTTGACATACACAATCAATTCCTAGTGCTTACTCTGTGGATAGTTCCTGGTTGAAATATTTTTAAAAAATCAAACAGAAACAGCTTATACTAATTGAATTAGGAGCTAGCAAGAGAATCCCAATATACTGAAAGAGCTGCAACAATTTTTTAATTGGATTTTATTGATACTCGGCAGGGTTCACCCTTTCACTCAAATCACTTTGTACCTTATTTTGGAATTTCTAAGTTCAATTGTTTGAATACACCAAATGTATGAAATTTCAGGTTTCACTTTGTTTTGCAATATATGGATGAATACTAATAGAGCCAAAAATTCGAACAAGGTTGTGCTAGATTCTTGAAACTTCACACACACTATCAGTTTTAAATATTCACTATGTTTTTTGTTCCTGATCAAAGTATCTATAAGCAGAGTCATTCTGGAAATGCTTTTTCTCTCAGTGCTTTAGCAGTGAGTAGGAAATTTCACACAGACTGAAAGAGCTGCAAAAATTTGTTTATTGTATTTCTTTGACACTCTGCCGGATTCATTCTTTCACTAAATACACTTTGTTCTTCAAGTGTTGTTTTCCTAGTTTCAAGTGTTTGCAGACAGCAATAGTATGAATTTTCAGGTTTCACTTTATTTTGCACTATACATGTGGATGAAAATAGAACTGCGAATCAAACATGGTTGGGCTACTTGCTTGAAAATTGACATATACAATCAGTTGTTAGTGCACTCTTTCTGCTTTGTTCCTGTTTGAAGTACTTTTAAGCAGAAGTCCACAAAACTGTCTTTTAATAACACACATTAAAATCTAGCATGAGAATCCCAAAGTACTGAAAGATCTGTAACAATTTTTCCATTGGATTTCTTTGATACAAGGCAGGGTTCACCCTTTCCCTAAATAATTTTTTTACCCTATGTTTAGGACACCTATATTTAGAGTTTGCAAACAGGAACCATTTGAATTATCAGGTTTCACTTTGTTTGGCAATATAGAGATGGATAAAAATCCACCTATAAATCAAACACGGATTGCACTAAATGCTGGAAATTTCACACAAACAATCACTTCTCAGTGTTCACTCTGTGATTTGTTCTAGGTCAAGCAGCTCTAAGCAGAAGCATACAAGAACAGCTTTTAGTAACTTGCTTTAGAAACTAGAGAGAGAATCCCTATGAACTGAAAAAGCTGCCACAATTTTTTTATTAGATTTATTTTGATACTTGGCTGCAATCAGTCTTTCACTATACACACTTCGTACACCAGGTTTTGTACTCCTTGATTAAATTGTTTTCACACTGGAAAAGTTTGAATTCTCAGGTTTCACTTTGTTTTGCACCATAGAAGTGGATGGAAAAAGAGCTAAAAGTCAAACACCATTTGTGCAAGGTTCTTGAATCTTCATGCAAACAGTGTGTTCTTTTTGCTCAAAGTAGTTCAAAGCAGAGGCATTCAGGAGCTGCTTTGTCTATCAGCACTTTAGGAGCTAGCAGGAAATTTTCCATGAACTGAAAGAGCAGTAACAATGTATTCATCACATTTCATTGAAACTCAGCAGGATTTATGCTTTCACTACACACACTTTGTTGTTCAAGTTTTGTTTTTCTAAACTCAAGAATTTGCAGACAGGAACAGTTTGAATTCTCAGGTTTGAATTTGTTTTGCACTAAACAGGTGGATTAAAATGGAACTCAAATCAAACATGGTTTCTGCTACCTGCTTGAAACTTGACATATACATTCAGTTCTCATTGCTAATTCTGTGGTTTGTTTTTGATTGCAGTGATTCTAAGCAAAAGCACCCAGAAACAATTTTTTAACAAGCTTTAGATGCTAGGAGAACAATGCCAATTTACTGATGGAGCTGAAATTTTTTTTATTGAATTATTTTGATTCTTACTAGGCTTCCCACTTTCACCAAACCAAATTTGTACCCCAATCTTTGCATTCATAGGTTCAAGGGTTTGCACACAGAAACAGTTTGAATTTTTATATTTCAAGTTGCTTTGCATTATAGAGATGGATGGAAGTAAAGCTACAAATCAAATAGAGTTTGTGCTAGCTGTTTGAAATGTGGCATACAGTAAGTTCTCAGTCCTCACTCTGTGCTTTCTTTTTGGGTGAAATGTTTCTAAAGTGCAGCACACAGGAACATCTCTAGTAAGTCACTTAGGAGCTTGAACCAGAAACACAATATACAGAAATAGGTGAAAACATTTTTCATTAAATTTCTTTGATACTAGGCAGGGTTAACTCTTTACATATACCCATATAGTACCCCATGTTTGGGACTCCTAGTTTGAATGGTTTGCCCACAGAAAGAGTTTGAATTTTCAGTTTTCAATTTGTTTTGTAGTATAAAGATAGACAGAAATAGGGCAAAAAAACCAAACATGGTTTTTGCTAGATGCTTGAAACTTCACAGACAAAATAAGTTTTGAGTGTTCACTTGGGGTTTTTATGGTATAGGTATCTCTAAGCAGAGGCACGCTGGAACACCTTTTACTATCAGTGCTTTCAAAGCTAATAGGGAAATTTCCATTGAGTGAAAGAGCTGCAAAATTTTTTGTGGATTTCTTTGGTACTTGGCAGGATAAGTTTTTTCATTAACCACACTTTGTCCTCCAAATTTGGTTCTTTTAGGTTCAAAGGTTTTCAGACTGGAACCCTTTGAATTTTCAGCTTTTACTTCATTTTCCACTGAGTAGGTGGATAAATATAGAGCTGAATACTAAATGCAGTTTGTGCTACCTGCTTGTAACTTGACATTAACATTCAGTTTTCAGTGCTCACTCTGTGGATTGTTTCTGGAGGAAGTATTTCTAGGCAGAAGCAAGCAGGAACAGGTTTCACTAACTTGATATATGAACTAGAATAAGAATCCCAATGTACTGAAAGAGCAGCAACAATTTTTTAATTTGATTTTATTGATCCTCAGCGGGGTTCACATTTTCACTAAACTCACATTGTACCTTAAGATTTGCATTCTTAGTTTAAATGGTTTGAACACGAGAAATGTATGAATTTTCAGGTTTTACTGTAATTTTTAGCAATAGAGCTACAAATCAAAAAAGGTTGTGCTAGATGCTTGAAACTTCACACACAGAATCACTTCTATATGTTGACTCTGTGGTTTGTTCATGGTCAACGTAGCTCTAAGCAGAGATATACTGGAAATGCTTCCTCTCTCAGTGTTTTAGCCACTGGCAGAGAATTTCACATGGACTGAAAAAGCTGCAAACTTTTGTTCACTGGATTTTTTAATACTCTCCAGGATTCATTATTTCACTAAACACATGTTGTTCTCCAAGTGTTGTTTTCCTAGATTCAAGTGTTTGCAAACAGGAATAGTATGAATTTTCAGGTTTCACTTCATTTTGCACTATACATATGGATGAAAATAGAACTGCAAGTCAAACACCGTTAGGTTAACTGCTTGAAAATTGACATACACAATTAGTTCTCAGTGCTCACTCTGTGTTATTGTTCCTTTTTGAAGTACTCCTAAGCAGAAGAATGCAAAAACAGCTTTTACTAACTCTCATTAAGAGCTAGCGGGAGAATGCCAATATACCGAAATATCTCCAACAATTTTTTTTTCATTCGATTTTTTTGATATATGACAGGGTTCAGACTTTCCCTAAATACTTGTTGTACCCCATGGTTGGGATTCCTAGGTTGAACGGTTTGCCCAAAGGAAAAGTTTGAATTTTTAGTTTTCACTTTGTTTTGTAGTATAAAGATGGACGGAAATAGGGCAACAAATCAAGCACGGTTTGTGTTAATTGCTTGAAACTTCACAGACAAAATCAGTTTTAAGTGTTTACTCTTAAAAGTGTTATTTTTTTATGGTCCAATAGCTCTTACCAGAAACACGCTTGAACACCTTTCACTATCAGTGTTTTCAAAGCTATTAGGGAAATTCCTGTGGACTGAAAGAGTTGCAAATATTTTTTGTTGGCTTTCATTGGTACTTGGCTGCTGAGAGCCATAGCCAAGTAGGAATGATGCATGGCATTTTGGGGTTGAAAGTTGACCCTGCTCAGGGATTAGGGTGGCTCAGGGTTTAGGGTGGATCCTGCTGGGAATAGGGTGGCTCCAGGATTAGGGCATATCCTGCTGCCTCAGGCGCCTGCACTTTGGAGTTCTGAGGAGTTCTGGTGGGGGGGGGGGTTCTAAGAGAATTGGTGCACAGAGCCATGTAGAGGCAGTGTGTTCACAGGAAGTGTGGGTAGGGTGTTAGTGAGAGTTCGGAAATAAAAAGTTGCTGTTGGAATCTACAAGGCTTTGTGGTGGCTCGGTTATTTTGTGCCCAGCCAGACTGCGGCATTTGGTGGCCTGTACGGGAATATTTTGCTGCAGCTGGACTGCGGCACTTGGCAGGATAAATGTTTTCACTAACCACTGTTTATTCTCCAAATTTGGATCTTTTAGGTTCAAGGGTTTTCAGAAAGGAACCCTTTCAATTTTCAGGTTTTACTTTATTTTGCACTGAACTTATGGATGAAAGTAGAGCTGAAAACAAAACAGAGTTTGTGCTACCTGCTTGTAACTTGACCTGAGCAATCAGTTATTAGTGCTCACTCTGTGGATTGTTCCTGTCTAAAGTACTTCTAAGTAGAAGCACACAGAACAGCTTTTACTTACTCGCATTAGGAGACAGCATGAGAATCCCAATGTATTGAAGGGCTGCAAAATTTTTTAAATTGGATTTCATTGATACTTGGCAGGGTTCAACATTTCTCTAAATTCACTTTGTACCTTATGTTTGGGGTTCCTAGGTTCCACAGTTTGAACACAAGAAATGTATGAATTTTCATATTTCACTTTTTTTTGCAGTATACAGATGGATGGCAATAGAGCTACAAATCAAACACGGTTGTGCTAGATGCTTGAAATTACACACACACACAATCTGTTCTAAATTTTTTCTCTGTGGTTTGTTCCCAGTCACAATAGCTCTAAGCAGAGGCATGCTGGTAATTCTTCCTTTCTCAGTGTTTAGAAACTAGCAGGGAAATATGCATGGATTGAAAGAGCTGCAAAATTTTGTTCATTGAATTTCTTTGATACTGAGCAGCATTCATTCTTTCACTAAACACACTTTTTTTCTTGAAGAGATGTTTCCCTAGATTCAGGGTTTTCAGACATGAATAGTTTGAATTTTCAGGTTTGAATTCATTTTACACTGAACAGGTGGATAAAAATACAGCTGCAATTCAAATACGGTCTTGGCTACTTGTTGAAACTTGACATACACAATCCATTCTCAGTGCTCACTCTGTGGTTTGTTCCTGTTTGAAGTACTTCTAAGCAGAAGCATGCAAAAACGGCTTTTACTAATTTCTCATTAAGAATGAGCAGGAGAATTTCAATGTATTGAAAGTTATGCTACATTTTTTTTTGTTGGATCTTTGATAAGTGGCAGGGTTTACCCTTTACCAAAATACATGTTTGGGACTCCTAGGTTTAGAGTTTGCAAACAGGACCCATTTGAATTTTCAGGTTTCACTTTGTATGGCACTATAGAGATGGATAAAAATACAGATACAAATCAAACATGGCTTGCGCTAGATGCTGGAAATTTCACAAACACAATTACATCTCAGTGTTAACTCTGTGGTTTGTTGTATATCAAGTAACTCTAAGCAGAAGCATGCAGGAAGAGCTATTACTGACTTGCTTTAGGAGATAGAAGAAGAATCTCAATTTACTTAAAGAGCTGGCAGAATTTTTTCTTTGGATTTTTTGGATACTTGGCTGTGGTCTACCTTTCTGTATACCCACTTTGTCCACCAAAAGTATTGTCCTCCATGGTTCAATGGTTTGCACAAATAAACAGTTTGCATTTTCAGGTTTCACTTCATTTTGAACTATAGAGTTGGATTGAAAGAGATCTACAAATCAAACACGGTTGTGCTTGGTTCTTGAATCTTCATGCAGACAATATGTTGTAAATATTTAATCTGTGGATTGTTCCTGCATAAAGTAGTTTTAAACAGAGTCATGTAGGAGTTGCTTTGTCTATCAGCACTTTAGGAATAGGCAGGAAAATTTCAACAGGCAGAAGTGTAGCAACAATTTTTTTCATCGCTTTTCATTGATGCTCATCTGGATTCATCCTTTCACTAAACAAATTTTGTTCTTCAAGTTTTGTTTTTTCTAAACTCAAGGATTTGCACACAGGAACAGTTTAATTTTTCAGGTTGAATTCGTTTTGCACAATACACGTGGATTAAAGTGGAATTTAAATCAAACATGGTTTGTTCTACTTGCTTAAAACATGACATACACAATCAGTGGTCATTGCTAACTCTGTGGTTTGTTGTTCTTTGAAGTGGTTCAAAGCAAAAAAAAAAAAAAAAACTTATAAACAGCTTTTCCTTTTTTCCTTACTCACATTAGATGCTAGCACAACAATGCCAATTTAATGATGGTGCCAAAATTCTTTTTTCATTGTATTTGTCTGATATTTGCTAGGGTTCACACATTCATTAAACCAAGTTTATACACCAATTTTGGGACTCCTAGGTTCAAGGTATTGCAAACAAGAAGAGTTTGAATTTTCATGTTTCAATTTGTTTTGCATTTTTCAGATGGATGGATGTAGAGCTACAAATCAATCATGGTTTGTGCTAGCTGTATGAAACTTGACAAACACAGTAAGTTTCAGTGCTCACTCTGAGTTGTTTTTTTTTTTTTTTTTTTTTTCTTGGCTGTAGTATTTCTAAGCAGCAGCACACAGGAACATCTTATAATAAGTCACTTAGGTGCTGGCACCAGAAAAACAATATACTGAAATAACTGAAACAATTTTTTGTTTGATTTCTTTGATACTAGGCAGGGTTAACCCTTTCCCTATACCAACATTGTACCCCATGATTGGAACTCCTAGGTTGAATGGTTTGCCCACTGGAATACATTAAATTTTCAGTGTTCACTTTTTTTTGTAGTATAACGATGGACAGAAATAGAGCAACAAATCAAATACATTTGTGTAAGATGCTTTAATCTTCACAGAAACAATCAGTTTTAAGTGTTTACTCTGTGTTGTTTTTTCATAGTCCATGTAGGTCTAATCAGAGGCATGCTGGAACACCTTTCACTATGATTGCTTTCAAAGCTAGTAGTACTTCTATGCAGAAGCATGCAGAAACATGTTATATTAAATCACTTAGGAGCTGGCACCAGAAACCAAATGTACTAAAAATGTGAAACAATTTTTTTTTCGTTGGATTTCTTTTATACTATACATGGCTCACACTTTACCTACACCCACGTTGTGCCTCATGTTTGGGAGTCCTAGTTTGAACGGTTGGCCCACAGGAAGAGTTTTAATTTTCAGATTTCACTTTTTTTTTGTATTATAAAGATGGACTTAAATAGATCAACAAATCAATCATGGTTTGTGCTAGATGCTTGAAACTTCACAGTCACAATCAGTTTTAAATGTTCACTCTGTGTTATTTTTTTCATGGTCAAATTAGCTTTAAGCAGAGGCATGCTAGAACACCTTTCACTATCAGTACTTTCACAGCTTGTTGGGTAATTTCCATGGATTGAAATAGCTGCAATATTTTTTGTTGCTGTATTTCTTTGGTAATTCACGAAAATTTCACTAACCACACTTTGTTCTCCCAATTTGGTTATCCTAGTTTCAAGGGTTTTTCTGAGAGGAATCCTTTGAATTTTCAGGTTTTACTTCATTTTGCACTTATCAGGTGAATTAAAATAGAGCTGCAAACCAAGCACAGTTTGTGTGACCTGCTTATAACTTGACATACACAATCAGTTATCAGTGCTCACCTTGTGGATTGTTCCTTGTTGAAGGACTTCTACATAGAAGCACACAGGAACAGCTTTTACTTACTCGCATTAGGAGCTACAATGAGAATCCCAAATACTGAAATAGCTACAAAAGATTTTAAATTGGATTTTATTGGTATTCAGCAGTGCTCACCCTTTCTCTAAACTTACGTTGTACCTTAAGTTTGGGATTCCCAGGTTCAACAATTTGAACACAAGTAATGTATAAAATTTCAGGTTGCACTTTGTTTTGCACTATAGAGATGGATAGCAATAGAGCTACAAATAAAACAAGGTTATGTTAGATGCTTGAAACTTCACACACACAATCAGTTCTAAATGTTCACTTTGTGGTTTGTTCTGGTCAAATTAGATCTAAGCAGAGGCATGCTGGAAATGCTTCCTCTCTCAGTGCTTTAGAAGCTAGCAGGGAAACTCACATGGAGTGAAAGAGCTGCAAAATATTGTTCATGGATTTTTTTGATATTCAGCAGCATTCATTCTTTCACTAAACACACTTTTTTTCCAAGTGTTGTTTCCCTATATTCAAGTGTTTGCATAAGAATAGTTTGAATTTTCAGGTTTTAATTCATTTTACAATAAACAGGTGGATAAAAATAGAGCTGAAAATCAAACATGGTTTGGGCTACTTGTTTGAAACTTGACATACACAATCTGTTCTCAGTGATCACTGTGTGGTTTGTTTCTGTTTGAAGTACTTCTATGCAGAAGCACGCAAAAACAGTGTTCACTAACTCTCATTAAAAGCTAGCAGGAGAATCCCAATGTACTGAAAGTTATGCAACAATTTATTTGCTGGATTTCTTTGATAAGCATCAGGGTTCACATTTCCCTAAATACACTTTGTACCCCATGTTTAGGACTCTTAGTTTTAGAGTTTGCAGACAAGAACCATTTGAATTTTCAGGTTTCACTTTTTATGGGGCTATAGAGATGGATAAAAATACAGGTATAAATCAAACACGGCTTGCAATAGATGCTGGAAATTTTGCCACACTTCTCAGTGTTCACTCTATAGTTTGTTGTAGGTCAAGTAACTCTAAGCAGAAGCATGCAGGAACAGCTATTACTAACTTGCTCTAGGAGCTAGAAGGGGAATCCCAGTGTACTGAAATAGCTGCCACAATTTTTTTATTACATTTTTTTTTTTGAAACGTGGCTGCAGTCTGCCTTTCTTTATACCCACTTTGACCACCAAGTATTGTACTTCTTGGTTCAATGGTTTGCACACAGGAACAGTTTTAATTTTAAGGTTCAACCTCATTTTTAACTATAGAGTTGGATAAAAAAGAGCCACAAATCAAACACAGTTGTGCTAGGGTCTTGAATCTTCACACACTCAATATGTTCTAAATATTTACTCTGTGGTTTGTTCCTGTGCAAAGTAGTTCTAAACAGAGGCATGTAGGAGCTGCTTTGTCTATCAACACTTTAGGAATAGGAAGGAAAATTTCCACAGACAGAAGTGCAGCAACAATTTGTTCATTGCTTTTCATTGATACTCAGCAGGATTCATCTTTTCACTCAAAACACTTTGTTCTTCAAGTTTTGTTTTTCTAAACTCAAGGATTTGCAGACAAGGACAGTTTAAATTTTCAGGTTGAATTTGTTTTGCACTATACAGGTAGATTAAAATGTAATTCAAATAAAACTTGATTTGTTCTACCCACTTGAAACATGACATATACAATCAGTTCTCATTGCTAACTATGTGGTTTGTTCTTGTTTAAAGTGGTAATAAGGAAAATTACATAGAAACAACTTTTCATTTCTCACATTAGATGCTAGCAGGACAATGCCAATTTACATATGGTGCTGAAAAATTTTTTATTAGATTACTTTGATTCTTGCTAGTTTTCACACTTTCACTAAACCAAATTTGTACACCTATTTTGGAATTTCCTGGTTCAAGGGTTTGCACACAGGAACAGTTTGAATTTTTTTGTTTCAATTTTTTTTTTTTTTTTTTTTTTTTTGCATTATAGAGATGGGTGGAAGTAGAGCTACAAATACCTCATGGTTTGTGCTAGCTGTTTGAAACGTGATATACAGTAAGTCACAGTGCTCTATCTGTGGTATATTCTTTTGTGAGGTACTTCTAAGCAGAAGAGCAGGAACATCTTCTATTTATTTACTTAAACCTGGCACCACACACCCAATATATTGAAAGAGCTGAAACAAATTTTTAGTGGGATTTCTTTTATATTAGTCAGGGTTCACCCTTTATCTATACCCACATTGTACCCCATCTTTCAGACTCCTAGGTTCAATTGTTTACACAGGAACAGTTTAAATTTTCAATTTTCACTTGTTTTTGTGCTCTAAACATGGACGTAAATAGAGCAACATGTCAAACATGGTTTGTGTCAGATGCTTGAAACTTCACAAGCACAATCAGTTCTAAGTGTTCATTCTGTGTTTTTTTCACAGTCAAATTAGCTCTAAGCAGAGGCACGATGGAACAACTTTCACTATCAGCACTTGCCCAACTAGTAGGAAAATTCCTGAGGACTGAAAGTTGTGCAATTTTTTTGTTGTTGTTGAATTTCTTTGGTACTTGGCAGGATAAATCCTTCAATAACACACTTTGTTCTCAAATTGGGTTCTCCTAGGTTAAAGGTTTTTCAGACAGGAACACTTTGAATTTTAAGTTTTCACATCATTGTTCAATGAACAGGTGGATGAAAATAGAGCTGCATACCAAACACAGTTTGAGCTTCCTGCTTGTAACCTGACATACAAAATCAGTTCTAAGTGCTCACTCTGTGTTTTTTTCCTGTTTGAAGTACTTTTAAGCAGAAGCACGCAGGAACAGATTTTACTATCTCTCATTAGGAGCTAGCAGGAGAATCCCAATATACTGAAAGTGGTGCAAAACTTTTTTTAATTGGATTTGGTTGATACTCTGCAGGGTTTACCCTTTCACTCACCTCATTTTGTACTTTAATATTTGTATTACTAGGATCAATGGTTTGAACAAAGGAAATGTATAATTTTTCAGGTTTCACTTTGTTTTGCACTATATGGATGGGTGAAAATAAAGCTACAAATAAAACACAGTTTGTGCTTTTAAACTTCAAACACACAATCAGTTCTAAATTTTCACTCTGTGGTTTGTTCCTGGTTAATGAAGCTATAGTCAGAGGCACTCTGGAAATGCTCCCTTTCTCAGCACTTTAGCAGCTAGCAGGGAATTTCCCATGGATTTAAAGAGCCACAATTTTTTTTATTTTATTTATTTGATACTCAGAAGGATTCATCATTTAACTTAACACACTTTGTTCTCCAAGTGCTTTGTCCTAGATTCAAGCATTTGCAGGCAATAATAGTTTGAATTTTCAGGTTTCACTTCATTTTTCACTATACATGTAGATTAAAGTAGATCTGCAAATTAAGCATGGTTTGTGCTAAGTGCTTGAAACTTGACATACACAATCAGTTCTCAGAGTTCACTCTGTGATTTGATACCAGATTCTCAGCAGAAACATGCAAAAGCAGCTTTCACTAACTCTCATTAACAGCTATCAGAAGAATCCCAATATACTGAAAAATCTTCAACAGTTTTTTCTTTGAATTTCTTTGAAACCCACCAGGGTACACTTTTTCACTTAACCCACTTTGAACTCCAAGTTTGGGACTACGAGGTTCAAGAGTTTGCCTACAGGAAACGTTTGAATTTCAATGTTTCACTTTGTTTGACCCTATGGAGATGAATAGAAACACAGCTACAAATAAAACTCGGTTTCTTCTAGATGCTGGAAACTTCACACACACAATTATTTCTCAGTGTTCACTTTGTGGTTTTTCCTGGTCAAAGTAGTTCTAAGCAGAAACATGCAGGAATAATTTTACTGTTTTGCTTTAGGAGGTAGCAGGGGAATCCCAATGTATTGAAAGAGCTGCAATATTTTTTTTTCATTGGATACTCATCAGAGTTAATTATTTAACTATACCCATTTGTATTCAAATATTGGGACTCCGTGTTTCAACGTTTAACACACAGGAGCAGATTGTATTTACAGGTTTCACTTTTTTTTTTTTTTTTTGCACTATAGAGATGGATGGAAAGAGAGCTACAATCAAACACAATTGGGCTTGGTACTTGAAACTCAAGTGCCACAATAAGACCTAAGTGTTCACTCTGCAGTTTGTTCTTGTTCAAAGTAGCTCTAAGCATAGCCATGAAGGAACTGCATTCTACATCAGCACTTTAGCAGGAAAATTCTCATGGACTGAATGAGCAACTACAAATTTTTCATTGCATTTCTTTTATGCTCAGCAGGAGTGATCCTGCCATTCAAAACACTTTGATCCTCAAGTTTTGTTTTCCTAGATTCAAGGATTTGCAGACACAGACAGTTTGAAATTTAAGGTGTCAATTGTTTTAGCACTATACAGGTGAATAAAACTAGATCTGCAAATCAAACACGGTTTTTGCTACTTGCTTAAAACTTGACATACAAAATTAGTTTTCAGTGCTCACTCTGTGGTTTGTTCTTATTTAAAGTAATTCAAAGCAGAATCACACAAAAACAGCTTTTACCTAACTCTCATTAAGATCTAGCATGAAAATTCCAATGTACTGAATAATTTGCAACTATTTTTTTTTCATTGGATTTCTTTCATATTCAACAGGGCACACTCTTTCCCTAAATCCACTTTGTCCCTATGTTTGGGATTCCTAGCTTCAAGAGATTGCACACAATATCTGTTTGAACTTTCAGCTTTCTCTTTGGTTAGCACTAAAGAGATTGATAAAATTCCAGCTACAAATCAAATATGGCTTGCACTAGATGCTGGAAACTTTACAGAAAAAAATCACTTCTCAGTGTTCACTCCGTGTTTTTTTTTTTTTTTTTTTTTGTTCTAGATCAAAGTATCTCTAAGCAGAAGCATACAGGGACAGCTTTTACTAACTTGTTTTAGGAGATAGCAGTGGTATCTCTATGTATTGAAATTGCTGCCACAATTTTTGCATTGGACATATGTTGATACTTGGCTGTATTCATCTTTTAACTATATCCACTTTGTACACTAATTTTAGTACTCATCAGTTCAACAGATTGCACACAGGAACAGTTTGAATTTTCAGATTTCACTTTGTTTTACACTATAGAGGTGGATGGAAAGTGAGCTACAAATATCACACCATTTTTGCGAGGTATTGTTCTAAGTATTCACTCTGTTGTTTTTCCTGCTCAAAGTAGTTTTAAGCAGAGGCATTAAGGAACTGCTTTGTCTATCAGCATTTTAGGAGCTAGCAGGAAAATTTCCTCAAACTGGAAGAGCAGCAACAATGTATTCATTGCATTTCACTGACACTCAGCAGGATTTATCCTTTCACTAAACACACTTTGTTCTTCAAGTTTTGTTTTCCAAAACTCAAGGATTTGCAAATAGGAACAGTTTGAACTTTCAAGATTGAATTTCTTTTGCATTATACAGGTTAATTAAAATAGAAATCAAATGAAACATGGTTATTGCTGCTAGCAGGACAATGCTAATTTACTGATGGAGCTGAAATTTTTTTTTCATTAAATTACTTTGATTCTTGCTAGGATTCACACTTTCACTAAACCAAATTTGTACCCCAATTTTGGGACTCGTAGGTTCAAGGGTTTACACAGAAGAACAGTTATAATTTTTATGTTTAGTTTTGCATTATACAGATGGAAGGAAGTAGAGCAACAAATCAAACAAAGTTTATGCTAGCTGTTTGAAACTTGACATACACAGTACGTTCTCAGTGCTCACACTGTGGTGTCTCTTGGGTGAAGTACTTCTAAGAAGAATCATCCAGGAACATCTTCTAATAAGTCACATAGGAGCTGGCACCAGAAATCCAATACTCTGAAAAAACAGAAACAATTTTTTAATTGGATATCTTTGATACTAGGCAGGGTTCACCCTTTCCCTATACTCATATTTTACCCCATGTTTGGCCCATGTTTGGGACTCCTAAGTTCAATGGGTTGCACACTAGAACAGTTTGAATTTTCAGTTTCATTTTGTTTTGTACTAAAAGGATGGTTGAGAATAGATCAACAAAACAAACACAGTTTGTGCTAGATGCTTGAACATTCACACACACAATCAGTTCTAAGTGTTCACTCTGTTGTTTTTTATTTTATTTTTTTCATGGTCAAAGTAGCTCTAAGCAGAGGCATGCTGGAACAGCTTTCACTTTCAGTGCTTTCCCAGCTAGTAGTAAAATTCCCATGGACTGAAATATTTGCAAAATATTTTTGTTTGATTTTATTGGAACTTGGCAGGATAAGTCCTTTCACAAGCAAACTTTGTTCTACGAACTTGGTTCTCCTAGGATTGAGAGTTTTCAGACAGGAAACTTTAAATTTTCAGGTTTTACTTCATTTTGCACTGTAAAGGTGAATAATAATAGAGCTGCAAAGCAAACACAGGTTGTGCTACCTGTTTGTATCGTGACATATACAATCAATTCTCAGGGCTCACTCTCTGGTTTGTTCCTGGTGGAAGTCCTTCTAAGCAGAAGAATGGGGGAACAGCTTTTAATAACTCACATTAGGATTTAGCAGGAGAATCCAAATATAGTGAAAGAGCTGCAAATTTTTTTTTAATTATATTTTATTGATAAATGGCAGAATTCACCCTTTCACTAAATTCACTTTGTACCTTAAGTTTGGGATTTCTAGGTTCAATGATTTGAACACAGGAAATGTGTGCATTGTTTGGTTTCACATGGCTTTGCACTATACAGGTGGATGGAAATAGAGCTACAAATAAAACATAGATTTTGTTCAATGCTTGAAACTTCACACACACAATCAGTTCCAAATAGTCACTCTGTTGTTTGTTGCTGGTCAAAGTAGCTTTAAGCATAAGCATGCTGGATATGCTTTATATCTCAGCACCTTAGCAGCTAGCAGAGAGTATTGAATGGACTGAAGGAGCTGCAAAATTTTGTTCATTAGACTTCTTTGATACTCAGCAGCCTTAATTCTTTCACTAAACACAATTTGTTTTCCAAGTGTTGTTTCCCTAAGTTCAAGGGTTTGCAGACAGAAATGGTTGGAATTTTCAGGTTTGAATTCATTTTACACTATACAGGTGAATAAATATACAGCTTCAAATCAAACTCAGTCTGGGATACTTGCTTGAAATTTGAAATACATAATCAGTTCTCAGTGCTCACTCTGTGGTTTGTTCCTGTTTGAAGTACATCTAAGCAGAAGCACCCATAAATCGTTTTTAATAACTCTCATTAATATCTAGCAGGAGAATCCCAATGTACTGAAAGATTTGCAACAATTTTTTTCATTGGAATTCTTTCTATTCAGAAGTGTTTACCCTTTCACTAAATCCACTTGGACCCCCGTGTTTGGTACTCCTAGGTTTAGAGTTTTCACATAGGAACCATTTTAATATTCAGGATTCACTTTGTTCAGCATATGGAGATGGATAGAAATACAGCTACATATCAAACATGGCTTGTGCTAGATGTTGGAAATTTCAAACAATTACTTCTCAGTGTCCACTCTGTGGTTTGTTCTAGGTCAAAATAGCTCTAAGCAGAAGCATGCAGGTACCACTTAATAATTTCTTTAGGAAGAAGCAGGAGAATCTCAAAGTACAGAAAGAACTGCCACAAAGTTTTCATTGGATTTTTTTTTGATACTGCATTCAGCCTTTCAGTATATCCACTGTGTACAGTAAGTTTGGTACTTCTTCGTTCAATGGTTCACACACATGAACAGTTTGTATTTTCAGGTTTAACTTTGTTTGCTCCCTAAAGATGGATGAAAACAGAGCTACAAAACAAACACAGTTTGTGCTAGGCTCTTGAAACTTCATGCACACCATAGGTTCTTAGTTTTACTCTGTGGTTTGTTCCTGCTCAAAGTAGTTTTAAGCAGAAGCATGCAGGAGCTACTTCGTGTATCAGCACTTTAGGAGCTAGTAGGAAAATTCCATGGACTAAAACAGCAGCAAAATTTTTTTATTGCATTTCATTGATACTCACCAGGATTCATGCTGTCACTAAACAAACTTTGTTCTTCAAGTTTTTTTTTTTTTTTTTTTCCTAAACTCAAGGATTTGCAGAGAGGAATAGTTTGAATTTTCAGATATGAATTTGTTTTGCTCTATACATGTGGATGAAAATGGAACTCAATTCAAACATGGTTTGGTCTGCCTGGTTGAAAATTGAAATACACATCAGTTTTCATTTGTAACTCTGTGGTTTATCCTTGGTTGAAGTGGTTCTAAGCAAAAGCACACAGAAGCAGCTTTTTCTATCTTGCATTAGAAGCTTTCAGGACAATGCCAGTTTACTGATAGAGCCAAAACAATTTATTCATTGCATTACATTGATAAATGCTGCATTTCACACGTTCACTAAACGAAATTTGTACCCCTATTTTGGTACTCCTAAGATCAAGTGTTTGCATAAAGGAACAGTTTGAATTTTCATGTTTCAATTTGTTTTGCATTATTGAGAAGGAGGGATGTAGAGCTACAAATCAAACATGGTTTGTCCTAGCTGTTTGAAACTTGACATAAACAGGAAGTTTTCAGTGCTCACTCTGTAGTGTATTCTTGAGTGAAGTACTTCAAAGCAGAAGCATGCAGGAACATCTTCTAGTAAGTCTCTTAGGAGCTGGCACCAGAAACACAATATACTAAAAGGCTGAAACAAGTTTTTTATTGGAATTTTTGATACTAAGTACTGTTCATTCTTTCCAGATTTACACATTGTACCCCAAGTTGTGACTCGTAGGTTCAATGGTTTGCACACTGTAACAGTTTGAATGTTCAGTTTTAACTTTGTTTTGTACAATACAGATGAACAGAAATAGAGCAAAAAACCAAACAGGTTTTGTGATAGATGCTTGAAACTTCACAGACAAAAATCAGTTCTAAGTATTCACTCTGTGTTTTTTTATAGTCAAAGTAGCTCTAAGCAGAGGCACACTAGAGTAACTTTCACTATCAGCACTTTCACAGCTAGTAGGAATCCGGGGACTGAAAGAGCTGAAAAAATTATTTGGTTGTATTTCTTTTGTACTTGGCTTGATAAGCCCTTTCACTAACCACATTTTTCTCCAAATTTGGTTCTCCTAGGTTCAAAGGTTTTCAGACAGGAACACTTTGAATTTTTAGGATTTACTTCATTTTGCATTGTACAGGTGAATAAAAATAGTGTTCCAAACCAAACACAGGTTGTACTACCTGCTTATACCTAGATATACACAATAAATTCTCAGTGCTCACTCTGTGATTTTTTCCTGATTGAAGTACTTCTAAGCTGCAGAATGCACGAACAGCTTTTTCTAACTTACATTAGGACCTAGCAGGAGAATCTCAAAGTAGTGAAAGAGCTACAACAATTTTTAATCAGATTTTAGTGATACACATAAGGGTTCACTCTTTCACTAAACTCACTTTGTACCTTAACTTTGGGATTACTAGGTTCAATGTTTTGAACACAGGAAATGTATGACTTTTCAGGTTTCATTTGCTCTGCACTATAGAGATGGACGTAAATGGAGCTACAAATCAAACATGGTTTGAGCTAGATGCTTGAAACTTCACACATACAATCAGTTGTAAAATTTCACTCTGTGGCTTGTTCCTGGTAAACTATCTCTAAAAAAGAGGCATACTGGAAATGATTCCTTTCTGAGCCCTTTAGTAGCTAGCAGGGAATTTGCATGGACTGAAAGAGCTGCAAAATGTTCATTGGATTTCTTTGATACTCAGCAGGATTCATTCTTTCACTAAACGCACTTTATTCTCCAAGTGTTGCTTTCCTGGATTCAAGGGCTTGCAGACATGAAGAGTTTGAATTTTGAGGTATGAATTCATTTTGCACAATACAGGTGGTTTAAAATACAGCTGCAAATCAAAAACAGTCTTGGCTTCTTGCTTGAAATGACAAACACAATCAGTTCTCAGTATTCACCCTGTGGTTTCTTCCTGTTTGAAGTACTTCTAAGAAGAAGCACACAAAAACTGCTTTTACTAACTCTCATTAATAGCCTGAATGAGAATCTCAATGTACTGAAAGACTGCAAAATTGTTTTCGTTGGATATCATTGATACTCTGTAGGATTAACCCTTTCACCAAATCGACTTTGAACTCCATGATTGGGACTCTAATATTTACAGTTTTCACATAAAAACAATTTGAATTTTCAGGGTTCACTTTTTTTGGCACTATAGAGATGGATCAAAATAAAGCTAAAAATCAGAGTTTGTGCTAGATGCAGGAAATTTCACACACACAATCAATTCTCTGTTTTCACTATGTTGTTTATTCTAGGTCAATGTATCTCTAAATAGAACATGCAGGAACAGCTTTTACTTACTTGCTTTAGGAGCTAGCAGGAAAATCTCAATGTACTGAAAGAGCTGCCACATGTTTTCATTGGATTTTTTTTGATACTTGTCTGCATTCAACCTTTCACTAAACCCACTTTATTCACTAATTTTGGTAATCCTTGTGTCAATGGTTCACACAGAGGAACAGTTTAAATTTTCAGATTTCACTTTGTTTTGCACTATAAAGATAGATGGAAAGAGAGCTACAAATCAAACATGGTTATTTGATAGATTCTTGATCTCCTCACATACATTATTTTCAAAGTTTTACAATGTAGTTTGTTACTGCTCAAAGTATATCTAAGCAGAGGCATGCCAGAGCTACATTGTCTAACAGAACTTTTGAGGATTGCAGGAAACATTCCACGAAATGAAAGAGCAGCACCAATTTTTTATTGCATTTTTTGATACTCAGCAGTATTCATTTTTTCATTAAACAAACATTTTTTTAAAGTTTTGTTTTCCTAAACTCAAATATTTGCATAGAGGATCAGTTTGAATTTTTAGGTTTGAATTAATTTTGCCCTATTCAGGTGGATTATAATGGACCTCAAACAAATATGATTTGTGCTCCCTGCTTGAATCTTGCAATAGACAATAAGTTCTCATTGGTATTTCTGGGTTGTTGTTTTTTTCTTGCTTGAAGTGGTTCTAAGCAAAAGAACACAGAAGAATTTTTTTCTAACTCACATTAGAAGCTCACCGGACAATGCCAATTTAATGATAAAACTGAAACAGTATTTTTATTGGATGACTTTGATACATGATATCTTTCACACGTTGACTAAACCAAATTTGTACCTAAATTTTGAGACTCCTATGTTCCAATGTTTGCACACAGGAACAGTTTGATTTTTCATATTTCATTTTGTTTTGATTTATAGAGATGGATGTAAGTTGAGCTACAAATCAATCATGCTTTGTGATAGCTGTTTGAATCTTGACATACACAGTAAGTTCTCAGTGCTCACTCTGTGGTTTATTTTTGGGTGAAGTATTTCAAAGCAGAAGCAAGCAGGAGCATCTTCCAGTAACTTACTTAGGAGCTGGCATCAGAAACACATTGTACTGAAAAGCTAAACCTCTTTTTTTTTATTGGATTTTTTTTGATACTAGGCATAGTTCACACTTTCCCTATTGACAAATTGTACCCAAAGTTGTGCCTCCTAGGTTCAATGGGTTGCACACTAAAAAGTTTGAATTTTCAGTTTTAACTGTTTTATACTATTCAGATGAATGAAAATAGAGCAACAAATCAAATACGGTTTGTGATAGATGCTTAAAACTTCACAGACACAATCAGCTTTAAGTTTTCACTCTGTGTTTTGTTCATAGTCAAAGTAGCTCTAAGCAGAGGCATACTGGAGCAATTGTCACTGCCAGCATTTTCACAGCAAATAGGGAAATTTCCAGGGAATGAAAGAGCTACAATTTTTTTTTGGTTGGAATTCTATGGTTCTTGGCAGGATAAGCCCTTTCACTATCCACATTTTGTTCTCCAAATTTGGTTCTCCTTGGTTCAAGGGTTTTCAGAGAGGAAAACATTGAAATTTCAAGATTTACTTCATTTTGCATTCTCCAGGTGAGTAAAAATAGACCTGCAAGCCAAAGACAGTTTGTACTACCTGCTTCTAATGAGACATACTCAATAAGTTCTCAGTGCTCACTCTGTGGTTTGTTCCTTATTGAAGTACTTCTAAGAAGAAGCACACATGAACACATTTTACTAACTTGCATTAGGAACTAGCAGGAGAATCCTAATCTAATGAAAAAGCAGCAAAAATTTTAATAAGATTTTATTGATACTCAGCAGGGTACACTTTGACTAAACTCACTTTGTACCTTAAGTTTGGGATTCCTAGGTTCAATGTTTTGAACACAGTAAATGTATGAAATTTCAGGTTTTACTTTGCTCTGCACTATCGAGATGGATGGAAATAGAGATACCAATCAAATATGGTTTGTGCTAGATGCTTGAAATTTCACACATCCAATCAGTTGTTAAAGATCACTCTGTTGTTTTGTTCTTGGTCACAGTAGCTCTAAGAAGAGGCAAGCTGGAATTGTTTTCTTTTTAAGCCCTTTTGAAGCTAGCAAGGAATGTTGCACAGACAAAAAAAGCTGCAAAATTTTGTTCATTGGATTTCTTTGATACTCAGCAGGATTCATTCTTTCACTAAGCACACTTTGTTCTCCAAGTTTTGTTTTCCTAGATTATAGGGTTTGCAGACAGGAAGAGTTTGAATTTTAGGTTTGAATTCATTTTGCACTAAAAATGTGGTTGAAATACATTTGCAAATCAAACACAGTCTTGGCTTCTTGCTTGAAACTTGACATACACAATCAGTTCTCAGTGCTCACTCTGTGGATTCTTCCTGTTTGAAGTACTTCTATGAAGAAGCACGCAAAAACAGTTTTTACTAACTCTTATTAAGAGCAAGCATGAGAATCCCAATGTAATGAAAAAATTGCAAAAATTTTTTAATTGGATTTCTTGAGATTCAAAAGGGTTAACCATTTCACAAAATCCACTTTGGACCAATGTTTGGGACTACAATGTTTAGAGTTTCTACAAGGAAACAATTTGAATTTTCAGGTTTCACATTGTTTGGCACTATAGGAATGGATAAAAATACAGGTATAAATCAAACACGTTTTGTGTGGATGCTGAAAATTTCACACACACAGTCTCTTCTCAGTGTTCACTCTGTGTTTTTTTTTTTAGGTCAACGTAACTCTAAGCAGAAGCCTGCAGGAACAGCTTTTACTTACTTGCTTTAGGAGCTACCAGGAGAATCTCAATGTACTGAAAGAGCTGCCACAATTTTTCCATTGGATTTTTTGATACATGGCTGCATTCAGCATTTCACTAAACCCAATTGTTACACTAAGTTTGGTACTCCTTGGTTCAATGGTTCTCTCACAGGAACAGTTTAAATTTTCAGATTTCACATTGTTTTCCACTATAAAGATGGAGGGAGAGAGAGCTGCAAATCAAACATGGGTTTTTCTAGATCCTTGAATTTCCACACACACAATATGTTTAAAATTTTACTCTGTGGTTTGTTTCTGCTGAAAGTATATCTAAGCAGAGGCATGCATGGGTTACTTTGTCTACCAGCATGTTAGCAGCTAGCAAAAAAATTTCCAAGGACTGGAAGAGAAGCTTCAATTATTTTATTGCTTTTTGTTGAAACTAAGCTGTATTCATCCTTTCACTAAAAAACTTTGTTCTTCAAATTTTGTTTTCCTAAACTCAAACATTTGCAGAGAGGAACAGTTTGAATTTTTAGGTTTGAATTTGATTTGCTCTAATCAGTTAAACTAAAATGGAACTCAATCAAACATTTATTGTGCTAAATGCTTGAAAATTGCATCATACAATCAGTTCTCATTGCTAACTCTGTGGATTTTTTCTTGGTTTAAGTAGTTCTAAGCAAAAGCACACAGAAGCAGTTTTTTTTCTTACTCACATTAGAAGCTCACAGGACAATGCCCATTTACTGATATAGCTGAAATATTTTTTTTTCCATTGGATGACTTTGATACATGCTAGTTTTCACATGTCTACTAATCCAAATTTGTACCTCAGTTTTGAGACTCTTAAGTTCAAGGGTTTGCACACAGGAACAGTTTGAATTTTTAGGTTTCAATTTGTTTTTCATTATAGAGATGGATGGAAGTAGAGCTACAAATCAAACACAATTTGTGCTATTTGTTTGAAATTTTACGTACACAATATATTCTCTATACTCACTCTTTGGCTTCTTCTTAGGTGAAGTACTTAAAAGCAGAAGCATGCAGCAACATCTTCTATTAAGTCACTTAAGAACTGGCATCAGAATCACATTATACTGAAAGATCTGAAATTATTTTTTATCGAATTTCTTTGATATTGGGCATGGTTCATCCTTTCGTTATTCTCATATTGTACCCCAAGTTGTGACTCGTCAGTTCAATGGTTTGCACACTGGAACAGTTTGATTTGTCAGTTATAACTTTGTTTTGTACTATACAGTTAACATTAATAGAGCAACAAAATAAATATGGTCTGTGATAAATGATTGAATCTTCACATACACAATCAGTTCTAAGTTTTCACTCTGTGTTTTGTTCATGGTCCAACTAGCTCTAATCAGAGGCACACTGGAGCAACTTTCACTGTCAGCACTATCACAGTTATTTAGGAAATTTCCATGCATTGAAAGAGCTGCAAAAATTGTTTTTGTTGAATTTCTTTGGTACTTGGCAGGTTAAGTCATTTCAGTAACCACACTTAATTGTACAAATTTGGTTCTCCTACGTTCAAGAGTTTTCAGACAGGAATACTTTAAATTTTCTGGTTTTACTTCATTTTGCACTGTACCTGCGAATGAAAACAGAGCTGCAAACCAAACACTGCTTGTGCTACCTGCTTGTAACTTGACATACACATTCAGTTCTCAGTGTTCATTCTGTGGTTTGTTCCTGGTTGAATAGTTCTAAGCAGAAGCATGCAGGAACTTCTTTTACTACCTTGCATTAGGCGATAGAAGGAGAATCCCTATGAACTGAAAGAGCTGCAATAATTTTTTAATTGGATTATATTGATACTCAGCAGGGTTCAGTCTTTCACTAATCTCACTTTGTATCTTAAGTTTGGAATTCCTAGGTTCAATTGTGTGAACACAGGAAATGGATGATTTTTCAGGTTTCACTTTGTTTTGCACTACAGAGATGGATGGAAATATAGCTACAAATCAAACACAGTATATGGTATATGCTTGTTAATTTACACACACACAATAAGTTCTAAATATTCACTCTGCAGTATGTTCTTCATAAAAGTATCTCTAAACAGAAGCATTCTAGAAATTGTTCATCTCTTGTCACTTTAGCAAGTAGCAGGGAATATCCCAATGACTGAAAGAGCTGCAAAATTTTAATTGGATTTCTTTGAACCTCATCAGAAATAATTCTTTCACTAAACATGCTTTGTTTTCCAAATGTTCTTTTCTTAGATCCAAGTGTTTGAAGAGACAAAGAGTTGATATTTCCCATTTAAATTCATTTGCACTATAAAGGTGGGGATAATACAGGTGCAAATCAAACATGGTTTGGGCTACTTGCTTGAAACTTTATATACACAATCAGTTCTCAGTGCTCACTTTGTGTTTTCTTCCAGTTGAAGTACTTCTTAGCAGAAGCTCACAAAAACAGCTTTTGCTAACTCTCATTAAGAACTAGCAGGACAATCCCAATGTACTGAAAAATCTGCAATATTTTTTGATGGATTTCTTTGATACTGGGCAGGGTTCACTCTTTCAATAAATCCACTTTTACCCCAAGTATGTGACTGCTAGGTTTAGAGTTTGCACACAGGAACCATTTGAATTTTCAAGTTTCCCTTTGTTTGGCACTATAGAGATGAAGAGAAATACAGTTACAAATCAAACATGGCTTGTTCTAGATGCTGAAAATTTCACACACACAATAACTTCTCAATGTTCACTCTGTAGTTTCTCTATGTCAAAGTAGCTCTAAGCAGAAGCATGGAGGAACAGGTTTTACTCATTTTTTAATAGCTACTAGGAGAATTCCAATGTACTGAAATAGTTGACACAATTTTTTCATTGGACTTTTTTTGGATACTTAGCTGCATTCAACATTTCTCTATACTCACATTGTACACTGAGTTTGGTACTCTTTGCTTAAATGGTTCACATACAGGAACAGTTTAAATTTTCAGGTTTCAATTCGTTTTTCAATATAAAGTTTAATACAAAGTGAGCTTCAAAACAAACAGGGTTTGTGCTTGGTTCTTGAATCTTCATGCACACAATATGTTCTAAATATGTACTCTGTGGTTTGTTCCTGCATAAAGTAGTTCTAAGCAGAGGCATGAAGGAGCTGCTTTGTTTATCAGCACTTTAGGACCTAGCAGAAAAAATTTTCACGTAGAGAAAAAGAAGCAACAATTTTTTTATTATATTTCATTGATACTCAACAGGATTCATTCTTTCACTAAAGAAACTTTGTTCTTCATGTTTTATTTCCCTAAACTTGTGGATTTGCGGACAGGAAGAGTTTGAATTATCAGATTTTAATTTATTTTGCATTTTCCAGTTACATTAAAATGGAACTCCAATCAAACATTATTTGGGCTACTTGTTTGAAACCTGACATACACAATCAGTTCTCAGTGCTCACTCTGTGGTTCGTTCCTGTTTAAAGTATTTCTATGTGGAAGCACGCAAAAGTAGCTTTTACTAATTCTCATTAATAGGTAGCAGAACAATCCCAATGTACTGAAAGATCTGCAAAAATATTTGCTGATGGATTTGTTTCATACTCAGCAGGTTTCACACTTTCACTAAATCCACTTTTCTACCCCATTTTGGGATTGATAGTTTTAGAGTTTGCACATAGGAACTATTTGAATTTTCAGGTTTCACTTTGTTTGACACTATAGAAATGGATAAAAATACAGCTAAAAATCAAACACGACTTTTGCTAGATGTTGGATATTTCATGCACACAATCACTTCTTAGTGTTCACTCTGTGTTTTTTTTTTTTTTTTTTTTAGATAGAGGTAGTTTTAATCAGAAGCAAGGAGAAAAAGCCTTTACTTACTTGCTTTAGTAGCTGTCAGGAGAATCATAATATACTGAGAAAGGTGCCATAATTTTTCATTGGATTTTTTTTGGATACTTGGCTGCATTCAGTCCTTCACTATACACACTTTGTACACTAAGTAGGGTACTCCTTGGTTCAAAGGCTTGCACAGAGGAATAGTTTAAATTTTCAGGTTTCACTTTGTTTTGCAATATAAAGATGGATGGAAAGAGAGCGACAAATCAAACATGGTTTTTGCTAGGTTCTTGTGTCTTTACACAGACATTATGCTGTAAGTATTTACTCTGTTGTTTTTTCCTGGTCAAAGCAGCTTTAAACAGAGGCATGCAGGAACTGCTTTCTCTCTCAGCACTTTAGGAGCTAATAGAAAAATTCTCATGAACTGAAAGAGCTGCAAATTTTTTTAGTTGGATTACTTTAATACTCGACAGGATTCATTTTTAACTACACCGACTTTGTTTTTGAAGTTTTGTTCTTTTATGTTCAAGGGTTTGCAGACAAGAACAGTTTGAATTTTCAGTTTTCATTTTGTTTTGCACTATACAGGTGGATGAAAATAGAATTGCAAATCAAAATCTGTTTGTGCAATCTGCTTGAAAGTTTACATATACTGTCAGTTCTCAGTCCTCACTCTGTGGTTTGTTCCTGCTTGAATTACTACAAGCATAAACAAGCATGAAAAGCTTTTACTAAGTCAAATTAGGAGCTAGCAGGAGAAGGGCAATATACTAAAAACTCTGCAACAATTTTTCTTGGAAGTATTTGATAATTAGCAGGGTTCACCCTCTCTGTAATCCCATTATGTACTACATATTTTGGACTTATAATTTCAATGGTTTGCAAACAGGAAGAGATTGAATTTTTAGGATTCACTTTTTTTTGCACTATAGAAATGGATGGAAATAAAGATACAAATCAAACATGATTTGTATTACAGTCTTGAATCTTCACCCACACAATCAGTTCTTAGTGTTCACTCTGTGGTTGGATCCTGGTCAAAGTAGATCTAAGCAGAGTCATGCAAAAACAGCTCTCACTATCAGTGCTTTAGGATCTAGCAGAAATTTCCAATGTACTGGAAGAGCTGCAAACTTTTTTCATTTGATTTATTTGATACTCAACAGTATTCTTCCTTTCAAAAACACTCTTTGTTCTCCAAGTTTGGTTCTTCTAGGTTTAAATGTTTGCACATAGGAACAGTTTGATTTTTCATGTTTTGCTTCATTTTGCCCTATGCAAGTAGTTGTAAACTGAGGTTCAAATCAAACAAAGTTTGTGCTAGTTGCATGAGTCTTCCTATACACAATCTGTTCTCAGTACTCTCTCTGTGGTTTTAAACTTGTTGAAATATTCTACACAGAAGAACACAGGAACAGCTTTTACTTACTCGCTTTAGGAGCTATCATGAGAATTTCAATATACTGAAAGAGCTACAACAATTTTTTCTTAGACTTTTTAATAGTCAGCAGTAGTCTCACTATAAATAAACTGCAAATTTGTGAGTCTTAGTTTTAAGTGTTTGCAGACAGAAACAGTTTCAATTTTCAGGCTTCACTTTGTTTTTCAGTAAAGAGATGGAATAAAATAGATCTACAAATCATGCATGGTTTTGTTAGATGCATGAAACTTCACACACAGAATAAGTTCTCAGGTCTCACTCTGTGGTTTCTTCCTGGTTGAAAAATTTCTAAGTAAAAGCATGCAGAAACAACTATTATTAACTTGCATTAGAAGCTAGCAGGTGAATGAAAATGTACTGAATGAGCCACAACAATTTTTCAATTGTTTTTTGTTGATACTCTAGAGAAATCACACTTTCAATAAATCCACTTTGTACCACAAGTTTGGGACTTCTCATTTTAATGGTTTGCACACAGGGCCAGTTTGAGTTTCTATGTATCACTTTGATTTCACTATAAATATGGATGGAAATAGATCTACAAATCAAACATGGTTTTTGCTAACAGTATGAAACTTCACACACACAATCAATTATAAGTGTTCACTATGATAATTATTCTTAGTCAAAGTAGCTCTAAGCTGAGGCATGCAGGAACAGCTTTCTCTGTAATGATTTAAAAGCTAGCAGGAAAATTAACATATAATGGAAGAGCTGCAAACATTTTTTAATGGATTTTATTGATACTAAGCAGGATTAATCCTTTCACTAAAGACACTTTTTTTCTCCATGTTTGATTTTTCTAGTTTTAAAGGTTTGCACACAGAAACAGTTTGAATTTTCAGGTTTGAATTCATTTTACACTATACAGATGGATGAAAATAGAGCTGGAAATCAAAAACAGTTTTTAATAGCTTCTTGAAACTTGGCATACAAAATCAGTTCTCTGTGCTCACTATGTGGTTTTTCCCTGGATGAAGTACTTATAAACAGAAGCATGCAGGAAAAGCTTTTACTAACTAGCTTTGAAAGCTAGAAGAAAAATCCCAATGTACTGAAAGAGCTGCAAATATCTTTTCTCTTTGATACTTGGCAGCATTAACTCTTTCATTAAACCCACTTTCTACACCAAATTTTTGTATCCTAGGCTCAATGATTTTCACAACAGTAACAATTTGAATTTTCAGGTTTCACTTCATTTTGCAATATATAAATTAATTAAAATAGAGCCTCAAATCTAACATTGTTTGTACTACATGATTAAAATTTCACATACACAATCAGTCCTAGGTCTTCAATCTGTGGTTTGTTCATAGTCAATGTAGCTCTAAGCAGAAGCATGCATGAACAGGTTTCTCTATCAGTGTTTTATCAGCTATCAGTAACATTCCCATGTATTGAAAGAGGTGCAATATTTTTTTGTTGTATTTCTTTGATAGTCAGCAGGATTCATACTTTAACAAAACAAACTTTGTTCTCCAAGATTGGATCCACTAGGTTCAAAGGTTTGCAGACAGGAGCAGTTTGAATTTTCAGAGTTTACTTTTTTTGCACTATACAGTTGAATGAAAATAGAGGTAGAAAATAAACACGGTTTGTGATAGCTGCTTGAAACTTGTAATAAACAATTAGTTCTTAGTATTCACTCTGTGGTTTGTTTCCGTTTGAAGTACTTCTGAGCAGAAGCACACAGGAACAGCTTTTACTTATTCTCATTGGGATCTAGTGGGATAATCCCAATATACTGAAAGAGCTGCAAAAATTTTTTCATGGGATTTTATTGATACTTAGCAAGGTTCACCTTTTAGCAAACACACTATGTACCCCAAGTTTGGGATTTCTAGGTTTAGTGGTTTTAACACAGGAAATGTGTACATTTTCAGGTTTCATGTTGTTTTGCACTATAGAGATGGATTGAAATAGAGCTAAAATTCAAACATGGTTTATACTAGGTGCTTGAACCTTCACACACACAATCAGTTCTAAATGTTAACTCTTGACATAGCCAATCAGTTCTCAGTGCTCAGTCTGTGGCTGATTTCTATTCAAAGTAGCTATAAGCAGAGGCATGCTGTAACAACTATATCAGCACATTAGGAGCTAGAAGGAAAATTCAAAATTTCTGAAAGAGCTGCACCATTTTTTGCATTGGATTACTTTTGTGCATGGTAGATTTCAACCCTTCACTAATCACACTTTGTTCTCCAAGCTTTGTTTTCCTAGATTCTAGGATTTGAAGAGAGGAAAAGTTTGAATTTTCAGGTTTCACTTCGTTTTTCACTATAAAGTTGTATGAAAATAAAACTGGAAATCAAACACTGTTTGTGTTAGATGCTTGAATCTTTACACACATAATCTGTTCTCAGTGCTCACTCTGTGGTTTGTTCCTGGTAAAAGTATCTCTAAGCAGAGACGTACAGGAACAGCTTTCTCTATCAGTGCTTTATAGGGTGGGAAAAATATCCATTGTACTGAAAAAACTGCAAAAATGTTTTGATTGGTTTTCTTTGATACTCATCAAGATTCCTTCCATCACTAAACACACATTGTTCTCCTTGTTTGGTTCTCCTATTTTCAAGGGTTTGTAGAAAGGAGCAGTTTGAAATTTCAGGTTTCACTACAGTTTTCACAATACAATTGAATCAAAATAGAGCTACAAATATAACATGGTTTGTGCTAACTGCTTGAAACTTGACATACACAATCTGTTCTCAGTGCTCACTCTGTGGTTTGTTTCTGGTTAAAATACTCCTAAATAGAAGCATGCAAAAAAAGCTTTTACTAACACGCATTAAAAGCTAACATAAGATTCCCAACATACTGAAACAGATGGAAGAGTTTATATATTTTATTTCATTGATACTTGGCATATTTCAGTAAACCCACTTTTGTCCCTATTTCTGGGATTAGAAGCTTCAAAGGTATGCACAAATAAACAGTTTGAATTTTCAGGTTAAACTTTGTTTTGCAGTATAGAAATAGATGGAAATAGAGCTCTAAATCAAACATGTTTTGTGAGAGATGATTGAAAATTCTTTGTCAGCATTCTAGGACACAGCAGGACAATTTTCATGTAGTAAAAGAGCTGAAAAAATTTTTTCATTGGATTCTTTCATACTTGGCATAATTTATCCTTTCCCTAAACACTCTTTCTTCCTTACAATTGGTTCTCCTAGGTTCGAGGAATGGTTTGAATTTTAAAATTTCACTTAATTTTGCACAAAAAAGGTGGATCAAAAATATAGCTGAAAAACAAACTCCCTTTATGCTAATGTCTTGAAACTTGACATAATCAGTTCTCAGTGCTCACTTTGTGGTTGGTTTCTTCCTGGTTGAAGAAGGCTTAAGAAAAAGCACACAAAAACAGATTTTATTAACTTGCATTAGAAGCTAGAGGAGAATGAAAAGTAGTGAAAGAGCTGCAACAATTTATTCATTCAATTACTTAGATAACTCTACAGGGTTCTCACTTTCACAAAAAGCACTTTTTACCCAAGTTTGGGACTCCTGGGTTCAATGTTTCACACATAGGAACAGTTTGAATTTTAAGGTTTCACTTCATTTTGCACTACAGAATTGGATGGAAATAGAGCTACACATAAAACAAGTTTTTGCTAGATGCTTGAAACTTCACACACCCAATCAGTTCTAAGAGTTCACTCTGTGGCCTCATCAAAGTAGCTCTAAGCAAATGTATGCTTGAACAGTTTTTTTATCTCCAATTTATGAGCTAGCAGAAAACATCCAATATACTGAAAGAGCTGCAACAATTTTTTCATTGGATTCCTTGGATCCTTGGCACTTTTCATAATCGCCTAATCACACTTTGTTCTCCATGTTTGGTTCTCCTAGGTTCAAAGGTTTTCAGAAGAGAATGGTTTAAATTTTTAGATTTCAATTTGTTTTGCAGTATACGGGAGGATGAATATAGATTGGCACTCAAACACGGTTTCTTGTAGCTGTTTGAAACTTGACATTCACCATTACTTCTCAATGCTCACTAGGTTGTTTGTTACTGCTTGAAGAATTCTTAGCAGAATTAGGCAAGAATAATTTTTAGTGACTCATTTTAGGAGCTAGCAGAAGAATTCCAGTGTACTGAAAGAGCAGCAATGTTTTTTTTTTTTTTGTTGTTGTTGTTGTTGTTTTTTAGATTTCTTTGATACTTAGTAGGGTTCACCCACTCCCAAAACCCACTATGTACCTCCAGTTTTGGACTCCTAGGATTAACTCTTTGCACACAGGAACAGTTTGAATTGTAAGGTTTCACTTTGTTTTGCACTATAGAGATAGATAGAAATAGAGCTACAAATCAAACATGGTTGCTCAAGAAGCTTGAAATTTCACACACACACACAATCAGGTCTAAGTGTTCACACTGTGTTTTTTCCTTGTCAAAGTAGCTCTAAGGAGAGGCAAGAAGGAACAGCTTTCTCTGTCAGCATATTAGGAGCTAGCAATAGAATTCCCATATACTGAAAGAGCTGCAAAAATTTTTTCACTGGATTTTGTTGATACTCAGATTGAATCACCCTTTAACTAAAACCACTTTGTCCCACAAGTGTATGATCCTAGGTTCAAAGTTTTGCACACAGAAACAGTTTGTATTTTTTGTTTGCATTATAGTGATGGATGGAAATAATGCTACCAATCAAGCAGAGTTTGTTCTAGATTCTTGAAACTTCAAACACAAAATAAGATCACATTTTTTTTTTTCCTGGAAAAAGTAGCTTTAAGCAGAGGCTTGCATAAACAGCTGCGTGTATCAGTGTTTTAGGATATAACAGAAAAATTCCCATATAATGAAAGAGCTACATTTTTTTCCATTGGATTTCCTTGATATTTGGGAGGATTTATCCTTTTATTAAACACAATATGTTCCCCATGTTGGTTATCCTAGGATGAAAGATTTCAGAGAGAAACAGTTTGAATTTTCAGGTATCAGTCTGTTTTGCATTATATTAGTGGATAAAAATAGAGAAGCAAAACAATCACAGGTTTTGTTAGCTGCTTATACTTGGCATACACAATCGGTTCTCATTGCTCACTCTGTGCTTTGTTCCTGGTGGAAGAATTTCTAAGTAGGAGTATGCAGGAAGAGCTTATACTAACTCACTTTAAGAATTAGCAGGAGAATCACAATATACTGACACCTACCACAATATTTTCATTGGATATCTTTTCTACTCAGCAGGGTTTATCCTTTCACTAAACACACTTTGGACCCCAAATTTGGGACTCATATATTCAAAGGTTTGCACTCAGGAACAGTTTGAATTTTTAGGTTTCACTTTATTTTCATTATAGAGTTGGATTGAAATAGAGGTACAAACCAAACACAGTAGATGATCAATGCTTGAAACTTCACACACACAATCAGTTATAAGTGTTTATTCTATGGTTTCTTCCTTGCAAAAGAAGCAATCAGCAGAGGTAGCCAAGAACATCATTTTCTACCAGTGCATTAAGAGCTAGCAAGAAAATTCCAATGTAATGAATGAGCTGCAACATATTTTTTGTTTTATTTATTTTATATTTAGCTGGATTCATGCTTTGCTTAAACACTCATTATTTGGCAAGTTTGGTTCTTCTAGGTTCAACTGTTTACAGACAGGAATAGTTTTAATTTCAAGGTTTGCCTTTATTTTTCACTATAAAGAAGGCAGGAAATAGAGCTACAAATAAAACACGGTTTTTGCTAGATGTTTGAAATTTCACAAACACAATAAGTTCTAAGTTTTCACTCTGTGGTTGTTCCTCATCAATATAGCTCTAAGCAAATGTATGCAAGAACAGGGTTTTTTTTTTATCTCTGCTTTATGAGCTAGCAAGAGAATTCCAATATGTTGAAAGAGCTGCAAAAAATTGTTTCATTGGATTCCTTGGATTCTTGGCACTTTTAATATTTCCATAAACACACTTTGTTCTCTATGTTTGGTTCTCATAGGTTCACGGGTTTTTCAGACAGGAAAAGTTTGAATTTTAAGATTTCAATTTGTTTTGCACTATACAGTAGGATGAATATAGATCGGCACTCAAACTTGTATTCACCTAGAGTCTTGAAACTTGATTTTTTTCTCAGTGCTCACTCTGTTGTTTGTTTCTGCTTAAAGTCTTCTTAGTAAAAACATGCAGGAATCCTTTTTAATAACTCATTTAATGAATATAAATTCACAACTCAAACAAGGTTTCTGCTAGTTGCTTGAATCTTTACTTTCACCATCAGTTCTCAGTGCTCACTATGTTTGTTTCTGCTTGAAGTATTCTTAGAAAAAGCACACAGGAATCATTTTTACTAACTCATTTTAGGAGCTAGCAAAAGAATTCCAATGTACTGAAAGACCTGCAACAATTTTCTTCAATTGAATTTTTTATGATTCTCAGTAGGATTCACCCACTCCATAAACTCACTTAGTACCTCCAGTTTGGGACTGAGGTTAAACTGTTTGCACTCATGAAGAGTTTCAATTTTTAGGTTTTACTATGTTGTACACTGTGGAGATGGGTAGATATAGAGCTACAAATCAAACACAATTGTTCCAGAAGCTTGGAATTTCACACAAACAATGAGGCTAAGTGTTCACTCTGTAGATTCTTCCTGATCAAAGTACCTCTAAGCAGAGGCATGAGTTAACAGCTTTCTCTATCAGCGTTTTACGAGATAGAATTAAAAGTCCCTTGTACTGAAAGAGCTGCAACAATGTTTTCATTGGATTCCTTTGACACTCAACAGGGTTCACTCTTTAAGTATACACAATTGGTACCACAAGTTTGTTCTCCTAGGTACAAAGGTTTGCACGGAGGAACAGTTTAAATTATCAGGTTTCACACTGTTGGTACTACATCTTTGGATGGAAATAGTGCTACACATCAAACATGGTTTGTACTAGATTCTTGAAACTTCACACACACAGTCAGTTCTCACTGTCCTTTCTTTCTTTTTTTTTTTGTTTGTTTTCTGGTTAATGTAGGTCTAAGAAGAGGCTTGCAGGAACAGCTTGGTCTATCAGTGTTTTAGGAGCAAGAAGAAAAATACACATATATGTTGAGAGTCACAGCCGAAGGGGCCCCAGCAAACTTCCAGCTGCCAGCAAACTTCCAGCTGCCAGCAAACTTCCAGCTGCCAGTTGATGATTGGCTCACAGCAGCCCCAGCAAACTTCTACTTGCCAACTGATTGGCTCCTCTGCGGTGATGCTCATTGGGCTGTTTGCCCGCCCTTTCAGATCACAGAGCTGCTCATTGGGGGACTTTTTTGGCTCTGCCCATGTGACCCAGCCAATCAGGCTCAAGAGCAGGAGGAGTGGGGGAGGTGGAGAGGCTTGTGGGAAGCTGGTGGTGGCAGTTGGGCTCTGAAGGTTTTCCTGAGGAGCTGTGTGGTTTGGTGTGTGTGTTCTAAAAATAAAGTTCGTTTCTTTTGACAAGTGGCTCCTGAATTGTGCCCAGACAGACTGCAGCATTTGGTGGCTCTCACGGGGAATAACTGAGGGTAAGTGATAAGGTAAACTGCTCACCCCTGAGGGCAGGGCGAGAGGATGTGTAGTCATTTTAAGATTATTCTTTTGTTTTGCTTCACTTTTGTTTTAAGTTGCCTGTCCCTGGAGATGTGTAAGATGGAAGAAAAAACGCTCACATCTGAGGAACAGATAGGGAGAAAGGACGGATGGACATTTCAGGAGGATAGAAAGGCTATAATGATTTTCTGTTGTTCCAATTTTGTTTCACTCTGTTTCAGTTTTTTTTTTTGGCGTTATCTTCTTGGGTTGTATTATAGTTATAGTAGAAAAAATTAGTAAAAGAGAAGGTCTCTCAAGCTAGTCAGACAGAGAAAAAAATTCAAGTAAAAAAGAAGGTCTCTCAAGCTAGTCAGACAGAGGAAAAAAATCAAGTAAAAGAGAAGGCCTCTCAAGCTAGTCAGACAGAGGAAAAAATTCAAGTAAAAGAGAAGGTCTCTTGAACTAGTCATAGAGAGGAAAAAATTCAATTAAAAGAGAAGGTCTCTTGAACTAGTCAGACAGAGGAAAAAAATCAAGTAAAAGAGAAGGCCTCTCAAGCTAGTCAGACAGAGAAAGAAAGTGTAAAGCAGAAAAAGCCATCAGGGGGAAAGTTACAACAGGAGACTGCTACTAACACCTTTCTATCACCAGAGGGTGTAAGTGTCCAACCAACAGCACCACCTCTACAGGAGACTGCTACTAACACCTTTCTATCACCAGAGGACGTAAGTGTCGAACCAACAAGGCCACCTCCATATGCTGGGAGGCCCCCAACCCCCGCAGTTGATAGTTGTGATCCTGAGACAAGATCTCAAATATTAACATGCCCCGTATTTGAGGCAGGAAGGCAGTGAGTTCACCATGCTTTAAATTTCAAAACAGTGAAGCAGCTAAAAGAGGCTGTAACAACCTATGGTCCTCAAGCACCCTTCACTGTAAGCTTGGTTGAATCCATTAACAAGTTGAACATGACGCCAGCAGATTGGGCTAATATGTGTAAAGCTGTGCTAAATGGAGGACAATACCTGTTATGGAAGGTTGCCAATGAGGAATTTTGCAAGGAGACGGCTAGGCAAAATGCAGCAGCTGGTTATCCTCAGAGAAATCTAGATATGTTGTTAGGAAAGGGACCTTATGAGGATCAGCAGCAACAAATTGCATATGATCCTGGTGTATACGCACAAAATGCTGCAGATGCAGTTAAGGCATGGAAGACTTTACAAGGACATAGAGGTTTACAAGGTCAATTATCTAAGGTAATACAAGGAGCTAATGAACCTTATGCTGAATTTGTAGATAGGCTTATTCAAACAGCTACCAGAGTTTTTGGGAATACAGAACAAGCAATGCCATTACTAAAACAACTGGCTTATGAGCAAGCGAATCGTTGGTGCAGAGAAGTCATTAGACCATGGAAACATGAAGATATAAACACATATATTAAATTATGTAGAGACATTAATGAACAAGAGCAAGTCGTGGCAGCTGCAGTAAAACAGGCTTTAGAACAAGGGCAAGTCATGGCAGCTGCAGTAAAACAGGCTTTAGATGCCAGGCCAAGATCATGCTACAATTGTGAACAAACAGGACATTTTAAAAGGAATTGCCCCACAGGAGGAGGGTTTAACAAAACTAGGTATCAAAGGAGTAGAATACCGGGTGTTTGCCCACGATGCCATAGAGGGAGACATTGGGCTAATGAATGCCATTATCAAACCACCATAGAAGGTACTCCATTATCAAAAAACGAACAAGGACCAGGTGTTTATCCATGATATCATGGAGAAAGGCATAGGGCTCCGTTGCCAAAAAATGGACAGGGGGGACCAATGCTCCGGGGCCCAAAACCACAAATATATGGAGCACTGGAGGAACCCAGCAACCCCATCAGGGTAGTGCCTAGGACACATTGTCCATCAGATCCCTCATCAGACAAACCAGAGGGAGCACAGGGTTGGACATCTGTGCCTCCGCCAGAGCAGTACTAACTCCAGAGATGGGAGTTCAAATCATTCCCACAGGGGTAAAAGGACCTCTTCCCAAAGGAACAGTAGGTTTATTATTGGGACACAGCTCTTTTACTCTAAAAGGACTTATGATAAGTCCTGGGGTAACTGATCCCAATTATGAAGTTGAGATAAAAATTATAGCCAGTTCTCCAAAGCGTATATCAGTAATTTCACCAGGAGATAGAATAGCACAGTTAATAATAATACCCAGCCTACATGATAAATTTCCAGTCATACTGTAGAAAGAGGTTCCAGGGAATTAGGCTCCACAGGTGTAGATTGGGCTATGCTTTCTTTAAATTTAGATTCTCACCCCATGCTAAAACTAAATATTCAAGGACATGAATTTAATGGGCTACTGGATACAGGTGCAGACCTTAGCATCATCTCTTGTCAAGAATGGCCAATACATTGGCCATTACAACAAGCCACTCAAACACTTCGAGGCCTAGGAATGGTGACTAATCCCCATAGAAGTGCAATGGTATTAGATTGGAAGTATCCTGAAGGATGTGAAGGAACTATACAGCCATATGTATTGGATCAACTTCCCATAAATTTATGGGGACGAGATGTCCTAGACCAATTAGGTTTGACATTAACAAATAACATCAACCAAAATACACCCACTATTATGACTAGACAAGGTTTTAGGAAAGGAAAAAGATTAGAAAAACAAGAACAAGGTATAGCAGCACCAATACAAATAGACCAAGGAATGGACAGACATGGGCTGGATTTTCAGAAAGGGCCACTGAGACAATAAAAATTACTTGGAAATCAGAAAGACCTGTATGGGTTCCTCAGTGGCCCCTGACTAAAGAAAAGATACAAGCAGCCCATGACCTGGTCAAACAACAATTAGCAGAAGGACATATACAACCTTCTGTATCTCCCCATAATACTCCCATTTTTGTCATCAAAAAGAAATCTGGTAAATGGAGATTATTGCAAGATTTAAGAGACATTAATAATGAGATGGTTATTATGGGACATGCTCAATTGGGGATTCCTCAATTGTCTGCTTTTCCAAAAACTTGGTATGTTTTAGTTATAGATATTAAAGATTTTTTTTTCAATTCCAATTCATCCTGAAGATAGTCCACGTTTTGCATTTACTATCCCTGCACTGAATCACGAAGGTCCTGATCAGAGATATGAATGGAAAGTACTCCCTCAAGGGATGGTTAACAGCCCAACTATGTGTCAAGTTTATGTTAATGTAATCCAGCCACTTAGAAATCAAAATCCTGAACTACAAATATTTCACTATATGGATGATGTATTATTAGCACACAAAGATAAAAACACATTGCTAGAATGTTATGCCACACTTACAAACTTATTAAAAAAATTATAATCTAGACATAGCAATAGATAAAGTGCAATTAAAATTTCCAATTAATTATTTGGGAGTTCTATTATCCTCATCCATGGTCCGTCCACCAAAAATTCAAATACGAGTAAACCAATTCAAATCACTTAACGACTTTCAAAAGTTATTAGGAGACATAAATTAAATAAGGCCTTATCTAGGTATACCAACAGGACAGTTGGGACCTTTATTTGATATCCTAAAAGGTACATCAGATCCAAATTCACCACAAATGTTAATGCCTGAAGCAAGAAAGGCATTAAAAATCATTGAAACATATATGGAAAATATGCATTTGGATAGAAGTGATAAAAGTTTGCCTTTATTATTTATTGTACTACCAACAAAAAATATTCCTACAGGAGTATTTTGGCAAGCAGGTCCATTATTATGGATACATTTATCTTATTCTCCTAACACTATTCTTACTAGGTATCCTGAGGCTGTAGGACAATTAATACTCAAAGGAATAAAAGCAGCAAAGGGAGTGTTTGGAATTTCTCCCAATAAAATTATTACTCCATATACTATGAATCAAATTGATGAGTTAGCTAATGAGTTAAATACTTGGGCAATAATCATGTGCAAATCTAATGTTTCATTTGATAACCACTTACCATCTAATCCTTTATTGTCTTTTTGGTCATTGCATCCTGTAATTTTTCTAAAAATGACAAGAAAAATACCTATCATGAATGCTCCAAATATATACACTGATGGGTCAAATAATGGTACAGCAGCAATAGTTATACCTGATCAAACTTTTACATTTTTAGTACCCAAACAATCAGCTCAAAAGGTAGAGCTTAATGAAGTATTACAAGCTTTTGTGATGTTTAAAGATTCTGTATTTAATTATTTTCCAATAGTCAGTATATAGTTAATGCTATAATATCCCTTGAAGATGCTGGTAGGATTTCCCCTTCCTCTACTGTTTTCTCTTTGCTTTCCACTATACAAAGTCTAATTTGGGACAGAAAAGATAAGTTCTTTATAGGACATATCAGGGCACATACAGGATTGCCTGGAGCCCTTAGATTGGGCAATGATTTAGCAGATAAAACTACACATGACATACATATATTCTCTACACTAGAAGAAGCTACAGATTTTCATAAAAAGTTCCATGTCAATGCTAATACTTTACAAAAGCATTTTAAAATAACTAAGGAACAAGCTAGACAAATAATAAAACAATGTCAAAATTGTGTGACCATTTTACCACAAGTTAATCTTGGAGTCAATCCTAGAGGACTGATACCTAACCATATTTGGCAGATGGACATCACACACTTGCCAGAATTTGGAAAATTAAAATATTTGCATGTTACAGTTGATACTTCTTCTGGATTTTTGATGGGCTCCCTTCATGCTGGAGAAAAAACTAAAGATATTATAGCTCATTGCTTAAAAAAAATTTGCCACTGTAGGCGTTCCAAAACAGTTAAAAACAGATAATGCCCCTGGTTATACTTCTACCTCTTTTAAACAATTTTGCTCATCATTTGGCATTACTCATATAACAGGAATCCCATACAATCCACAGGGACAAGGCATAGTTGAAAGAGCTCATCAAACTATTAAAATATACTTATTAAAGCAAAAAGAAGGAATTGGGAAGGGGTATATATTCCCCAAAGATAAACTTAAAATAACCCTTTTTACTCTAAACTTTTAAAATTTGGATTCATCAGGACTTAGTGCTGCGGAAAGGCATATGTGTCCAAAAAATGTGCATAAGCCCAAGGTACTTTGGAAGGATATTCTAACAGGACAATGGAAAGGTCCTGACCCAGTAATTGTCTAGAGTCGGGGGTCTGTTTATGTGTTTCCACAGGGAGAACAGCAGCCAATTTGGATTCCAGAGAGATTAACTAAGGTCCTGACCCAGTGATTGTCTGGAGTCGGGGGTCTGTTTGTGTGTTTCCACAGGGAGAACAGCAGCCGATTAGGATTCCAGAGAGATTAACTAAAGCGATTTCTACAGACCAAAAATAAGATGATTTGGCTCAAACTGATAACAGCTGATCTCCAGAACTGCAGTTTGGCTACCCTTACATCTGCGACAGAACCAGGATGCATTTTTCAATATCTATTTTATTATTGCCCTTTCCCACATCATGAAGTTCTATTTTGTTTTTTGAGCTCATACAGACCTAGGTTAATGTTTTGCTGATCAGTTCTATTTTTTGACTATATAATTTTTAAACATAGCAATGGATATTTCACCTGTAAAAAGTTATAAGTCCTTTACTATTATGTTATGTGCTGTATGAATTATATTATGTGTGCACACTTGTGTTTTGTGTTATATGTTTGAATGTGCATATGTCCATATATCATATATGATGAGCGCTCATGAAAAAATATATCCAAATATATTTGTTTTTCACGTGATTTGAATGGTTTAATTTAAATTAAACCATGAGGATTGTTTAAATATATGAACAAAAAGGAGGTTAACAGATCTGTAATTTTACTTTCACCTTTCCTTTTCATTATATTTAATAATTCTGTTGAAGATACGGTACATTGTTAAGAAAATTATTTTCTAAAAAAAAAGAAAAGAAAATTGTTTTCTTTTAGTGCCTTCTGGAATGTTATATAAATTTTTCTTTAGCCATTATTGCCAGAATTCCTATCTTCATCCCAGTGCCTGTGAAGACAAAGATAAAACCAATCTACAGCTTCTGCAATAGCCATCACTGAACTGCTTGCAGAACTTGCCTGGACTATGTATCACTTGTATGCATTGTGAACTCACTTGAATGCATTATGAACTACCTGTTGGTGCAGTGACTTATGGTAGTGTTGGGGTACAATTTTTCCAAGAGGAGACATCACTGAACTGCTTGCAGAACTTGCCTGGCCTATGAATCACTTGTATGCATTGTGAACTCACCTGTATGCATTGTGAACTATCTGTTGGTGCAGCGACTTGTGGTACTGTTGGGGTATTTTTGCTGATGGTGTCATCAGTGGTACAATTTTTCCAAAAGCAACCATCAATTGGCTTGGTGTATCTTCCTCCCTTCTGCTTGTCATGGTCGTTCAGCTAAAATTTGGGGGCCAACATAGGTGAGGCAAAGAACCTCAACCCCCACTGGTACAAAGACCTATCCACAGGTGTGGCTGTATACTGGACCGGTAGTCAGTGACGGGTAAGATCCAATTGCAATGGTACCAACCTAAGAGAGGAGGCTGACGCCTTGAGGTCAGCTCATCCGATAACGGGTAAGGACCATATGTACTATTGGACAACCTAAGGCAGGCACGGTCCCTAAGCCACATGCTTGTTGTTTAAAGAGAGGGGGAAGGGGCCCAAGCAAACTTCCAGCTGCCACCAAACTTCCAGCTGCCAGCAAACTTCCAGCTGCCAGTTGATGATTGGCTCACAGCAGCCCCAGCAAACTTCTTGCTGCCAACTGATTGGCTCCTCTGCGGTGATGCTCATTGGGCTGTTTTCCCGCCCTTTCAGACCACAGAGCCGCTCATTGGGGGACTTTTTTGGCTCTGCCCACGCAACCCAGCCAATCAGCCTCAAGAGCAGGAGGAGTGGGGGAGGTGGAGAGGCTTGTGGGAAGCTGGTGGTGGCAGGTGGGCTCTGAAGGTTTTCCTGAGGAGCTGTGTGGTTTGGTGTGTGTGTTCTAAAAATAAAGTTCATTTGTTTTGACAAGTGGCTCCTGACTTGTGCCCAGCCAGACTGCAGCATTTATACTGAAAGCGAGGCAACAATTTTTCATTGGATTTCTCGATACTCGGGAGGATTAAACCATTAACTAAACACACTTTGCTTTTCAAGTTCGGTTTTCCTAATTTCAACAGTTTACAGATTGCAACAGTTTGAATTTTCAGTTTCCCCTTTATTTTGCATTATATCCGAGGATAAAAATAGAGCTGCAAATTAAACACGGTCTGTGCTAGCTTCTTAAACTTGGCATACAATAACAGTTCTCATTGCTCACTCTGTGATTCATTCCTGGTAGAAATATCTCTAAGTAGAAGCAAGCAGAAACAGCTTATTCTAACTCATTGTAGGATTTAGCAGTAGAATCTCAACATTCTGCAATCTACCACAATAGTTTCATTGGAATTCTTTGATACTCAGCAGAGTTGACCATTTCACTAAATATAACTTTTACACCAAGTTTGGGACTCTTAGTTTCAAAGGATTGAACACAGGAACAGTTTCAGGTTTCAGTCAGTTTTTCACTAGAAGGGTTAGATGGAAATAGAGCTACAACTCAAGCATGGTTTGTGATAGATACTTAAAATTTCACCCACACAAACAGTTCTAAGTGTTTATTCTGTGGATTGCCCTTGTCAAAGAAGCTCTCAGCCGATCCAGAAAGGAACAGCTTTCTTTATCAGTGATTTAGGAGCTAGCATGAAAATTCAATGTATTCAGAGAGCTGAAACACACTTTTCATTTCATTACTGTTATACTCAGGTGAATTCACACTTTCCTTAAACACACTTTCTTCTGCAAGTTTGATTCTCCTAGTTTCAATGGTATTCAGACAGGAACAGTTTGAACTTTCATGTTTCACATCCTTTTGCCCTATATAGTGGCATAAAAATAAAGATTAAAAAAACACTGTTTGTGCTAGCTGCTTTAAACACGTCATACACAATAAGTTCCAAGTGCTCTCTCTGTGGTTTGTTCCTAATGGAAGCACTTCTAAGCAGAAGCATGTGGGGATCATTTTTATTAACTCGTTTTAGGAGCTAGTAGGTGAATTCCTATGTAGTGAAAGACCTGCATCATTTCTCTTAATTGGATTTCTTTGATACACGGCAGGCTTCACCACTTCTCTAAACATACTTTTTACTCTCAGTTTCAGACACCTTCATTCAACAGTTTGAACACAGGAACAGTTTGAATTGTTAGGTTTCACTTTGTTTTGCACTAAAGAAATGTATGGAAATAGATCTACAAATCAAACATGGTTTGTTTTAGAAGCTTGAAATTTCACTCAAACAATCATGTATAAGTGGTTACTCTGTGGTTTCTTTCATGTTAAAAGTATCTCTAAGAAGAATCTAACAGCAAGTCTTTCTCTATCAGTGCTTAGAAACTAGCAAGAAAATTCACATGTTTAAAAAAGCTATCAAATTTTTTCATTGGATTCCTTTGATACTCGACATGACTCATTTGTTTACTAAACTCACATTGTTCTCCCAGTTTATTTCTCCTAGTTTCAATAGTTTTCATACATGAACCATTGAAATTTTTTTCAGGTGTCCCTTCATTTCACACTATAGAGATGGATGGAAATAGAGCAACAACTAAAATATGGTTGGTACTAGAAGCTTGAAACTTCACACACACATGATCAGTTTTAAGTATTCACTCTGCTGTTTGTTCCTGGACAAATTAGCATTAAGCTGATGTATGCAGGAACAGTTTTTTTTTTTTTAAATCTTTGCTTTAGAAATTGGTCAGATAATTCCAATATACTGAAAGAGCTGAAACAATTTTTTCATTGGATTCCTTGGATCCTCAGCACTTTTCATATTCCCCTAAACACAATGTGCTCTCCAAGTTTAGTTTTCCTATATTCAATGGTTTTCAGACAGGAAAAGTTTGAATTTTCAGATTTTAATTCTTTTTGCACTATACAGGTGGATGAATATAGATCTACAACTCAAACAGTGTTTCTGCTAGTTCCTTGAAACTTGACATTCACCATCAGTCCTCAGTTCTCACTTTGTTTGTTTCTGCTTGAAGTATTCTTAGAAAAAGCATGCAGGAATCAATTTTACTAACTCGTTTAACGAGCTAGCAGAAGAATTCCAATATACGGAAATAGGTGCAACATTTTTTTTAATTGGATTTTTTATGATTTTCGGTAGAATTAACCCACTCCCTAAAACCTCTTAGTGCCTCCAGTTTGGAACTCCTAGGTTAAACTGTTTACACACAAGAAGAGTTTGAATTTTTAGGTTTTACTTTGTTGTGAACTATAAAGATTTTTAGAAATAGAACTACAAATCAAATACCATTGTTCCAGAAGCTTGTAATTTCACACACACAGTGAGATCAATTTTTCACTCTGTGGTTTCTTCCTGATCAAAGTACCTGTAAGCAGAGACATCAATGGACAGCTTTCTCTATCAGCATTTTAGCAGCTAGAAATAAAATTCCTATGTATTGAAAGAGCTGCAAAAATTTTTTATTGGACTTCTTTGATACTCAACATGGTTACCCCTTTAAGTATACACACTTTGTACCACAAGTTTGTGCTCCTAGGTACAAAAGTTTGCAGAGAGGAACATTTGAATTATCAGGTTTTACTCTGTAGGCACTATAGTGATGAATGAAAATAGTGCTACAAATCAAATATGTTTTTTGCTAGATTTTCAAAACTTCACACACACAATCAGTTCTCACAATCCACTCTTTGTTTTTCCAGGTTAATACAGCTCTAAGAAGACACTTGCAGGAACAGCTTGGTCTATCAATGTTCTGGGATCCATAAGAAAAATTCCCATATAATGAAATCACTGCAAAAATTTGTCATTGGAACTTGATTCTCGGAAGGTTTCATCCTTTCACTACACACACTTTGTTTTTCAAGTTTGGTTTTCCTAGTTTCAATGGTTTGCAGATAGCATCAGTTTGGATTTTCAGGTTTCACTTTATTTTGCACAATATCAGTGGATAAAAAATAGAGCTATAAATTAAACACGGTCTGTATAACTTCTTAAACTTGGTATAAAAAATCAGTTCTCATTGCTCACTCTGTGCTTTGTTACCGGTGGAAGTACTTCTAAGCAGAAGCAAGCAAGAACAGCTTATTTTAACTCCTTGTAAAATTTAGCCAGTGTATATCAACATACTGAGATCTACCACAATTGTTTCATTGAAACTCTTTGATACTCAGCAGATTTGACCCTTTCACTACATATAATTATTACACCACTTTTGGGACTCCTAGTGTCAAAAGTTTGAACACAGGAACAGTTTTAATTTTCAGGTTTCAGTTTATTTTTAACTATATAGTTGGATGGAAATAGAGCTACAAATCAAGCATGGTTTGTTCTAGAAAGTTCAAATGTCACCCATACAAACAGTTCTAATTGTTTACTGTGTTGAATTTCATGGTCAAAGAAGCCCTCAGACAAGGCAGACAGGAACAGCTTTCTCTATCAGTGCTCTAGGAGCTAGCATGAAAATTCAATGTATTGAGAGAGCTGCAACATATTTTTGGTTTCATTGCTGTTATACTCAGCTAAATTCATGCTTTCCTTAAAAACACTTTTTTTCTGCAAGTTTGGTTCTCCTAGGTTCAATGGTTTTCAGACAGGAACAGTTGAACTTTCAGGTATCAATTGTTTCACACTATATAGTTGCATAAAAATAAAAATAAACATGATGTGGGCTAGCTGCTTTAAACATGTCATACACAACTAGTTCTCAGTGCTCTCTCTGTGGTTTGTTCCTGATGGAAGACTGTCTAACCAGAAGGATTTAGGAATTATTTTTAATAACTCACTATAGGAGCTAGCCGGAGAATTCCTAAGTAGTGAAAAAGCTGCATCATTTCTTTTCATTAGATTTCTTTGATACACAGAAGGCTTCACCAGTTCTCTAAATTCACTTTGTCCCCACAGTTTGAAATGCCCAGATTCAAGCATTTTGCACAGAGAATGGTGTAAATTGTTAGGTTTCACTTTGTTTTGCACTAAAGAAATGGATTGAAATAGAGCTACAAATCAAACATAGTTTGTTCTAGAAGCTTGAAATTTTACACAATCAGGTCTAAGTGGTTATTCTGTGGTTTGTTCCTGGTGAACGTAGCTCTAAGCAGAATGTCACAGGAAATCTTTCTCTGTCAGTGCTTTAAAAACCAGCAGGAAAGAGTAGCCAAATTTTTTTTCATTGGATCTATTTGGTACTCGACATGACTCATCTGTTTAATAAACTCACATTATTCTCCAAGTTTACTTCTCCTAGATTCAACAGTGTGCATATATGAACCATTTGAATTTTCAGTTTTCCCTTCATTTTGCACTATAACATGGATGGAAATAGAGCTAGAAATAAAACATGGTTTGTGCTTGATGCTTGAAACTTCACAAACACAATCAACTCAAAATATTCACTCTGTTGTTTGTTCCTGGACAAAGTAGCTCTAAGCAGATGTAGGCAGGAACAAATTTTATTTTTAAAATCTTTGCTTTAGGAACTAGTCAGATAATTCCAATATACTCAAAGAGCTGCAACATTTTTTTTTTCCATTGGATTCATTGGATCATTGGTACTTTTCATCTTCCCCTAAACAAACTTTGCTTTCCAAGTTTGGTTTTCCTAGGTTCAATGGTTTTCAGACAGGAGCAGTTTGAATTTTCAGATTTTAATTTGTTTTTCACTATACAGGTTGATGAATATAGATCTGCAATTCAAACACGTTTTTTGCTAGTTAATTGAAACTTGGCATTCACAATCAGTTCACAGTACTCCCTCTGTTTGTTTCTGCTTAAAGTATTCGTAGCAACAGCACACAGGAATCATTTTCACTAACAAATTTTACTAGATAATAAAAGAATTCCAATATACTGAAATACCTGGAAAAGTTTTAATTGGATTTTTTATGATTTTCTGTAGGATTCACCCACTCCCTAAATCCACCTAGTCTCTTCAGTTTGGGACTCCTATGCTAAACTGTTTGCACAGAAGAAGAGTTTCAATTTTTAGGTTTTACTTTTTGTAGACTATAGAGATTGGTCAAAATAGAGCTACAAATCAAACCCAATCATTCCAGAAGCTTGAAATTTCACACACACAATGAGGTCTTAGTGTTAACTCTATGTTTTTAATGATCAAAGTACCTCTAAGCAGAGGCATGTATGAACAGCTTTCTCTATCAACGTTTTAGGAGCTAGAAGTATAATCCCCATGCACTGAAAGAGCTGCCACAATTTTTTCATTGGACTTCTTTGATACTCAACAGGGTTCACTCTTAAAGTATACACACTTGGTACCACAAGTTTGTGCTCCTAGGTACACAGGTTTGCACAGAGGAAGAGTTTGAATTATCAGGTTTCACTCTGTTGGCACTATAGTGATGAATGGAAATAGTGCTACAAATCAAATAAGGTAGTACTGGATCTTTGAAACTTCACACACACAATCAGTTCTCACTGTCCACTCTTTGTCTTTCCAGGTGAATGTAGCTCTGAGAAGAGGCTTGCAGAAACATCTTGGTCTATCAATGTTTTAGGAGCGAGAAAAAAAAATTCCCATATACTGTAAGCACTGCAATTTTTTATTGCATTTCTTGATACTTGGGATGAGTCTCCCTTTCACTAAACACATTTTGTTTTACAAGTTTGGTTTTCCTAGTTTCAATGGTTTGCAGAGAGCAACAGTTTGGATTTTCAGGTTTCACTTTATTTTGCACACTATCAGTTTATAAAAATAGAGTTGTAAATTAAACACAGTCTTCTAACTTCTTAAACTTGGTAGAAAAAATCAGTTTACATTGCTCACTTTGTGTTTGCTATTGGTGGAAGTACTTCTATGTAGAATCAAGGGAAAACACCTTATTTTAAATCATTGTAGCATTTAGCATGAGAATCTCAAAATTCTGTGATCTACCACAATAATTTCATTGGAATTCTTTGATACTCAGCTGAGTTGACACTTCCACTAAATGTAATTAATACACCCAGTTTGGGACTCCTAGTTTTTACACCAGAACAGGTTTCATTTTGTTTTTCACTATATAGTTGGATGGAAATAGAGCTACAAATCAAGCATGGTTTGTTCTATACGCTAGAAATTTCACCCACACAAAGAGTTTTAATTGTTTACTCTGAGGTTTGTCCTAGTCAAAGAAGCTCTCAGCCGAGGCAGGCAGGAACAGCTTTCTCTATCAGTGCTTTAGGAGCTAGCATGAAAATTCAGTGTATTGAAAGAGCTGCCACATATTTTTCATTTCATTTGTGTTATACTCAGCTGGTTTCATGCTTTTCTTAAGCACACTTTTTTTCTGAAGTTTGGTTCTCCTAGGTTCAACAGTTTTCAGACAGGAACAGTTGAACTTTCAGGTTTCACATCGTTTTGCACTATATAGTTGCATAAAAAAAAAGATGAAAATAAAACGCTGTTTGTGCTAGCTGCTTACAAAATGTCATACACAATTAGTTCTCAGTGCTCTCTCTGTAGTTTGTTCCTGATGGAAGCACTTCTAAGCAGAAGCATTCAGGATTATTTTTAATAACTTGCAATAGATCTCGGAGGAGAATTCCTATGTAGTAAAAAAGCTGCATCATTTTTTTTTTCATTAGATTTCTTTGATACATGGTAGGCTTCACCAATTCTCTAAACTCACTTTGTACCCACAGTTTGAGATGCCTAGATTCAATAGTTTGCATACATAAAATGTTAGAATTGTTAAGTATCACTTTGTTTTGCACTAAAGAAATGGATGGAAATAGAGCTACAAATCAAAAATGGTTTGTTCTAGAAGCTTGAAATTTCACTCAAACAATCAGGTCTAAGTCGTTACTCTGTGGTTTGTTCCTGGTCAAAGTAGCTGTAAGGAGATTCTCATGACAAATCTTTCTCTGCCAGTGCTTTAGAAGCTAGCAGGAAAATTCACCTGTTTAGAAAGAGCTGCCAAAATTTTTGTCTTTGGATTCCTTTGATACTTGACATGACTCATATGTTTACTAAACTCACATTGTTCTCCAAGTTTACTTCTCTTAGATTCAACAGTTTGCATACATGAACCATTTGAATTTTTAGGTTTCCCTTCATTTTGCACTATAAGATGGTTGGATATAGAGCTAGAAATAAAACATGGTTTGTGCTAGATTCTTGAAACCTCACACACAAAAAAAGTTCAAAGTATTCACTCTGTTGTTTGTTCCTGGACAAAGTAGCTCTAAGCAGATGTATTCAGGACACAATTTTTTAAATCTTTGCTATAGGCACTAGTCAGATAATTCCAATATGCTCAAAGGGCTTCAACAATTTTTTCATTGGATTCTTTGGATCTTCGGCACTTTTCATCTTCCCCTCAACAAACTTTGCTCTCAATTTTTTTTTTTTTTAGGTTCAATCGTTTCCAGACAGGAACAGTTTAAATTTTTAGATTTTAATACATTTTGCAGTATACAGATGGTTTAATATAGATATGCAACTCAAACACAGTTTCTGCTATTTTCTTGAATCTTGAAATTCACCATCAGTTCTCAGTGCTCACTCTGTTTGTTTCTGCTTGAATTGTTCTTAGCAAAAGTATGCAGGAATCCGTATTACTAACTCTTTTTCCTAGCTAGCAAAGAAATTCCAATGTACTGAAATAGTTGCAACAATTTTTTCTTTGGATTTTTTTTATAATTCTGTGTAGGATTCACCCACTCCCTAAACAAACTTAGTACCTGCAATTTGGGACACCTGGGTTAAACTGTTTGCACACCGGAACAGTTTGAAATTTTAGGTTTTACTTTGTTGTGCACTAAAGAGATAAAAGTTGACATATATAATGAGTTCTCCATGCTAACTCTGTGTTTTGTTCCTGCTTATAGTACTTCTAAGGAGAAGCATACAGTGAAAGCTTGTACTAATACAACTGAGGGGCTACCTTGAGAATCCCAATAAATTGAAAGAGCTGAAAAATTTTCTCATTTTATTTCTTTGATACTTTGAGGGTTCACACTTTCTCTAAACCCATTTTGCACCCTTAATTTTGGACCACTAGGTTCATCGTTTTGCACAATGGAACATTTTGCATTTTCAGCTTTCATTTGTTCTGTGCTACAGACATGGATGGGAATAGAGCTAGAAATTAAACATAGTTTTTGCTACATACTTGAAACTTTACACCCATCAACAGTATGGGGTGCTGACTCTGTGGTTTGTTCCTTGTAGAAGTACTTCTAAGCAGAAGTGTGGAGGAATACCTTTTATTAACTCACTTTTGGAGCTAGCAGAAGAATCTCGATGTACTGAGAGCGCTGCCACAATTCTTTTATTTGATTTCTTTAATTCTCAGCAAGACTCAGCCTATCACTAATCCCACATTGTACACCAAACATGGGAATCCTGGTTTCAATGGTTTACACAAAAGAAGTTTGTATTTCTAGTTTACACTTTTTTCTCACTATATATTGATTGAAACATGCTATCTAACATGCTTTTTGCTAGATGCTTGAAACGTCACACACACACAAATAGTTCTAAGTCTTAACTCTTTTATTTTTTTCTGGTCACTCTAGCTGTAACTAGAGGCTTGAAGGAACTGCTTTCTCTATCAATGCCTTAGGAGGTAGCGGAAAATTCCCCATGTACTGAATGTCCAACAAAATCATCTTTATTGGAGATGTTTGATATTCATCAGAATTTATCCTTGCACTAAAACCACTTTGTTCTCCAAGTTTTGTTTTCCTAGTTTCAAACGAACAGTTTGAATTTTCAGGGTTCTCTTTATTTTGGACAGTAAAGGTGGATAAAAAAGAACTGCAATTATCAAAGAACTCCAACAAAATATTGTTGCCTTACTTTGAATGCATTTGAATTTTCATGCTAGCTCCTAAAGCACTTATAGAGAAAGGTATTTCTGCATGCCTCTGCTTAGAGCAATTTTTACCAGGAACAAACAATAGAGTGAATATTTAGAACTATTGTGAGTGTGAAGTTTTAAGCATCTAGCACAAACAATGTTTGATTTGTAGCTCTATTTCAATTCACCACTATAGTGGAAAAAAATAAATCCTGAAAATACAAACTGTTCCTGGGTTCAAAACATTGAACATAGGAGTCCTAAAATTTAGGTCCAAAGTGGGTTTAGTTAAAGGATGAATTCTGCTGATTAACAAAGAAATCCAACCAAAAATAGTGGCAGCTATTTCAGTATATTGGGATTCACTTGCTAGCTCTAGAAGTGAGTTAGTTAAAGTGGTTCTTCTGTGTTTTTGCTAAAATAATTCAACCAAGAACAAGTCACAGAGTAAGCAAAAAACAGATAGTGGATGTTAAATTTCAAGCAGATAGCAAAAACTGTGTTCGATATGCTGCTCTATATTCATACAACTGTATAGTGCAAAAGCAACTGAAACCTTAAAATTCAAGCTGGTTTTGTCTGAAAACATTTGAATCTAAGAGAACCAAATTTGGAGAACAAGAGCATTTTCTGAAAGAATTAATCCTGCAGAGAATAAAATAAATGAAATGAAAAAAATTGATTCTTGTCTTTCAGTAGATGGAAATTTTCCTGCTGGCTCCTAAAAGGCTGATTGAGAAAGCTCGATCTGTGTGCCTCTGCTTGAATCTACTTTGACCAGGAACAAATCTCAGAGTGAATACTTAGAACTGATTCTGTGTGTGATGTTTCAAGGATCTAGCACAAACCGTGTTTGATTTCTAGAACTATTTCCATACATCTCTATAGTGCAAAAAAACTGAAACCTAGAAATTCAAACTCTCCCTGGTTGCAAACTTTTAAACTTAGCAGTCTCAAAACTGGGATACAAAAGGGTTTAGTGAAAGAGTGAACCTAGCCGAGAATCAAAGAAATCCAATGAAAAAAAATTTTTTTTCAGCTCTTTAAGTACATTGGGATTATCCTTCCTGTTCCTAATCAAGTTGGTAAAAATGGTTCCTGCATTCTTAGGCTTATAAGTACTTCAAGAGGAAACAAACCACAGAGTGTGGACTTTGAAATGATTGTGAATGTCAAGTTTCAAGAATCTCACAAAAAACGTGTTTTATTTGCAGCTCTATTTTTATCCAACTGTATAGTGCAAAAGGAAATGAAACCTGAAAATTCAACCTCTTCATGTCTGCAAACCAACCATTGAAATTATTGAATCAAACTAGGAGAAACAAGTGTGTTTACTGAAGGGATGAATCCTTCCAAGTATAAAAGAACTCAAAGGAAAAATATTTTGCAGTTCTTAAAGTACAATGGAAATTTTTGATGGTTTTTAAAATGCTGAGAGAGAACGCTGTTCTGCCATGGCACCACTCAGAGATACTTTGCACAGGGACAAAAAACAGAGTAAAAACTTAGAATTTATTGTGTGTGTGAAGATTAAAGCATCTAGAAAAAACTGTGTTTTATTTGTCAGTATATTTCATACATTTCTGTAGTGCAAAACAAAGTGAAACCTTATTATTCAAACTGTCCCAGGGTGGAAAACTTTGAACCTAGGAGTCACACATTAGGGTACAAAGTTGGTTTCATGAAAGGGTGAAACTTGCAAAGTATCAATGAAATCCAATGAAAAAATTTGGTGCAGCTCTTTTAGTACATTGTGATTCTCATGCTAGCTTCTGAATTGAGATAGTAAAAATGGCACCTGCACGCTTCTGTTTAGAAAAACTTCCACCTGGAACAAACCACAAAGTGTGCACTGAGAACTGATTGTGTTTGAGAAGATTCAAGCAGCTACCAAAAAAAAAAAAAAAAAAAAAAAAAAAAAAAACAGGTTTGATTTGCAGCTCTATACCCATCCACCTGTATAGTGCAAAACGAAATGAAAGGGAAAATTTAAACCATTCCTGTCTGCAAACTGCTGGGCCTAGGAGAACAAAATGTAGAGAACAAAGTGTGTTTAAGGACAGGATAAATCCTGCAGAGTATGAAAAAATCCAACAAAACCATTGTTGCTGCTCTTTCAATACAAGAGGATATTTCTTCTAACTCCTATTGCACAGATAGAAAAAGGTATTCCTGCATCCCTCTGCTTAGAGCTATTTTGACCAGGAACAAACTGTAGAGAGAATAGTTAAAAGTAATGTGAATGTGAAGTTTTATGCATCTATCACAAACCATGTTTGATAAGTAGCTCTATTTCTATTCACCTCTAGAGTGCCAAACGAAATGAAACCTGAAAATTCAAACTGTTCCTGCGTGCAAACCTTTGAAACTAGGAGTCTCAAACTTTGGTCACAAAGTGTGTTTAGTGAAAGGATGGAATCTGCTGAGTAACAAAAAAAATCCAATGATATAATAGTATCAGCTCTTTCAGTATATTGGGATTATTCTTCTAGCCCCTAACGCAAGTTTGTAAAAACGGTTTGTGTGTGTTTTTGCTAAAAAGGACTTTAATCAGTAACAAATCCCAGAATGACCATTGAATTGGATAGCAGATGTCAAATTTCAAGCAGGTAGTCAAAACTGTGTTGATTTGCTGTTCTATATTCCTACAAATTTATAGTGCAATATGAACTGAAACCTGAAAATTGAAACTGTTACTGTCTGCAAACTATCTAAGCTAGGAGAAGCAAACATGAAGAACAAAGAGTATTTATTGAAAGGTGGAATCTTGTAGAGTATAAAATAAATGCAACAAAAAATTTTCAGCTCTTTCAGTACATGGGAATTTGCCTGCTGTAACCTAAAATGTTGATAGAGAAAGCTATTTTTGTCTGCATCATCTTCAAGCTACTTTCACCAGGAACCAACCACAGAGGGAACACTTAGAACTGATTCTATGTGTGAAGTTTCAAGCATCTGTGTGTGAAGTTTTGAACATCTAGGACAAACTATGTTTGATTTGTAGCTCTATTTCCAAAAAAATAGTGAAACCTGAAAATTCAAACTGTTCTTGGTTACAAAACTTTTAACTTTGTAGCCTCAAAATTGGAATACAACAGTGTTTAGTAAAGAGTGAACTCTGTGAATTATGAAAGAAATCCAATAAAAAAAATTGTTGAAGCTTTTTCAGTACATTGGCTTTCTCTTATAATTTTCAACTTATTTTGTTTGTGAAGTTTCAAGCATCTAGCACAAACTTATTTGATTTGTTGCTTTGTATGCATCCAACTCTGTAGTGCAAAACAAAGTGAACCTTATTATTCAAACTCTTCTTGGGTGAAAACATTTGAAAACTAGCAGTTGCAAACTGCAATTACAAAGTGGGCTTATGGAAAGGGTGAAACCTGCCAGAAATCAATAATATCCAACTAAAAATTATGGTGCAGCACACAGTACATTTGGTTTCTCCTGCTACATCCTAAGATGTGTCAGTAAAACTGTTTCCTGCATGCTTATGCTTAAAAGTACTTCAAGGGGAAACAAATCACAGAGTGATTGTCTGTGTGAAATTTCAATCATCTAGCACAAACCATATTTGATATATAGCTGTATTTCCATCCATCTCTATAGTGCAAATAAAGTGAAACATAAAAACTCAAACTGTTCCTGTGTGCAAATATTTGAACATAGAAGTCTCAAACTTTCCCACAAAACGTGTTTAATGGCAGCATGAAAATGGCTGAGTATCAATGAAATTCTATGTAAATATTGTTGCACCTCTTTCTGTATATTGGAGTTATCCTGCTAGCTGGAATTGGTGAGCTTTACTTTATTCAATATTTTCCAGTGGAGTAAATAGATGTAACTCTGGTAAAGCTAATTTTGGGGACAAAAAATGATGGTGGGCAGAGGCAAAAGCCCGGGTTATATAGGCTTCTTTTAGGGTTGGAAAGCAATTCCTGGGGTATATTGTATTGGAGTATGGCTGAGTCATTAGCATGGAACAGGAATGTGAATAGGGTATTTCCTGGGCTTATTGTCTTTGGTTCAGCTGCTGCATTAGGGTGGGGGGTGTCTGAAATCAGGTGGGTGCAAGTAGTTTTGTGTGTGTTCCTTTTCTCTGGCTGAGGTCTATAATTTTAAACGACAAAAAATTTAGAGTAATGTGCTTGGACTTATTTTCCATACCCTTCACAGTTTACATCAAGGACAAACAATAGCTAGAATTTATCTCAACACCACTTTACATACAAAATATAGGTTGACATTTAATATGTTGGAAGTTTAAGGTTTATTAATTAGAGAACAGGCTGATTTAGAGACATGCAAAGTACCACCAAGTCCTATGTTTAAAAAAAAAAAAAGAAATGTGGGCTAAATAGGCATGCAGAAGATTTTTTTTCTTTTCTCTTTTTTATTTTATTTTATTTATTTTTTTTTTATAAAAAGCACATAGAGGGAAAAAGAGACCAAGGTGGGAAATATAATTACCGGCAGGACTATGAAACATCAAAGAATAGAATTCAGATTTCAGAAAAGAAAGATTTGACATATTGTATTTGAAGATGTGGATGACATAAGTGCCCATAATAAGAATTTTGTAAGGTTCTGAAAGAAAAATTGATATGGTGAAAGAAGCCTATATAACCTTCGTTTTTACTTAAGCCATTTTCTGCCCCCAAAATACACCATGGTAGGTAAACCACTGCTTGACTCTTCTGCTGAATACTGAATAAAGAAAAGATTGCCAATGAGAGGCTTGCTTCTTATCTTCCAACTTTGTCATGTTTGTGTCATTTATGCTAATGTTAATTAATCCAAAATTATACAAACAATGATGACCTTTCAGCCCCTTTGCAATTTGTCGAGGAATTCCTGACCATTTTGATGAAGGCTCACAGCAGGACTAGCAGGTGCCCTGGAGAAGACTTGGACCTGGATGGCAGCATTAGAACTTTATTTTCCTCCATCTGAAATTAATCAATATCTTGGGATTACTTTCTGGCTGGTGGTAGAAAACAGCAATCATTTCACAAGAGTTGAGTCAGGTCATAAATGTGTAAAACCCATTGGGCACTTGGGCTCAGTAGTTGACTGGTCAGAAATATCTGAACTGGCCTTAAGATGGCAGCCTTGCACAAAGAAAGATCAACCTTGGCGCTTGCCCAGTTTCCAGGTAAGTCACATGGATTCCAGTTATTGGGCACTCACCTTCCTTCCTACAAAACCTGCAAAACCACTACCCAGGTGTTCATTCTAAATAGTAGCTGAACACTCTGTGCTTTTTAAGGTGAATAAATAAATAAATAACAAGCATCATGACTGCTCACCCCAGCCTGCTTGTTCTTATGCAAACAGAGTTGATGTGTTTCAAAACGGAGCTAAGTGGGGCTGGGATTGAGGCTCAGTTGTAGAGCACTTACCTAGCATGTGTGAGGTCCTAGTTTCGATCCTCATTATCACATTAGATAAATAAGTAAATGTATTGTGTTTATCCACAAATTAAAAAAATATTTTTAAAAAGGAGGCTAAGTGTTCTGTATTGCTCCCCCAGATTCAGTGGTGCAAAAAGTCACATAAAACAGAAAAGACTTATCATTAAGAGAGACTCAAGAAAGGAGCGGGCAGCCTCGGTGGCAGCAGGAGGAAATCAACAGCTCAGGAGGCTCTGACGTCTGGCCCTCGGGACATTCTAGAGAGAAGAGTAGGAACCCAGTGCCTGGAGCCTCCTAGTTGACCCCCCCTCCCCTGGGCACTGCACCATGGCTGCCGGCTGTGTCCCCTGTTGGCTCCACTGTGGCGATGGAGACTGGATGGTTTCGGGAGGGTTTCTCAACTTCCCCAGTCCCGGCAAGGATGTGTCTCCCTCTGCGGCTTTCTTCTTCTTCTACCTTGCTCCGGTCTAGAGTGGCGCACCCAGGTGAACCAGTCACCTTGGGAGTCGGAGATTGCCCACGCAGAGGCGGGAGGACTGGGACCAGGAGCAGCAGAACTTGGCAGCAGGGGAGGTGAAGAGTTTCTGGGCCACCTGGGCTTTGAGGGCGGGAGTCTGGTGGCGACTGCAGGCTGTGCTCCAGGCTCCGTGTGCTGGCCTCATCCCGGGATTGCTGGGCTCCGAGGTTCCAGGGCTTGGTGGTGTCTGTGACGGTTTGTTCTAGGGCTCTTGCCCATCGCTCTCCGTCACTGTGAAGGGACCCACATCTGAGTCCGAATTCATGTGGGTGGTGCAGTGCCACCTGCTGAGTTCCCTGGAGGCCAGGCAGCCCAGCTTCCAGAAAGGACCAGAGCACAGTGTCTGCTTCACCACCCTGAAAGTGCCTCATTGGGGAAACCGGACTCCAGTGCGGAGCTCCTGGGCGCCTGAAGGGATTTCAGGGGACTTGTGGGGCAAGGCCTGCAGAATGTGGGTCTCAGAAGGAGTTGGCAGTAGGCCAGCCAGCTTCAAAGAAGACCCCCATTTTACCCTGTGGGCTGGATGGTCAGGCACTGTCAGGTAGGGACACCTGAGGCCACACCTGGGAGGTCAAAGGATGAAAAAAATACCTCCAGTCCCAGGAAGGCAGAGCCTAATAGTGGGGCATTTTCTAAAGGATATGAAGAGATGGAAAATGTCCAAAACTAGTATATTTTAAAGTTGAAATGAAAGCTTGCAAAATTTTGGGACAGTACAGTTGTGTACCTAGTGCCTAAAGAAATATTAGGTCATTGACTCCCTTCTACCCTTTTAGTTTTTGTTTTTTTATTTTATTTTATCAAGGAATCTGTTTTGCCAGCATTTTCCTCAGGAGCTGAGCATCACCCACAGCAGGGAAGACAAACTTACAATTCTCAGGTTGCTTTAGACTTAAAAATCTGTGCTCTACCACTTCTAAATGTAGAGGAAAATAATTTCTTGCTGTATTTTCCATGGATGATTCCTTCCCTTATTCTCAAGGACCTCATGATATTTGCTTATTGGTTTTATAAGCATCAATTTAAATGTAGTTTTTGTAAGAAATAATCCCAGTTGCCACAGGGTAGAGTTTCGGGATTAAAAAATGCTGTCAGAGAAATCTGCTAGTGGCTTCATTTTCCAAGAATGTAAGTCATTTCCTTTCTGGGACTTCATGGAATTGATATTTCACAGCATCAGAACTTTGTGGGGAAAATTTTCCATAACACATCTGTCATTAAAAAGGCTTTCGGGTTCCCTTTCTAAGAGCAGTGCATAAATTTAAGCCAAGTAATGCTAAAGGATAAGAAGTTTTTCAGCATCTAGAGCATTATAAGACTACAGTAGAAATAAATTTTAACAACCAAGACCTACAAATGATCTGCAGGATGTAGAGTAGGGGAGAGGAGAAGCTTAGAAAAGGGCAGGAAAACATATGTTTTTGCTTTTGTTCTTTGTAGTATAAAACTTTGTAGTATAAAATTATAGCACTTATAATTTTCTTTGGATTTAGTTTTGGGAAATAAAAGGTTTATGTTTAAAAGGAAATACTTCACAATATTGTTACCACTGTTGACCGGTGAAGAGTCTTTGCTTCCCCAATGTTGAAGAATAACACCAGAGAAGCATGCTGAGGCAAGGTCAGAGTGGAAATTAGAAGTTTATTAAAGGACAGCAGAAAAGTCTTCTCCCGGAGGAAGAAGGGGACCCAAGAGGTGGAATCCGTGGAAATGCGGTTGTTTTCCCTTTTTTATAGTTCTTTCAGTGATGGAATGTAGGTTGGAAGGCCCAAGGGGTGGGACACAGGTGAGCCAAAGTAGTAATCTGGGCAGAAAGGACTTCATTAACACTTCTTTGGGATGGGCTATCTCCAAATCTGTTGGGGGCTGTTTCCTGGTTTCCATTAACATTCCTTTGGGATGGACTTTGGGCCTAGGGCTTTTTTGAGACTTCATTAACATTTCATGAGTTGTCCTGCATTTCCTGGAATCATTCTCAGCATGGCCTCCATTTTAGATTTCACTTGATATTAGACCCGATTTACCTAACTACACTGACTACCTAACTTTAAATATGGCTTCAATATGAGAAAATTGACATTTGAATGCCTTTTGAGTATGTTTCTAAACATATTGGATTCATATTTCATATTAAAATGGACTTTTGGTATGATTATTAGATGTAAAGTGTCCCTGAGGGGGTATCTCATATCAGGTTATCTGCAGGATATCTCCTTCAGAAAACAGTCTGGCTGTATGAACTACTCACCCTGCCATATCCCCCTTTGAATTGCCTGTAAGAATCCCTGAGATTGACAGGACATAGTAATCAGCAGTTCTTGCAGTGCTCAAAACATTTTAGGGGACAGGAAATCTGTCTCTATATCCAGTCCCTCATTTTGGTAGGTATCAGGGGTAAGTACACAATTTGAACTTGCAAATTTAAGATGCCTCTGGTTCTACAGGAAAATGTCTGAAAACAACATGGACTATGCTACAAACATTGCTTTTGAAAACAAATTCCAGTGTGCCAGGTAACAGGTTTTAGCTACAAGTTTCTTAAAAATTATCATTAGACTGGGCTAGCTAAATTAGGGATGAATTAGAGCTTTTTCTAGATTCTGGATCCTGTTTCCACCTTAAACTATGTTTATAAATCTTTTGGATTTCAGAACTTATGACATAATAGATTGTGTGTCCTTTTGTGGCAGATACATAGAATGAGAATTTCAAACAGAATTGTTTTTCACTGAGCTGTCATTTTTAGAGTTTAATGCCAATGAATCCTGTCTCACAACTAAATTTTTGATAAAGGAATTCTTTTTGTGGTTTTCAACTTGAACATTTCACATTTTAATTTCTAAAGATGCCAGTTTTTATTTTTATAAAACCTGCAAACAATTATTTTATTTCATGCAAGCCAGTATAGAGATTGGGTGCTTTTTTCTGTCCCCTACCTCTACCAAAGAAAGACTAATTCAATCCAGTTGTAAAAAAAAGTACGTGAATTCGTGAATTTTAAATTTGGATGATCTCAACAAGTTTTATTTTTGGTTGATGAGGCTGCCTGAATCCCAGATGGCACTCACAAATTATCCCTTAGGTTTTATTCTAAATTGATAACCAAATTCATGGGCATTCTCTAAAACCATTTTACCATTGTTTTAAGTCTTTAAAAGGTAGAAAGTGGATATGATTTTTTTCTATTATTCATTAATACTTACTTCATAATGCTCTAGTTTGGTACATGATGCCTCTTTCTCAAGTGGGAAAAGTAGTTATTTAATGTTTTGTATCCTTATGGGCAAGGTATAGAGACTTTCTTTTTCATTTGTGCAATTTCAACTGTTTTCTTTTACAGAAAAAAAAGTTTTAGTCTTCAATGGAATTCTGCTGCATACAGTTTGTAGTTTTAGGTGAAGCAATTGGTTCTTGTATGAAGGCCCTCAATCCTCTATGGCCTTCTTACCCCTGAAAACAAACAACAAACACAACTTATAAAAAAAAAAAAAAGAAAAAAAAAACTTCAGTGTATTTTTTAATCTATATCCCTAACATTGGAATTTCAAATGTTTTTTTTTTTTTTTTTTTTTTTTTTTTTTTTTTTTTTTTTTTTTTAGTTTTTGGTGGACACAACATCTTTCTTTGTATGTGGTGCTGAGGATCGAACCCGGGCTGCACGCATGCCAGGCAAGCACACTACTGCTTGAGCCACATCCCTAGCCCTCAAATGGTTTTTGTGGCATACTTACAATTATATATTTTAGGAAGTCTTTGTATGATTATACACATACAAATTTTATACACACACACACACACACACACATTTTGAGAGTTTGCTACATTGTGATTGTGGTAAAACAGAAGGAGGAATAGAAGAAATATACGGAAGGAATTTATGATAATGAAATTTTAGTTAAAATATATCCTTCCTAAACCTAAGCAAGAAAAATGGTATTGTGGACTTCTGTGGTTAAACTGCAATGTAGGGGGCAATCTTTATAAATTGTACCTTATTTTGGGGTAGACTTGGGTGGGTGGCTATAGCAATAAGTAAAACCAAGTTAAAGAGATAATTTGAGATGAAGGTGGAAGTAGAATAATGGGCATTGTGTTGCAAGGAAAATTTAAACTTAGAAGGATAAGTATTTAAAACAATGCTTAGGTAGGAAGAACTTTTAAGTTAGATGTGGGAATTAAAGATTGAGATCTTCTTTAGTTGAGGAAAAAGGACTAAATGATTGAAATTGAGCTTCCTATGAGCATGGAATATATCTGCTGGTTGGTATTTGCCTTGGAAACCTTGTCTGCCTCAGTGTTGTGTTGAGTCACTAGTTTGATAGTAAATAATGTATAGAGACTTGGTGCTTATTTCTGTCCCCTACCTCTACCAAAAGCCAGTTTCTGTTTCAAAGATTTGGAACATATTTTGTCTAAGAGGTAATGATGAAATAAATAAAAATATTTAATTCATCCCCCAGCATTTGGGGAAGCTGTCAATGCCTCCCTCTTATGCTGTGGGACAAGAGAGACTCTACAGCAGTAACAGCTGAAGTTAGTATAAAGTTTTGAGTTAAAATAAGAAAAAAATCCGTATTTCTCATTATCTTATGTAATTTAGTGTATACTTATTTCTGATACAAGTTTGTATACTATAAATTTTTATATGAATCCTATTGAGCTATCATGCAGTATACTATATTGATCAAAGAGGGACTACAGTATACGGAGAATGGCAAAGAATTAATTGATCTGACAATTGGTCGTATTACCTTATCAAGATAAAAATCTTCTAAACAAATTCCCAGATGAATCCACTATAGACCTAAGGAAAATATAATGCTTTTCTGGACATTACTTTAAGTTTTATAGCATTTTCTTGAATGTCTTTCGCCACCTGTGGCCTTACCAGAAGAGTTCAATCTCTAGAGCAGGAAACTTGGTAGAGATTGGATCATTACTGAGGTCCTTGCATTAATGTGGTGATAGTTGGGAAGATTTTTAAACCCTTAGTATTCCAGGTATTTTCAGATGTTTCCCTGTTCTAATTTTATATAAAACAACACCTTATATTAACTGACAAACATAGTTTTATGTGAGAGAAAAATTCATTGTAAGATTGAATTCTAGAAGAAGATTTTAAGAAATGAATTGAAGATGCATGGTTAGCTTTCTAGGTGGCTCTCTTTCTGGTCACATTTAATGATAGATAATGAATGTTCTCTCCACAGATAGAAGCACTTGTGGTTTATCATTTCAGTAGATTATTTCTTCTTCTTCTTCTTCTTCTTCTTCTTCTTCTTCTTCTTCTTCTTCTTCTTCTTCTCCTCCTCCTCCTCCTCCTCCTCCTCCTCCTTCTTCTTCTTCTTCTTCTTCTTCTTCTTCTTCTTCTTCTTCTTTGTGAGGGTGGGTTCTCCTTATTTTATTTCTTCAAATTTGTTCTTGAATTATTACATATAGCCAGAAAAATCCACAAATCAGAAGCACACAGCAAAAAGTGATCCCATTTGGGTAATTAGCATCCAAGTCAAGGAACAAAAATCCTCCCTGTATGGTCATAGTCTTTGTCCAAATGGTAATTACTATTCTGACTGCTAATATCACAGGTTAATCTGTTGTTGGACTGAATTTAAATTCAATCAAACATGAGATGTCATTTTGGTGTCTTATTTAGCTCAATATAATTCCATGTAATATGTACAAATTGATAAAAATAGCAACAATTCTTTTTTATTCATTTGGGTGAATATACACAATTTATTTGTTCATTCAGCTGATGAACATTTAGGGAGTTTGGTGCCAATATTGTTGGGTAACCTTTTGATAGCTCATAAAGTTAACATTTAGGTTGGAAGGAGAGCACAGTCTTATGATTAACAAAATAACTTCCAATTTTTTTTTTTCAGAATAGTTCATTATTTAAAAAAAGAAAAAAACTGCAAAGAAGATTCATTTTTTGCATTTTTTCTGTGTTTATTCTTCTCCCTTCTACAAATTTCTTTGCTTACTCTACACCATCCCCTCCAAAAGAAGTTGTCTTTTATTAAATACCCATGAAAACATCTAGTTTTTACCAAAAATAGCAGTTAAATTCTGATGTTAATGTCTGTGGTGGTCCCCAGAAAGCTCTTGGTATAAAACATAGGATTATGATTTCACTAAGAGATCTAATAAAATAAAACTATGTGCTTGCAAAGGAGGACTATTTGTACAGATATTTTATTTCATGTTTACCTCAAGAATAAAAGATATTTTGTGGTTCAAGTAAAGGGTCAGACTTTTAGTTTAGGGTTATTAAAAGGTGAAAACAGTATAAAATTATAGATGTTTTATAAGTTTATAGGAAATATATCCTGCTTGAATGAGATACTGCTTACATTAGCAGAATTTAACATGTGTAATGTTAGATTTTTTTTTTAAACATGCTGATTATAGATCCACTTTGATAAGTTGCTCAGTGAGTTATAAAGGTATATTACATTTTAAACATAAAAGAAAGACAACAAAGTTAAATGTTAACAAAGAGATCTTTGAGATTAGTCTTCTGGGGTTCAAATCCAGTTCTGTTATTCACCATTGTTATGTAACTTTGGGAAAGTTACTTCAACTCTCTGAAATTCTTTTTTTCATCTGTAAAACCATAGATAATAATAGTAAGTATCTCACAGAATTGTTTCAATTTTAAATAAAATGGTGCACATTAAACAACTGGTCTGGTCTTTGCCATATAATAAAAAGACAATAAATGTTGGCTATTATTATATAAGACAAAAAGAAATTAAATATAGAAAGATTTATGTATTAGGAGAGAGAGGGGGGCCGGAGAGAGAGAGGGAGATAGATAGAGAGAAAGAGAGAGAGAGAGAGAGAGAGAGAGAGAGAGAGAGAGAGAGAGACTCAACAGTCTCTCTCTTAAAGGAAAAAATGGCATTCATTGTGAGTTCAAGAAAGCTGATCCCAGATTTTCTCATTTTTGCAAAAACTCCATAGATTTGATCTATCAGGATTCTTACTAATTCACTATGCCACCTGGAACCATCACACTGGGGTCAGGATGTTAACCTACACAATTTGGAGAAGAAACACACATTCAGTCTGTAATACCCAGCAGGCCCTATTTGAGACTCAGTCCTCTAGAACTATAAAATAATAAGTTTATTTTGTTGTAAGCTAGCAAGTCAGTAGCTATTTTTGACAGTGGCAACAGGAAACCAACACACGTGATCACCAGCCCTTCTAAATCCCATGGAGTGATGATTACACATTGGTAGTGATAGTGATAACTGCACTCACTGCCCTTCTGGAATATTCTCTGTGACTCTAGGCATTTACGTGTATTATCACACATATTTCACACAAAATAACCAGGAAGTCATCTCTACTTTTCCTGTCCAGTTTTACACTGAGACCCACAAAAGGGACTTGCCCAGGGTAGCTATTCACATGTGGCTGGGCAATATGCCCTATAACCACTCCCACTCAAAGGAAACCATCACCAGAGTGCTTAGTTGAGGTCTTAATCCTGAGTTTGTGAACCATGCTTAGCCACCTCTCAGGCACAGTCCACAATCTCAGGTGTGGAGAAACTTTTTTTTTTTCCATAGCTTTTCTTTACTTCTTTCCTGAGCCTTCTCTTTCAACCAGTGGTAGAAAATTACTCTTTACAAACTCAAGAGAAGCTTCTCAGGTTCTATGTAAATTCTGGAGAGAGATGTAAAACCCAATCTTTGGGAGGGCCATCTGTCTAAATACCTGCAGTGTACAGGCAGAGCCTGGGGTGAGACACACCTTCAGCAATTACTACAGGGTCCAGAATCTGCGTACAAGCAAGAACTTCTCAGCTGGTGCTAAAATGAATGTGTTCTCAGTTCTCTCTCTCTCTCTCTCTCTCTCTCTCTCTCTCTCTCTCTCTCTCTATATATATATATATATATATATATATATATATATATATATATATATATATATATATATATATTGTGTGTGTGTTGATGGGGATTGAACCAAGGCCTTCTGCATGCAAGATATATTTTAAGATGACTCTAGGAGAAGTGTAAGGGAAGCTGGTGTATCAGTGGAGCTGACCTCTTACAATTTTCTGTTCCTGGTGTGTCCTGCCATTGTGCCATCCTTGGTGACTTCATCATTATTAACAGAGTGTAAGAGTGTGTCTTGGTTTATTTGCTGTAACAGATACTGCAGGCTGTTGGAGTTATAAACAAGAGAAGCTAATTTGGCCCCAGGACTCTGGAGGCTGGGACATCAGTGTTTGTGGAGAGGACATTCCCATAGCATTATAACCTCATGGAAGGGCAAGCTAACTCAAGCCAGCAGGAAGAGGGCAGAAGCCAGAGAACTCATGCAAGAGAGTGCTCACTTTTATATCAAAGCCACTTTGTGGTGACTAACTTGTGCCTGAGATAGCATCATTAATACATATGAATTCCTAATGACCTCTTGAAGGCCTTACCTCCCATACTATCACAGCACAGTTGGGTATCATGCATCTGGGAGGGAATATTCAAACCAAGACAGATTCTGTGCCTAAATCAGACCCCATTTCCAGCCTGTTGCTGTCACCCTATGCATTCCTCCAAGTTATAACTAAAAAAAGCTAACAGAGGCCAGCCAGTGGCTACATCTAATGCAGGCCCCCCTTCCTGAAACACATTTTTGCTCTTGCATATGGCTCCATTTTTATTAACTAAATTTCTCTTCATTCTCATCCTTGCTAATTATTAGAACATGTTGTAAACGTATGTTTTGCAGGCTTTAGTAATGAGTTCATAACAACTGACCACTAGACCATGGGACCTTTAGTTCTTTGTCATGGATATTTTTATTTAAATGTGTGGCTATTACACACAGAATATGTTCCCAAAAGATTGCCTACAGGTTCACCTGAAAATGGTGTTAATCTTAGCCACATGATTAAATTATATGCATTCCCATATATTATTGTTTTTTAAACCCAGATTCACTGTGTTAATACTATGTCAGTATTTTCTGGTGTGTTGTTCTTTTCACTAAGATGACTAGCATAATTTAGAGTTATCATTATTTCAACTTTATTGTAAAGCAGATGATTTTCTTGCAGTGAAAAAAGAGAAGCATTTACATCACTGAGAAAAACCTTGGCCAACGTGGTGGATTTAAGATGTGTTTCAGAGCTGGAGAGCTGTCATCCCTGTAGCACACCATGAGTGTGGTTCCCCAGGCTTCTCATTTCCACCCAGAGCTGAATGAGAGGGTCTCTGTTTATGTTGAGTGGAGCCCAGAAGCTGCTGCTGACTTGGTAAATGGATGGATGAGGTCTTTGGAGATACAAATCACCATTGTGCTCTCTTCTTTTTCTGCTGTTGGATTCTTCTACTCCTCCACACTAAGAGCTCTGCCCTGAGATTCCCTTGGTCCCCTGACGCTTCCATCCCCCCAGGTACTGGCACTAGTAGACACTGATGGTTGCTGCACATGTTTCCTGGCAACTGAACTCAGCTCTTCTTAGCACAAGGTTTTCAGTCAACACTTTGTATTGGAATCTAAGTCTCTTGGGGTTTTGAGGAATAAGTAGAAAATAATGATGTTAATTTTTTGTGACCCTGGAGATTGGACCTTTCAAATGTCATATTCTCTCACTGAGATCTGCTTCCAGCCCTAATATTTCTTTAATTTTATAATTAGATGTGCATCTGGGAGGGAACATTCAAGCCATGACAGATTCTGTGCCTAAATCAGAACCCATTTCCAGCCTGTTGCTGTCACCCTATGCAACAGGGTGACACTGTGACTATATATGGTAGGAAAATAATAAATGCTTGTCATCTTGTCTTAAAGTCACCAAAAATGGGTATTTATATACACATCAAATTATTTCAATTTCTGAGTGCAAGAGAAGAATGATAACTATCAACCCAGCAAATCTCCTGTTGCCCACTTCCATGAAGTATATGTAAAAAATAAGCACACATTCCTAAAAGCTACAACTTGCCCCTTCCCTTCTGTGCATGACACAATCTCTAGATGACTGGCTGGCAGCCAAGCTGGGGATAAAACATCCTGTCAGGTGTCTGGCTGGGGGTACAATTGACTGCATCCCCCATGGATTGGTGTAGACCTTCATTGGCCCTGATCATGACTCATGCTCATCAGGTGTGTCATGACACCCCTCTACAGGTATATACATTGGGGGACAGGTGCTGTGTATTTGCCCTGCTATTTTTGGGGGGTGGGAGGACACTGGGAAGTGAACACAGGAATGTGTTGCCTTTGAACCATTCCTCAAGTCCTTTTTAACTTTTTATTTTGAGACAGGGTCTTGCTAAATTGCTGTGGCTGTCCTCAAACTTGCAATCCTTCTGCCTCAGCCCCCAATTGCTGAGGATACAGGCTATAGGCATGGGCCACTGTGCCTAGCTGGGCCACTCTAGCTTTAGCTATTTGCCTCTAAGGCCTGGTGGCCTGTGCAGTCTCCCACGTCCTGCTTTGCTGATTGCTGTTGTGCAGTGATCATGGCCTGGTGTTGAGGTGACTATATCAAAGTGAACATTTGGGCTAGAGTTGGGCCGGGCCCAAGCTCTTTCCTGGAATATGACTGAGGACTCAGATTTTTTTGTCCAGCCTCTGTTGGATAGTCACAAATAAAAGTATGACAAAGTCAGGGTTGGAGATGGTCACTAATGGGTCAGAGACACCAGCTCACAGACAGCACATCTGCACAGAAAGGAAAAAAACAGGGACTGGAGCCAGAGTAAAGCAGAGCACAGAGACTAGAAGCCCACAAAATGTTGATCTTATCATTGGGTGAGCTCTCTCTTGCACACTGATGAGAGAGCTGTATATAAAACAAGGCATATGTTGACCAAAACACAGTCTGCTTCATAATTGGGTTAATTGTTTAAAAATTCACATAGGATTAAATGCCACATCCATAGTGTTTTATCTATACTTGGCATTCATTTAATGGTAGCACACTTCATTATTTTATAGACCTTGCTTTATACATGCTGCAATAAGATTACTCAGCTTGGTTTCCATGTCCACCATTAATTAAATTACATGTCCTTGGCAAAGGCCACTCACTTAACCAATGTCTCAGTTTCTTGATCTATAAAATTGGACAACATCCATCTCATAGCAATTTTTTGTCATTCATTTGAAGTTAAATGAGTTTCTATGTTTAAAGCAGGCTAAGGCCAGACACAGGGGGAAGATGGTGGCGAAGGGAGTGCATTACCCCCGTATACCGTATCACTGTGCGGGAGAATGACGAGTTAGAATGGCTAAAAGCTATCTTGTTAGGAATTTCCAGCAAAATTGGGGTGCTCCAAAACCTAGAGGAAGGATTTCCATCGCATGAGGATCAGCTACGGGGGCTCAAACGCGAGAGATTTGTCCACACGGAGGGTCACGCTGTTTTTTCAGCAAATCGCCCCCCAGCTAGAGTATGCAGCGCGCGCTGGGAAATGACGAGATAGCAATGCGAAGATACAGTGCTGCGGTTTCTGCGGGCTTCTGCCAGCTGTACAATCACCGTGCTCAGTGCTGAATTCTGGGTTTGAGATGGGGGAAGGAAGAGGTCCAATTCGGTTCTCCACACCAGTCAGACCACAGAGGAAGCCAGCGGCCACCATCTTGGAGAGCTGACGTCACCATCCCTGTTTTCGACTGATCACAGCTCATTCAATCATAGAACAGGTAATTTCACGTTGCCATTCGCCTTCGTCTCGCAGACAAATTACTCAGGCTCAGTGCTAAAGAACCCGCGGAAACTGCTTCTTGGAGCCTGCTCCTAGCAGAACATACACCGAGCACAGAGCGGCCGAATTCCGGCTCCCGAAACTGCTCTGGCCCAGGGCTAAAGAACCCGCGGAAACTGCTTCTTGGTCCGGGTCCTGCTGAATACTGTGGAGGTAAATACCAACCGAGCCTTCATAGGCAGTGGCAACAGGATTGAGACGGGGCTTGTGAGGGCCGGTCAGGACTCACCCTTTGCTTTGGTCACCCGGCAAAGGGAACGAAATGCTGCCAAAAAACCCACACCCGGAACAGGCCCAGTGACACGCCAGCGTGGTAGTCACATAACCCCAATCGGAGTAGGGGCAGAGTAGAGCCCCACCCGCGCCTGCAAAGTAGGCAGACCTGCGACCGACAGGCGAGACAGGCCCAGTGGTCCGCAGGCGTGGTAGGAGGGGCAGGGCAGAGCTGCCGCCCGTGCCTGCAAGGTAGGCAGACCTGCGACAGACTGGCGGATCAGGCCCAGCAGCCTGCCAGCGTGGTACACACGTCACCCCAATTGGAGTAGGGGCAGAGCAGAGACGCCACCTGCGCCTGCAAGGTAGGCAGACCTGCAACTGACCGGTGGAACAGGCCCAGAGGCCGGCCAGCATGGTAGGCACGTCACCCCAATTGGAGTAGGGGCAGAGCAGAGCCTTTGCCAGTGCCTGGAACAGGCCCAGTGGTCCGGGTGTGGTAGACACGTCACACCAATTGGATGAGGGGCAGAGCAGAGCCGCCACCCGCGACTGCAAGATAGGCAGACCTGCAACTGACCGGCAGATCAGGCCTAGTGGCCTGCTGGCGTGGTACACACGTCACCCCAATTGGAGTAGGGACAGAGCAGAGCCACTGCCCGCGCTCAGAACAGGCCCAACGACCTGCCGGTGTGGTAGTCATGACACCCCAATTGGAGTAGGGGCAGAGCAGGGCCGCCACCCATGCCTGCAAGGTAGGCAGATCTGCGACCGACCAGCAGAACAGGCCCAGCTGCCCGTCAGCATGGTAGACAGATCACCCCAATTTGAGGAGGAGCACAGCCACCACCCGACCCTGCAAGGGAGAATTTTCAACTATACAAGAGCAATATAAATATATAGGGGGATAATTTAAAAAAACACAACAGTTTCAACAAGCAGAAAGAAACGTGAGCAGTATGAAAAGACAAGGAAAGAAAGGACCACAAGCAATGCAGGTCAACTCAACTTTAGAAGAGGTAATAGCTGCAGCAGATGGAATGTCAGATAAAGAATTCAGGATATACATGCTTCAGATGATCTGGAGTCTCAAGGAAGACTTTAGACAGCAAAATCAGACAATGAAAGATCACTTCAACAATGAATTACACAAACAAATCCGGGAAGCAAAAGATCAACTATACAGGGAGATAGAGGTTATAAAAAACAAACAAACAGAAATCATAGAAATGCAGGAAGCAATAAACCAACTTAAAAACTCAATTGAGAATACTACCAGCAGAGTAGAACACTTAGAAGATAGAACATCAGACAATGAAGACAAAGTATTTCAACTTGAAAAGAACATAGACAGCTCAGCAAGACTGTTAAGAAACCATGAGCAGAACATCCAAGAAATATGGGATAATATAAAGAGACCAAACTTAAGAGTCATTGGGATACAGGAAGGGATAGAGGTCCAAACCAAAGGAATGAGCAATCTATTCAATGAAATAATACGAGAAAACTTCCCAGACTTGAAGAATGAGACAGAATCCCAAATCCTAGAAGCCTACAGGACGCCGAATGTGCTAAATCATAAGAGATCCACACCTAGACACATTATAATGAAGATGCCCAAAATACAGAATAAGGAGAGAATTTTAAAAGCTACAAGAGAAAGGAAGCAGATTACATTTAGGGGTAAACCAATCAGGATAACAGCTGATCATTCAACACAGACTCTGAAAGCTAGAAGATTCTGGAATAACATATTTCAAACACTGAAAGAAAATGCGTTCCAACCAAGAATCGTGTATCCAGCGAAATTAAGCTTCAGGATGGAAGATGAAATTAAAACCTTACACGATAAACAAAAGTTAAAAGAATTTGCAGCTAGAAAACCATCTCTTCAAAACATCCTCTGCAAAACATTACAGGAAGAGGAAATGGAAAATAACAATGAAAACCAATAGTGGGAGGTAGGACACTAAAGGGGGGAAAATAATCAAAGAGGAAAACAAACCATGTTTAGTAACATAAATAAACAAATATGTCTGGAAGAACAACCCATATCTCAATAATAACCCTAAATGTTAATGGCTTAAACTCACCAATTAAGAGACACAGGCTAGTAGAATGGATCACAAAACAAGACCCAACAATATGCTGCCTACAGGAGACGCATTTGATAGGAAAAGACATACATAGACTGAAGGTGAAAGGTTGGAAAAAATCATATCACTCATATGGACTTCGGAAACAAGCAGGAGTGTCCATACTCATATCAAATAAAATAGATTTCAAGTCAAAGTTAATCAAAAGGGATAAAGAGGGACACTATATACTGCTCAAGGGAACCATACACCAACAAGACATAACAATCTTAAATATATATGCCCCAAACAATGGTGCAGCTATGTTCATCAAACAAACTCTTCTCAAGTTCAAGAGTCTAATAGACCACCATACAATAATCATGGGAGACTTCAACACACCTCTCTCGCCACTGGACAGATCTTCCAAACAAAAGTTGAATAAGGAAACTATAGAACTCAATAACACAATTAATAACCTAGACTTAATTGACATATATAGAATATACCACCCAACATCAAGCAGTTACACTTTTTTCTCAACAGTACATGGATCCTTCTCAAAAATAGATCATATATTATGTCACAAGGCAACTCTTAGACAATATAAAGGAGTAGAGATAATACCATGCATCTTATCGGATCATAATGGAATGAAACTGAAAATCAATGATAAAGAAAGGAAGGAAAAAGAATACATCACTTGGAGAATGAACAATAGGTTACTGAATGATCAATGGGTTATAGAAGACATCAAGGAGGAAATTAAAAAAATTCGTAGAGATAAATGAAAACACAGACACAACATATCGTAATCTATGGGACACATTGAAAGCAGTTCTAAGAGGAAAATTCATTGCTTGGAGTTCATTCCTTAAAAAAAGAAAAAAAAAACAACAAATAAATGATCTCATACTTCATCTCAAAATCCTAGAAAAAGAAGAGCAAAACAACAGCAAAAGAAGTAGAAGGCAAGAAATAATTAAAATCAGAGCTGAAATTAATGAAATCGAAACAAAAGAAACAATTGAAAAAATCGACAATACTAAAAGTTGGTTCTTTGAAAAAATAAATAAAGTCGACAAACCCTTAGCCATGCTAACAATGAGAAGAAGAGAGAGAACTCAAATTACTAGCGTACGGGATGAAAAAGGCAATATCACAACAGACATTTCAGAAATACAGAAGATAATCAGAAATTATTTTGAATCCTTATACTCCAATAAAATAGAAGATAGTGAAGGCATCGATAAATTTCTTAAGTCATATGATCTTCCCAGATTGAGTCAGGAGGATATAGACAACCTAAACAGACCAATATCAATTGAGGAAATAGAAGAAACCATCAAAAGACTACCAACTAAGAAAAGCCCAGGACCGGATGGGTATACAGCAGAGTTTTACAAAACCTTTAAAGAGGAACTAATACCAATACTTTTCAAGCTACTTCGGGAAATAGAAAAAGAGGGAGAACTTCCAAATTCATTCTACGAGGCCAACATCACCCTGATACCTAAACCAGACAAAGACACTTCAAAGAAAGAAAACTACAGACCAATATCTCTAATGAACCTAGATGCAAAAATCCTCAATAAAATTCTGGCCACTCGGATACAAAAACATATCAAAAAAATGGTGCACCATGATCAAGTAGGATTCATCCCTGGGATGCAAGGCTGGTTCAATATACGGAAATCAATAAATGTTATTCACCACATCAATAGACTTAAAAATAAGAACCATATGATCATCTCGATAGATGCGGAAAAAGCATTCGACAAAGTACAGCATCCCTTTATGTTCAAAACTCTAGAAAAACTAGGGATAACAGGAACATACCTCAATACTGTAAAAGCAATCTATGCTAAGCCTCAGGCTAGCATCATTCTGAATGGAGAAAAAATGAAGGCATTCCGTCTAAAATCTGGAACAAGACAGGGATGCCTTCTCTCACCACTTCTGTTCAACATAGTTCTCGAAACACTGGCCAGAGCAATTAGACAGATGAAAGAAATTAAAGGCATAAAAATAGGAAAAGAAGAACTTAAATTATCACTATTTGCAGGTGACATGATTCTATACCTAACAGACCCAAAAGCGTCTACAAACAAACTATTAGAGCTAATAAATGAATTCAGCAAAGTGGTAGGACATAAAATCAACATGCATAAATCAAAGGCATTCCTGTATATCAGCAACAAATCCTCTGAAATGGAAATGAGGACAACCACTCCATTCATAATAGCCTCAAAAAAAAAAAAAATACTTGGGAATCAACCTAACAAAAGAGGTGAAAGACTTATACAATGAAAACTACAGAACCCTAAAGAGAGAAATAGAAGAAGATCTTAGAAGATGGAAAAATATACCCTGTTCATGGATAGGCAGAACTAACATCATCAAAATGGCAATATTACCAAAAGTTCTCTATAGGTTTAATGCAATGCCAATCAAAATCCCAATGGCATTTCTTGTAGAAATAGAAAAAGCAATCATGAATTTCATATGGAAAAATAAAAGACCCAGAATAGCAAAAACAATGCTAAGCAGGAAGTGCGAATCAGGCGGTATAGCGATACCAGACTCCAAACTATACTACAGAGCAATAGTAACAAAAACAGCATGGTACTGGTACCAAAACAGGTGGGTGGACCAATGGTACAGAATAGAGGACACAGAAACCAATCCACAAAATTACAACTATCTTATATTTGATAAAGGGCCTAAAAGCATGCAATGGAGGAAGGATAGTATCTTCAACAAATGGTGCTGGGAAAACTGGAAATCCATATGCAACAAAATGAAATTGAATCCCTTTCTCTCGCCATGCACAAAAGTTAACTCAAAATGGATCAAGGACCTTGATATCAAATCAGAGACATGGCGTCTGATAGAAGAAAAAGTTTGCTACGATCTACATACTGTGGGGTCAGGCTCCAAATTCCTCAATAAGACACCCATAGCACAAGAGTTAATAACTAGAATCAACAAATGGGACTTGTTCAAACTAAATTTTTTTTCTAATCAAAAGAAACAATAAGAGAGGTAAATAGGGAGCCTACATCCTGGGAACAAATCTTTACTCCTCACACTTCAGATAGAGCCCTAATATCCAGAGTATACAAAGAACTCAAAAAATTAGACAATAAGATAACAAATAACCCAATCAACAAATGGGCCAAGGACCTGAACAGACACTTCTCAGAGGAGGACATACAATCAATCAACAAGTACATGAAAAAATGCTCACCATCTCTAGCAGTCAGAGACATGCAAATCAAAACCACCCTAAGATACCATCTCACTCCAGTAAGATTGGCAGCCATTATGAAGTCAAACAACAACAAGTGCTGGTGAGGATGTGGGGAAAAAGGTACACTTGTACATTGCTGGTGGGACTGCAAATTGGTGCAGCCAATTTGGAAAGCAGTATGGAGATTTCTTGGAAAGCTGGGAATGGAACCACCATTTGACCCAGCTATTCCCCTTCTCGGTCTATTCTCTAAAGACCTAAAAAGAGTATGCTACAGGGACACTGCTACATCAATGTTCATAGTAGCACAATTCACAATAGCAAGACTGTGGAACCAACCTAGATGCCCATCAATAGACAAATGGATAAAAAAAATGTGGCATTTATACACAATGGAGTATTACTCTGCATTAAAAATGACAAAATCATAGAATTGCAGGGAAATGGATGGCATTAGAGCAGATTATGCTAACTGAAGCTAGCCAATCCCTAAAAAACAAATGCCAAATGTCTTCTTTGATATAAGGAGAGTAACTAAGAACAGAGTAGGGACAAAGAGCATAAGAAGAAGATTAACATTAAACAGGGATGAGAGGTGGGAGGGAAAGTGAGAGAGAAGGGAATTTGCATGGAAATGGAAGGAGACCCTCAGGGTTATACAAAAGTACATACAAGAGGAAGTGAGGGGAAAGGGAAAAATAATACAAAGGGGAGAAATGAATGACAGTAGAGGGGGTAGAGAGAGAAGAGGGGAGGGAAAGGGAGGGGAGGTGTTATAGTAGAGGATAAGAAAGGCAGCAGAATACAACAGACACTAGTATGGCAATATGTAAATCAATGGATATGTAACTGATGTGATTCTGCAATCTGTATACAGGGTAAAAATGGGAGTTCATAACCCACTTGAATCAAAATGTGAAATATGATATATCAAGAACTATGTAATGTTTTGAACAACCAACAATAATAATTAAAAAGAAAAAAAAAAGAAACAAAAATAAATAAATAAATAAATAAATAAAGCAGGCTAAGACCTGTTTGGCATATGGTACTTCATAACCCCATAATTATTGAGTATTATTGTTGTCACATTAAACACACAAAACTTACAAGTGGCAAATTTAAATAACCAGTGCCAAGGAATCTCATGTACATTAATTCACTGCAGTGTAAAACATTTTATTATGAAGATTGTAGTCATAGGTGGGGACTAACCTCATTTTATAATTGTAGATATGGAAGTTCAGAGAAATGAAAACATTGATCATGGTTATTGATGGTAGATACCAGCGGACTTCATGTTCTGTTATTCAGTCTCTTAATGAATGTTGAATTTGCTTCACCACATGTTTGAGTTGGAAGGCTATCAGCTTTATTTTTTAATAAGTATAAAAATGGAGGAGACTATTATGTGAACATTTCAGTTAACTTTAACCAATTGAAATGCTCAGAGAACAGCAATTTTAGTGAACTGAAAATTAACTAGGCATAAAATTCTTAAAATATTAGTTTTTCATGAAGCAAAATTGAAGTTAGACAAGTCCATTTATTGTAGAAGGCAATTTATCACAATTTGCACTCTGCCTGAGTGCAACAACTAGAACAGAAACTAGTTTTAGTGATTATTGTGGTTACGGCTCTACTTCACACCTCACAGACTGACAGAGGGATGAAGGAAAGCAGATGTGAAATTGCCATGTTTGGACCTCTGTGTTTCCCATGTCACCTTCTCTCCAAGTCACCTTGTCATCCTCTGTGCCTTGATATGCCTCCTCTCAAAGTGGATTCATGGTTCTGGTTGGTGAAGTCACCCTCTATTTGATTGTGAGGCTCCTAGCCATACCATGTTTGGGTCTGTCCACACTCAGCATGAAGTGAGTTGTGTAGGGGTCTGCCCTGTACTCAAGCCTGCCTGTCATGTGGGGAGCAGAGAAACAGAGATTTAAAAATAAAAATTCAATATTTTTGGGTCCCCCATCTTTCCATCATCCAGTATTTTCCAGCGCACGAGGGAGAACACACTAAGTGCTGTGCTGATGGAGCTGGGGAGATTGAGGCCTAACAAGTAAGTGCACAAGAGTCAGTCAGGACTGAGAGCAGGAAGAAGGGTTTAGAACTCATCAACATTTTTATTGAAATTCTTGGGCAGTGCTGCGTTGTCCCACAGTGTGCTCTCCAGTTTGTGGCTCAGTTGTTTCTCTGTTTTGCACTTGGAAAGTCTCAGAGCCAAAGAAGACGAGGACCTGGAGATCATCCTTACATTGGGAACCCTATGAATCTAGCTGGTGGAAAGCCAAGCTGCCTCAGTGTTCCCATTGCATGGCGGTCAAGCTGTGTCAACCTCCTCTCGCCAGGGATGCTCACACCCAGCCTCTACTTGGGGACCCTCAGGCTCTGTAGCTGGGTTCTGATCAGAGTGTGATCCAGGCTCCTGCAGCAGCCCAGGACGTGGCCTTGACATTAGAGCCCTCTGGGAGAGATGCATAGTGTCCGAGGTCCAGTGCACCTGAACCTGTGTGCACCTGGTGGCCCCGGCCCCAAGAGTGCGGAGCACTGGGGCCATAGGCCTGGTCCCAACAAGGAATGCCTGATGCCCGCAGTGGGCTTCCAGGTTCCCGGTGGTCACACCACTCATGCTTGGCCCAGTCTGGCCCACAATACCACATGTGGGTCCACATGGGTCCACACAGTCCCTAGGAGTAAGCGGCCCATGTCCATCCGTGCATGTCCTTTGGTCTCCACATGCCCCACTCCTAGGGGGTTCAGGCCTGGAAGTGAAGACGTCCTGCCACTGTCTCCCTGGAGTCGTGCTGGGTCGCCTGAGGGCCCAGAGCTGCTTGGGCATGGTGTCTGTGGCCAGGACTACAAGTAAACCACCCAGCTGACTCCACCCCAGCTCATTTCAGAGGCTGAGCTTACAATGGGAGGGAACCACGGGCGGGTTAGGGACTGCTGGGCCCCCTGTGCAGGTCAGGTAGTGGGCCAGGTTCAGGTTGGAAGGCCACCTAGTAAGCAGGGATGGACTGTGGGGTAACCAGACCAAGTGCTCTTTGGAAGAGTCCAGAAAGGGTCATTAAGATATTTGAACCTTCTTTGAAAATTTCCCTTTGAGAGCGAACTGTTCCCATCTTCACTGACAGAAGGCCACTGCCACTGTGCATCCTAGTTAGGCTGCAAACTTGGAGAGGGAATTGCAGATAACAAGTTGAATTTTTTTAAGAATTTGTCATTTTCAAGTAATTCTTGACTTATACTCCTTCCTCATTCTTGTTCCCTTATGGTGACATTTAACTAGTAAGCCACCCAGAGTTTTTTCAGTTTTGAGGGGACCATTAGAGTAGATTTAAAAACCAAGTCTTTTAAAGCCTATAACCTCACCACAAAGGTTGTAGAAAGCATTTGTATTATTTAATATGTGCTCAGCCGCTGGGGATGTTCCATGCACACAACCCATGAAGGCAATAAAAAGACAGAACTCGGCATAGTGGGGGAGACTAAGTGCTCTGCATATGTGGACTAGAAACCTGGTCCCCAAGTGAGAGAGCACAAAGGTGCCAAATCTTGTCCATAGCTCTTCCTGAGTTCACCGGTGTTGGGGGACAGGTGACATCTCTATTGCAGACTTGGCTTTATCTACAGAAGCAGCTTACTGATTGATATCTTTGTCACAGAGGATAACTTTGCATTTTAAAGAGAAACATTTGGGGGGCTCAGCTGTCTGTCCTGCAGAAATGAGGGGACCTAGCATTATCCTCCCAAGTCTACTTTCCAAAGAGGTGGCTCCCAGGACTTTAAGAAAGACATTCCCAAGTCATAAAGATGACAAGGAGCCCATTGAGTCTTCAGAAGGTTGTATGTGCATTTTAGAGTCAGGAGGAAGTACTTTAAATCCCCTAGTTTTCTAGCATAAATGCTTTGAGAGTTAAGGGAGGTAAATCTCTTCCCTTATTTTTGACATGGAGCACTAAGCCTCTTATTTTAGTCTGTATATTTCTTTTCCAGAGACAGCAGACAGTAAGCTCGAAGAGCCCCCTCCCCTGCATTAAAAATCCATTTCAAATCCAACCACATATGGTTTAGAAATCTTTACCAAGGCTGATTTTAGGACTGCCAGTAAAAGAGTTCAATGTAGACAAACTTCCTATTTTTGTGTCACCCTGTTTACTTGGCCACTGGCCAAGAAGATACCAGAACTTCAAGTGCTGGATACCCCCTTACTAGTTTTTCACAAACATATCAAATATAGTAGTTTGTTGAAATGTGCAAACAAAGCCTCTGGCCTTGAGCTGGGCTTCACAGAGATGTCTACATTTTTAAGGTAAGAGAAATTACCAATTGGGCTCTATAATAACAGCTGGTAGGGGGAGAAAAGTAAGGGGAGAAGAAGAATCACTCCACTTTTCAGGTATTGTCCTTGAAGGGTTAACTTGCCCAAAACACTGAAAGAAAAAGTTGCTTTTATCTGAACTTCTGTAGACTGCAAAATTCTAAGCCTCTCCCCTTACATGCTGGGAATAAAACTTTGAAACTACCTGAACTCAGGGTTCAGGGGATTGATTGAGGATTACAGAAAAGCTGTGCCCTCTGAACCTGGCTGCAGCCAAATAAAACTGTTTCCTGATATTTTCAGGGCCTTGCTTCATCTCTTACTAAAACAATCCAGGCACTCCTCTCTGTTTTGCTCTTGCAAATGAAACTCTTGTAGATAACTATAATAAGTCATATGCTGGGTTATCTCTCACTGACCTTAGAGTTACAGTTAATTCTACCTATAACCAGAGAATGCCCCATGGGAAATGCAAAAAACCCTTGCTACCAACTTACCCAACAATGGTTTTTGGAACATCCCCCTCTGATAATGATAACATTCCATGGAATCAATGTGTTACTGCCATACCTTCTCTGGGGAAGAACAACATCTATGTGCCTAGGCAGGTTCAGCCCCCTGGAATGTAACTAATGTGCCCCAAAACCACATGGGCTACTGCAGTAACTGCTATACATTACCAACGGGTATTCTGGAAATCAGTATGGCATGATGGATATCACACCAATATTTTTAGCTACTAGACCCATCAAATGGGCAGCAGCCAGCTGGATAAATGGGTCTATATTGAGTCCATACCCTGACTATGGATTTTGACAATTGTCTTGGTAAGATTACGCATAGTCATAAAATAGTTAACATCCCAAGCACATTTAACATACTATATATTATATATGCATGGATTTGTCTTTGTGCCAAATTATGATTATACCCCACTATACACAAGCTTGTGTTACACCACCCTTTGCTATGCTAACAATCAATGATACTGATGGCATAAATATCACTAAGACAGAGATCCCTTATGCAGTCAATATATCCTGCTGGCTAACAAATTGGCTAACCCATGCTATGAAAGCTAAATGTATATTTATTCTCAGAGTGTCCCCAGCAGTCTGGCTTCCAGTGAACCTGTCTGGAGAGTGTAGGAGTCCATGGGACATGGAGATGAAGAATCTTATGCAATTAGCCTTATCATCACTGGGATTATTGCCCTGGTAGCCACTATTGCCGCCACAACCAATGCTGCTGCTTTACTCACTCAGAGCATCTAGACTTCTCAGAATATAAACAATTTGTCTACTACCATGGCAGAATCCTATGCCATTCAAAATGAATAAATAAACTGTTCCAAGCCACTATCTTAGTCATTCAGCAAGAACTAGACCTCTACCAGGAAAAACTAGATATTCTGTTTATGTTGCAAAGGCTCACTTGTGACCCTAAATTTTAGAGTATTTGTGTCACCCAATATGCTGTATCTGAAAATGTAACCTTACACTTCTCCAATTTTTCTTAGTATATTAACGGTGCTTGGGATGTTAACTATTTTATGACTATGCATATCCTTACCCACGCAATTGTCAACATCAATGAGACAAAGGTGTCTATCTTGAAAATCATTTTTTTTGCTTCCATGAATTGACTGAACATTGGAAAAACCTGATAGCTGAATTAACTAATACTTATAAAGCTATTACCCTGGCCCTACTGTCCAGCATCGACTGTTGAAGCTTGAGGGCATGGAGAAACCCCTTCACAGATGGTTTCAGAGAACAACATCTGCTTTATTGTACAGTAAAAATAGCTTTTATAGTGGATATGTGCCAATTTACATATAACAGTCATGATAGACCAGAGGTGATACATAACATACAATAACATACCATCTTATGGGAATCCAGACACCAAGAGTCTAGAAATTGACATGTAGGCTGAACTTGCACCTACAGAGAAAATACTCCTTGTCAAAGAGAAATTGGACTTGCCAATATTGTGACAGCATTTTGTCCCAAAACATAGCATTCTATATTAGGATTTCCCTGCTGCACAATGAGCAAGACCCCCTGGTAGGTCAAGATCAGGGCCTGAAACAGTTCCCCACTCTAAGTCTTCAACAACCTGAGTTATTAAGACAATTTTTTGTTCAGCTTCAGGCATACAGTTAATAAGACTTTTGATAACAAACAAGGTTAACAAGAGAAGTATACCTAATAATGCCATATGTTAACAGACTGTAAGGATTAAACCATGAAATTAACTTTTGTCATTGGTCAAGTAAGTGTGTAGCCCACCCTTAAAAGAAAGTGGAAACCATAGGCATCTTAATTTGAATAGAATTAGTTTTTACAATTTGGACAGTCAGATTAAAGGGATTTTGTTGAAATTGATTGTCCCAAGGTCCATGAATATAATTTGACACAATAGTATAATTTTATAGAGAATCATTTTAGGAAAATTGAGTTCAATAAATGGGCATAAAATACACATCACAAAGCAGTCTTTAAGTTTGATGTAAAGCTTTGATTTTTTATTTATATATGACAGCAGAAAGCATTATAATTCTTACTACACATATATAGCACAATTTTTCTTATCTCTGGTTGTATACAAAGTATATTCACACCAATATGTGTCTTCATACATGTGCTTTGGATAATAATGATCATCACATTCCACCATCATTTATAGTCCCATGACCCCTCCATTATCCTCCAACCCCTCTGCCCTATCTAGAGTCCAACTATTCCTCTCATGCACCCTATCCCTACCCCACTATGAATTAGCCTCCTTATATCAAAGAAAACCTTCAGAATTTGGTTATTTTGGATTAACCAACTTCACTTAGCATTATGTTCTTTCACTACATCCATTTACCTGCAAATGCTGATTTTATTCTCTTTTATTGCTGAGTAAAATGCCATTGTGTATCTATGCCATTTTTTTATCCATTCATCTATTGAAGGGCATCTAGGTTGGTTCCACAATTTAGCTATTGTGAATTTTGCTGCTATAAACATTGATGTGGCTGTGTCCCTGTAGTATGCTGTGTTTAAGTCCTGTGGGTATAGATTGAGGAGAATATAGCTGGGTCAAATGGTAGATCCCTTCCCAATTTTTCAAGAAATCTCCATACTGCTTCCCATACTGACTTCCAGATTGGCTACACCAATTTTAAGTCCCACCAGCAGTATATGAATGTGCCTTTTCCACCACATTCAAGCCAACACTTGTTGTTTGTCTTTAAAATAGCTGCAATTCTGACTGAGGTGAGATGAAATATTAGCGTAGTTTTGATTTGCATTTCTCTAATTCCTAGTGATGATGAACATTTTTTTATGTATTGATTGATTGATTGTACATAATCTTCTGAGAAATGTCTCTCCCGGTCCTTCACCCATTTATAGATTGTGTATTTTCTTGTGTGTGTGTGTGTGTGTGTGTGTGTGTGTGTGTGTGTGTGTTAGCTTTTTGAGTTCTTTATTTACCCTAGTGGAGAGTGCTATATCTGATATGAGAGGGGTAAAGACTTGCTTTCAAGAAGTGGACTCTCTATTCACCTCACAGATACTTTCTTTTTTTGAGAAAAAAAATTAATTTGAGTTTGTCCCATTTATTGATTCTTGATTTTAATTCTTGTGCCACAGGAGTCTTATTAAGGAAGTTGAGGCCTAATCCCACATATGAAGATTAGGGCCTACATTTTATTCTATTTGTTGCAGGATCTCTGGTTTTATTCCTAAGTTCTTGATTCATTTTTAGTTGAGTTTTGTGCATGGTGAAAGATAGGGGTTTAATTTTATTTTGTTGCATATGGCTTCCCAGTTTTTCCAGCATCATTTGTTAAAAAGGCTATATTTTCTCCAATGCATGTTTTTGGCACCTTTGTCCAATATAAGATAATTTTAATTTTGTGGATTAGACTCTGTGTCCTCTATTCTGTACCATTGGTCTACCAGTCTGCTTCAGTGTCCATACCATGCTGATTTTGTTATTATTTCTCTGTAGTGTAGTTGAGGGTCTGGTATAGATCACGCTTTCTGCTAAAGATTGATTTAGTTATTCTGGGTCTCTTATTTTTCCAGATGAATTTAATGATTGCTTTTTATATTTCTATGAGAAATACCATTGGAATTTTGACTGGAATTGCAATAAATATGTATATTGCTTTTGGAAGTATGGTCATTTTGATAATATTAATTCTGCCCATCCAAGAGCAAGATAGAACTTTCAATTTTCTAAGGTCTTCTTTGTCTTCCTTCTGTAGAGTTCTGTAATTTTCATTACATAGATCTCTCACCTTCTTTTAAGTTTATTCCCAAGTATTTTATATTTTTGAGCCTATTGTAAATGGAGTAGTTTTCCTTGTTTCATATTTCTGAGGATTTATCAGTGGTATACAGAAATGCCTTTGATATGTGGGTGTTGATTTTATATCATGCTACTTTGATGAATTCATTTGCTAGTTCTAGAAATTTTCTGGTGGAACTTTTAGGGTCTTCTAATTATAGAATCAATTCATCAGCAAATAGTGCCAATTGGATTTCTTCTTTTCCTATGTGTATTCCTTCAATTTCTTTCATCTGTCTGATTGCTCTGGCCAGTGTTTTAAGAACTATGCTAAATAGAAGTGGTGAAAAGGGTCACCCCCGTCTTGTTCCAGTTTCTAGAGTGAATGCCTTCAATTTTTTTTCCATTTAGAATGATATGGACCTGGGGCTTAGCATAGATAGTATTTATGATTTTGAGATATATTTCTGTTATCCCTAGTTGTTCTAGTGTTTTGAATGTAAAGGGGTACTGTATTTTGTCAAATGCCCTTTCTGCATCTATTGAGATGTTCATATGATTTTTATCTTTAAGCTTATTGATGTAATGAATTATATTTATTGATTTGTATATGTTGAACCAACTTTGCATATCTGGGATAACTCCCACTTGATCATGGTGCACAATCTTTTTCATATGTTTTTTATTTGATTTGCCAGAATTTTATTGAGAATTTTTGCATCTATGTTTATTAGAGATATTGGTCTGAAGTTTTTTCTTTTTTTTTTAAATGTGTCTTGGCCTAGTTTTGAAATAAGGATGATATTGGCCTCATAGAATGAATTTAAAAATTCTGCCTCTTTTTCTATTTCCTGAAATAAATAGAAGAATATTGGTACTAGTTTTTCTTTAAAGTCTTTTAAAACTTGGCTGTGTATCCATTTGGTCATGGGCTTTTCTTGGTTGGTGGACTTTTGAGGGCATCTGCTATTTTTTTTTCACTCAAAACTGATCAGTTTAAAATGTTTATATCACCCTGATTCAGTTTGGGCAAATTATAAGACTCTAGAAATTTTTTGAAGCTTTCAATATTTTCTATTTTATTGCAGTACATGTTTTCAAAATAGTTTCTAATTATTTTCTGCATTTCCATAGTGTCTGTTATGATATTTCTCCTTTCATCACATATGTTAGTGATTTGGGTATTCTCTCTTCTTCTCTTCACTAGCATGACTAAGGGTCTGCCAATTTAATTTATTTTTTCAAAGAACCAACTTTTTGTTTTGTCAATTTTTTTCAATTATTTCTTTTGTTTCAATTTCATTGATTTCAGCTTTGATTTTAATTATCTTCTGCCTTCTGCTGCTTTTGCAGTTGATTTGCTCTTGTTTTTCTAGGGCTTTGAGATGTAATGTTAAGTCATTTAATTGTTGACTTTTTTTTTTCTTTTAAGGAATAAACTTCATGCAATGAACTTTCCTCTTAGAAATGCTTTCATAGTGCCCCAGAAATTTAGGTATATTGTGTCTGTATTCTCATTTACCTCTATTTTTAAAAAAAAAAATTTCTCCTTGATGTCCTTGGCAACCCATTGTCCATTCATTAGAATATTATTTAGTCTCCAGGGGTTGGGATGGATTTTATTATTTTATCATTGATTTCTTATTTCATTCCATTATTATTTGATGTAATGCAGGGTAGTATCTCTACATTTTTATATTTGCTAATGGTTGCTTTGTGGCATAGTATATGGTCTATTGTAGAGAAGGATCTATGTGCTGCTGAGAAGAAAGTATATTCTCTCATTGGAGGATAAATTAGTCTATATGTTTCAGTTAAGTCTATGTTATTTATTATATTATTGAGTTCTATAGTTTCTTTGCTCAGCATCTATTTTGAAGGTCTTCCTAGTGAAGAAAATGAAGTGTCAAAGTCACCCAAAATTATTGTGTTGTGGTCTATTTGACTCTTGAATTTGATAAGAGTTTGTTTGATGAATGTAGATGCTTCATTGTTTTGGGTATATATATATATATATATATATATATATATATATATATATATATATATATATATATATATATGTTAAGTCATGTTGGTGTATGGTTCCCTTGAGTAGAAGGTAGTGTCCTTCTTTATCCTTTTTGATTGACTTTAGTTTGAAGTCTACTTTATTTGATATGAAGATGGAAACTTCTGCTTGCTTCCACAGTCCATGTGAGTGGTACAATTTCCCCCAACTCTTCACCTTCAGTTTGTGGATATCTTTTTCTATGAGGTGAGTCTCTTGTAGGCAGCATATTGTTGGTCTTTTTTTAATCCAATCTGCTACTCTATGTCTTTTGATTGGTGAGTTTAGGCCATTATCATTCAGCATGATTATTGAGGCATGACTTGTGTTCCCAGATATTTTTGTTTATTTTTGATATTTAATGTTATTTGGTTTCTCTTCTTAGTAGATTTTACTTTGCTGTAATCCGTCCCTCTGCTGATTTTCATCATTGTTTTTCATTTCTTCTTCTTGGAATTATTTTGCTGAGGATTTCTGTAGTTCAGGCTTTCTAACTGTAAATATTTTAACTTTTGTTTTTCATGAAAGTTTTTTATTTCATCATCAAATCTAAAGCTTAGTTTTGCTGGATATAAGATTCCTCATTGGCATTCATTTTCTTTCACAGCTTGGTATATGTTGTTCCACAGTCTCCTGGCTTTGAGGGCTTGGTTGAAAAATCTGCAGAGATTTGAATTGGTCTCCCCCTATATTTGATTTGATTTCTCTCTATTGTGACTTTAAAAATTATATTTTTATTTGATATTCTGGGCATTTTCATTATAGTGTGTGTTGCTGTAGTTCTGTTGTAATTTTGTACATTTGGTGTCCTGGAAGCCTCTCGTATTCGGTTTTCCAATTCATTCTTCATGCTTGAAAAATTATCTGATATTATCTCATTGAAGATATTGTGCATTCCTGTGGTTTGAAACTCTGTGCCTTCCTCTATCCCAATAACTCTTAAATTTGGTCTTTTGATGCTGTCCCATTATTCTTGAATGTTCTGTTCATGATGTCTAACTGCCGCAGTCTGGCTGGGCACAAAATCATGAGCTACTCAAGCAGGAACAAACTTTATTTCCAAAACTCCCACGAATGCCAAGCGCGTGGCCTTCTCCCAGGACACACTACACCAACAGGAAATCCCTCCTCCGGAATTCCCTCCTACTGCACTTCCCCAACCAACGGGAACTCAGCAGTGGTCTAATCTCCAATTGAATGCACATCTTAACATAATCATTATCATCTCAATGACTTGCTGGCATCACCTTTCAACCAAAAATGCCATGCATCATTCCTACGTGGCTATGGCTCTCAGCATCTAACTATCTTCACTGTGTGATCAAATTTATTTTCTAGATTGTATACTTTGTCTCCATTATCTGAGATTTTTTCTTCCAAGTGATATAGTCTATTGGTTATGCTGTCTATTAAAATTTTTATTAGACTTTATCCTTCATTTCAAGGATTTCTGACTATTGTTTTCCAGAGTCTCTATCTCTCTCTTAAAGTAATCTTGTGCTACCTGTATTTTCGTTCTTATCTTATTGTTGAAGTGATCAATTTCTGCCTGTATTTGCTCCTTTAGGTAATTTATAAATTCACAGATCATTTTAATTATAACATTTTGAACTCCTTCTCTGACATTTCATCAACTTCACTGTACATGGGTTCTGTTATTATAGTGTCCTTGTTTGTTTGGGGCACTTTCCTCCATTATTTTTTCAAGTTGTGTTTGTGTCTTTATTGCAGTGTGGATCTGAGATATTACATTTCTTCCAATATTCTTGTAATACCTATGCAGATTGTCTGTACCTTGCCTCAATGTTGGGCTTCCAGACTCTACTGGTGTCCCTCAATGAATGCTTCTGCGTACTGAATCTGGGTCCTGCATAAGTTGGTGTGGGTAAATGTGGGCAGCCAGTTTGAATGTTTCACATTCTCCTACCTGGAGCAGAGAGGCTCTCACCATCACTACATTATGAAGTGACCTGGACATTACCCCAGTCCTGGAGGTTGAGAATGCATCTTCAGAGATAGACATGTCACCCCATGGATTGAGCTATGCTCACCTGTTCTTTTGTGATATTACCCCTTTTCTCTGTTTGGGGTAGAATGTTCCATGGAAATGCCCTTTGTGTGTCCATTTCTCTTGCTCTGGTTTTGGGTATGGCCTTCTTAGATGTCAGCCAACCTGCTGACAGCAGACTTCAGAAAGATAGATTCAATCCCTGAAACCAGATCCTTTGCCTCATTTGAATGGATTCTCCTCAAAAAAAATGTTCAGTATGCACTCACTATCTCTCCAGACACTTAATGTCAGAGGAGGCATCACAGGACTCCCCCAAAAAGGTATCTCTGTCTCTTGTGTGGTTATTTCATGCTTCCCAGTTGCCCTGGAGTTACCCTTAGTGTTTTTATTATGAGAAACATGACAGGTAAATATGGGCCACTGGGCTTGACTTCTCTTGGGAGTCAGGTGGCTATAGGTGGTCTGGGCTGAAATCTCGCTTCCACAATACTCTGCTGGTCAAAAGGGGTGGTTCTGCACCAGAGGCTAGGCTCTGGTTGGTGTCTTCACCATGAGGGTAGGGTGGAATAAAACTGCTGTGAGCCTGGGACCACTAGGCCAGTGTTGATTTGTTCTTCTTTAAAGTTATTTTGTTGCAGGAGAACCAAGATGGCCACATGTAATTTTCTATTGATATTTTGAATCTCAAAAGCAGAGCTTATTTGTTGTATTATGTTGTTATGAGCAAAAACTAAATAAAAAATAAAGAGCTATCTCTCACCATGCACCAAACTTATCTCCAAATGGAACAAGTACCAAGGAATTAAACCAGAGACTCTGTGTCTAATAAAAGAAAAAGTAGGTCTTGATATTCTTCAAGTGGGATTAGGCCCCAACTTTATTAATAAGACTCCTACAGCCCAAGAATTAAAACCACAAATCACTAAATGGGATGGAATCAAACTAAAAAGTTTGATTTTGTTTTTCTAGGGCTTTGAGATGTAACGTTAAGTCATTTAATTGTTGACTTTAACTTTCTCAGCAAAAGAAATAATCTGTGAAGTGAACAGAAAGCCTACACCATTTTAACCCTCACATATCAGATACAACACTAATCTCTAGGGCATATAAAGAAATCAAAATGCTAAGCAGCAAGAAAAACCCAAATAACCCAATCAACACATGGACTAAGAACTGGAACAGGTACATATAAGAAGAGGATACACAATCAATCAACAAATATATATATAATGCTCATCACCTCTAGCAATTTGAGAACTGCAAATCAAAACTACTCTAAGATATTATTTCACTTTAGTCATATGGCAAGTATTGTGAAGACAAACAACAATAAGTGTTGATGGGGATGTGGGGAAAAATGTACTCATCCATTCCTGGTAGGACTACAAATTGCTGCAGCCCATATGGCAAATAGTATGGAGATTCCTTGAAAAGTTGGGAATGAAACCACCATGTGATCTGTTAGAGTCTGTAAACAAGTCAAAAATAACACCTGGCATTTTGCCAGGGGAATGTTAGAGTTCGTAAACAAGTCTGGATGGTGCCTGGCAAAATGCCAGAGGGAGTGGTTTGAGAAGTAACAAAAACAAGCCATTAAGTGTGGAGATTCCTTATTGGTTGACTGATGTATCTAGTTTATGCTAATTAAGATAAGCTGTGCGGAATGTATAAATACCGCTCCTGTCCTGCAATAAACGGCTCCTACTCCTGCTGTATCAATCAACACAAGTCGTTCGTCACCCCCCGGTTATTTTGCTGCAGCCGGACAGCGGCAGATGGTGGCCCGTTACGGGGAGCCCCGGGACACTCGGGGGTAAGTGACAAAAAAAAGCTGCCGGTCCATAGATAGGACGGGAGCAATCTGCTCGTCCCTAGGCAGATAGGGCGAGAGGAAAAATGACCATTTCAAGAAAATGGAGAAGATTGATACAGTATGTTTGTGTCTTGTTTTGTCTCAGTGTATTGTATTGTCTTTATGATGAAAATATGGAAGGGGTGAGAAGTAAATTACTAAGGGAAGAAGGCACCCCAGTGGAACCAAGAATAGTTAGGGCGTGTGTTGATAGAAGCCCAGGAACTCTAGTCAGAAAGAAACAGAAAGTTCAGAAGAAGAAAGATTATCAGAGGAGGAAGGATTATCAGGAAAAAAGTTGCAGCAAAAGGCTATTACTGAATACTTTTCATTACCGGAGGGTGCGTGAAGCAGCGAGGTGGCTGTCGATTATGCGAGCTGGTCATGGCGCAGCAAGAATTTTCCAAGTGGTGACAGCTGGCTCTTCCACTGCCGCAAGCCCAAATCTAGACCTGACCTGGAGGCACAGTCTCGCAGGCTCTTGCTCCCTGTGCCCAGTAGCAGTTTGAGTCCGGGACACTCCCCAGGGCCATCTGGGGCTGCCCGGGACGCTACAGCCGCAGAAGACGCTACTGGTGTCCCTGATGTTTGGTCATTTTCAATGCCAATAACTAAGCTACAATGGTTCTCCCACACCTGGAAGCTGATGAGTAATGAGCACTATTAATGCTTATTTCAAATGTAAAAAACCTTGAGATAGTATACTAAATTGTTCAGAAGGTTGCTTTCTTAGTTGAATGCTACAGGATTTTCTTTAGCCATCCGGAGTTCCTGCCTTCGTCCCAGTGCCGGTAAAGACCAAGGTGGAAGAATTTTCAGTGTTGCTGAAAACCGGACGAGACTTCAGCTGAGAAATGGACGAGACTTCGGATCAAGCTAGCTGCCTGCAGAACTTACCTGGACTGTGATTTAAGCTAGCTGCCTCTCCTTCCACCTCTCCTTCTCCTTGGTCTATACACAAAGAACTTAAAAAGAGCATACTTCAGGGACACAGCCGCATCGAAGTTTATAGCAACACAATTCACAATAGCTAAACTGTGGAGCCAACCTAGATGCCCTTCAGTGGGTGAATGGATAAAAAAAAAAAAAAATGGCTTATATACACAATGGAATTTTACTCAGCAATAAAAGTCAATAAAATCATGGCATTGGAAGGTATATGGATGGCATTGGAACAGATAATGCTAAGTGAAGTTAGCCAATTCCCAAAAAACAATTGGTTAATGTTTTCTCTGATATAAGGAGGCTGACTCATAGTGGGGTAGGGAGGGGGAGCTTGGGAGGAACAGATGAATTCTAAATAGAACAGAGGGGTGAGAGGGAAGGGGAGGAGACAGAAAATTAGCAAGAATGATGGAATGTGATAGACATCATTATCCAAAATACATGTATGAAGACACAAATTGGTTTTCATAATACTTTATGTAAGAACAGAGATATGAAAAATTGTGGTATATATGTGTAATAAAAATTTTAATGCATTCTGCTGTCATCTTTTATTTTAAATAAATTTAAACAAACAAACAAAACAACAACAACAACAGCTCTGTCTGGCAAGGGAATGGAGAAGTTCCAGGGTACTTTGGAGAAACCAATTGGATGAGAAATATCTGCAAACAGTTGAGAATTATTGTTAAAAATTTGAGAAAATGTTCCATCCCTTTCTACACCTATAAGGAAAGGAGCATGAGCCATGAAGGTCCACAAAGAAATAGTCTGTATACTATTAATGATTAAAGTCGCTAAAGAATAAATTAAGAATATTGAAGGCTTGGAGACATTTTGATGTGAATTTCTCCCATCTGTTCAAATTGCTTGACCAACACGTTGACATCACCACAGGTATTTAGATGTTGTGGTTCATTGTAATTGATGATGCTTTCTCATCTTGAGAGTCAGTTGCTGCAACTGGGGAATCAGCCATCAAGTGTTGCACAAGTCTTGCTGGGATTCAGATTGGTCTACATATTCTGGAAAAACACAAGCAAAGGCTTTCACTAGGGTTAATACAGGGGCTGGTGGTTGCCATTGTTGTTTTTGAGGATATTTCCAGATCACTTATGGTAACTTGAGGGGCTTGTTAATGGCTCCTAATATTTCTGTATTGAGTTATGGTTAACATCATCAAATTTCAAAAAATAAAAGGTAAATAAAGCCATATTGGTTAACATATGAGGAATTGCATCAGTTAGCAAGGGATTCCATCTCTAATTTTTGTGATTTGAGCCATAAAATTTTTATGGGCTGTCTCCACAATGGCTTGTCCTTGAGGGTTATAAGGAATTCCAGGAAAATATTTAATGTTCCATTGTGCACAGAATACAGCAAATATTTTGAAATTATAAGCTGAGCCATTGTGTGTTGTGACATTATGTGGAAAACATTTTGCACAATGCATTTGATCATATGTTGAATGACATGATTATTTTTTTCCCAAGCCATAGGAGTAGCTGTAAGTAGTCCAGAAGATGTGTCAATTGTGACATATAAATAGTTTAATTTACCAAACAAGGGTATGTGTATGACAACAATCTCCATAAAGACAATGCCTTTAAACCCCATGAAATGACTCCTTGAGTTTGTCAGCCCCCTCCCCCAAAAAGAGAAGCATAACTTTTACAAGTTTTCACTATATGTTTAGTTTGTAGGATAATGAGTGTAGGAAACAACTGTTTGATGGAGTGGACTGAATGATGGAATAGAGCATGTAACTCTTGCAGATTCCCAATCAGTGCCATATACACTTAACATGGCTTGATCTGTTAAATTATTAAACTTTGAGAGAACTCCAAGTAAAACAGTATGTGATGAATCCAGCCTAATACCATCTTAAGACTGGGAGCCATCTGTCACAAGGTCATGAAAAGATCATTTCTGTTTTAGTGTAAAATACTAATTTTTCTATTTGGCCTGATCACACTTTGGTGTTTTAAACTTCCTTGGAACTCCTGCCCAAGCTTTGAACTTACTTATGCTTGGCTCTCCCTGACCAGATAACAACCCTTCCTAAAAATCTCAGCTGCTCCTCATTAATTCTGATGGTGAAATCTGAGTTTACTCCCTACCTTGAGATGTTAAAAAATGTGGATCATTAACCTGCTATCTGCCTTTGTATTATGCTTCCCAGGACCCTGTCAGCTGTAAGCTACCTAGACATCTATCTTTGTAACTTTTTATGTTATAAAAACTTCCCTGCTCTTAGACCAGGCATTATCCTCTTGTCCTACTCTTGGGTGAGGCAGTTCTCTGATAAGCTCTCTTGTGAACACAATATAAGCTTGTTTTAATTTGGTTTAGAATTAGAGTCAGTGGTCTTTGCATTGCAATCTGGGTTCAACATATGAGCTCTGATATGAGTGATGAACAGTGAGTTAGTACATTTTTGGAGCACTCTTTGAGAAAAAAAGGAGTATATCCAAAGCTGATTTTGCTTTCCCTTTAATAATAGAACAGGGAAACCTGGCTATAAGTTAGGCACAATAAACACTATCAGTAAATATATATATATATATATATATATATATATGTATAGATGATAGATATAGTGACTTAGCTTCAATGACCCAAGTTGTTGCCTGTAACTCTAATAATTGGGTTAAGGCAGGTAGCTCCTTGTAAGTTCAGGTTTTGTATTCATCCATGGTAAGATTACAAATAAGAATTAATAGGCCACCAGAATAATTGGCATCAGTAAACATAAGGTCAGCTCCAGGAATTTGTTTATCACAAATTATCTTTAAAAAATGAACTGTTTTATCAATTAAATCTTGGATAGGTTTGCAATGAGGTAAACCAATGGAAAAGTCATAATTGAATCCTGAAACAGGATATTATTTTTCAAATGGAGGTTTACTTTCTGTTTATTTAATGGCAAGATTAATTTATCAGGTTTTAGCCCAAAGAATTGAAGAGTCCTAGTGTGTAGTTGTAATACCATTAGACAAAACATACTAATTTGGGGGTAATTTTGAAAAAAAGCAGCAGAAAGATGCATTGATTCTAAATGGCTACTTTATTCCTGGAAAAGAAGACTAGTGGGAATAGGTGAGGTGTATAAACTATAGAAATAATGTCCTTGTCAGGTCATGGCTAAGATGCAAATCAGGCCATTGGCTAAGATGCAAATCAGCAAGCTGATTATTAACCTCTTATAAGGCTTTGCAATCTTCAGGAGTTAATCTTCTTAAAGACAAAGAGTATAGATCATTCCCCAAACATTGGAAAGAGGAGGTAGAGCCCTTCAAAGAACCTGTTGAAATGTAAGCCAATTTCTGTTTCCTAAAACCTTTTGTAAATCATTTAAAGTAATGGGAGATTTTATGTAAATGTTGGGAGCCTGTACTAAGATCTCTGCAAGAGTTAATAAATGAGTCACAAAAAGTGAAAATGGGCTAATTTTTGAACCTTTCCTAGAGCTCTATTTAAATAAATTTCTTTAAGTGTTAATTGGACTTGTTGAAAGATGGAGTCTAGACTTTGTGCAAAGGGGTGAGCTAAAATAATGTCATCCATATAGTGTATAATCATGAGGTCTGGTACCTTGAAGAAAGGCTCCAAGGCCTGGAATATATAATATTGACAAATAATAGAACTGGTTTTCATGTCTTATTTTAAGCTTAAAATTGCCATCTCTGACATCATACAGCTTGATTTAATATATGCAGAAGGAGTCAACTACTCTAGATGGCACTGTTGCAACATCTGTGAGAAAGAAGGGTATAAGAGCTTATAGCCAAAGAGGAGATTCCTTGCTCTTTCTACATTCTTTCTCCTGTTCTTTTTCCATTTCTACTTAAATCTCAACATCTCACATAGGATACCCCTTTTCTTCTACATCTGTGTTACCCTCCTCTTGCTCACTATCTTTTGTTCTTGTTAGCTTTCCCCATTTTCTTTCTGATCTTCTCTTGCGATAGCTGTTTCTCCCAAACAACAGTGGGACACTGCTGCAATCTCTTCTCCACCCGGAGTGAGCCAATAACGGCTAACAAAATAACTTAAAAGAAGTTAGAGGCTTGTTTATATGTTTGCAACTCCTGTTGAGGAGCATTTTTCAGAGCCAGTTGGTTGCCAGATGTTGGTATTGAATATTCCTTCCAAAGGAAACCATGAATTTGTAGCTAAAAATTCTTGCCAAAAAGTCTCTAATTCCTCATACTTTACTTTTATACCCTGGGCGTTTAAATGCTGTTGTGTAATTAGTAGATGAGCATGTTTATGTTAACCAGGTAAATTACCCTTTGCCCTGACCACTTATGTTTTGAGCGTTGCATTTCCTTATAGCCAGGGATCCCTCAAGCAAAATCACCTGATTATCCAATGTTTGAGAACCAGTATGCTGAAGGGCCTGCCCTTTCAACATCTATTGTGGGAGCTTGAGGGCATGGAGAAACCTCTCCAGAGATTGTTTCAGAGAACAGCATATGCTTTATTGCACAGAGAATATAGCTTTAAGAGTGGGTATGTGCCAATTTACATATAACAGTCATGATATGCCAGAGGTGATTCACAACATAGCATCTTATGGGTGTCCAGACATCAAGAGTCTAGAAACTGATATGTAGGCTGACCTTGCACCAACAAGGGGAATAACTCCTTGTCAAAGGAACAAGGAAGTTGCACTTGACAGTGTTCTGACAGAAATTTGTGCCCAAACATAGTATTCCATGTTAGGACTTCCCTGATGATCAATGAGCAAGATAAGCATTCCTCCATGTAGTTCCAAGGTTAGGCCCTGTAAGATAAACTGAAACTAAAAATCTATAAAGACTTACTTAGAACTAAGGCCTGTTTATCTGAACCTTTATGCTAGTGTCTCTTGAGTACCTGGACTTGTTTCTTGTAACAAAATCAGTAATGCATGTTTATTGGTCATGGCACACACTACCTTCAAATAGTTAAAAGGAAAATATGATTTATAAAGGGAGAAAAGTACACTAGTGAATGAAAAAAACTATACTAATCGCATATCTTGATCATCACTATACACATATTCTGCCTAATTTCAGTGCAAAGGCCTTTACTATATGCTGGAATACTTGCTCCTGACCTCTCTTGGCCTTCTACCTCTCTGTAATGACTTTTAAATGAATGCCCTACTGCTCTGTTCTGTCTAGTAAAATCTTATGCATCCCTTCTTGACCTGGAGTAGATTTTCAGACTTAACCCATTAAATTCCCAAGAACTCAATTCTATGACTATTTCAATGAAATTGATACAGATGCATTAAAATAGGTTTGAACTTATCATTGAGAGGTTATATATTATCATGTTGCTGTTAATCAATATTATATTTATTTTAATGTACTTATAGTCTTATAACCATTACATATCACATAATTAAATATCATATACTGTATTTAGGTTTCTATAGGTGTTGCACATCTGGGACGATGGGACACAATTTCTCTTCCTTTTTTGTTCTCAGTAACCTTGTAGAACTGCTATAACATTTACATGACTTGTGTGCAGGTAGGCTTGTCTGTTGGCGCCCTCTGCTGGCCTAAGGCCAACACCAATCATTAAGGTGTTGGTCTTAATGATTATTTAAGTACCTAAATTTTGTCTTCTATCTTTTGCAGCCTTGATAGCAACATGAGGAAAGCCCTGATAGAGGGTGAGAAAACTTGTGAAGAAGAATTGACCATATTTGCCCAGCTGCAGAGCCAGTGTTTAGTAGAGCTCACCCAAGATTCAGTTAGGTACCTAGTCAAGAAGCAGCTAACCATGGGTGCAGGAGGGAGCAAAACTGTCCTCAACATTTACATAAATACAAAAAAAAACATTTACATATATATATATATATATTTTTTTTTTTTCTTGAGCCACTAACATTTTTGGGTGGTTTATTACATAGTAGTAACTGATATAAATCTGGGTTGCAGGTATATCTGAGAGGGTTTTAAAAGAAAAGACACTTGGTTGAAACTTAGAAGCCCTCAATTCTAATTCTGTCTTGAGCTGGCTGATCTTGCACAAAACACCTTCACAGTGCTTTAGATTTGAAGTTCATGTTTCAATCTTTTACATAGAGACTCCCAAATTCTTTATTCTACCATTCCTCCCAATAAATAGTGACAAAAATTGGTTAATTTTGGAAATTTAACATTTGCTGATTTTCCTAAGAATCTGATTATAGATCAAGTATTACAAATTATAGAAAGTTGAGCTGATGTGTTCTTACCTTAAGCCATTCCTTAAAATGTAATTTTAAACTAAATCCTTATTGAGAACTTTCTATGACTTTCATTTTCTTTAGATTTTGTCACTGTATGTATGTTTGTAAATTTGAAACATGCAAAATTTATTAAAATAAGCTCCCTTGTGGATCAAAGATTTATTGAACACTGTACTTCATCATTATCCCAAAAAGAAACACAAAACAGAGATTTAGCAATGCAAAGAAAAAGAAAGAAAGATAGATAGATAGAAAGAAAGAAAGAAAGAAAGAAAGAACCATTTCAAAAGAATGCTTCTTCAAAATTCATCAAGTTTTTTAAAAATAATTGATTACATTATTAAAGATCATTGCTTCTCAACAATTCTAAATTCTGAAAAATTATAATTGACTCATATAATCAAAGCTAGTAAACACACACATTTGGGCTTATACAAGGGAGTTCATATGATAGAGATTATTTTTAGGGTAGGCAATGATTCTTAATATATGGTGATTAGGGTGCTCTTTGGGTATCTGAAAAAAACTACAAACATGCTACTTAGAAACATGTTATTTACAAAAATCACACATACACACATATTCACCTAGTATTTTTTTATACTTTGCCTTGTCAACACCATGTAATCACCATTCCTATGAAAGAGGATTTTTGACACTATTAATCTGTGTATCCACAGAACAGACAGTAGAAGTCCATTTCCCATGGCTGCAGCTCACACAAAGAAAAAGGGCTAACATCAGCCATTTGAGTACATATGCATAAGACATCTCTTGGGAAGCAAATGACATTCAGAGGAAGGTTCTGCACAGATCCACCCTGGCTAGGATGAAGAAATGGAACATGAGATTTCAGAGATTGCAATGGCCAGAGGTTCTGGAACATTGTGCTGGGTGAGAGGCAATGTCTGCTCAGTATCAGTGGCATCAGGAACTTCCCTAATCATTATGCAATATAACTTTATGGTTTCTCCCAACCATATAGTTTCCAACCCTGATTCTCAGACCCTTTTAGAAAATCTTTAAGCTACCTAATGCCCTTCAATAAATGTTTAAGTCCTGCAACTAAGTATTCTGGCAGATACATAAAGTACAAATTTTGCATCTTATTCCAAGATATTTTAAGACCATTAGAGGATCATGCATAACTTGGTTCTTTTAGAATACACAGTGACTTACACATTATAGTGATAGTTGAAGACATCAAAAAGTAATGAAGAGTGGAGTCACAGGGCTTTTTGGACTGATAAAACAACTTTACGCAGAGTGAGCAGTCTGTTTGACCACTTCTTACCAGCCCACTAAGAATTAGGTAGTGTGGTTTCTGTATTGAATATGGGCAGGACCATGACCAATTGCATCAGTGTTAAAGAAGTTTGTGAGTGACTTCCAAGAATAAACCAAATGAGACAATAGACACACCTCTGCCTTATATACTGAGATAACCCAAGCCATCATAAAAAAAGTCTGGCTACAAAAATACTACATGCTGAAGGTAGCTGAGACCATACCGATGAGCCATATTAGGTGATCTCACTGACAGACCCAGCCGAGGAATCAGTTGTGAGATACAGTCTGATGTTTTCTTGTTTTTTTTTTTTTTTTTTTTAATTGACACTTGCATTGTCTGATCTTCCCTTGACTTTCTTGCCATGATTTGATTATTGGAGGAAAGCTAACTCTTGCCTGGCCTTGCCTCTTCATGGCATGGCTGCTGAGAAGTTAAGACTTGCTTGGCCTTGCCTAGCATGACCTTGAATTGTCCTTCCAGCCTTGTCATGGCTTGTGCATCAGGGGAAGCCAAAGCTTGCCTTAACTTGAATTGATGGCCTGCTTCTTTGACCGACCATGCTTTAGCTATGAAGGGGAAAACCAGACGTGCCTTGCCTTATTATTTATTTTTCCTTTGATGTCCCTTGCTGTGATTGAGCTATCTAAGAAAAGCCAAATTTTCCCCTGTCTGGCCCAAACTTTCATGGCTTGGTCATGAGGGAAGCCAGGCTTTGCCTGGCCTGACCTTGCCTTCTGTATCAGGAAAGCCAACCCTTGCTTGCTTTTCTTCCTCACCTTACCTTTCTTTTATTGCATTGCTATGGCTTGGCTACTGAGGGGGAAACAAGCCTGGCCTTTCTGCATTTTGCCATGCATTACCTTGAGATGGCTGTCATTGGGAAGCTAAATTTGTCTCACTGTTCCTGTCCTTGCCCTTAGCTTTGCTATGAAGAGGAAGCCAAGCCTTTTCCTTCCTTGCTGTTTTGTCTTATAAAGACTTGACTGTAGAGGGGAAGCTGAGCTCTCCTTGCCCCATGCTGCTTTTCTTTTACTTCCCTGGGCTGTCAGAAGGAAGCCTCACCTTGCCTTCTTTTCCTTTCCAGGTCAAAGAAACCTCTGTATTCTCAAATATTGGTATTAAGGTTCTTATCTCAGCTGCCAAGAAGGGGAATAATATGGATGGTGGAAGGACACAGACATCATTATACAAAATACATGTATGAAGATGTGAATTTTGTGTCAATATATCTTATATATAAACAGAGATATGACGATTTGTGTTATAAAGGTGTATTAAGAATTGTAATGCAAAAAAAGAGAGCTCAAGTATAATGGCATAATTTGGCATGAACATACTTTATATACAGAGTTATGAAAAATTGTTCTGTGAATGGATAAATATGACTGCAATGAATTCCACTATTGTCATGTATGTAAGAAATAAATAAGTAGATAAATATATAAATAAAGTAATACTATGTTACACTTCTTTTTTTATGTTTTAATACTCAGGGAATACTCAGAAATATTCCTTTTTGTTTTTTTTCTCTCTTTTATTGAGTGGTTTCCTGCTTGCTTAAGCACACCCCTATATTAACTATCTCATAAAATATACATTATTTTAGTATCCATTAAATATAATGTACCCATTTTTATAGTCTCTTCAGCATTGTTTTGGCCATACTTACCTCTACATTATTTGCAATATATTAAATATTATATATATATATATATATATATATATATATATATATATATATATATAATTGAAAACAAATATATATAATATGGCTCATCAATATTTTTTATATATAATATTTTATATAAAATATATAAAATATTGATAAGCCCTATTATATTTGTTTTCACTGCTAAAGATTGACAACAAGGCTTTCTTTAAAAGGCATAGCAAAATGTCATAATGGGGACAGATTTCATTTTGTTCTTGTTTGATTTTATGTTTCAGTTATAACAGGATGATCGTGTAGTGTATGTATAGCATTTTTTCTGGGTGTTACTATGGACTGAACCCAAGATTGCATTACTTCTAAGCTGTACCCCCCAGCCTATTTATCTATTCTTAGTTTGAAACAGGGTCTAAGATTCTGATGTTCTTAATGAGTTGCTGAGGCTGGCTTTGATTTTGTGATCCTCCTAATTTATTCTCCCATTACTGGGATTTCAGGCCTGCACCATTATACCCAGACACTATTGTTTTTTTAACATTACATGTATCTGGTCCAGAAACCACATTAGACCAAGATAGTTAATAATAAATTCAAAAAGATATAAATTAACTAAAAGACCCCTTGAATATTTCTTTGTAATATATTATAAAAGCTAATTTTAAAATTTTGTTCATATGTGCACATAAAAACTCCATGAAGAATAAATATTTTTAAAGACAATATTTCTTTGTAGACACAAATTAGCTTATTCCAGGATATTTTGTACTATTCAAATATACAAATTGGTCATATGGATTAATTGAATTCAAAAACAGAAATAAAAGAGGAGAAAATTTTTAAGTAGTGTCATTTAGAAACCTGAATTTTTGAAAATTTTACATAGTCACCTAAAAAATGTTGTGTGACACAAGTTGAGATATGCTTACAAAGGAGCAAGAGAGGTACATAAAGTACCTTTAAAGTGATTTGCTACATTAGCAGAAAATTGGATATTGCATGAAGATCAGGAAATTAATGCCTGTAGACCAATCCACAGCATGGTCATACGTGTAAATAAAGGCACCTTTTTGACTCTTTTGTTTCATTTTATAGCTGCTAGGCATCAACCTCAGGGACTTTCATGCACACTCATAGTAGGCAATCACCCTGTCACTATTCTAGTAATAACCAGATTTGGAATGGGTCCACTCAGATTCATTTATTGTCTATTACAGATTTCAGACAATAGCAACCAAAATTTATTGCTTACTAATTCCTAACATAAATAAAATTATTATTTTCCAAATTCATGTCTTATTCATATCTCATTGTGATTTTAAGATACTGAGGATTTTTTTACAATATATCAGGTTTTCTAAGTGAAAAATTATAAGATTAATAATAAAGAACTTTTAATCTTTCTTGTGTATATGTCATTTATCTCCTTTCTTTGCTTAAATGTTTGTATTTTCTATATAAGTATATAAACAGCATTAGCTGGCATGCCTCAGGTTCAATATTTTAATTGAAAAAATTAAGTGTTTTGCCATCTAAGAATGGTGCTGTCTCCTGATTTGCAAAAAGAGGTGCTCATTTCTTTTTTTCACTTTCAGTGCTGTTTTAATTAGAAGTACTCACCAAGATGCTCCTTTATCTGTACTCCTCATTAAACTGTTGATTAGACATGAGAAGAATCTCTTTAACTTATGGATTTCTATATCTAGAATGCATTTTTCTTGTTTTATAGATTCTCTTTACAGATGTTGTAATTAGATTTTTCCACTTCCATTCATTTGTACAACTTTTAATCCATTGAGTTTATATTCATGTTTTTGATATTAATAAAATAAAACACCAAGACTTCCATGATAAAATTCTGCAGTCCAGAACATATTGAAGCACCTTATAATCTAATTATCTGATCCTTAAATATAATTAGAACTCAGTTATTAACCTATACTGTCTGCTTGCCCACCTAATGGTAGCTTATAGTCCCCTTTCTGATATAATTTATCCATTCATATTTGTTACTTACTGAGTTATTTTTATTTGTTTGAAATTTATTTTAAAAATAATCCTCCTTCTTGGTTCTCAAGTGAATTGCTATTAATTACCTGCCATATTCTTTTTTGATTTTGATTAATTTATTCATTGGTATAGGAGATTGAACTCAGTGGTAGTCTTTCACCAAGTTCCATCCCAAACTTTTTCATATACTAATCTGACACAGAGTCTCATTGTTGCTTAGGGCCTTGCTAAATTGTTGCAACTGGCCCTGAATTTGTGATCTGATTCAGCCTCCCAAGTAAAACCATTTGGAAAAATGTACATGTCAATCTCCTGAACTTTTTTGTTTTTTAAACTATCTTTACTGGACTGTGGTTATTATTCTTTCTCAATACTAGTATTAAAGTTCCACTTGCCCTATTTTTTTTCCTTTATTTAAGGTTGAGAAGCTTGGAACAGTGCCTCATGCCCTTAATCCCAGCATGGTAGAGGTGGAAGGAAGCATAGCATCCTACGTTGGAAGCCATCCTAGGCACTTAGTGTCTCAAAATTAAAAGTGGTCATTTAAAAGGATGGTGTGTACAGCTCAGTGGTGGAGTACCCCTGGGTTCCATCCCCAGTACCGAGGGTCAGGGAGATTGAGAACCAGAAATTTAATGATCATTTGTATTTTCAATTATATATTTGATAGATTTATCCCTAATATTTAATTTATTGTCATTTATTTTTCATTGTTTACTATTTCTTAATACTTTTAAGACTGTAGTTTTTGACATTCTTGTTTCTTAACAGAAACACTAAGAAACCTTATTTTCTAGGCCCCACAGATTTTACAGGATAGCGAGGCTCTGTGTTGTGGCTTTTCTTAGGGTGCTCCTTGAACTAGTTTGCCTTTGGTTGAAAATTTTAGTTTGAAACTTCTCTCTCCTGGTGGCTGCACACAGGGGATGATCTTCACCAGCAAGCCCAGTTAAGTATTTAAGGGCTTTGTCACCCTTGCTGTGGACACACTCTCTCCAGACACTTAGCTTTCTAGGAAGAGAGCTGTGGGATTCTATCAAAAGTACATAAACTGTTCTTCCACCTGGTGTCTGCACTGTAGGTTCTTTGATGTTCAATGGTTTTTCCTCTTTCTCAGTGTGACTAATTATCAAAATATGCCACCAGTTCTGTGTCACAGTAGACAGAAAACAGTTCCCTAAAACTCCAGAATATTGGAGCTACGTTCTCCTTTATCTGATGCCAAAAGGGGAAAACTGAGAATTGGGCAGTTTCTCCTGATCCTACTAGTGTGTCAACTTGGGGGAAAAGCTGATCTGTGAGAAAGGCAAAAGCTTTCCTTTACCATTTAGTGAGGCTGTTCTTGGTTTTGACATCTATCTCCAGTTCTAATTAGTTTTACTACAACTATTTGGCTGGGTATTGAGGCTCTTTATATACATTTTATGTGTGGTTGTGCGAAAGAGAAATCATTTGTATAGCTGTTTTTGTGGAGTCTAAACTCCCTTCAGCCACTTGGGAATTCTTGTTATTAGAAGTGGAAATGTTCCATTGATGAATTAGTAATTGTAAAATTAAGTGTGTGAAGTTAAATGTAGATGTGTTAAAAGTAAAATTCAATGGTAACTTTGGGAAAAGCAATTCTTGGAGTTATGCAGGAAGAAAAAAACACAAGAGTGAGATTCACAAATGAATGGAAGACTTGGGATATGTCTTAGGTAGAGCATATCCTGGATTAGATCAGAATATCATCAATCAATCAATCAATAAAATAAAATAAAATAAAAACTGATTTTAATTCAGTGTTTGCAGACCCTCCTTTTGAAAGACATTCTATCTAAGTGGAATAATGAATAATCTTTGTTCTTCTTTAACTGTATTTTTCAATCTTTACATAATGATGATCATATGTAAAACTTTGTACATTTTAAAAATTACATATGTAACACCAAAAATGCTTAAAAAATGTATTAAGTAATAAATTCATAAAAATTTAATCTAAAGTCACCTTGAAAATTTCCTCCTGATTTATTAGATAAACTGAGTATAAATTTTCTTATTCTTAATGTTAACAGAGGGCTGGGGTTGTTTTTCAGTGTTAGAGAATTTTTCTAGCATGGTTGAGGCCCTGTTTTTGATTCTCAGCACCACATATCAATAAATAAATAAATAAAATAAAGGTCTTTCAACAATTAATAATAGTATTTTTAAAATGATAACAGAATAAGTTTCAAAGGCAGATATGCAAAGTACTTATTAATATTTAAATGGTGAATTTAATTACAAAACCTGAGGGCAAATTCAGAAAATATTCTTATTTCATAAACTGAATTGTACAGAAACTCTGTAGAAGAATGATGTGATGCATATGAAGTGTGTTGTGCATACAAAAGAAAAAATTTGCATGCAGGTTTCCACTGAATTTTCAAAGCATTAGAGGAACATTGAACCAACAAATCAAGACTAAATCCAGAATGTAACTTGTTTTGGCAAATAAAGTTTTACTGTTGTTGTTTTCTTTTGCCATGTTGAGATTTGTCCTCAGGCTTCATATATACTATACATGTACTCTACCACTGAGCCTCACCCCCTTACCCCGAAAATATAGTTTTATTGGAATGCTATTAGGCATTCAATTATTATATATGGCAGAATATATAATAATTTTTAGGCTATGACCACAGAGAACTTCTGGTCCACAAACCCTAAAGTCTTCATGATGAGGTCCTCTAAAAAATATTTTGCAAATTCCATTGGTATTAATTTTAATATCACCAAATATATTGACATGTTTGTGGAACAGGGATCCCTATATGCAATCTACCAGCAGCATTCAGGTTAATTTGAGAGTCAAATATTGAGCATTTATCCACTGGTTATGAAAATTAAAATCTAATTATAAACTGAAGAAAAATCTACAGAACTACTACTGACATACACCATTCAAAAATCAAAGATATCATGAATATCCCAGAAATGGTCAGGAACCATTACAGATTAAAAAAAAAAAAAAAAAAGACCACTGGACACAGTGAATAATTGATATTAAAGTTTCCCAAAATTGGATTTATTTTGGTTCAAAGACACTTGTTAAAATAACTGTCAAATTTTAAATAAGATTTGTAGAGCAGATATTCACAATATAGTTTACCTATTTTGATCATTGCACCATAGTTACAGAGATAATTTCTCATTTTTAGAAAATGTGAGGTTTTTTTATTTACAAATAAAAAGACATTGTGTGCAACTTGCAAATGGTTCAGAGATAAAAACTGTTATGTACCTAGACTTATCTAGAAATGAAGAATAATATTTGGGGAATGTTTCTTCTTAATTCCTTTAACTACTGTCTTAAATCTTCTATAAATCTGAGATTATCCAAATAGAACATTTCTGAAATAAAAATATTTTTTTAAAATATTAACAAGTAACAGCAAACACAATAAAATAAACCAAGAATCTCTATAGGTGTAATAAATGAACAAATTTAGTGGTGAATGATACAGTTTTATATTTATATTTATATTTATACTCTCAATCTATCTTCACACAAATAATAATTTCAAAGTAAAATCTTGCAAATACCACATTAATGACCAATATTAACATCAGCAGTAATGAGGATATTGTAGGTCACATAATGTGATTCAAAGTGAAAATCATAGAATTGATTTCTGTGGTACTCTTGCCAAAAACATGTAACCTAGTTCCAATCATAAAGAAACCAGAAAATACATTTTAAGCCCATTCTACAAGCTTTCCCCCTGAAAAATTCAAGGTCATGAAGGTTAAGAAAAGACTAAGGAATATTTAAATCTGAAGGCATCTATAAAATAAAACAATTAATTTCATTTCATGTCTTTGAATAATTTTTTTATAAAGAACAATATTAGGCTACTAGAAAAACATGAAAATAATCTGAGGATCAAGTGGTTGAAGGCATTATGATAGAATGTATAAGTGTTGATTTGCTTAATGTGTTTTTTTTGTTGTTTGTTTGTTTGTTTTTGCTTTTTTTCTTTATGCAATCTTGGAAAATACTAGTGAAGTTGCAGGTTCTAATGCAAAGTACATTTTACCACTGAAGCATTTTAAAATGAATTGCTAACATATGCCATCTTTCATGATAGGTTTAGTATTTCCTACAAGTCAGAACATGCTAGATAACAGTATAACCTTCATAATGAAACTGATATAATTAACAACTATGCTGTTACTTGTTAATATTTGAAAAATATATTCATAATGAATGAATGTTGAATTGTAGTTGTCTAGCATGTTCTGACTTGTACAAAATACTAAAATTATCATAAATGATAGCATATGTTAGCAATTCAATTTAAAATGCTTCACCAGACAAAAATACTTTATATTAGAACCTGTAAATTTACTATTATTTCCCAAGATTGTATAAACAAACAGAAAAGGAAAAAAATAAAGACAAGACACTAAGCAAATATTCTTATTAGAAAAATTATTAAGTCAGTGTCTCAAATTAAAATTATAAAAATTTAATGATGGCAGTATAATAATTGCAATACCTTAATCCATTAGTGAATATAGTAACCAGCATGCAAAAATATTGTTGCCTAATTCTCTGGACCCATATTCAGTGATATAATATAAATAATCCATCATTAATGTGATATTTAGATCTACCAAATTAGTGTTGACTTGGTTGCTGAATTGAGCTTAAATGCTAACATTTAGATAGTCTGAAAACACATCTCACTAAAAACTGGTTTGCACTTGCACTTCAAATTTTCTTACAGATATAAATAATTTTCATATTTTGATAATTTCATATTATATATGTTACACACATCCATTTCAATAAAGTTTTTACATCATACATATCATAAATAATTTAAATATTATATTAACAGTCTGAAAAACACAATATTAGCTTTCATATTTTTTTTCTTAAAATCTCTGTATATCCTTATGATGTTTCCAAAAGTAGATCTTGTCTTGTCTTATCAGTAATACATAAGGCAGAAGCTCCCATTGTCAGGATTCAAATTCTGCAGCAAGTGAAGAGAAAAAGAATTATATTTTTTTCTCAAAGATTTTACAAGTATAAATCAGTGAAGAAGTTTAGAACTTTTCATTGTTTATAAGAAGAAAAATAGATATTTCCACAATACAAAATCACTATGGAATGCAGTATGCCCATATTTTCATACACAGTTGTCATTATGACTGAGTATCAGAGCTTTGGGTTTTCCACCCCTTATGCATAAATTTGACAACCATATGCTAGGGTATTCTGGCAAGCACTGGGATGACAACATGGAGATGATAATGGACATGTCTCAACAGTCATATACCATAGCTTTGAAAGCAGATAATCAGGCAATTTCCATACAGAGTCATTGGCATTAGGACAAGGCTAAAGCAGGATAATACTGGAACACTTAGAAGGGAGTTCTGTCCCAAATTTGTGTCAGTGTTTGAGGTCCTTCAGGGGAAGTGATACATGAGTTAACATCTGAAGTAAAAGGAGAAATTGTGACAGAAAGGGAAGAGGTGCATGCAGACACTGAGATGAGAAAGAACACTTGTGGAATCACAGTGGTCCAGTGTCACTAGAATCTAGAGCAAAGTGACAGTAAAGCAAATGAGATGAGATAGGCTGAATAACCTGACAGACATCCATTTGATTTGGATATTTTAATTTTTGGCTAAGAAATTTCATACTTTTCTTGAGGTAAATGTAAACTAATGACAGAGTCATGACAGGGTATTTTAAATGTGTGACTGTTACTAAGTCAGTCTGGGCTTTTGACCATAGACCACAGAAAAAGGGTGATGCCATTTTTTCCCACAAAAGAATGTCAGTGTATAGGCTGACAGTTTAATAGTGGGGCAGAAGTGGGAAAAAAAGCAGTTTCACACTTAAGGTCTTTAATTTGTTGATTTTCAGAATTGGGAAAAATACATAGCTCTTTAATTGTAATTGATTTCAGAAGTTACACCCAGCAGTATTTAAGCATTTGGCTCATTATAGATGTGCACTTGATGAGAAATGTGGTAAATACTTCCAACTCTTATATAGATATCACCATGTAGAGTGTTCTTTGTATAAAACTCTTCGCTCACTAATTCCCCAAATAGGGTCTAAAAGATATTACTGAACATAGTAAGTATGTTGCAGTGATAACAATAAGGTGGTGTCTAATGCCTCTACACATTTGATGTGAAAACAAATGATTTTGAAAGACAGAATTCCCATTCCTGTATTTATGTTCTATTTTTAAAGAAAATTATTTTAAACAAAAGTTTTTACTGGTGCATTTAACTATATATAATAGAGGAAGTAATTATGACATATTCACAGATTCACATAAAATAATTTGATCATTCTTTCTCTAGTAGTTTTTTCCTCTCCTTCTACCTTCACCGTTGAAGGCATTCTGCAGTGATTACAGAGACATATCTTTGTATCATGATGAGAGAGTTTAAAAACCACTCTTCTATCCAGGCTAACATGATATGGCAAACTAATGTTCCACAAGGAAATGTAGAACTATTACATTAAGTTTTAAATAAACTAGCTTATGCACAAGTAAAAAAGAAACATCATTTTCTCCCAGAAATACATTGGAAAAAGAGTTGCCCCCCAAAAAAATCCCCTTTGCATTGTGTCTACATTCATACACAATTTATCATTGTTTTGTAAATGATAAATTATCTCATTTTTCTGGTAAGAACTAGTAAGAACAACTTATACTTGCATCATGCATAACAACTAACTTTTATTCTTTTTTGTACATAGTCATCCAATTTTATGACTCTGATGCACTTCAAACCTGATTCTCTTATCTTTTCATAAAGATATTCATGTAAGCTAACAAACTCAAAAATATATATCAGCTATTAAATTAAATTGTAATTTATGTATTAAAATTATTCTTTATGTCACAACTATTTAACTTCAGAATTGTTTTATAAAGCTTAGATTTTTTCTCCTGTGATTTTTTAGGTCAAAATGCCAAATAAAAGAATAAGCTTGAGGCCACATTTAACATAGATATGCATGGCTTTACTATGTGTTAAGAAGTTCATCAAAACACCATTGAAGCAGGGTGTGAAGGAACATGCATGTAATCACAGTGGCTTAAGTGGCTGAGACAGGAGAGTCTTGAGTTCAAAGCTAGCCTCAGCAACCATGAGGCCTAAGCAACTCAGTGAGAACCTGTCTCTAAGTAAAACATGAATAGGTTTGGGGATGTTGCTCAGTGGTCAAGTGCCCATGAGTACAATCCCTGGTACAAAGAAAAAAACAACCAAAAAAAAAAAAAAAAAAAACATGGAAGCTCTAAACCAAGGTGCAATGAAAGCAAGATGGTATATTTTATTTGTTCATTTTCAAGCAGATATTTCATTATTGTAATAATACCCCTGATAAAAAAATTGTCAAATATTATAGAAATATCTTCAAATGGGTTCAAAATAGCTGAACATTGTTTTTCTTATCAGCTCTTAAAAAATAGCTCATCATTTTTGGACTAATATTTGACTTGCTCAAATGAAGTCTTAGTATGAAGGAAATCACCTGGTTGTGCTGACAGGCTCCTGTTACACAATGCAACTCTAACCCTAACCTAACCCTAACCCTAACCCAACCCAAGCCAGGGAGTTGGGGACAGCACTCAGTATGGAATAGTGAAATGAATCTGATCAAATGTTTTTTTTTGTGAATCCATATGAAAATATCACTGTGAATTTCACCTTCATGTATATTCATAATGCATAATTCAAAAAAACTTTAAAAAACTACAAATAAGTATAAGATCAGTAGAGCAGAAGAAAGAGAACACAGGGAGGAAGAAGGGGAGAAAACGTGGAAGTACTGGTCACTGAATTAGAGCACATTATATTTCATGCTTGTTTAATTATGTCAAAATTAACCTCAATATTATTTATGTCTAAATTCACTTTCAAAATTTTCATCAAATAAAAGAAGAATTTAAATTTTCCATAAGAGTAAGTGGAGGGATTGTTGCTCAGTGGTAGAGTACTTGCCTACACATATGAGGCACTGGGTTCAATCCTCAGCACCACATAAAATAAAGAAAATAAAAGTATTGTTCATCTATAACTAAATAAAATTTTTAAAAGAGAGTAGGTAGAAATTCTTTGTATGTGGGCACAACACTGAAAAGAATCAGAACAGAGACAGTGCATGCAATTGTGGGTTTGTAATTTCTCTAAAGAAGTGTACATATTTCTAGGGGGCTTCAAACTTTTAATTAAATCAATGTTGGTGGAAGAGGGACAGAAATCAGTGATGTATGACTTTGCAAGTAACAATGCTGCCTTCTTGAAAGACTCTCCTTGGAAAATTCTTGAGAATGCCATTAGAAATATTGGTATTTTAAAGACAGATATAGCAGATGATGTATACTTTAGTTTATTTGACTACCAAAGCCATTTTACTATGTTGAAGTACATTAAATCATCATGGTTTCCTTAAACATATGCAACTAGAAAATTTAAGTAAAGCTAGAAAGATTCATATTTAGTGAACCAGTTCAAGGACTTAAAGAATGTTCCTTGAAGATGTTGTCAAGCATTTATTAACATCATATATATATTCTAAATATTACCTAGATAAATTAAGCATTTGACACTGATACAATTCAGAACAACAGCCACTGGTACAGAACAAGATAGGTGAGTGGGTGATCAAGATAGATTAAAGCTGCTGCCTAGAAAGTTGGCCCATGAATTTGTTACCAGGGCTTCAGGAGACTGCCCATTCATTCTGTCACTCACAGGCCCCAACATTGATCATCAGAATATTTTTAACCACTTTGCAGGTTATACTTCCCATCATCACAAGTATGACAATGTAGAGAGGAAAAACTGTATAGAACATTTTGTCTCTAGATACCATGTAAGGATAATATTAAAAAATTAAAATAAAAATCAGTTAATCTGTCAGGTGTCAGAATGTGCCCAGAGTGTAGTTATGGCAACACTGGACACTTAAGTTTTAAGTTATAATCTTTCAAAAATCGTGAAACTTGTTCATGTTGCCATGTAGAAGCAGTTTGTCACAATATAACTATGTGAATCACAAAACTTCAAAAATACTTAACTAAAAGTCTAATAGACCAGATTACATACAGGAGAATGCCAAGGGAAGAAAGCTTGATAATTTACCTTCAGATGTAAAATGCAAAGGTGAGTGTGAAAGATAAACTTCCTAGACTAATATTTCAAGAGTACATTCGGAGGAGGGGAAGATGGCGGCAAGAGGAGTGCATTGCCCCCGTGTGCTGTGTCACAGTGTGGGAGAATGACGAGTCAGGAAGGCTAAAGGCTATCTTGTTAGGAATTTCCAGCAATAGTGGGGTGCTCCAGAACCTGGAGGAAGGATTTCCATCGCACGAGGATCGGCTACGGGGGTTCAAACGCGAGAGATTTGTCCGCATGGAGGGTCACACTGCTTATTCAGCAAATCGCCCCGAGGCTAGAGTCTGCGGCACACGCTGGGAAACGAGGAGATAGCGATGCAGGGATACAGCGCTGCAGTTTCCGCGGGCTTCTGCCAGCTGTGCAATTACCGTACTAAGTGCTGAATTCTGGGTTTGAGATGGGGGAAGGAAGCGGTCCAATTCAGTTCTCCACACCGGTCAGACCACAGAGGAGGCCAGCGGCCACCATCTTGGAGAGCTGACTTCACCATCCCTGTTTTCGTCTGATCGCAGCTCATTCAGCCATAGAACAGGTAATTTCAGGCTGCCATTTGCCTGCGGCTTGCAGACAAATTACTCAGGCTCAGTGCTAAATAACCTGCGGAAACTGCTTCTTGGAGCCTGCTGTTATCAGAGCATACACTGAGCACAGAACGGCTGAGTTCCGGCTCCCGGTACTGCTCTGGCCCAGGGCTAAGGAGCCCGCGGAAACTGCTTCTCGGTCCGGGTCCTGCTGAGTACTGTGGAGGTAAATACCAACCGAGCCTTCGTGGGCAGTGGCAACAGGACTGAGACGGGGCCTGTGAGGGCTGGTCAGGACTCACCCATTGCTTTGGTCACCCGGAAAAGGGAACGAAATGCTGCCATTTGCATAGGATACCAACATGGCAGCATAGTTCACAATAGCAAGACTGTGGAACCAACCTAGATGCCCTTCAATAGACGAATGGATAAAAAAAAATGTGGCATTTATACACAATGGAGTATTACTCTGCATTAAAAAATGACAAAATCATAGAATTTGCAGGGAAATGGATGGCATTAGAGCAGATTATGCTAACTGAAGCTAGCCAATCCCTAAAAAACAAATGCCAAATGTCTTCTTTGATATAAGGAGTGTAACTAAGAACAGAGTAGGGATGAAGAGCATGAGAAGAAGATTAACATTAAACAGGGATGAGAGGTGGGAGGGAAAGGGAGAGAGAAGGGAAATTGCATGGAAATGGAAGGAGACCCTCAGGGTTATACAAAAGTACATACAAGAGGAAGTGAGGGGAAAGGGAAAAATAATACAAGGGGGAGAAATGAATGACAGTAGAGGGGGTAGAGAGAGAAGAGGGGAGGGGAGGTGAGGGGAGGGGAGTGGACGGGGGATAGTAGATGATAGGAAAGGCAGCAGAACACAACAGACACTAGTATGGCAATATGTAAATCAATGGATGTGTAACTGATGTGATTCTGCAATCTGTATATGGGGTAAAAATGGGAGTTCATAACCCACTTGAATCAAAGTGTGAAATATGATATATCAAGAACTATGTAATGTTTTGAACAACCAGCAATAAAAAATTAAAAAAAAAAAGAGTACATTCATTTCCTAACATTACTTCCACAAATTATAGGGTCTAGTTAGCTTTTGCATGCTACCGATCTCATCAACTGTCTCAAAGTTATGCAGTAGACACAAATTAAGGAGACTAAGTTGCTCTCTTTCAGTCTAAGTTTTCACATACTTGTGGAATTTGGATTGTTCTATATGGAAATGCCTATATTCTTTCAGTTGCATTTCTTAGAATTTTCAGTTCAGATTCCAGATGGCTAATTCTGAGTTCTATTCGACTTCTTATTGAAGTAAAATTAGTCTTTCTGAACTGCTCTGAAATTTCTGGAGCTGCTTCTTGTGTGTAACGAAAATAAAAAGAATATATTTTAAAAATAATTAGAACCAAAATAATTATTATGTAGTTATTTTATTTAGTTCTGAGTCAAAAATTCAGAAAGCAATTTTAAATGTGAAGAAAAAAAAATTAGACTGTAAACTTCTGTCATCAGTATCAATTACATTAAATCTGAACCAATATTAATAGAGTTCTTCCTCTCCCCCTTTCCCTCCTCATTCCACGCCCTCCTCCTCCTCCTTTCTACTGCGAATGGAACCCAGGGCGTTGCACAGGCTAGGCTATCTATCTACCATTCATCTGTGCTCAAAATAATGAATCATTCTCATGTTAGCACTCAGATCATCCAACAGTTTAAAGAATAATAGAATCAATTCAAAATATGGAAGTTGAAAATTTTAAATTAACAATTTAAAAGTATGTTATATTTCTGCATTACCTCATAGTCTTAATTATGTCCACTATTACCAAATATCCAACAGATATCTGATGAAAATTATTACTCAGATCAAATTAGCTGAAAGAATGATGTAAATTGAGGTATTTGAAGGGGCATCAAATGTCTTCCTTCTCTTAGAAATTTACACAACATCTTTCCTCAAGAGATATAGAATATACTTATAATATATATATCAAAAATACAGTTTACAATAAAATGAATGAAAGCAAATTGCAGAGAAGTAAGATAGACTGTAAAATCAGAAATACTTGTTCTTGCTTCTCCTCTAAATCCCATCTTGCTCGATGTTCAATGTCTCATTCCCACCATACTCCTTGTCCTCGTTCTACTCGAGTGCTCCGTGTGTGCCTTGGAAAGTTTACTACATTTTCTTCCAACTTCTTTTGATTCCTTTCTATTTTTTCAAATGTATCTTGTATACTTTTTATAAAAAAACAAGTTCTGCATAAAACATTCATCGTTTGTTCTCAAATGTAAATACTTTGAAGATGCATTGTTCATCTTTGTAGTAAGATCATCCATCTGCATGAATAAAAGAAGAATGAGAAAACACAATATGAAAATAAGATACTGAAAATATTCGACACGAACTCAAACAACAAGTTTTACATAAATTGAATTGCAACAAAACATAATCTATACCAGCATTATGAAGAGTAGATTAAGTTCCTATAATAAGGTATATTAGCTTTTCATTTGGTAAAGATTACAGATCTATAAATCCCTATTCTGGCTACATAATAAATGTTGAGGAAATCTATATAGAAGATGATTTTTCCCATACTGAATTCACTTTCACTATTGGATTAAGTGAATTTAAGTTTATATTTTGTCACTGAAATATAGTTAGAATAAAAGTCTTAACAGGCCAATCTACTAACAAAAAATATTGGTTGATATCAAATAGCAAATTTGTTAAAACAACTATTAGGCATTAATATTTTCCATTCATTCTAAAATATTTGTGGATATCAGATATTACTCTCACCTTGGGAGAATTTATATCTCAACAAGAGTAATCACCATGCAAACACTGTTGGTGACAGAAAATTCAGAGAAAGTGCATGAAAAATAAAAAAAATATATATATTTTATGTGATCTCTGAATAAACATGATCAAGAGAATAAAAACAGACAAGTCAGAAAGTACAGCATGAATAAGACAGAGATATGGTACAATAGGCACAATTCATGAAGACCACAAAGAGGCAGGGTAATAAAAGCACGTCCAAATATTAACTTGTAAATAGATGCCCCCAGCCATGTAGTACTGGTGTTGTCAAGAGGTGGAAGCATTTTATGGTTTAGCAACTGATAACTGGCTAAGTGACATAGTCATAAAACAAAGTTCTACTAGACAACAGAAAGAAATAAAATAGTAATTCTTGCTAGAACACAGAGGATCCCTGAAAACAGTATTCTAAGTCAATGAAACTGGTAAAAAAAAAAAAAAAAGACCTACTACTGTTGTATAAATTCACTTGCATGAAATATCCATTACAGAGCAATTTTAGAGTTAGAAGTATAAGCCAACTTCCAAACAAGGTTTCCAAAAAGCAAAAGTTAATATCAAGAATCAGCAAATGGTGGCTGGTAGTTCAGCTGTAGAGTGCTTGCTTAGCATGTGTGCAGCTCTTGGTTTGATCCTCAGCACCACACCTGAATAAATAAAGATAATGTGTCCATCTACAACTAAAAATATTTTTGAAAGCATCAATATGCGGCTGGGGCTGGGGCTGTAGCTCAGTGGTAGAATGCTTGCCTTCCACGTGTGAGGCATTGGGTTTGATCCTCACCACCACATAAAAATAAAGATATTGTGGTCTATATACAACTAATTTTTTTTATAAAAAGGATCAATAAATGGGTTGGTATCAAACTAAAAATCTTTTTCAAAGCAAAGGAAATCATCAAGAATTATAAACAGAGAGCCTTCAAAATGTGAGAAAATCTTTGCCATGTGCACCTCAGATAGAACATTAATCACCAGGATGAACACATAATTCAAATTATTTAACACCAAAAGAACACCAACCAATAATCCAATCAATAAATGGGCAGAGGAACTGAAAAGGCACTTCCCAGAAGAACATATGCAAATGGTCAGAAAATATATGAAAAAAAAAAAATTCAACATCTCTAGCAATTAGAGAAATGCAAATGCCACTCTGAGATTCCATCTCACTCGGGTCAGAATGGGAACTGAAAAGAATAAAATGATGATAAATGTTGGTGGTAGTGTGGGGAAAATGTTCACTTACACATTGCTGATGGGACTGCAAATTGGTGCAATCACACTGGAAAGCAGTATGGAGAGTCCTCAAAAATCTTGGAATGTATCCGCCATTTGACCCATTATCCCACTCCTTGGTTTACACACAAAATCCTTAAAATCATCATACTACAGTGACACAGCCACAACAATGTCTAAAGTGGCTCAAATCACAATATTGAAGCTATGAAACCAACCGAGGCACCCTTCAATAGATGAACAGATTAAACAAATGTGTCATGTGCACACCATGGAGTATTAATCAGCTGTGAGAAAGAATGAAATTATGGAATTTGCCAGTAAATGGATGGAATTGGAGATTATCATCCTAAGTGAAATAAGCCAATCCCCCAAATCCAAAGGCTGGAAGTTCTCTTTCATAAGTGGATGCTAACACACAGTAATGAATGGGGGAGGAAAGAATAGAAGTTATTGAAATAGACAAAAGGAATGGAAGTGAAAATGGAAACAGAAAAGACAGTAGAATAAACCTGACACAACTTTCCTATGTTTACATGTGAATACATGACCAGTGTAACTCCATATTATATACAAATATAAAAATGTGAAGTTATAATCTATGAATGTAAATATTCAAATACAATCTACTGTCATATACATCTAATAAGAACTATAAGAAACAACATACTACAGGGACATAGCCACATCAATGTTTATCGCAACACAATTCACAATAGCTAGACTGTGGAACTAACCTAGATTCCCTTCAATGGATGAATGGATAAAAACATGTGGCATATATACTCAATGGAATATAACTTAGCACTAAAAATAATAAGATCATGGCATTTGCAGGGAAATGAATGGCATTAGAGCAGATTATGCTAAGTGAAGTTAGCCAATCCCCAGAAAAACAAATGCTGAATGTCTTCTCTGATATAAGGGGGGTGACTCAAAATGGAGAAGAGAGGAAGAGCATGGGAAGAAGATTATCTCTACACAGGGAAGAGGGGTGGGAGGGAAAAGGAGGAAGAAAGGGAATTGCATGGATGGTGGAAGGAGACCTTCATTGTTATACAAAATACATGTATGAAGCTGTGAGAAAAAAAATAATAGTGTTACCTTAGATTAGGTAGAGAGAAATGATGGGAAGGGAGAGGAAGGCTGGGGAGATAGGAAGGATAGTAGAATGAAACGGACATTATTATTACCATGTGTATATATGTGAATGCATGACCAATGTGATTCTGCAAACTGTATACTCAGAAAAATGAGATATTGTATCCCATGTGATTCAAATGTCTGATATGTCAAGTTCATTGTACTGTCATGTGTAACTAATTAAAACAAATTTAAAAATCACGTAAAAATAAAATAGAGGCTTGCCTAAAGTTAAAAAAAATAAATAAAATTACTATTTTTTTACATTTGTAAATTACTAAAATAATATATTGGTAGTTTTCTAGGACTTTGGACGTGTAGGGATTAGAAAACTGACATCTAAGAGGTGCCAGGTTTCTTTTCAAGAACATGAAAATATTCTAAAATTGACTGTGTAAATGGTTACAGAACTCTGTTAATGTACTAAGAGACACTGAATTTTACATGTTATATGGGTGAATTTGGTGTCAGGTGCATTACATATATCATAAAAATGCCTTTTAAGAGATGTACTGAAAAAAACTTAGCTAACATTTTTCATTGTCTAGTTTGGATATCAGTCCAGACATAATACAAATATTTATATGCTTCATAATGTATCTAAAATAAAAGAAAAAAAAATAAAGAAATAGCCTAAGTTTTTCAATAATTAGTCTAAAACCTAAAACATATCTGTATTTTGAGAAAAGCATAAAAAGGTTTGTACACATGTTTGAAGTCAATTTAGTAATTACTTGCAGATTTTGAATAGATGCACAAAAATGAAGTAAAAATAACAAATTTTCCTGAAACATTCTATTAAATAGTACCTCTAATTTAGTTTTCCTTGTTGTACCATGGAAGTAGAGACAGCATGAAAAGCTGCTGGGTTATAGAAAAAAGTCTCAGCTTTCCTTAGACTAGATAGTTTAATGAAAGATGCTGATTTTGTAAGAGAAAGAAAAATTCTAAAAGAAAATTTTAAGTGTAAGAAATAAGTGCAGTGTAAAGATCCCCAAATATAATAAGATCAATTATAATGAAAATATAAAGAAAGCTGTTCATTGAAATTAGTATCCCAGAATAACTTTTATTACTTAAGCAGGTGTTGATTTACAGATGACTTGTTCAATTTTCTACATACTTGACTTGTCATTTGTCTTAGTTTCTTCATTAAATCCTGTCTTTATATTTTAAATTTATGTGAAAATGTGCTAAATCTTCTAGAGAAGCCTCTGATACACGTTGTAGTTTCAGGGTACCAGCTGGCTGTTTTTCAAGATGTCTCGCAATTACCTGATATTTCTGTTAATGATTTTGTTACTCAGCTCACTTTAAAAATTTATTATTATTATTATTATTATTATTATTATTATTACTATTGTTGTTGTTGTTATTATTATTATTATTATTATTATTATTATTATTATTATATAATGATGTTTACTCTGAAAAAAATATCACTACATACAACAGTAAGCTGTTGTTTATTTCTGAATTCCCTTAAGAAAATAGAAGATTGTGTACTCCTGTTTAGTCACTATCACATTCCTTACACAACAGGGTGAGCCCTGTATCTCTACATACTGCTCTTGATAAAGTTGCAATGTTTAACAAACTACTGAAATCTCAATCAAAAATGGTTACACAGGTCTCATTGGTAGTGGTGAATTCTACAGAGGTTATTATCCCTCTCTTATTAGAGACTCAAGTTAATACTCCACATCCTCACATCTTTAAAGGTTTGCTAAAATAATTCCAATATACTTTTACAAAGAATAAAGGAGATGCTAGGTAACCTGGTCTCCACCTCACTGCCTGTCCACATCTCCTAGATTTCTCACTGGTCCTCACACCACTCCTGCTTTACATAAACCCTGCCACCCTCATTAGTCTGGACATGGGGGTTCAGTGCCAAATTAATGAATTTTAGATGGCTACAATTATCTTTGTACTGAAAGTCACTATATAATAGGAATTAGGCCATGAAATGAAGAAAACTATTAGCAAGTTATCATGAATATATGCATCAAATTACAGATGAAATCAACTGTGGTTTTGCTGCAATTCACCACATTAGTCCCAATTTATGATGATGACAAATAGATGCTTTTAAAGAGGTGGACAAGACATGAATGAAAACAAACAAAAAAATATATCAGGACAGTTATTTTCAGATTTATGTTAAACTTAAATGACTAAAAATAAATTTACCAACTATAAATATACAAAAATATATTGAAGAAAGTCTATTACAAAATACAGCATCTACATTTCAGTTCAACTGTAAAATCTGGAATGAACTGTAAAAGTAACTAATTTATTTGAAACTAGGTATGAGCATGTCCATTATGTGTTTCATTGTGATCTTCAAGTATAGCAACAAGAAGACATTAAAATTGTTATTCAGTAATGGGATGTAGCTCATTGGTAGAACATGTGTTTAGCATGTGAAAACTTTGGGTTGAATTAATAGCACCAAAACTAGATATTCTTTCAGCATTATTGAGACCATATTACTAATGTCAGCATATCAACCTACAAAAAAAACTTAACTCAACCTCTTAAATCTTTATAAGAAACAATTTCTTAAATTGAAGGTTCTGTTAGGCCCAAGTTTTTAAAATTTTCTCCTTTTTAAATATTAAAATTCATTTTAACTAAGTCTTTTGTGTTTAGTTGACACATGAGTACCTATAGTTATTTTAAAATATGTACACAGTGTGTAAGAATCAGAGCAGGGAAATTGGAATACTCAGCACTTCAAACACAGACTGGTTGTGCTGCAAATGAGGTCTAAGTTATTTTTGCTGGACAACAGGTTGTAGTTCTGTGTTGATACAGAAACACATTCATAATATCTACATTTTTATATTCATCAAGATTCAACATTTAGCCATAAGCAGATATCACTTTGAGTGATAAAGATATCTTGCTTGATACTTACTTCTTCTGCTTTATCCTTTCCATATTGATCCAGTTGTTCTTTTAAATGATTAGTTTCATTGATTAATTACAAATATTTGTTTTCCAGCATGAGACGATATCTGTCATTCTAAGCTTGAAGTTTTTTATAACATCATAAAATTGGGTTTGGACATTAATAATTTCACCTATTTTATTTTCACCTTTGTTCTGATAGTCATGCAATTGGTCTTCACGCAATGTAGTTTCTCTTTGTAGTTTAGATACCTTCTCTTTAGAAGCTTCCTGCTTTCTGAGGTGTTCATTCCTTTTTCTTTCTTCATTTTGATACCTGTGTTCCATCTCCTTCAGTTGGCACTGTCTTTGTTTTAGGTGTCTGTTTACTTGATCTGTAGCCAAAGTCATTACTCTTGTCTGATGCAGCTCATTTTCTAGGTCACTTGTTTTTACTTTAGACTTTGGAATCTGTTGGGAAGAAATCTGACTACTACCGTTTAGGTTAGATACATCAATATTATTTTTTTCCTGTGAACTAAAGTCTTTATCTCTGCCTCTCTGGAAAGCAAGTTCTAGATTTCTTTTTGGTGTTGGACTTTCACCATGATTGGGTGGAGCAGGACCAGATCTGGCAGGGTGAGATTTGACATCTGTTTCTGTTCTTTCTGTGCTTTGTTTTTCACTCTCAGGTGTGAAATTTTGCAATGTACTCTCAACTTTCCAAATACCCAACTGTTCATTGTCCTGAAATATTTCCATAAGTGTTTCCTCATTCAATTTTTGTGTCCATGGAAGGCTGGTATTCTTTTCTCTTAAAATTTCAGTATTCTCAAAGCACTTCTTTTCCTGGTTCTGATATTTTACTGTGTCTATTCCCAGTCTCTTCATAGAGACCTCATCCTTCTTCTTGTGATATTTATGCAATAGCTTGTTCTCTGTCCCATCAATAGGAGAAACCTAAATAAAACCAAGGATACATTTAGCTAGCACTCAATAAAATGATGTTTCATAATTTTCACTGAAATTAAAGGAAAACCTGTATATTTATATGGTGAAAGGGTTTCAATAAATAGATACCCACAGAAGAAAAATTAGATGTAAACTTCTGAGCTTATAAAAATATAAATTCCCAAGAGTTCAAAAGTTAATTCAAGAAGATGGATCTATGAGAGTAAAAGAAAATTACAACTTAAAGAATGTAATAACTGCCAGGTTCAGGGGCTTATGCTTGTAATACCAGTGTCTCAGGATACAGAGGCAGGAGGATCACAGGTTCAAAGCCAGTCTTCAGCAATTCAGTGAGACCCTGACTCATTCATAAATAAATAAATAAATAAATAAATAAATAAATAAATAAATAAATGGCTGGGATGCATCTCAGTGGTTGAGCACCCTGGTTCAATTCCTGGTTATAAAAAAAGAAAAAAAAATAAATCAAGATTGAAAATATCTGCATTATACCAGAATGAAAGAATAGATTAAGTGATTAGTTAGTTTGCCAATGTAAAAAAAATAACTTTGCAGAAGAGAAGTGACAGAGAAAACCCCACACATATAGTTATCTAATACTAGACAAACACACTATAAAACATGCATTGGGGAAAGGATAGGTTCCTCAACCAATTGTGCTGGTAAAACTGAAAACTCATATGTCGTAGGATAAATTTAGCCCCTATTTCTCGAAAACAAAGTGGATCAAGGACCTAGATAATAGATAAAAGACCCTAGACCTATTACAAGACTAGACAGGCCCAGCACTCCATCTTGTCAGTGTAGGAACTGAATTCCTCAAAAAGACACTTAAAGCACAAGAAGCAAAATAAAGAATCAATAAATGGGGTGGTATCTTTAAAGCAAAGGAAACCATCAAGAATGTGAGTAGACAGCATATAGAATGGTAGAAAATCTTTGTCACTGACATGTCAGATAGAGCATTAATCTCCAGAATATATAAACAACTCGAAAAATAACTCACAAACAAAAAAATAACCCAATCAATAAATGAACAAAAAACTGAGCAAGCACTTCAAAGAAAAATATGTACAAACAGTTAACAAGTATATGAAAAAAATGTTCAACATCTTTAGCGATTAGAAAAATGAAAATTAAAACTACACTGAGATATAAAGAATGCAAGTAACAATAAATGTTGGTGAGAATGTGGGGAAAAGATTCACTCATACATTGCACCAAGCAATTTTTCAGGAAAGCTGTATATAGATTTCTCACAAAACCTGGAAATAAATGACCATTTGACCCAGTTATTCTTCTCCTCAGTGTATACTCCAATGATACTATAGTGACACAGCCACATAAATATTTATAGCAGCTCTTCACAAAAGTTAAGCTGTGGAACCAACCTAGGTGCCTTTCAACACATGGAAGGATAAAGACAATGTGTCATATATACACAATGGATTCAGCTATGAAGAATGAAATTATGGCATTTGCTGGCAAATAAATGGAACTGGACACTGTCATGCCAAGTGAAATAATCCAGTCCTCCAAATACAAAGTCTGAATATTCTCCTTAACATGTAGCTGCTAACACACATAAGGGTGGAGGATAAAAGAATAGAAGTTTGTTGGTTAGACAAAAGTAAATAAAGGTCTGAGAGGGGAGGGGAATATAGTAGAATGAATCTGACATTACATTCCTATGTTCACATATGAATACATGACCGGAAAAACTCTACATAGAAGAAGTTATATGCTATGTATGTGTAATACACCAAAAGAACTCTATTGTAATGTATACCCAAAAACAATAAATAAAAATTAGAATTCACTATTTCTCATGTTGATCCACTTTTAGGATCATATGATCTACCCTTTAACCAGTTAAAAATTCCAAATATTTTATTATGTACCTATCTGTTGGGATGGCTTCAGTGGCAAATAAAATAACATTTAACTTTAAGAAGAATAAGTTTGCAATCTGACACCTCATGTATTCAACCAGACCATAGTAAGAGCCTTAGCTCTACATCTACTGAGACATACAAAAGTTCTCCAAGGTCTTTTCCTAAAAATATTCCTAGCATATTTTGTTTTCTAACATTTTGTAGCTGGGAATGAGAATTGCATCTATTGATAAATGATAAATGTAGGAACAGCATTAAACACATGATCTATATCAATGAACAATGTATCACAATTCTGAAAAGGAGCACAAGGCTAAAAAAATAGGCAAATTGCATGATTTTTCTCCAAGTCTTTTGCCTCTGCTTCTAGTGCTCATCCACAAAGCCAGTTACTTCTGTCCTATGAATGGATAAACACCAAAGAAGGCCTGTGTTTCAAAATACAAATGACAAATAAGGCAAAATGTGTAAGGCTCTACTCAGAAAATCCTGAGATTTCTACTAAGTAGCATTTGTTTCATCTCAGTGAAGATTGAAACATGAGCCAATATAAAATAAAGGAAATAAACAGATCTTATGTATTAGGAACAAATACTTACCAGTAATTTATTTCCAAGAACATATTATGGTATGCCATTTTTTCCAAAGGTGTTTTGTGCTGAAGTAGGAGATTACTTGGAGCAAAGTGTTTATTTCTCTTCTCAAAAGTGAGAAAATGATTTACAAAACCAGAGTATTTGCTGGCCCCATTTTTCCTCCTTACTTAACAGTGGGAGTAGTAATGCACATTAATACAACAAGAGAGCAAAGTAACTTCCCCAAACTAGAAGATCTACTATTAGAAACAAGGGTTTTGAGATCATAGAAGAATCATCTATTCCTCTGGAAAATAATAAAAGTCTTTTCTCTTTATAAGGCTACTCTGAAAGTCGTCATGGGACTGCTGCGGAGAAATACAGTTGAATTAAGAACATTATTTAATTCAATGGGACAAAAATTGCACCCCTCACCTACAAAATATGTACATTATGGTTATAAATATATGGATTTAAAACCCTCTATACTTTCCCATGATTAATAGATTTACTGTTTAACTATGTCACACACACACACACACACACACACACACACACACACTCACTCATTTGAAAACAGAAGAAAATAATTCAGGAAACATTTCCTTTCTGCACATGTCTATCTCTTTTTGTTTGCAAAGATGTGTTACTGAAATTTCATATTGTAAATTCTGGCATTATGTTCTCATGGAAATTGTCTGTAGGTTTCATTTTGTTCTGCTAAAATCTACAAATTTATTTCAGCAAGGTTTTGGCTGTATATCAGCAGGTGACAGAAGTCTAAAAGCATAATTTAAGAGTGGGACCTTCAAGATTAAAAAATAATTCCAAAAGGTAGATTTATTCTTTATGAGTAAATGTCTTACACTTCACTTGCACAAATGACAGATAAATTTGGGTGAGTGAAAACATTTCTTGGGGTGGGGATGTGGCTCATGTGGTAGCGCGCTTGCCTGGCATGCGTGCGGCCCGGGTTCGATCCTCAGCATCACATACAAAGATGTTGTGTCCACCGAAAACTAAAAAATAAATATTAAAATTCTCTCTCCCTCTATCTTTAAAAAAATTAAAAAATTAAAAAAAAATTCTTAAATGCACACAGAAATATAATTGTGAAACACTTTTTAAAAAATGATTTAAATAGGTGCATAGATATTTAGTTTGTATTTTAACATAAAACACATAAATTTGTATTTATGTCAGTGATTAAACTAAACTTCTTCATTCAGAAAACAAATGCTGAACAACTAACAGTTGCTAAATTTTGCTGTAACTAGTTTTGTCATAAATATCATCATTTAATTTTAGAGTCAGATAACATTGTGGGTTTTTTTTCTGGTTTGTCAGATCTTTTTTTTTTAATTTTTTATTGCCAAATAATGAACATTGTGTTTTAAATCAAAATAATAATTCACACCCCACATACCCATGCTTTGGGAAACAGCAGACTGCATATAAATGGAGGTCCTATAAGTCTGTGTTTCATGGCATTGTGGGAGATGTCTGAAGTGTGTGGAAGTACACACACATGATGACTGCATGTTGGTGAAATTGCCAAACAGCACATTCCTCAGACCACATTGCCATCGTTAAGTGAAACATGGCCACATACAATAAGTTAAAGGGATTTTATAAATAATTCAAATGAAATACAGTAAAAATTTGAAACTTTACTGAACGTTCATTTACCTGATTAAAATGATTTATTGCAGTCTCCAATTCTGTATCTATTGTACAAACAGAGATTTCAGCTTGCTTTCTCACTTGATCCTCTTTGTTAAATTCTGCTTCTTTTTCTTTTAATGGGTTCTTATTTTTTTTCATGTAACATATCATCATTTTTTCTCTTCACCTCATCTTCTTTTAAGGTATAACTGAAGTTAATATGGATGCCTTTTAATTGATTTTTGCCAAAAACCAAAAATGTCTTTTTATGTTGTGGCTCTTTGTATGCTGATTTAGTATCTTAATAAAAATTCTATGTTCTCTGAAGCTTTTCTAGTTTAACATTTTAAATTTCTCCTTTAATCTTGTGTAAAACATATATAATTGAAAGTCAATAATAAAAGATTGTTTTGTCATTTGATAAGTTTCTGTTACTAGCAAATCTTTTAGATACCACAGAAAAGGAATTTAGAAATGATTTGGTAAATTGACAAGTTTAAGGTAATTTTTTTTGCACAATCGTATGTCCTCCCCAGTTAAAAAGATAATTTCATGTCAAATAAGTTTTAAAGACATTGTTTATATACAAACTTATGAATTCAGTAGTAATATAATTTATCTTCATAAAATATGTCAGGTATACCTATAATTGGCTTACAGTGTAACAGCATATTCAGACATTCTTATTTCAATATGTGTCTTTGGGGGCTGGGGCTGTAGCACAGTGGTAGAGTGTTTGCCAAGCATGGGTAAGGTGCTGGGTTTGATCCTTAGCACCACATATAAATAAAATAAAGATATAAAAATATGTATCTTTTGTGTTACTATAACCGTGAACTGGGATAAATAATCTAATACCTGTTATTATACTTTTTATGTTTCTTTTATGGTAACACTCTCAACTTACTTTTTGATCATTATGTATTTTACAAAAAACTCAAAATCCATTTTTGAACAAGATGGGACCTAATATTTAATCCAATAATGAAGAGTAATGTTCTACAACAGATGAATGCATACAAAAATATGTGCGTGTGTGTGTGTGTGTGTGTGTGTGTGTGTGTACACACAATGGAATATAAGACATAACAAAAATAAATTTATGTCAACATATAGTCTACTGTCATGTATACCTAAAAAACATAAAAAGTATATGTCCTTTCAATATAGAAATATGAACAAATTTATGAATGAGAATGAATTTGAATAAAAAAATAATCTGTTTTCATTTCATTTTTTAATGAATGTTAATGTTAGAAGTGTAGCCGAGTGTCTAGCTCAGCACTAGCACATCACACTAGTAACACAAAACCTTGAGTTTGATCCCCAAAATCAGCCTAAAAACTATAAATGTATAATAACATGTTTCAGGGCAGTGAAAAATGCCTCACTTGTGGAATACAAACTTTCTTGAGAGAAATTTAAAAATCCTGTAATCTTTTTAAAGTTTCCCAACTTTAACCAAATAACTCTATATTGAATTTTTTTTTTCAAAAGTAAAGAGAAATATAGAAAGTTATTATTTTTCTTTTCTTCTCATCCCCAACTTTGGTACCAGGGGTTGAACAAACAGAAGCTAAATCCCTTAGCTACATCTCAAGGTCTTTTTCATTTTTTTTTTTTTTTTGGAGACAAGGTCTCATTAATTTGCTTAGGACATTGCTGCTAGGTTGATGAGGATTATTTTGAAATTTTGATCCTCCTATCTTTGTCTCCCAAGCTGCTGGAATTATAGGCACATGCCATGGTATCTGAGTAGGAAATGATTTTTCTATAAATGATATTTCTTGAAATATTAATTGTAATAAAAAGTTAAAAATATAAACAAATAACAATCCCAAATTATGCTTGTTAAATAAATAGATTACTAGCAGATGGGGTTCCATAGAGCCATTAAAATTGTGATGGGGAAAAATATGAACTTAGTTTTTAGAAGTAATCACATTTAATAATATGCTATCATATTTGTAAGAATTTTATAATTTATTCACGTTTTCTCCTTTGCAAAGTGCTGACAGATGAGGCAGTTGTTAAAAAAATTTTGTCCTTCTTATTTTACTGGATTAAAGGAAAAGATTCCACTCCTTCTTTCTATCTAGGATATAATACCTCAAATTGTGGAGCTGTTGTTTCAATTCTATATTTTCTTGCTTAAACTCTGATACCCTCTTTTTTAGCTCATGAATCTCATTTTCCAGTTGTGCATTTTTTTAACATGTAGTGAACACTGTGTGCAGTGACTTTTTTTGCTTTTTATTATTCTTTGAAGTGATAGAACTGCTTTCTGGGTTTTTGACAGGCTAACAGAATCTGTCAGAAAAAAGAAGATAGAAATAAAATATGTGACTAATTTAAATATATGAATGCTGTATATTTCACATGCATTATTCATACACTAAAGCAATGAGTGCATAAAACATATGACACAATATGCTGAACTCTGAAGATATAGCAGATGAGATTAGACCCCTATTGTTCTTTAGCTTAAAGTCTAATGGAGAAGACAGACACACAAAAAAGATGATTATAATTTTAGACAGATGATATTAGAAAAGAGGTTTGTGATCTAATACATAAATCTGATCTATAGAAAAGATTCCCTGAGGAAAATGAAAATACACTGAGAAATGAACAGAAAGCAGGTAGAATGTGAAGAACATTATTCTTTCCAACATAAAAATTCAAGTTTTCCAACTCCCCTGTGGTCTATACTTGTCTTGTACAGAAACTAAGAGGGACACTCACACTATAACCTGCTTCTGGACTTTGGTCTTGAAAGAGACAACTCTTTATCTTTCTTGCTTTTTCTTTATTCCATGTTTACTAGGTTCATTTCTCCCAGTATTAGAATATATCAGCACTCATGTTATAAATCAATATTCTATCCAAAGAACTGTTTAGAATATGTTGTTCTTACCATGGACATGTCCATCTTCTTTCTCTTTTGCTTTATGATGTTTCTCTCCAGATGAGTGAGAAACACACATCTGTGGATGATCCTCAGAAAATACCTGCAAAATAAAGGACCCCAATGAGCTGCATGAAGACTTCACTATCACTCTTTTAGACATCACCCAAATTTTGGTCTTGAAAGCAGCTAACTAACATGTAGATAACTACAGACTGAGCAGTCATACTTTCCATAGGGTGTTTTAGCATTGGGCTCCAGATGAAGCTGAACACTTATCTTCCAATGGCTCCTGATTTGGTAAAATCAGGGTGGATGTCATAGAAAAGGCATTCCTTGACAACATGCTAACAAAGGTGTATACACCCCAAAGGACGGGAGGAATGATATTCATTGTAACTCATCCGACTTTGCATTCACCATCAAATGTGAGAAGGCTTTCAAGTCTTATTTTAATGAATTTTGAGGAGTATGTTTCATATTAAATAGGATTCCACTTTTTAAACAATGAACTAACAAAGTTTTTGTTTGAAAATATGAGACTTAGTTGTTCAGTTGGGGATTTGACACTGAGATATGGCCCCTGCCCAGGATACATCCCAAAGGGAAAGCTGTAAACCCAAGGACCTACATAAGCCAGCCAAATAAAATAAATCTAGATGTGTGCTAAATCTCACACCAGGAATGTTGGAAATGTGAGAAAAAAGATGAGACAGCATCTCTAAATTCCATCATTCCCCCATTAATGCACACAAATACATTTCTTTAATATACTAAGACATTTTGATAAAATTATTCAACATATTGACTGAATTTTCTGCAAGGATGAGAAACAAAATGAAAAGGTCACAACAGGGAAAAAAAAATTAATACATATAGAAAGACAGAAATTGGGTCAACATACCTTATACACAACCAGAGATATAAAAAATTGTGCTATATATGTGTAATAAGAATTATAATGCATTCTGCTGTCATTTACTTTAAAAAAATCAATTAAAAATAAACAAAAAAAAACAAATAAACATTAACTAGGATGTAAAGTTTATATATATATATATATATATATATATATATATATATATATATATATATATATATATATAAACTTGTAGCAAATAACTACTGATTTTCACTAGAATTTTGAGCCTTTGACAACATCACCCTTTCACATGAATGCAGTCAGTGACCATTACCATTCATAACCCAGGTGGTTATTCGTCAGTCTCAATTTTAGTCTCAACTTTTTATTTTTCAAAATGTCTATGCAATTGGAAGCACAAGCAACATTTAGAATTGTTTTGCCTCCATTACATAGTAAATTTAGCTATAAGTTGGCAGGACTACTAATGCTATTTTCAGATTCTAACCAGTTCAGAGTGGTTTTAGATGTAATTAGTAATATATAATACCTGAATTCCAAAAAACTATTTAAAAGGTATTTTCATTTGGCCTCCTTTACTTTCCTCAAAAAAGAAAAACAAGAGGAAACAGGAAGAAATGCTTTATATGTTGGCATACCTGAGACTGGGTACATTGAGCATCATCAAAACTTTTGTGCTCCTCCTCTGAAGTCATGTCAATATGAGTCTCTGCTGATAAATGAATACATTTACTCACATTCCTTAGAACTTCATTAGAAAGAGTGAACATCAATCCAAATAGAAAAGGGTAATTGTAACACCAAAACAACTTAATATTCCCAAATATGATTTCCAATTAAGTTTAATATTTGGTGAATAATTACTGGTTTCAACTTTCCACAGTTTTTCTTTTTTTCTTTTTCTTTGTTTGTGTATACACCTTGGGAGTGGATCCACAAACTTATGCATTCTTGTCAAATACTCTACCACTTAGTTCTATCCCATGGCCAGTTTAATTGTCAACTGGAGTCCTCTGAGTGGACTGAATACAGCCATCCTTCAAGGCTTGGACTTCCAAGTAGTTGTGAATAAAGATGTACCCATTTGCACCCAACAAACATTGAGTTCTCAGGGAGTATTTTTTCTTGATCCAAATCCTCAACACACATCTTATAGAGACATGACAGGATACAAGGTTCAGTGCAAACAATATTGCCAAGATTTGTCTACTCAAGATCAATGAAATTTGCTCAGAAACAAGCTTGAAAATACACATGGAAAGAAGGGCTGATTCTGGGAAAATGATACTATAGAGTAAGCTGCATTCTAAGCTGCACTATTGCATGGAGACCAAAGAGTTGGTGAAGAGCTTCTCAGCAAAGTGAGTGAAAGAGGGATTTTATTCAAATCCCTAAAATTTCTGAACACTGAAAAGGTCCAGAGATTCAGTAATCTGTGGACCATAAACAAAAAAAGCCTACAACCTGCATGCAAATATCAGTGCATATCTGCCTCAGACAAAGGGGGAGAGAAGAGGAAGTTGCATTCTAAGTTGTACCATGATGTGGCCTGCTAAGGAGAAACCTGAGATCAAAAATATTGCTTAAACTGATCTGACCAAAGGTGCACTATGCACTGGTGCTTAAAAAGCATGCTCTTCTCTCAATGGGTGATGGGAGTGCTGAAGCCATAGCCATCCTCGGAAAGAGTGCAACAGTGGTTTCTTTGATTCAGTTCTTCTAAACAACACACACACACACACACACACACACACACACACACACACACACATGAGGATCCTGGAAGTGCCTATGAAGGGACCTACACTGTGCCTGATGGAAGGTAGAAAAAACTGGTGCAGGTTAGACTATACCCGTGTGACTCCGGTAAGAAGGGCAAAGGGGAACCTATGTGTCTGGAAGATAATGTGACCAGCTGAAGTGTCAGAGAAAATGACCTAAGAAGGCAGAGAAAATGTGCCCCCAGGGATGGTGTTTTTTTCTGGCTACTCACCCCTCAAAAAGACAGGTGAGAGGTGAGTAGTCAGAGAGCAGGAGATGGTGAGAGCATGAAATGCTGTAGGCCCACACAGATAAAAGTATGAAATAGGTCAGGATTTTTCTCAGAATAAAGGGATAGGTGAGGCCTAATGCCAGAGGACAGTTGAGGCAGAGGAAAGGTATAAAGATACAGCATGAGGCTTGGCTCATGTCAGGAAATATTTCTAAGAAATTTCAGAAGGTTGACCTTTCACATTCTAAAGAGATGCTTGGTAGCTAGTTCACTCCAAAGGCTGGAAATAGGGAGAATGTAATAGTATGATATGTAGGGGAAACAATTCAGAATTGAGGGGATATTCCCAGAAACACAGAGGAGAGATAATTTTCTGTGACTAATGATGACATTGTGAGGAAAATCCTCCCACCTCTTTGGGAAAACCACCTTGCATGTGAGAAAAACTGGTAGCATTTCAAGTGTTTTAACATTGTGTTCCCTGAAGTGTTGTAATGTAAAACTTACCCAATTTGACTGTCTTTTCTTTCAACTTGCCTAATCCTTTCCGTGATGAATCCCTAGAGGCTGAAAAACAAAAGGGGTATATAATCAAGCAAAGTTGAAGAGGACAAAACAACTCATACATTACAGATGCCTCCACATACATCTGAGGTCTATGGTTCAGATGTGCTAAAAATTATGCTATCTCCTGGGTTTCTGTGCTGGCTGGTTTGGCTGACAACAATCATGTGACTAAAATCTGCCAAAGGAATTTTGTGAATAGGTTTTGTGAAACATGCTGTTCATTTCACAAACCTGAGATTATTTGTCCAATGACCATAAATAAAACAGACAAGGAAACATATACCAATACAAAGATACAGACTGATGGAGAATCCAACAATCCTTTAGTGGAGAAGCAAAGAAGGTCCCTAAGAGATTCAATGGCAAAGGTGAAGTCAAAACAAAAACAAGCCATAGAACCTATCTTACTGAAATACTATTGAAAAGATTTAATCTTTATAATTTTAAATATGTATATATTTACTGAATTTGTCCTTTCATTTTTGTTTAGTAAGGCCAAAGCTTTGTTCAGATCCCAGGGAAATGTTAGGTTCATTTCTCAACAAAGATATCTGAAGGAGTCAGTTGAAATACATATTTTGACACTGAAAGCTATGACACCTATTGTTGGTTTCTTATATTCAGGTGGGATGCTGGTTCCTCTTGTGCATCCTCTATTCCTGTATTCTCTGGTTTAAACACATTAGATTTTCATGATCCCCTTGTGTGAGAACAGATAGTTTCCACATCTAAGAAATAAGGTTTGATTGGTTTAAATTTTTGAGACATAAAAATTTAAAAGGAAAGTTGAAATGGAAGAGCACAGCTTTATCTGATAACAGTAATACATTATTACACACAAATCACACGCATATATGACAAAGATTTGGGATATTCAAAGAGTAAACTGTATAAAGAGTTCTGTTTACAAATGAGTTTGGTTTGCTGTGACTTGCCAGTGTTTTAAGTGTATTCATAAAAGGCCAGGCCTATCAAAAAATTATAATTAGCTTTTGAAGGATGAGGATGTAGCTCAGTAATGAAGTGAATTTCTAGAATGCCCATGATCAAAATTTTATTTTCAGGCAAATAGGAAAGAAATTCAGAAAGTAATTATGTAAGGAAAAAATACAGGGAGGGAGGAAAGGGAGAAGGAAGGAAGGAAGGAAAGAAGGAAGGAAGGGAGGGAGGGAGGGAGGGAGGGAGGGAGGGAGGGATGAAAGAAGAGAAAGAGCAGAGCTGTCATTAAAAACCACGAATGATTCTGAAATGCAATTTTGCTCCTCAGAATGACTCAATTTAATCCACAGCAAGCAATATGTCTGATAGGTATGGAGAAAATATGGTCATGGCTGGAATCTTTCCTCAACTTACAAGCCCCTCATGATTCAAATGATGGACAAGTTACAATCTCTCACATATTGTGAAAGATAGATATACTGATAGCCCCTGAATTGCATGCTCTCAGTTTCCCCATCATTCCCTCCAAGATTAACCAGCTAACTTATTTTGTTTCTTCCACATTTCACCTTCCCAGGAACTTTTCAAAAGCAACATCTTGATCTCTGGTCTTGATTCTTTATATTTTCCATTTTGTCTATGAATTATCCCCACTCTTTATTTTTCTTTTCTTTTCTTTTTTTTAGTTGTAGATGGACACAATGTCTTCATTTTATTTATTTATTTATTTGTTTGTTTGTTTGTTTATTTATTTATTTATTTATTTATTTATTTATTTATTTATATGTGTTGCTGAGGATAGAACCCAGTGCCTCATGCATGCAAGGCAAGCACTCTACCACTGAGCTACAACCCCAGTCCACCACTCTTTCTTAATTCCCAATTTAAAGATTAGATCTAAGAAATATAAATTCTATACTTTTAGTTCTTATCACTTGCCAAGAGACAAGATCAGAATAAAAACTAGATGTATGCAATAACTTTATTACATTTGATGTTCCAGGGGCTCTGCATTTAGTTTTGCTAAAAGGAAATCCTTTCCTGACCTCTTTACATGGTGGCTGACAGATAGTGATCATTGGAATCACCTTACATGGAAGAAAACATAGATGTGCAGGCCAGGTAAGTCGGAGTATGCATTTTGAATAGGGATCCCCACAGATGATCTATTAGAGTCTGAGAGTCTGAGTCTGCACTTAGTCTGCTTCTCATTTCCCTGCCTTCAAATGCCTTACAATAATAGAGCCAGTTTTCCACCCAATAATGTTCCCAAACCTGAATGATGAGAAGAAGCCCTTTCTCCTTCATTTACTCACTGTATTCTCTCTGCTTTTCTCAGTGTCTATTCTCCCTTCTCCTTTCCAAATTGTCCAAAGAATATTTTAAAAACCTATGAATTTAGTTATCAGTCCATAAAAATTTGCACATTTTTCCACTTCCCATACTTCTGTGTCTGCCTTCTGTGCTTCATCCCAGGTAGTGGCAAGAATGTCTGATATAGGTATTTTTATTTTTTCTTTGTTTTAATTACAATATTGTTTTATATAAATTTATGACCAGACACATGGATTTGTGAACATTTCACTTAAACCCAAATAATATTCAGAAAAAATTCTGCCCGAATCACAAGGATAATATTTATCTACATGTTATCCTGAATTTTAATGCTATTTTCAGATTTATAACCAGTTAAATTCTATTAGGTTTCAATATTAAATTATCATCTTTAGATTTCAAACCACTGTTATGAAAGGTAATCAAATTTGCCCATATTGACTTTCTTAAAACAAGGAATACAGTAAGAAATCAGAAGTTTTAAAAATATATATCTGAGTGAACACACCTGTGGCTGCTTATTTTTGGTGTCATCAAGACCTTCCTCCTCTTCTTCAGATGATGAGAACCAAAGTGGTTCAGCTGAAAAATGTATGTAGATTTACGTAAACAACTTAGAACATTTAGAGAGAATGATAGTCTGCCAAAAATAAAAAGTAATAATAAGCTTGAATTTTAGGTGCTATTACCTTTTTAACTGTTTATTGGTGGGGTATACTTGTGTGTACTCAGTGATTTAACCCTAGAACATTGCAACATTGGCAAGAGCTTTGCCAGAGTTGTATATTTGTTTATTTTTGGAAACTGGGTCTCTCTAAAGTGTTTGTTTTGGCCTGAGACTTGCCATGCTCTTGTCTCAATCTCCCAATAGCTGTGTTTAGAGGTGATCCACTGTACCCAGTAGAGAATTTTTTTCAGGTAATGTTTTTAGTGGTATAAAACTTCAACAGTCTACCTGAGGAGACACTATATATCATCAGGTTTAAGAAACAAGAATATCTCAAAGGTATATCCACTCAAGATGAATTAAAATTTGCCAGAATTAAATTTTAAAAACACTATAGAAATGTGGGGATACACACAATTTGGTATTATCTTCCCCATAACAGTAACTTTTTAAAACAACTATTCATCAGTAGTCATTTCCACAGTGACTTAGACTCTCTCTACTGTTATCAATGAACATCTTGCATATGCAAAGTTTTTCTACATTACTCTAAAAAATGTGTTCTTCTGTAAGACTTAGTCTGTTCAGTCCTGCATGATTATCAATCTCCTTGTCATAAACTGCTTTTTACCCCTTGATGTATCTCAGCATTTCAGCCACTGTTCAACTGAATATCTACCAGTTGACTTGTAAATTACTCCTTCCCCTGTATAGCCCTTTGGCTCCTGAACTTAAGACATCATTTATATCACCTTAACATCAACAGTATATTTGAACCGAGAATTATTATGTTCCCTATGAGAATAGAGTAAAAAGGTGCCAGGAATAATGGCTTTCCTAGAGCTAGGATTCAGCAGAGACTAAAGGAATGAGGTTACCAGTAAGAGGCAGAAAATGGGGAAAGCTTAAAAGGCTGTAGCTAGACACAGAGTGAAGCATTAAATGGGTCAGTATTTGTCTGAAAATATCGGGATTGGTGAGGAGCCATCAAGATGACAGTAAAATTAAGGGAAAGGATAAAGTGTTAGGCTGAACTCATGAAAGATTTCTGGGTAATTTTAAAAGCTGGCCTTTTATCTTCTAGAGAGGTTTATAATCACATTTGCATTGTAGCTAGATGGCTCCAAATGCTGAAGATAGGATGAGTGTGGAGAGCATATGCATGAGCAGAAATGAATAAGAAGGTGGCAGGTGTGCCAAATAGAGGGAAGCAGGCCAGAATGGAAAAAAAAAATGTTCCATGAAAAATAGAGGATATATCATTTTCTGGGACCAGTGTAGAATGAAGTTCCATTAAGTAATAAAGGACAAAGCTGGGTCTCTGGAATAAGAGGCTCTGTACTGTTACACAAGGTTTCAAATGACATGTAGAATAAAACACACCAACTGTTTAAGTTCTTTGGATTTACCATGTAATATTTGAATTTCTCATTTTTGTATGTTAAGGGACTCATTTTAGTGCTTGGGGGTCAGTTTCCTGAATTTTGGATTTACCCAAACTTCCAATTAATAAGAGAAAAAGCTTTGTGGCAGAGCCACTGCTTAGCATGCCAAAGTATCTGTGTTCAGTCCCCACCATTGAAAAGTAAACTAAAAACAAAAGCAAACAAAAAAAGAAAGAAAAGCATGAAGAGGGAATATATAAAGTGGTTTGTGTAAGTATTTTTGAATTTACAACTCTGGATCAATAAAAATCATAAAAGAGTAATTTCCTAAAAATACTCTATTAGTTTTATAGAAAATGAATAATATAAAGAATACACAATAATACTTTGTATGGTTTAATACAGAGATAATCAAAACTGATGAAGGACATAGAATCCACAGCTGCATAAAGTACAACACGGGTTCAATGTAATTATTCAATAAAGTGGGTATTATATTAGAATTGAAATTAAATTTTAATTGGGTCTTATTTCACACACTATACTTAATCTCTGGGTTCAGACACATATTTTTATTTTAATCTCCCAAGATTTGGAAATTATTGGCAGCTATGCAATAAGTTTTTATAAAATTTTGGAGGAAAATAGGGCCTCATAATTCACCTAACAGGTATAAAAATTCTGGGAAATTTAATTTTAAAAATGTCTGAGATAAAGATTTTTTTAGAAATCATTTATTTGTGACTTTAAAGATGTAATTTTAAACTTGTATGCCAATATAGACACTGGAATGTGTATGTATGTGTGTATGTATGTGTGTGTATATATATATATATATATATATATATATATATATATATATATATATATATATATATATATATTACCTGATTTGCATATCCTTTCTTCTGTTGTCCCCACTGTATTCTTTTGAAGAAAACACCTCCTGTCTAAGATAGGCTGTATGGTGTATGGGTTTGGAAAGTAGATATTAAATACATGTTGTACATTTTATACTATACACAGTTAATAATTCAAGATAATATAGAAGTTTATAATTACCTTCACAACAGGATGTGTGAAATTCTGAAATACTGAAAAGCAAAAGGGATACACAATCCACAAAACATGAATATGACAAAATCACCCACACCTTCCTGCTGAATTGACATGGAGTCAAGTTCCATGGGTTAGCTTTGATAAATAATATTTTAGCATTTGGACTTCTGTGTTTGCTGTTTTTTGTTGAGTACAGCAGCGTGATTCAAATATATTGAAGAAAAACATCCAATATTAGTTTAATTAAGCATAGAGTTAGGTTTTCAAAAGTGAGATTACAGTTCCAATTACCACAAATATAATAGGGAATGCACACATACCAAGTAAAGGTGCGGATTGATTGAGGGAATGGGGATATCTAATCAGAGGAGCAAAGGAGAAACTTTGGGGCATAAATATATAAAATAAAGAAAATAATTTAACAGCAGGTATGTTTAATGTAGCCTATCACAATCATTTAATTAACTTTATTACAGGTATGTATCCTGTTCCTCCATTTGTCCTACAATATAGTAAGTCCAAAGTTGTGATAACTTTCAAGTGGAAAGTATAATTCATTTGCATTGAGGAAAGTTCTGAGAAATGATCAGCTTTGGTATACACTTATTAAAATAATCATTTTTCCATACCCATGGAGGACAGTGGTGTATCTTCTTTTAATATATCCTCTGGTCTGAGCCACTCTAAGTTTCTTGATTCATTCATTTGAGAAGACATAGGGACTGTATCTAATAAATAATTTTTAATAAGCATAAAATATTAATATATGGTAATCCAAAGGGGAAAAGTGAACTGAAATGTAAAATAATTATCAGACATGAATAACCTTTTATATTTCAAATTCATTAGCATATATACAAAAAATAACAGCTTTGGTATTCAACAAATTAACCTAAAGAGTCTGCTGTTTACAAAATGAGCCTTGTTTGATATAACTTCTTAGACTTTCAAAGATTTTCATAAAATATCTGTCATATCAGAATACTAGCTATTTAGAGAAAAGGACTTGGCAGAGTAATTGAGTGCATTCCTAGCATGCCCAAAGCCATGGTTTCATTAAAGAAAAAAACTAATTGTCTTTTAAAATGCCCCATGTTTATTAAATGCTATGTTTCTGATCTCAAATACTGGTATCCATTCTTCCCTATACTTGGTAGTTATGCAGCAAAGGAATTAAAGTGGCTGGTTGCCCCAGTTCTAACAGTTTCCCCTGCTTAAAACCATCTCTGGACCAGTAATTCTCACTTTTGTTTGAAGGCAAATATAGTGAAACCAGCTGAAATGCATTACCTCAGTCTCCTTATTATTACCTTCAAAATTACCTAGCTAATTTTACTCCCTCCTCACTACCCCCTCCCTTTGATTTTTAAAAGCTATCTCTAGATCTGTAGTCTTGATTCTTTTTGTTGTTGTTGTTGTTATTTAGATTATTCCCACTACTTTTTTCTTCCCAATGCAGTAACTGTATCTTAAAAATACAATTTTTTAGGAGCTGGGTTTTGGCTCAGTCTTAGGGCGCTTGTCTAACACATGTGAAGTACTGGGTTTAATCCTCGCACTATATAAAATAAATAATATAAAGGTATTGTGTCAATTTACAACTTAAAAAATCTTTAAAAAATACAATTTGGGGGCTTGGATTATGGCTCAGCTGTAGAGTGCTTGCCTTGCATGTGCAAGGCTCTGGGTTCGATCCTCAGCACCACATAAAAATAAATAAATAAATAGATAGATAGATAGATAGATAGATAGATAGATAGATAGATAAATAAATAAATAAATAAATAAAGTTATTGTGTACAACTACAAAAATATTTTAAAAAATACGATTTCTGTTTCATCCATTTGTTTTTCCCCTTTGCCAACAGACATAATGAAAAACAAAGCAAGATTTATGCTGTAATTTAATATAGTTATGCCATGAACTAAGACACAATGGCTCTTAATTTAGATTTTCTAAAGGGCAATTCATTCAACTGCTCTTGCAAATCAGAATGTAGTCTGTGGATCAAGGAGCATTGGAAGCATCTTTGAATGTATTCAGGATGTAGAACCAAAGACCTGCTGAGTCAAAACATACATTTTGTACATGGTCCCCAACATATGATTGAATAAAATTTGAGAGTTCTTATGCATGCTTAATCTTCTACCAATTCCTCTAACTTAACATGCCTATTTGTTGTTTCTTTTTGCTTTGTTATTTTGTTATTGGGACTGGGGATTGAGCCCATGGGTTTCTAACTACTGAGCAACATCCACATCACTTTTTATATTTTATTTAGAGAAAGGGTTTTGCTGAATATCTGAGGGCCTTATTCAGTTACTGAGCTGGCTTTAAAATAAAAATTATTTCTCCGTCTTCAGCCTCCAGAGCCACTGGGAATATAGGCATGCAACATGTGCCTGGCCATTTATTTCACCTATTTAAAATTCTCCCTATTTTGTACTCTAATTTGTAGATGTATTAGAAGTCATAATCTTTCCAAGGAATGTTTTATCAGGCCATCATCAATGTGCATCTGCTTATTTTTTTCTTTTTCTTTCTTACTTTTTTTTTTGGTTGTTTTTGTCTATAGTCTTTTCTCATTCTTCATTTCTGAATAATTCTCTCCCCTTTCTTATGTCCCAACTTTCCTCCAATTTCAGCAGGTCTGGACCTAATAACTCAGCTCCTCTAGGACCACTCCAAATTGCCCTGTGGTTGTAACTTCATAAGATACACTATTTCAACTCCCATACTATTTATTATTTTCATTTCTTCCACTATTAAATCATACTAGTGCTCATGTTTTAAACATGCATTATATCCAATGATTTTATAATGAGTGGTTCTTACCTTCTGTATGTCCATTTATACCATCTTTTTCTCTTTGATGTGCATCACCAAATGAATGACCAACACTATTCTGAGGAAGAATCTGAGAGATAGTCGTCTGGTAAAATTAAACAACTAATGAATTATATGAAGATTGCCTAATCAGTATTCTAAGGAGACCCTAATTTTCCAGATTTGAAATGAATTAGATTTAAAAACTAGAGAAGTGCACATTAAAAATTGAAATATTTTATATCACAGTGTTATATATACTCTGCAAATCAGCCAAATATTATATTCATTTGTCTACTAACTCTATAAAACCAGGATAGAAGAACAATAGAGAACTATCAACACGAGGGCTAGGGTTGTGGATCAGTGGCAGAGTGCTTGCCATGCATGTGTGAGGAACTGGGTTCAAGTCTCAGCACTGCATATAAATGAATAAAACAAAGGTCCATTGACAGCTAAAAGAAGAGAGAGAGAGAGAGAGAGAGAGAGAGAGAGAGAGAGAGAGAGAGAAAACTACCAATAGTACACTAACTGATGTGCATATTTCTATCAGGAAGTAACTTCATTACACCGAACACTACTCATAAATTACCACTAAAAATAAGAGGACCTTCTACCATATATAACATATATACTATATAACATGTATAAAGTGTAAGTTATATATATATATATATATATATATATATATATATATATATATATATATATATATATATATATATATATACACATTTGCTACACATCATTAAACATTTAAAACAATCTAATTATAAGCTTTTTGTGTTGAGACTGAATTATGTCACATCAAATAGAAAAGAAGCCTTGTTCCCACTGTTTTATTTAGGGAAGCAAAGGCTTACAGAAATCTAAATTTCTTTTGGTGAAACTTTTACTGATAGGAAAACTAGTTTAATAAAATGATAAACTGGTTTTTAAAAAGTTTTCTTTCTTTTCCAATACAGTTTCCACAAAGAAAAAAATTACAAAATATTATACTATGGTAAAAAACTTATATGTAGATGCATACAGTGGTTACTGACTACACCCTGAATTTGAGTCACATCAACTAGTGTGTGTTTGGCAAACCTGAGTAAGGGCACGCAGTGGAGTGCAATTACAGAGAGCCAATGAACAGATTAGACGAAAACATATGTTATAAAAGAGTTAATAAAATAATTTAACTGCAGCAGTTTTCAGGAAAAAAACTGGCTAGGTTGAAACTCTTCTCTGGTAGGCTCACACCCTCTATAATCTTAAAAAAATGTATTTTAACTTCCAGTAATGAGTTTCATCCAGTTGGATTCTGCCTGAGATGTCAATGGAGGACAGGTGCACTGCAGATTCTTCTCAGCAGAATCAGAGTGCTTACTCGAGGGACTCCAAGATGGGCACAAATAGAGTGCATCACACCCCATGTACTGCATCACTGCGCAGGTGAATAACGAGTTAGAATGACAAAAAACTATCTTGTTAGGAATTTACAGCAAAATGGGGATGCACTGAAACCTAGAGGAAGGATTTCGAGCACCGAGGTCCAGTAATTGAGTCTCAAACACGAGCCAACTGTGAGACCGGAGATCCAGGCTGACTGATCTGCACGGCCCGCCCCGCAGCTACAGATGGCGGGGCGCCACCAAGAAGCTACCAGCAAGCAGAGAGAAGCGTTGCTACAGATTCTGTGGAATCCTGCCGGCTGTGCCCTCACTGAGCCCAGGGCTGAGTTCGGGATTTCAGACGGGGAAGGAAATGGTCCAGTTCTATCCCCCACAACAGAAACTCCACCAAGGAAGCCAGCGGCCACCATCTTGGAGAGCTGACGTAACAACCACCAGTCTCTAACAGATTGCAACACTAATACAGGTGTGTGTTACTCAACCCATCTACCATACAGCAGGGAATTCTCTCCTAGGCTTTCCGGGGAAGGGATTATCAGAACGAGCCTGCATAAAGACGCAGGGAAAACTAGCAACACCTGACCTCCAACTCCCCCACCCATCAGCGGTGAAAACGAAACCTGTCTTGCCAGCGCTGGGGGAGGGGCCATCGGAAAAAATCAAAACAATAGAGTGCCGGGGTTCCCAATAGCCACCCTCCACACCCAGCAAACAGCAGGCCCAGAGTACAGTTTGAACTGCCGAGAGGCCCTCCGGCGACAGCCCACCCACTGCTGCATGACTGGGCAACTGGAGACCGCCTGCCCGCCAGCAACTGACCACGCGACTGGGCGGCTAGAGATCACCCGTCCGCTGGCGACAGCCTGCCCGCTGCCCACGCAACTGGGCGGCTGGAGACCGCCCGCCCGCCGGAGACCGACAGTGCGACTGGGCGGCTAGAGATCACCCACCTTCTGGCGACCAGGAGCTGAAACCAACCAGAGAGAGTCCAGTCCCACCCCCCGATTCGGACACCCCAGCAAGGATCCTGGGGCCCGCCATAGCAGAGAGCTGACGTCACTGGAGCTTGGCCTTCAGAATTCCTTCCCAGCAGAATCCACTTTAGCAGGCATAGTCTACCAACACAAAGGAAAGACAACAGAGATATACAAAACCGAAACAAATCTATAGGAGAGAGCAGAAATACAGCAATCAAATAGAGCTGGAAAGTAACGTAAACAACATGAAAAAACAAGAGAAAAAGGAGTACAAACAATGCAGGACAACTTAAATCTACAGGAGGACCTAGAAGCATCAGAGACATGGATAGGGAAAGAACTCAAGGCATACCTAACTCAGATGGAAAGGAATATTAGAGAAGACATGAGACAGAAAGTTCAAGCAATGAAAGTATATTTTGAAAACGAATTAAACAAACAAATTCAAATGGCAAAGAACGAGCTTTACCAGGAGATAGAGATCTTAAAAAAAAAATCAAACAGTAATCCTAGAAATGCAGGAAACTATAAACCAAATTAAAAACTCAAACGAAAATATTACAAATAGACTAGATCAAGTAGAAGTCAGAACATCAGATAATGAAGACAAAGTTTATCAACTTGAAAAGAATATAGTCATCACAGAAAAGATGCTTAAATCTCACAAGCAATCTATTCAGGAGATATGGGATGTCATAAAAAACCAAATTTTAGAGTCATCGGGATAGAAGAAGGCATAGAGATTCAAACCAAAGTAATATACAACCTATTAAATGAAATAATTCTAGAAAACTTCCCAGAGATGAAAGATGGAATGGATTGCCAAATCCTGAAAGCCTACAGGACCCCAAACATTCAAAACCATAATAGACCAACTCCAAGACATATAATTATGAAGATAGCCAACATACAGAACAAGGAGAGAATATTAAAAGCTATGAGAGAAAGGAGGCAGATTACATTCAGGGTAAACCAATTAGGTTAACGAATGATTTTTCATCACAAACTTTGAAAGCGAGAAGATCCTGGAACAATGTATTTCAAACACTGAAAAATAAGGGATTCCAACCAAGAATACTGTATCCAGCAAAATTAAGCTTCAGATTTGACAATGAAATTAAAATCTTTCATGATAAACAAAAGCTAAAAGAATTCGCAGCCAGAAAACCAGCACTGCAAAGCATTTTGAGCAAAATACTACAAGAAGAGGAATTGAAAAATAATGCCCAAAACTAACAGCGGGAGGTATCTCAGTAAAGGGGGAGGAAAATAACCAAAAAGTAAAAACTAGCCAAACTAAAATAAATAAATAAATAAACATGACTGGAAGTACAAACCATATTTCAATTGTAACCTTAAATGTTAATGGCCTAAATTCACCAATCAAGAGACACAGGCTAGTAACCTGGATCAAAAAAAAAAAAAAATCCAACAACATGCTGCCTTCAGGAGACTCCTATGATAGGAAGAGACATACACAGGCTGAAGGTAAAAGGTTGGGAAAAATCATACCACTCACATGGCCCTCTGAACCAAGCAGGAGTGGCCATACTCATATTGAATAAAATCAACTTCAAACCTAAGTTAATCAAAAGGGATAAAGAAGGACATTATATACTGTTAAAAGGAACCATTCACCAACAAGACATAACAATTATCAAATTGTATGCACCAAACAATGGTGCGGCAACGATCATAAAACAAACTCTCCTCCAGTTCAAGAGTCAAATAGACCACAACACAATAATTATGGGTGACTTCAACACACCACTCTTGCCATTAGACAGATCCTCTAGACAAAACCTGAATAAAGAAACTACAGAAATCAATAGCACAATCAATTACCTAGACTTAACCGACATATATAGAATATATCAACCTTCATCAAGTGGATACACGTTCTTCTCAGCAGCATATGGATCCTACTAAAAGATAGACCATATATTATGCCATAGGGCAACTCTTAGTAAATATAAAGGTGTGGAGATATTACCATGCACCATATCTGATCATAATGGAATGAAACTGGAAATCAATGATAAAAAAAGGAAGGAAAAATCCTACATCACATGGAAAATGAACAATATGTTACTGAATGATCAATGGGTTACAGAAGACATAAAGGAGGAGATAAAAAATCTTAGAGACAAATGACAATACAGACACAACATACCGAAATCTATGGGATACAATGAAAGCAGTTTTAAGAAGGAAATTAATTTCTTGGAGTTCTTTCCTCAAAAAAAGAAAAAAAATCAACAAATAAATGACGTCACACTACACCTCAAAAACCTAGAAAAGGAAGAGCAAAACAACAGCAAATGTAGTAGAAGACAAGAAATAATTAAAATCAGAGCAGAAATCAATGAAATTGAAACAAAAAAAAATTGAAAAAATTGATAAAACTAAAAGTTGGTTCTTTGAAAAAATAAATAAGATCGACAGGCCCTTAGCCATGCTAACGAAGAGAAGAAGAGAGAGAACTCAAATTACTAACATACGGGATGAAAAAGGCAATATCACAACAGACACTACAGAAATATAGAAGATAATTTGAAAGTATTTTGAAATACTTTTATTCCAATAAAATAGAAAAATTGGGAAAAATCATACCACTATATTCCAATAAAATAGAAGATAGTGAAGATATCGATAAATTTCTTAAGCCATACGATCTGCCCAGATTGAGTCAGGAAGACACACACAATTTAAACAGACCAATAACAAAGGAAGAAATAGAAGAAGCCATGAAAAGACTAAGAACCAAGAAAAGCCCTGGACCGGATGGGTATACAGCTGAGTTTTACAAAACCTTCAAAGAAGAATTAATACCAATATTTTTCAAGCTATTTCAAGAAATAGAAAAGAATGAGCTCTTCCAAATTCATTATATGAGGCCAACATCACCCTGATCCCGAAACCAGACAAAGACACTTCAAAAAAAGAAAACTAGAGACCAATACCTCTAATGAACTTGGATGCAAAAATTCTCAATAAAATCCTGGTGAATCGAATACAAAAGCATATCAAAAAAAATTGTGCACCATGATCAAGTAGGATTCATCCCTGGGATGCAAGGCTGGTTCAATATACGGAAATCAATAAATGCTATTCACCACATCAATAGACTTAAAGATAACAACCATATGATCATCTCGATAGATGCAGAAAAAGCATTCGACAAAGTACAGCATCCCTTTATGTTCAAAACACCAGAAAAACTAGGGATAACAGGAACATACCTCAACATTGTAAAAGCTATATATGCTAAACCTCAGGCTAGCATCATCCTAAATGGAGAAAAACTGAAGGCATTCCCTCTAAAATCTGGAACAAGACAGGGATGCCCTCTATCACCACTTCTATTCAATTTAGTTCTTGAAATACTAGCCAGAGCAATTAGACAGACAAAAGAAATTAAAGGCATAAAAATAGGAAAAGAAGAACTTAAATTATCGCTATTTGCAAATGACATGATAATATATTTAACAGACCCAAAAGGGTCTACAAAGAAACTGTTAGAGTTAATAAATGAATTCAGCAAAGTGGCAGGATATAAAATCAACACACATAAATCAAAGGCATTCCTGTATATCAGCAGCAAAACTTCTGAAATGGAAATGAGGAAAACCACTCCATTCACAATATCCTCAAAGAAAATAAGATACTTGGGAATCAACCTAACAAAAGAGGTGAAAGATTTATACAATGAAAACTACAGAACCCTAAAGACAGAGATAGAAGAAGATCTTAGAAGATGGAAAAATGTACCCTGTTCATGGATAGGGAGAAATAAAATCATCAAAATGGCGATATTACCCAAAGTTCTCTACAGGTTTAATGTGATGCCAATCAAAATTCCAATGGCATTTCTTGTAGAAATAAATAAAGCAATCATGAAATTCATATGGAAAAACAAAAGACCCAGAATAGCAAAAACAATTCTAAGCAGGAAGTGTGAATCTGGAGGTATAGCTATATAAGATCTCAAACTGTACTACAGAGCAATAGTAACAAAAATAGCATGGTACTGGTACCAAAACAGGCAGGTGGACCAATGGTACAGAATAGAAGACACAGAGACCAATCCACAAAATTACAACTTTCTTATACTTGATAAAGGGGCTAAAAGCATGCAATGGAGGAAGGATAGCATCTTCAACAAATGGTGCTGGGAAAACTGGAAATCCATATGCAACAAAATGAAACTGAATCCCTTTCTCTCGCCATGCACAAAAGTAAACTCAAAATGGATCAAGGAGCTAGATATCAAATCAGAGACACTGCGTCTGATAGAAGAAAAAGTTGGCTACGATCTACATACTGTGGGGTCGGGCCCCAAATTCCTTAATAGGACGCCCATAGCCCAAGAGTTAATAACAAGAATAAACAAACGGGACCTACTTAAACTAAAAAGTTTTTTCTCAGAAAGAGAAACAATAAGAGAGGTAAATAGAGAGCCTATATCCTGGGAACAAATTTTTACCCCTCACACTTCAGATAGAACCCTAATATCCATAATATACAAAGAATTCAAAAAAAATTAAACACTAAGATAACAAATAACCCAATCAACAAATGGGCCAAGGACCTGAACATACACTTCTCAGAGGAGGACATACAATCAATCAACAAGTACATGAAAAAATACTCACCATCTCTAGCAGTCAGAGAAATGCAAATCAAAACCACCCTAAGATACCATCTCACTCCGGTAAGATTGGCAGCCATTATGAAGTCAAGCAACAATAAGTGTTGGCGAGGATGTGGGGAAAAGGGTACACTTGTACATTGCTGGTGAGACTGCAAATTGGTGAGGCCAATTTGGAAAGCAGTTTGGAGATTCCTGGGAAAGCTGGGAATGGATCCACCATTTGACCCAGCTATCACCCTTCTCGGACTATTCCCTGAGGATCTTAAAAGAGCGTACTATAGGGATACTGCCACATCAATGATCATAGCGGCACAATTCACAATAGCTAGACTGTGGAACCAACCTAGATGCCCTTCAATAGGTGAATGGATAAAAAAAAAGTGGAATTTATACACAATGGAGTATTACGCAGCACTGAAAAATGACAAAATCATGGAATTTGCAGGGAAATGGATGGCATTAGAGCAGATTATGCTAAGCGAAGCTAGCCAATCCTTAAAAAACAAATGCCAAATGTCTTCTTTGATATAAAGAGAGCAACTAAGAACAGAACAGGGAGGAAGAGCATGAGTAAAAGATTAACATTAAACAGAGTGGAGTGGGGGGAGAGAAAGGGAGAGAGAAGGGAAATAATATGGAAATGGTAGGAGACCCTTAATGTTACACAAAATTACACATAAGAAGTTGTGAGGGGAAAGGGGGGGAACAAGGGAGAAAATTGAACAACAACAGATGAGGTAGAGAGGGAAGATGGGAGGGGAGGGGAGGGGGGATAGTAGGGGATAGGAAAGGTAGCGGATTACAACTGTCACTAATATGCCATTATGTAAAAATGTGAGTGTGTAACCGATGTGATTCTGCAATTTGTATTTGGGGTAAAAATGCGAGTTCATAACCCACTTGAGTCAAATGTATGAAAGATGATATATCATGAGCTTTGTAATGTTTTGAACAACCAATAATAAAAAAAAGAATCAGAGTGCTTACTGAAGAAAGGCCTTTAAGTTCTTATATTTCCAGGACCCAACAAGGACATGAATTTGGCAGGTCAAGAGTCATCAACAACACAAGTCAGGCTCTATCAACAAAAGTAACTGAGACACATATCTGTAAGGAGCTCTGGAAAGCTGTAGTCATGGTTACATGGTCATCCAAGAGATAGAAACTGAGGTAAGTTCCAATTAAACGTTCCTGTAGGAACTATGTGAAAGAAGACAGAATTGGTTCTGGTAAAAAAAAAAAAAAAAACTTGCTGCTACCATCTACAGAGAGGAGAGCTGATCTCCAGAGTCTGGCCATCTCACTGTGCTTAGAGGCATGTAAAGGAGGAACCTCCACTTCTTCAACTGAAGCAATTATAGTCATTTCCTTGGTGATTCACCAAGGGGGTTCCCTCTTTAGAAAGGTCCCATTGGTGGAACTCTGTCTTTGAGATATCAGGATCTCCTGTATGTTTTATCTCCAAGACACAGGGACTGCCTCTATTTACTGGAATTGTGGATACCCATCTTATTGGTCCAGATTAACAGAGATATGTCGAAAACTCTGATCAGCAGGAATTATGGTGTGCTGGTTGGCTGCATTATAGAATGGAGGGCAGTGGGGACATCTCCCTTTTAAAACTGGTGTTTAGAGATTAGTAAAAAAAAAAGATGAGTTGCATGTGATTTTGTGGGGCAGAACATTTTTGGAATGCTTTGAAAGGTCTTTTGAAAAGCTTGTTCCCTGCATCTCCCCCAACCAAGCACAGACCTGCATGCAGTCCATCTCTACCATGCTTAGAGGAAGTGAAACCAACCACGGAGACTTGATGTCTTGCATGACCTTGAGCTCACTGATAAAAGTGTGGAATTGGATTTTCAGCACAGACTGACCCACAGGCTCCATGTCCTAGAGTTTTGTTGATAGCTCCTACTCTAACAAGAGCCCCATACTCAGGTACATAAAAATCCAATATTGTGACTGATTTACCTCTTCATATAAAAATGGTTCTATAGTACTTCCTGGTAGGCACAAATGAAACTTTTCAACATTCAAGACTCCACAACCAGTACTGACCTGTTCAGGCTAGAATTGAGAAGAAACAAGTACAGCTATAGTTGCTCCAAACACCCCCCAAATGGTTAATCTTAAAAGTAGATGTTGGGGAAGAAACTGTCTATATTTGAATTACATCAGATGAGGAAATCATTCTTTTCTTGGCACTGAATCTTTAAACGGCTTTTTTTATCATTTGTTTTTCAGTTTCTAACACACATGATCTTTTGTTTAATTTTCTTTGTACTTGTTTTCTTATTTTTCATTTGTAATAGCGTTATTTTTCTTTTTTTCATTTTTTCTTCTTTTTTCTGTGTATTTTAGTATTAATTTTAGAATCTCTCACAACTGAATTTTGGATATTGTTTATTATTACCACTTCTTCATTGGTAACCTGAGTTGTAGAGATCATTTTTATGAGTTTTTGCTTTGGTCTTAAGTCAACATGTGCTTAGCTTCTAACTTTTAGATATTGCTGGTGGCTATTCTTTCCTCTTAAATTACTTTGGATTAGTGGTCCCAACACTTTTGTCATTGAGTTGGGGCTTTGAAAATAGAACATACACTCTGTTTGGGGAATATCTGAAGAGAAATCTGCTGAAGAAAATGGCCCACATCTAAGAGAATAGAAATCTATTTGAACATCTGCACAAACCTCCGTATATTAAAACAAGAAAATGAGAGTGCAAGGCACTAACACATTACCCAAAGTGTTTAAATTCCTAATAACTTACTACACATACATTGATGTGTAGGATAGTAAATAATTCAAACAATTTCTTATGAAAATAATTTCAGAAACTAAAGGACTAAAACATGAATTAATGAAGGAAATCCAGGTTTTGAAAGAATATCCTCACAATGAAATAGAGTTTGTGGGGAAAAAAGGTCAGAAAATTTGGAAATAATAAGTTTATTAAATCAAATAAAAGTCGAAATGAGAAGTACTGAAAATATACTACATCAGGTAGATGGAAGAATGTTAAGTCTTGAAGACAAGGTGGATGGTGTAGAACTTTCCTAATGTAATAAAAATGAGAGACTTTAAAAAGAGAAAAAAAGTGTGTAACATTATATTGGATAGAGAGAAATGATGGGAGGGGAGGGGAGGGAAAGCGGGGATATGAAGAGCAGCAGAATAGAATAGACATTATGATTGCTGTATGTATATAGGTGACTCTATGACCAGTGTGATTCTGCAATCTCTACAATCAGAAAAATTAGAAATTATACCCCAATTGATTCAAATGTTTGAATTGCTAAGATCATTGTAATGTCATAGTATCTAATAAAAAATAATAATAAAAATAAATAAATAAATAAATATCATGTATTTTGTCTGAGAAAAAAAAAGAATATCCAAGCATTCTAGGGCAACTTTAAAAGACCAATTGAGATTAAGGTCTTGAAGGAAGGAATGTATAGACAGACTAATGGCATAGAAACTTATTCAGTGAATTCGCACCAGAAAAAAAAATATTTAATTGTGGAAATAAGAACATCAGGCACAGAAAGCATTTAGAAGGCCAAATAGACATGGCCAAAAAGAAACTGTCTACATTATATTTTGGTTAAAATGCCAAAATTCAGAGCAAAGAAAGATTTTTACAAATTCAAGAGAGAAGCACCAAGTTATTGGTAAATGGTAATGCATCTGGATAACTCTAAGGGCCAGCAGGACATGCAATAATATATTTCAAGCACTAAAACAGAAATATTATAGTGGCACCCCCTACTCCACAAATGCATCTTCATTAAGCTTCCCCAGAGACCCTCACCACAATTTTTCTTGTATACAATATATTAGCTAAGATCTCTGCAAAATGACTCAAATGTTGTTATACATCCTTTTTTTCTGTTGATCTGCTCTGTATTGAAAAGACTAAATTTATCCCTGGACTTAATGAATATACTCTGCTTTTGTGGTGTAATCTGTAAAATCCCTGACAGTTCTAAGAAATGAGACAATAGGTTACTTCTGAGAACTCACAGAAAAAAAAATAACTTTCATGTAGACCCCTGCAAAATGTATACTTCCAGGCTCCCATTTCCACACCACCAGGTATAAAGCTCAACAAATGTCTAGACTCAGCATTCATAGAGAGAATTTGTTTCAGGTGAAAGCCCCCTCTGAACAGGCTGCAGACAATAAACCTGCACTTTGCTAATTCCTCTGGTGTCCAGTCTTATCTGTCTTACTTCAGTACTGCCAGCCTACATTGTTATCTGCATCAAAGTTATTCTTCAGAAATAATTACATTTCAAGACAAGAATAAACTAAAATAAACTATGACAACTAACCTGCCAGTGTAGAAGATTCACTATGGAATTCTATATACACAAGAAGAAGATTAAAATAAATCATGGGAGAATATAAAAGAATAAATGTAACTAGAAGAGTGGATAAGCAAATAGGAATAAAGAGTCAACCCTATATTATAAAGAAACACACCTCATTAACATTGGATTCACATCAAGTTAATTATCAACTCAAAAGACATAGATTAAAATACTCAATTAACAAACAAGACCCAAATGTATGTTGTCTACAAGAAACACAGCCTGACATGCAATGATGTTCACAGAATAAAACTTAAAGAATAGAGAGATATTCCATGTAAATGGAAGCCAAAAAAAATAATATCTATTTGCAAATTTGATAAAGGTGACTTTAAACAATTACTCAAAGTTAGCAAAGAAGGTCACAACCTACAGCTAAAGGAAAAAATCCAACAACAAGAAAAATGTCTTTAAATATTTATACAGAAGTGTGGGTGACATTAATACTAATATCACCAGTGACTGGTTAGGTGGACAAAACATCAATAACTTTCCTATATATCACTTTTAATTTTTATTATGACAACTTAATAGTTGTCTAGGCACTATTTCATCTGACAAGAACAGAACTCATAATTTTTTAGCAATACAAAAAACTTTCTTTATAATAGGTCATATATTAGGATACAAAGCATGTCTTAGTAAATACAAAAACAAAATAATTCCATTTATCCCTTATCAGATCACAATGGATTGCTATTAGAAAACAACACATACAGCCTTTTTAACAAGTGGGTCTGGGAAAAAAATACCTAAACACATGAAGAGGAAAATCAACTCAAGAATGGATCAAAGATTTAGGAATTACACAAGAAACTCTACAGCTGCTAGATAAAATTGTAAGCTGAATTTTTCAACATATTATCACAATCATCAATTGTCCTAACAAAACTCCTAAAGCATAAGACATAATACCAAGAATCAATAAGTAGGATGGCATAAAATTAAAAACTTCTGAACACTAAAGGAAACAAATAAGAGCATGAAGACAGAGGCTGCAGAAACGGAGATCTTTGCCACCTGATCCACAAATGTGGGTTAATATTCAGAATATATAAAGAACTCAAAAAACTTATCACAAACAATTGATAACTCACAGAATAAATTGAAAAACACTAAAGGGATCTTTCTAAAAAGAATTACAATTGAACAATAAATATATTTTAAAAAGTTCAACATCTCCAGAAGTTTGGAAATACAAATAAAAACTACATTGAGATTTTATCTCACTCTCTTCAGAATGGCAATTATCAAAAACACAAATAATAGTAAATGTTGATGAGGATGCAGAAGAAAGGTACACCCAACTCTTCCATTGCTTGGTATAGATTCAAAAGATTTAAAATCAGCATATTTTAGGGATGTAGCCACATCAGAGTTTATGGCAGCACAATTCAAAATAGAAAGGCTATCAAATGAAGCCTAGTTGCCAATCAACAGATTAATGTATAAAAAATATATATGTAATGAAGCTCTACTCAGTAAGTCATCAATTAAAAGAAATAATGGCATTGGTTAGTAAATGAATGGAACTGGAAAATGTCCCACTAAGTCAAAGCAAATATCCTGCTCAGACTCAAAAAGTCAAAGGCTGAATATTTTCCCTTATATTAAGAAGGTAGATAAAAATAAAGGGAAAATGGGGGGTCCCTAAAAACAGAAGAGAGGCCAGTGGAGTCAAGGAAGGAGATTAGGAGGGATGGAGTGACTGCTAGAGGAATTGTGGTGAAATGAATCTGAACAAATTTTCCTTTGTACACTTAAAAATATATCACACTGAATTTGACCTTTATGTATATCAATGATGCACTAATTAAAACAACTACAAGTAAATAGAAGAAAGAACAGTGGAGTAGAACAGAGATAACAGAGGTAGGGAAGGGATATTACTGGGGATAAAATTGGAAAATTGTATAACATGCTTGTATTATTATTTAAAAATGAACCTCAATATTATATGTGAAATGAAGATCTAATTAATAAAAAGAAGCAAACAGTGAGTAAAACTATAGAAATTTCATGGACACTTGAAGAATGGATAATACATTTGCATAATCAAAGTGTCACTAATTAAATTAGGGGAGGGAAGTTTTAAATAAACCTGAGAACCACATGAGAATCAAAACAACATTTATACATTTATGGGTTAAAGTAAAAGCAGATCTTTTTTGTTGTTTTTTTCTTTTATTGAAACATTATATATATATAATGTGGTTCATTATAACTTATACAGAAATGCATATAACATATTTAGACAAATCTTACTGTCCAGTACATTTTCTATCCCTTCCGATATCCCTCCATTTATCCACCAAAAGCAGTTGTATGTGGACAGTTTATACTAAGGGCTACCTCCATTTGAAAATCTAAGATATTTCAATTTAAAAACCTCATAATGCATCCCAAGGTCTAAGAAAAACCTCAGTAAATGAATTCTAAAACCAATACAAGAAAATAATTAATTAAAGTCAAAGCCAAAATTATAAAATAGATAAATTTTTTTAAAAAAAACATAGTGATAATAAAACAAATAGTTTGTTTTTAAAATGGTAAATAAAATTGATAAACCCTTGGCCAAGGGAACTAAAAGAAAAAAAGAAGATACAGATGGATAAAGCTAGAAACAAAAAGTGAAATATTAAAATTGATACCACTGAAATCCAGAAGATCTCTAGAGACTATTAGAAAAATTATTTCAATGAATGAGAAAAATTTAGACTATTTTAAAGAATAAAATTGAAAGATAAATAAATCTAAGTGATATTAATGAAATATGTCATAAAATGTTGAATCAAATAGATAGAGAAAACCGTAGCTCAATAACAAGCAATTAGGTTGAAGCAATAATAAAAAGCCTTATGGACCAGAGGTTTAGAGGTGAATACATGGTTAAATTTTATCATATATTTAAAGAAGAACTGATATTAATCCCCCATTACATTTAAGAGCAAAGGAAAGATGCTTCCAAAGCAATTCTGCAAAGTATTACCCTGACTGGAAAAGTGATTATTGGACAGAACAAGAAAAAAACTAGATATTAATATCCTTGAGGAACATAGTATAAAAATTCTCATAAAATCTTTGCAAACCACATTCAACAACACATTACAAAATAACATACATATCAGGCATAGTGGTGCAGGTCTATACTCTCAGAAAAGCATCAGGTTGTTTGAGGAACACTGTAATTTCAAAGCCAGCCTGGGAAATTTAGTGAGACCTGTTATCAAAGTGAACAATAAATGGTGCTGGGAATGTGTTTCCTTCGTACCATGCTCCTGGTTTGATACTCTAGTTACATACAAAAAAAAAAATCCATAAAAGCTGATTTTGATCCAGGATGATTCAATACATGCAAATCAATAAAACTAATACATCACATATAGAATCAAGAGCAAAATTACATGATCTTTTAAGAAGCTGCAGGAAAAGCCTTTGACAAATTCAATGGCCCTCATGAGAAAGCCCTGAGAGATTAGAAATAGGAGAATTTTATTAAAAGATAATAAAGACCAAGTATATCAAACCCAAAGCCAATAGTAAAATGAAGAAGAACACTTTCTATAAAATCAGGAAATACACAAGGATGTTCATTGCCACCAATCTCACTAATCACAGTACTTAAAATTTTAGAAAAATAGAAAGAAATAAATGGGATTCAAATAGGAATGTTAAAATGTTAAATTATTTCTATATGCAAATGATTTAGTAATATTCTTAGAAGAACATAAATAATATACTATGAAAATTCTACTTTGATGAATGAATTCATCAGAGTAACTGGATACAAAATAAACATATAAAAATAAACTGTTTATCTATATACCATAGCAAACCTAGAGAGAATAAAGCAAGAGTAATAGCTCATTCAAATAACTTTAAAAATAGCTAGGAATAACACTAAACAAGAAAGTGAATGACCTCTTCAAGAAAAATTACACATTGAAGAAAACAAATAAGAAAACAATAGGAAGTAAAAATATCTGCTATGTTCATAGAGAAGCAGAATTAATATTGTGAAAGTGGCCATAGTACCATAAATGAATTATAGATTCCATGTATTCCCATTCAAATTCAAATGGTATTGTTTGCAGAAATGGGGGAAAATAACAACTTCTAAATCTGTATGGAAGAAAAACAAACAAACAAAAAATACTTAGACAAAGTGATACTGATCATAAGAGAAACAATGGATAAACCACAATGCCCAATTTCAAAATATAAAACAGAGCCGTAGTAATAAAAACCATGGTCCTGGTGTAAAGAAAGACCCATAGACCAATAGATAGAAGAGAAGTCAGAGAGCAAACCCACACAGGTACAGTCATGTGATACTAGGCAAAGACACCAAAAACATATTTTGGAGAAAAGACAAACAACATTTTAGAAATAGTGTTGGAAAAACTAGATATCCGTATGTAAAAGAAAAAAACCTAGATGCCTATTTTCTAACACTGTACAAGAGTTTATTCAGAAAGGACTAAAGACATATGTACCAGACTAGAAGGTTTACAAATACTCGAAGAAAATATATGGAAAACACGTCAGTATGTAGGCAATAACTTCCTGAATAGATCCCCCTACAGCTCAGAAAATAAGAGCAACAATGTATAAGAGAGGGTGCATCAAACTGAAAAATTCCTGCATAGTAAGTGAAACACAAAACAGTAAGAAGTGGTAGCCTCCAGAAATGGAGAAAAGCTTTGCCAGCTATTCTTCTGACAGAGGATTAATATCCTAAAAATATTAATGCAAATATCTTAACACCAGAAAAACAAAAACCTTTTCAATAAATGAGCAAATGCACAGCTAGTTCTCAAAATAAGAGATACAAATGGCCAACATTTCAGGGAAAAAAAAAAAAAAAAAAACATAACATCCTTATCAATCGGGAATATGCAAATCAAAACAACATCAAGCTCCCATTTTCCACCATTCAAAAAAGCAATCATTAAGAAGAAGGCAAATAATACTGGGAAGATGAGGAGAAAAATCTCTTACATGTGAATGGCAGGAACATAAATTACTATATCACTATGGAAATTCATATGAAGGCTACTCAAAAACTGAACATAGAACTACTTTATTATTCAAATACACTACTCAGTACTTACCAGAAAATATTAAAGTCAGCTTATTTTAGAGATATGCATATGCCCATCTTTGCCATGACACTATTAATAATAGGAAAGTTATAGAATCAGGCTAGATGCTAGTTAATAAAAGAATGGATAAAGAAAATGTGGTATATATACACAAGGAAGATTTCTATGCATAGAGAACAACAAAACTAAGTTAATTTTAGGAAAATGAATGAAACAGGGAAGCATAATGTTAAATAATATAAGCCAGACTCAGGAAACAAGTATCATTTATTGATCTCACATGGAAAACTAGAGGTGGAAATGTTCAACATAAAACTAGATGAATAATAAATTATATCCATTAGCATACATAAATTTGGGAGTATGGAGAAAAAAATGTTAAAGATAGCATTAGGGGAGTATATTTGATCTATATGTATGTAAAAATATGCCACTGTGAAAATTCTGTATAATTAATGTGTATCATTTTTTAAAAACTGATTATCTTTTTTAATTTTTAGAAGTTCATTTATCATGTTCATTACCACTATTACTCGTTTGTTTGGATTTCATTTTTTAATAGCAGTACTATTTATATATGCATATATATATTTATTTTATTGATTTCTTTTTAGTTATAGGTGACAATAGAATCCATTTTGATATAATCCAACAAGCACTGACCATCAACATATTAAGTCTATATTAATTGTTACTAAATATAAATTACTTGAAGCTTTAATAGGAACAGAAGCAAAGAAAAGAATGATTTCTTAAGCATCTAAAATATGCCACATTTATTTGCTTATTTTTCTCTTCATTATAATCACAAATGATTGTGATTGTAATCCCACACCCTGCCTCCTAGTCATTCGAGGATGTCAAGAGTAAGTAATAGACAAATATAACACATTATTCTATTGTCCAGCATGTACTTCCCCTAACATTCCTATGTTTGCCCTAATATTGAGTTGCTGCTCTTTTTAATTTCAATATTTCTTATTTTAAGTATCAGCCATCTTGACTCTCTTATTCAATCTGGACACTTGACTTTCCCTTCATAAATGAATTCTTTGTATGCATCCACTTTTATCAGCTTTATATTCATAAAGCTGTTCTTTTCCCTTCTTTTCTATTTATTTCCTTCCATAAGGGCACACTGAAGAACTGTTTATTCCCACCACTTTCTGGCAATGTTAATTCTATACATATACCTCACCTGTTGCTCTCCTTGTTTTCTACTCTAACCTTGTAGCCTTATTTCTTTCTAGCATGTTTTTTCTTCCTGGAAGATGATATGTTTAAAAAATGGAAAGATTTTTAACCCATTACCTTTGAGTCAGGTGATGGAATTTAAGGACAATCATTCTTTATTCTGATTGCCTGCACAAGTGTGGTTTCAAGTACTTCCTTCTTTCGACTGGCAGGTTTACTGTTATCAGGTAAATTTCCACTCTTTTGGTTCCCAGTGTCATATTTTACTTCTGACAATAAAAACAAAATAAAGAGTATATAAAAATTCTGTAATTTAAAGTCATTAAGCAGCACAATTTCAGGCAGTCTTCACATAGCTTACCATCCTTCATGGATTGTCTGGAAGCTTCAATTAATTCTCCTCCTTTTTCTGGGATGTTCTAGGAAGAAAAAAAAAATTAAGGGATAATAAGAACCAAAGATGACAAAATAATTATTGTTCTTCACTACTGTAGGGTACAACAGAATAAGCATTCTGATGTATATTCAAACTACAATTCTCTCACTTAGTAAGCTATAATTTCTAATGGGAGAAGGATTAGGAGCCATGACAGAGAGATCCCCAAAATGTCACTCCCCTTGTCTAAAATTGATTTTTACACAAATGCTGAAATCCATTATACTATTTTCTTAAGCTGAATGATGTAGAAAAAAAATTGTAGCCATCTTTACTTAGACTACTTTTGAAAAAGACTAACAATATGAGAAATTATATGTGATATTTTAATGTGTTTTTATGACTTATATTGGCATGAATTACCTCTTGAGGGGAAAGCTCATAAGACATGAGCTTTTAGAGTTACCTATTAAAGAAGATTGATTGGATTCATAAACAGTATAAGTTTTGTCCATCTTATGTGTTAAATAGCTAAAGATAAGTAATTATACAAATTTTGCTGCTTCCAAAAAAAGATAAATGACAAAAACCATCTTGTGGGGGTTATATCAATGAATAATAACCACACAGAGCTGCTAAATAACCAAACCACAATGACAGAGATGAAACAATGAATAGACACTGAAGAGATGTTTTCCGCAGGGAAATATTAAGTATTAGAGTAAGTCATTGTTTTAGAAAGGGAAACATGTTCTTTTTATTCCATTACCTTCATATAATTAAATTAACAAAACAATAAGATATAAAACAATAAAATATTTCTTAATAAACCAGGTGCTGCTGCCACAAAATTAAAGTAATTTCAGGTTTGCTTGACATAGGTAACAAAAGACAGTGGAGTAAGTCATTTTTTTAAAAGACAAGCAAGAAGGAAGAAACTAGCAAATTTTCATCTGAAGTTCAAATCTAAACTCAAGTTTGGAGAAGGCTTGGAGGATATTCTTGTTCCTACTAACATATTTATGACATTACTCTAACTTGTTTATTCTTCCTTTATGGCACCAATTTGAGATACTCAAAACTTTTACATCCCATATATTAAAAGAGAAGGCAAACTTAAAGCATATATTTTTTTTAATTCAGTAGACCTAATTACTAGTTATATCATGCATATTATACTACTTAGGACATTTCAGCAAGTAGATATTTATTTTATCCACATTTACTCATGTTCAACACTGTATATAACACCAGCTTTTAGAAATGGTGCATTTCTCCAGGCCAAATGAGCTCAGTTGAGTTATAAATAATACCAAAGTAGCATTTTAAATAGAACACAGAATGATAACTCTATACTTTTATCTCCCAGTTAAAAATTACACCCTTGTTACTCACATAATATTTAGCTCTTCATAACTGAAATAAAATTAAAGTAATTTCAAAAACAAAAGATATCGCTTACATTTAACCTTATTTTTAGCTTCTCCAGGATATTTGCAAATATATTTCCTAACCTGGAACAGTTCATAAAAATAGTAGTGTTTTACAGTAAACATTAAAGTAAGTAAATACAGAAGCATCTAAAATTTGAAATTTCAAAATTTGACATAGAATTTATATATTTTAAGAAACTATAATGGAAAAACAACAATTTTGAAACTAAAGTATTACCATACAATTATTGAGTGTTTCTGCTTCCAGAACTGGTTATTACTTTGCACACACCATTTATTCTTTGATTAGATGAAGAGTAAATTTTTAGAAAATTTCATTACCTCACATTTCTTTAGAATTTTTATTGGTTCTTTTCAGTTATACATCAAAATATAAGTTATATACCAGAATATAATTATAAAAGCATAGAATATAATTTGTTCTAATTCAGGACCTAGTACTTCCTTCTGTTCTTCTAATCTTTCTGCTATTTACTTATAGTTTTTTTTTTTTTTAATTACTGTCACTTTTAGTGGAAAGACTCAAAGTATGGATATGCAAGCCATTTTAATACAAGTATTAAGATACAGATTCTAGATTTCTGGGTTGCCATAATTCCCAATATTACTTTAGTATAAATATGGAGCCATGGAAAGAAATAGAGAATATAGGTTCCTCAATTGCTATGATACCAAAATATCAAGGGTCCAAGTAAAAAAAGAAAAATTATGTGCAATATATATTATATATTCCAAACTAAAGGCACCAGGGAAATTCCACAATTCTATAAAAATTAATTTAGGCATGAGTATTGTAAGTCATGTAAGAATGATTTAAAAACCACAGTAATGAAAACTGATACAAAAAATCCTTGAATAAATATTATATTTCCTCTACAGTTAGAGAGCTGTTTCTAATGCATTTTTTCTTTCACTATGTATTTCACAGCCCATTGTTACTTCCAGCCCCCACGATCCACAAGTACTTGAGAGAACAGTGATATAAAAAGCATTTTTTTAAAAAATCAACATAATTCTTTAAAATTGATTCTTAGCAAAAATTCATATAAAATAGAAGAAAAAATATAGCTAAATTTTCAGCATTAGCATCTTAAAACACAAAATTCAGAGCAAGAACATGAGGTTTTTTACAAAAGATCACTTTACCTTAATATGAGCTTCATAGCTGCCCCCAAGCATTGCAAACAAGGAATCACCTGAGTGTGATTTTTTGATAGATCTTTAAAGCAAAAATGTATAACAAAAATGGTGAATAGTTTTCTTTTTAAAATAAACTCTGTTTAATTTAAGGTATAACTTATTAAATGGTGTTTCTTGATTGATATAATTAAAATATGACCTCCGATTAAAAAAATAGCTTGTGTTCACCTCTTTCTGACTCTACTGCTGTGAATCTATAAAATATTCAAATAGATATTAAGGCACTCTTAATTCCAATTCAGAGCAATAGCCAATACATGAGCAGAAACAGATAATAATTTGTTCTTGCAAATTGCCTGTCTTGAAGGCTGAATTTAAAACCCAATTAATGGCTGACATTTTTTTTTCACGTGAACTGAAACAAACCTCTGGTAACACAAGACAAGATACCAAGAGGCACAGTTCCTCTTGTGAATATCCAGGAGTCAAATACTAAGCAATGTTGTTCTTCAGCATGGAAATCACCAATAATAATACACTATTTATTCCCTCTACCCACAAATAATGCACAGAGTTCTCTGGAACTTTAAAAAATATTGAAAGTTAAAAAGTGAATATATATGTTATTCAGAATACCTTTGTCAGAAACATTGAAATAAATTATAAAATTGATTTTTCCTATATAGGTCTCACTTTATTCAGGTCCTCATAAACTAGCAAGCCTTTTAAAACCTTTACAAGCACTCAGACACCCAGGGGGAAAGACTGCCAGAAAAGCAGAGTCTTGATATTTGTACCTCTGTTTCATTAGCTGTTATGTAAATACCCTCCTTCCTCTGAGAATCCATTTCCCAGTCACTCATCTGCAAAACTCAGTGGCAGTCTCTAAAATTGAAATCTACATCCCTTGAATATTCAGATTCCTGACACAAGGTTAAACTAAATGGAGTCTCAATCATTGGCCTGTCTGAATACCTTTCCAACTACTCAACTGAAGCTTTGTAATAACTTTCCCTGCCAATCACTCCTTTGCCCAGCACTACATGTACATTTTAAGGACATGAGCAATTTGGAAAGAAAGTGAAGGTGAATGAAAACCTGTTTTGTGTCACAGATATCATGTATTCTAACAATTCCCACTGTCTGTTTCACTAGTCTCTAATCCATTCTTGCACTGCAGAGATGAACACAGGCAAAATACAAGCTATTAAGACTTCCTCTAAATTTTATATTAATATGCCTTTATAGAGAGCTTTTAATATTCTGTGTCCTTCATTCCTGTTTTGGCTCATCAAACTAATCATAAACCCTAAGATTTTGGTCTCTTTTTTAAAATGCTTATTCCTACCCAACACAGTGTTGTTACTCTGGGTAAATACTTTTATAGCCCTTTCCTTCACTAGTTAAATTTTGATCCTCTACCACTGTGTTCACTTAAAAATTCTAGTCTTGTCCTCTTTAGTTGGGTTCCTATAGTCAATCTTCAATCTATTATTTTAAAAAATAACCTTAAAAATGATAACCAGAAAATGTACTGAGCTCAGAATTAAGAAACTGGAGTTTAAATCTCATTGTTGTCATTGTTTATACCCAGAAAACTCCCTTTAATATATATAAGTTTCAGGTACATCCTCAAAACTATCATTTGGCTGGCATGTAGAACACATGCTGAAAGACTAGAAGGTCTCTAAAATTCCTTAAAATTCTGAAATTTCTAAACTTTTGATCTGTCAAAAGAAAAAAAATTCAATTGACAAAATAAAACAGAAACACAAAGAGAACAAAACAGAAAATACAAATAGAAATTAAATAAAAGGTTATAGTCATAAAAAAGGGAAAAAAGTATAAAAGTAAAAGTCTTCATAAAATTGTTAGGGGTAGTAATTGAAGAGAAACTAACTGGAAAATCAGGAAGCAGAGAAATTAGAATGTCCTCTAAGGATTAATATAAGTAATACAACATTGTCTAAATAATGTTATTCTTAACTTTCAGTAAAATAATTTCTCTACAGCACTTGCCCGATCTTCTTGTTTATTAGAAACCATGAGGCCAAAGCTCTGTGAGATTTTCCATAAAAGCTTTTGATATATTAAGACAAAATCCTGATTACTAGTGGAACTGTCAATATCAGGACAAAATCTTGGACTATAACCTGGCTTATCAGGTAAAATATAAATCAGAATTAACACACAACTGCCTTTAACTTTCTAAATTGATGATACACAATTTGAAAGTTAAAATGTGAATATATATGTTATTTAGAATACATTTGTCAGGCACATTGAAATAAATTATAAAATTGATTTTTCCTGTATAGGTCCCACTTGGTATCAACCGGTACAGTGGAACAACACAATGGAGCTGTCAGCCAGGTAAGACTACAGTCTAAACACAGGCCTGAAACTTATTAATTACACAAATATGGGACAAAAGTCAATCTCTATGAATGACAGCTCTTTATTAGTAATTAACAGATTATAATAGCACAGATACTTTCAAAGTTCTTATAAGACAACTTTAGGAAACAAGTGTTAACTGAATGTAGTGTCTGTCTCACAATAGAATACTCAACAAATCCTTCTACCTTCACTCTCCTCTTAGTTAATAGACATTTTTTTTTAATTTAAAATCTATAAATTCATACCTTCTTAATGAGTCATCTTTAGGACTTTCTTTCACTATTAAATAAAACAGTAAAATATATAATTAATCAAAAACAGAAATATAAAATATAACATTTTACGACTCTGATGTTTTGTTATAAAATGTTCCTCCAGACCCAGACTCGGAGAAATTTTTAGAATTAATATTAATTGTATTTATGACAGGTAAGTAATGAATGCATTACAACTCCTATGTTTCGCACTTTGTACTTATCAAATGCAAGGAAGAAACAACAGGAATTATAAAAGTTTGATACTTAAAAGTAAATCATTGGTCCCATAATCATAATCCTTACTAAAAGTTGCAAAAATGAAAGAAAACCTTATCATTGTCAAATAAAGTAGTATAAATATATAAGTGTCAAACAAGAGGAGACATGATGGTGAATTAGCAGGAAGTGGATTTTCTCACAGCTCCACCATATGGGACTCAGAGAGTGAGAAAACTGCTTCTCTGTGAGGTGGGAGATAAAGCATGCCACTGATACTCAATATTGGACAGAGACCTTGAAAACTGGAGAATTTGGGGTATATCAGACAAAGATGAGAAACAGAGCTGGAGCTTAGGATCTGATGTGATTGGGGGAAATCAGTACATTAGGACAAAAAAAGACTGAAAAGTGATGCAGACAAGGGGCTAGGGTTGTGGCTCAGTGGTAGAGTGTTTGCCTAGCATGCATGAGGCACTGGTTTCAATCCATGTAAAATAAAATAAAGATACTGTGTCTACCTAAAACTAATTATATATATGAAAAGTGCAGCAGACAGTCTTGGAATGCAGAATGTGGGACCACAGGGTCAAGCTATTCTACTCATTAAACTGTGGCATGAAAGTCACCACCAGTCTGCCTGGAATGTACAGAGAGTTGAAGCTGGAGATATATTTAAACATCTGCACTGCAATGGCACCAACTCAGACTGGGAATTTAGATCCATGTGTTGGGGCTCAGTCCAATATATAAATCTGGCAGACACCATCCACAAAACATAAACTGAGCCTAGCAAACAGGAGAATTTCTGGCATGGACAGTATTTCTCTGGGGGTAATACTAGTCAGATAGGCCAAAGAGAGCCTGTCCTCCTCTCCTCCCTTGACATAGCTGTGCCCAAGACCAGTGGCAGTTGCTCTAAAATCTCAATGAGCAGGAGTGATGGACCTTGGTGCTTGAGGGCAGACCTAAGGAGGTAAGAAAGAACAGTACCCTGAAAAAACAGAACTGGTAAAGGACTGGCTTCCCTATCCCATGAATGTAGCCCTGGGGATAAGAGTAGAGTAAATTCCTAGGTGTGCACTGATTTATTTATGCCCAGTAACTCCCCATGAAATGAAACACCTGGGGCAAAGACAGGACCTCACTGCCTCCCCTGAGAACGTATTTTAGAACCTAGCATGACCTATATCCTGGGGGTGGAGCTGACAGCACCTTTCACAGCTCCCCATACCATCCCATGGACAATGGAAACTGAGAGATGGAAAGACATTTTGGGAGAGACAGCAAGCACATACTCTCAGTAACAATCCTGTTTTTTTTTTTTTCTATGTGTACTGATGGATACATGAAGGACATTCATACTCTTGTACATATTTGTTTATGCTTTCTCATTTGAACTATTCTGAAACATAGTTATTTTTCCTTACTCTGTTGTTTTTGTTTCTATTTCTTTTCTCTTACAAACAGTCAAATTCCATTATTCTCACTTTACTCTTTATTTCTTTTACTTGTTTTTGCTTCTTCCTCATAAACAATACATCGTATATCACTTTGCTTCTGCCCTACTCACATCTTGAAACTGCTCATCCTTTTCTATCACCATTGCTTTTTTCTTCATAATGTACTCTATTTTTAATTTCTCCCAGAACTCTTGGTTTATAAAACTCCACACACCACCATTAATGCTAAAGGAACAATTAATACAATTGAAGCTATAGAAAACATCTATTATTTTATTTTTTATTTTATTTTTTTTAATTTTTTATTGTTGGCTGTTCAAAACATTACATAGTTCTTGATATATCATATTTCACAATTTGATTCAAGTGGGTTATGAGCTCCCATTTTTACCCCATATACAGATTGCAGAATCACATCAGTTGCACATCCATTAATTTACATATTGCCATACTAGTGTCTGTTGTATTCTGCTGCCTTTCCTATCCTCTACTATCCCCCCTCCCCTCCCCTCCCCTCCCCACTTCTCACTCTGCCACCTCTACTGACATTCGTTTGTCCCCCTTGTATTATTTTTCCCCTTCCCCTCACTTCCTCTTGTATGTACTTTTGTATAACTCTGAGGGTCTCCTTCCATTTCCATGCATTTTCCCTTCTATCTCCCTTTCCCTCCCACCTCTCATCCCTGTTTAATGTTAATCTTCTTCTCATGCTCTTCGACCCTACTCTGTTCTTAGTTACTCTCCTTATATCAAATAAGACATTTGGCATTTGTTTTTTAGGGATTGGCTAGCTTCACTTAGCATAATCTGCTCTAATGCCATCCATTTCCCTGTAAATTCTATGATTTTGTCATTTTTTAATGCAGAGTAATACTCCATTGTGTATAAATGCCACATTTATTTATCCATTCATCCATTGAAGGGCATCTAGGTTGGTTCCACAGTCTAGCTATTGTGAATTGTGCTGCTATGAACATCGATGTAGCAGTGTCCCTGTAGCATGCTCTTTTTAGGTCTTTAGGGAATAGACCGAGAAGGGGAATAGCTGGGTCAAATGGTGGCTCCATTCCCAGCTTTCCAAGAAATCTCCATACTGCTTTCCAAATTGGCTGCACCAATTTGCAGTCCCACCAGCAATGTACAAGTGTACTCTTTTCCCCACATCCTCTCCAGCACTTGTTGTTGTTTTACTTCATAATGGCTGCCAATCTAACTGGAGTGAGATGGTATCTTAGGGTGGTTTTGATTTGCATTTCTCTGACTGCTAGAGATGGTGAGCATTTTTTCATGTACTTGTTGATTGATTGTATGTCCTCCTCTGAGAAGTGTCTGTTCAGGTCCTTGGCCCATTTGTTGATTGGGTTGTTTGTTCTCTTATTGTCTAATTTTTTGAGTTCTTTGTATACTCTGGATATTAGGGCTCTATCTGAAGTGTGAGGAGTAAAGATTTGTTCCCAGGATGTAGGCTCTCTATTTACCTCTCTTATTGTATCTTTTGCTGAGAAAAAACTTTTTAGTTTGAGTAAGTCCCATTTGTTGATTCTAGTTATTAACTTTTGTGCTATGGGTGTCCTATTGAGGAATTTGGAGCCCGACCCCACAGTATGTAGATCGTAGCCAACTTTTTCTTCTATCAGACGGCATATCTCTGATTTGATATCAAGCTCCTTGATCCATTTTGAATTCACTTTTGTGCATGGCGAGAGAAAGGGATTCAGTTTCATTTTGTTGCATATGGATTTCCAGTTTTCCCAGCACCATTTGTTGAAGATGCTATCCTTCCTCCATTGCATGCTTTTAGCCCCTTTATCAAATATAAGATAGTTGTAGTTTTGTGGATTGGTTTCTGTGTCCTCTATTCTGTACCATTGGTCCACCCGCCTGTTTTGGTACCAGTACCATGCTGTTTTTGTTACTATTGCTCTGTAGTATAGTTTGAAGTCTGGTATCGCTATACCGCCTGATTCACACTTCCTGCTTAGCATTGTTTTTGCTATTCTGGGTCTTTTATTTTTCCATATGAATTTCATGATTGCTTTCTCTATTTCTACAAGAAATGCCATTGGGATTTTGATTGGCATTGCATTAAACCTATAGAGAACTTTGGTAATATCGCCATTTTGATGATGTTAGTTCTGCCTATCCATGAACAGGGTATATTTTTCCATCTTCTAAGATCTTCTTCTATTTCTCTCTTTAGGGTTCTGTAGTTTTCATTGTATAAGTCTTTCACCTCTTTTGTTAGGTTGATTCCCAAGTATTTTATTTTTTTTGAAGATATTGTGAATGGAGTGGTTGTCCTCATTTCCATTTCAGAGGATTTGTCGCTGATATACAGGAATGCCTTTGATTTATGCGTGTTGATTTTATATCCTGCCACTTTGCTGAATTTATTTATTAGCTCTAATAGTTTCTTTGTAGACCCTTTTGGGTCTGCTAGGTATAGAATCATGTCATTTGCAAATAGTGATAATTTAAGTTCTTCTTTTCCTATTTTGATGCCTTTAATTTCTTTCGTCTGTCTAATTGCTCTGGCCAGTGTTTCGAGAACTATGTTGAACAGAAGTGGTGAGAGAGGGCATCCCTGTCTTGTTCCAGATTTTAGAGGGAATGCATTCAATTTTTCTCCATTCAGAATGATGCTAGCCTGAGGCTTAGCATAGATTGCTTTTACAATATTGAGGTATGTTCCTGTTATCCCTAGTTTTTCTAGAGTTTTGAACATAAAGGGATGCTGTACTTTGTCGAATGCTTTTTCCGCATCTATCGAGATGATCATATGGTTCTTATTTTTTAGTCTATTGATGTGGTGAATAACATTTATTGATTTCCGTATATTGAACCAGCCTTGCATCCCAGGGATGAATCCTACTTGATCATGGTGCACCATTTTTTTGATATGTTTTTGTATCCGATTCGCCAGAATTTTATTGAGGATTTTTGCATCTAGGTTCATTAGAGATATTGGTCTGTAGTTTTCTTTCTTTGAAGTGTCTTTGTCTGGTTTAGGTATCAGGGTGATGTTGGCCTCGTAGAATGAATTTGGAAGTTCTCCCTCTTTTTCTATTTCCCGAAGTAGCTTGAAAAGTATTGGTATTAGTTCCTCTTTAAAGGTTTTGTAAAACTCTGCTGTATACCCATCCGGTCCTGGGCTTTTCTTAGTTGGTAGTCTTTTGATGGTTTCTTCTATTTCCTCAATTGATATTGGTCTCTTCAGGTTGTCTATATCCTCCTGACTCAATCTGGGCAGATCATATGACTTAAGAAATTTTTCTATGCCTTCACTATCTTCTAATTTATTGGAGTATAAGGATTCAAAATAATTTTTGATTATCTTCTGTATTTCTGAAGTGTCTGTTGTGATATTGCCTCTTTCATCCCGTATGTTAGTGATTTGAGTTCTCTCTCTTCTTCTCTTCGCTAGCATGGCTAAGGGTCTGTCGATTTTGTTTATTTTTTCAAAGAACCAACTTTTAGTTTTGTCAATTTTTTCAATTGTTTCTTTTGTTTCGATTTCATTAATTTCAGCTCTGATTTTAATTATTTCTTGCCTTCTACTTCTTTTGCTGTTGTTTTGCTCTTCTTTTTCTAGGATTTTGAGATGAAGTATGAGATCATTTATTTGTTGGTTTTTTCTTTTTTTAAGGAATGAACTCCAAGCAATGAATTTTCCTCTTAGAACTGCTTTCAATGTGTCCCATAGATTCCGATATGTTGTGTCTGTGTTTTCATTAATCTCTAAGAAGTTTTTAATTTCCTCCTTGATGTCTTCTATAACCCATTGATCATTCAGTAACCTATTGTTCATTCTCCAAGTGATGTATTCTTTTTCCTTCCTTCTTTTATCTTTGATTTTCAGTTCCATTCCATTATGATGAGATAGGATGCATGGTATTATCTCTACTCCTTTGTATTGTCTAAGAGTTGCCCTGTGACATAATATATGATCTATTTTTGAGAAGGATCCATGTGCTGCTGAGAAAAAAGTGTAACTGTTTGATGTTGGGTGGTATATTCTATATATGTCAATTAAGTCTAGGTTATTAATTGTGTTATTGAGTTCTATAGTTTCCTTATTCAACTTTTGTTTGGAAGATCTGTCCAGTGGCGAGAGAGGTGTGTTGAAGTATCCCATGATTATTGTATGGTGGTCTATTAGACTCTTGAACTTGAGAAGAGTTTGTTTGACTAACATAGCTGCACCATTGTTTGGGGCATAAATATTTATGATTGTAATGTCTTGTTGGTGTATGGTTCCCTTAAGCAGTATGTAGTGTCCCTCTTTATCCCTTTGGATTAACTTTGTCTTGAAATCTATTTTATTTGATATGAGTATGGACACTCCAGCTTGTTTCCGAAGTCCATATGAGTGATATGATTTTTCCCAACCTTTCACCTTCAGCCTATGTATGTCTTTTCCTATCAAATGCGTCTCCTGTAGGCAGCATATTGTTGGGTCTTGTTTTGTGATCCATTCTACTAGCCTGTGTGTCTAAATTGGTGAGTTTAAGCCATTGACATTTAGGGTTATTATTGAGATATGGGTTGTTCTTCCAGCCATATTTGTTTACTTCTGTTACTAAACATGGTTTGTTTTCCTCTTTGATTATTTTCCCCCCCTTTACTGTCCTACCTCCCACTATTGGTTTTCATTGTTATTTTCCATTTCCTCTTCCTGTAATGTTTTGCCAAGGATGTTTAGAAGAGATGGTTTTCTAGCTGCAAATTCTTTTAACTTTTGTTTATCGTGGAAGGTTTTAATTTCATCTTCCATCTTGAAGCTTAATTTCGCTGGAAACACAATTCTTGGTTGGAACCCATTTTCTTTCAGTGTTTGAAATATGTTATTCCAGGATCTTCTAGCTTTCAGAGTCTGTGTTGAAAGATCAGCTGTTATCCTGATTGGCTTACCCCTAAATGTGATCTGCTTCCTTTCTCTTGTAGCTTTTAAAATTCTCTCCTTATTCTGTATGTTGGGCATCTTCATTATAATGTTTCTAGGTGTGGGTCTCTTATGATTTTGCACATGCGGCGTCCTGTAGGCTTCTAGGATTTGTGATTCTGTCTCATTCTTCAAGTCTGGGAAGTTTTCTCGTATTATTTAATTGAATAGATTGCTCATTCCTTTGGTTTGAAACTCTGTCCCTTCCTGTATCCCAATGTCTCTTAAATTTGGTCTCTTGATGTTATCCCATATTTCTTGGATGTTCTGCTCATGGTTTCTTAACAGTCTTGCTGAGCTGTCTATGTTCTTTTCAAGTTGAAATACTTTATCTTCATTGTCTGATGTTCTATCTTCTAAGTGTTCTACTCTGCTGGTAGTATTCTCCATTGAGTTTTTAAGTTGGTTTATTGATTCCTGCATTTCTAGGATTTTTGTTTGTTTGTTTTTTATAACCTCTATTTCCCTGTATAGTTGATCTTTTGCTTCTTGGATTTGTTTATGTAATTCATTGTTGAAGTGATCTTTCATTGTCTGATTTTGCTGTCTGATGTCTTCCTTGAGACTCCAGATCATCTGAAGCATATATATCCTGAATTCTTTATGTGACATTCCATCAGCTGCAGCTATTACCTCTTCTAATGTTGAGTTGACCTGCATTGCTTGTGGTCCTTTCTTTCCTTGTCTCTTCATACTGTTCGCATTCCTTTCTACTTGGTGAAACTGTTGTGCTATTGAATTTTCCCCCTATATATTTATATTGGTCTTGTATAGTTGCAAAGTCTCCCTCGCAGATGCGGGTGGCCGCTCTGCCCCTCCTCCAATTGGGGCAATGTGCCTACAATGCCAGCAGACCACTGGGCCTGCTCTGCCGGTCGGTAGCAGGTCCGCCGACCTTGCAGGCGCAGGCGGCGGCTCTGTCCCTCTGCGGGCCGCTAGGCTTTTTCTGTCGGTGGTCGCAGTTCTGCCTACTTTGCAGGCGCAGGCAGCAGCTCTGTCCCTCTGCAGGCCTCTGGGGCTGTACTGCCAGTGGGTCGCAGGTCTGCCTACCTTGCAGGCACGGGGGGGGGGCGGCTCTACCCTTCCTCAGGCCACTGGGCCTGTTCTGTCTCTCGGTTGCAGGTCTGGCCTGTTCTGATGGTGGTCACAGTTCCGTCTACCTTGCAGGCGCGGGGGGTGTGGGGCGGCTCTGCCCCTCAGCAGGCCGCTGGGCCTGCTCTGTGCATGGTCACAGTTCCCTCTACTTTGCCGGCGCAAGGGGAGGGGGCGGCTCAACCTCTCAGCAGGCCGCTGCTCCTCTTCTGCCGGTGGGTCGCAGGCCCGCCTACCTTGCAGGAGTGATTGGAAGCTCTGTCCCGCCGCGTGCCACTGGGCCTTTTCTGTCGGTGGTCACCTTTCCACCTACCTGGCTGCCGCGGGGGATGGGGGGCGGCTCTGCCCCTCAGCAGGCCGCTGGGCCTGCTCTGTGCATGGTCACAGTTCCCTCTACCTTGCCGGTGCAGGGGGAGGGGGCGGCTCTGCCTCTCAGCAGGCCGCTGCTCCTCTTCTGCCGGTGGGTCGCAGGCCCGCCTACCTTGCAGGAGTGATTGGAAGCTCTGTCCCGCCCTGGGCCACTGGGCCTTTTCTGTCGGTTGTCCACATCTATTCTTTTATTTTATGAAATATATAACTCATGATTACTTACTGTCATTACTGATATAAATTGATACATTTCTGTTTATTGTGCCAACTAACTTTGTGTGAAAATAAAAATTAATTATGCAATTTAGTTCTATATTTTTTATGCACAGTTGGTTGAAATTATTTGGCTCCCCCCTAATCTGTGAGCCACAAGGTATCTATAGGATCACTCGAAATGCACAGAATAGAAGTTGTGTTGCTAGAGATCCATTTTGATACATGAATAGACACACAAACAATATGAACAAGCAAGGGAACAAAGCATCCCAAACAAACCAGAATGACTCAAAAGCAGATTCCACAAAAACCACAGTGAAGAAAATATCAGAGAAGGAATTTTGAAAGTTTATATTTCAACTGATCTATGAGATATAAGATAATGTAAAAAGTAAAATCACAGAGAAGACACAAGAAGTAAAATATCAATAAGGAAATAGAAGTTCTAAAGAAAAATCAATCAGAAAATTTCAAAATTCCAAAATCAATAAACCAAATTAAAAATGCAATGCAAATCATCACCAATACACTAGATGACTTAAAGGACAAATATTCAGGTAATAAAGAAGTAGTGCATAATCTTGAAAATAAAGTTCATCATGGAGAAAGGCTGTTACCAGACCATGAACAGAATTTATATATATATATATATATATATATATATATATATATATATATATATATAATAAGAAAAGGCCGAATTTAAGATTCACTGTGATAGATGAAGGTATTGAATTTCAAAACAAAAAATGAACAATCTTTTCAATGAAATAACTGAAAATTTCCAAAATCTTAAGAATGACATGAAAAATCAAACACAGGAGGTATATACAACTCCAAATATATAGAATTACAACACTCCTAGCCACAATAGTATGAAAATGCCTAACATACAGAATAAGTATAGAATTTTACTTATAATCGAATTTTAAAACCTGATAGTGAAAAATGATTGGTCATATTCAGAGGCAAACTGATTCAGATCTCAGCTGATTTTTCAAAGACCCTAAAAGCTAGGAGATCTTGAAATAATATATACTAAGCTCTGAGAGAAAACAGATTCTGCATAGAATACTAAATTATATCAGATTTTAATATGAGATAATAACATCCATAATAAACCAAAGTTAAAAAAATCACAACCAGAAAGCTGGCATTATAAAACACACTCAATAAATATTTTATTAAGAAAACATAAAATATGCAAATAAATCATACAGAAACTAAAACTAAAACAATAGTTAAACAAAGTAGAATCTACTTCAACCTGATAACTAGAAATGAACCAAAATAACAGGAAACATAAATCATCTCTCAATAATAACACTAAATGTTACTGGACTCAACTCATCAACAGACATACACTGGCAGATTGAATTGGAAAAAAAAAGTACCCAACAATAGCCTGTCTCCGAGAGACTCACCTCTTAGCAAATATATACACAGACTAACTGTGAAAGGATGGGAAACACATATCATTCACATGGATCTTATGAACAAGGTGTATCTATTTTCATATCTGATATAATGGACTCTGAGCAAAAGTTCATCAGAACACATAAAAAAATTCCATTTTCATACTGCTTAGTAGAGTAATACAACAGAAAGAAATAATAGTGGTAAATATCTATGCTCCAAACTATGAAGCATCTAAGTAATCAAAGAGCTCCTTCTCAATATAGAGAATCAAACAGATCACAGCACAGTAATATTGGGAACTTTAAGATGTGTCTCTCATCACTAGAAAGATCATACCAACAAAAGTTAAATATAGAACTAAAATTACAATAAATAATTTAGACTTAACAGAAATGCACAGAATATTTTACTCATCAATGACTGAATACATTTTCTTCTTAGATGCACAGGGAACATTTTCCAAAATAGACCATATTTTAGTACATAAAGCAACATTTCACAAATACCAAAAATAGAGCTAATACCTTGAACTCTGTCAGACCATAATGGAATAAAACTAGAAATCAACAAGATGAAAATTAAAAAAAAAAAAAAAACTAACACTAGGAGACTAAATTCACTATTGAATAATGAACAGATAGATGAACAAATCAGAGTTTAAATTTAAAAAATTAAATGTAAATGAGAATAGTGATACAATATATAAAAACCTTTGGGACACTATGAAGGCAGTTCTAACAGAAATGTTTATAGCATTGAGCCCATACATTAAAAGAATAGAAAGTTACTGAGTGAAATAATCTAACATTATATCTTAAGGACCTAGAGAAAAACACTAAAATAAGCAAAATAAAGGAAAAAATAAAAATCAAAGATGAAATTGATAAAATCAAGATGTAAAAACTGAAAAAGAAATGAATCAAAAATTTTTTCAATGAACAAAATTGATAAAAATTAACCAAGCTATCAGAGAAAAATGAAAAGTACCAAAACCTATGGAGAAAATGGAAATATCAGCACAGATACTACTGAAAAAGAGCATAAATAGAAGATATTTTTCAAATCTATACTCCAATAAGCTAGAAAATCTAAAAGACAACAGTAAATTCCAGGAGACATGAGCTACCCAAATTTAACCAGAAGTATATAGAAAAATGAGAATAAAAAAGTCATCAAGACTCTACCAACAAAGAAAAGCCTAGCACCAGATGGATGCTCAGCCAATTTCTACCAAACCTTTAAAGAAGAACCAATACCAATGCTCCTCAAATTATTTCATGAAATTGAAAAAGAGGGAATTTTCAAATTCATTAAATGAAGCCTATCTCACACTGATACTAAGTCCAGACAAAGATACATCAAGAAAAGAAAAATTCAGACTAATATCCTTGATGAACATAGATGCAAAAATCCTCAATAAAATACTGCTAAATCTCATACAAAAATAGATTTTAAAAAATAGTGCACATGACCAACTGGGTTTCATCCCAGGAATGCAACACTGATTCAACAAATGGAAATCAATAAATGTAATTCATCACACAAATAGATACAGAGATGAGAACACTTGATTATCAAAATAGATGCAGCATCTATTTTTTACATAATTCCCCATCCATTCATGCTTTAAACACTAGAAAAAAATAGGAATGAAGGAATCATACCTCAACATTGTAAAAGCTATACATGACACACCCAAGGACAACATAATTATGAAGGGAAAACAACTACAGAATTTCTTCTAAAAACTGCAATGAGACAGGGATGCCCACTTTCACTACTTCTATTAGTACTCAATGCAACTCTTAGCAAATACAAAATGTAGAGATAATACTCTGCAATCTATTGGATCATAAATGAATAAAACACCAGAAGACCAAATTCACGACTGAATGATAAATAGAGAGCTGAACAAATCAGGTCCTTTAATCTCTTGCCAGAGCAATTTGGCAAAGGAATGTAATTAAAGGGATATGAATAGGAAAGGAAGGGCTAAAACGAGCACTGTTTGAAGAAAACGTGATTCTATATTAAGATGATCCCCTCAAAAAAATACTCACTAGAAAGCTTCAAGAACACAAATGAATTCATCAAATTTCAGGATACAACAGTAACATACATAAATCAACTTTGTGTCTATACTCCAATAAAATATGAGCTAAACGAGAAATTAGGAAAATTATCCTATTCAAAATAGCATTAAAAAACACTTGGGAAAAAATCTAACAAAAAAGGTAAAAGACCTCTACAATGAAAATTACAGAACACTCGAGAAATAAATTGAGGAAGGTCCTAGGAATGGAAAGACTTCCGATGTTCTTGGATAGGCAGAATTAATATTGTCAAAATTACCATACTACCAAAAGTGCTATAAAATTTCAATGCAACTCCCTTCTGGAGCCCAAAGATGTTCTTCACAGAAACAGAAAAAGCAATAATGAAATTTACTTAGATAAACAAGAGACCCAGAATACCCAAAACAATACCTAGCAAGAAAAATGAAGCAGGAGGTATCACAATATCAGACTTCAAATTACACTATAGAGCTATAAAGACAAAACCAGTATGGTATTGGCAACAAAACAGGTAAGACCATCAATGAAACAGAAGACAGAGACAAACCCACATAAATACAATTACCTCATACTAGACAAAGACATAAATATCATATACTGGTGCAAAGATAGCCTCTTCTACAAATGGTGCTGAGAAAATTTGAAATCCATATGTAGTAGAATTCAATTGAACCCTAATCTTCCCACCATGCACAAAAACTCAACTCAAAGTGGATCAATTACTTAGGCATTAGACCAGAATCCCTGCACCGGATAGAAGAATACGTAGGCCCCAAACTCCAACATATCAGCTCAGGAACTGACTTATTAATAAAATCTCTAAAGCACAAGAAATTGTTGGTGGGCCTGACCTTGGATCTACATGGAGGAATGCTCATCTTTCTCATTGTGCAGCAGGGATGTCCTAACATACAACACTATGTTTTGGAACAGAGTGTTGTCAGAACACTGGCAAGCACCATTTACCTGCTCCTTTGACAAGAAATTACTCCCAGTTGGTACAAAGCAGTTGCTAGACTCTTGGTGGCAGGACTCCCATAATATTGTATGTTGTGTATCCCCTCTGGCCAATCATGACTGTTATATGTAAATTGGAACATAGCCACTATGAAAGCTAGTTTTGTTTCATAATATAGCAGAAACAATTATCTGAAACTGTCTTTGGAGGGGTTTCTGAATGCCCTCAAGCTCCCAAGAGTAGATGCTGAAATGGCAGGCCCCTCAACACAAAGTAAAATCAATTTTCAATAAATGGTGCTCCATCAAACTAAGAAGCTTCTTCACGGCAAAGACAAAAACCTAGAACATGAAAAGTGAGCCAACACAATAGGAAAAAATACCTTTGCCACCTGCACCTCAGAAAACGCATTAACTTCCAGGATAGATAAAGTAATAATAATAATAATAATAATAATAATAATAATAATAACAAAAAAACCCAGCTTAAAACTAATAATAACACCATCACCCACCTCCACCCATTTAATAAATGAGCAAAGATATTCAACAGGCACTTCACAGAAGAAATACAGATGGTCAACAAATGTATGAAAAAAAACATCTACAGAAATTAGAGAAAAGCAGTAAACAGATCAGGGACAGAAAACTTACAAAGACATTCCAGTGTAGGAGACAGCAAATATGCTCATCTCTTACTTCCAGCTACTTTTTCTATCTTATGTGTGGTACAAACAAAACTTTACTTCCCCTAGGGACAAAAGTGTTGAAAGATGACAACCTTCAGAGTTTATACACTCTTATCCATACCACATGGTAATAGGGAAATACAGAAAGAAGCACTAGGGAGGTAGCAACAAGTTGTTATGTAGTAATAGCTGATATGATAAAATATTTAAATAGGCTATGAACTCACTCATGCTTTCAGAATGAGCCGAACATTTTCTCTCCATATAGAAGAGGAGAGCAGGATGGTCCATTTAGTACTGTGTTATACAATATGATGTAAATATTCTCAATCTTCCTCATAAGTGGAAGATGTTTATAGACTCCACACATCTTCAGCATGCAATCTATATGCCCTCATGTCCTATACCGATGTAAAAATGTACTAAAAGTGGAAGACAACAGATTTAAATATAGCCCACTCACAGAGGATGTGCCTCAATTTCATGATATTATGGGTTCAATCACTGGCACCACAAAAGCACTGAGATCTATTTTTTTTCCAAATATATTTTTTCCCTTTCCTATTTAATTGTTACCTGAATGATTCATGGACATTTATACATATTCATAATTCTTTTTCTCATTTGTAGTTTTTTTTTTTTTTTTTGTACTGGGGATTGAACTTGGGGATATTCAACAACTGAGCCACATCCCATCCCTGCTTTGTATTTTATTGAGAGAAAAGGTCTCACTGTGTTGATTAATACCTAGCCATTGCTGAGGCTGGCTTTGAACTCACAATTCTCCTATCTCAGCCTCCCAAGCTGCTGGGATTATAGGTTTGTACCACTGAACCCAGAGATTTCTAGCATTATTGAAGCAACTTATTTTTCATACATCAATATTTTGACCTACCAATAAAGAAAAGTCCACAACTAGATAAATTCTCTGGCAATTCCTACCAAACCCTTAAAGAAGTACTAACACCAATACTCCTCAAATTATTCCATGAAATAGAAAAGGATGAAACACTTCCAAACTCATTCTATGTAGGAAGAATAATCCTGGTACCAAAACCAGACAGAGATACCTCAAAGAAATAAAACTTTGGACAAATATCCCCTATGAACATACATGCATCAACTCTTAATGAAATATTGAAAAAAACTACATACAAAACATATGAAAAACATAGTGCACCATGATCAAGTGGGGTTCATCCCAGGGACACAAGGTTGGTTCAACCTATGGAAATCAAAACAGGATTCATTAATAGACTTAAAAAAAACATAACATAATTATCTCAATAGTTAAAGAAAGAGCACTTGGCAGAATAGAGCATGCATTCATGTTTAAAATGGTAGAAAAAATAGGGATAATATGAATGTAACTGAACATTTTAAAAGCTCTATACCAAAAAACCCAAGACTAACATGATTCCAAATGGAAAAAAAAATGAAACATTCTTTCTAAAAACTAGAAAAAGACAAGGTTGCCCTCTTTCACCACTTCTATTCAACATATGAATTTTGAAATTCTAACCAGAGCAGTTTGGAAAAAGAGATTAAAGGGATATGAATATGAAAAGAAGAGCTCAAAATATCCCTATTTTCTGAAAACAATATTTTATATGTAGAAGACACAAAACTACACCACAAAATTTTTAAAACTTATAACAACACTCAGCATAGTAGCAGGATATAGAATTAACACTCATAAATCAATTATGATCCTGTACACAAATTATGCATCAGCTGATGAATCACAATGGATTCAAAACAATTTAAAAAATCAAATGATCAGGAAACAATCTAAGAAGTGAAAGACCTCTATTATGAAAATTGCCAAACACTAAAGAAAGAAATTGAAGAAGACCGTAGAAGATGGAATATTTCAAATATTCATGGATTGGCAGAATTAATGTTACCAAAATTGACATACTACCAAAATGCTATAGTTTTAATGCAACTCCTATTAAAATGTCAATGATATTTCACAAAGAAATAGAAAAAGCAGTCATAAAATTCACTTGGAAAAACAAGAAGCCCAGAATATTCAAAACAATCCTTAGTGAAAAAAAGTGAAGGAGACAGCAGACATCACAAGATCCGCTCTCAAATTATACTATAGTGCTACAAAAATGGCATGAGATTGGCACTAAAACAGGCAAAATGTCCAATGGAACAGAAAAGACATCACAAAGACAAAAATCACATACATACTGTCTTGTTAATCTAGACAAAGGCACCAACAACATACATTGAAAGAAAAGACAGCCTCTTAAACAAATGGTACTAAGAAAACTGGAAATATGCATGTGGCAGAATCAAATTGAACCACTATCCCTATCCCTGCACAAAACTCAACTCAAAGTACATCAAGGAACTAGGCATTAAACCAGACATCCTGTACCCACTAGAAGAAAATATAGGCCCGACTTTCCATCATTTTGGCTTAGGAACTGACTTCCTCAACAAGACTTCTAAATTGCAACAAATAAAATCAAGAATCAATAAATGGGAAGGTAACAAAGTAAAAAGCTTTCTCACAGGAAAGAAAATTATCAAGAACATGAACAGAGAACCTACAAAATGGGAGAAAATCTTTACCACCTGCACCTCAGAACATTAGTCTTCTGGATATATAAATAATTCAAAACAAACCAGCACAGGAGGCTGAAAGAGGAGGATCCAGAGTTCAAATCCAGTTTCAGCAATGGTGAGGCACTGAGCAACTCTATGTCTAAATAAATGCAAAACAGAGCTGTGTATGGGGCTCAGTGTTAGAGAACTAGCCTTGCAGGTGTAAGACCCTGGGTTTGATCTTCAGCACTACATAAAAATAAATAAATAAATAATAATCAAGTAAATTGTGTCCATCTACAACAAAAATTAAAAAAAAAAAAATAAAATAAAACATAGGGCTGGGGATGTGGCTCAGTGGTTGAATGCCCCTGAGTTGAATCTCCACTACTTGCCCCCATGGAAAAAACAATCAAAAAACTTAACACACACACACACAACCCAATATAGTTAATATTCTCTTCTAGTGGTCATAGGATGTTAATAAATGTGCAAAGGATCTGAAACTGGTTGTTCACAGAACAAGAAATGCAATTGGTGAGCAAATATATTTTTAAAATGCTCAATATCCAACCAGCAGTGTATGAGGGTACACTTTTCCTGCATCCTCACCAGCATTTGTTGTTGTTTGTCTTCATCATGGCTGCCATTCTTACTGAAGTGAGATAGTATCATAGGGTAGTTTTAATTTGCCTTTCTCTGATTGCTAGAGATGGTGAGCATTTTTTTTCATATATTTGTTGATTGATTGTATATCCTCTTCTGAGAAGTGTCTGTTCAGGTCCTTGGCACATTTGTTGATTGGATTATTTGTGTGTGTGTCTGTGTGTATGTGTGTGTGTGTTTAGCCTTTTGAGTTCTTTGTATACCCTAGAGATTAGAGCTCTATCTGATGTGTGAGGGGTAAAAATTTGTTCCCAGGATGTAGGCTCCCTATTCACCTCACATATTATTTCTATTGCTGAGAAAAAAACTTTTTAGTTTGAGTTCATCCCATTTGCTAATTCTTGGTTTTAACTCTTGTGCTATAGGAATCTTATTAAGGAAGTTGGGGCCTAGCTCCACATGAGGAAGATTAGGGCCTACTTTTTCTTCCATTAGATGCAGAGTCTCTGGTTTAATACCTAGACCCTTGATCCATTTTGAGTTAACTTTTGTGCATGGTGAGAGATAGGGATTCAATTTCATTTTTTTTGCATATGGATTTCCAGTTTTCCCAACACCATTTGTTGAGGATGCTATATTTTCTCCAGTGCATGGTTTTAGTACCTTTGTCTAATATAAGGCAGTTGTAGTTTTGTTGGTTAGTCTCTGTGTCCTCTATCCTGTACCATTGGTCCACCAGTCTGTTTTGGTGCCAGTACCATGCTGTTTTTGTTACTATTGATCTGTAGTATAGTTTAAGATCTGGTATAGTGATACCATCTGTTTCACTCTTCCTGCTTAGAATTTCTTTTGCTATTCTGGGTCTCTTATATTTCTAGATGAATTTCATAATTGCTTTTTCTATTTCTGTGAGGAATGTCATTGGGATTTTGATCAGAATTGCACTGCTGGTGAGATTGTAAATTGGTGCAGCCAATTTGGAAAGCAGTATGGAGATTCCTTGGAAAACTGGGAATGTAACCACCATTTGACCCAGCTATTCCTCTTCTAGGACTATACCCAAAAGACCTAAAAACAGCATACTACAGGGACTCAGCCACATCAATGTTTATAGTAGCACAATTCACAATAACTAGACTGTAGAGCCAATCTAGATGCTCTTCAATGGATTAATGGATAAAAATATGTGGCATATATACACAATGGAATATTACTCAGCACTAAAAAATAATAAAATCATTGCATTTGCAGGGAAAAGGATGGCATTAGAGCAGATTATGCTAAGTTAATTTAGACAGTCCCCAAAAAACAAATGCCAAATGTCTTCTCTGATATAAGGGGGGTGACACAAAATGGGGAAGAGAGGAAAAGCATGGGAAGAAGATTACCTATACACAGGGAAGAGGGGTGGGAGGGAAAGGGAGGGAGAAAAGGAATTGCATGGATGGTGGAAGGAGAGCCTCATTGTTATACAAACTACATGTATGAAGATGTGAGAAAAAATGGAATAGTGCTACCTTAGATTAAGAAGAGAGAAGTGATGGGAGGGGAGAGGAGAGGTTGGAAAGATAGGAAGGATAGTAGAATGGAATAGATATTATTATTATTGGTGTATATATGTGAATGCATGATCAATGTGAATCTACAACATGTATACTCAGAAAAATGAGATATTGTATCTCATGTGGTTCAAATGTATGATATGTCAAGGTCATTGTACTGTCATGTGTAACTAACTTAAACAAATAAAAATAAAAAATGAATTGTAGTGCAAAAAAGTACATGTAAAATGGCATAAATTGACATAAAAATACTTTATATTCAGAGGTAAAATTGTGCTTTATATGTGTAATAAGGATTGTAGTGCATTCCACTGTTGTCGTGCACTTAAAAAATTATAAAATCAACAAAAAGTAGAGAAAAACACAAAAATGCTAAATTTCTCTAGAAATTAGAAAATGCAAATTAAAACTACATTGATATTCCATTCTTGGTCCAGTCAAAATAAGAATTATCAAGAATACAAGTAAATGGTGGAGAGAATGTGAGAAAAAAGTTACACTCATACTTTGCTAGTGAGACTGCAAATTGGTGCAAGTACTGTGGAAAACAGTATGGAGATTCCCCTGAAAATTTGGAATGGAATCACCATTCAACCAGTTATCACCCCAGTTGAATCTTGATTTTATTTGTTGCAATTTAGAAGTCTTGTTGAGGAAATCAGTTCCTAAGTTAACATGATGTAGAGTTGGGCATATATATATATATATATATATATATATATATATATATATATATATCTCCAAGGGACTTTAAATCAATATACTACAGTGACACAGCCACATCAATGTCTACAGCAGCCCAATTCTAAGGAAACAACCTAGGTGAGCTTCAACAGATGAAAGGTTAAAGAAAATGGGGTACATATACACAATGGAGTATTTCTTATCCATAAAGAAGAATGAAATTTATGGCACTTGCTGGTAAATGGATGGAACTTGAGACTATTATACTTAGTGAAATAAGCCAATACCAAAAAAAAAAAAAAAAAAGAAAAAAAAAAACAAAGGCCAAAAGTTCTCTCTGATCCTAAATAGAATCAGATGTAGCCCATGTATGTAAAAAATACACTCTATTTTCATACATATCTAAAAAAATAAAATAAAACCTGGTGCTGAAAAAAAATTAAAAAATAAGAACAGCAATAAAAAGCTTTAACCTAACACACACATTTAATAATGGAAAGACATGACTAAAATTCAGTGGTCTAGATACACTAAAGCAAGACTAGAAATAAATGAAGAAACTCTTACAGAATTATGCGAGTTTGAGATCTTCATTTATGCAGGTTCTCAGCCTACGTATCTCCCATATATTTGCAGACACCATATTATTGACAAGTATGGAGGAACCACCACAGAAAATGCATTTCAGATACTCTACTGCCTATATCACTATTTCACTAACATGGCTCCACTCTCACAACACTGAAAAGAAAGTTGTTACTTAACAGTGCAAGCTAACACCACTCAGGAGTCACAGATAAGACATAGGAAACTACAATAGAGACACCATTTCTTAAATAATTCAACATCACACACTTAACCAATAGCATAAGACACATCATCCAGGGAAAATAGTTTCATAAGCAGACACTCAAATAAATGTGGGAAAGATATATATCCCTGAAGATGTACAAATTTCAATATAGAAATATAAGAAAGATAAAAAGCAAAGTAGCATGACTCTTTTATAGTTAATTACCCTAGAAACTATTTCCAAAGATAATGCAATATACAAAAATGCCAGAATAATATTCAAAAAAATGTTAAAATAGTGAATCATTTCAAAGATGAAGCAAAGAAAAACTGAGTAGATTAAGGAAAACAATGAAGGGCATGAAAGAACAATTAAATACAGATTCTGAAAAAGAATCAATTAGAAATCTTGAAAATAAATACCTCAATACCTCAAATAAATATATCTAGTTGAAGTTAGACCCATAGACTAGATCAAGTGAAAGAAAAAAATACCAGAGCTTGAAGTTGATGATGAAATATCACATTCAGACAATATCAACAACAATCAAAATGATTGTAAACAAATTACAAAACCACTAGACACAATTCATAGACTTATTTTATGAATCACTGGTACACATAATGGAGAAGAGGTACAGGCTATAGGCAATGAAAGCTTTCTCAGTGAATAAAAGAAACTATTTCTTATATCTTGTGAAAGTTATGGACATCCAGGTATAAGAATTTAGAAAACCAAATGGACATGGCCCGAAAAGAACTTCTCCAGATCATAGTCTATAAAATTACCAAAGGTACACTGAAATCTATAATAAGGGCCAAAGCAATTATAAACACATCAGAAAAATATTAGATTTCTGAGTAGAAATTTTAAGGCCCAGGAAATGGTATATTTCAAACCCCAAATAAAAATGTTAAAAAAGAAACAAAGACAATAATTGTAAAATGGATGGAAGGGGTGGTCATCATGTTAAGGTGAAAAAATCAGAAACAAAACCCCAATTATCACATTCTCTCCCTAACATGTGGAATCTGGGAAGAAAATAAGAATGACTAGAAAATGACGGAGGGGACATTAAGGAAGAGGGAAGGTAACTGGGGATGAAAAATGTAGTAGAGGGGAAAATGGAAGTAAGGAGAGTGGTCAGGATTCAAGTATTGTATATGTGTGTATAGAAATATCACTGTGAAATTCAATAATGTAGGCACTCAATAGGAGCTGATATTAACAGTTGATAAGAACACCTGGTTTTATAACAAGTCCAATCTGCTATCATGTGACCATATATGAAACAGAATGTATAATATAAAAATATTCTACTTCTGCAAAGACATAAAATTTTAGGGTCAAAATTAATGTAAAATTTCTTCACACAATATCATTTACATGTATTGAAGAATTAGATTCCTGTTTCTATATTTGAAAAAAAAGTAATAAAATTGGTATTTTAACACTCATATGAAAACACTGACCAAATATAATTCAATACTTAATAATGTTTTAGATCTAGTATCAGAACTTTTTCATATGCTCTCCTAATCTGTATGCCCTATAAACATTTTGTTAACTTGAAAATTATTTGTACAATGTTTGTTTTTTACTGTTTTGTGAGATGGTATTTCATGATGATGGTCAGGGTGATCTTAAATACCGGGGCTCAAGCAATTGTCCTGCCTCAGTCTCTTAAGTATCTGGGGTAAATGCATGTGTCACTGCACCCATAGCTTGAAGTTAAAGAAGAAAAAAAGATGAAATGATCATTAATTGAGAACAGGTCAGGTAAATATATTAACTAGTGTAGCTTGAACTCAGAAAATGTCCTGTCTCTGTAAAAAATAGTTTTTGTTCTTGCACAACTTCTTTCTCTTAGGCTTAAGGCCTTTTAAAAAATAAGGGTTGTATCACTTTAGTTCACCAGGTTGTTATGGAGATTTACTAAGATAATATTGAAACATGTTAAGCAAAATAGTAAATTAATGGCATACTTAACTACTTACAATCTCAGCTAGAACTAATGTGTATTTTTCATAGGTTCTAATATTCAAAAGTTAAAATTATTTTAAAAAATGCTTGAGTCCTAATTTTCATGATCAATTCGGCTCTTCTTTGTGCTTTATAACTCAGAGCAAATCAACAATTAATTTATAACTCTATTTATAAATATCTCCTTAAATTAGAGAATATAATCATCCCCTTCTGTGAGACTAATCAATAATAACAAAGGTAAGAAATTAACAAATGCCAAAAACTTCACTACTACGATTTCTTCTCTACCTAGTTGAACAGAATCAGCAGATAAGTGTAGCTACATTTCCACATTAATCTCCAACTGACTTGGAACACAAAATTTTCTTTAACACAATGGATACTGAGGAGTCATGATGGGGCTTAGCTCTCTTAGATTCAATGAATCTGCTTAATCTATTCCTTTTGAGGCAGACCTTAATAAATGCTGAAAACTTTAGGCAGCGATTCCAACAGCTTGGAAATTTTCCATTATTTGGGAAAACTACTAGAAGTGCCAATCTAAATTGGCACTCACCATGGAAAATAGTGATGTGGAACCCCCTGCAGTCAAAGGAAATCTATTTCAAGGGATGGAAGGATTTGAGGCACAGATCTGTTAGCTAAGATGACAGAACACTCTGATCTCTTCCAGAGATTACTTGAAGTTTTACTTGAACCTTTCTAATAGATTTGAATGATTTTAATTTTATGACTGAAAGACAAAGTCCTAAAATGATAATGCACCAGAAAGGGCAAGGCTAATATGGGGATTCCACATAAGGTTCCTAAAAGGGGGACAGGGTCAGAGTGCTTAGTATTTGTTGGCCAAAGCTAGAGGCCAAGCTGTCAAAGCAGAGTGCTTCTGCTTGGAAACAACTGTTGAATAAAAAGCATAAGTGCATGAGAACTAAAAAGAGTGTTGAGTCTAAGTGTGGGTTACCATTTAGTCTCAGGGATTGGATCAGTCAGGATATTTTGAAATAAAAGCTCTTCACTACCAGACTGCAGGGCCAGGTCTGGCAGAAACACCACAGCAACAGAACTGACAGAGACAAAGGAACAATTTAAAAATCTATTCATTCCTCTCCATCTGACTACAGAATTATCTTCCTTACACTTCAAGGATATCATTAGGTCCTTGATAAATTAAAGGGGGATGGTAGAATAGCTAACTTCAGCTAAACAAGGAATTTCAAGACCCAAATAGCAAATTATAAAACCATAGGTGTGATACTATCTGTACCTGTGAGGAGGGGTTATGCTTGAAATGAACTGGATAATGCTGGAAACCCTAAGGATAAAGGTTTGCAAAGTCCTAAGATATTAGCTAGTGGTATATCTCAGTGGTAGGAAAATTTCCCAGCATGCATGAGAAGAAAAAGAAAGGAGAGGGGAAGAGAGAGGAGAGAACAAACCTTGAAGGTGACTCATGCACACATCACTACTTATTTTTTTTTAAAAAAATAACGAATCCATTTTAATTATGTATATATGACGGTAGAGTGCAATTTGATTCATTGGACACAACTGCAACAACTTTCATTTCTGATTTTACAGGATGTACCATTGCATCATATATGCAGTCATACCTGTACCAAGGTAATAATGTCTATCTCACTCCACCATCTTTCTTGCCTCCATTACCCCTTCATCTTTCTCTTTGCCCAATCAAAGTATCATCACTGCTTCTTGGCTAGACTTTGAAGGGTTTCTGACTAATGAACTGTCCTAACTCACTACGGTTACATACATAGTAATGCTATGAAATATCACCTCATATATAAGATGCAACAAGTGTAACTATTGTGGATATACATCTAATGTTGATTAGTATTATAATGTAAATACTTACGCAGTATTTCCACTAGCAATGGCGTAAGACAAGGCAATCTCTCCACAATTATCTGAAGCAGACACATTAACACCACATTGAAGAAGCAGCTCAGCTATGTGTGTTGATTTATGTTCCACAGCCAACATGAGGGCTGTTCTAAAATAAGAGAGATAACTCCAAATTTAGGTATTTTAATAAGTTTAATTAAAAAGCCATTGTAATACATTTTACCAATTTGACATCTAGCTCTACATACACTAACAGACATATACATCTTGGAAGATCAAATCTTTATCTTTATAAATCATTTGTAAGTCTAAAAGGAAAACAAACACATAAAAAAATAAATCACGTGTCCCAAAAGGGGAGAGTTACAAACTTAAAATCCTTCAATGAACATTAATTATGATGAGGTCATTCATCTGGAGTTGGCAAAGATTTCAATGAATAAAGCTCCATTTCTTTCTTAGGGTGATGTAATATATTGTAACTCACAGTCAGCCAAAGGTCAAGGAGTAAAAAAGGTATTTGCAGGAATAACATAATAACAGTAGCACTGGTGATAATAATAATAATTGTTGCTTCAGTCATTCACTCTGAGAAGCATTTGCCAGGCATTGAAATCAATGCTACATGTATAATCTTGCAACCAGATTTCAAGCATATCTTACACTCTTTTTCATTATAAATGTTCAAAATTTGTTAAGACTAATTAGACATCAGGAAAAATCTGAAATCAATATTCTACAAATTAAGCAATTTAAAGCAAATAGTTATATATAGGAAAAAATAATTTTCAATGTCTATCTATACTCAACACAGCATTTCCAAAAGAAAACTATACCAGGAGAAGATGAAATATTACAGAAAATTTTAAAAGTTCAATACTGAATAAAAGCACAAACTAAAAGTCTATATTTTACAAAACTAACATGAAAACTCTAGCTAACACAAGATTATGTGATCAACAAAATCAAATAGTAATCATCAGCCAATAATTATAAGGGCATGTGAATCATACTACATACTCTTATTTGTGTTGCTCAGTTTGAATAATTGCTTTTCTCCTTAATTTTAGTTTATGTTCATAAATTTCACTCTATTCCAATGATTGTCATTCCCATTAATTTAATATTTTTAACTTGAGTGATTTTACTATAATATTAACCTTTTTCCAAAAAATATAAAGTACTATACCTTCCCTTATCATCAACTGCATGTATGTTTGCTTTATTCTTAATAAAAAATTCTACCATCATCTGTCTGTTTTTCTTTATGGTGAATAAAAGTGGTGTTTGGCCACTCTGAAAAACAACAAATATAGTTTATTCACAAAATTACTATTTTTCAACTGAAGTTAACCTTACTAAATACTGTATGAACATAAGCATATAATAATAATGTAAATTAAGAGTAGCCACTCTCTTCTCTTCCCATTCTGCTTCCATAAGTGCTGCTCTTTCATTTTGAGATGCCTCTCCTCTGCCTACAATGGCCACATGAACTCCAGCATTTCTAAAACTGCTTCATACATTTACTGTTTCCATGGATCTTTGCTGCTGTCAAGCATTCATCATGGCATCTTGGAGTTATGTAACATGCACCCTCCTCAACCAAGAGCATCTTTAGGACATAAACTGTATTTTATATCCCAATAGCCCCATTCCCTAATACATATTAGTAAAGGATATAAGTATTATATTTCATTAACAAGCCAAATTCTCAACTCACTAGTAGGATGTATAAATCATATTCTGAAGAACGTCTAGTTTTCCAGAAATACCAAGCTGCATAGAAAAGATTCCTTGTTTTACTGTTAGAGAAAATTTACACAACTGTGCATTGTATGTCCAGTAGTACAGAAGTAGCTTTTCCATTGCTTAACACCTACTTGACACTGATTTTTCATTGGAGATATTCACATGTGAACAATTGAAGTTACAGGAATATATTTCTGAGAGCTTTCCAGCAACATGGAAGTTTTCTCCATGTTATACAAGTCCACTTGATTCTTTTTTATTTATGAAATCAGAATCCCAGATTCCCATGTAAGGAATTTCTGCTTAAAATTGATAGAGTCTGAGTAAACTATGTTGCTTTTTCATAATTATCTTTCATGTCAGAAAGTTAAATACAAAAATATATTATTTTTATGCAATTGGAGAAAATTTTTTCCAACTAATCCACTGAGAGGGGATTAACAAAGAGAAATAACCAACTCAAAAAAAAAAAAAAAATCAACACAGACCTAGGATTATGGCTCAGTGGTAGAGCACTCACCTAGCACATGTGAGGCCCTGGGTTTGATCCTCAGCAGCACATAAAATAAAATCAATGTATTGTGTACAATAAGAATTAAAATATAAATATTTTTTAAAACTCCAAACAAACAAACAAAAAAACCACCCAGTCAATAACTGAGCAAAAGAACTAAACAGAAATTTCTCAAAAGAAACACAAATGTCCAAACTATATATAAAAAAGTCTTCTACATCTCTAGCAATTATGTTAATGCAAATAAAAACTATACTAAGACTTTATTTTACTCCAGCCATAATGGTAATTATCAAGAACACACACAGTAATATATATGGTAAGAATGTGGGGCTGGGGATGTGGCTCAAGCGGTAGCGCACTCGCCAGGCATGCATGTGGCCCGGGTTCGATCCTCAGGACCACATACAAAGATGTTGTGTCTGTTGGAAATGAAAAAAAAAAATTCTCTCTCTCTCTCTCTCTCTCTCTCTCTCTCTCTCTCTCTCTCTCTATCCCTGGTTAAAAAAAAAAAAAAAGAATGTGGGGGTAAGGCACACGTTTACACTGTTGGTGGGACTACATACTAGTACAACCACCCTGGAAAACAGTTTGGAGATTCCCCAAAATCTAAGAAGGGAACCACAACATGAAACAGCTGTCCCATGACTCAGTATTTTCCCAAAATTAGTAAAACAAAATTTTACGTGTAACTGTATACTAATACATTCACATGTGTGTTTACAGTAGCACAATTCACAACAGGTAAATTAAGAAATTAACCCACATACCTGTGAATGGATGAAAGGATTAAGAATTCTGTGCATATGCATACAATGGAGTATTACTCAGCCATAAAAATACATTATGTCATTTGTTGGTAAATGAGTTGGTATCCAAGAATATAATGCTAAGTGAAATAAGTCAAATAAGAAACTCAAAGGTAAAATGTTTCATATGTGGAAGCTGGAGTTAATTAAAGAAAAAGAAACGAAGAACAGAATATCAAAAGATGCAAAGAAGATCATTAGTGTAGAAAAAGAAGATTGAGAGGCACAGAGATAATGAAAAAGGGAAGGCAATGAAGAAGGAAATCTTTAAAATTCATGTTATATGCATATATAAATATACCACAGGTAATTGCACCCTTATGTATAAGTAAAAAGAATCAACCAAATATAAATAAATAGACAGTTGAAAGGAGGTCCAGGAGAATAGGAGGGGGAGAATGGAGGAGGAGGGGTAGACAGATGGAAAGAGGGAATCAATGACTCAACTGGAATTCCATGCATGTAAGATTTTGGGGGAATGAATTCAACTACTATGTAAAACTATAAACTCTAATAAAAATAACATTGAAAATGTATTATCACTTGTAATGACAATCCTGGTAACATAATGCTTGGTTATTTTCCAAAATTCTTTTTATTATCCACTTTAATTGCAACTTAAAGTTACTTATAATTTTAGGCAAAATTTAATTCAGAAATTTTGTGTATCATCAAGATTTATGCTGATCTACACAGATTACTTGTAGCATCATGAAAGACACTAAACATTTGCATTTTAAAGGAACAAAGCTGAGGACTGATACATAGTACAGGTGGCGAAATCCATGAGTTATCTACTTCTAGCAATAATTTATCCATTCCAGCAATGAGTGACCTAATCAGCCTTTCAAAAATTCCAGTGGGAACATGATTTTTATAGTATATATAGAGAAAACTATTTGACTTCCAAATTCTAAATTCAAACAATTAATCGCATTTGAAAGAGATTCATAATATATTATGTAGTCCATATTCTTGTATATCAGTAGAAAACACCATGAAATCTTTATCACACTATATTAAAAAAGAGGAGTTGTAACCTCATTTATAGAGGCAAAGTAGGTGATTGGAGTAAGTGCTGCAGTTGCCAGAAGCAAACTGAAGAACATGTGTGCCCAGCATGTGAGAGGCAAAGCCTGCACACCACACCACACAGTACTATGGTTCAAGGGGACCGCATCAGGTTCCTTCACAGAAGCTTGAAGTTCAGATTTCTGCATGAGTCTCTTGAATTCTAAGTGTGGATTCAACTGATGGAGGCAAACTAAATACACACATGAGCTACAAAAGAAGGAGGAAGAATATGAGGAGAACTTCGAACATTTGCTAATATTTTAATAAAAAGAAAAATTGCTTATAATCAGTATTTTTTATCATGCATTACTGTTAATTTTAAGAAAAAAAATTAAATATTTTGAAAATAATAGTGATTGATGTATATACTGTGTTTTTGGCTTCAATATCTGCATTGGATGAAAGCAGTTTTGTTGCTATTAATGTGTTCCTATAAAAGATAACATAGTGGAGCGGAGTTTCACCCTTGTTGTTGTGAACATTTGAATTGGCACCATGTTCTAGAAGAATAATTGCACATTCCTCTTCCTCATATTGTAGGGCCTGTTGATTTTAACCAAGAAATAGATTGTAAATTTTGGAAATCCAAGAAAAATATTTCACGTTTTACTCATTAGTTATAACTAAATGGCATTAACCAATTTTTCTTCTAAGCATTTCATCAAATTCATTTCCTGCAAAACTACTGGTATATCTACCTTCATCAATGGTGTGTTGCCATCACTGTCACACAAGTCGACATTGCATTTCCTCTTCACTAGAAGAGCCACCACTGCTGGATTGCCATAGGCACAGGCATAATGTAGAGGGGTTCTGTGCAAGTAAGAAGCTTTATTAGGAATTCATAAGGTACCTTTTGAAATATACAACTATTTATGCAATTATAAACATTAAATAGCTCATAATTCCTTTATTTTCTTATGAAGAAGGTACAATATTTAGTAGCTGTCATTACTTATTTTATTAATGAATGATCAGCCTATGCCACTGACATTTTCTTCTTATTTCTTGTTTCTGATACTGCTGGGGATTGCACCCTGGGTTACTCAACTAATGAGTCATATCCTAAGCATATTTTTATTATATAAACAATTTTGATGCAGGGTCTCACTAAGTTGCCCACTGTGGTCTTAAACTTCCAATGCTCTTGCCTCAGCATCCTAAGTCACTGGAATCATGGGTATGTGCGACTGTGCCTGGTTCCATTGATTTTACTTATTTTTGTTTGCTTTGTTTTCATATTGCTGGGGATAGAACCCAGGCCTGAAGCATTCTAGGTAAGGAAGGGCTCTACCACATAACCACATCCCCAGAGCAGAGCAGCCCACTTGCCTAGAAATAAGATGCACTTGAGATTTAGCTCATCTTCAGTTTGAATTCTACTTTAGACTCTGTGATGTACTAGTTATCCCACAGTCTTACTCTCCCTCAATTTCCTAAAAAATTAAGGATTAAAATGAGTATCTCCCTGAATACTACCAGGATGCTTAATGGAGAATCTATGTAAAACATCTGAAGATTTTGTAGCACCAGCAGCAGCTCCATAATTGGTAGCTATTGTAATCAACATTATTGCTTTTTATCAACTAAGAGTATTTCAATTAATAAGTTAGTAGTATTGTAGTGATTTTTAAAAATATATTTTAAAAACTATGTATTTCAATGAGTCTAACATGATTTTTTTTTCTTATCATTTTAACAACACTGACAATGGAATCCCACTAATAATTTGGGATGCATTACAACTATAATTGGCAGCATTTAATTTTTTCTTCATAAAAAAAATAAAGAACCATCATAATTCATGGTGCCTTACCTTAAGTGAAATGTGAGACAAACAATAGATTTATGGCAGTTCTCATGACATGGATGGCATTCAAATTCAGTTTTAAAAGTATGATGGGTAAAGTAGGCTGAATAATAACAGTAAAAGGCCAAACCAAAAGCAAACTTAATGCCAAAGGAAAAAGAACCCAAATGAATTAGTATGGTTAAATTAATTCAGTATTTATATATATGGGATTTATGTATGAATCAGGTATTTTCAATGTTCAGTATTTAATATTGTCTTAATTTTTCACAAGAGACGTTTACAATTTCTTACCTCCATGAATGCATGATTGAAAAGGAGGAAGAACTGTTTCATTTGAAATTGAGTTCTATCACGTCAGTTTTAATTAACTGGTCACACCTAGAAAGTTTTTATGTAAGAGTTCTCTGAGATAGTAGAATATGACAAATACAAAATAAATAGATGTGCACTTCTTGCGCATTAAAAATGTATTCATTTTATGAGTACAAATGAATAGAATTAAAGAATAATTCTTTAATGCTTTACTTTATAAAAGTATCACTTAAAAATATAAAGTTGAGAAGTTTAGTATTTTTATGTGAAACTTTTATAAAGTAAAGCAATACTTTTTCAGTAGTAATAATCTTTTATACTTGCTCTCTTCTATTCTCACCAAAACAAAATTACTAACCTATAATTGCATATGTAAAATAAAATATGCATATATAAGAAATGTATGTATAGTAATATCTACAATAGATGAAATGCACTACAGGATATCTATATAGAAATGTATTAGAAAAAACATAAATGCTTTCTTCATGTTGGCAAAGGCATTCTAAGGAATAATGAATTTGAAAGAAGACTTCTTTTTTTCCTACCTCTCTTTTTAAAATTTATTATGTTGATGATGACGACAATGTTATTGTTGTTGTTTTGCTGGGGATTGCACCCTTACCCTTTGCTTTGCCATGCAAGAAGTGCTCTAACACTGAGCTTCATTTCCAACCTTGGAATTCTAATTTAATCAGATAAAATACTCTAATTTTACAGACGCTCAAGTGACAGTGACATATGAACATAGAAAAAAATATTTATGTCCTTGGAAATAGAAGGAATTTAAGTCTAACAAATGAAATAAATTTCTCAGCTACAATATTTTTAAGATGAAGAGTAGTGGTATTGGGCTGTTGATTATGGCTTGAGCTGTTTATTGCTCCTCAAATAGATGATTTAATGATAACTGCTGTGCCACATTTAAAACTGTTCATGCCACTACCTACCAATTCCATTTTACTCTTCTTCCAGATATTTGAATATTCTTTTTATCCTGTTCCAGTAACTTATCTTTTGGCCATTGGCAAACAAGTAATTTGTGAAAGTTAATAATGTATTTTGATACACAGAATGGCAAGTGTTTGTTCATTGCAAACATTTTCTTAGTGTCATCATGACCCTAAATGACTGCGTGTGGAACTAAAAAATGTACTGATATTTTCATTTGTTTTTTGTGAAATTGATAACCACAGAGAGAGCTCACATTTGGGGTCAATGAGTATTCTAATGTACAAACCACAAGCAGGGCCTACCTTTGATACTCTTAGTCCCTTCAGAACCGAGTAGGGCAAGCTACAGTAGGGTAGCAGCAGGCAGCCCTGTACAGACTAGGCACCCTTTGTGTGCTACTCCCTTGGCCCTGGTGACTGAGAGCTTGCACTGCCTGGATGCTCTACTCTCCATGCTTGTACAGATAAACAGTAATGGATAACTACAGGAAAGGGTACTGGAACAGTGGAATCAGCAATTTTGGAATTTTGTGCGAGAAGCTTTTGGCAGATGCTTTTTTACTTTAGTCTAAAGTGATAACAAAATTGAAAAAGCATGCTGTGTTTGGTGTTTTGGAAAGTGTGAAAGCTTCCAGTGAACTCTAGTGTCCTATGTGGAAAGGTAGTTAAAGGTAGTTACCTTCACTAACTGATGTTAATGAAGTATTTGCAGAAAATTCAGGGCTTGTCAACACTGTTGTTATGAAAATGGTTGGATTATCAAGATGACACCAAGTTATCCTAAGAATTTGATAAATTAGTGAGTGAAGCATGTGAGAAATAAGTAAAATCTTATTTTTAGAGGTGGAAGACACACCCCTAAATATACTAGTGTGAAGGAATTTTAAAAATATAAAAAAGAAGAAAGAACATGGAGCCATCTTCCCAATTCAGAGTTCTTGTGAGGCTCTTGGGACACAACAGGTAATAGATTACATCTGAAAATTTTTCAATGCTTTTGAAAAATGTGTACATTAAAAGCTGTTGTGTGTATTTATTTAAAAAAATCAGTGACTTTATAGGGAAATTTTAAGTATCTGGGAAACAAGTTAAAAATTTGGTTTTGTTTAGCTGCCCATTAGAAGTCCTGGGTACTGAACTTCCAAGGTGTGCAGGTCCTGAATATTGAGGACTCCACAGGATATTAAAGTCAAATATTCTAGTGAAAGGAGAACTGGTATCCTTTCTTCTCTGCTCCCATTGCCACAGCCTGGATGGTGCAGGCTTCAATTCCATCAGCCCATTGGTCCCTTACCCCTCAGTCCCTGGCCTCCCAGACCCTATTACCTATTTTTATGATCGGTGCTATCAACATGACATCCACGTCCCAGATAACGTTTAATTCTTCCCAGTTCACAATTTTTGGCAGCCTGGTGGATCTTCCCAAGAGGGTTATATCCGAAAAACTTGATTCCCAGTCTTACATAAACAAACTTTCTCCAGGCTCTATCCATCCTAAAGACAATTAGGTAACAACCTCTGTCAAGTGGCCTACCAAAGCAGGTCTGCCATTACCTATCTGCCAACCAACTGGAAAAATAGTCGTTACCAGGTGACACTGATAAACACAAATGCACATTCCACAATCTGCATAGCCCTAGGTGATTGGCTCCTGGAAGTTCCGCCCCCTGTACTGTGATCAGCGCCTGGCTATTCTGTACAGACCCCACCAAGAACTGGGTGAGACTCCCCTGAGACCCCCCAAAACCTATACAGTGAGTGAGATGCCCCACCAGAATCAGGTGGGCCTCAATGGCGGGCAGGTGAGAACCCCCCCCCACCCAGACCTGGGTGGGCAGGACTCATCCTCTCTTCCATTGCACAGCTGCGTATATCCACAGCAGGAAACAAATACTGCACTCTTCCTATTACTTTATTCAGTAAATGGCAGAAAAGGATATCCCTGACTTAAGATGTCCATTAAAAAATCTGGAAAAAATTCAGGAATGCATTTAATTTAAAGCAACAGATTAGAAGAAAACAACAGAATAACTGCACCAAAAGCAAATTTTAGTGTCACTCTGCTGCATCATCCACTCCCTGACATAACTCTGCTCAACACAAAGAGGGAGTAAGCAGCCCACCAGTTCCACTCAAAAGCAAAAGGAGAATAGTGTAACAACCATCACCCTAGGCTTTCCAGTGTAGTATCAAAATGTCCTGATTCAGTTTCTCCCAACCCAGATAATTGAGCAGAGAAGAAGAGATGAGCTATTTGGAGATGACCTGAAACAAAGAAGAAGTGGTGCAACACATGGATCAACTTGCATCAGAAGAAATCATGGTCCCCAGTGGCTACTCTGCCCAGAACCCCCACAACCTCTGCACTGTCTCATTCTGTAAACAACTATAGCCTTCATTTCTGGCGTTCCCTCAGGGTTTGCCATTACATACTTCAGGTGCTTGCTCCAAACAGACTGCAGTAGTTTTTGCCACTGAGGAAACCAACAGCCACAGAGGAACCCTGCATCTTTCCCTACTACAAAAAGCCTCAAAGGTGTTTGCATTCAGTCTCCAAGCACCTGTACCACTACCTCTAGATTCTGCCTACCCAAGGTAACCTCAGCTATAGTTGCCACAAATCCAGACCCAAGGTCCCCAAACAGCCTGCTCCTGTGCAAGAGAACATGAAGGCTACAGCCCATACTGGAGGCACAATCCCATGTGATGGGTGTATACCTGCAGCCATATCCATGCACACTGCCAGATGTTGGACTGGCAGTTGCACATGCACAATACCACTTCCAACACCTGTCACGAGCCACTGCTTGCCATATTTAGCACCCTCTGAAGTTACAGGCACATGTGTCACCAGCTCTATTTCATGGTGATATTAACAAATGTAAGCAACCAGAGTCCCATTAACCATCCCCACCACCATGTAGCTTTGCCTGAAGAGAGTTGTTCTGTGCCATTGCACATGTTTCTCCTCAGTTCCACTCACAAAATAATAGTGCATGTTTACAGCCATCCTCAACACCTCCATGTCCCTGCCACCATACTTCAATTCACAGGTGAGGTTTCTAGCCTTATGCATCCATGATTAGGCCCCAGATCTGTAGATACACAGCAGCCAGGCAGAGCTCTGCTTCTGGTCCTTCCCTGAAGCCCTATGTGTCTACAATCAGATCTGATCTTACAGTCCTGTGCTTTAACAAACTAGGTCCCACATAATAGGCACTCTTTGCCAGCCCTGGCTTCTGTCCTTGTTCCTAGCTTTACCTTACTAATTCTATGCCCACAGGTAGCCTCTCTACATTGCACATGCCTGCAGCTGACACTGCACCAAAGTGTGCACACTGCCTGGCCCATATGTCTTTCACCTTTTCTAGTCTTCTCTGCATGGATCTAGAGGCACTATCTATGACCCAGCTAGTCCTCATAGCAACTCTAGATTTCCCATAGCTCTAGCCACCAATGACCATGAAGGTTCTCATGTTACCAACAGTTGTGCCTGCTAAAAGCGAAGCAATGCATCCTTCAACCTCAGATAACAAAGATGTTGCTCCATGCCACTAGACCAGTACTATACTAGGTCAGCATGTCCTCCCATACTGCTCTGCAGGAAAAAAGCTTTCCCATCCTCAAATAAGTCCTTAAGTCTGGAAGAAGTAATGGTTTCTTCAAATGTGCATGCACCTTTTCAAGCTACTAGGGTCAAGAAGAATCAGAGAAACATGGTAACACAAGGAACACAAAAAGTCTTCATTAAATGAATGGTCCAACAAAATTAGAGACCTTGATATACTGAAAATGGGAAAACAACATAACAGTTGGGTTAAAACAAAATCAGTTCAATGAAGAAAGTTTATTCCAGGAGCTGACCCATGACACCCACCCTGATTCAGGCACAGATGACTTCCTATTCCTCTTAGAATAAAGTTCAAAATACTCACCATGGTCCACAGTCCCCATGACCAGGCAATGATTTTTGTAATCCTTTTGTACCCTCCCTTGATCTTGCTCCCTCCCCTCAGGGCCTGTGGCATTATTTCATATCCCTGCACTTAATCCACTGCCTCTGGTAGCACCTTGCTCCCACTTTTCCTGCCATCACAGGATAATGAAGCCCTCACTCAGAAGCAAGCCAGTCTTGGAACCATGAACACTGAATGCCTAGTTTGTGTCCTTTACAGAGCCTTCTTTATTGTATTTATTGTACTTAATTTGTTTTACCCCTAAATATTAACTGAAATGAAGGAGACCAGACATACTATCTTGGACACTGTTCTAACCTACATAAGTGACTTGCACTTTATCCTCCAGGACTCAGTCAAATTTGCAAAATGAGTGAATAGATGCATGGAGACACTCATGGACTCTCTGCTTCTCTAGGCTTTCAGGTCAGGACCTCCACATATGGCCCACATCAGCCAGTATCCCTCAATCTCCCTTGATAAGCTTTTTCATTGGCAAAAATAATTTTGGCAAGTCATTTTTTTAAAGAGATAAGCACCATACTCAGGTTCTCATACATACTAAAGCACTCTACCACTAAGCCATATACCCAACACCTGGGTCAATGCTTTTAAACAAAACAAGATTCCTATAAAATGGTCTGGTGTTGGGGGGTGGTTGAGGTGACAATTGGAGGGAGCCACATATGGAACACAGAGTTTTTGTGGAAGATGAAAGGCCTTGTGAGGACCACACTGCATACTCTTTGCACTGCTGAGGTTTGGGGAAAACTTTCTGTACCATGCCCACCCAAAAAGAAAAACCTGCCAGCCTAGCTTCTTCAGAACTAAATAGAAAACATTAGTCAGATAGACTGAATAGACATCTATGGACTATTTAATCCATCAACAATAAATTCATTTGCTTCTCCATGAAACAATGACCATTCTTTGAAATAGTTCATATTGTCATGCGTGGTGGAACACACCTGTAATCTCAGCAGCTCAGCAATCTGAGACAGAAGGATTGCAAGTTAAAAGCCAGCCTCAGAAAACAAAAGGTGCTAAGCAATTCAGTGAGATCCTGTATCTAAATAAGGCTGGGGATGTGGCTCAATTGTCAAGTGCCTCTGAGTTCAATCCCTTGAACCAAAAAAAAAATCATATTTTTGAGTACAAGGTAAATACAAGAAATAGAGATAACTTCCTGCACCCTATAAGATCATAAATGAAAGAAATAAGAAGTTAATGACAGAGAGCCGCCCCCACCCCCCGCACCTGCCAGGTAGGCGGAACTGTGACCACTGACAGAAAAGGCCCAGTGGCCCGCGGCGGGACAGAGCTTCCAATGACTCCTGCAAGGTAGGCAGGCCTGCGACCCACCGGCAGAAGAGGAGCAGCGGCCTGCTGAGAGGCAGAGCCGCCAACTCCCCCTGTGCCAAGGTAGAGGGAACTGTGACCACACACAGAGCAGGTCCAGCGGCCTGCTGAGGGGCACATCCGCCCCCCACCCCCCGCGCCTGCCAGGTAGGCGGAACTGTGACCACCAACAGAAAAGGCCCAGTGGCCCACGGCGGGACAGAGCTTCCAATCACTCCTGCAAGGTAGGCGGGCCTGCGACCCACCGGGAGAAGAAGAGCACTGGCCTGCTGAGAGGCAGTGTTGCCCCCTCCCCCTGCGCCGGCAAGGTAGACGGAACTGTGACCACCGACAGAAAATGCCCAGTGGCCCGCGGAGGGGCAGAGCTTCCAATCACTCCTGCAAGGTAGGCGGGCCTGCAACCCATGGCAGAAGAGGAGCAGCGGCCTGCTGAAAGGCAGAGCCGCCCCCTCTCCCCTCGCCTGCAAGGTAGACTGAACTGTGACCACCATCAGAACAGGCCAGTCCTGCAACCAACAGACAGAACAGGCCCAGTGGCCTGAGGAAGGGTAGAGCCGCCCCGCCCCCCGCACCTGCAAGGTAGGCGGACCTGCGACCCACTGGCAGAACAGTCCCAGAGGCCTGCAGAGGGGCAGTGCCGCTGCCTGCGCCTGCAAAGTAGGCAGAACTGCGACCACCGACAGAACAAGCTTAGCGGCCCACAGAGGGACAGAGCCGCCGCCCGCGCCTGTAAGGTCGGCGGACCTGCTACCGACCGGCAGAGCAGGCCCAGTGGTCTGCTGGCATGGTAGGCACATTGCCCCAATTGGAGGAGGGGCAGAGCGGCCGCCCGCATCTGCGAGGGAGACTTTGCAACTATACAAGACCAATATAAATATATAGGGGGAAAATTCAATAGCACAACAGTTTCACCAAGTAGAAAGGAATGCGAACAGTATGAAGAGACAAGGAAAGAAAGGACCACAAGCAATGCAGGTCAACTCAACATTAGAAGAGGTAATAGCTGCAGCTGATGGAATGTCACATAAAGAATTCAGGATATATATGCTTCAGATGATCTGGAGTCTCAAGGAAGACATCAGACAGCAAAATCAGACAATGAAAGATCACTTCAACAATGAATTACATAAACAAATCCAAGAAGCAAAAGATCAACTATACAGGGAAATAGAGGTTATAAAAAACAAACAAACAAAAATCCTAGAAATGCAGGAATCAATAAACCAACTTAAAAACTCAATGGAGAATACTACCAGCAGAGTAGAACACTTAGAAGATAGAACATCAGACAATGAAGATAAAGTATTTCAACTTGAAAAGAACATAGACAGCTCAGCAAGACTGTTAAGAAACCATGAGCAGAACATCCAAGAAATATGGGATAACATCAAGAGACCAAATTTAAGAGACATTGGGATACAGGAAGGGACAGAGTTTCAAACCAAAGGAATGAGCAATCTATTCAATTAAATAATACGAGAAAACTTCCCAGACTTGAAGAATGAGACAGAATCACAAATCCTAGAAGCCTACAGGACGCCGAATGTGCAAAATCATAAGAGACCCACACCTAGAAACATTATAATGAAGATGCCCAACATACAGAATAAGGAGAGAATTTTAAAAGCTACAAGAGAAAGGAAGCAGATCACATTTAGGGGTAAGCCAATCAGGATAACAGCTGATCTTTCAACACAGACTCTGAAAGCTAGAAGATCCTGGAATAACATATTTCAAACACTGAAAGAAAATGGGTTCCAACCAAGAATTGTGTTTCCAGCGAAATTAAGCTTCAAGATGGAAGATGAAATTAAAACCTTCCACGATAAACAAAAGTTAAAAGAATTTGCAGCTAGAAAACCATCTCTTCTAAACATCCTTGGCAAAACATTACAGGAAGAGGAAATGGAAAATAACAATGAAAACCAATAGTGGGAGGTAGGACAGTAAAGGGGGGGAAATAATCAAAGAGGAAAACAAACCATGTTTAGTAACAGAAGTAAACAAATATGGCTGGAAGAACAACCCATATCTCAATAATAACCCTAAATGTCAATGGCTTAAACTCACCAATTTAGACACACAGGCTAGTAGAATGGATCACAAAACAAGACCCAACAATATGCTGCCTACAGGAGACGCATTTGATAGGAAAAGACATACATAGGCTGAAGGTGAAAGGTTGGGAAAAATCATATCACTCATATGGACTTCGGAAACAAGCTGGAGTGTCCATACTCATATCAAATAAAATAGATTTCAAGACAAAGTTAATCCAAAGGGATAAAGAGGGACACTACATACTGCTTAAGGGAACCATACACCAACAAGACATTACAATCATAAATATTTATGCCCCAAACAATGGTGCAGCTATGTTAGTCAAACAAACTCTTCTCAAGTTCAAGAGTCTAATAGACCACCATACAATAATCATGGGATACTTCAACACACCTCTCTCGCCACTGGACAGATCTTCCAAACAAAAGTTGAATAAGGAAACTATAGAACTCAATAACACAATTAATAACCTAGACTTAATTGACATATATAGAATATACCACCCAACATCAAACAGTTACACTTTTTTCTCAGCAGCACATGGATCCTTCTCAAAAATAGATCATATATTATGTCACAGGGCAACTCTTAGACAATACAAAGGAGTAGAGATAATACCATGCATCCTATCTCATCATAATGGAATGGAACTGAAAATCAAAGACAAAAGAAGGAAGGAAAAAGAATACATCACTTGGAGAATGAACAATAGGTTACTGAATGATCAATGGGTTATAGAAGACATCAAGGAGGAAATTAAAAACTTCTTAGAGATTAATGAAAACACAGACACAACATATCGGAATCTATGGGACACATTGAAAGCAGTTCTAAGAGGAAAATTCATTGCTTGGAGTTCATTCCTTAAAAAAAGAAAAAACCAACAAATAAATGATCTCATACTTCATCTCAAAATCCTAGAAAAAGAAGAGCAAAACAACAGCAAAAGAAGTAGAAGGCAAGAAATAATTAAAATCAGAGCTGAAATTAATGAAATTGAAACAAAAGAAACAATTGAAAAAATTGACAAAACTAAAAGTTGGTTCTTTGAAAAAATAAACAAAATCGACAGACCCTTAGCCATGCTAGCAAAGAGAAGAAGAGAGAGAACTCAAATTACTAGCATACAGAATGAAAAAGGCAATATCACAACAGACACCTCAGATATACAGAAGATAATCAAAAATTATTTTGAATCCTTATACTCCAATAAATTAGAAGATAGTGAAGGTATCGATAAATTTCTTAAGTCATATGATCTGCCCAGATTGAGTCAGGAGGATATAGACAACCTAAACAGACCAATATCAATTGAGGAAATAGAAGAAACCATCAAAAGACTACCAACTAAGAAAAGCCCAGGACCGGATGGGTATACAGCAGAGTTTTACAAAACCTTTAAAGAGGAACTAATACCAATACTTTTCAAGCTACTTCAGGAAATAGAAAAGGAGGGAGAACTTCCAAATTCATTCTATGAGGCCAACATCACCCTGATACCTAAACCAGACAAAGACACTTCAAAGAAAGAAAACTACAGACCAATATCTCTAATGAACCTAGATGCAAAAATCCTCAATAAAATTCTGGCGAATCAGATACAAAAACATATCAAAAAAATGGTGCACCATGATCAAGTAGGATTCATCCCTGGGATGCAAGGCTGGTTCAATATACGGAAATCAATAAATGTTATTCACCACATCAATAGACTAAAAAATAAGAACCATATGATCATCTCGATAGATGCGGAAAAAGCATTCGACAAAGTACAGCATCCCTTTATGTTCAAAACTCTAGAAAAACTAGGGATAACAGGAACATACCTCAATATTGTAAAAGCAATCTATTCTAAGCCTCAGGCTAGCATAATTCTGAATGGAGAAAAATTGAATGCATTCCCTCTAAAATCTGGAACAAGACAGGGATGCCCTCTCTCACCACTTCTGTTCAACATAGTTCTCGAAACACTGGCCAGAACAATTAGACAGACGAAAGAAATTAAAGGCATCAAAATAGGAAAAGAAGAACTTAAATTATCACTATTTGCAGATGACATGATTCTATACTTAGCAGACCCAAAAGGGTCTACAAAGAAACTATTAGAGCTAATAAAAGAATTCAGCAAAGTGGCAGGATATAAAATCAACACGCATAAATCAAAGGCATTCCTGTATATCAGCGACAAATCCTCTGAAATGGAAATGAGGACAACCACTCCATTCACAATATCTTCAAAAAAAATAAAATACTTGGGAATCAACCTAACAAAAGAGGTGAAAGACTTATACAATGAAAACTACAGAACCCTAAAGAGAGAAATAGAAGAAGATCTTAGAAGATGGAAAAATATACCCTGTTCATGGAGGCAGAACTAACATCATCAAAATGGCGATATTACCAAAAGTTCTCTATAGGTTTAATGCAATGCCAATCAAAATCCCAACGGCATTTCTTGTAGAAATAGACAAAGCAATCATGAAATTCATATGGAAAAATAAAAGATCCAGAATAGCAAAAACAACTCTAAGCAGGAAGTGTGAATCAGTCGGTATAGCGATACCAGACTTCAAACTATACTACAGAGCAATAGTAACAAAAACAGCATGGTACTGGTACCAAAACAGGCGGGTGGACCAATGGTACAGAATAGAGGACACAGAAACCAATCCACAAAACTACAACTACCTTATATTTGATAAAGGGGCTAAAAGCATGCAATGGAGGAAGGATAGCATCTTCAACAAATGGTGCTGGGAAAACTGGAAATCCATATGCAACAAAATGAAACTGAATCCATTTCTCTCGTCATGCACAAAAGTTAATTCAAAATGGATCAAGGAGCTTGATATCAAATCAGAGACACGGCGTCTGATAGAAGAAAAAATTGGCTATGATCAACATACTGTGGGGTCGGGCTCCAAATTCCTCAATAGGACACCCATAGCACAAAAGTTAATAACTAGAATCAACAAATGGGACTTACTCAAAATAAAAAGTTTTTTCTCAGCAAAAGATACAATAAGAGAGGTAAATAGAGAGCCTACATCCTGGGAACAAATCTTTACTCCTCACACTTCAGATAGAGCCCTAATATCCAGAGTATACAAAGAACTCAAAAAATTAGACAATAAGAGAACAAACAACCCAATCAACAAATGGGCCAAGGACCTGAACAGACACTTCTCAGAGGAGGACATACAATCAATCAACAAGTACATGAAAAAATGCTCACCATCTTTAGCAGTCAGAGAAATGCAAATCAAAACCACCCTAAGATACCATCTCACTCCAGTTAGATTGGCAGCCATTATGAAGTCACACAACAACAAGTGCTGGCGAGGATGTGGGGAAAAGGGTACACTTGTACATTGCTGGTGGGACTGCAAATTGGTGCAGCCAATTTGGAAAGCAGTATGGAGATTTCTTGGAAAGCTGGGAATGGAGCCATCATTTGACCCAGCTATTCCCCTTCTCGGTCTATTCCCTAAAGACCTAAAAAGAGCATGCTACAGGGACACTGCTACATCGATGTTCATAGCAGCATAATTCACAATAGCAAGACTGTGGAACCAACCTAGATGCCCTTCAATAGATGAATGGATAAAAAAAAATGTGGCATTTATACACAATGGAGTATTACTCTGCATTAAAAAATGACAAAATCATAGAATTTGCAGGGAAATGGATGGCATTAGAGCAGATTATGCTAAGTGAAGCTAGCCAATCCCTAAAAAAACAAATGCCAAATGTCTTATTTGATATAAGGAGAGTAACTAAGAACAGAGTAGGGTCAAAGAGCATGAGAAGAAGATTAATATTAAACAGGGATGAGAGGTGGGAGGGAAAGGGAGAGAGAAGGGAAATTGCATGGAAATGGAAGGAGACCCTCAGAGTTATACAAAAGTACATACAAGAGGAAGTGAGGGGAAAGGGAAAAATACTACAAGGGGGACAAATGAATGTCAGTAGAGGGGGCCGAGGGGAGGGGAGGGGAGGGGAGGGGGGGTAGTAGAGGATAGGAAAGGCAGCAGAACACAACAGACACTAGTATGGCAATATGTAAATCAATGGATGTGTAACTGATGTAATTCTGCAATCTGTATATGGGGTAAAAATGGGAGCTCATAACCCACTTGAATCAAATTGTGAAATATGATATATCAAGAACTATGTAATGTTTTGAACAGCCAACAATAAAAAATTTAAAAAAAAAGAAGTTAATGACAAGAAACAAACCTTTTAATGCCTGGAGGTTAAAATTCACAACTCTGGATTAGAATTGGATCACAGATACAATCATGGGAGAAAAAATTTCAGAAATAAATGGGAACAGGGATACAATACATCAAAATTCATTGGGTTATTAACACCCCCAAATAATTTATGTACCTATATATCAATGGCAAATGAACTGAAAGAGAAATTAGAAAAATATCCCATTCAAAATAGCCTCAGAAAACAATAGAATACTTTGGAATATATATATATATATATATATATATATATATATATATATATATATATATATATATATATATATATATATATATGAAAAGGTATGAAATAGTTCTACAATGAAAACTACAGAATACTGAAGAAAGAAATGAAAGACCTTTGAAGATGGACAGATCTCCCATGCCCTATTTCTGCCTATCTTAGGCAGAATTAATATTGTCAAATTAACCATACTACCCAAAGTGCTATATAGATTCAATGCAATTCCTATAAAAATACCAATGAGTTCCTTTGTAGAAATAGAAAAATCACCCATAAAACTCATTTGGATGTATTAGAGAAACAGAATAGGCAAAGCAGTCATTAGCAAGAAAAGTGATGCAGGAGGCATCACAATCAGTACCAGAACCATGGTAAAGAAGTGAAGACACAGAGAAAAACCTACATAAGTACAGTTATCTAATATTATAAAACAGCACCAAAAACAAACACTGAAGAAAAGATAGCATTTTCAACAAATGGTGCTGGGAAAACTTGAAATACACATGTAGCAAAATGAAATTAAACCCCTACTTCTCAGCCTGCACTCAACTCAAAGTGGATCAAGGACTTAGGCATTAGAACATAGAGATCTTCAACTAACTGAAGAAAAAGTAGGAATGTAAGCTTAGGAACTTACTTTCTTAACAACACCAGTACAGCACAAGAAGTACAATCAAGAATCAATAAATGGGATGGAATCAAAGAAGCAGCCTTTAAAATTCTTCTCAGCTCAAGAACGATCTACATACTGTGGGGTCGGGCTCCAAATTCCTCAATAGGACACCCATAGCACAAAAGTTAATAACTAGAATCAACAAATGGGACTTACTCAAAATAAAAAGTTTTTTCTCAGCAAAAGAAACAATAAGAGGTAAATAGGGAGCCTATATCCTGGGAACAAATCTTTACTCCTCACACTTCAGATAGAGCCCTAATATCCAGAGTATACAAAGAACTCAAAAAATTAGACAATAAGAGAACAAACAACCCAATCAACAAATGGGCCAAGGACCTGAACAGACACTTCTCAGAGGAGGACATACAATCAATCAACAAGTACATGAAAAAATGCTCACCATCTCTAGCAGTCAGAGAAATGCAAATCAAAACCACCCTAAGATACCATCACACTCCAGTAAGATTGGCAGCCATTCTGAAGTCACACAAGAACAAGTGCTGGCGAGGATGTGGGGAAAAGGGTACACTTGTACATTGCTGGTGGGACTGCAAATTGGTGCAGCCAATTTGGAAAGCAGTATGGAGATTTCTTGGAAAGCTGGGAATGGAGCCACCATTTGACCCAGCTGTTCCCCTTCTCGGTCTATTCCCTAAAGACCTAAAAAGAGCATGCTACAGGGACACTGCTACATCGATGTTCATAGCAGCATAATTCACAATAGCAAGACTGTGGAACCAACCTAGATGCCCTTCAATAGACGAATGGATAAAAAAATGTGGCATTTATACACAATGGAGTATTACTCTGCATTAAAAAATGACAAAATCATAGAATTTGCAGGGAAATGGATGGCATTAGAGCAGATTATGCTAAGTGAAGCTAGCCAATCCCTAAAAATCAAATGCCAAATGTCTTCTTTGATATAAGGAGAGTAACTAAGAACAGAGTAGGATCGAAGAGCATGAGAAGAAGATTAACATTAAACAGGGATGAGAGGTGGGAGGGAAAGGGAGAGAGATTGGAAATTGCATGGAAATGGAAGGAGACCCTCAAGGTTATACAAAAGTACATACAATAGGTAGTGAGGGGAAAGGGAAAAATAATACAAGGGGGACAAATGAATGTCAGTAGAGGGGGTAGAGAGAGAAGAGGGGAGGGGAGGGGAGGGGAGGGGGATAGTAGAGGATAGGAAAGGCAGCAGAACACAACAGACACTAGTATGGCAATATGTAAATCAATGGATGTGTAACTGATGTGATTCTGCAATGTGTATATGGGGTAAAAATGGGAGTTCATAACCCACTTGAATCAAAGTGTGAAATATGATATATCAAGAACTATGTAATGTTTTGAACAACCAACAATAAAAAATTTAAAAAAAGAAAGTTCACCTTAAAAAATAAAATAAAATATAATAAAATTCTTCTCAGCTCAAGAAACAATAATATGAAGAGAAAGCCTACTGAACAGGAGAAAATCTTTACCACCTGCACCTCAGCTTCAGCATTAATCTCCAGGATATATGAAGAAGTCAAAAACTTTATACTACTACTACTAATAATATTAATAATAACAACAATAATAGCAACCACCCAATCAATAAATGGACTAAGGATCTGAACAGACACTGCACAGCAGAAAAAAATACCATCAACAAATATATGAAAAAATGTTCATCTTTAGTAATTATAAAAATGCAAGTGAAATCTACACTGAGATTTCATCTCACTTCAGTCAGAATGGCAATTATCAGGAATTCAAGCAACAATAAATGTTGGGGGGATGTAGGAAAAAAGGTTCATTCATATCTTGCTGGTGGGAAGGCAAATTTTCAATTTATCATTATGGAAAGCAGCATGGAGATTCCTCAAAAAACTTGAAATTGACCCAGTTATCCCACTTCTCAGTTCATACCCAAAGGATTTAAAGTCAGAATACTACAGTGATGTGTTGAGAGCCACAGCCGAAGGGGCCCCAGCAAACTTCCAACTGCCAGCAAACTTCCAGCTGCCAGCTGATGATTGGCTCACAGCAGCCCCAGCAACATCTAGCTGATTGGCTCCTCTGCGGTGATGCTCATTGGGCTGTTTCCCTGCCCTTTCAGACCACGGAGCTGCTCATTGGGGGACTTTTTTGGCTCTGCCCACATGACCCAGCCAATCGGCCTCAAGAGCAGGAGGATTGTGGGAGGTGGAGAGAGAGGCTTGTGGAAAGCCGGTGGTGGCAGTTGGGGCTCTGAGGGTTTTTCCTGAGAGGCTGTTTTGTTTGGCGTGTGTGGTTCTAAAAATAAAGTTAGTTTCTTTTGACAAGTGGCTCCTGATTTTGCCCAGCCACACTGCGGCATTTGGTGGCTCTCACGGGGAGCTACTGAGGGTAAGTGATAAGGTAAACTGCTCGCCCCTGAGGGCAGGGCGAGAGGATGGGTAGCCATTTTAAAATTCCTCTTTTGATTTGCTTCACTTTTGTTTTAAGTTGCCTGTCCCTGAAGATGAGTGAGATGGAAGAAAAACCACTCACATCTGAGGAAAAACTATTTGCATCTGAGGAAGAGATAGGGAAAAAGGTTATAATGATTTTTTGTTGTTCCATTTTTATTTCATTCTATCTCAGTTTTGTTTGGTGTTATCTTGTTGGGTTGTATTATAGTAGAAATTTGGGATCAGAAATTAGTAAAAAACAAACCGAAAGAGTGTTAAGTAAATTGTTAGAGGAAGGAGGCATCCCAGTAAAATCAAGAGCAGTCAGGGCATACGTTGATACAATACAAAAATGTAGCCCATGGCTTTTTAAGGAGGAGTTGTTAAATATATCACAATGGAACCATCATGGTGAAGATTTAAAAAGAATAGAAAAGAAAAGCCCAGGGACTCTGCCAGTTGGCACATTGCCATTGTGGACGTTCATATCTTGTTTGCTTAGTTCAAAGCCTTCAGTTCAGACAATGGTAGAGGAAGGAGAAGACATATTGATTCAAGTAAAAGAGAAGGTCTCTCAAGTTAGTCAGACAGAGGAAATGATTCAAGTAAAAGAGAAGGTCTCTCAAGTTAGTCAGACAGAGGAAAAGATTCAAGTAAAAGAGAAGGTCTCTCGAGCTAGTCAGACAGAGGAAAAAATTCAAGTAAAAGAGAAGGTCTCTCAAACTAGTCAGACAGAGGAAAAAAATTCAAGTAAAAGAGAAGGCCTCTCAAGCTAGTCAGACAGAGAAAGAAAGTGTAAAACCGAAAAAGCCATCAGGGGGAAAATTACAACAGGAGACTGCTACTAACACCTTTCTATCACCAGAGGGTGTAAGTGTCCAACCAACAGCACCACCTCTACAGGAGACTGCTACTAACACCTTTCTATCACCAGAGGACGTAAGTGTCCAACTAACAAGGCCACCTCCATATGCTGGGAGGCCCCCAACCCCCGCAGTTGATAGTTGGGATCCTGAGACAAGATCTCAAATATTAACATGCCCTGTATTTGAGGCAGGAGGGCAGCGAGTTTACCATGTTTTAAATTTCAAAACAGTGAAGCAGCTAAAAGAGGCTGTAACAACCTATGGTCCTCAAGCACCCTTCACTGTAAGCATGGTCGAATCCATTAACAACTTGAACATGACACCAGCAGATTGGGATAATATGTGTAAAGCTGTGCTAAATGGAGGACAATACCTGTTATGAGAGGTTGCCAATGAGGAATTTTGCAAGGAGATGGCTAGGCGAAATGCAGCAGCTGTTTACCCTCAGAGGAATCTAGATATGTTGTTAGGAAAGGGACCTTATGAGGATCAGCAGCAACAAATTGCATATGATCCTGGTGTATACACACAAATTGCTGTAGATGCAATTAAGGCATGGAAGACTTTACAAGGACATGGAGGTTTACAAGGTCAATTATCTAAGGTAATACAAGGAGCTAATGAACCTTATGCTGAATTTGTAGATAGGCTTATTCAAACAGCTAACAGAGTTTTTGGGAATACAGAACAAGCAATGCCATTATTAAAACACCTGGCTTATGAGCAAGTGAATCGTTGGTGCAGAGATATCATTAGACCATGGAAACATTAAGATTTAAACACATATATTAAATTATGTAGAGACATTAATGAACAAGAGCAAGTCGTGGCAGCTGCAGTAAAACAGGCTTTAGATGCCAGAGACATTAATGAACAAGGGCAAATTGTGGCAGCTGCAGTAAAACAGGCTTTAGATGCCAGGCCAAGAACATGCTACAATTGTGAACAAACAGGACATTTTAAAAGGAATTGCCCCATTAGAGGAGGGTTTAACAAAACTAGGTATCAAAGGAGTAGAATACCAGGTATTTGCCCACGATGCCGTAGAGGGAGCCATTGGGCTAATGAATGCCGTTCTCAAACCACCATAGAGGGTACTCCATTATCAAAAAATGAACAAGGACCAGGTGTTTATCCATGATATCGTGGAGAAAGGCATCAGGCTCCGTTGCCAAAAAATGGACAGGGGGGCCCAATGCTCCGGGGCCCAAAACCACAAATATACGGAGCACTTGAGGAACCCAACAACACCATCAGGGTAGTTCCCAGGACACATTGTCCATCAGATCCCTCATCAGACAAACCAGAGGGAGCGCAGGGTTGGACATCTGCACCTCCGCCAGAGCAGTACTAACTCCAGAGATGGGAGTTCAAATCATTCCCACAGGGGTGAAAGGACCTCTTCCCAAAGGAACAGTAGGCTTATTATTAGGATGCAGCTCTTCTACTCTAAAAGGACTTATGATAAGTCCTGGGGTAATTGATCCTGATTATGAAGGTGAAATAAAAATTATAGCCAGTTCTCCAAAGGGTATATCAGTAATTTCACCAGGAGATAGAATAGCACAGTTACTAATAATACCCAGCCTACATGATAAATTTTCCAGTCATACTGTAGAAAGAGGTTCCAAGGGATTAGGCTCCACAGGTGTAGATTGGGCTATGCTTTCTTTAAATTTAGATTCTCGCCCCATGCTAAAACTAAATATTCAAGGACATGAATTTAATGGGCTACTGGATACAGGTGCATTCCTTAGCATCATCTCTCGTCAAGAATGGACAAAACATTGGCCATTACAACAAGCCACTCAAACGCTTTGAGGCCTAGGAGTGGCGACTAATCCCCATAGAAGTGCAATGGTATTAGATTGGAAGGATCCTGAAGGATGTGAAGGAACTATACAGCCACATGTATTGGATCATCTTCCCGTAAATTTATGGGGACGAGATGTCCTAGACCAATTAGGTTTGACATTAACAAATAACATCAACCAAAATGCACCCACTGTTATGACTAGACAAGGTTTTAGGAAAGGAAAAAGATTAGAAAAACAAGAACAAGGAATAGCAGCACCAATACAAATAGATCAAGGAACAGACAGACATGGGTTGGATTTTCAGAAAGGGCCACTGAGACAATAAAAATTACTTGGAAATCAGAAAGACCAGTATGGGTTCCTCAGTGGCCCCTGACTAAAGAAAAGATACAAGCAGCCCATGACCTGGTCAAACAACAATTAGCAGAAGGACATATACAACCTTCTGTATCTCCCCATAATACTCCCATTTTTGTCATCAAAAAGAAATCTGGTAAATGGAGATTATTGCAAGATTTAAGAGCCATTAATAATGAGATGGTTATTATGGGACCTGCTCAATCAGGGATTCCTCAGTTGTCTGCTTTGCCAAAAACCTGGTATGTTTTAGTTATAGATATTAAAGATTGTTTTTTTTTCAATTCCAATTCATCCTGAGGATAGTCCACGTTTTGCATTTACTATCCCTGCACTGAATCATGAAGGTCCTGATCAGAGATATGAATGGAAAGTACTCCCTCAAGGGTTGGCTAACAGCCCAACTATGTGTCAAATTTATGTTAACAAAGTAATCCAGCCACTTAGAAATCAAAATCCTGAACTACAAATATTTCACTATATGAATGATGTATTATTAGCACACAAAGCTAAAAACACACTGCTAGAATGTTATGCCACACTTACAAACTTATTAAAAAATTATAATCTAGAGATAGCAATAGATAAAGTACAATTAAATTTTCCAATTAATTATTTAGGAGTTCTATTATCCTCCACCATGGTCCGTCCACCAAAAATTCAAATACGAGTAGATCAACTCAAATCACTTAACGACTTTCAAAAGTTATTAGGAGACATAAATTGGATAAGGCCTTATTTAGGTATACCAACAGGAGGGTTGGGACCTTTATTTGATATCCTAAAAGGTCCATCAGATCCAAATTCACCCCACATGTTAACGCCTGAAGCAAGAAAGGCATTAAAAATCATTGAAACATATATGGAAAATATGCATTTGGACAGAATTGATATAAGTTTGCCTTTATTATTTATTGTACTACCAACAAAAAATATTCCTACAGGAGTATTTTGGCAAGAAGGTCCATTATTATGGATACATTTATCTTATTCTCCTAACACTATTCTTACTAGGTATCCTGAGGCTGTAGGACAATTAATACTCAAAGGAATAAAAGCAGCGAAGGGAGTGTTTGGAATTTCTCCCAATAAAATTATTACTCCATATACTATGGATCAAATTGATGAGTTAGCTAATGAGTTAAATACTTGGGCAATAATCATGTGTAAATCTAATGTTTCATTTGATAACCACTTACCATCTAATCCTTTATTGTCCTTTTGGTCATTGCATCCTGTAATTTTTCCAAAAATGACAAGAAAAACACCTATCATGAATGCTCCAAATATATTCACTGATGGATCAAATAATGGTACAGCAGCAATAGTTACACCTGATCAAACTTTTACATTTTTAGTACCCAAACAATCAGCTCAAAAGGCAGAGCTTAATGCAGTATTACAAGCTTTTGTGATGTTTAAAGATTCTGTATTTAATTTATTTTCTGATAGTCAGTATATAGTTAATGCTATAATGTCCCTTGAAGATGCTGGTAGGATTTCCCCTTCCTCTACTGTTTTCTATTTGCTTTCCACTATACAAAGTCTAATCTGGGACAGAAAAGATCCATTCTTTATAGGACATATCAGGGCACATACAGGATTGCCTGGAGCCCTTAGTTTGGGCAATGATTTAGCAGATAAAACTACACATGACATACATATTTTCTCTACACTTGAAGAAGCTATAAATTTTCACAAACGGTTCCATGTCAATGCTAATACTTTACAAAAGCGTTTTAAAATAACTAAGGAACAAGCTAGACAAATAATAAAACAATGTCAAAATTGTGTGACCTTTTTACCACAAGTTAATCTTGGAGTCAATCCTAGAGGATTGATACCTAACCATATTTGGCAGATGGACGTCACACACTTGCCAGAATTTGCAAAATTAAAATATTTGCATGTTACAGTTGATACTACTTCTGGATTTTTGATGGGCTCCCTTCATGCCAGAGAAAAAACTAAAGATGTTATAGCTCATTGCTTACAAAATTTTGCCACTGTGGGCGTTCCAAAACAGTTAAAAACAGATAATGCCCCTGGTTATACTTCTACCTCTTTTAAACAATTTTGCTCATCATTTGGCATTACTCATATAACAGGAATCCCATACAATCCACAGGGACAAGGCATAGTTGAAAGAGCTCATCAAACTATTAAAATGTACTTATTAAAGCAAAAAGACGGAATTGGGAAGGGGTATATATTCCCCAAAGATAAACTTAAAATAACCCTTTTTACTCTAAACTTTTAAAATTTGGATTCATCAGGACTTAGTGCTGCGGAAAGGCATATGTGTCCAAAAAATGTGCATAAGCCCAAGGTACTTTGGAAGGATATTCTAACAGGACAATGGAAAGGTCCTGACCCAGTGATTGTCTGGAGTTGGGGGTCTGTTTGTGTGTTTCCACAGGGAGAACAGCAGCCGATTTGGATTCCAGAGAGATTAACCAAGGTCCTGACCCAGTGATTGTCTGGAGTAGGGGGCCTGTTTGTGTGTTTCCACAGGGAGAACAGCAGCCGATTTGGATTCTAGAGAGATTAACTAAAGCGATTTCTACAGACCAAAAAGAAGATGATTTGACTCAAGTCCATAACAGCTGATATCCAAAACTCCAGTTTGGCTATCCTTACATCTGCGATAGAACCAGGATGCTTTTTTCAATATCAATTTTATTATTGTCCTTTCCCACATTCTATTTTGTTTTTTGAGCTCATACAGACCTAGGTTAATGTTTTGCTGATCAGTTCTATTTTTTGACTATAGAGTTTTTAAACATTGCAATGGAAATTTCACCCATAAAATGTTATAAGGCCTTTACTATTATGTTATGTGTTGTATGTATTATATTATATGTGTTTTGTGTTATATGTTTGAATGTACGTATGTCCATATATCATATATGATGAGCGCTCATGAAAAAAACGGATCCAATTTTTTTTATATTCATGTGATTTAAATGGTTTAATTTAAATTGGTTAAATAACTGTTGAGGATTGTTTTAATATGTGAACAAAAAAGGAGGTTAACAGATCTGTTTGTTTACTTTTACCTTTCCTTTTCATTATATTTAATAATTCTCTTAAAGATAATGTAAATTGTTAAGAAAATTGTTTTCTTTTAGTGCCTTCTGGAATGTTACATAATTTTTTCTTTAGCCATTATTGCCAGAATTCCTATCTTCATCCCAGTGCTGGTGAAGTCAAAGATAAAACCAATCTACAGCTTCTGCAATAGCCATCACTGAACTGCTTGCAGAACTTGCCTGGACACATTGTGAACTCACCTGTATGCATTGTGAACTATCTGTTGGTGCAGCGACTTGTGGTAGTGTTGGGGTATTTTTGCTGATGATGTCATCGGTGGTACAATTTTTCCAAAAGGAGCCGTCAATTGGCTTGGTGTATCTTCCTCCCTTCTGCTTGTCATGATTGTCCAGCTAAAATTTGGGGGCCAACAGAGTTGAGGCAAAGAACCTCACCCCCCCCCCCCCCGCTGGTACAAAGACCTCTCCACAGGTGTGGCTGTATACTGGACCGGTAGTCAGTGACGGGTAAGATCCAATTGCAATTGTACCAACCTAATGGGTAAGGACCATATGTACTATTGGACAACCTAAGGCAGGCATGGTCCCTAAGCCACATGCTTTTTGTTTAAACAGAGAGGGGGAGATGTTGAGAGCCACAGCCGAAGGGGCCCCAGCAAACTTCCAGCTGCCAGCAAACTTCCAGCTGCCGGCTGATGATTGGCTCACAGCAGCCCCAGCAACATCTAGCTGATTAGCTCCTCTGCGGTGATGCTCATTGGGCTGTTTACCTGCCCTTTCAGACCACGGAGCTGCTCATTGGGGGACTTTTTTGGCTCTGCCCACATGACCCAGACAATTGGCCTCAAGAGCAGGAGGATTGTGGGAGGTGGAGAGAGAGGCTTGGGTTGGAGAGAGAGGCTTGTGGAAAGCCGGTGGTTGCAGTTGGGGCTCTGAGGGTTTTTCCTGAGAGGCTGTTTTGTTTGGCGTGTGTCGTTCTAAAAATAAAGTTAGTTTCTTTTGACAAGTGGCTCCTGATTGTGCCCAGCCAGACTGCGGCAGTGATGCAGCCACATCAATGTTATAGCTAAACTATGAAACCTGTCTAAGTGCCTTTCAACAGATGAATGAATAAAGAAAATGTGGTATACATACACAACCAGATATTACTCAGCCTTAAATAGGAATGAAATTATGGTATTTGGTGGTAAATGAATGGAGCTGGAGAATATCATGCTTAACAAAATTAACTAATCCTAAAGAACCAAAGGCTGAATGTTTTCACTGAATTTCAGATGCTAATTGACAATAAGGGTTGGGGTTCCTAGGGATGAACAGAGGTACTGTGGATAAGGCAGAGGGGAGTGAAGGGAGGGGGAAAGGAATGGAGGTGGGAAGAATAGCTGAATGGATCTGACATAATTACCCTATGTGCATATATGACTACATGACCAGTGTGAGTCTACGTCATATACAACCAGAAGAATGAGAAGTTATGCTCCATTTATGTATGATGTGTCAAAGAGCATTCCACTGCCATGTACAACTAAATAGAATGAATAAAAAATATTTTTAGGTGCTCAGGAAAAAAGAAACACATATCAAATAACTGTAAAAGATTAAAAGGTGTATCAAAGATGAAATCAGAATTAGAAATAACCTGATCCAATCCACCTATTTCATTAATGAAAAAACTTATTACAATACTAACATATCCCCAACCAGAAAAAATGAGAAAGTCAAATAATTATCAAAATTATACTACATCCAGAATTATAGTTCACATGTGAAAAATACTGTGATACATACAAGAAGAATAAAATTTTATAAGATGAAGGCAATCCTCATACTTCAGACATTTTCTGGCTTAAAATTGGCACCCATGCTTCTCAAGGAAAAAAAAATGATGGACATGGAGTCAAACTAATGGAGTTCCCTCCACAGCCATCTGTTTCCTTCTCTGGCTTAGAATCCTTCATCCTTACCGCAAGTTATACTATTCTACCATAAGGATGAAAAGATCACCCAAAGGATCATGGCAGGCACACATGAGGAACATCAGAATTGGAGGCAAACGAGAAAGGAGGGCTGTGCTATTACTATCATCAATATGATGGACAAACACTAGCTTCCCTCTTTGCCTAATGCTAGGAATTCAAAAAAGAAGTGAGATAATATGAAACTTTATTCAGCCATAAAATAAATGAAATTATGTCATCTGCAGGAAAATGAGTGGAGAACATAATATTAAACAAAATAAGTCAAACTTAGAAGATCAAAGATCATATCCTTTCTCTCATATGTGCAAGCTAGAATGGAAAAAGAAATAGAAAGGTGTGGGGGATGATCTCAGGAAAATCAAAGGGAGATAATTAAAGAAAAATACCAAGGGTTGAGAGGTAGGCAGGAAGGGAAGAAGTGCTGGGAAGCAATATTGGCCAAATTATATTGTTAAATTTTGTGCATGTATAAATATATAACACAAATCCTTGTTATGTACAATTATAATGCACAAATTTTAAAAATGTTGAAAAAAATAAGAGCTAGTGTGAACTGATTGTTTCAGCTTAAAAATCTACAAATATCTATAATCATTTTATGATGCTCTGTCTGTTGGAAGCCCTATTACATACGTACACATGTATGTATAAGTTTTTCTGCATATTTATTTTACTGTACTAAACATAGACATAGATAGATAGATAGATAGATAGATAGATAGATAGATAGATAGATAGATTATGACACTCAAGACTTACAAAAGAACTCAACCTATTCATAAGCAGGGTGAGCCCCTGACCTTCTAAATGTGGACCCACTTAACTAAAGACAGCATGATTTATGCTCTTTATATAATGGCTTGTTGTTTTCTAACTTAAGTGCTTTTTGTTTGGCTCCTTTATTTATTTTAACCCCAATTTGATATCCCTACAGATATATTCATGTTCTAAAACAGAAAGGGATAGACAACCTGTCCAATATTAAAAGTAAAAAATATTAAATACCAAATAAAAATGCTATTATATATTTTCCAGCATCCAAAATAGTGCTAAATGTGAAAATAGGTTCCAAGGAAAAACTTTCTGAATAACAAAGGAATAAGAATCAAAAAACAGAAAATTATAAAAGTAACCTTACCTATATGCCTTATAAAGGCAACATAAAATGACTTACTTACATATCATAATATAGAAGTTATGGTAGCTTATAGTTATAGGTATTTAATTATATGAGCATTTACTCCCTGCTGAAGAGCATTTATGGTTCAAGGACAGATCCTCTGTTTCTACATTAATATCAATCATTCTTCCAACCATAGGAAAGTTCATTACTGAATTCTCATTCTGTGTCATATGGTCAAGTATTAATGAGAGACAAGGGAATGCCATTCAACTGTAATTGAGATGCTCATATAGTTTTAAGAATTTCATTAAATTCATGTCACTCTACTACAATCATTTTTAAAAGAATGGTTTATAAGTATGAAGAAGGAGTAATTCAAAATCTTATTTTATTACATCTACAATAGAAACATACCTTGATGTTTTTGATTCAGATACATGGGCAAATGTTTATATTTTCCATTGGGTAGAGTTATTTAATTTTCCATACAAATCCACAAAACATTTGCTTACTGTACCCTGTCAGAAAATAGATTTGGAGGTAAAAGTATCTGTTATTTAAAACCTGTGTAGTGAATATGGCTCTCAAAATATCAGTGGAAAGCATACTTATGATTTGTCTTGAGAAAAATATCACTTAATATTAAAACAACAGTTGCAAGATAATAATTGGAACAGCTCAGTGAAATTTCCCACAGGTGGTTAACAAGTCACAATATATAAACACCAATATAGCTGAGAAGGATATGAGTTGGTTTCCAAAATGTATTTATAACTTGAAGCTTTTAATTTAAATTTTTCTTCTCTTCAAATCAAGTAGTCCAGCCTGAAGAACTCTCCAAATCATTTGAGATAAGCTTATGCATATTAAATAAGAATATATCCTGGAGGATCTAATGGATCAAATTTATAGTCTCAATCAATTTTTTCCAATTTGACTTTGAAGAGAAACTCAACATTGAAGCAAAACCGGTATAAATGAAAATGTAAATCTTAATATATAAAACTGAGATACATTAAGTTCCACTTCAAAATAGCCTTAAAATTGGAAAAGAATAAACTGAAAAAAAACAAAAGCTCAAAATTTTGATTAAAAAGTATCTCCTTCCCTGTTAATAATTATTTATTAATATGACTAATATACCATACAACAATTTTAAGAAGGAAAGTTTATTTTTGCTTACATTTTCAAAACTTTCAGTACATGGTTGGCAAACACCACTGTTTTGGGCTCAAGGTCAAATAGAAAATCTTGGCCAAAGTTGGAGAAGAACATAGAGATTCAGGCTAATGGTGTCAACCTTTTTGATAAAATAACACTAAAAATTTTCAAACATTAAAAATAAGATAGACATATACATACACTATACATACAGAATCCCTAAGAAATAATACTAAGATAAAAAGCAGCTCTGCAAGACATATTATAATCAAAGGACCTAACAATGGAAATAAAGAGAAATAGTAAAAGATACACATGAAAAACATTAGGTCACATTTATATAAAATTATATTTGTTTGTATAAATTTAATTATATTTACGTTTATAAGCTTCACTTCAAACTTCTCACCTCAGACTCTAAAATCAAGGGGGTTTGTAATAAAGTATTCCAAGCTTTGAAAGTATATACTCACCAACCAAGGCTGCTATGTCCAGCAAAGTTATGAATGGAACAAGGAATGACATGATCAGTGACATAATCAGACACAGAATGCAAAGGGTTGAATGTTTTATACCCTATGAAAAAGCTAGAGAGAAAAATGAAGAACAACCAGGGCTCACATAAAAATAGAAAGAAGATCACACAGTGATGAGCCACCTGACTGGTTACAAAGATGTAAGAGGGTAAAGCAGTAGCTACATGATGAAATGTACTTTGGAATATATAAAAATGTCCTGAAGTTTCTGAGAATTCTCTCTCAATGAGGAATAAGTTAAAAACAATATTTGTGCCCTAAAAACATCATATGATGTAATTGCCAGAGGAAAGAAACATTGCACATGTATCAACTGAGGCTATGGAGAGAGTTCATTCATAAATCGCCAGAAGGCAGTACAGAGTGCAGTGAGTGAGTGGAGCTACTGGCACTCTCTCAGAAGAATGCCAGAACTCCTCACTTTCTTCACTTCAGTCATGGTTTTCACATCTATTGGTAGATTGTTGGGTTTTGAAATGTCTATCCCAAGTACAATATCAATAACCATATTGCCATCTTTGTTTTTGCTCAAATTCTGCTGTATGTCACAGCTTCCTTCCTCAAATATCCTCAAGTCCAAGTTCAAAGGCTGGTTCTCCAATACAGATGCAAGTACACAGTCTGGTCTGATCAGCTACTGATGCTCCAGGACCCACAACATCATGTCTTGACTAGTACTGCAGGAACTTCCACATATCCAAACAGAGCTACCAAAGAGGCACACATTGATAATGGCCCATGAGCAGAATGCTGATGTCACCAGCAGCAGAGTTGATGTTCCTGGAAAGTGGGGTGCATGATGTTAGCCAAAGACCAATCACCAGACAATTCTACTTTTTCAAAAATTCGAAGACCCCATCCATTCACAGCTTCTACTTCCTTGGTCAGAACAACTTCCTGTTCTCTCAACCCCAAACGTCAATATATGAGTAAGTCAGACTAGCACTAAGCATCTTTTTTCTTTATTATTTTTAAATATTTTTTTACTTGTAGTTGCACACAATACCTTTATTTCACTTATTTATTTTTATGTGGTGCTGAGGATCGAACCCAGGGTCGCACATGTGCAAGGCAAGTGCTCTACCACTGAGCCACAACCCCAGCCCCTATGCATCTGTTTCTTAACAACACTGATCTTAGATATTGGTCTTTCCTTTTTCTCTTTCTACTTGTGATTTTGAGAAGGTCCACTTCACGGTGCTGACCAACCTCACTTGCTTCAGGCATACACCTGAGCTCCCAGAGAAGCAACCTGTGAAATTTGAGGGAGGGGCCTACACTGCAGGGTCTCTTAGAAGATACAGACACTATTCTAGCTCCTGTGATATCTTGCTTCTCAATTGCTGGGCCTCCCTGATCCAAGCCAGCTGCCAGCATTTAGGGTTCCTTCTTCCCTTCAAGCACAAAAATGGAAGAGGCTTTGCTCCTGGAGTTGTAGGTCTCACCAAGATAGGATCCTCCATCTTGGCATGCTGTGGTTGTTGGGGGTTGAGGGTACAAAGTGCAACACACTGGCATTTACACCAGGACACCTGGATATTCAGCTTCTCAGTGGCAAGGTAGTTTTTAAGATGGGTGAGCTTAAAATATTGAATGGGACAGACAGCAAAGTTACTGAGTACTCAGCTTGCATAACTTGATGACAAATGTCAGTGGAAATACACTGTTTATTGGCAAAGGTAAAATAAAATTCAAAGTACCAGAAGAGATATAAAAAGAGCTTTGGGCAAGGTCAGCTTGTTTTAAATTATAGGCAACCAGCTATGACCTATTGACTATAGTGAAAAAGTCACAAGTTTGCAGGACACTCCTTATTGAGGACAAAAAAGTGCTAAATGTTTTTCAGAACCTGGATTTCATATTTGATATTTCAATATGCTTAATAACAAAAAGAAGTTTCTGTCTAACCAAGGCCCACAATCAGTCACCATAAAATACTTCCTCCTCCATGTAATAACCCTGCCTCACCCCCAGGTACAGGCCCTACATCCTTGAGGACACACATCCCTACTGGTATGTGTCCCCAGGCTTGGCATTCTCTAAATTCTTCAAAGATCAATCAGCCAATGTCCAGACCCAAACTGCTACTCCTCAGCCAGTAGCCCCTGCACTGGCTCCCACTGCTTCCCCTCCCAGGACTCCCAGCCTAGTCCCCACAAGAACCCTGTCCTGACAGGGCCCTGCATTCTATCAATTCCCCTTTCTGGAAGCTCCCACTGCCTCCCAATTTCCTGCTGCTCACTAATACCTAGACACACATCCCAGGGCTTCCAGGCATTCAAAGCACTGTGGTGCATGTAGAAGACAGGTGGTACTCTCAGTAGCAATATTCAGGAGCACACTTCCCCATCATGTAGGCCACAACTAACCTCCATTTTTGGTCATTCCCCTGGAGTCAAGCAGAATCCAGATTGGGGGGCTCTCTTCCATCCTTAAGCACTGGTGATGGTGTCTGCCAAGTGGATGTTGAACCAGAGCCCACACTGCCTTTCTGCTCAACTGAAAACCAGTGCCTCCTAGCTTGCAGCAGGGTCTCCAAGTGTCTCCAATCCACTCCAGCACCTGCAAGATCACACTTGGTTTGAGTGTGAGAACTGATGTTTCTAGGAGTCATTCCCTTAGCATTGGAGCACCATTCTTCCCATTATACTTGGTGTCCCATCCCATCAACACAACCTGTCATACACAGAAATGGAATTTAGAGTGCAACCCTATCAGGAAATATTCTTCACAAGAAACCAGTTCACTGACTTGAGGCTCGTAAAACTTCTCCTACTCAGCAAGCAAGCCCTGAAAACTACCAGGCCAATGATCAGAGGCAACGGTGCTGCTATTTCCATACAAACACAATGTGTTACTAAGCATTAAGACAACAGGGATAGATTTATCAAAACTGAGAACAAACAGAATGAGCTAAAATAACCATGTTAATTTATTTAACTACCACAAATATGTACAGCTCTGGTACATCTAAGTTTCTACTGGTCAAAATATAAACATCATTTACAAAAGAAGGAGGGAGAAAATAAGAATTTCACTCACACTTGACTTTTTTTTTTTTTTTTTTTTAGGTTTACATACAGAAGGAAACTGGAAGCAAGAAAGATAAGGAAAGGCAAGGAAATGTCCTCACCATCATTACAGTACTAACAGATCAAGGCTAAACTAAAACAATTGTAGATTCTTCTACCTAGAAAAGATACACACAAATCTCAATATATAGCTAATTTTTTTCTTAACATATAATGCTTTTCTGTTCAGAGATATCTTGAAGGATCATACTGCAGTATCCTTTTTCTTTCATACTTGAGAATGTCATGGCCCCCCTCAGGCTCAAAATACTTTTGAGTACTTAATTGCACATGTGTGAATTCTATTTGGACTCAAAGTCATCTCATCATGCACTTCAAAAAGGATCTACAGTGGTCTAAATGTCTGTATAGACATTGGGGACCATGTTAATAAACAACATTGGACAGCTACTCTGCTTATTGGGAAAGACCAAATAAAAGTCAAGAAAGAAGTACACAAAATGTTTCTGACAACATTAAGTTGTGCATGGATGTGGAAATCTTTAGCATACAAAAGAGTGGACCACTACCATTCAGTTGAACTGGGATGAACGATCAGTGAAGAAGAAAATAACCACTCCTGGCACTAATCAGGTGAAGTACAGACCTGCATTAAAAACCTGCAAGTTCTTCTTCAGAGGAAACACAACCACTGTCAGCTCACATTCTGAACCTTGACTTCAAATGACACCGCTTCAGGACACTTATTTATGTAAGAAATCTCTCCTTTATTCCAGTCCAAGTGTGCTTCCCACACACTGAAGCCCTCCCAGTTCCCAACTTGGCATGCTATCACCTCTGAAAAGCTGCTGCCCCCAACAAACACCCAGCCTCCACTTCCTCTGCTCTGCACAGAACCCCTGAACAGGCTTCAATGGTCTCCCCTCCCCCATCTCCTTCTCAACCCAACCTTCCTCAGCAACACTGTGCTGGTCCCCTGGAACTTCTTTTGACAAAGAATGAAACACCTCCCACTCCCCCTGGTCACCCTAGAGCCTTCCCTACCTGCTGCTGGATGCCCTTCCACGATGGCGTTGGACTGGCAGTTGGGTTGATGTCATCCAGGATGGTACAGAAGACTCCAGGTACCACAGGCCAGCCTCTTGGGAATGTAACCCTGCTTACATGAAGCAGAAAGTTTTTAATTCTTACTGAATTGAGATTAAATGTCATTTGTATTTACCTTGGCTCCCCATCCAGAATCTGCTAAAAGTTTACCTCCTGTTTTTCCATGAGCTCTTCCTGTCATTTACATCGTTCCTCTTCTATCCATAATAAACTACATATGAAAAAAGGTTCATTTTCAGAAAAATTCAAAAGCTTGTACATTTCTTTAAATTAAAAGTGTTTTTTTTTTTTTTTTAATCTAGACTGTATACTTCATCATATGCTGGCCTGGTCAAGAATTATCCTTCCATATTTAGTACTTTAGAGCTAAGTTTTTAAACAGTGTGATAACAGAAAAGGGTGGGATGGTATTCCATGTACTTATATTTTTGTGAGTGTTTAAACATTTTAATAACAATATATTAAAAAATAAAAATAAGGACTGCTTCTGTGTAACAGTTGCCACCCTTATCCAGGTGCAGTGGTGTATACTTGTCACCTCATCTATTCAGTAGGCCGAGACAGAATATCTCAACTTTGAGGCAAGTTTCAACAACTTAATGAGAGATTGGAACAAAAATGTTTTTAAAATTAAAAATATATAAGTTCAGTTGTATGGTAAAGTGCCTCTGGATTCATTAAAAAAATCAATGAAAAAGGTGGAGAGGGGCTGTGGATGTGGCTCAAATGGTAGCACGCTCGCCTGGCATGTGTGCGGCCCAGGTTCGACCCTCAGCACCACATACAAACAAAGATGTGGTGTCCACCGAGAACTAAAAAATAAATATTAAAAAATTCTCTCTCTCTCTCTCTCTCTCTCTCTCTCTCTCTCTCTTAAAAAAAAAAAAGAAAAAGATGGGGAGGACATCACCACTGGGAGCTGTCCTAGGTAGTTACTTCAGCTTTCCTCCTGTGCACCCCCACAGAGTTACACCCTCTCTTCCACCCTGGTTTCTAAATTTTGGAGAGAGGCTGTGGCTAACTGATTAAGATGTGAACTGCTATATAATGTTCCTTTAGATTTACAAAACCCAGAACATCTGGTGATTCTCAGATAAAATAAGAATGTGTCATGCCTCTTCTTAGTCTTTAGCTATATACCAACACAAAACAAGCAAATTTCTGTGACACTTACCATGCAGAAATAAATATGTTGATTCACAAAAAGTATAGGTACTAGCCCCAGAAAGTCAAGCTCCATTGTGATGGTCCATTCAGAAAGAAAGAAAAGGAAACACACCCTCAATGACAAAAGTTCTGCTTAAAGAAACCTCTCCCACTGCCACACAATCCCATCTTTCTCTCCCTATAAAAATCCTTTGTGTCCCTGAGATTCCCAAGAGGACACTATGAGGATGACAGCACCTTCCCTCTACCAGTGTGCTGGATCTTCAGTGAACCTGATTTCTTTCCCACTTATTCACATCTCCTGACTACTGGTTTTCCAGTAATGAGGAGCATGGACTTGGATCTGGTAACACCTGGAGTCTGCCAGTCTTGTCTATCACTGATGATGACTCCAAATTCCTTTTTAAAAATTCCCTTTTACATCATGTCTATAGGTTCATGTTTTAACAAATGATTCTTTTCTATTTTCAAAGAAGCCCTTTTATACAGAAAATGGTTTGTGAAGAAACACTGATTATAGAGTGCTTACACCCTGTAGCAACTCTGTAGGGTGCTAGTGATCAAAAGGTACAGCAAGGCATTGTATTTACTTCCATAAGTGCTCAACAAGCTCACAAAATGCTCACACACCATTTAAAGAGTGTAAAGAATCATGAGCCCACATACCTCTTGATGCACCGCCTCTAGGGTGTAGGAGACCATCTTTATCTTCTCCCTGAAGCAACGGATCATGTTACCAACTAATCTGGAACCTCACACTTCAAAATAAACTTCCAACATTCTTATTACTCCTAGGAGGGTACTATTTGCCAGCTGTTGGACAAAGGTCAGGTGCCTCCCAGGATACTAGTTTTCTTTTCATCATGTTCTCTGAATGAAGGATGTTGAACATTCAGATAGTGGTTATTAACCATCTCCTAACTACTTATCATTTTATATAAAAGGCACTTCATGTGCCACAAACTTTTATTCAACTACACACTGATTGATCTGTAATAAATTTAGTGATCATTTGGAAAGTTAATCAGTGGAGAAATTCACAGAGAGAGGGGGGCCCTGTCTAGTTATAAACCTGTTACTCTGAAGCACAATAAAATCATTCGCAGATATAAGGTACAGGAGAGAAGACACTTTTTACTTAATCTTCCATATGCTTGTGGACTTATGATTTTGCTTCTCTTATCTGTTCCTGTGTCTTTTTTAGGCATTTTCTTCTTTATGTTTTTCTTCTGATGTCAAAATGGAAAAAAAGGGGAATAAAGCAGGCAAAACAAATGACAGTTTGTATATATATATATATATATATATATATATATATATATATTCAATTGAAATGAGAATACAGGCTTACTTCTGAGTTCTTTGAGTTCTTTCACTGACTGTTCTAACATCCTTCAGCTATATCTGTCAGCTTTTGAATGAAGCAATTTGTTTTTTTTTATATTACAAGCAGAGCCTCTCTCCCTACCTCATCCACCCCAAACATCTGTATTTAGAAAATCAATGATGAATCCTAAACAATATTTTAAATTGTCAACATCTAATACTGGCAAAGAGGACATAATGCTAAACCATCATACTATCTGGGCCAGTGGGTTTTAATAAGAATATCTTATTATCTCTATCCAAACAAACTGAATTCATTAGATTTTTGGGCCTGTTACTACAGCTTGGCTCAGGGAAAACACAAATAACAGTGCAGAACTAGGTTTCTATCTGTATTCTATGACTTACTGAAACTGGAATTTGGCTAAAGAGCCTACATTTTATGAACCTACTTTCATGATTTTATAGGATTATCACTGCCTTTATCTCTTGAAGGAATTATGACTCTTTAAATGAGCGTGACACACATGTAATTTATATTTTGCTTTCCATGTATCATTTATTATTGAATTGCTTCAAGAGGGACAAGAGTTGCCCATTTACAAATCTTCTTTACAGCAAAGAAAACAATCAAGCATGTGAAGAGAACCTACAATGGGAGAAAAATTGTTGCCACCTGCACATCAGGTTCAGCATTTATCTCGAGGATATATAAAGAAATCAGAAAACTTAACACTGTAAAAACAAGCATTCCAATCACCAAATGGGTAAAGGAACTGAACAGGCACATCACAGGAGAAATGCAAATGGCCAACAAATATATGAAATAAATGTTCAACATCACTACAAAATCGAAAAATGCAAATTAAAACTACACGGGCATTCTGTCTCACTCCAATTGGAATGACAATTATCAAGAATACAAGTAATAATAAATGTTGGAGAGGATGTAGGGAAACGGTTCACTCATATGTTGCTGGTTGGACTGCAAATTGGTGTAACCAATACTTGAAAGCAGTATGGAGATTCCTCAGAAAACTTGTAATGGAGCCACCATTTGACCAAGTTATCCCACTTCTCAGTATAAACCTAAAGGACATAAAATCAGCATAATAGACCCTATCAACCAAAGGCCAAATAATCTTAATGATATGTGGATACTAACAAATAATCACGGGGTGAAGGAAGGATACATATTGATTGGATGAGACAGATGGGAATAAAAGAATGTAGGGGAAATGGGAATAGAAAAGACAGAATGAATCAGACATAACTTTCCTATGTTCATCTATGAATACACACACACAGTGAAGCCCCATATCATGTTACAACCATAAGAATGGGATCCTAATTAGAATAAGTTATATGCTATACTCTATGTGTATATAATATTTCAGAATTCACTCTACTGTCATTTATATATCTAAATAGTGAAGAAAAATATTTTTTAATTCCATACTATAAACCTGCATAGGATGTTCAATGAAATTCTAGTAATCTAAATTTAGAAGAGTAATATTGCAACTTTTGGGATAATTGATGAGTAAATTTGAGCATTGTTATTTTATGCATCCATTCCTGCTCTAAGATTCTCAAAGAGGCAGCTACTAAAAGATTTGAAGTCCTTTGTAGTACTCTGGGACTATTTCTGGGAAGCAGTCTCATGTCTACACATGTCTCATTCTTCCTTCTCCCTCCTGATTATTTGTTAGTATCCACATATCATAAAGATTATTTGGCCTTTGGTTCTTTCAATGGATAGGTGTACCCATGCTACATCTACACTGTGACTACAACCTTGTGTGTTCCATGTGCTTCTGGCTGGAGCACAACTTTACTGAGCTTCATATCCTAGTTTATTCAGTGTGAGTGATGCCTGTGTGTACCTCACAGTACTGCCATGGGAAATACAGGGAATAGGGCACATTAAGTGCTCAATACATGCTCTGGGTTGAATAGTCATGTCCTTCCCAGCATATCAGCTTATTACCTCATCTGGAAATGTGGTTTTTGCACATAAAAAGTTGTATGAGTCCATAGTCAATTGGAGTGGGCTATAATCTAATGATTCATGACCTTAGAAGAGGAAATTTGGACAAGTATACCTGTGCAGAGAGAACAACATGTGATAATCATGACAGAAAAAGGAGAGATGAATCTACACGTCAAGGTATGCCAAGGATTTCCTACAACTACTGAAAGCTAGAGAAGACAAGGAAAAATCCTCCCCTAGACCTTCCAGAGCAGATACCTTATAATAATTCAGTTTGGACTCCTAGAGTCCACAACTGTGGTACAATAAATTGATTTTTTAGGACACCCATTAAGTATTATTTTTCAGAGTAGTCCTAGGAACCCAAAAGGGCCCATGTTTGGCTCCTCCTTGACACTCAGTAGAGGAGTTAGTCCCAGACTTGTAGCTTCCTTTCATAAAAGGGAAAAAGAGGAATCCCATTGTCATCATCAACATCCTGTGTCCACAAAGTCCTGGATAAAATATCATGAAAATGCAGTGTGGAATTCTAAGAGTAAACAATGTTCTAAAGTTCACATGGAAATCAACAATCCAAAAGATGAGATTCTAAAAACTGATATGTAGACAGTGGTTGAAGTACAGAGATAGGGCTTGCAGTCTTCAGGGAAAAAAGTCTGAAACTGTGGAAGGCCCATGAGACTGGAAGATCCCATGTGCTCCAATTTATCATGGACATATGCAGGTGTGATCTAAGTAGGAGCTACAGTAGGTTTCTCTGTAGGGCACTGGGAAAAGAGGTAGGGAAAGAAGGTGAAGACTGGACCCAAGTTGGACCTTATGTCACCTTCACTGCCCCTGAAATTTCTAGACCAGGGCCATCAGTTGGAAGTGTTTAGACCAGGAACTTTAGTAAACCCTGGGTGCTTGTAAGGAATAAAGAAGGGCCACCCTGGGCCCTGAGTCAGACACTCTGAGTTGAGGCCCAGAAGTCTGAGTTTGAGTGAGCTCTTCAAGTGACTGTCATGTACCCTACTTGAGATGTACTGTTGTAGTCTTGAACAGATGGCCTGGGGTGAAAATGTCAATTTTATTCTCCATAAGGACACCTGGGAATTACAGAATCATACCAATAGCTTTTCTCTTCCAAGCTTCTGACCCTTCATCCTAGTCTCTCTTAAAATCAAATATCCAAAAGAATATATGGTTATATATACACAATAGAACATTACTCTGCCTTAAAGAAAAATCAAATTAAGGCATTTGGCAGTACATTGATGGAACTAGGGACTATCAAGCTAAGTGAAATACATCAGTCCCAAAAACCAAAGGCCAAATATTTTCTTTTATATGTGGATGCTAATACACAATAAGGGTCAGGGAGGAAATAACCGAAGTTCATTGCAGTAGACAAAGAGGATTGAAAGTAAGAGAGCAGCATGATAATAGGAAAGACATGAGAATGAATTGAACATAACTTTCCTATGTTTACATATGAATTCATGACCAGTGAAATTCCACACCATGTACAACCACATGAATGGGATCCTAATTAGAATAAGGTATATCTCATCCATATATAATATCTCCAAATGTACTCTACTGTCACATATATCTAAAAAGAAGAAATAAAAAAGGAGTAAAAGGACCTGGGGGAGGGAAGGGAAAAAAAAAAAAAGGAAACACTGGGGTATACTATTGCTTATTTTTATATTAGATTCATATGTGAATATGTAACAATAAATCCACTGTTCTGTAATACTATAATGCATTTACAAAAATATGAAAAAAATTAAAAAGTGTATAGTGGCACATGAACCTAATTGGAAAATCATGCTTTGGTTCAATTCCCAATTCCAAAAATATTTAAGTACATATATGTGTACATATATACATATGCACACACCAATGCATGCACACACCCATGCATGCACACACACACACACACACACACACACACACACACATATATACAAAATTTACTGTATAAACAAATTTAAGTACAAAAATACCATGATATAATCAGTAGATTCAGAAAAGCCTGTTCACAACACTCAGCACCCATTCAGGTTAAAAACACCAGAGGGACTAGTGATAGAAGGAGACACCAAATGCCAACATCAAACTGAATTTAAAAAAATGAAACATTTTTTTCTAAAAACAAAAACAAAACAAGGAAGTAAACTTTCACCACTCCTTGAATCTCCAGCAAGAGCAAACAGGCAAGAGAAAAAACTAATTTCATACACATAGGAAAAAGAAGTCCTGTTGCCTCTGTTTACTGTTGACATGAACATTTTACTTAGATGATTTAAAATGCTCCATCAGAAAATTTATAGTGCTGATAACAAATCTACTAAAAGAGATGATACAAGAAAATAATATATAAATCAATTGCAGTCCTATAAGCAATAGCAAACCCTCTTCAAAACAATTGAGAAAAATGTCTCATTCAAAAAAACCTAAAGAAAATACTTTGGAAAATATCTAACTTAGGAGATGAAAAACCTCAACAATGAAAATTATAAAATGGTGAAGTAAAACAAATCAAAGACAATATTAAGAAGTGGGAATACTTTCAATATTCTTGAAAAAGCAAAATTAATATTATCCCAATGGTCATACTACCTTAACCAGTGAACAGACTCAGTACAATCCCAGTCAAAATATCAATGACATCCTTCACAACACAGACATTCTTCATAACACACAGACAAAACTCATTTCTCAAATTCATTTTGACACAGAAGTGACATAGAACATCCAAATGTATCCTGAACCAGAAGTACCAGATATCCAATTATATCACAGAGCTTTACTAAAAAAAATAAAAAACAGCATTATATTGGCACCAAAACAGGCCTCAAAATGAATGGGAAAGAAAACAAAGACAAACCCACATAGGTAAAGTGACCTGATATGCGACAAAGGGGCCAAAAATATATGTTGAAGAAAACAGAAACACTTTAACAACTGGTGCTATGAATATTGGATATTCATATGTGAAAAACATAAAACTTGATCCCTATCACCCTGCATAAAAGCCAACTCCAAGTATATCAAAGACCTAGGAATTAAACCAGAAACTCTACAGTTGCTTAAAGAAAATGTGGCCCAACACTCCAACATATTGACAAAATCATCAACTTAACAAGACCTCTAAAGCACAAGAAATAAAACTAACAGTCAATAAATGAGATGAAATCAAATTTCAAAACTTCTGCACAACAAAGGAAACAAGAATGTAAACAAAGAGCTTACCAATGTGATAAAATATTTTTCATCTCTTCCTCAGGAAATAATAAAAAAAAACCTAAACAATATTAAACCCCAATTACTAAACAAAACAGGCACAAAATCTAAAACAGACATTGCTTAAAAGAAAAAATACAAGTGGAATCAGGGAAATGACAATCAAAACTACAAGGAAGAGAAAGTCTGTTATAATGTCTTTGCTCTTCCCTATACTTCAATAAAATTATTAGATTCAAAAAGAACTGCATGGAGATTTTATCTCACTCCACTCAAAATATCCATTATCAAGAATATTGTGCAGAGATCCACATATCAGACAGAACATTTGTGGGGAAAGGAAGAATAAAGTTTATTGGATTAGACATAGAAGGATGAAGGGAAAGGAGAGGATGGGAATAGGAAAAATAGTAGAATGAAACAGGCATAACTTTCCTATGTACTTATATGAATTACACAACCTGTGTAACTCCACAGTATATATAGCACAAGAATGGAAAGTTACAGTCCATGTATGTATAATATGTCAAAATACACTTTACTGTACATACACCTGAAAATAATTTTAAAAAAGAAAGAATAATTCATGGGGAAATGCAGTGTTGGTAGGACTTCAAATTAGTACAGCCATTCTTGAAAACTGGATGAATAACCCTTTCAAAACTTGGAATAGAACTACCATCTGACCCAGTTGTCTCATTCCTTGGTATATACCCAAATATCTGAAATCAGCATACTATAGAAACACAGGCACATCAGTGCTTATAGCAACACAATTCATAATAACCTAATTACAGAACCATCCATCAAACCCATCAACAGAGTAATGGATAAAGAATACATGGTGTATATACACAATGAAGTTTTACTTAGTCATTAAGAAGAATTAAATTATGGCACTAGGTGGAAAATTGATGAAATGAGAACACAATTCTAAGTGAAATAAGCCATACTCAGGAAGCCAAAGGTCAAATATTTCCCCTCATATGTGAATACTCGACCACATAATGGAAAAGAGGGCATTCAAAAAAATATCAGAGATATCTGTGGAAGGGGTTACATGGAAGGCATGGAGGACAAACAGAGGGATGAACAGTAGAATGAAACAAACTAAACTCTCTTTGTACATCTATGAATAAAGCATGGTGAATTTCAATGTTGTGTATGTCTATAATGCAGTAATTTAAAAATCTATAAATAAATAGATGTTAAACCAACAGAAGCCAGACTCATTGTTCTCTCTTTCACTCTTCCTCTAATTTTTCTTTTACTTTTATTTCTTCTCTTCCCCCTCATAAATAATGAACAATGTGTTGTCTATGGATCAGCCCTATTTTGAAATCGCAAATCTTTGTCTCCCTAATATATTCTTCTTTAATCTTAATTATCTGTATTTTTAACTTCTCTTACCACTGATTAGTTTGTATAATGTCAGACCCCACCACTAATACAATAGAAGCAGTTAAAACACTGGAAGTCATAGGTAATACCAATTGTTTGAGTTTTTGATGGACATAATTCATGATTAACTACTATCTTTAATGATAGAAATTGCTGACCCTACAATTTCTGTTTATTGTGTCAATCAACATTGTACATGTCATAATAGGAACTAAGTACTTAATTTAATCCTATATATTATATGCATAGGTTTTTGCAGTTATTTGACTTCCCTTAATCTCTGAGGAACTGGAAAATTACAGGATAACTAAAAGCTAGTAGAGTAGAAACCCCACTATTTCAGATCCATTTGAATAGATGGGTTGATACATAAACAATGTGAAAAAAACAAGAGAAGAAAACATCCAAAACAGAATGATTCAACAATAGACTCTACTGATACTGTAGTGTAGGAAATGTCAAGGAATAAATTTAGAAAGTTCAAAGATAAGAAGACATAAGAGGTAAAATTGAGGTAAGGATTGGAATCAGTGAGAAAATATTAGAAGTGAAAGATCATGTCAAGAAGGAGATATAGATTTTGAAGAAGGATAATTTGGAAACTCTTGAAATTGAAGAATCATTAAACCAAATTAAAAATTTAATGGAAAGCATTACCAACAGACTACATCATTTGAAAAATAGATATTGACATAATAAAGGCAATATACATAATCTTGGCAAAGAAACTTGATCATGGAGAAAAGATGTTAAGAGAATAGGAGCTGAATTTCATGAAATATGGGATAGTATTAAAAGGAAAAATCTAGGATGTATGGGGGCTCTGAGGAACAAATTAAAGGAATGCAAAATATTTTCAATAAAACAATAAGAAAAAAATATCAAATATTAAAAGTTAAATGGAAAACTCTTTTTGATTTCAGATTTGGTTTATAATCTAACACCTTAAAATATAAAAATCTTAAGTGTGCTCATCAGATTCCCTTATTTCAGGGCTCACAAAAAATACTATTTGACTAAACTTTTTTGAGAAAATTGAATTATAAATTTGGAGAATGCATATGACTTTAATTGGACACATTCAGCTATTCAGCATTGAAAATAATTTAAATAATACATATTTTACAAGAATATTGCAACTTGAAAACCCAAAAGGTTTAGGATATTTTAACAATACCACAAATATCATAAATGTTATTATTTGTAGTTACTCAATGGGTCATAAGATAAAAGTGGCCGAAGTGTATTTAAGCTTTCCTGTAAAATGAAAGTTATGCTACAATGTAGCTCACATTTAAGAAAGTATACTTGAATGAAAGTCACATTATAATGTGAATAGCCTAGTATTGACATTTTTATTAAATAAAAATGTTTTCCTTGAGTGATGTCTGAAATTTTTCAGAATATAAAGCCCCAGACCTCACTTCCTCACAAATATTGACACACAAAGATTATGGTCCAATGATCCCATAAGAACATTGCATAAGCCAGTTATGAAATTGGGGTATTCCAGGAATACACAGTTTTATTTAAAGAGGTAAAAAAAGGCTATTTCCATTCACTTGCTATCAACCCCATGCCCAACCCAGCAAGACAAACATAATTCATGACTGCTTTCTTAGAAGGAAGGGTGGATATGCTTCCAATATCATAGGTGTTGTTTAGGGAGAGACAGATGTCTGAGGAAATGATTTGTCTCACTTGTCTCAAGGCTCATATGAGGTAATTTCTTACTTTCAATACCTGAGTTGGGCTGAGAACCAGAGAGAGCTCAAAACGATTGTCTAAGCATTAGACTCTACCGTACAGCAATGAGACACCAGGGGGAGGAAGAGAGTACAAGACTTAAAGAAACCAGCAAATCTAATTCAGAAATCATTTTTCAAGTCCAGAAAAGAACCACTCCCATAAAAGATCCAAAGGGCTTCCAAAATTTCTGGCTAATTTGTGAAACTTGTCCCCCAAACAAAACTGATTCACAAAGTCTGGAATAGGTAGCTGTTTCTTCAAATGCAAAAACAAAACAAAAAATTATAACAGAAATAACAAGACACATGAAGAAACACAGAAACACAAATAAATCAAATAAATGAGATAACTCTACAAAGACCAATCCTAAGACTTTGAAGGTCTATGAATAATTTCATGAAATGAAAAATAATCCTTGTAAAAATACCTACATGTGTTATGAGAGAACAGCAGAAAACTACATAAAAGGGCTGGGATTGTGGCTCATTGGTACAGCACTCACTAGCACACATGAATTCCTGGGTTCAATCCTCAGCACCACATAAAAAATAAAATAAAATAAAGATACTGTGTCCAACTAAAACTAAAAAATAAATATTAAAAAAATGACACACAAGAAATGCAAATCAAAACCACCCTAAGATACCATCTCACTCCAGTAAGATTGGCAGCCATTATGAAGTCAAACAACAACAAGTGCTGGAGAGGATGTGGGGAAAAGGGTACACTTGTACATTGCTGGTGGGACTGCAGATTGGTTCAGCCAATTTGGAAAGCAGTATGGAGATTTCTTGGAAAGCTGGGAATGGAGCCACCATTTGACCCAGCTATTCCCCTTCTTGGTCTATTCCCTAAAGACCTAAAAAGAGCATGCTACAGGGACACTGCGCGATGTTCATAGCAGCACAATTCACAATAGCAAGACTGTGGAACCAACCTAGATGCCCTTCAATAGATGAATGGATAAAAAAATATGTGGCATTTATACACAATGGAGTATTACTCTGCATTAAAAAATGACAAAATCATAGAATTTGCAGGGAAATGGATGGCATTAGAGCAGATTATGCTAAGTGAAGCTAGCCAATCCCTAAAAAACAAATGCCAAATGTCTTCTTTGATATAAGGAGAGTAACTAAGATCAGAGTAGGGTCGAAGAGCATGAGAAGAAGATTAACATTAAACAGGGATGAGAGGTGGGAGGGAAAGGGAGAGAGAAGGGAAATTGCATGGAAATGGAAGGAGACCCTCAGGTTATACAGTGAAGGGGGTAGAGAGAGAGGAGGGGAGGGGAGGGGAGAGGTGGGGAGGGGGGAGGGTGGAGGATGGGAAAGGCAGTGGAGCACAACAGACACTAATATGGCAATATGTAAATCAATGGATGTGTAACTGATGTGATTCTGCAATCTGTGTATGGGGTGAAGGTGGGAGTTCATAACCCACTTGAATCAAAGTGTGGAATATGATATGTCAAGAAATTTGTAATGTTTTGAACAACCAACAATAAAAAAATTAAAAAAAAATGACACAAAATCAGGAAAATGCATGTAAAGTGTAAAAATGCCAAAACGACAGTATTTTGTGGTGAGCCGCTTCTGCCGTTTCTGCAGACTATGGTCGCCATTACGAGATGGCGCTGGCTCCGCTGTGGTATGTGACAAACAACTCCTTATCTGAGAGAGTTGGCACATGATTTTTCACCACCCTGTGAGAAAGTTCCACGCGGCAGCTTTGCATTGGGGCTTGGGATGCTTTATTAAGGCTGGGAGGGCATCCGGAAGGAGGGAGAAGAAGAAAGAATAATAAATATCAAGGGCCCGAATAAACTACTGAGAGAAGATTTCGGAGTTGCGTCTTCCTTGCGGGCAAGGGGTCGCGACAGTATTTAAATAAAACAATAATTGAAATAAAATATTTACTAGAAGTGTTCAGTAACAGACTTGATCAAGCACAAGAGTGACTCATTGAACTCAAATACAGGCTTTTTGAAATTATTGATTGAAATAAAAAGAAAATTAAAAATATAAAATTTTAAATGTGAAGAAACTCTAAGGGACTTATGAGACAACATCACAAGGACAAATATGTGTTTTGCATGTATCTCTAAAAAAGAGAAAGCGAAGGGTGAGTAGAACTCATTTGAAAAAATAAAAGACTTTTTTTTTCAATTCTGAGAAAGAAAATGGATACCCAAATTCAAGAAACTCAAAGAGAAATAATTAAGATGAATCCACAAAGGACCCAAAGTGAGGCAAATTGTAACTATAAAAATTTAAAAATAAAGATTTTTGATGGGTTGGGGCTGTGGCTCACAGAAGCACACTTGCCCCGCAAGTGTGAGGCACTGGGTTTGATTCCCATCACCTCATATGAATAAATAAATAAAAGGCTGTTCAATTCTCAGCACATAAATAAATAAAGTCTATCAGCAACTAGAAAATAAATAAATAAATAAGTAAATAAAATGAAAATAAAAATTTTGAATACAAGAAGTGAAGAGTGATTTATCTCCTAAGATGGAGCTTTCAGAAAAACATCAGCAGATTTTTTGGAAGAAAACTTTAGGTCAGATATGATGTATTAATTTTTCAAAGAAAAAGGATGCACACACACAAACTAAAAACAATTTAACAACTGAGAAGAGAGCGCCAGCAATAATTTCCTTTAAAAATTAAGAAAAAATAACAACTTTCTTGGCAAAAAAATAAAAGCTGAGTGAGTTAATTACCACTAGACTTCTTTTTGGAATTGCTACAGGGAGTCTTTCAAGTGGAAACAAAAGAATGGTATAACAAAAAAAAAATCAAATGATCATATAAACATTCTAGGAAAGGAAAATATGCAAATACTGATTCTTTTTATTTATCAGAAAACATTATTTTATTTCTCATCACTGACAGCATAAAATGTTAATTTGAATACAAAACCTATATAAAATTATTTCTCCTTTTTTAAATTTGTTTTTTTTTTTACATACACATGACCCTAGGATGTATTTTTACATATTATGCATATATGGAGTGCAAACCATTCCAATTTTTATCCCATTCTTGTGCAGGTATACTGCTCATGTGTTCATATGCACATTCAAAAATCATGTGCAATTCATTCTACTCTCTTTCTTCTTCCCACCCCTCCCTCATTCCCTTTTGTCCAATTCAATGAACTCCTATACTTCCCCTCCCTTGTTATGGGTTAGCATCCACATCTCAGAGAGAACATTTGGCCTTTGTTTTTTTTTTTTTTTTTTTTTTTTGAGACTGGTTTATATCACTTAGCATGACAGCTTCAGTCCCATCAATTAACAAGCAAATGCCATATGTTCATTCTCCTTGAGGCTGAGTAATATTCCATTGTGTATATATACCATACTTTCTTCATTGATTCATCTGTTGAAGAGTACCTAGGTTGTTCCAACAATGTGAATTGTTAATATTACTCTATTACACACTTAAAATGGCTAACATGTTATTTTAAAGGAATTACTATTTGATTTTTTTAAGTATCATTTAAGAAAATTTATTCCTAACTGAAAATTATAGATTTAAAATACCAGCATATTTTAATACAAAACAACTATTTACATATCTAACTTAAGAATGTTCAAATGGCATTACAAAATTGGATACTTAACAGAGCTTGGGACTGTAAAATAAAATACGCAATAAGCCTGTTACTCTTGTAAGTTGTTTATTTTAAATTATAATTTGAACAAAATTAATCTGTCAGTCTCTAATAATGGCTAAGATCATAAAATCCATTATGTTTTTATTACTTGCAGTAAACATGAGGGAATTAATGTTGCCCCTTAAACAATATGCTTGAAGGACTTATATATAAGATAATGGGAATGGAGGGACCTGTGAGAACAGAAGCAGATTGGAGTGAGGCAGCTTCAAGCTGACAAAAATTGAAGAGGATTAATGGTTATTACCAAAGCTAGGAAGAGGAACGGATGATTTTATCCAGAGTCTCAGAAGCAGCACAGCCTTACTCACACCTTGATTTCAGATTCTGACAGCTAGAATTTTGAGAGAATAAATGTCTGTTGTTAGCTACACATTTTGTGTTATTTTGTTATGTAACTTCCAGGAAAATTACATAGCCCCATTCAGGGCTGTTCTGTCACATAACTCTTAACCACACATGGGCAGAAATAATAAATAAACCATAAAGAAATTACAAATTGAAAAAATAATTTGGGGGCTGGGGATGTGGCTCAAGTGGTAGCGCGCTCCCTGTCATGTGTGCGGCCCGGGTTCGATCCTCAGCACCACATACAAACAAAGATGTTGTGTCCTCCAATAACTAACTAAATAAATAAATATTTAAAAAAAAAAGAAAAAAATAATTTTGGATTTTAAAAAAATAACATTTACCTACTATTACTACTACTACTAGAAACACTTTTAGTTATTGCCAACAGTTACCATGGAATCTGGATAGAATAAGTATGTAATTAGATATTGTGAAAATTTTGGCTAGTAGAGTGTGGATTTAGGTATTTTCATTGTTATTTTGGACTCGTGCAAAAATGAAAAGAGCACAAATATTTGAAAATATATAGAGATATGAATTTGAATTCTAATTTTAGTACCTTGCTACTTTTTAAAAATATTTATTTTATTAGGTGTAGATGGACACAACACAATGCCTTTATTTTTATGTGGTGCTGAGGATCGAACATGGGTTCTGCCCATGCTAGGTGAGCACTCTACCGCTGAGCCACAATCCCAGCCCCAACCTTGCCATTTTGTAACACAACAGTAGTTTTTAAATTAATTTAGAAATCATAGTTTTCTTTATTTCTATTAGTTTATGCTGTATTGAGAGAAATACATCCATTTTAGCTTGCCGATTTAGAATTTAGTGTAAGGAAATCTGAAAGAACTCCCTAGATACTTCTGTTCTAGAACATCAAAACATTGCTTTATATTATATTATATTATATATATATATATATATATATATATATATATATATATATATATATATATATTTACATATATGATTATATGTATTTAATGTGTACATAATTCACAGTGTTCTTTGAAAATTGCATATTATACATTGTAAGTAAACAAAAAAAGTATTTTTTTATTACATTTCACAAAAATCCACTTTTTCTTACAGATGCACATCTGAAAATAAGATGGAAGTAGGTATAAATTTGCACTTTTGTTTTAAAATGCCATTTTTTAGGGAAAAATATAATCTAGACTGATCTCTTATTAATATTGAATTAGCAAAATATTTATAAAAATGTTTTAAGGATTATACAAAGTTTACTAAAGTTTTCACTGTGATGAGACAGGAATAATATTTCTGCAAAATAGTTGAAATTCTAATGTTATATTTATTGTAGGAAAATTATATATTAATTACATTTCTAATGATGACAGATAAAAAACTACATAAAAATTACTGTCATCCTTAATTAAATGTGCATTCATTCTGAACTTTATTGAGATGCTTATGCAGTTCTACTAAAGAAACAGGTGATAATGTCATGGAGAAGAATTTACCTACAGCTTGTTCTTCTGCTGCAAGGTGCTTAATGTCATGCCTGTAAGAACTTGAACACCAATGTGTTCTACTGTTTAACTTACAATGCATATACTCATTCATAAGATGTCACACGTTTTTTTTCTGTAACTTCTGGCAAGATTTTTAGAAATGAAGTTAATAGTATAAAAATTTCAAGTTCTACAATTAATTTATTAGATTTATTTTCAAAAAATTAGAAATTTTCTAGTTATCCATTTTTATTCTATATAATAGACCTGCTACCTTGTGTCCACACTATAATGCTTTACTATAGTATAATGATACAGTTAAATATTTTGTAGAACTACTCATTTTTATTTTCCATTTACCTCTATTATGAATAGTTATACTTGATGCACACTTATGCATCCTATACAAATGTTTTTTTTTTGTTAAATTTCAATTATTTAAGTAGTATCCTTTATAGCTTAAATTTATAACTTATTTTTTAATTAAAAATATCCTGAGTGTTTATTTTTTTCTCTAAAACAATAACAGTGCTATTTATTTCAGTGAAGTGTTGTAACATTTTTTCAAATACCTTAGATCACTTTTTCAAATTATTCTCAGAAATACTGATGCAGATATTTTAAAAAAAATATTTTTACCTTATATCTGACTGCTGATACTGAGGATTTTTAGTATACTATTCCCTTAACAAAGATGTGCAACATGAATTTCTTTTATTTTTAGTATTTATTTTCAGTGCATAAAAGCATGTTAAGTTATAAGTTGTAAGAAGGAGAAAATAACTGACAGATTCTTCATTAAGTCTCAATAATAAAGAGAAGATGATGCCACTAAAACATGATTCATCTTACTTCTTCCAGTCTCTTCAGCAGTTAAAATTGGGAAAACAATCACCCATATTAAAGAATCCCTGGAAGGACTAAATTAGAGAACTTCTATAATATGTTTAGCTTATCAACTAACAAAAAGAATTCATTATCATTATATTTATGTTAGTCTCTTTTTTGTTTGTATTTTTATCCTAAAGGTACATCTGAAGTAATGTGACAAGAGTGAATATTTTTAGAAAGAAATTTCTGATGTAAGTGAAAATAATAGGAAAAGCTACAGAAGATAGGTGTCATGAAGACAATTGGGGGAGGGGCTCTTAGTAATAACATTTTAAATAGCTGCAGTTGAATGTGTTCCAAGAATGTCACCCAACAGTGTATGAACAATGCATAAAATTTTTCAAACATCTGTGTGGAAAAGGAACCATTCGTCACCAACTGATTTATGACAAACCAAACCCAGAAAGATTAGCTATCACTATTTAGATCACAGAGAATTAATGATACTATCAGGGATTAAATCTCTCTGATACTTCAGCACTATTGTGATATGACAAGAAAGGACCACAAGATAAATGACAGTGGCAAGAGTTGCCGCTATTTTTGTTGGGCACTGTCTACATGGCAGCTTGTCTCCACGTCATTTATTTAAAACTAATGGAAATTATAAACAAGCTGCTATATTTATTGCTACCTTTTAGATAGAGAAATAGGAACATAAAAAAAAGTAAATTGCCTTAGTTCCCAAATAGCAAATTGTTCAAATCTTGATGACTTGTCATGACAGAACACCAATTTTGGAGTCCTTTGTAGAGGACAAGGTGACTTTTTCCTCCCTTGTCACATAAAAAGAAATAATATCAAATTGCCTTTTCAATCTCCAATCAAACATGTTAATAAATAAATGGATAAACATATAGATAGACTCATATCAATCAGAGAAAGAGAGAGAAAAATAAACATTTTCCAAAGTCCTCGTTATTATTTTCATAGTTCATTATTTTCCACTCACACCCCAGCTTCAGTAAGCCTCCAGATTAGGATTCTTAAGCCATATTTATGATTAAATGTTTTATATCATCAAAGAATGGTGGCCAAACCATGCTCACTATACACTAGATATAACTAGATGACAACTAGTTATTAACAAAAAGAAATATAAATAACTAAAGTAATATACCAATTTTTCAGTAATTTAAAATTATCAAAATAAATCCCATAAGTCATAAATATGATTAGGACAAAATAACCTTATCTTTTTGTTTGTTCTACCTAAATAATAAAATAAAACCTTTAATGTATTATCTTATAAAATACACATTCATTTCATGAAATTGTTATCAACTAATTGGTTCTTTTTTTCATTTATTTTTATTCATTTATTTTCTAACACTGGAGATTGAACCCAGGGATGCACTACCACTGAGCAAGATCCCCAACATTTTATTTCAGGGAAGCAGATGAAACCATTTTTGAGAAAGGATCTCACAGAGTTGCTGAGGCTGCCCTTGAACTTGCAATCCTCCTGTTTAATTGTCATTATGTCCTATATTTTCAAATTAATGTTATTCTCTTGTATGTATATAACTCTGTATTACAACAAGTACTGTGATTAAGACCTTTAAAAATTTTGACATTGAAATATAGAGATATTACCTCCCATTACATGTATTCTAATAAAATGAAAAAATATCGCAACAATGTAAAAAACATACAAAGAGTTGAAAACATTTGTCTCCAACTTTAAAGATCAAGTAACATACTGGAGAATACATTATAAATTTTCTAAACAATTTATTTAGGTAGCTATAGTATATGAGAAAAGAAGGTGGTGATAGTTTATACTTTGCAAAGAGTGAAAAAAACTTAGATAAAACTAATAAAAGAAAAACAAAATGTTAACATAGCTGTTATTTTGGACTTCTCAAATGCATTTAATATTGATGATCTTCCCAAATAATTAGTCTCAATGTGTACTGATATTATCTAATCAATATCTGATATTAAAAGATCAATTACAAAATAAAGAATGTATGAGCAGATAATACTTTTTTTCAATTTTCATTTTTCTGTTTATTATCATATATTTCATTTTTCTGTTTATAAACTATTTATATCAGATACTTCATTTTTAAGTTCAAATTTTATAGCAAAATTATACCAGAGTTTCCATACAAATACAAATATATTTACCTAACATAAAAAGTCTTTCTGTCCTTCTCTCTCCCCTCTCTCTCTCTCTCTCTCTCCACATACACACACACACACACACACACACACAAAGTCATACACGTTTATGCACACAAACATATACACACAGAAATATTCAGAAAATTCTGCTTTAGCTGGAAAACATTATTAATAAGAATTAAAGGGTTTTTGTATAAGATGTATTGAATAATATAATTTGTGTTAGGAAAAAAAGGGAAAAATGCCAAGATATGATAATTTAAAATTTTGATGCTCAATGGTGAACATAGATTATTATATGTTTAATGGAATTGTTTTACTTCTCTTCATTTTGTTATCACCTTTGTAGGCTATTTTTGTTTATGTGGTTCATAAATACATAACTTAAGAAAAAGTGTTGATGAAATAAAAATAGATTATGCATGTCAAAATATTTTTACATATTAAATGTAAATCTTGAGGAGTCTATGATGCAAGTTAAGCAGAATACCTCAATAAATTAATACATTAAGTCTACTAGAAATATTTACAATGCCAGCAAAAAGAAAAGATTAACAAAAAGAATTTTATTTAAATAGTGCAGCAATAGTGATGTGTGACTTTTCTTAACTTTAGCACCAAATAAAAGCCAAATATTTTTAGACCTTACATGGATATATATACTGCCTAGATAATAATGCATGTGCTCATTTTCTTGCTGACTAGGTTGATTATTTGTCTTAACTGCTAGAAATATAGACATTTTAATTATTAGTAATATCTTAATTTATATCATTATTATTGATATTATTTTTGAATAATCTCAAATTATTCTTTATTCATGACTCATTAGGCCATTTTATTTATTCTTGCATCTCAATACATAAATTCAATGGTATCTATGAAATTTTACATTTTTATAATACAGTCTGTGGCTGGGGATATAGCTCAGGTGGTAGGGTGCTTTCCTCACATGCACAAGGCCCTAAATTCAATCCCTTGGGATATAAAGGTAAAATTGAGGTACTATTAACAAATATGGTAAAGTAAAAATGACAAATCAATTTTATAAAAACACAGTAAACACTTAAAATTAAGTATACTGGAATAAACTATGTAAATTATTGAGAAAGTCAAAGATATTTTTGCATAAAAATCTAGTAAAGTTCCAGACAGAAACTGTCATTGTGTGTTTGAGAAACAGTTGTAAAATCTTTTTATTTACATGACAGTATTGAGGACAGTGAGATAACGGTTTGGCTAGGTAGATATATTCATACTTGGAAAGCCATAATATTAGGGAAATATTGGGATAAATGTGGTAGGCAAGACACAGAAACCATTTTTGAAGAGTGTGATGGTTGGAATGTAGTTAGTTCAGTTATTATAGAAGAGAGTATGGAGAGTCCTCCAAAAACTAAAAATAGAGCTACCACATAATCTTGAAATTCCACTATTGGGGGTATACAAAAAGGAATGAAATGAGCATGGCAAAGAAACTCCTGCACTACCCTACTGATTGCAGCACTGTTCACAATAGCCAGGAAATGAAAACAACAGATGTGCCCATAAACTGACAAATGGATAAAGAAAATGTGATATATACAAAGAAATATTATTTGGCCAAAAAATTAAAAGACGTCCTGTCATACGCAACAACAGAGATAAACATGGAGGACATTAAGTTAAATAAAATAATCCAGGCACAGAAAAACAAATATTACCTGATTCCACTTGTATGTGAATTCTACAAAAGTCAATCTCATAGATGTTGAGAGAATAGTTGTTACCAGAAGCTGGGAAAAGTGTAGAGGGTGGGAGGATGGAGAGAGATTGGTCAACCAGAACTCCATTACAGTTAGGATGAATAAGTTCTTGTGTTCTATGGCAGAGGCGGGTGAATATAGCATTGAATAACTGAAACTAGATAGAAAGGAGGATATTTAAAATATATTTACAATAAAAATGATAAAAGTTGAGATGGATATTACCCTGGAATCAAAGTAATTACATTGTACATATTAATATGTATTTATGAGGTGTTAAACAATATAAATCTTTGAGAGAAGAAATATTGCCTGGGGCGTCAGAATAAATGAGAAGAAAAGCCAGGCACTGTGGTGCACACCTGTAATGTCCATGAGTTTAGAGACTGAGATAGGAGGATGCCCTCTAGGGAAGAATACAGGTGATTTGGATAAGGCAGAGGGGAGTGAAGGGAGTGGAGGAGGATAAGAGGGTAGGAAGAATAGTGGAATGAATTAGACATTATTAACCTATATACATATATTATTACATGATCAGTGTGAATCTACATCATATACAACCAAAAGAACGAGAAGTTATACTCCATTTATGTATGTCAAAATACATTTTATTCTCAATTATAACTCATATGAACAAATAAAACAATCAAGTATGCATCCCTTTTCTCCATTTATACCATCATCATTCTAAACCAAACCACTAGCCACGGCTTGGAGGCCCTGGGATACGTCACAGAACTTCTGTGGGAAACTAAAATTTACACATTTAGTTTCCTCATGAGAGCACTCATTTGCATTTTGAGGTATTCTAAGTAGCAAAAACGATGAAATGAACTTATACAAATATAATCAACACTCAGAAAGGTATTCTACATAATTGAAAATCAAAAGTGACAGGATTTCAAAGCACACACACACACACACACACACACGTGTATGTTGAGGTGCAGCCACAACCCCAGCCCAGGAATTCAGGGCTACATATTTTAATGGAAATATGTAAGCTTGGTTGCATCTGGTACACTTAAAAATACTTCTAAGAAATGATACTTCTCATATATTCTCAATCCCACTGTGAAATCGCAAAAGTAAAAAAGAATTAATTATAATAGTGCCGGTTAATGTTAATATTCTTAATTGCCTACTTTGATGCTAACTTGTAAATCCCCTAAGTAAAACCTCATTATGACAAATGACCTTGTGGTAAAAATAAAAATTAATCCTAACTTTGCTACCAGCTTCTTTTATCAGAATGGTGATCATAATAAATTCCCACCTATAGAACATGAATAGAGGCTCAAACATATCGAATGATGAAGTGAAAAAATAGAAAACCTCTTTTTACTAAAACTGGTTGTATGAACAAAAATATTGACATGAAATATGTGTGTTACTACAAAGACATGTACTTACAAAATGCATGTCTCAACAGAGCAAAATGTCACCAGAAGACAAATGCCTTAAAAACCTGACCATTTCAACTACAGTTTATCTCCCATTTTAAAGCAAAAACAACTGATAATTAAATTTCCATGAAGCTTGAGTAACAAACACTGGACAAAATACACATCAAAGTATTTCAGAATGAATATACCCTTTGCACAGCAAAAAGGGAAATGCCAATGGATGAGTAATTGTACTTACTGGGAAATAGTGAACTAAAAAGCAAAGTAAATGAGGACTTACAAAAATGGTTTCCATAAAAATGATTGATGTAAAATATGAATGTCATTGATATATAAACAATGAATCATTACAAATCACCTAATTGTAATAAAATATAAGGTACAAGAAAAACACATAAATTATATGTACAAAATGTAGAGAATAGACTTACACTGAAAACTTGCAATTTACTCTTTTTGGGGGACAAACAAAAGAAAACACTGGCAGATAAAGTTGAGAACACAGCTTTTATAATGATACACCGTACGCACAGCTTTAAAAATGATACATGTGTACTCCCATTTAAACCAGGTGTTCCGCTTTCTCCCTTTAACATCCTCCCATTCAGGCCAGCCCCCAACCAAAGATTCCCTTCACACTTACTCCCCCAACAAGGTCCCACTACTGAAGCCAGGTACTGGCCCTAAAACCCCCACCACACCCACTCAGCTCCTGCCAAGAGCACCCAGGAACAGCACACTAACTCCTATGCTCCACTTCCCCACATCAACAGGCCTTAGCACTAGTGCCCCCTCCAGGCACTCCCTCACAGCAGACACCCACTACCCCACCTAGCTGCCAGTCCCCCTGCACCTCTCCAGTCAGGGTTGCACCCCCAGAGGCCTCATGACGTGTGTCTGCTCCAGTCCTCACCTTGCAGCCACAGGCACTGAGCGCCCCCTCCCCACACACTACCCCACCTAGCCTCTGGTCCCAGGACACCTCTCCTGCAAGGGTCCAACCCCCACAGGCCTCAGAAAGAGGCCCCTCTCAAGGAACCACCTCAGAGGGGCCAGAACAGCATGCTCCCTCCACACACACTACCCCACCCAGCTCTAACTCATCCAGCTCCAGTCCCCAGTGCCACGCCCCACCCCCTAGGCCTCAGCATGAGAGCCCCCTCAAGTAACTGCCTCCCAGAGACAGGCACAGTGTGCCCCATCACCACACATTACCCACCGAACTCCTTCACCACCCAGCTCCGGTCCTCTAAAACCTCTCCTCCCAGGGCCATATGCCACATACCACTGGGGACACTGGAGTCCTCCCTACCTGAGACTGTACTCATAAGTCCACAATGACCAACAGGAGGTGGTGGTGAGGGCCATGCTGCCCCTGTGGGAGGCCTAACATCCTCACCTATGAATGAGAAAGGACGCAAGGACACTTTCCCAGAGGGTGACATAGTGTAGGGGCAAGACTGGAGCAGCCCAGGCAGCCATCAGTAGAAAGGATCTCTATGATTTGAAGGCCCCAGCTTCTCCACAATCTGCAGTACACTTTTAGGCTGCCCAGAAATCCACTGTGCAGATGCAGTTTGGGATAAGTCCCTGCATGAATCAGTGAATGTGTGCAAACTGCATGCACATGTGTGTTGAGGGTGGGGCTATGTGCAGGGATGTTCCCAGGCCCTACCTCACAGTTATAGAAACAGTTCAGCCCTCCCAAGGTACTACCTCACCCAGCTCTGGTCCCCTAAGACCTCTCCAGCCAGGGTTGTGCCCCTATAAATCTCAGGACGACTTCCTCCTCCAGCTACCCCCTAGCAAGAACAGGCACAGTGCACCTCTCCCCACAAAAGTTGCTACCCCACCAAGCTCCACCCCATTCAGCTCTGGTCTCCCAATAACTCTCCAGCCAGGACTGCACCCCCACAGGCCTCATCACAAGCACCCACTGTAGGCATTGCATTGCAGCGACAGGCATAGCAAATACCCTCCCCATGTACTACCCCATCCAGTTCCTGGTGCCCTAACACCTCTCCAGTGAGGGCCTTGTACCCACAGGCCTCAGCAAGAGTGCCCCCTCCAGGCATCTCCTCACAGGTACAAACACAGTGTGCCCCCTCCCCACCAACTACCTCACCCAGCTCCATTCCCCTGAAGCCTCTTCAGCCAGGATGGTGCCCCCAAAGGCCTCAGCATGAGAATCCTCTCCTGGCACCACTTTACAGAAACAGCGTGCCCCCTCCTCACACACTACCACACCTAGCACCTACCCCATCCAGTCTGGTCCCCCAACACCTCTCCAGCCAGGGCCATATGCCACACATTGCTGAGGACACTGGAGGTCTCCCTACCTAGGCTCTGCTCCCAGGTTCAGCAGGAAGGATCTCAGGTACTTGAGGAACATGCTTCTCCACTGTCTACTGGCCACTTCTGGATGCCTGGAAACTCAGAGCACAGAAACAGTTTGCAATATGCCCGCCCAAGCTTGTGTGCTTCATGCACTCGCCTGTGTGTTGAGGGTAGGGCTTTGCCCAGGAATGTTACCAGGTAATGCCTAGCGGCAACAGGCACAGTGCGCCTCCTCCCCAGACACTACCCCACCCAGCTCAGGTCCCCTAGATCTCCAGCCAGGACCCTTCCCCCACAAGCCTCAGCATGGTCACCCCTTCAGTCACTGCCTCTTAGGGACAGCACAGGGCATCCCCTCCCCTGCACTATCCCACCCAGCTCCTACCCCATGGAGCTCCTACCTCACCCACCTCCTACCCCTCCCACCTCCTACCCCACCCTGCTCCTGGTTCCCTAAGAACTATCCAGCAAGGTTCCTATCCCAAACAGGACTCAGCAGGATCAGTGCATCCATGAACCTCCTTACAGGGAGAGACACACACTTTGCCTCTTCCCCATGCATTACTTACCCAGCTCTGGTCCCATGACGCCGCTGCAGCCAGTGCTGCACCCCACAAACTGCTGGACACACTGGTGCCCTCCCTACCTGAGGCTCTCCACTGGGATCCACAATGTCCAACAGGATCACAGCGGTGAGTGCCAGGCTACCTTTGTGGGAAGCCTCACATCCTCACCAGGAACCGCAAAGTGGAAAGCTGGAAGGGACTTCATCCCAGAGGGCAACAAAGCTTCTTGGCCAGGAGCAGAGCAGGCCAGGCAGCCTTCGGAAGGTAGGTCCTCAGCTACTTGAAGACACGTGCTTCTCCACCATCTGCCTGAGCTTCTAGGCCACAGGAAACCCACTGCACAGAAGTAGTTCGCAGTGCGTCTGTGCATGCGTGCGTATGTGAGTACATGCGTGCATCGTGCGTGCGTGCATGCACGCGTCGAGTGTGCGCTCGTCTTGCGTTCGTGCATGTGCGCATCATGCATTCACTTATGAGTTGACGGCAGGGCTGTGCCCAACAATATAGCGGTGGGGCCACGTGGTGTGCAGGGAGGGTGAGCGAGCGGGAAGCAGATTTCCCAGGAGGATGGGGAGGATGGCTTGTGTTGCAGGAGGGGGCGCTGCAGAACTTGCCCAGAAGGTGGCGTAGGGTGCCGGTTCCTTGTCTGGGCCAGAGTGTAGGAGGCAGCGCAGGAATGTTGTGTCGTCCCCCCCCTCCCCTGCAGTAGCGCTTGAGGTTGGGGTCGATGCACAACTTTTGCTGTTTGGAGCCAAGGGAGTTCTCAGAGCCCTCCTGGCTTCAACTTGTGGGAGGACTGGCGTTCTGGCCAATGAGGTACTCAGCACTAAATAACTCTGATCAAACATGGAAACCTGCCAGTGCCAATCCAGGAACTTGGTAATGATGAGATGCTTAGGTCTCCTGTCAGATATATATATACACACACACACACACACACACACACACACACACACACACACACAGATATCTGAACCAGTAAGCAGAGCTAGCACTCAGGCACATATATAAACCTGATACACCTGATCACATGGATTTATGTAAAATTGGTTAATATGTAGAGGTAAGGTTAGGGTTAATATGAAATTTTGGTTTGAGTTAGTGGTAGGGTTAAAGATTAACATGTGTATGTGAAAATATGAACAGTCCTAAGAATTTACATTAAAAAATGTACCAAAACTTATATAAACATACATATTATGACACAGAGAAGAATACAATATGAGTCATGTGATTACATATGTTGTATATAAGTGGAGGTGAGGATATAACATTAAATGACATGTATTAGTATAGATGCAGATTTATCATTAAATAATTAAAATAGAAGTCAAATACAATTTAAAATTTATTAGACTACATGGATTCAAGTCAAACTGGATTTAGATTAAAAGGTAATGTAAAGCTAATATAAAATTTTGGTTTGAGTTAGGATTAGGGTTAAAGAATGGACATGTATACTGGGAAATATCTGTATTCATAAGATGAATGTGTGAAAATATGTTAAAAAATCCATAAAAACATGCATGGTATGACATTAGGGAGACTGTTATATGAATCATATGAGGAGACATTTTTTAAATAGGGAGTTTCAAGGATATACCCTATAAATTATATACAGTTATATGTATGTGAATTTAAAATTGATCATTGAAAATAAAAGTCAAAATACACTTTAAAATTCTTATTGGTGTACAAGGATTGAAGTAAAATTTGCCTTTCTTATAGAAGTAATATAAAGGTCAATATAAAATTTTGGATTGTGTTAGGGTTTTAGTGTAAGAATGAATTTGTGAATTGGGAAATATCAATATTCATAAGAATATATTGTGAAATTATGTATGAAAGCACATATAAAACCACATGTTGATACAGGCATAAGTAAAATGTGAGTCATGTGATTACAAATTTGGTAAACATGGGGATGAAGAATATATCCTATTAACAATATATACCAGTATATATGCAAATTTAATATTGATAATTGAACATATAAGTCAAAATACACATAAAATTTTATCATATTGTACATGCTTTTAATAAAATTTGGTTCAGTAATTGGGATAAGGTAAGTGTTTACATAAAAGTTTGGTTGGAGTTAGGGTTAGAATTAGCAAGTGTTTGTGTAAATATAAATATTCTTAAGAATACACCTATGAAATTATGTACAAAAACATATACAAACATACATGTAGTGATACAGGGAAGAATATAAGGTGAGCCATCTAATTACTAATATTGGGAATGCAAAGATACGTATCCCATAAAAGATGTAGCATAATATATAAACGCAAATTTTACATTGGTAATTGAAAATAGAAGTCAGAATACACTTTAAAATTCATATTATTGCCAGGTGTGGTGGTGAGCACTTGTAATCTTAGTTGCTCTGGAGGCTGAAGCAGGAGGATTTTGAGTTGCAAGACAGCCTCAGCAGCAGTGAGGCACTAAGAAACTCAGTGAGACCCTGTCTTTAAGTAAAATAAAAAATAGGTCTGGAAATGTAGCTCTGTGTTCAAGTGCCCATGAGTTCAAATCCTGGTTTTAAAAAAAATCATATTTTTGTACATGGATTTAAGTAAAATTTGGCTTAGATATGAGGTAAATTAAGGGTTTATATGATTCTGGTTTGTGTTAGGTTTAGAGTTAAAGACTGAATCTGTATATCAGGAAGTGTAAGTATTCATAAGACTTTGAAAATATGAATGAAAACATACAGACACATGTTCTGACACAGTGAAGAGTAAAATGTGAGTCATGTAATTACATGTTTTGTAAAAATGGGGAGGCAAGTGTATATCCTGTAAAGGATATAGTTAAATATATATATGCAAATTTAACATTTATAATTGAAAATAGGAGTCAAAATGCATGTGAAAATTTATATTGGGTTACATGGAGATATGTAAAATTTGGATTAGTTTTAGAGGTAAGGATTAAAATAATATTTTATTTAGGGTTACAGTTGGGGATAAGAATGAATATGTATACAAGAAAATATCAATATTCATAAGTTTGTATGTATGGAAATATGTACAAAAACACATAATCAAACAGGTTCTGACACAGAGGAGAGTAAATTGTGTGTCATGATATTATCCATTTTTTTAAATATGGGGTTGAAAAGACAAACTACAAATGATACATAGTAATATATATGAATATATTAAAATTATCATTGAAACAGAAGACAAAATATACTTTAAAACCTGTTTTGTGTACATATATTTAAGTAAAATTTGGTTTAGAGGTAATAAAAAGGATAATATTATAATTTAGTTTCTGCTAGGGTTAGGATTAAAAGTGAATATGTGTATCAGAAAATATGCATGATCATAAGAATGTATGTGTGAATATATATATATATATATATATATATATATATATATATATATATATATATATATACATCATTGTACATATTCCGACATAGGAAAATATAAAATATGATTCAGGTGGTTACAAATTTTGTAAATATGTGGTTGCCCATATATATCCATTTTATGATATGCATATATACATATATAGACAAATTTCATGTATTTGACTATATGTCCCGATACACAAAAAAATTTATAATAGATTATATGATTTTAAGTAACATTTGGTTAAGGTATTGAGGATAGTTAAGGGCTTATATAAAATTTTGAATTGAGTTAGAGTAATGATTAAAATTTTTTAAATGTATATGGGGAAACATGAATATACATAAGACTGTATGATTGAAAATATGTATAAATACACATATTCCAAAAAAGGGAACAGAGAAATTTGAGGCATGGGATTACATATTTTGTAAATATGGGGATGAAACATATATTCTATAAATGGTTTAATGTAATGTATAGGCAAATTTAACATTGATAATTGAAAATACAAGCTAAAATATGCTTTAAAATTTATATCATTGTACATGGGTTTAAGAGAAATTTGGTTTAGTTATAAAGGTAAGGATTAATATTTCATTTTACTTAGGATTCTGCTTGCATTAAAGAATGAATATGTACCTTGGGAAATATAAATATTCAAAATAATATATGTGAAGATATTACATATCTTCTAACACAGAGGAGAGTACATTTTGAGTCATGTGATCATATATTTTGTACATATGGGGATGTGAATATATATATATATAAATATCTTACATTCAAAATTGAAATAAAATTCAAAAATAAACTTTAAATTCATAATTGGGGTACATAAATTCATGTAAAATTCCCCTTAGATATAAAGGTAAGCTCAATATTTAATTTTCTTTGGATTTGGCTTAGGGTTAAAGAACAATAATTGGGAAATCTCAATATTTTAAGAATATATATGTGTGGAAATATGCATTAAAGTGTGTATAAACATACATGTTTTAAGACAGGAAAAAGTATAATTTGAGTCAGGTAATTAAATATTATTTACATATGGGGACATAAGCATATAACCCATAAGTGGTACATTGTAATGTTTATGTAAATCAAGAGACTCATAAGAATTCATATTGATTTACATATTTTTAAATAAAACATGGTTTAAGTATTGAGGTAAGGTAGGGCTTAATATTTAAATTTGTTTTGGGTTAGGGTTAAGGTTAAGAAATGATAATGTGTATCAGGAAATATCAATATTCATAAAAATGTATGTGTTGTGATATGTATGATAACATATATAAGCATGCAGGTTGTGACACAGGAAAGAGTCAAATGTTACTCAAGTGATTAAAAGTTCTGCAAATATGGTGATGCAAGAATATATCTCATAAAATATGGATAGTAATATAAATGCAAATTTAATATTGATACATATTATGATTACATATGTGAAATACACATAAAATTTCATATTGGTATACAAGATTTTAAATAAAATTCGGTTCAAGTACTGAGGTAAGGTAAGTTTTTATGTAAAATGTTTTTTTTAAGTTAGGGTTAAAGAATTAACATATATATGAGGATATATGAATATTCATTAGAATGTACATGTGAAATTCTGTATGAAAACAGATACATACATGTTCTGACAAAGGGAATAATAAAATGTGAGTCATGTGTTTACATATTTTATAAATATGGGAAATGAAATGATATATATTATAAAGGATTTATTGTTATAAAATATGTATATTACATATTGAAAATTGAGTTAGAAGTAAAAATACCCTTTAATATTGATATAGGTGCACATGGATTTATATAAAAATTGGTTAATATGTAGAGGTAAGGTTAGGTTTAGTATGAAATTTTGGTTTTGAGTTAATGTTAGGATTAAAAAATTAGCATGTATATGTGGAAATATGTCCTGACTGGCAGGACACATCAACGAGGGCCGTGAACCTAGGTGGGGAGGAATGAAGGGACAAGAGACACGAGGGATGACAGCAAGACAGGAGTTCTGATCAAGTTGCAAACTTTTATTGTTCACACAGGGGTATTTATATGCTGGGGATGGGGAAGCTCTCTTATCGGCAGTTGCTGGATGTCTTCACAAGGTGAGATAACCTCAGGATGTTTCAGGAAGACAGATGGCCGCAGGATGTCTCAGGGAGATAGATGGCTGCAGGATGTCTCCAAGGCAGGATTTCTCCCAGGGGGCTGTTTCTTGTAAGTGTCAGGCTATTCTTTGAAGGAGAACTTCCTTCTAGCCCCTGACGGAAATATAAATAGTCCTAAGAATGTACATGAAAATATGTACAAAACATATATAAATATACATGTTGTGACACAGAGAAGTGTAAAATATCAGTCATATGACTACACTTCCTGTATATAGGTTGATTGGAGGATATATACTATGACATATATTAATATATATGCAGATTTAAATTTGATAATTAAAAATGGAAGTGAAAATACAATTTAAAATTTATATTGGTGTATTTTGATTCAAGTCAAATTTGACTTAGATATAGAGATAATGTAAAGGCAATATAAATTTTGGTTTGAGTTAGGATTAGGGTATAGAATGGACACATATGCTGGAAAATATCTGTATTCACATGACTGACATGTAAAAATATGTAAAAAAAACATAAAACATACATGTCCTGACACAAGGGAGAGTGTTTTGTAAATAACGTGATGAGACATTTTGTAAATATGGAGTTAGAAATAGATACCCTATAAATGATATAGTGATATGTATGTAAATTTATTATTGAAAATAGAAGTCAAAGTACACTCTAAAATTCTTATTGGTGTATAAAGGTTGAAGTAAAATTTTCCTTTCTTATAGAAGTAGTATAAGGATCAATATAAAATTTTGGATTGTGTTAAGGTTTCAGTGAAAGAATGAATATTTGAATTGGGAAATATCAATATTCATAAGAATATACTATAAAATTATGTTTCATAACATATATAAACACACATGTTGTGACACAGGCATGAGTAAAATGTAAGTCATGTGATTACAAATTTGGTAAACATGAGGATGAAGAATATATCCTATAAACAATATATACCAGTATATATGAAAGTTTAATATTGATAATTGAACATATAAGTTAAAATACACATAAAATTTTATCATAGTTTACATGCTCTTAATAAAATTTGGTTTAGTAATTGAGATAAGTTAAGTGTTTACATAAAATTTTGGTTTGAGTTAGGGTTATAATTAGCAAGTGTTTATGGAAATATGAATATTTCTAACAATACACCTATGAAATTATGTACAAAAACATACATGTAGTAATACAAGGAAGAATTTAAAAGTGAGCCATGTAATTACACATTTTGTAATGATGGGATGCAGGGATACATATCCGATAAAAGATGTAGCATAATACAAATGCAAATTTAACATTGATAATTGAAAATAGAAGTCAGAATACACTTTAAAATTCATATTGTTGCCACTCACAGTGGTGAACACCTGTAATTCCAGCCACTCTGAAGGCTGAAATGGGAGGATTATGAGTTTCAAGACAGCCCCAGCAGCTGCAAGGTGGTAAACAATACTGTCTCTAAATAAAATACAAAATAGGTCTGAAGATGTGGCTCTGTCCTTAAGTGCGAGTGAGTTCAATTCTGGTTTAAAAAAATCATATTTTGGTATATGGATTTAAGTAAAATTTGGTTTAGATATAGAGATAAGATAAGGGTTAATATAATCCTTGTTGGTGTTAGGATTAGCGGTAAAGACTGAATATGTATATCAGGAAATATAAGTATTCATAAGATTGTAAAAGTGAAAATATGAAAACATAGACACGTGTTCTGACACAATGAAGAGTAAAATGTTGAGTCATGTGATTACAAGTTAGAAGTCAAATATGTATCAATTCAAATTAACTTAATAAGATTCCCTATTTTGTTTTTCAAATTCATTCCAATCTATACAGCAGAAATATTAAATGTTTATAAAACATACTTAATTTGAAATGCTTTCAATACAAAACAATTCAATAACAAAACAATGCATTATGGTCTCATCAGTACATTTATAAAACACTGTAATGAAAAACTAACAGTTGCAAATAAGTAGATGATATACACTATAGAAATGTTCATCCAACTAATGACTTTAGACACAAAGAACACACAATGTCAATTAGTGTTATTCTTTCAATTTTACTACATGAGACAATAAACCAAATGTTCAAGTTCTAGTAGTTGTAATAAAATTAAGCTACTTTCTAAAATAGATATAAAAGTACTTAAGTTTGGGCTGAAGTTGTAGCTCAGTGGTAGAGCACTTGCCTAGCATGAGTGAGGCACTGGGTTCTATCCTCAGCACCATCTACAACTAAAAAATATATAAATTAAAATATTTTTAAAGTATTCAAATTTTTATAAAATTTTCACTTTCCAGTTGGCAACAGGACCACAATGTGCCAATAGAGCAAATCAGGAGTAAGGCATGTAGACCCCCATCCTGTTTCAAATCTGGTGTTACTGTAGAATACTGTAGAATACTGGGATTCTTACAAGAATTTCATATAAAGCCCAAGAACATATTCAATACAAAACTACCCTATGTACTTTGGGGTTTTTTTGTTTGTTTGTTTGTTTTGTATTTTTAAGCAGCAATCACACATTTACCTAATAAGAGAATCATTTTAGAAGTCATAATAGCTGGGATAGATGTGGTGGGGCACAAGTTTAACTCAAAAACTAAGGAGGAAGAGGTATGAGATGGTAAGCTTGAGGTCAGGCTGGGCAACTTACCAAGAACCTGTCTCAAAATTAAAAATAAAAAGGACTGTGGCTGGGGTTAGGTGGTAAAGAACCTTTGAGTTCAACCCCCAGTTTAACAACAACAACAAAATCCCACAGTGGTATTCATCTTTCTTTTCGACTGAAAGGGTAAAGTACAAGGGGTCACCACAACTTGTTACAGACTAAAATCCAACTAGTAATTCCAACACCACCTGCTGTTCTAGCAGAGAAGGCTACCAGATGGTCTGGTGGTGTTATCCATTTCCTCAGCACAACAGTCACAGGGGCAGAATAATACTTCCAAATGAGTGACATCATCAAGGTAGCTTGCAATGTATAGAAAGCAACACTTAAAAATCATTTTATCTTGGCTAGTTGAGCAGTGCGTGCTTTCACATAAGTCTTGAGCTGGTCCACCATCTTGTTGATCTTCCATTCCAGCCTGGCATATCTGACAAACTCATCCATTTTGTTGACCATGGAGAACTCTTGCTTCATATCCTGGATCTCTGCCCTCATCTGCGGCTCTGGCTCTGCATCATTCTGCAGCACTCTGGACATGAAGGACGACAAGGTCAGAAGGAGGATCAGAAGGACATTGCATCCAAACAGGAAGCAGAGGACCAGCAGCCACGTCCAGCTGTGGGACTTGGTCAAGTTATTCCATTCTTCTCAGATACTCCCTGCGGCCCAGGCACCTCTAACAGAAGCTCCAAGGGGACCTCATCAGTAGGCGCACCTGCAACTGTGCAATGAGTCCCACTAGCCCTGCTTCCTTGAATGAGGTTTGTAAAATTTATTCCTACACACATTATATTTTTGATACTTTCTTTAATTGTTATAGCCCAACTTAGATTATGGATCAGCCCAATAAGCACCCTATAAAATGGAGGATATTAATAGATAAGACAAGATTAGATAATAGGATAAATAATGTTAAGTTATCCTGACCGTACTTAAAAGAATTTAGCTTTTGGCTGGAGTTGTGGCTAAGTGGTACAGCGCTTACCTAGCATTTGTAAGACACTGGGTTCAATTCTCAGCACCCCATATAAATAAAGTCCATTGACAACTTAAAAACAAAACAAAACAAAACAAAACCTTGCCTAAGTGACTCCATTTGGAAGTTCCAAAATGTAACCCTAGTTATATAACTTATTTCTTGTAAAAGTTGTTTATTTTTGTACTGCATGTGTTTGGAACAAGGATGTGGTTATATGCATTGGGTGGCTGATTGTTAACTTTAGCTTCTGTGTCCTCCTTGCTTGCTTGCATCTACAATTTCGAGGATGTTGTTTTTCCCCTTATAAACCTCATAGAACTTGCACCCCCGTACTGTTCCTGGCAGACACAGTTTGGGTCCATCAGGGAGCAGTCGCCAGCTAGCTAAATAAAGACTCTCCAATTTGGAAAAAATTCAGTTGAGAGTGTTTTCTGAGCTATACAGAAAATGGTATCTTTTTTTAATCTCTATTTATGAACATTCACTTCTACCATATATACAATTGATTTTTATTTGTATGTTGATCTTGAATCCTGCAATTTTACTATTACTTCCAGACATTTTTAAAAGATTCAGTGATTTTTAGTACAAATGTTCATGTTTTCTGTAAATAAAGTTAATTTATTTTTTTTATTTTTCATTAGTATGATTTTTGGTGTTTTCCCCCCCTTAACTGAGTACATCAACAGACTCTTTAGTAGCAAACCGAAAGAAATGATATGTACAAAACCCCATTTTTTTCTGAGGATTTGGTTAAGTATTCAGTCTATTGTCATTAAGTATTGTGTTTCTGATAAGTTTTTAATAGATTCCCTGTGTCAGATTGAGGCACTTACTTTCTATTCCTAGTTTGCTAAAATTTTAAACAGAAGTTGATATTGGGTTACAAGGAAATACTTTTCTACACTTATTGATTTTATGAATATATATGTGTATATGTATATGCATATTACATATATATGTCATTTTATATCATTGATATGAAATTGCATTGATCAATTTTGGAATGTTAAATCAACTTTTCATCTCTATGAAAAACTTTGGTATGATATATTAACCTATTTCATATATTGTTGAATTTTCTTTGCCAAGTTTTGCTTAGAATTTTTGCATCCAAGATCATTGTGTGGGGGGTTGGGGTGGGAGTGTTGGGGGGAATCATTAGGGAATTAGTGATCTTAGTTTGTAATAATATTCTCTTGCAATGCTCGTTCCTGTTTTTTTTTTTTTTTTTTTTTTTCATGAGAATAATACTGGACCCATTAAGTGAGTTGAAAAGCACTTCATCTTCATCTTTTTTTATAGTTTTGTGTAAAATTTATTACTTCTTCCTTTTGTAATTGGAATTCAATATTGTTGCCACTTGAGATTGGATTGGTATTGGTAGAAGGGTTTTTAACTAAAATTTCTATTTCTTTTATAGATACAAGACAATTGACCAAACCTATTTCTTCTTGAGTAAGTTTTGGTTTATTTTGAACTTTGTAAGAATTTATTCATTTTATAATATTTGTCAAATTTATTGGCATAAAGTAATTCATAATATTTTCTGATTCTTTTTTGAGGGGAATGTGGATGAGTGCTTGTTTGTAGATATTCTGTCCATGGAAATAGACATGGAAGCATTTCCCCTGGTGAGCAAATTCCCAGGGGTGTTAACCGGTGCCCTGATTCCCACAATTGGCATACCCAGCCTTCTCCCTGTGAGGTAATTAGACAACTAAGCAGTCACTATGTGGTCTCCTTAACAATGTCCTTGGAGAGAAATTACTCTGTGTTTGTATTAAGGGGATCTTATCTCAGTTAGCTAGCACTTGGGTTAAAGAAATACTAATTAGAATATAGTCATAGTAACAGGAAGTATATATTCTTTGAGTTATAAACTCCCAGGCAGGGAAGAGTGGTCATTTCACTTCTGTACTTCTTCATCATCACTTCATTTTGCTCCTCTCCACTCCTCCTATCTGTTTGCTTGTACTTGTGTGTCTGTGTCTGTTTTTTGTGCACCTCCTTACAGGTATTCCTCCACAGGTGTTCCTTTACACTTGGTATTGAACCCAGAAGTGCTTAACCAGTGAACCCACATCCCTATCTCTTTTCATTTTTTTTTTTTATTTTGAAACAGGGTCTCACTAAGTTGCTTAGGGTTTTATTAAGTTGTTGAGGCTGGCCTCAAACTTGCAATTCTTCTCTCTCAATCTCCTGAGCCATAGGGATTACAAGAATGTGCCAACAGGACAAGTTGACTTTTCATTTAATATCCATAGAATATTTAATGATATAATGTCTCACATTCCTAATATTGGTAATTTGTGTCTATTATTAAATTTACTTGTCATTCTTCTAAAGATTTATCAAGGTTATTTTATTTGTTCTAGAGACAGCTTTTGTTTTTATGGATTCTAGAAGTGTTTTCCTTAACTGATTTCTGTGCTGATAGTTCTTTTTTCTCTGAATTCTTTAATTTCCTGACCCCAAATTGGCACTACATTATTAGCTGCATTCCATAACTTATATTGTTTCACTCTGAGTTACACAGTTTTGCGGCTTCTGATAGAATGCAATAATGATAGAATGCATTCACCAACCTAAAATCCCCTACGATTCACCTATTTATCCTTCCCCTCTTTCCTCCTAAATTCCTGGTAACTATTGAGTTTTCTAACTCTGTATAAATTTACCTTTTCCAAAATGTTGTATAGTTTAAACTTTCTAGTATATAGCATTTTTAGACTACCATCTATCATTTACTAGTATACATTTATAATACCTCCATGTCTTTTTATGGATTCATACCTCATTTATTTTTATTGCTGAGTAATATTCTGATGTATGCATGATGTACTGTGTGTTCATTTATCAACCAGGACAAAGACATCTGGGTTGCTTCCCATTTTGTGATTATCAACAAATCTTCCATAAATATTCATGTGCAGGTTTTGTTGAACATAAATTTTTGACTCATTAAGACAAATACTTAGGCATGGAATTGCTGGATTGTAAAGTAAAACTATGTCTTTGCAAGAAACTTCAGAGTGGTCTTCCAAAGTGAATGTACGACTTTTCATTCTGACCAACAACCATGAAAGTTCCTTTTACTTCATATTCTCACTTGTATTTGATATTGTCATTTCTAAAAAAAAAAAAAAAATAGCCATTTCAATTGTGGTATAGTAGTGTCATGTTGAAAATCCCTAATGACACATGGTATTATGTAGTTTTCAGTAAGCTTTTGTTCCATGTGTAGATTTCCTTTGGTAAAATGGGTTTTCAGGTTTTTTTAAATCTATTTACTAATTGTGTTTTTTCCTTATTATTGTATATTTGGAGTTACTTTTATACTTTGGATGCAGGTTTTAAGAAGATATTTGTTGTGTAAATATATTTTCCCAGTCTATGATTTGTTTCTTTATTCTTTCAACATTTTTTTCCAGAGCATTAGTTATTGACTGATTGATTGATTTGTTCATGCATTATTTGTGATGGTATCTCACTATATTGCCCAGGCTTGTCTTAAACTACTGGACTCACATATTCCTACCACCTCAGCCTTCCAGGTTCTTAAAGTTTTTCAATTTATCAAACTTCCAATTTACTAGTATTTTTTTCATGGATTATATTTTGCTATTGCATTTTAATATCCACTGTCAAATTCAAGGTCACCTAGACACTTTTTGATGTTATTTTATAAATGTCTTATATTAAAATTTTGGTTTTGAAGTTTAACTCATAGAAGTAGAAAGTAAAATGATTGTTACAAGACACAGGCATCAAAACAGACATGTCCTCAGTGGAATACCATAGAAGACACAGAGATAAATCCCTACATGTACAGTCATATGATCCTTGACAAGATATCAGAAACATACACTGGAGAAAAGACAGCCTTTTAACAAGTGGTTTTGAGAAAACTGGATAACATATGCAGAAAAATTTAATGAGAACCTTATTATATATTTCAAAATAACTAAAAGTAAGTTTAACATGTTTTACCAGAAAAATATCAGATCATTGAATGACTAGATAGATATGTTAATAAGCTTGACCTCTTAATAATTCCATATTGTATACATATATAAAAAATCATGTTACCCCATAAATATTTATAATTATGAGTTCCCAATTTAAAATAATGTTAATAATGTTAATAAAAATTACATCTAAGATGCAGGTTGAATCAATATTTATTGAAAGGAGTAAGGATTGTTTTAGTGTTATGGTTTGGATCTAGTGTTATGGTTTTGGATCTCAAAGGGCTCATGTGCTGAAAGCATGGTCCCCAGTGCATCAAGTTTCACAGATGGGGATTTTAGGAAATTATTGGATCCTAAGTTCTCTAACCTCATCAAAGGATTAATTTATTGATAGCTGAATAGACTTCTGGGAGGCAGGACCTAGTTGGAGCTAGTAGGTCATTTGCAAACTAACCTGGAGATTATCTTCTCCATTGCCTCTTTCTTTGCCTCTCTTTCTCTGCTCCCTGGCTGCCCTGAACTGAAAAGCTTTTTTTTTTTTCCACTAAATACTTCCACCATAATATTCTGCATCACCTCAGGCCCAAGAAATGGAACCATCCAGCCAAGGACTTCAACCTCTGAAACTGTGAGCCAAAATTAATCTTTCCTCTTCCAATTTGTGTCAGGTACTTTAGTATCAGCAATGAAAAACTGAATAGCACAGATCATATCTAGATTAATTTTTTTTTCTTTTTCTTTTTTTTCGCTGCTGCTTTTTCATCTCTCCTTTTCCTCTTTCTCCATTTTCAACATATAAATATACAGAAACATACTTGGTTTGGAAAAATTATCTTTCCTGCATTGAATTGCTTTTGCTTTTTTGTAAAAGAACAGTTAACTCTGTTTATGTGCTTTCATTTCTGGATTCTCTGTTTTGTTCCATGGATAAATTTGCAAGTCATATAAGTTTTTTCTTCTTCTCCAATATTGTTGACTATATGGCTCTTAAGCCTTTCTATAAGAATTTTAGAATAAGTTTGTTAACTTCCACAAAATAATTTTTTTGGTGTCTTCACTGAATTGTATTGAATGTATAGATCATTTTGAAGAGAAATGACCTCTTGACAACATTGTTTTTTCTCATCTATGAGCATGAAACATCTTTTCATTTGTTTAAATCTTCTTTGATTTTTTTTTCAATCAAATTTTTAAATTTTCCTCATATAGACTCTGACCATATTTTACCAGATTATGTCAAAGTATTCGTTTTCTTGATACTAATGCAAATAGTATTGTGTTTTTAATTTCAAATTCCCATTGTTCATTGAAGGTATATAGGAAAGTAGTTGACTTTGTATAGTAACTTTATATCATGGAACATTGTATAACCATTTCTTAATTATAGAAGTTTTTCTGGTTGAATCTTTGAGATTTTCTACATAAAAAATCAAGTCATCTGTGAATAAAAGCATTTAATTTCTTTATTCCAAATTTGTATACATTTTATTTTTTTATTTTTGTTGTTTTACTGCATTAGGTAAGAATCCAGGAACAGTAAAATAGGGTATTCATGACATCCTCCTGATCTTAGGAGCAATCATCCAGTTGTTCACATTATGTATTACATTGCTGTTGGGTTTCTTATTTTTTTTTTGATACATTTTTAAATCAAATTGAGGAATTTCCATTGTATTCCTAGTTTCCTGAAAGTTTAGTCATGAATGAGTATTGAAATCTGTCAGATGCATTTTCTGGACCTTTTTATATGATCAAATGATTTTTCTTCTTTAGTCTGATTGATGAGTTAATTACTTTAACTATATTTTGAATGTTAAGCTAGTCTTGCACACCTGGAGTAAATATCACTTGGTCTTGGTGTAGAATTGCTATTATGTATTGCTAGAATCTGTTTGCCAATACTTTTTTGAGGATTTAAAAAAAAAAATCTTATGTTCCTGAAAGATATTGGTCAGCATGTATTTTTTTCTATTTTTGCCTTTATCTTGTTTTGGTATTTAGCCCCATGGAATAATTTGGGAAATGTTCTATGTTCTTCAATTTTCTGGAAAAGATTATAAGTCATTGTCATCATTCCTTCCTTAAATTTTTGGTATAATTTAACACTGAAATTATCTGCACCTGGTGTTTTTTTATTGGAAGGCTGTTGATTATTCACCCTTTTTTAAAGATATAAACCAAACCTACTTAACATTATCTATTTCTGCTTTTGTGAATGCTGTAGACTGAGTTAGTATCCCTTTAAAATGTATTAGTTGAAACATTATCTCCTATGTGATGATATTAGGAGGTAGGGACTTTGAAAGGCAGTTAATTCTGAGGGTGGGACCTCATTAGTGGGATTAGTGCATTGATAAGAGAAGCCACAGGGATCCTCACCCCTTCTGCCATGTGAGAACACATTCATCCATATTGCAGGAAGTGGATCCTCATCAGACACTGAAACTGCTGATGGCTTGCATTGATTTTGAACCCACTCATCCTCCAGTAAGATGAGAAATAAGTTTCTGGTCAATTCAAAATAACATCAATCCACCCGGTTTGTGTTTTTCTGTCACAAGGCTTCATGAATATATGAAGACACTGCGTTTTGGTATTTTGTGTCTTTCAAGGAATCAGTGCATTTTAAAACTCATAAGAATACATAATTTTCATAATATTTTTGATAACTTTTAAATGTCCATGACATCAGTGGTGATGAACTTCTTTTATTTCTGACATTAGTAGTTTTAAAATATTTTATGTTTGTTTCCTCTCCTCTTATCTTTCCTTCTCCTCTACCATTTTTTTTCTTCTCTCTTTGCTGTTTTCCCTTCTCTTTCAGTTACCTTGGCTTGGGTTTTATCAATTTTATTGGTCTTTTCAAAAAATGAACTTTTAATTTTTTTGACCTTTTGATATTGCTTTCCATTTAAATTTTTTATTGATTCTTGTTGTAATTTTTGTTTCTTTTTTTCTGCTTTATTTAGGCTCTTTCTCTATTTTCTTAAGGTGGATGCTTAAATTATTAGTGTTATATTTTTCCCGTGCTAAACTCTTACTTCTAAGTACTGTTTTCTCTACATCCCTCAAATTTTGACCAAAAGTTTTAATTTTCAAAATGCTTTCTAATTTCTTTTGAGACTTTGGCTTATGTGTTATTTTGAAGTCTATGGTTTGATCTTCAATATTTTGGGAATTTTGGTGTATTATTCAGTTATAGTTTTCTACTTTACTCTGTTGTTGTCCAAGGATGTGTTTTGTGTGGTCATTATTCTTTTAATTTGTTCAGTTGTGTTTTATATCCTAGCATGTGATCCATCTTGGTTGGAGCTCTATTTGAGCATGAGAAGAATGTCAATTGTGCTATTGTTGGATGAAGTATTCTATAAATGTCAGTTATTTCCAGTTAATGAGCAAGCATCACTTATCATACTTGGCTTCTTTAGACTGAAATATATGGAAATGTTAATCTCTTGAGAGTGGGAAACATAGGATAAACTAGCCAGAAAAGTGGGTGTGTACCTCTCCCTCCCTAGCATTGCTAGCAGCCAGCCAGGTTTAAGATTTACTTTCCCTGCCTGCACTTCCCTGTATTACCACCAGAGCAGCCTGGACATGGGGCTCTGCAGGTGTGTGGGGCAAGGAGTGCAAAATGGCAGATGAGTGGATGTGTCTGCAAGTTCCACCTTTGCCCCACATCAGAGAGGAGAGAAAAGGCAGGAAGCATGTGCACCAAGAGACCTCTGCATCGAGTGAGATATTGGATGTGGGATGGAGGAACCTCAAATACTGTGGACGTGAACCCGGTTCCTGGAACGTTGCTCAGGATGCTCACTCTTTTGAAATTGTAGACCTGCAGCACAGTAGTGGTGGGGGTACTTGTAAGTACAGCAAATATTTTAAACTTATATTGAAAACTTAGAAATTGTGTTGTTACTGTTAATAAATATTGGCAAATGTAATCAGTGGTCTGTTTCTGAAAATGAAGCTTTAAAAGTATCTCCAAATCCCACCACTAAAATTGTTTTTCCTCTTGTTGCATCTAAAGTATAAGAAGCATGTTTTGACTTTTGTGAATCTAAATGTAGGCTGCTGTTTTGTATATTCTTTGAGTAAGTGCAAGTTCTAGTGAAACCTCAGATTAGTGCTAGAATATTGACAGGTGAGATGAGGTGAGTGCACATAATAGGAACTTGCAACTTATGCCATTTCATTACAAATGTGTTTCATAGGAACTATGTAAGAAAAAGTAATAGAGGTGGAACTGGCTCTGTCCTGCATAGTGTAGATCCTTGCAGTTGCTACTCTGCAGAGTAAAGTGGACCAGAGAACTCTGGCACTGCACTGGCAGGCAGAGCATCATGTACAAGAATAAATCTGGATTTTTCTGGCATTTTCTGGGAGACTTCCAGCTCCTCTACCTAGAGGGCTTTTGCTTAGTTGAAAAATGGTTTGTCATTCAGGTTGTTTTAAATGTTCAAATGCTTGTATTTTGTGATGTGTTCTGTTTCTGATTTTTGTGGGTTCAGGGTAGTCATGTGGATTGCTCTGCTCTGCATTAACCCTATGATATGCTAGCCAAATGCTTTCAGCAGACCTCAAGGCATTTTAATCTGACAATTAAAAAAAGGGTTTAAAAATCTGGATCACAGGCCTTTTCTTTTCTTGAGGAATTTTTAAAACATTCCTCATGTCTTTCACTGTCTCCATTCCTCATTAAGATTTTTTTTTAATTAGTTGTGGCTGGGCGTGGTGGTGCACTCCTGTAATCCTAGAGGCTCAGAAGGCTGAGTCAGGAGGATCATGAATTCAAAGCCAGCCTTAGCAACAGTGAAGCACTTAGCAACTCAGTGAGACACTGTCTCTAAATAAAATACAAAATAGGGCTGGGGATATGGCTCAATGGTTGAGTGTCCCTAAGTTCAATCCCTAGTACCATCCCCCCCTCAAAAAAAAAAAAAAGCTCATTGTGGGCAGGAGGACAAATTAATGTGATTTTCAAGAAAGTCACTTTGCTGCCATGTATTCAGATTAAGTTTTGTCATCATGGGAAAATTTAGCCTGAAGGGAAAGGCATTGCAAAGTTTCTCTTCCATCATTCATCCCTCTGTGCCAAATGGCTTAATGATTTCATTTCACTCATTTAAGACCATAGTGTATGTGAGTCCCTGAAACAAATGAACATTTCAGACACAATTTTAACTTAGCTTTGTGTAACCACCACCACAAATTAATTAAAATGGAACATTTACATAAAAACCTAATCATTAAGTCCTGCAAGAAAGCATTGTTATTTTGCTAAGAGATTTAAAAATAACTAGACTAATTAATTTGCTTGTAGAAATGAATTACCAGATAATTCCACAGAGTCAATGAAGTACAATTAAAAAGTAAGTCACTGGATGTCACTATTACCTGGAGGAAATGTGGCTTCAGAAAACTTTGCCATGAGAGGAGCAGATGGCTTTGCTGCCTTTCCTGTTTCCTTAGTTTTAATTGCATAATATTGATGTTGTTAACAGTTTTATTCTTTGTTTTCCATTGGTATTGCATTCCCTGGAACCCAAGGTGGTGCCCCCTCTGACACTGAGCATTCTTTCTAAAGAGTCACATGTGCAGGTGCTCTGTGGGGAAGGGCAGTACACTTGCCTGCAGTGAATGTGTTTCTACACTCAGCTTTCTGTGGCTCTCTGGATGACTCTGTAAATTTCAGTGCTAGCTTTTTCATGTATCACCTCTTTTTAAATTTGTTGTATTTAGTACTCAAATTAATGTTAAAAAAATAAATTGGCATTGCCATGAACATTTTAGATAATAAGGTCAATCTCCATAGGGAAGAGATGGCTATTGATGGTTCTTCAAATGTCAAGATTATATTTAAATGGCTTGTGGCTTCAAAGGTTCAAATAGACTAGAAAAATTATGTTTGATAATTCCTTAGGGCTCCCATTCTGATAGTATGAATTGTGGAAGTATAAATAATGGAGAATAGGACTGGGGCTGTAGCTCAGCAGCAGAGTGCTTGCCTAGCATGCAAGAGGCAGTGGGTTTGATCCTCAGAACCACATAATAATAAACAAATAAAATAAAGGCATTATGTCCATCTACAACTATAAAAAAGAAATAATGGAGAATAAATGTTATTAATCTTATTTAGGTATTTGTGTGTATGTGGGTTTTTGTGTGTATGTGTACACAAGTAAGACACAAAAAACTTGTATTTTAAATCTGTTATTACCAAGTCTTTAATAGCTATTCTCAAGTCTGTGCTATCTTCTGAGAAATTAAATTAGTTAATTAATTAATTAATTTTGCTTTACTGAGGATTAAACCCCAGGGCACTTTACCATTGAGTTACATCCCCCGCCTTTTTTCTTTTTCTTTTTCTTTTTTTTTTTTTTTTTGAGATGGGGTCACCCTAAATTGATTAGTGCCTTGCTAGTTTGCTGAGGTTGACCTCAAACTTGCAGTTCTCCTGCCTCAGCCTCCTGTGTTTGAGAAATTTTAATGAGGATATTGCCAGCAGGGTGGAAAATCAGGTTCCAATACAAAACCATGGACCTCAGTGATGCTCAATGCTTTTGCTGGCTAACCTTTATTTTCATAAGAAGTGCTTTAAAAACTTAAATAGTAGTTTCCTGTAGACTTAATGACTAAACTGAAATGTTCTTGAGAACCAACATGAATGTAATGAGATGCACATACATATCTAAAAAAAAATGCATAGGTCTTCTTCCCACACAGACTGAATGTCATTTTTCCTCCATTTATAGCTGGTTCTCAAGAGGAAACCATTCTTCCCTATGTGTCAGCTTGCATGAGGTTTGGTCATGAGAGCAGCTCTTCCAGAACAGGACTTGCTGGAAGTTGCACTCTCAGAGATCATGCACATTTTTACATGATTTTTTTAATCAGCAGGAGATTTTTGAGTCAGATGAATTTTGCAGAGAGGGTAAAATGTTTCTAGATAGCCTGTACCATTGGCTTGTGTTTACTTTTTCCTCCTCCCTTCCCCTTCACTCCTCTGCCTTTCTCTATCTTTTCTTTCTCTATATACTCTCTCTGTCCCTGAGGATAAACCAAACTGTGTGGACTGCAACTATAGTCTATGACACAGGATCTATTATTTTAAAAATATGAGCAACTGCGTGGGCTGCCTTCTAAAACTCTTTTAGTCAAATGAGAGTTTTTTATGTGGAACTGTTCTCTTGAAGGGAACTCTAGGGGAATTTTGTACACAGATTCTGAGTGAGAGTTCTGTTTTCTTTATAAGAGGTTGTCATTTCCTTCACTTCCTACTGGGAGACACAATTGGAGGAAGAAGAAAATGTTTTATCATTTTCCCTGTGAATCTTCCATTTATTAATTTCTGGGTATTTGGAGGAAGAAGAGGGAGAATAATAAAATGTCCATGTTTTGATTGTTTGTCCAGTTCTTTAAATCTGTCTCATGGATTGTCACTCTGATATATGGGGTTCACTCTTCTCCCATGTAGCAAATACACAGTTAGAATATAACACCTGCATCATTTTCTCCATTAGGTAAAGCACAAAATTTACCTGACAGCTTCTTTGCCCCCACTACACTAAGGAGGATTGAAGTACATATTGAAGTACATTTTATTCCTTGATGGTGATATCTGAGGAGTGGCCACACTTACAGATCCATGGAGTCAATTCAGTGGGTAGGTCTGACTTGGAATCTCCGCACTTGTAATTTTTCTCCAAAAGCTTCCTTTTGCTTTCTTCCCCAGTCAAAAGTGCCCTTCATATTCCAAGAAAAAAAATCTGGGTCAGTATAAGTAGGACGTACACTTTGAATCACTCTTCTAAGAAAGATAATGTTTGTTTTCATCCATTTCCATTGATGTCTTCCCTCCTCTCCATTAAGTTCAAAAAATCACTCATTGAAATGTCCCTGACCATGACTGGGGGTGCAGGCCAATCTATTTTGTTGGCCTACATGGGAAGCAAACCCCTGATGTTCAAGTAATATGCTTGACCTGAGGAATCTCCATATTGATACCTTGATTTGAAGATTTGTATACTTTCTTCATTGAAGCCTTGTGGAAAGCATTACTTTTTATTATCTTTGTTATAGTGTATTAATCCTACAAGTTCCTGCACAGTATTACCAGTTTCAAGTATAAATATGCACAGTGTCACCTAAGAGCAAGACAACTGTAGTGTATAAGATATTCTTTTTTTGCAGAAATAAAAAAATGCCATTTTATTTATGTTTCCTTCAGTAGAGGAGTCTAATTATCCTTTATATCCTGACAATGGTTGACATAGTCTACAAATAATTATGCTGTTAATCAGACTCTGTTAGCTTTCAGAAAACATAGCAGTGTGAATGATCTCAGACAATTTTAACAGAGGAAGATGAGATTTTTTTTCAGATGAATTTTACTGCTTATGGAGGGCAGTGGCTTCTTACCATTGTAACAATCAGGTTACTAGGCTCAACAAGGCCAATTATGGAAGAATGATTCTCTAAACAGATCTACTAAAATGAATGGCTCATGCCACAAGCAACTTTCTTCAAGTTCTGATTAATTTCCCATGAAATAATTGCTTTGCCTACTTCCAAGCAGTTCCTCTATTCATTGCTCCTTTTCCTTGCTGATAGGAGGACCAGTCAACACTGAAACATACAGTATGAACCAAGCATGTGTGATGCCCACTGCACAATACACTGAAGTCAGTAACAAAGGGAAAAAAGGAGCACTTCAGCTTCCAGGAGGTAAAAGGGAATACAAATTCACAGCAGATTTCCAGAATCCCCAAGCCAAGGAGGTAGAAAATTTCCATCCAATTAAAAAGAGGTTTCTTTTTTGAGTAGAATCTTCAGTGAAGAAATACTATAGATTGAGAATAGTAACATGAGTAAGATTTTAATGGGAATTTCTGGTGCAGTGAAGAGCAGAGAGAAGAGGGAATAATGTCCTGTTGTGGTCAGAATCAGAAAAATTGAAGCATCTCCTGCTTTTTCCACAGACAAAAGGATCATTGGGAGAATTTCGAGGAGTATGGCTGCTTGCCATTGAGTCCTTAGGGATCTTGTTGGGATCAAGAAGTTTCAATTCCAAACCAATGACAGACAGAACTTTGCCCAAAGCATTGTATAAGGCCCAGAAGTTTGAAGCCCAGTATGCATGGCAGAGGCCCCTCTAGAAAGTAAAGAGTTGGGAAAAGACTTGAGGCAGCTGGTTTAAGGCTAGGAAAGGACCCAGTGAAAGAGCAGAAACTAGGAAAACAATGAGGCCCAGCAAAATAACACGGACAAAGCTAAAACTGTTCCATCAGACAGACCCATCTGGTTTATTTATAGCAAAACAATAAGAGCATAGCAGGTATATACTGTAAGCTGGTGCTACATAGAAGTAGATGTGCTTGAAATGTAGGAGAATGGCAAAGAAAAATGCTCCTTCCACATGCCTTTTCTGAAATAACCGTGCAATGGAGAGCAACATTAATCAAAATAGGAATCCATTGTACTGGAAATGAATATCTGTAATACCAGTGGCTGAGGCAGGAGAACTGCAACTCTGAGGTTAGGCTGGGCAACTTAATTAATCAAGATAGCTGGATGTAGTGATATAATTCAATCTCATAGACAGCATACATAAAGAGTGAATCTGTAAAGATGACAGAAAATCTCTGGAAAAATAAGGTTCTTAAACTGCAGTAGTTCATATTATGAACATTATGCATCACTTGATCAAAATATTTGGCAACAAGTGACAGGACATATTCAAACCACACAAAAAAGCGGGGTAAGCCAAGGTCCACTCTGAAGTTGCCTCATAATACCAATGTGATATTTGCAAACTGTGAATGATAGCAAGCCAGTTGTGGTGTACTTCAAATTCTGTAGAATGGTAGGTGGAAATGAGAAAGCATTTGAGGAGAGTCACCCAGATCGCCAAAGCAGAACACCAATTGCCACTACCCATTAGGGTTCCGAGCACCACCATTGCTGCAGCATTGCACACTTTCCATGTATAAGTTATTCTTACCTGAGAACACAATCAAACCTAAGTACTTTGTATAAATCACAGACATGCAGAATGGAGGCTCTTAACAGTTTCCCATTTCTAGGAATATAACATCTTGAGCATTTATTAAAAAATTATTTAATAGTGTCTTTGTTAAACTCTCCAAGAGTTTTCTCTCAGTAGTCAAGTCATTTAGTGGACATGGATTGTTTGTCTTTATTTGATAAATGCTGTCCACACTCTTTATTGCTAAAGGAACATGTTCAATCTCAAGTAACACTATGAGAGCTAAGAGGGTCAATATAGTCTATAAAGCCTTGAATAACAGGGACTAAACTTTTGCTGATATTTTTACTGAGTCAGGCTCTTCTTTCCTCAGTAACATGCTTGTTGTTTGCCTATAGTGAGTCTGATCTGTATCAACCTGGTGTGTATAGGAAGGCTCCCTGTGAATAGGAAACCATGCATTGATGTAGGCATTGGGGAAATAGCCTTGGAAACAGGGATCAGTGTCTTTATGGACATTTGAACTTGGAGTTTTTAAAAAATAACTTTTGACAAACTAGTAAACAGATCTGTATTCATAGTATGTGAACACATTTCCCAGAAATATGAAGACTAGGATGTGTTTGCATACTTACAGAAAACAATAGCATTTTCTTTATTAAAAGTTCATATGACTGCTGAGCCCATAGTGTCAAGTGAGGAGAGATCCAGATTTGGTGGGGTCTGAAGCTTGTGGAATTGTAGGAGATTCTTTAAGCAAAATCAAACTAAATGACCATAAGGACCCATTCTCAGTGCCCCTGCCAGGCCTCTAGGGTATTATGAGGAGAACTCAAGCCTCATGTGCATTAGAAAATCTTCTGTGTAGATTATTTGGGAAAAGTGAGATCAAGTCATTCCAAAGTACCTGATAAAGGGCCAAAAACTGTCCTTAAATAAGTAAATGTTGAAAATATGGTATATATATACACAATGGAATTTTACTCAGTCATAAAAGACAATAAAATCATGGCATTTTCAGGTAAGTGGATGTGTTATGCTAGAATTCAGGACCCTCAAAAGACCACCAGAGACCAAGATCAATGTAAGCTGCAAAGAGGTGTTTATTGCAAGCTAGCTCTCGGTCCTCCTTGCAGACACAGCAACTGGTGAAACTGAGAGGCCCTGAGCCCAAGGTTTGCAGCAGTTTTATACATTCTTCAGGGAAGGCAGGGACTTCACATATATCATAGCATCTCTTGGCAAATCATCACACACCACGGGAAAATCATAAACAACTTTAAAACATGATTAGCACATTCACTGGTGGGAAGAATTTGGGTAGGGGTGATTGGTTACTAAAATAGGGGGATTCATTTGAACTGATTGGTTTAAGCCATGAGGGGTGTAAGTGCTGAACTGCATGGTTTCCCAACATGTTATCAACCATCATAAACTACTGGGAGGGTCATCTGGCATCCTACGTATTTCCCTGTCTCATACTGATTGGTGGCTGCTAGGGGGTTGCTATGGGTCACTACCTAGTCTCACTGAGTCAGGGACACCTGGCTCAGCAGATATCTCCTGTTATTTGTAGATAAACAACTCAGCAGTGTGGGTATGTGCCTAGGAGTGCTCTGTGAGTCTTTCCAAGGACAAAGGTCACACCCCCTTCCTTGGACAGGATTTGTTCTGAGGTAGAGGCTGGTTTTTCAGATGGAGTTAGAGAAGATAATACTAAGTAAAGTTAGCCAATCCCCAAAAAAACACATGCCAAATGTTTCTCTAATATAAGGAGGCTGACTCATAGTGGGATAGGGAGGGGGAGCATGGGAGGAATAGACAATATCTAGATAGGACAAAGGGATGGGAGGGAAAGGGAGGGGCCAGGGGGTTAGCAAGGATGGTGGAATGTAATGGGCATCATTATCCAAAGTACATGTATGTAGACACGAATTCGGTGTCAACCTACTTTATATACAAACAGAGATGAAAAATTGTGGTATATATGTGTAATAAAAATTGTAATGCATTCCGCTGCTGTGTATTTAAAAAATAAAATCAATAAAAAATAAGTAAATGTTATGGTTAATTTTCCATTTAAATCAAAAAGGTGGGGCTGGGGAAGTGGCTCAAGCTGTAACACGCTCGCCTGGCATGCATGGGGCACTGGGTTCGATCCTCAGCACCACATAAAAAATAAAATAAAATAAAGATGTATGACCACCAAAAACTAAAAAGTAAATGTTAAAAAAATTCTTTCTCTCTCTTTTCTCTGTCTCTGTCTCTGTCTCTCTGTCTCTCTCTCTGTCTCTCTCTCTCTCTTTAAAAAGAAATCAAAAAGGGATATAAAATATAATATTTCTAGGTAATTGTGGCTCGAAGTGTATGTCCTACCTATAGTGATCCAGAATTATTTTTTTCTTGGAATATGAAGGATAATTTTGACTGGGGAAGAAAGCAATATAATATATATACTTTTGAATATAAAAGTGTAAAATAGCTTAAATGATTTGAAAGTAATTGATCTAGGGTTTAGCTGTAGCCTCAGGTTTCTAAATAACAATGATGAATTAAACTTTAGGATATTTCCCTCACTTATTTTGTTTTTAGAACTTTAGAAGGATTATTTCAACAGACAAAGTTCTTTAGTGTGTCTTATAAATTTTACACATTTCTACCTGCCTCTGAGTCCCACTGAAAATCCAGTTGCCTTAGGCCTGTGGTGCTAGTATTGAATACCTTCTTAAAAACTGCACTATACATTTCTGTATATTTCTGAAAGGCATAAAACCAAATATAAAATGTTTCTCCAAAATATAGATATATATATATTTCCTAGTTTCAATTCTAAAGCATAAAATTATGTGTTTTAAATGTTTTTTTTCAAATCACTGCTTAAGAAAATTCTGTACCACTTTTAAATACTGCCAAAGAGTGTGATAGTGTGACCTCTCAGTCTTCTACAAAGCCATTGTTTAACAGGTGTTACCATTGTGTGCTGGTGAGGAGTCCTTGCTTCACCGAATGCTGAAATATAACACCAGAGAAGCACAATGAGGCAAGTGTAGAGTGGAGAGCAGAAGCTTTATTAAAACAGAAAAGACTTCTCCCAGAGGAAGAAGGGGAACCAAAAGGTGGAATCCGTAGAAGGGGGAGGTCTTCACTTTTTTATAGCTAGGGTCTTCTTTCAGCTTTCCCACATTCATGGTTCTCTGGTTCCCTTTATCTTTAAGTGATAGAATGCAGGTGGGAAGGCCCAAAAGTGGGAGATAGGTTGGCTGGAGGAGTAATCTGGGCAGGAGGGATCTGTGGCAGCTTTTGATTAGCATTTTCTTGTTGGCTGGGAGCTGTTTCATTAACATTTCTTTAATATTGGGCTCTGGACCTTGGGGACATTAACATTTCAATCTCCCCAATGCTGCTCTGGTTTGCTGGAGTCCATTCTCTATGATGGACTTCATTTTATTTAACTTAATCTCTATTAGACCCTATTTACTTAACTACAAACTGTAAATATGGCTTCACAGGTACCCATTATTTCTTAACATCTAGGATAATACTCCCATAGCTCTATTATTCATTTATTATTTGACTATAATTGAAATACTGAAATGTTACCTGCTAAAGTGATGTATGCATTTTTGCAGATAGGAAAGATAATGATGTTAGTGTCCTCTAGGACATTAATTACTTTTTATGTAATCTACCCACCTCCTTCTCATGTCCTCTCAAAAATGCCTGTAAATTTCCACTTCCTCAAAAATGTACTTTCCCTGGATCATTTGTTGATGAGCTTACAAACTTTCTATATTTGCTTAAGAGTCAAACACTTTTGTTAATTGCTTTGAACTGTTTGAAAATGGTGCTATGACGTAGGCATTGCACATGTCATTTTGTGATCATAAAGCTGCTTAGTTCAGTTGTCCCTTTATACAATATATCCTTTCTTGTCCATTAGAAGCTTTAATCTTCAATAATGGAATAGAGAGCCAGCTTGGAAAAGAGGTAAAAGTATCATTAGATTTAAAATACTGGGTATTTTCAATGTGTAAGAGTAAAAGAAATTGAAGTTAAAGTGTAAAAGACAGGGCATTGTAAAGTTTCTAAGCTGCAAGGCCTGAATTAAAAAGTAAAGGACCAGGTATTGTTAAGTTCCTATGCTACATCCAAAACCTGAAATTCCTGTAGCTGTTAGGACAATATCCGGAACTGCTCAGTAAATATTCCCCCTGACCATCTGGTTGTTTAATAACCTAGGACCCTGTGCGATCTGGCACGTAGGCATCGCAGGACCTAAACCAATCAGTTTGAATGTGTACCCCGATTTAGAACTGACCTATCACCCCTGCCCAACCTGTTCCCACCAATGAATGTACAAATCATGTCTAAGTATTGTTGTTTGATTTTACCGTGGTGTATGATGATTTGTTAAAGGAGACTGTGATGTATGCAAAGCCCCCTGCCCTCCCCAAAATGTGTACTTAAACACTGTTCAAGCCCTGCTCGGGGCTCTGGGCTGCTCTCCCTTCTTGAGTGTGCATGGAGCCCCAGCGTGCTGGATTGGATCCTCAATAAACCCCACTTGCTTTTGCATGAGCCGGTCTCTTGGTGGTCTCTTCCTCTGACGTTTGCCGGAACCTTACATTTGGTGCATTGGCCGGGAATCGTGCAGCGCCGGACAAGGAGACCCCAACGGACCCCTCTGGGGGTAAGTAAGGTGCCTCTTTCCTTTTTTTCTTGCGATCACTCAGAGCTTTTTGTTCAGGTTTGGTTTTTCGGTTTTCGGTTTGGGTTGGCAGAGTGGCTGCCAACGGAGAGCGTGAGCTCCCCCTGGCGGTGGTGGACAGACGTGTCCTGAAGCCACAGGCCATGTTCCCCAAGGGACGCCTTGGAGGACTCGGGGAGGGACGGATGTGCCCTCATCAGGAGAGGGATGGAGGTGCCCTCTAAAGGCAGAGGGACGGATGTGCCCTCATCAGGTGACTCTGCTGCCAACCCGTCAGGTCTTGCCGGCTACTTTTTTCTCAGGTTGAGTTCACTGTCTGTCTTTGTGGTCTAACCCATCAGGTTGTGCCAGTTACTAGGTTCTAATCTTTGCTTCTGAACTCGTGTTAAACGTTTACTGTGTGTCCGTGTTTGTGTCACGTTTGTATTGTTCCTGTCTCTGTTTGAGTAACTCTTATTATGGGACAAAGCCATTCCACGCCTCTTTGCCTGACTCTTGAGCATTGGACTGATGTCCGTTCAAGGGCCCAGAATCTTTCTTTTTCAGTGAAATGCTGGACCTGGCAGACACTCTGCGCTTCAGAATGGCCCACCCTCTGAGTTGAATGGCCCCCAGAAGGGTCCTTCCACCTCCCTCTAATCCGCAAAGTCAGAGATATTGTCTTTCAGCCAGGGCCGTGTGGCCATCCAGATCAACAGCCATATATTTTAACCTGGCTGGACCTCTGTGAATTTCCTCCCACATGGGAGAAGCCTTTCCTTGTCCCAACTCCTATTCCAATCCCTTCCCCCACGATCCTATCACTCAAATCTTCCGCTCCTCCCCCTTGTCCCCCTGTTCTCCCTGAGTCACAGGATTTAACTTTACTGAACTCCACCCCCCCTCCTTATCTTCTACCCATGCTCCCAAACCCCCAACTCGTCCTAGGTGACCCTCCCACTGCTGACTCAGCCTCTCCACCACTACAGATAATTGGACCAGATCCAAGCCCTCCTGGGGATTTCCCTGCGGTAGCAGCAGCAGCCCCTCCCCCACCGGAGGAAACCAGGCCAGCTAAAGGAACCCACCGGCAGTGACCCTTACAAATATATTATAATAAAAATTAATGGAAGCATAAACATTTGACTTTCAAAAATTTTTATCATTTGTATTAGTGTATTATAATTATAATAGTGAAATTTATTATGCCATATTCATATATGCATATATCATAATTTGATAAGTCTCATTCATTCCCCAATACCTTTCCTTCTATTCCTTCCCTTCCTCTTCCTTCCACTTACTCTAGTCTACTGATCTTTCTTCTATTATTATTTTTTGTTAGTGCATTATAATTGTAAATGTCAGTGAGATGCATTTTGATTTATTCATGGAGGGACATAACTAATTTGGTAGATTTCATTATGCGTGACTTCCCCATGTCTTTTTTCTCCTCTCTTTCTCTCTATCCCTTTCTTCTACTCTATTGATTCACCTCTATTTTCATGAGATACCTTTTTTACTCCTTTTTCCCCCTCTCTTGCTTCACATATGAGAGACAACATTTTACTCTTGGACTGTGTGAGTCCAACTTATTTTATTTAGAATGGTGTTCTCCAGTTCCATCCATTAACTAACAAATGACATGATTTCATTCTTCTTTATGGCTGAGTAAAAGTCCATTGTATTCATTTATTCATCTGTTGATCACTTGGGCTGATTCCACAACTTGAACTAAATCAGTATACTATAGTGATATATGAATATCAATGATTATAGCAGTGCAATTCACAAAACACTTAGCATTTTAATTAGATTAAAATTAGAAATTACATTCTTATTAAATACTCTTTAATATCCCAGCAATAAAATATTTCTTCCAAGAGTACAAATCACAAAGTGGGGGAAAATGTATACTATCTCTTATCTGGACTCTAGCATTCATTAAATGTTTTCTGTATACACTTTAGGATATGGTATACTTGCAAATATAAGATGTGCATGGAGGCAGAGTCAATTATATCTAACCCATGAAAAGAAACTTGGATAAAGTTTGATTTTTGACTAACAAACATAACACTTATGTGTTTCATTGGAAGAATATTATGAATGTGTCTGATATTTAAAATTTTGAAACTTTCTAAATATTTTTAGGATGTGGCTTTCAGAAACTGTATTGATTGTGGTTCCATCATCTGATTTAGTGGTTTTGTTCTCTGGAGAAGGAATTGTAATGCCAAGTGAGTTTTGGGACTGGTGGACATTGGACTCTGTTTCTATAGCCCTGGGTGTTTCCTGTAACTTTGGCTGAGGCTTCAGTCTTCTTTGTAATGTCCCATTATTTGGAATATTCAAGACCCAACTGAAAATTTCTCTAATGTGTGAGCAAGCAGTGGAACCTCTGGTTGGAGTCCTGCAGGTTTGATTTCCTGCCAGAAGACTTAGCAGGTGCTGCCTGAAGGACTCAGACTCTGTAAGTCCTTCATTATGTTACCACATAATTCCTTGGGTTGCCTTAGTGCTTGGTAAAGTTAAATTGAATACAGTGTTTCTAGGATTAGTGAACTGTTGGGCAAAGTGGTGAAATTATCACTGCTGTCAACAGAAATTCACTAGGTGAGAAATCAAGATAAAAAAGAAGGCTCTAGCTTATTGGTTAGTCCAAGCATCAAAAACAAAACAATAAAAACCTGAGAACTTCTGGGACCATTAGTTTTGGCATCTGAGGCAATGACACATGTGTCCATGTGAAGGCTACCAACTTAAGCTGTGGCCCTTCCAGCAATGCACAGGCCCAGTGAGCATGTTACAATAGTGAAATGGCTCTCAAGCTGGGTTCTGAGTTCAGGTGCAATTAGCTATTGGGATACTTTTTGTGGATTCTGCTGTGTGCACCTGTGTGTCCTGAGTAGGTGACAGGTGGAGAACACTGAAGAGAGAATCACTGCATTTCACAAGAAGATCAGGTGGAATTTGATTGGGTTCAGGAAGATAGTGAGTTCTCAGTATATATTTGCTCAGGAAGTATGAATGAAATGTGAATTATTCTCTTTCCTAAAATATCTAGCAAAATCCAAAGATCTGGCTTTCCTTATTTGAACTGGGTTGCATGTTTTTACCCAGTGATTGTGACTAGAGAATTTGGGCTTTCAACTGCCCAAGGTTGGAGAAAGAAATTGATTTGTAACTTGAATTTTCACCAGGTGCACACCTGAATCACCTTGCCAATAAATTAAAATGCACCAGCTCTTTAGCTAATTAGCTTAATATCTATACTATTAAAAGTATTTGGACTTAGGTTCATATGACAGATGGTTGGTTGTGTGTTTGCCCCTCATGTTACATGCTAAACTTACCAAAAATAGAAATACATTTCTTTTTGTGGTGGTCTGCTGATAGCACTTAGTAAGAGCTTACAAAGTACCTGAAGAAGTTAGTACAGTCATGTGCCCATAATGATGTTTTGGTTGGTGATGACCAAATATGCTGGTCTCAAAAGATTCTATTTGAACTGAAATAAACAATTATTAAAATTGACTACATATTCAGTACAGTAACATGCTGTATAGGTGTGTATCCTAGGAGCAATGGGCTATACCATATGGCTTAGGTGTGTAGTGGGCTAGGCAATCTTGGTTTGTGTTAATGCACTCTATGATGTTTACACAATGTTGAAATCACCTAACATCTCTCAGAATGGTTCCCTGTCATTAAGTGATGCATGACAGATTTTTAAATGTGCTCCTTTGAATAGGCCCTGGACATATGGGCTGCTGTTATCTGACTGGTACTTCTAAAGTAGTCTAAAGAATATGTGATCGCAGGCCACCAGTGCACACAATAGAAACATGCATTAAATGCATAAGGAAACAAACAACTTCACAGCAGGGCCCATGGAAATAACAAACTATAGGTTGAGATCAAAATGAATGTAGTTGTTGGAAATAGATTTAGAATGTCAAAATGTTTCTATGTCTATAGAAATAGAAGATAGGAATAATGAACAGAATAAGTAACTTATTTCTTTCAGTTTCCTTCATATAAAGAAACAATCATTACATGAAAACGAAGAAGCAGAATTGAAAAAGAATAGTATGTGCATATGGAAAAGTGAATTATTAAAATAAAGAATTGAGTGAATTCTGAAACAGCAGAATTACAAAATATTAAACAACATGGGAGGGAGAAAATAAGCTGAAATAATCATGGATGACAAAAGAATCACAGATCAGGGGCTTGAAGATCATTGAGAAACAATCTGCACGACTAAAAATTGGTAGTAGGCAGAAGTCAGTTACATAGACTCTCAGGAGGACCTCCTGCTGGACCGTGCCTATCTTTGTCATGCAATTCTGACATTGAGCCTCCAGAAGAGCAGAGAACCTGACTGTGGAGCCAGCCAAGAAGGACATGCAGACTCCAGATAGAGGGAAACCAGCACAGCATCCTCTCTGTTTCTAAAAATGACTGGAGAGTATGGACCAGATGGGTGGCCATGTGGAGCTTTCTGGCACTGAGACCCTGAATTCTAAAGGTCTGTCCACTGTAATTGATACAAGGGACAAGGAGCTAGGTATCAGAGAGGCATCCTAGGCAAGGTCATAAGAGGCCATGCATGCTTCACCCCATTCACAGAAGTACCACCCTGGAACCCTGTGTGTATGACACTGTCCAACATGCTGAGAAACCCAAATTATCCCCTGCAGAAAGACCATGTGGAGAGGCCTCAGGCCCCCCAAGAAGACAGCTGGCATGGGCAGTCCCACAGCACCCAGATTTTCTGCTCACTTCTTCTCTGTTGCTTATAGCTGTGGGTGTTTGCTGCTGGGACCACCCAGCCAAGCCCTTCCTGAAGGCAGGTTGTCAGGGCCCATGACTAAAAGCAACTGAAATTGTCTTAAGCCATGTTTGGGGCAGCAATAGCTGAAACGTGTCATAGAGTTTGTTAATTAACAAGGGCATTGCATCCGGGTCCTGCAGCCAAACACCTCACCAACTGGCGCATGTGTCCACAACCACAGTCCTTGGCATGCTGCTCAGCACATCGCCAAGCTGTACAGTCAACTGTCCAGAATAATTCATACTGAGACTCCACCACGGTCATAAGTGGGGGTGTCCTGGGGGCAGTACTCAGGCTGGTTATGCATGAGCAGGGCCTACTCACAATGCACAGGTAGAGCCCTGACACCAGGAACTCAGCAGAGCTGAGGCAGACTGGGAAGACCCAGACTTCAGCAGCAGGCACAAGTGGACTCCACACACCTCCCACTTACTTTGATGTTCCATATAATAAGGATGTCATGATTGTCACATTTGATCATTTCCTTTATGAATTTGTGTGTGGCATACCATTAAATATTTTAGAAATCATTGAGTTATAGCATGCACGCACACACACACACACACACACACACACACACACTATACTAATAAGCCCAGGACCAACCGCTCTCTTAGCCCACCTATTTCATTGCATGACTATAACCAGTCCATGAGACTTGGAATTAGATTTTTATTTTTTTGGTACCTGGGATTGAGCTCAGGGCATTCTGCCACCAAGCTCACCAAGTTACCTTCCCAAACTTTTTAAAAATCTTTTTAAAACAGGGTCTTTTTTAAGTTGCTGAGGCTGATCTCAAACTTGTGATCCTCCTGCCTCAGCCTCCTGAGTCACTGTCTTTATAGGCATGCACCACTGCACCCAGCTAGCTGTAAGATATGTGATTTGTTTACAGAGGTGAGTGAGCTACAGTTATGAATTAACCACTTGGATTTTTATCACTTTCATTTATAAAAATGTATTAAAAGCAAAGAAACTCTTATTTTAATAAAGACAGACACTGGTCCAGAGTAGAAGAAGAAAAATGAAAATTAACCCTCTGATTTTCCAGCTCAGCAGAGGTCACACTCAGTATCACCCATAAAACCAAGCTTGAAAGGCAAGTGACTCACCCAATGGAGACTCACCCAATGGAGATTCAACCAAAAGATTTTACCAAGAGATTTTATTGTGGGGCTGATCAAATGGGAAAAAGGGGGAGGCAGAGAGCAGAGGGGGGAAATGAGGTGGGCAGAGAGGGAGAGGAGAAGGACAGAGAGAGAGAGAGAGAGGAAGAGAGCAGAGAGAGGCGAGGAAGGGGCAGAGAGAGGAGAGGAAGGGGGCAGACAGAGGAGAGGAAGAGGGCAGAGAGAAGAGAGGAAGGGGGCAGGCAGAGGAGAGGAAGAGGGCAGATAGAGAGGAGAGAAAGAGGGCATAGAGTGTGAGCTTGCAAGATTCAGCTTAAGAAGGGTTATGTAGGCAATGTGGCAGGTGCTAATTGACAGGGTGACACAGGAAAGGTGAGCAGACACTCTGTCCCATGGAGACTGGTCAAGAAAACATATACATTTGGTGCCCTTTGGAGAGGAGGGGGAGGGATAAGGGATTGTGCTATGTTCTATGCAGTTTGGAAACTTAACTTCAGGTGGGAGTCTCCCACACACCCAACAAATCTTGCTTAGTTTTTTTTTTTTTTTTTTTTTTTTTTTGCCTCCCAGTTTTAGATTCCATGGGTGGGAAACTGTTGGGATTTTCTCTAAACCATTATTTATATTTCTTGAAAGAATCATGGCAGAGAAAAGGATATTTTGCTGCAACTGGAAAAAAATTCTAAAAGGGTTTGGGCAGTTCCTTCCAGGTGCTACTAAGAATGGAGAGAGGGCCATGGCTGGCTGGGACACATGGCAGTCTTGGCCAAGGCAGGAGTATTTCCTCCAGAAATGAATGCTCCTGGTGCACAGCATTCCCTTTGCCCTGGGAGCAAGCCTCTCAGGCAGAGAAAGTGGCTTTCAGTCCTACTTCACAGGTGTATACAAAGCCAGTTAAGAAGGACATGCCCTGTAGTTCATCTTGAAGGGGTTTGAGTCCTTAGTCACATTGTTTTAGACTGCCTGTGTGTGTTTCCTCAGCACCATTATTCTGTGCATACAGACAAGGGGGATGCATTTGGGTGTTAGCTGTGATTATTAATAAACCATTCAGCTATTGGGTATTCATGCTCAGCAGCTTTTCAACTCTGCATACTAGGACTGTCTATTAAAGCAGGCAGGAAGTCCTAGCATGCAGCCAGAGAGGAAGTAGACTTTCAAAAATCAATGCCCTTGCAAAGTGGGGGAAAGGCTGGGAGAGCACTCTCCATGTGTTGTCCTGGTGCATCAGGAGCCAGCATGTACACGGGGCTCTATTGATCAGCCCCAGCTCATGCATTCGAAGGCCTGCAGCAGTGCTCAGCTTATGATATTCTACACCACACTAGCCACTGAAATGATGTGCTGTGGCAGATTCTTGCAGCAGACATGAGGCCCCAGATAGCTCCAATTAAGGCCTCGAGGGAGCATAGGCCTCCACCCAGGAGCCTGCAGTGTTCTCGAGAAAGAAGCAGAGACCAAGGAAACCAGTAACGGTCAGAGCAGAGTGCTCCCTATTCTGGATTCCAGGCTGTTGGTGCTGGCTGCACTGTAGCTCTTCATAACCCTGAGCATATGCTCTTCATTTTGATAGGCATGAAATTGCATCAAAGTCATTTTTAGTAATTGTCAATAGCTTGAGAGCAGCAGTCAGTTTTATTGACACCCATGCTGAAGAGCTCAGGGAGCCATAAGGAGCTCATCACCCTGCCTGGGAGCATTGATCCACTGTGAAACAGATTATTTTTTATATTAGTAAATTAGTATTGATAAAAATTTGATGAGTATAGTGCATCTGGGTCACTCCACAAGGTACTGGCATCAACATCCCTGAGAGTACAGAGGCCTGGTGTCTTCCACAGATGCACATCTGTTGTCCTGCACCTGTTCCTTTATCCTTTCTTTTGTTTTTTGGAGGAGAAGGCATGGAGAACAAGTCTTTGTGTTTAATCTGTTTCACTAACCTCTCTGTAGACCCCAATATGGTGCCACATGCACACACTGTGAATTTGTCATTTTCCTCTTTTAGGAGAATCACATTTTCCCCACCCCCACTCCCCACACTTCATCTTCTCATTGATTTCTGAAATTTTAGTACATCTGCAAAGAGTGTGTTCTATTATTTATCTGTAGAATAGGGGGCTGCTTGGCCACAGAAGCTCAGGGCCACCTTGCCAAGAAGGCTGTAGTCCTATACCCCTCAGTCCAGGACAGAGCACGGTGTTCTCAGAATGGAACAGACCCCATTTTGAAGAAGGCAAAGGGCCACCCTTGACAGAGGAGTGCCACCAAGCAGCAGTGTTGACCAGGCAGCTGCACATCAGCTCATGGTGGCCATAGATCTGGAGAATTAAAACACCCAAGAGAAAGTAATGGCACCCACTGCTTCATTAGGAGAGAGCTAAGGGCCAGGAAAAGGGAAGAACTGCATGGAACAGCAAGCAAAACATGCAGGAAAAGTGCCTTGCAGGAGGCAGAGCTTACATGTCACCTCTAGCATGCAGGGCCAGTGTGGAGAGACAGCCCAGGCTGCATGGTGGTGTGGGCGGTTAAAATGTTCTGAAACCCATGATTGCACAACTCTGAATATAACTCTAAGTCACTGTACTGTGCATTTTAAATGAGTGAATTCTGTGGTATGTGAATTGCATCTCAATAAAAAAGCCAGCCTGGAAATATCTCTGTAATAGTGGCAGTGAAACTCATGACATGGGAGTTTGAAGCCTCACTATTCATCTTAATATTAGGACACAGGTATAGTAAATCAGGGAATTAGCATAACTGTCATTATGCCTTGTATTTCTAATTCTGTAAACTCAGAGCAAGATAACTAGGGTGAAAAAATGCCTGTGCTCCCAGGCCAGGCCACAGGCAGCTAATTAGAAGAGGTGCTGCTGCAGCAGAAGGTCTGGCCACTGGGCTGTGCATCAGAGCTCACACCTGATAGGCACTGCTCTCATACATGGGACCAGAACGTTTTACCCAGGTGTTAACCAAGTGTCTGAGTGAAGCTCACTCTGACTGTGGACCTCACACAGGTGACATGGGTCTCTCCAGGTGGCAGTGTATCCTAGCAATGCTGTTGTCCCCTTCAATCCTCCTGCTATTGCCAAGGCCACAGACTGAATCAAGCACAACAGACACTGGATAAAGCAACCAAAGATACATTTCTCCTGTGTCCTGACTGGATGCTGGACCTAAGCCACCAGCAGCCACAGTGAGTACTACCAGGCTCAGTCCTCCTGAGTCATGGTGCTCAGAGTAGCCACCTGCACATGATGTCACCACCTGGATGGCCCCACTCTGCCTGCCACTTCTGTCATTTGCAGCTGGGGCATGTGCTGTGCTCTGGTCTCACAGTCATGAGGTGCCCAGAGTGTGTCTGTTGTAGGAGTCCTGAGAACATGCAAGGAGAGGAGATATATCTGTGATTCATATACCTCCCACCTGGCTCTACAATATCAGTCCTGGAGCACCAGGAAGCACAGTTTTGAGAAAGCTTGATTAATTTTGCACACATCTATTTTTAGGATTGTTTCAGATTTTTTCAATTAATATCACTCATTTTTCTATCTAGTGAATATAAATTACAAACAAAATGGCACATATTCCAAGACATCACATATATGTGCTTATTACTCATGTAGATGTAGTGGCTGTTGCTTAGCAACAGGCACACCTGGCACGAGGAAGCCTGAGCTGGTCCTGCTTGTCCTGGGAACATGGTATCCCATGCTGACTCAAGCTGAGATGGCTACACAATAACCAGGAAGTGCGAGCTTATGGAACTGTTTCCACCTTTGGTCCCTTGTTGACAAAACCTGGTGATGTATACAACTACATGCAAGTAACTCAGAACAACACACATATACAAAAATAGTATCTTCTGCTAAGCTGTGGAAATAATTATAGAAATGCAATACTAAATTTTTTGCAAGTTTATTTGACATTATAACATGACAAATTTTTTATGATTTTTTAACCAAGACAGAAAATAATTTTCTTGGATATTATTCCCAACTTTTTTTGTAGTTTAAATACATGGAAGTGTTTTACAACTCAGAAATGAGACTTGCATTCCCAGAGGACACATTTTGAGAATATAATATGTAAATGTGTGTAGAGATGGGTGTAAACAGGCAGACTCAGGGTAGAGTCTTGAAGCTCTGCCTTTCTAACTTCCAAACATCTCTGCACCAACAAAACACCATGGTTATCCATTATATATGACAGTGCCATTACATAAAAAGGATATTTTTCTCAATTTATCTCAAGGCACTATTAAAACTGAGCTGAATATTAAATTGTTGCTCTCTGGCACATATAAAGTTGGACAAAATTGCATCCCCCTCTTCTTCTGAAAATGTTTACCAAGAGGATCTTCAAGGTGCTGGTGACATCCTAGAGGTCAGAGCCAGAGGACCCATCCCAACTTGGAGAGGGGCAGGAAATCCTGCATGACCCCATATCCCATGGCCACTCCCCCAGGCAGAACGCCCTGTAGTCCTCAAAACTTCTGCTTGGTAGCCCACCCAAGCAACCTCATGCGGACTAAGAACCTCAAGTCAAGATGAGTACATCAGGTACCATGAAACCCTGGCCCTCCTCCATGCGGGCCGGCAGCATTGAGGACCTGGTGTCTCCCTGGCCAGGGAGCCAGGTGTTCCTCGCATGCTCTGAGCTCTGGAAGGTTCTCTATGGCCACTCATATGACTCAGTGAGCATCTGACCTTTCTGCCCAGGACAGGTCGATGTGGAGAAGACCATCCATCCCCTTCTGAAAGTTAAAGAGGAGAAGGTATCACATAAATTGTGAGGAAGCCACAGCCTGTAAAACTGAGCATGATTTACTTGGGAAACAGGAAGTGGAATAAAGTGCAGCCTAAATTCTTCCCTCTGGGGTAGACACAAGAGGGAATTTGTTTTCAGAAATAAGCCAAGGGCATTTGGAAGAGTAAGGTGTGCATGCAACTATATGAGCACATGTGTGTGCCAGCAGGCAAGCTTGCCAAGAGTTCCACAAAACTCAGCACTTTACAGAGAGAAAGCAGTTGCTAACAGGAAGGCTCACTATGCTTTCTCTCTCTCTCTCTCTCTCTCTCTCTCTCTCTCTCTCTCACACACACACACACACACACACACAAATGTGCACCTACTGAGAGCTACAGCAGCTTTCTGGGACAAAACAAACCTTCACACCTACTTACTTTTCATTCACCTGGCCTAAGCCCTGATGCCTCAGCACAGAGCCCACAGAGGATGCAGCCACTCTCACCAGTGCACCAGGCAGCCACAGCCTGAAGCTGTTTCTCCCACATACGATGGATCTATGTGTTGTCCATGCCATGGTGGGTCTGCCCAGGTACCGAGCAGATAGGTGCTGGCAGTAGTGAGAGAAAATAACTGGCCAGAAACCAGAGAAGGTGCAGCAGTTACCATGGAGTGACCAACAGGACCTGCAATGGGAACCCTGAGACAAGTCTGCCATGGACAAGACCATGACAATGGGGGCCCTGGTCTGCAGTGAGGTTGAGCCTCAGGATCCACTGGACCTCTCCAGACAGTGATGGGAGGGTGGCCGCAGCACCACTGCACTGAGGCCAAGGCAAGGTGAGTTGTTGATCCCAAACTGCATGCCAGTCTTCCCTGCTGTGCCCTGTGGAACATCTTACTTTCTGCTCCTGTTTGTCAGTTTCCTTCTCTGTACACTAGGGAGCTGACAAGACCTCTCTCAGGGAAGATGTGAGAACCCAGGTCAGGCTGGAGTGACCCAGAGCAGAGCCATGCTCGCCAGCATGCCTACAATGTTCCCAGTGGCTCATGCCATCCTCCCAGCCTTGTTCCCAGTGCTGTGGTCTCAGCCTCCTCTAGGTGTGAGGTCTATGCACCCCATGGTAAATGCTGACTAATGAGCCGTCCTGAAGCAGATTTGAATCTACTGCCATTTCCAGAGAGCTGCCACAGCTCGTGGCTTTATGATGATTAATGAGTCTGCAGATTTCACCACAATGTGTTTCTCACCCTCAAGGAACCTTCAACCTAAGAGAAGGTCTGTCCCTCAATGTTCCTTGAGACTAGACGCTACACAATGAGAGCCAGTCCATGGAAGCAACTTGCTGATTGTCATAGGTTATAAAGTGCATCTCAGCACTAATTATTACTTCAGTAAATTATTTTTATATATTTTTTGAAAGAGTGAAATAAAACAGCATAAGTAGAAAAATATAAAACTCGAGGATTGTTTTATGGGGCCCTGGTTGAGATTTCTGAACTTAAACATTATATGCATGGAAACATTAGATGCAGTAATTATACAATGTTGCCTCACTGTATGACTATTATCTTCCCCAGTGTTGCTTCTCTTTTCCATGACAACTGAAGGATTAACACCATCCACTCTGCCTGGAGAGTGGTGCAGACCCTCTGTGCTCCTCGGACATCAGCACACCTTAAGTTTTCCACAGCCTAAAAATGATCTTGCAGATCTTAGATTGACTTCTAATGTTATTTGTTGTTTCTTAATTTTTCAAAATATCAGAAATTAAAGGCATGAAGACACAGTTAAAGCAAGTACAGGTTAATGAAGTCAGTGGGTATGCATTTGGACATGGATACGTTTAAAATGGGATGACATAAGCAAGTTATATTTGGTTGTGGTGCCATTCTAATTGCAGTAGTGCGTGAAGTCAGCCCTGCTTCCTGGGAGAAGAGAGGCAGTGGCTGGGTGCTGTCTGAGGGCACAGCAGAGGAATACAGGGTACAATCCCACTGGGCACCTCCAAGGGATGGGCAAGAATGAGGCTGATGGGGCAGTGCAGGAGCATCTAGTGGGTAGCAGCTCTGGGTGGGGAAGCTTCCCATGTGCCTGGGAAGGCCCATGAAGGAGCAATGGCACATGGTACATATTGGGCAGAAGGAGCTGTTTGACTACAGGAAGGGAGCAGTTCCAGCCCTTGCAAACCCAGCATAAAGCACAGCACCCCAACAGGGCTGTGCACACAGACCCTCCATCTTCTGATATTCTGGTGGCACCACTGGGACACTCAGCAACTCCAGGGAGTGTCTGTTGTCTGATGATGTGTCTGGAAAATACCACTAGTTAGTCTCTCTCTCTCTCTCTCTCTCTCTCTCTCTCTCTCTCTCTCTCCTCTGTGTGTGTGTGTGTGTGTGTGTGTATACTCACCTAAGTACATGGGTGTTAATAACTCATGTAGATAACATTTTTGTGTCTTTTAAAATTTAGTGATACAAGATTTTGTATTGGTTTATACTTATTTAAATATACATATAGATGGATATTTTATTTATTACATATAAATGTATTTGTATTGCATAAACATATGTATTGGTAAATTTTGTGTACTTAAATATACACACATATTTAGATACTTGAAAATATAAATACATGCACATAAGATGGTATGTGTGTATATACAGGCATATGTGATCCTAGGTACATGGAATTTGCCAGATGTAATGATCAATTTATCTATTCTTCCTCCTCAATATCTGCAAGCTGTTAACATCAGTACCTGTGTCTACACTGATGAATCATACACATGAATTGCATGCACATAACTGCATGGAACCTGGTAGCAATATTGCTGGAGCAGTTCCATGCATGCTGTGGCCAAAAGAAATAACCAGGTAATGGTTGAAATTAAAAGCAATTAGTGGGCTGTGGTTGTGGCTCAGTGGTAGTGCACTTGTCTAGCATCTGTGACACACTGGATTTGATTCTCAGCACCACATACAAATAAATAAAGGTCCATCAACTACTAAAATTTTTTTTTAAATAAAATATAAGTAATTAGTGTTTTAAACATGCACTGTGGCAAGCTCTTTCACAAACTGGAAAGGAACAAGAATTCTCCTATTCATTAAGCATTTCTCCCATGTACACATGGCATGCTCCTGTGTGAATGGAAAAATAATTATGCCTTTAATACACTTATACTCTACTCATCTCCTCATCATTTCAGGATAATGAGTTATTAGAAAAAAATATAGTATTAAGTAGTGCCGCTTATTGCTGGTGTAAATTCCACTGTATTGGCAAGCATACATACCTGCCACTCTGGAAAGCCCAGACCCCAGCAACTCACTCCCAGTAAATTCTCAACCCACAACCAACACAGGACACCCCCAGCACTGTTTTCTGCCTTTCTGAGCCTAAAGCCTGTGGCTTTTATGTTGTTGACAGGAAGGAATGATGACACTGAGGACAATGAGAATCTGTGGCTGCTGACTCAGTTGCAGGTAAAGCAGGTCCAATTACCATGGGACTGGACTACAGCCAATTCACTGAAAGTGCAACTGACTGTAGCTACCTCCTGTGAATTTGCTACATTGTTTCCATGAACAGTAGTGGATCTCTTAATTGATGACTGACATTAGCCAGTGGTTGTGGACAGGAAGAGGTGAGGGCTGTGGTATGGACCAGGGCAGGGAGGGTCCTCATTACCCTGCACCAACACACAGGAAGCAGCCACACTATGCACCTGAGTGATGGGGGCTCTGATAGGTTCTTGGAGTGGCCAAGATGAAATGCTAGAAAAGATTAAGCAATTGCTCTTCAGAAACTCCAGGTTCTTGAACATTCCAGCGTCAAATCCTCAGAAGAAAAGCTAGGCACAGATGCTTACCAACCTTGGGGAGATTTTCAGGTCATTTTACTAGAGGTCCTTGACCTTTGCACAACACCAAACTGGCATCCAGTTGACCTTTGCATGGACTCAGGGCCTACAAATACATATACTGTGACTGATCATTTGTACTTTATTTTAAAAATGCTTCAAAATGTATGCTATACCATGGGCCTACCATCCTGACACCAATGAATCATAATTTTAGGGAAACCCAAACACATAAAGGTGGCTATTGGAATATCAGCTTTAAAAACAGAAAAATCATATTTGCAAAAACCTAAATATCCTCCACATTGTACATGCTGCATGTGTAAACACATGCAGCATGCAATAAAGTTTTAGTGATTGGTCATACATAAACATTAAGAAAAAACAATACTCAGAATATTCTAGTGTAGTTTTATATAAGAAATGTTTTTTTTTTTTTTTTTTAAAAAATAGATGAAACATGGAAGAAAAAAAATGTGTCATTTTTGTATTTTAGCCAGGAGACTCATCATAGATGTTCAATGGGGAAAAGAAATCCACCAAGCAGTGGGAAGCACTCTTATCCTCAATCTTGGGGAATGGACTCACAGGGTGGAAGTCACGGCTCACCTCATTCTACCTGTGGTTTTCATTTCTGAAAAGAATAGGACCAGTGAAGTGGACCCAGTCATCTTTTCCAACCACCACACAAAAGACCACTATTCAAACAAAAAGAAGCCCACATGTCCCTCATCTTCTTCCATATAGACACTCCCCATAACATTCTGGCTGTAGGTTTCCATAGGGGGAGCAGTCTAACATGGTGTCCAAAGTAAGCTCTCATGCCCCTCATTTGCCTAAAGTCATGGTGGCCTGGACATCCTTCCTGAGAAACAGGATAGATAAAATGGGCCTGTAGTTAAAACTGCTCTGCTTCTCAAATTAGAGGCCTACTGCCAGCCAGGGGAAGATTCTTTATGTGTATTGGAGTCATGAAAAAACCCAACCACCTGTGTGCTAGTTACTTTGGGGCTTGCAACAACTCATTTGACCCAGAGGATCCCTGTTCTTACTTCATAGGGGTCAGGAGCTGGACCAGAAGAAGGCAAGAGACTTCATCCAAAATTACTCTTCTTTTTATCCTTTTAGTTTTGGATGGACACATGGGATCTGTATTTAGTTTCCTGGGGTGCTGAAAATCTAATCCACAGCCTCACACAGGGCCAAGAGGCTGATTCAGACATATCTTTTACAAAGAACTTTACCTAAAAGCCACAGAAGAGGCCTCTCCATTTCCATTTGCAACTGTTTTCTTGAGTATTCACAAAGGGGTGGCCTAAGGCAAAGACCTTCCTGACATTCAGGGGAACAAAACAATAGGTGAGAAAAAAGCCTGGGGACAGACTTTTCCACAAGATGAACACTGTGGCGCTGACAGCTCCTGATCATGCTACTTGGGTTGCTATCTAACCAAAGAGGGATTCTCCAGAGAGAGCCTTACCGGTCACATTAATTTTTGAGTTTTCAGAAATGGTTGGTATTCCCTTAAGCAATCCAGTCCATGGCCACATCACAAAGCTTGAAGGTGGTACACATCTTGGACACAAAACCATGAGACCCTTCAGAGAGTGGCCAAAAATTCCAGAAGAATACAGGAAATTAGGAACATGGTAGTTGTTGCCCATCTGCAAGGCAAGCAGCTGTCCATTCATAAATTGAACATGAGGAGTGCTGGAAAGCTTTATACTAGAAAGGACACATTCTCTGCTGCATTCTTCTCTCTACTGTCTTTACCCACAAACCCAGTGGGATCCATTGACATAGAAACACTCACCGTTAGAAAAATGACTCACTAGTAAAGAGACCATGTCAAACCCAAGAAACCGTTTTCCCTCCATGTTCTCAGAACATGAGTCAAAAGCACAAATTCAATCACACACCCACTAAGACACACAAACCCCCTATGGAGTTGGTCTTCATCTATCCACAGTGTCTTCTGTCTGGTGAATGAAACTACATTACTCAGTAGTGGCCTGTCCTCTCTCAGCTTTGGTCTCCTTGGCCATCTCTGTGTAATTGTCAGGAGCCAGTGATGAGCCAGTAGCTTCTTTCCCAGGAAAGGCCCATCTTCAGATGTTTCCTGGCATTTGGCTATCCACACATCACTAGGTGCCAAGAAAAAATGACTCTGGCCTTGGTACATTCAAGCAAGTGGACCCACTGGGACTGGGACTGGCTCTGGGTGCCTCACTACCTGGATCCCAAGTTCAGAGAGTTCCATCACCAAGGAAGTGAGGTGAGATCACTTTCTTCAGGGAAGTGGAGGAGGTCATTGCCTTGGCAACCACTTTGTCATAACAGTTATTTCAATGGGTCCCATGAGATGGAGGCTGCCCCATTTTCCTGTGACATTTTCACAAGTTATAAACGTATGTATCATAGGAGCCCAAGATCAGCTATCCACACAGGCCTGGTTGGGTCCATCTTCCCTGCATTGAGAAGAGAGAGGCTGATTCAGCCATATCCCTTCATCCTGACCGGGTTGTTGGCCATGGAAGATGACTTTAGACCTCACAGGTCCTACCTAGCTGCCTACATTTTCTCCAGGAATCATTTCTGCATCTACCTTTGAGGTTCTCAGCAGCTGTAGGATTCCCTAGATCCCTGTATGGCAAGATCAACTCTGGAACTGCTGTTATGTGAAAATAGATTGAGGGAACAGAGTATGGTTAAGGTTCATATCATGATCGATTTGGGTTAGGAGAGATTCTGCTGGATGAATACTGGTATTGGGCAACTGGCATATTTATAAGAATGTAAGGTGAAGTGTAAGTTTGGAAACAGAAAACTAGATAAGATCTGAAGCACCCAAGGGCATTGTGCCCTTGATTTGGATACATAGTTTTGAATTATGTTCTGCACAGATGAATCCTATAAATCAATATACAATGGCATAAGATCTTGTACCTGGGACTACTGAATGTAAAAGAGAACTTCCAGTGAAATAGAGATAATAGGTAGGATTGCAATGTAGGTTTAGGAAGAAGAGTGAGTTTAGGATTTGAACAAAAGGCCCTTTTGCAATAGAATTTGTTAGAGTGTAAATGTTAATGTCAGCACAAATTAAGAGTCAGTCCCAACAAGGCACTTGTGAAAATAGATATCAGTATAGAAGTTAGGATATCAGGCAAAGTACTTATAGACTCAACCTGATTTTCTCTCAAAATGGGGAGCCATCTCACCACAAAGCCATGAAAAGATAATTTTGGCTTTACTATAAATTACTGCAAATTCTGGTATGCCTGCCCATGCCTTGAACTCACCCATGCCTGGCTCGCTGACCAGATAGCAGACCTCTCTGAAACTTTAGTGACACCTCATAAATATTGGCCTTCCCTGGCCAGAAAACAACCCTCTCTGAGGCTCTAATGATCCTCATAAATTCTGAGGTTGGGGCCAGCAAAAAATGTAAACTACCATTAGTGTTATGCTCCTCAGAGTTCTGTTATCTGTAACCCCCCTTTGTGTAACTTTCTATAAAGCTAGGCTGCAGGAAAGCTGCGGCTGCTGTCTTGTTCCTGTGGTTTTGTGTGGGAGAGGCAGCCCAGACGGTCGAAATAATAAGCTTGGTTTAATTTGATTTTAATTGGAGTCTTTGGTCTTTTCTTGAGTCCTTGTCTAACATTTTGGAGTTCTCCAGTGAGATGACCCTGCCAGACCAGACCACAAGATCAGACTGCTGGAAATTCTAAAGCCGGCCTTAGCTTTAGAGCTTCAGGCTGGAGAGCCACTTTAGGGGGTGCGCACCTTGAGATGTTCCAAGGCCTTGGAGTGAGCCTCAGTCCCTGGAGCACTGCAGTGAACTGCCACACGAAAACTGTTAGCAAACACCTGGTGGAGGAGGCCTCCATAGGTAAGTGGTGCCTTTATAACATCTGGTATCCTCTTAAGGGAGATCTCTTCAGAAGACAGATATGTGGCCTGGCAAGGCTCACATATACTCCTATCTGGGACAGTAAGGAGAAATCATTCTGTCCTCTGTTCTGTTCTGTAGGGAATTCCTCTGGAATGGTAGAGAGGTGCCAACAGACATGCACGCACTCCTACCCCTGGAGCTTTAGCAAGACTTTGCATTGTTCCTGTGTTTTTCTGTTTTGATGCTGGGTTTCTGTTTTCTTGTGTTTTCTTCTGTGTTCTATTTGTTTTTTGTTTGTTTGTTTGTTTGTTTTTGTGCCTTTTATTGTGTGACTTCTGTGGTAAAAACTTAAGGATATTGGACATGAAAATGGGTAATAAAGCAGGTAAGCCTGACACCCCTTTGGACTGTGTTTTAAGGAACTGCAATGATGAACTTTACCCCCCTTTGTTAAGCAGGATGAGAGGAAACCCCTAGCTGGCTGCCTGGAGCACATCCACTGCAGAGGGCAATGCCTCCTGGGGAACTAAGAACTGAGTATCTCCCATATTAACAAGTGAAACTCCTTTAAAACCCCTTGTTCCTCCAGATCAAGAGAGTCACAATCTTTGGGGCAGAATCCCCTGTGTTTCTCCTTTGTTAGCAAAGCAATAAACCTCCCTTTTTCTTTTTCTCAAAACCCTGTCCTCATAATTAATTGGCTTCAAGGTCAGGAACTGAACTTTCATTTACAAATTTTGATACCCCCCCCTTGGAACTTTTTGAGAGCTGACTACTGAAATGTTAGGAGGTGGAGCATGCCTGGGGTGGAACTGAACCAGAGGATCTAATTCTGTATGTAAAAGGAGAGACTGAGGGACTCCCAGCAGCTGCCAAGGCCCTGTTGCTTTGGGGAATTCCCTCTTTCCTTCCCTGCACTGTAAGGATTATGCCACCTCTGTCTTCTTAAAAAAAGAGAAAAAGAAAATGGGAACACTAAATGCAGTAAAGTCGCCACCGAGACCCTTGATTTTACATTTCAGGTTGCCCCTCTGTGAAAACATCCAGTCCCCTTGTGGGGACACCTATGGTGCCACTAGTGAAGGAGATTTTTCTCTTATCTGCTCTGTTTTAAAGGTTTCTGTCTGTCAGCCATAGTCTGGAGCTCCTTTCTGTCTGTCTATCCTGTGTCTTTGTTTCTGACCCTTTACGACATGTGCAATAGTGTGTTAATATTATAAATTGTTTCTTGGGAATGATCTTGGATGAATGTGTGTCTAAAAGATAATGTTTTATTTTAACAATCTGGTATCTGAATGGGTTTTTGAAGCATTGCACAATCTTGCAGTTAAAAGTTGGGTTTAGGTAATTGTTTAGTTTATGATTTCAGATAATTCATGCCAGAGAACTTAAATACTTAGCATGGAAAACTAAAGAACTCTACTTCCAAGTTGGCAAGTAACTTCCCAATCATTCAGTTTCTTTCTTTCTTTCTTTTTTTTTTTTTTTTTTATTTTTTTTACCAATTTTGAATTGAGTAGCCTGGGAAATGTCACTGTGTGTACCAGTGCATTAATTTGGACAAGAATAGTAAATCATAGTATAGTATCTGCTGACAAAACAAGATGTAAAGATATAAAATTTTGTGAATTGTATCTTAAATTTGTATCATAATTTTCAACACCCGAACCTGAAAATTATGACTTATGGTTAAAATGCCTTAGGCCTGAAGTGTCTGCTCAGAATAGCAGTGTTTCCCTGCTCCTTTCAGACCTCAGCCAGGACTAATGTTGAAATGCAAATGAAAGAAGCCTGCAAGCTCAGTAGGAGACTAATCTGAGGCCTAAGGAAAAAAAAAAAAAACTAAATTGTATGGTATTTACTAATTACTGGCCAGTCATTTTTTCTAGGACTCTTTTTTTTTTTTTAGATTCTGTATTTTTTTGAGCTCATGATTTTGATCCTACAGACCTAGGTTTATGTTTTTCTGAACAATTCTATCTTTGATCAATTGTGGAGTTTTTAAACATTGCAATAGAGATTTCACCTGCAAAAAGCTACAAGGTACAAGGCCTTTACTGTTATGTGTGCACACTTGTGTTATGCATTGTATGTCTATATGTACATATGTCCGTATATCATATATATGATATAAAAATTAACATATAAAAGGAGTGCTCATAAAAACAAATTAAAAAAAATTGATCCAAAGATCTTTAATTCATGTGATTCAAATGGTTCAATTTAAATTGGATAAACAGATAAAAATAAGTGTCTTTAAATTTAAGCTTACAAGTTTTTCTAGGTGTTCAAAAAACTAATAAAATATTAATGTCTATAAAATGTCCAAAATGCCTTGGTTCCAGGATTTTTCCTTCAACAAGAAAAAAATCGCTAACACTGTTCAATACACTTGTCTAATATTTTGATAAAATAAGTAAAATAAATTTGGTATGGGATTACTCATTCATGAGTACTTTTGTTAGATATCTGATTGATTTACTAAAGTCTGTATATGTTTGTTTTTACAATCAGTCATGTATTAAAAAGACAAAAATTTCTTGAAACGTAAGTTTACTCATAACATTGTGTTTATTAAGTTCTATATTTTTCTAGAGCAAGAAACCATAAAAATTAAACAACTGGTTAAATAAGAACTGTTATTTTAGAGCATTGTACTGTCATTTCTTTAAAAGCTAAACTTGGTTAATATAAAACATCAATGTAATTGTGATGCTATTAATGTGCTCATATCTTCCAGGTATACAAGTCTGTGAATTAGAAGCTTTAAAAGAGCATTATGTCAAGCTGGTGTTCTAAAGTTGTATGGTAAAAATATATTGGGGATTTTTTGACCTGTTATCAATAAGATATGCAAAGTTTTATGTTACTTTTTACTTTGGGGAACAATTTAAATGTATTTTTAAGTTGATGAGAGCCTAATCTGTGTAAAGATTAATATTGTAAATCACAAAGTATTTTGCTACCTTTCCACAAAATGTTAAAATCTTTCAGCCTTTCTTTAATTCATATTTTAAATGTGATATCATATGGTGTTAGCTAATGTTCATGTTACCTCACACAATTTATGTAAACTTTGTAAAATGATATTTAAAAAGCAAAGATCAGCTTTAGAACTAGAACACTTAAGATTTATGAAGAGCTGTGCCTTACCCTAGATAAGGCTCTGTGTTCCATCTTACCACATGTGAGAATGATTACAAAAGCAGTAGGCCAGATTTTAGTTTATTTAAAGTTATGTTCAAAAGTTGTTTTATTTCTGTTAAGATTACTAGGATATCAAACAGGGGATGTAATGTGTAACTCAGTCAAAATTCAAGGTAGCTATTACACAAACTAAATATGTTTTTACTCTTGTTAATTTTATTTTGTAATTTCCTTATAAGTGATCTAAAGATTCCCTGTTAGTATTTTGCAGAAGTGTTGCTTTAAGAACACAACATGGGTTAATTTAAGATAATAAGCCATCACCTACAAGACAGATACAATAATACAGATCCCAATTAATAAAAAAGATAAATAATTGTAAGTTATAGACATTAAAGCCCAGTACTCTTTATACAAGGCTGTTAAAATTTAGTTGCTGGATGTTTAAGATTAAGATTTAAAATTAAAGTTAAATGAAAAGGTCCAAGAAAACCAATATTTGGCTTTTGACCTCTGAGTCAGTCTGAATCCAGGAAACAGGGGACTTCTCTAAAGAGCTTTGCAACTCTGGGCCACATAACCTCCTGATCAGGGAGATTAATGGTACCACTGGAGAACAGAAAGCCAATCAGTGAATTTGCTATGAAGAGGCGGGTCATCAGAGAAGAGAGACATCCCTGATGCTTCCAAGGGAAGCCACATGGTCAAGCAAGGCCTGGACCCATCCTAGCGCAAATGGCACTAGAAAACTGAGAAGCTGCTCTCAAGTTTTCCCAGGAATGACTCCCATAAAAACTCAGCTAACTGTTATCAATAGATAGAAACAAAAGTCAGTTTGATTGCTTCATCTTAAACACTTAGCAAAGACAGTTAAAACCAAAACACAGCCATTCATGGGCATTTTAAATAATGATGATGATGATGATGATGATGATGATGATAATAATAATAATAATAATAATAATAATAATAATAATAATAATAATATTTTAAGGTATACATTTTATGTTAGCCTCCCAAAATAAGTAAAACTGGAGGCTACAAAGAAGGATTCTCAGACATAAATGCCTGATAACTATAAAAAGAGACTATCAAGAGGAGTTGCCAGAGACAGAAGTTTTTAGTTTAAGGCCTACAGATATTCCTAACCTACCCAGATAGGCTTGGTGTTTGCTAGTATGATTATCCAGCCCTGAGTAACAGAATTAAAGGTTTCTCTGTTAGACACAGAGGTCATACTAGTAAAAGGATTTTACATAATCAGAGGATATTATTAAAATGTATCTTATGGAAAAGGACATCTGTAACACTAAAAATGTAATGTTGTGTTTACATTCCTGATAACTTTAAAATTGTTAAAGATTTACATTTCTATATAAAGGCCTTGTCCACTCTGGCCTTATTATGGAGACAGCTTCTCCTGGTATATACACACTAACTTCTCATCCCTCACATAATATATATACACACTAACTTCTCATCCCTCACACCTCCTGGTGAGGGAACTTCTATACAGTGACATGTTCCAGCTGCTGCAACATTTATTCAGTACTCATGGTTTTTGTTTCTCTCATAGAAGCACCCATTCCCAGATGACTTTACAACCTGTTCTTCCCCAATCAGACTTCAAACTGAACTGACTTCTAAAAGGAAACTCATATCCCTCATGCCGTGCCCCCTCACGTCACCCCCTCTCAGCTCAGAAGAAGCCAAAATGACTGACATCCCTCTTCTTACACCAATGGAACCAAAAATAAATAGACTGTCAATATAAGTAATTAATTAAGTCAGATCAAATCAGGGAGACCGGTTTTGGGTGAGTTCTGAAAAGTTGGAGACTGTTACCTGAAGGATTAAAATCCCCCAGTGCTCTTCCCCTACCCTATCAAAGATTTGAAAGGGACACATAAGAAAAGGGGGGAATAATAAGCCCAACCTGATTTTCTCTCAAAATTGGGAGCCATTTCACCACAAAGCCATGAAAAGATAATTTCAGGTTTACTATAAATTACTGCAAATTCTGAACCTGCTTTGAATGCCTTCACGTTCTTTGAACTCACCCATGCCTGGCTCTCTGGCCAGATAGCAGCCCTCTCTGAAACTTTAGTGACACCTCATTAATACTGGCCTTCCCTGGCCAGATAATGACCATCTCTGAGGCTCTAATGATCCTCATAATTCTGATGTTGGGGCCAGCAAAAAATGTAAACTACCATTTGTGTTATGCTCGTCAGAGTTCTGTTATCTGTAACCCCCCTTTGTGTAACTTTCTATAAAGCTGGGCTGCAGGAAAGCTGCGGCCGTTGTCTTGTTTCCACAGTTTTGGGTGGGAGAGGCAGCTTGGCCTGTGGAAATAATAAGCTTGCTTTTGTTGGGAAAAGTATAACGGCAGCCGCATCCCAGAGAAAAACCCCAACATGGCACATAAGGACCTTTTCTTCCTACTTTCCCTTTTTTTTTTTCCCCCACTGGCATGAAAATTTCCCATGGGTGTGTGAACTCTCCCACCGGCACCAATTTCAAATCTCACTGGCGCAAAACCTTAGCCCCAATAAGAACTAATTCCTGGGCTCCAGAAGTGATATCTGGAAGAACTTGCCAATAAATGGGTGGCCTGCCATTTATCTAAGCCCTGCCATCTCTCCTTAGATCTATATAAGCACACAGCCTTTTGCAATAAAATTGGAATTCTCCCCCAGCGAATTGTCTTGCATGGAGGATTCTTTCATTCTGGTGCTGAGACTCAGGACAGAGGTGAGCTCATTCTAACAAGAGCCCCCATTCCCAGCTCCACCGAGACACTCCACCCTGGTCCGCTCTTTCAGATGCTGGCTCCCTGCACTCACCACTGATCTGGCTTAGGTAAGTTCCCACTCCCTGGCTTGCCAACTTTCTTCAGGCTAACAGCAGGAACTGTGACCATGATCATCTGGCACACTCCTGATGCCCAGTAGGGAGGAAAGAACCTACCCCACTAAGACCTTCACAGGCTGCAGTGGACCCTCTGGTGACCCGCTTCCCTTTGGGGCATGAGACTTCTGGGTTTAGACACAAGATTCAGCTTTAATTTGAATTTAATTGGAGTCAGTGGTCTTTTCTTGCATCCTGCTCTAACACCACGTTATTCACATGGCATTTGACCTTCAAATTCACTTTGTACTCTAGCCCTTGTGATTAAATTTTCCTGTAGTTTACAACGAGTCTAGTCCCATTATTATTTTTCTTTACATCACCACATAAATGTTTGCTGGAATTTCAGAATGATTCTACAGGTCATTATAATAAAGTGGTCTTACATAGAAGGGAAAAAAATCTTTAATTGGGACACATTAACTATACTATTTTACTTGAAGAGAGTCATTATTTTTTAATGTCACCTGATTTCCTAATTTTTCCCTTTTTTATTCTTATGTGAAAGACTCAAAGGGTAAAGCAAAATCTTTTAAAACTGGCCTCCAGTTTTTGAAGATAAAAACTACAAATAAGGCACCCCTTCAAAATTAAATATGGGGAAAAATAATTGATCATTTTGAAACTGGAGTTTTGAGATGAAACATAATTCCCCATATAACCAGTTTTCTCTGGGATCCTGACTCACAAATTTTGAAGAATAAAATCTATGGACACTCAGTGAAAACAAGAGTAAAAAGAATAAGATTTATTTAAGCAAGAGAAAATAGAACTCCACGACGTGTGAGAGAACATAATAGCAGAAAAACCCATTTTGGTGTGAAAGCATTTGAGTATGTGTATGGTTTTGAGAAGAGCATGAGGCAAAATCTGCTTAAAATAGATATTGAAAAAAGCATCCTGGCTACCACCTGGGTTTATATCTGTTTTTTTCTGTATCCCATTCTTCTTCCTGTAACTTCCACCTGGGTTCATCCCTGGAATAAATAATTTGGTTGAAGGTATTCCCACAAGTGAGCCTCAGGTTTTATTTTTATTTTTTTTACATTTGAAATAGGCCTTAATGATGCTCATTAACATATTTATCCATTAGCCTCCAGGTGTGGTTTAAAGCTCTCCATTATCTCCCTGGTCATTTTACTATCTATTCAATTTGTCCTCAATCCAGGTGAGCAGGGAACCTGGGCTTTTGGAATGTGAAGTGAGAGCTAAAAATTTAGATTTATTCTCAGTCTTATGGATAGCTAAACCAGAGTTCTGGATATCAGACAGCTGTTCTGGACTTTAAATACTGCTTACCCTAGATATAGAGAATTCAGGTGTCATGAGAATGGTGAGTTCAAAGCCAGCCTTACAACTTACTGGGGCCCTAAGCAACCCAGTGTGACCTTGTCTCTAAATAAAAATATAAAAATGGGCTGGGGTTAGGTATCAGTAGATAAACATTTCTGGGATTAATTCCTCATCACAAAAAAGACAGTCGTCATATCTCTGTCTCTCTCTCTCTCTCTCTCTCTCTATATATATATATATATATATATATATATATATATATATATATAAACAAAAAAACTCAGGAGGAGCAAAAACATGGGTTCTTAAAAAAGCACAGCTTCTTTCATGAAGAAACAGAGGCAATGGAGTTGGGCTCCTCTCTTGATGACTATCTCAGTCTTCACCACAGAATATGGTGTCAGGCCAGGCTAGTGGCACATAGGAAGTGGCATACAGATTCCCACATAGGAATTCAGGAAGGCTCTGAAAACACCATACAGTGATGGAAAAGAATGCCAGGGGTCTCCAGTGCTAATTTAAGCTCCACTAGAATAGTCAGAGCAAACTGAAGACTGAGTTGCCACAGAGAAACTTTCTGGCCACCAGACACTGTAGAGAACTCTGAGGATTCCCTGGCCACCAATTTTGGTTTCTGCCATTGCCAGTCCCACTGGCTTCAAATAGCCTCCCTACCCAGTCTCAAAATGTGAACACACACTTACCATTTCTTGGCTTTTAGTATGCTTATTTCATTTTTATTGATAGTTTTTTTCAGCTCCTGTGTAGTGCAGAAACCTGGAGCTCCTGATCTAGGACTGGAAGCATAGAAATGGTTTCAAAAAATAGCAGGCTCCAGAAACAAAAGAAACAGAAGGTTATGGAAGCCCACCCCCTCATCACTGGCTGTGTGATGATTGGACAGTTCTCACCTAAGAGACAGATTGGAAAGGGCTTCAGGCACTTCCTCCAAACAGAGCCTAGTAGGCCAACTGTTTGAGTGACACTAAATTGGAACAAACCCAGAAACAATTAATGTCAGAAAGACAGGGTCTTGGCTGCCATTTTTTTGTAGATAAAAGACTGGGGGGGTTCTGGGGATTTGGCTCAAGTGGTAACGCGCTTGCTTGGCATGCACAGTGCACTGGGTTCGATTCTCAGCACCACATAAAAAAATAAAGATGTTGTGTCCGCCAAAAACTGAAAAATAAATATTAAAAAATTCTCTCTCTCTCTCTCTCTCTCTCTCTCTCTCTCTCTCTCTCTCTCTCTCTCTCTCTCTCTCTCCCTCCCTCTAAAAAAAAAGACTGGAGATCAACCATGTGAAATGGTGCATGCATGTAATCCCAGCAACTGGAGAGGCTGGGGAAGGAGGATTGTGAGTTCAAAACCAGGTTCAGCAATGGTTAAGAACTAAGAAATTTGGTGAAACACTATCTCTAAATAAAATACAAATATGGCTCAGGATATGACTCAGTGGTCATGTGACACTGAGTTAAATTCCAAGTAGTAAAAATAAATAAATAAATAACACTGGGGATCAAGTCCATGAATACTCACTAAAGAGCCCAATGAAAACAGATTGATGGATGGATAGAAACATAGATATATTCCTGGGGCAGGGTCTCTAAATCTCCTTAGATCGATTTTCAACTGATATTACAATAATGCTCCACAGTCCTGAAATCTTTTTTTTTTTTTTTTTGATTTGTTGTAATTGCATTAAGGGTCTTAGGATGGAATTATGTCATGGCAGTGTTTTCTCACAATACATAGACCCAGCCCAGACAGAAGTTCATTTAAATTTATCAATGTATATAAGGTTAAATCTATTTGTGAATACATATGTATATATTTTTATTTTTTAAAAAAATCACAATTTTAAAATTTTATTTAATATTTCTGTTCTCTGGTATTGTGAGAAAATATCTTGAGATTTCTACTCATAAGTAATTCCCTGAGGCAGCAATGTCCCTACTCCCCTAAAAAAATGAGGCTCAAATAAAATTTAATGTTTCTAGTATTAACATTAAAATGAAAAAAAGATGTGGGGTGCCAGGTCTCTAGATCTGTCAGTATCCCAGACTATGGAGTATAAGCAATAAAAAAAAACAAACTTATCTGCAATTTTGCCTTGAAACTAATGGTAGGATTATGTTGTCTTGCCACAGTCTGGCTGGGCACAATTCAGGAGCCACTTGTCAAAAGAAATGAACTTTATTTTTAGAACCACACACGCCAAACAAAACAGCTCCTCAGGAAAAACCTTCAGAGCCCAACTGCCACCACCGGCTTCCCACAAGCCTCTCAACCTCCCCCACTCCTCCTGCTCTTGAGGCCGATTGGCTGGGTCACGTGGGCGAAGCCAAAAAAGTCCCCCAATGAGCAGCTCCCTGGTCTGAAAGGGCAGGGGAACAGCCCAATGAGCATCACCACAGAGGAGCCAATCAGTTGGCAGCTAGAAGTTGCTGGGGCCGCTGTGAGCCAATCATCATCTGGCAGCTGGAAGTTTGCTGGCAGCTGGAAGTTTGCTGAGGCCCCTTCGGCTGTGGCTCTCAACATCAATAATGGCTAAAGAAAAAAAAAAATTATATAACATTCCAGAAGGCACTAAAAGAAAACAATTTTCTTAACAATGTACCTTATCTTGAACAGAATTATTAAATATAATGAAAAGGAAAGGTGAAAGTAAACAAACAGATCTGTTAACCTCCTTTTTTGTTCATATATTAAAACAATCCTCAACAGAGGTTTACCCAATTTAAATTAAACCATTTAAATCACGTGAAAAAAAAAATTTGGATCCATTTTTTTATAAGCGTTCATCATATATGATATATGGACATACGTACATTCAAACATATAACACAAAACACAAGTGTGCACACATAATATAATACATACAACACATAACATAATAGTAAAGGCCTTATAACATTTTACAGGTGAAATCTCCATTGCAATGTTTAAAAACTCTATAGTCAAAAAATAGAACTGATCAGCAAAACATTAACCTAGGTCTGTATGAGCTCAAAAAACAAAATAGAACTTCATGATGTGGGAAAGGGGAATAATAAAATAGATATTGAAAAAAAGCATCCTGGTTCTGTCGCAGATGTAAGGGTAGCCAAACTGGAGTTTTGGATATCAGTTGTTATGGATTTGAGCCAAATCATCTTCTTTTTGGTCTGTAGAAATCGCTTTAGTTAATCTTTCTGGAATCCAAATCGGAACTTTTCTGTCCCAGATTAGACTTTGTATAGTGGAAAGCAAAGAGAAAAGAGTAGAGGTAGGGGAAATCCTACCAGCATCTTCAAGGAATACTATAGCATTAACTATATACTGATTATCGGAAAATAAATTAAATACAGAAACTTTAAACACCACAAAAGCTTGTAATACTGCATTAAGCTCTACCTTTTGAGCTGATTGTTTGGGTACTAAAAAATGTAAAACTCTGATCAGGTGTAACTATTGCTGCTGTACCATTATTTGAACCATCAGTGAATATATTTGGAGCATTCACGATAGGTGTTTTTCTTGTCATTTTTGGGAAAATTACAGGATGCGATGACCAAAAAGACAATAAAGGATTAGATGGTAAGTGGTTATCAAATGAAACATTAGATTTGCACATGATTATTGCCCAAGTATTTAACTCATTAGCTAACTCATCAATTTGATTCATAGTATATAGAGTAATAATTTTATTGGGAGAAATTCCAAACACTCCCTTTGCTGCTATTATTCCTTTGAGTATTAATTGTCCTACAGCCTCAGGATACCTAGTAAGAATTGTGTTAGGAGAATAAGATAAATGTATCCATAATAATGGACCTTCTTGCCAAAATACTCCTGTAGGAATATTTTTTGTTGGTAGTACAATAAATAATAAAGGCAAACTTATATCAATTCTATCCAAATGCATATTTTCCATATATGTTTCAATGATTTATAATGCCTTTCTTGATTCAGGGGTTAACATTTGGGGTGAATTTTGATCTGATGGACCTTTTAGGATATCAAATAAAGGTCCCAACTCTCCTGTTGCTATACCTAGATAAGGCCTTATCCAGTTTATGTCTCCTAATAACTTTTGAAAGTCGTTAAGTGAACCCATACTGGTCTTTCTGATTTCCAAGTAAGTTTTATTGTCTCAGTGGCCTTTTTGAAAATCCAACCCATATCTGTCTGTTCCTTGATCTATTTGTATTAGTGCTGCTATACCTTGTTCTTGTTTTTCTAATCTTTTTCCTTTCCTAAAACCTTGTCTAGTCATAATAGTGGGTGCATTTTGGTTGATGATATTTGTTAAGGTCAAACCTAATTGATCTAGGACATCTCGTCTCCATAAATTTACGGGAAGATGATCCAATACATATGGCTGTATAGTTCCTTCACATCCTTCAGGATCCTTCCAATCTAATACCATTGCACTTCTATGGGGATTAATCACCACTCCTAGGCCTCAAAGCGTTTGAGTGGCTTGTTGTAATGGCCAATGTTTTGGCCATTCTTGACGAGAGATGATGCTAAGGAATGCACCTGTATCCAGTAGCCCATTAAATTCGTGTCCTTGAATATTTAGTTTTAGCATGGGGCGAGAATCTAAATTTAAAGAAAGCATAGCCCTATCTAAACCTGTGGAGCCTAATCCCTTGGAACCTCTTTCTACAGTATGACTGGAAAATTTATCATGTAGACTGAGTATTATTAGTAACTGTGCAATTCTATTTCCTGGTGAAATTACTGATATACCCTTTGGATAACTGGCTATAATTTTTATTTCACCTTCATAATCGAGATCAATTACCCCAGGACTTATCATAAGTCCTTTTAGAGTAGAAGAGCTGTGTCCCAATAATAAGCCTACTGTTCCTTTGGGAAGAGGTCCTTTTACTCCTGTGTGAATGATTTGAACTCCCATCTCTGGAGTTAGTACTGCTCTGACAGAGGCGCAGATGTCCAACCCTGTGCTCCCTCTGGTTTGTCTGATGAGGGATCTAATGGACAATGTGTCCTGGGCACTACCCTGATGGGGTTGCTGGTTTCCTCCAGTGCTCCGTATATTTGTGGTTTTGGACCCCGGAGCATTGGGCCCCCCTGTCCATTTTTTGGCAATGGAGCCCGATGCCTTTCTCCATGATATTGTGGATAAACACCTGGTCCTTGTTCATTTATTGATAATGGAGTACCCTCTATGGTGGTTTGAGAACGGCATTCATTAGCCGAATGTCTCCCTCTACAGCATCGTGGGCAAATACCCGGTATTCTACTCCTTTGATACCTAGTTTTGTTAAACCCTCCTCCTATGGGGCAATTCCTTTTAAAATGTCCTGTTTGTTCACAATTGTAGCATGTTCTTGACCTGGCATCTAAAGCCTGTTTTACTACAGCTGCCACGACTTGCCCTTGTTCATTAATGTCTCTACATAATTTAATATATGTGTTTAAATCTTCATGTTTCAATGGTCTAATAACTTCTCTGCACCAACGATTCACTTGCTCATAAGCCAGTTGTTTTATTAATGGCATTGCTTGTTCCATATTCTCAAAAACTCTGGTAGCTGTTTGAATAAGCCTATCTACAAATTCAGCGTAAGATTCATTAGCTCCTTGTATTACCTTAGATAATTGACCTTGTAAACCTCCATGTCCTTGTAAAGTCTTCCATGCCCTAACTGCCTCTGCAGCAATTTGTGTGTATATGCCAGGATCATATGCAATTTGTTGCTGCTGATCCTCAGAAGGTCCCTTTCCTAACAACATATCTAGATTTCTCTGAGGATAACCAGCTGCTGCATTTCGCCTAGCCGTCTCCTTGCAAAATTCCTCATTGGCAACCTTCCATAACAGGTATTGTCCTCTATTTAGCACAGCTTTACACATATTAGCCCAATCTGCTGGTGTCATGTTCAAGTTGTTAATGGATTCAACCAAGCTTACAGCGAAGGGTGCTTGAGGACCATAGGTTGTTACAGCCTCTTTTAGCTGCTTCACTGTTTTGAAATTTAAAGCATGGTGAATTCACTGCCCTCCTGCCTCAAATACAGGGCATGTTAATATTTGAGATCTTGTCTCAGGATCCCAACTATCAATAGTGGGGGTTGGGGGCCTCCCAGCATATGGAGGTGGCCTTGTTAGTTGGACACTTATGTCCTCTGGTGATAGAAAGGTGTTAGTAGCAGTCTCCTGTTGTAACTTTCCCCCTGATGGCTTTTTCTGCTTTACACTTTCTTTCTCTGTCTGACTAGCTTGGGAGGCCTTCTCTTTTACTTGAATTTTTTCCCCTGTCTGACTAGTTCAAGAGACCTTCTCTTTTAATTGAATTTTTTCCTCTGTCTGACTAGCTCGAGAAGCCTTCTCTTTTACTTGAATTTTTTCCTATGACTAGCTCTAGAGACCTTCTTTTTTTATGTGAATTTTTTTCTCTGTCTGACTAACTCGAGAGACCTTCTCTTTTACTTGAATATCTGTACTATAACTATAATACAACCCAAGAAGATAACGCCAAACAAAACTGAAACAGAGTGAAACAAAATTGGAACAACAGAAAATCATTATACCTTTCTATCCTCCTGAAATGTCCATCCGTCCTTTCTCTCTATCTGTTCCTCAGATGTGAGCTGTTTTTCTTCCATCTTACACATCTCCAGGGACAGGCAACTTAAAACAAAAGCGAAGCAAAACAAAAGAGGAATCTTAAAATGGCTACCCATCCTCTCACCCTGCCCTCAGGGGCGAGCAGTTTACCTTATCACTTACCCTCAGTCACTTCCCGTGTGAGCCACCAAATGCCGCAGTCTGGCTGGGCACAATTCAGGAGCCACTTGTCAAAAGAAACGAACTTTAATTTTAGAACCACACATGCCAAACAAAACAACTCCTCAGGAAAAACCTTCAGAGCCCACCTGCCACCACCGGCTTCCCACAAGCCTCTCAACCTCCCCCACTCCTCCTGCTTTTGAGGCCAATTGGCTGGGTTGTGTGGGCAGAGCCAAAAAAGTCCCCCAATGAGCAGCTCCGTGGTCTTAAAGGGCAGGGAAACAGCCCAATGAGCATCATCACAGAGGAGCCAATCAGTTGGCAGCTAGAAGTTGCTGGGGCCACTGTGAGCCAATCATCATCTGGCAGCTGGAAGTTTGCTGGCAGCTGTAAGTTTGCTGGGGCCCCTTCGGGTGTGGCTCTCAACATTGTCTTTTCCCCCCTTTGGTATGGGGTACTATGAGAATATGAGCACAAATCACAGGCATAGATATAGATATAGATATAAAGATAGAGATAGATATTTTTTTCTATAGCTCAATACAGCCCATCAAGAGAGTCAACTTTCAATTTAAATTAAAAAAATAAATAAATCTGTATTGCTGGGGTCAAGCCCTAGCAGAGATCCAGTGGTCTTGAATGATGAGTGGCTTAGGCAAAAGGAGAGGAGACAGGATGACAGTTGCAAGTTACAAGCAGCCTTCAGAAGTGTGTGCTGCCCCTAGAGGGCCCTTTATTTTATACCTTTTTACAGGTGTTTTTTTCATGTAGTTAATGGATAGCTTGAAAGCTCAAAATTTCTTTGATTTATATAATTTCTGAGAATTACAATCTTTTCAGACATATATTAATTACCTAGGATATTGAGTATATTGTTTAAAATATTTTCCTATAACATTTTCCAATCATGATTAAGCTTTTATATTTTCACCTCAGTCACTAGACTACACAACTGGACTACAGGTATCTTGATCTATTATTAATTTTTAACTTTAAAACATACCTATAATTATAACATTAATGATTAACTTTAAAGTATACCTATGATTACTGGTAAGATTTCTTACTTCTAAAGTACCAATATAACACACTTAAAATAGTGAAATCCTATTACTTAAAAGCCTACTACTCTGAAGTGCCTCTAAAATATATGTATATTAATTTATATTATTATATTTTTAATTTCCAAGACAATTTCCTTTTTTCATATGACCTATTTAACTGCTTTCTTAAACAGTTTCTTTGATCCTTGATCAAAGTACAACAATTCTTATGTCTTTGTAATCTTTAACAAAAGATCAGGCTCTTCACCTCAACCCATTTGCCATTAATATTAACTATGTGTATCCCATTTTTATCATGAATTCCTGTGTAAGGCAAAGGAGAGTCTGTTCATGGGGGGAATGTATGTTGCACAGGTTGTAGCTTTAGAATGTGGGGCTTAGTGTAAATTGTTAAGATTTTCTCAAGAACCTTAATTTACAATCTTTCCTTGTAAATTTCTTGAGGAAAAACACTATCGTTTGTATCCTGAGAGATATCAAAAAACATCTCCAGGCATGTCTCAATTGTATCATAGTCTCATTCTGGGAATTTTCCTGCAATTTCAGACAACACATGTTTTTATTATTGATTGATGTGTGCCCTATTATTCATATCATGAGTATCATAAACAACACACATAATCTTCTCCATGGTTCCAGTTTCCAGATGGTGCATCCCTGCCACAGTGTCCCCCATGCTGTGACCCTGTCAGATAGAGGGAACATCTTCACCACACTATCTACAAGAAATCGTCTGTTTTCCATATGACTTCTGTGCAACTTGTGGTTAAATCTTGACATCCAGTCTATAGTGAGTCAATTAGTTGTCACACTATATTATTTGTATCTTCTTATGTGTGTATTATCTTTTCCTTCAACTTACAGGTTTCTACTATATGTACCATTCACCTCTACTTTTATATGTTATTTTGGCTTATAAGGGCAATCATTTCTATATTTTAATACTACTGGTGGGGAAGAATCATGTCCTTCAATAGGCACACAATTTTTACCAAAAAAACAGCAACTTATAATTCATCTGTAGTTCATAAGAACTTTTCACTCCACATCTTCATGAATACTATTTAATTTTATGTATTTGACTTTATTATATTTCATCTTCTTCTAATTTCTTAAGATGCTGATATTTCTATGAGTACTGAGCACTTAGATATAACCAGTATAAAGAGGCTATTCAAGTCACTTGGCTGCTCTTCTCTTGGTGTACTTGTCTTTTCTTATTAAATATATTTAGTCATGTATCAGGTAATTTATCTTACCTGTCCATTTCTTGTTAAGTGTATTTAGTCATGTGTCAGGTAATTTATCATACCATTTAATGGTATGACTTCTTCGATTAATTATTTTAATGCCCAATTTATTAATTTGGAAACATTTTGTTTTGCACAACATTGAAAAAAAATAAGTTCCACATTGCAGTGTGATTCTTATGATTGAAACAAAGGGTGCTGTTGTATTCAAAACTAGAACCCAGTCTTAATGTTATATGAGACAGAGTCTTGGTGAGTTGTTCATCCTCTTCTTGAAATTTCTTTTTTTCATTATTATTATTTTTTTTTATTTATATGTGACAGCAGAATGCATTGCAATGCTTATTACACATAGAGGACACAATTTTTTATATCTCTGATTGTATACAAAGTATATTCACATCAATTCATGTCTTTGTACATGTACTTTGAGTAATAATGTAAATGTAAATGAAAAACATTAGGCTAAACTCATGCATTTTTAGTCTTTGAATTAGGCCTTAACCTCTCCATTGCCTTCACAAAGTATCTTCTGCATGGGTAACCATGAGCGTCATAGTCTGATATACTGAATATGTTTGTAGAATTCTTCCCTTGATCGATATCTTCTTTTCTCACACTTCTTTGTGTGCCTGTATCTGTGTGTGTGTGTAGATGTGTATACTATATGCAGCTGGTTTTGTATTTTTTAATGAACTTTCTAGCCCCGTGAGCAAACATCAGGAACATATGTAAAGATTTAACATTTATGAGAGTAAAATGTGCTGTGGGAACTGATTGGTTGGGAACCTAAGTGAACCTTTATGAGATTGTAGAAACCTACTGCTGGGTGGTTATTTATATTCTGTCATAAGGCAATAATATGGATATAATTAATTTAGTGGTTTGGGTAGTTGAGGGTTTTCTGTGTAGGAAAACCAGTATTTGTTATCAGACATTTGGCGATGGCTTTGTGAAAGAATGCACCACTCTTTCCTATAGCATTTCAGAGGTAATATGTCATCTAAAAACTTCCTACTCTTTTTTGAAAAGGAATGATAGACAAATAAATGTAAACAGTACAGGAATTTTTCTATGCTATTTACAGAATAAATACCAGGTCAAAAGTTTATTAAAAGAGCAACAATTCTATATTTGTCTCCAAAATTAAATAGATGTCCCATTGTATTTTATTTGTGTTTGTTTTTATATTCACTGCTTTTGCCTGTAACTGTTTCTATTGTAAGTACATCTATCATATGTTATTTGTACTCATGGTGTATATGACATGTTACATCTACTTGACTGTGAACTGTTTTATTTCTATTGTTAGTCTTTTAATCCCAATGCCAGTAACTGTGCCTAGTACAGAGTAGATGCTCAATTAATATTGTGAGTTGAATGAATGTGAATATTTGACTGTATCATTTGAATTATCATTTATTAGAAGACTGTACTATCTTATCTTAGCTTTTCTTGTGGACTGGTCATGTACCCTAACTAGATTGGAAATGTGTTATGAGTAGGAACTTGATTTTGTCTTTCCTAAATTCTTCTTTATAACACTTTGGGCTGTAGTGGGTAATAGGTATTCTCAAACATGTGATTGAACTGAAATATGTTGGTAGTTTTTAGTTCCTTATCAGGAGATTGCTAAAAAAACCACAGTCATTAGTAAAAAATTTGGAAGAGATTCCAAAAGCCAGTATATATACTTGTCTGTCAGCTTGTGGGCTTGTGTAAGACTCCTTACTTTCATGGAGTAAAGAGTTATGGTTCTGGGTCCTTGCTTTTGAGTGGCCTACTTGCTTTATTTTGGCCTTCTACCTGTGTCACAGATGATGTAAGTCAGTGGCTCTTCAAATGTGGTCTCAGATTAGAACATCACCTAGGTACTTGCTAAAAATGCAGATTCTCCTGCCCCCTCCAGATCTACTAAATCAGAAAATCTGAGGGTGGAGCCAAATCTGTGTTTTAATTAGTCCTCTAGGTAATTTTGATGGTGAAGTCTGATGTCACCATGTGATGTAACTATCTTTAAGAGAGAGGGCTCAAGGCAATGCTTACGTGCTAGAGAAAACCCAACTAGAAGCCTAGATTAAAGAGTGTAAGTAATTAAAAGGTTTTTAGAGGAAGTTAGGTGTAGTTTACAAGAAAGCATTAAGATGTAAAGCAGGGGCTGGGATTGTGGCTCAGTGGTAGCGTGCTTCTCTAGCACATGTGAGGCAATGGGTTTGATCCTCAGCACCACATAAAATAAATAAAGGTATTATGTTCGTGTATAACTAAAAATATATTTTAAGAAAGATGTAAAGCAAATTACTGAAACTTCATTGTATGCTATTTTTTTTAGCTTAAGTAAACCATATTATGGATTTTTCAAGTATTTCTCTTTTTATGTGTGATTTTGTGTCCAAATTAACTTAGAACTTTAGTTAAGTTTTCTGTACATTATTTTGGATTTTTATAGGAGCAAATGTTCTTTGTCTCCCATAGCAGATGACTGAGAAACAACTGAAAAGTATTCAACACAACTGGCACTTTGTGTGTTTTCTTTTTGATTATGTTTTTTTTTTTTCAATGATGTCATTGACTTTGAATTCAAATCCTTTTAAAAAATATTTTTATTTGCTCTAATTAATTAAATATGACAGCAGAATGCTTTTCAACTCATTGTACACAAATGGAGTACAGCTTCTCTTTTCTCTGACTGTACATGATATAGAGTCACACTGTTTGTGTAATCATACATGTACATAGGGTAATAATGTCCCTTTCCTTCCACCATTCTTCCCACTGCCATACTCCCTCCCCTTCCCTACTTCCCCTCTACCCAATTCAAAGTTCCTCCATTTTTTCCTACCCCAACTTCATTATAAATCATCATCTTCATAACAGAAAACATTTGGCCTTTGGTTTTTAGGGATTGGCTTATTTTGCTTAGCATGATATTTTCCAACTCCATCTATTAATCCATAAATGCCATAATTTCATTCTCCTTTAAGGCTGAATGATATTCCATTGTGTTATATAAACCACATTTTCTTTATCCATTCATCAGTTGAATGGCACTGATGTTGGTACCATAGGTTCGCTATTGTGAGTTGAGCTGCTATAAACATTGATGTGGCTGTGTCACTGTAGTATGCTGATTTTAAGTCCTTTGGATTTTGGTATAAATTAATTCAAATTCTTTTTAATTTTAGATTACAAGGTAGTTAAAATTGTGTCAAGTACATTTAAAATATTTTAGTTTATTAGATACAATGCATGCAGATAAGCCTGCTTACGTATGGAAGATTTCTATTTCTTTTACAAGTTGAGTATCCCTTATCTGAATACTTGGGACCAAAAATATTACAAATTTCAAAATTTTTTGATTATGGAATATTTTCATAGACTTTCTGGTTGAACTGTTCTAATAGGAAAATCCAAAGTCCAAAATGTAACATGGAGTGTGAAATTTTCAGATTTTTGAGCACTTTGAATTTTATATTTTTGGATTAGGGATGCTCAACCTATATATATTCTTTTGACAAATAAGAATTTTAAAAAATAGATCTGGCATGATGGTGCACACTTATAATCCTGGTGTGGGAAGCTGAGGAAGGAGGATCACAAGTTTGAAGTCACCCTCAGCAACTTAGAAGTGCTATAAGCAACCTAAGTGAAACTCTGTCTCAAAATTAAAAAAAAAAAAAAAATAAGAAGGGCTGGGGATGTGGCTCAGTGGTTTAGTGTCCTTGGGCACAATCCACAGTACCAAAAATAAAAAAAAAAAATAAATTAAAAATTAGTTTCCTATTTACCATGTAGACTAAATGGTAAAATACCTACATAATATTGTTTGTCTTTTTTCTAGTGGTTGGGAAATGGAAGATCTAATCTTAGATACACTATGTTAAAAAAAAAAAAAAAAACTTATAAAGCATCCCAGAAGTTTTTGTTTTTCAAATATTTATTTAGTTGTAAATGAACACACAGTATATTTATTTATTTTTATGTGGTGCTAAGGATTGAACCCAGTGCCTCACACATGAGAGGCAAGCACTTTACCACTGAGCTACAGCCTCAGCCCCCATCCTGGAAGTTTAACACTTAATTTTTTTGAAAATAATTCCAGAGATTTCTTTTCAAAATATGTTATTATCATTAGCTGTACTCATACACATAAATGGCAGTATGATGACTTGTGCCTGCTTTTTATTTAAACTCTGGAAAGTTCAGGGGAGAACACATTTAAGAATATTGAGGTGACATTAGAGCAGCCAGAAGTGAGATTTCTGAAAAAGTAGTTAAAATATAACAATGATATGTCAAGAATTATACCTTTAAAAAAGTAGCTGAAATCATCACTTCTGTACTACTCAGTAAGTTTGGAGACCACTTACTCTCTTATTAGAGGTCTCTGTTCTGGAAGGAACTTTATTGTGAAGATGAGAAGGGAGAACTTTTAAGGAACCTTGCAAGCTATTGCATTTTCTGGTAACCTTATACATTAGGTGTATGCCGTAAGCTTTCATTGTGATAGTTTACTTAGGTCTTGGACCATCACTTTAGTTCATTTGTGAGAATGCTATTCCCTTTAGGGATATAATCCAACTAATCTCTTGGTGCTTCTTTTTATTTCTTTCTAAAACTAATGAGTGTAGACAGAAACATGCAAGACAGTCTACAAATTGGTGGGCTTATGAGACTGAATCTGATGAATGAGAATTGTTTGGTTGTAATAGGTTTCAGTTACAACACTCTGCCTATGATGGTACAGCCTTGACAAGGTTGAAGGGGATGATGCATGTAAAGGTAGGTTTAACTCTAGTTCCTTTGTCTCTCAGTTACCTCGTTACCTATGGAAACATTCATAGTTACTATATACTTGTACATTTTTCTAGAGATAATACCTACATGTAGAGGCATATGATGTGTTTACCTTTTTCTTTCTATTTTAGAAAGACACCTGAATGGTTTTAAATATTGTTCTATGTCTGGCTTTTTTTCATGTACACTATCATGGGTATTATCCCACCTCAGTGTATATAGAGCCATCTCCTTTGTAATAACTACCTAGTGTTTTTTTTTCATATCCTATTTTTTCATTATCCTACTTCATTTCTTTTTTTTCTTTCAGTTTTTTCTTCCATTTCCTTCTCTCCCCTGCCTTTTCAATTAAATAATCCAATACAGACAACAATATAGTGTCATTTATGGAGACGTGTTAGCTGGGATTTAATCTTTATTTTGAAAGGGATTTATATTCACACCAATTACTATGTTTTAGGCACAGGCTATTTTTTCATAAGAAATAGCTTCCTTGTATAGGAACATGTATTTTAAGACTTTTGTTTTTAATTTCCCAGATGTGAAAAACTTAAGAGGTTGACATTATTCTCTATTCTCACAGGTCTTAGTTCAGGTCCTAATTTTCTTCCAGTTGTACTCTCATAATCTGTTTAACCAGTTACCCATAGATGGGCATTTGGGTTGTACATAATTTTGTCTTTTTTCATTATATCATTTCATACTTTTGCAAATATATTTGAAAAAACACATTCTTTCAAAATTATTGGGTTAAAGAATGTATAAACTTACGGATTTAATGGATATTGTCCACTATAAAGTGAAACTGATATATACAAACACAGCATACATATGCATGCTTCTCAACATACTAGATCATTAAATTAGTGAATTACTGACCTTTATCAGTCTAATAGAAAAAGGGATATAATTACCTTTTTTTTTTTTTTTTTGGCAGTGCTGGAGTTCAAACTGTGAGCATAGCACATACTAGGCAAGCATACACTACTGACTTCCACCTCCTAACATTTTCTTTTTTTAAAATGTTTTCCTTTTTAGTTGTAGTTGGACACAGTATCTTTATTTTATTTATTATTATTATGTGGTGCCAAAGATCAAATCCAGTGCCTCTCATATGCAAAGTGAGTGTTCTATTGCTGAGCCAGAACTGCAGCCCACTGATTATACTTTTAATTGACATGTCTCTCACATTTGAGGTTGAAAATGTTTTTAATAAATTTGAGCTTTTTGTATATCTTTCTATTAACATGCCTTCTTGTATAGTTTTCTTTTGAGTTCTGGATCTTTTTCTTACTGATTTGAAGGTACTCTGTGAAAGTTAAGGAAAAGCAAATTTGTGAACTGTGATATTCTGACTTGTTTTGTTTTGATCTTTGTCAGAAATTGTCTTATTTTTGGATAATAGTTCTTCAGCAACTTTTTAATTGCTGTATAAAAATTTTTAATAAGGTCAAATGTATTTTATAGCTTTGGATTTTGTCTTATTCTCATAAAGGCATTGCCAATTTTGAAATAATAAAACAAAATGAAACCTGCCTTTTCTACTAATATTTTTAGTGTTAATTAGATTTTTAAAAATTTTTTTTAATTTAAAAATTTTTATTTTTATAGTGCTGGGAATTAAACCTAGGCCCTTGCATATTCTGATAAACATGATTTGCTGTTGAACTACACCATCAATCCTGACCCAAATTTTAAAACTCCATCTGGCTTTTGTTTTAATCCTCATTTTCTCCAATGATGTACAGTGCCACGTTGAGTTTATATTAAGTTTCTACATTGATTTGGATTTTTGGATTGTCCATATATAAGTGCCATTTTTAAAGTTAACTATTGAATTATGGCTTGAAATATTTTAAGATTTTTAAATAATTTTTGGTTATTCTTATTTATTGTTCCATGTGAGCTTTAGAATTATGTATGGTTTTGTTTTCTAAAATTGCTGGTATTTTAATTGATCTCATGTGATATTTAAAGATATATTTAGGGAGAAAAATTTTTTGTAATGCTGAGTTTGATTAAGAACATGGTATTTATTCTCATTCTTTCATGTCATTTTTTTTGTTCCCTAAGCATTATAATTTTCTTTGTATAACTCTAATTATTAGATTTTCCTGGCATTCATTCATATTATTTGTAAATGGTAATAATATTTCCTCTTTTCTATATTTTCTGTGTTTTCTTGACTAAATTACATTGGCCTGTACCTCTAGCACAATGTTAAATTTTGGGGATGAAAATAGGTATTCTTATTTTGTGTCTTTGGCAGGAATGGTGTTCTGTAATCATGAAGGAGTATCATTAATATTTTGGTTATTCTTAGGTTTGTCTTTTCCACATACACCCGTCTTCTCTGTAGTCATTCTCTTTGATAATTCTGGGACTTTTCTTTTGATTAAATATTTAAATAACCTAGTATGAATTGGTAAGATGATAGGAAGCAGGTATATGTGGAAATTAGGGAAGTTGTTAGTGGATTGGAGACTGGGTCCCACTATTGTAGAGTTTTATAGGCTGACATTTCAGAATCATCCAAGATCTGTAATGATAGCATAAATACAGAACTAATCAAAGCATATAGAGAAGATAAAATTGATATTTAATGTTATAATTATTTTGATTGATTGAACTGAGTAGATTATTGCATTTATTAAAGCCATTTTAAGAGTATAAAATTCTATGACAAAGCATACAAATTCACGCTAATGTTTACTTTAGACTAAGATTTAATTTTGTCAGCTTTAAGTGCCCGTGTCACTATTCTACTTAGGTAAAATAATTATCTCATTGTAGAATATGTAATTCCAAAAAACTTCAGCATCATTGAAGTAGAAATAGATACTATGGATATTTAATGCCTTTTCCTTTGTGTATATAATTGCTTTCATACTACTTTTAATCATTTCAATAAGACACATGTAATTCAATCAATTGAAATATCAATTTTAAGAGCTCATTGGAATGAAAATGAAAACATTACTGTACCTACATCTTGAAGATTATGAGAAGATTGCTAAATTAGATTTTATATTATTGTGGTACTAATAGAAATGAGTCCTTTAAAATAAACAGAATTTAATGGTTTACTCATTAAACTTTAGTTGGATGATTCTCCTAAATCTTTAGGGATGTGGTAAGGTCATCTATAAATGTAAAGTTCTTGCTTACTTGGAAAAGCAAGTGGAAAACATTGTGGGAAAACATTGTTTTCTGTTATAGTGGATTCATATAATAGAAATTGGAGGAATACGGAAACATATGAGAATGAATAGTGATAGCGTTCCTTGAGGAAACTTAAATAGAGCTCCTCCCTCACTTACAGTTAACATGAATTACTTGAATGACTTAATGTTTACTACATAGTTTTAATTCCTTAAATGGAAATTATTTTATTTCTACTTTAAAAAAATAACTCTGGCTCTTTCCTAGTCTCTCTGTTTTACTGAAGATAAAAGTTTTTTTTTTTTGTTTTTTTTTTTTTTTTTTTTTTTTTTTATGGTTTATTTCCTGTAAGTAATTCTTCTGTGGGAAACAGGAAAAGGCAGATGTCTCTGGTTTTCTTTTTTTGCCTTTCACTTTCTTTTCTCTTGCATATGACAAATCCTAAAACATATTTGAGAGGTTGGGAAGTTTTGTTATTTGTAGGGAAGGGCTAGGATAAAATCACTCAAGACAAAGAATTCAATGTAAAATTTCAATATATGGTTCAACTGAGACTTTTAATTTGGAAGGAGATCATAATAGTTCATGTGATTTTGCTCCCCCTATCCCTTTACTCTTTATTAAATAAATAAAGAAACCATCTCAAAAGTTTAAGAGAAAAACCCTGAGCAAACTACTGCACACCTTGCACTTGCTTGCATTGGCTGTTTTAGATGATCAGCTCTTAGAGGATCTGGACTATGAGTTGTAGCATCCAGTCTAAATTAAACTGCATATAGGTGTCTTTTTTTTTAATCTTTTGTCTCCTTGCAGTCTGCGCTTTTCTTTATTTTTATATACTTTGTGACAGATATGGAAAATCATATATAATTATCCTATTTTCCAAAGATTCTGTGTTAAACTGAATTTTTAAAAATAAGTATTTGGTCTAAATTGAGTTTTGTCTTTTTGTTCCCTACATAGGCCCAGATCGCTTTTCTTCAGGGGGAAAGGAAAGGTCAAGAAAATTTGAAAAAAGGATCTGGTGAGGAGGATCAAAATGTTGGAATATGGTCTTCATCCACTTCAGTGGATGGTCTTTGTGTGTGTGTGTGTGTGTGTGTGTGTGTGTGTTTATGAGAAATCTAAGGCAGTTCATTGCTTTAGGTAATTAAGTATTTGGTAGTTGATATTGAAATTCTTTATTGTCAGTTTTTTCTTTGGTTTGTAAATCACTTATTTTTTTTAAGTTGGTAAATGGACTATTTGTTAAACTGCCATAAAATAGCACTTAGATAGTATTTATGAATATTGAGACATAAATATTTTTATTAGAACTTGTGTTCATCTTCATATAGGATCTTTATATAGTACCAAACCTTTTTATCTCTTAGTAAAAAAAAATAGCTTTTTGTTTTTTTTTTTTTTTCATACTTTGAGAGGTTGGTTGAAAGTTGGATAAAAAGTAAAACATTTTTTGAAGTATGTAATCTGGGAATTTTTGACTTCTTAAGCTTTCTAAATTATAGGTTTAACCAAAGAAAGAATATTAGCATTAATAATGGTAAATTTTTTTAATAACTACTGTGTTCTAGGCCCTAAAGTCTTATAATTAAGTAATTTGCATAGAGAAGCAGAGTTATAGTAGAGCTGAGTTAGGTCCCTCAGGATTGGTTCTAAAAGCTGTATTGTTTACCAGTATATTACACTGTCTTGCAAGGTAGGAGAACTGAAATATACAAATACTGAAGTAACCAGAGTAGGTGCATGGGAGTGTATTCAGACTTGTGAATCACTAAAGTGTATGAAGTGTGATGGTTTCTATGGTAGATGTATGTCTAGGCTATACAAGGGGTCACAAAGAAGGGACTGGATATTATCTGGAAGTAGTAAGGAGGGCATAATTAGAGGAGGTGAGGCTTCAATAGCAACATAGATAATAAGAAGGTGCTTGCCAGTTAGGTAAGGTGCAGGAAGTAGAACATGTTTGACCTGGAACAAAGCCTTTTGGTGAATTCAGAAAATTGTAGTCATTGCATATAAAGAGTAGGGTGTTAGTTGTGATTTCATCACTGGTAACATGGTAGGGGAGGTCCAAGTCATATCATGGAGTTTAGAATACTGAAGGAGAGCTACCTAAGGAGTTCAGACTTTTACCTTACATGTGATAGGAAACATGGGAAATTTTCAAGTTCTTTTTATTCCAAAATGATCTTCAACTAACCGCACATTTAAGTATAATAAATTAAGGAATAAAACAACAACAACAACAAAAAAAAATAAAACAACAACAACAAAAAAAACATTTCTTCAAGGCCTGGAGCTCTAGAATATTTCCAGTGTTTTCCATTCTAAAATTGTTTTCCTAAAGCTTAAATGCCAAGAATTAAAAAGAAAATGTTTTTGATTGAGGAAAATTTGAGACCCAACAATAGAAAGACTAGTACCTTTTATGTACATCTCCAAGATTTAACAGATAATGTTTGTCATTCTTGTTTTAGTGTGGTCTATATAAGAGTGCATTCCAGACATCTTGTCATTTTGCCTATAAACACCTAAGAGATAAGGCATGTGATGTTGTGTTGCTGTGTAGATTTTCTAAGTAGTCCCACTTTAATATAAAAAATTATTTGAGGGCTGGGGATGTGGCTCAAGTGGTAGTGCGCTTGCCTGGCATGCGCATGGCCTGGGTTTGATCCTCAGCACCACAAACAAACAAAGATGTTGTGTCTGCCGAAAACTAAAAAATAAATAAATAAATATATTTTTAAAATTCTCTCTCTTAAAAAATTGTTTGAAAACTGAATCTTTATCATTATAGCAATGAATTTATTAAAGTATTCCTTAAAGTGTAATAAAAGTTACAAAATAAGCAAATTTACAGTTAGTTTTTCAAGAATACAAAGTATATAATCCAAGATTTATTCAGAAACATTTATTCTGAGGAACTTCAAATACTATATAAAATACAGTTCTGAAACATTTCTCCAGTGTTGTTTTTCTCCATTCACTGCCACTTTTCTTTTATCTGAATTAATGTAGAATTTACCTGTCTTCCTTGCCTCTAATATTTCCATTTCCTAGTCCATTTTCCTTATCCACAGGACTCACTTTCTGAAACACAAATGGAATAGTTATGTTATAGCCCTACTTAAAAATATCTAGCTTATTTCAAAGTTATTTTGCAACTAGGTCCTTTCTCTAGTCCCTTCACAGTACTCCATTCCTTCTAATACTAAATACACTGCAAAACTGCTGTTGGACCCACTGTCTATTTTTCTAATTCACTTTTATGGTACTGCTTTTGACAGAAATACCCCCCTCTATTAATTCATTTGTCTGACTAGAAAATTCTTACTGTTCTTTTGAGGCTTAGGTGAAATCATTATCTTCTTTTTGATAGCTTTATTTGACATGACCTTTTATAGAATCAGATAATCCCTTATCTATATTCCTGTAACACTTGATATAACCCTTGTAAGTTCTTATCATAGTGTGCTGTAGTTATTTACATTCCTGTCCCTTAGGCACCTTCTTAATTCCATCCCTACCTGACTGCAAGCCACAGGTTATTCCCAGCACTCAGCGCACTGCCTTGCATGTTGTAGGAACTCAGTAATAGTTAATTGAAATTAGTCATTTTTTTAGCATCAACATTTAAGATGTTATTGGGTATACTATGTTTTATTTCCAGCACATTATTATAACAGACTTTAACAACAAAGCTAGAATGAAACTTCTTTAGTTTATTATAGTTATCAATTTTTTTCAATAAGTGCCATTTGGGGGGAACCTGACTCTTTTGTCAAATATGAGTTGTTAGACATGAAATCTGCTTATTTATCCTGTAGTCAGAGGATAGTGAAGATACTTTGCTAGCACAATGAGCTTGAAGTATTAAAACAATGGGAAGCAATATGAGTGAGGAAGTATATTTTAACATTGGCTTCAAAAGTATATTATTAGGCTTAAGGAGGGATTTGTAAAACATTACTTAGTGAATTTAACAAGTCAGTAGAGAGAGCATGATTCAACAGTTCTTTACATATTTTGTTTTTGTATTGTGGGGCTGGGCATTGAAACCAGCCTTGTGCATGCTTATATAAATTCTTATGAAATGTTGGGTGTCTTTTTGTTTGTTTGTATTGGTACCAGGGATTGAACCCAGGGGTGCTTAACCACTGAGCCACATCCCCAACCCTTTTTATATTTTATTTAGAGACAGGGTCTCACTGAGTTGGTTAGGCCTCACTAAATTGCTGGGGCTGGCTTTGAATTTGTAATCCTCCTGCCTCAGCTTCTGTCACTGGGATTACATGTATGTGCCAAGATGCCCAGCAGAATGTTACTTCTTAATGTTATTGTTTTTATTATATTTGTTTTGCACAACGCTTTCTGTTCCTTCTTGTTAATTTCACTCCTGTTTTTCCTAAGACCACTAGAATGCACTAAAATGCAATATTTTCTGCTTATAAATCTTTTTCTTTTTCTTTTTTTGTTTCTATGTAGATATATAAATTCATAAATTTTCTTCTCACTTTATTTTAAAAGCCTTGATGTAAGCTTTCCTTAGACCATGTAGGTTCAGTTGCTATTTGAGCTCCTATGGAAATAGTATTACTTTGTCTTATGGTAGATGAAGTATATTTCTGGAAAATCTGAAGAATGACAATGACTTTGATAATCTTGTTTACTTTCTGGTAATTGTAAGTCATATTAATTATAAATATTTACTACTTATGATCAACATTATTATAAATATGTTGAAATAGATTTAGAAAACAAATTAGTCTGGTGATGATATTTCTCATTAAGAAACATTGGGAATAGAAATCCCCAGTGAACAAAAACAATTGAGACACAGGAAATAGAAATAACTTGGACCAAACATATTTACTAAAAAAAAATTAAAGATAGATACATACAGTTAATTAATCAAATAACTACAAAAATAGATCCCTTCTGCTTTAGTTTACTGATTTCCTTCTCAAGTAAATCATATTAGCTAATGGCTTATCATGTATCTTTCCAAAATATTTTGTGCATGTGAAATTCTCTTTCGCACACACAAACACCCCCTCACACACACACCCCTACACCCACACCACATACGGAGGCATGTTGTGTATAATATTTTAGATCTTGCATTTTTTCTTAAGCTTAGAGATCAGTTCATATTAGCATATCAATGTTGTTGCTTCTTATTTTCTTATTTCTTCTTAATTGGTTAAATGTTATTACAAAACCATTTATACATATACATAGGATTAAAGACAGATAAGAAATACTCATGTACCCAGCATTAGTTGCCTATAATTTTTATAGTTTTTTAAGACTCCTCTCTCTATAAAACTGTCAAGTCAAAAATAAAAAGCTTTGATTTTTCTGCTGTAACTTCAAAATCAGTATTATTGCAAAATAATCATGAAAGATTTGAGTAACATATCTGACCAAATAATTTTTATTTCCTTTATATTTTTTGAGTTATAAAAACATTAATATAAATGTTTCAATTATTTTTTCAAATTATTTATTCTAATTTGTTATACATGACAGCAGAATGCATTTCAGTTTATATTACACATATAGAGCATAATTTTTCATGTTTCTGGTTGTACAGAAAGTAGAATCACACCATTTGTGTCTTCATTCAGTACTTAGGGTAATGATGTCCATTTCATTCTACCATCTTTCCTACCCCTACACCCCCTGACTTCCCCTCCATTCCCTTTGTCCTATTTAAAGTTCCTCCATTCCTCCCATGCTCATTCCCCCATCCCCATTATGGATCAGCCTCCTCCTCTCAGAGAAAGCATTTGGCATTTGTATTTGGGGGATTGGCTTACTTGGCATAATATTCTCAAACTCCATCCATTTACCTGAAAATACCATGATTTTATTCTTTTTTAATGTTGAGTAATATTCCACTGTGTATATATACCCCAGTTTCTTTATCAGTTCATCTACTGAAGGGTATCTAGGTTGGTTCCCCAATTTTGCTATTGTTAATTGTGCTGCTATAAACATTGATGTGGCTGTGTCCTTGTAGTATGCTGTTTTTAAGTCCTTTGGGTATAAACCAAAGAGTGGGATAACTGGGTCAAATGGTGATTCCATTCCCAGTTTTCCAAGGAATCTCCATATGGCTTTCCATATTGGCTGTACCAATTTGCAGTCCCACTGAAGCCAGATTTAAAGTTAGGTAGTCAGTGTAGTTAGGTAAATCAGATCTAATACCGAGTGAAATCTAAAATGGAGGCCATGCTGAGAATGATTCCAGGAAATGCAGGACAACTCATGGAATGTTAATGAAGTCCTGAAAAGGCCCTAGGCCAAAGTCCATCCCAAAGAAGTGTTAATGAAGTCCTTCCTGCCCAGATTACTTCTTTACCCCACCTGTGTCCCACCCCTCGGGCCTTCCCACCTACATTCCATCACTGAAAGAACTATAAAAAGGGGAGACAACATCCCTTCCATGGATTCCACCTCTTGGGTCCCCTTCTTCCTCTGGCAGAGGAAGTCTTTTCTGCTGTCCTTTAATAAACTTCTAATTTCTACTCTGACCTTGCCTCGGCATGCTTCTTTGGTGTTATTCTTCAACATTGGGGAAGCAAGGACTCGTCACCAGTCAACAGCGGTAACACCACCAGCAATGTATGAGTGTGCCTTTCCCCCCACATCCTTGCCAACACTTATTGTTCTTTTTATTCTTAAATAACTGCCATATTGACTGGATTGAGTTGACATCTTAGTTTTGATTTGCATTTCTCTAATTGATAGAGGTGTTGAACATTTTTTAATATATTTGTCGATTGATTGTATATTCTCTTCTGCAAAATGTCTCTTCAGTTCCTTGGCCTATTTGTTAATTGGGTTTTCTTGTTTTTTTGCTGTTAAGATTTTTGAGTTCTTTATATATCCTGGAGATTAGTGCTCTATCTGATGTGCATGTGGTAAAAATTTGCTCTCATTCTGTAGGCTCTCTATTCCCCTCACTGATTGTTTCTTTTGCTGAGAAGATGCTTTTGAGTTTGAATTCATTCCATTTATTGATTCTTGATTTTATTTCTTGTGCTATAGGGGTCTTATTATGGAAGTTGGGGCCTAATCTGATGTGATTTAGATTTCGGCCTACTTTTTCTTCTAATAGATGCAGTGTCTCTAGTTTAATTCCTAGATCCTTGATCCACATTGAGTTGAGTTTTATGCATGGTGAGAGATAGGGGTTTAATTTTATTTTGTTTCATATGAATTTCCATTTTTCCCAGCACCATTTGTTGAATAGGCTATCTTTTCTCCAACATATATGTTTTTGGAACCTTTGTCTAATATAAAATAACTATAATTATGTGGGCTTGTCTCTCTGTTCTCTATTCCATACCATTGGTCTATAAGTCTGTTTTGGTGCCAATACAATGCAGTTTTTGTTACTATTGCTCTGTAGTATAGTTTAAGAACTGGTATAGTGATTCGACCTGCTTCACTCTTTCTGTTAAGTATTGCTTTAGCTATTCTGGGTCTCTTATTTTTCCAAATGAATTTCATGATTGTTTTTTCTATTTCTGTGAGGAATGTCTTTCATATTTTGATTAGGATTGCCTTAAATCTGTATAGTGCTTTTGGTAGTATGGTGATTTTGACAACATTAATTCTGCCTATCCAAGAACAAAGGAGATCTTTCCATCTTCTAAGGTCTTCTTTAATTTCTTCCTTTAGTGTTCTATAGTTTTCATTGTAGAGGTCTTTCACCTCTTTCATTGATTCTCAAGCATTTTATTTAATTGTTTGAGGTTATTGTAAATGAGCTGGTTTTCCTAGTTTATCTTTCAGAGGATTTGTCACTGATGTATAGAAATGCCTTTGACTTATGTGTGTTGATTTTATATCCTGTTACTTTGCTGAATTCATTTATTAGTTCTATAAGTTTTCTGGTAGAGTTTTTTGGATCCTCTAGATACAGAATCATGTTGTCAGTGATAGTTTTTGAGTTCTTCTTTTCTTATATTTATCCCTTTAATTTCTTTTGTCTAATTGCACTGGCTAGAGTTTCAAGAACTACGTTGAATAGAAGTGATGAAAGAGGGCATCCCTGTCTTGTTCCAGTTTTTAGAGGGAATGCTTTCAATTTCTTTCCATTTAGAATGATGTTGGACTGGAGCTTAGTGTAGATAGCTTTTACAATGTTGAGGTATGTTCCTGATATCTCTATTTTTTCTAGTGTTTTGAACATAGGGGTGCTGTATTTGTCAAATACTTTTTCTGCATCTATTGAGATGATCATATGGTTCTTATCTTTAAGTCCATTGATGTGATAAATTACATTTATTTATTTCCGTATGTTGAACCAACCTTGCATCCCCAGGATGAACCCCACTTGATCGTGGTGTACTATCATTTGATGTTTTTGTATTCAGTTTGCCAGAATTTTAGCATCTATGTTCATTAGAGATATTGGTCTGAAGTTTTATTTCTTTGATGTGTCTTTGTCTGGTTTTAGAATCAGGGTGATATTGGTCTCATAAATGTATTTGGAAGTGTTCCTTTTTTTCTATTTTATGAAATAATTTGAGGAGTATTGGTATTAGTTCTTCTTTTAAAGTTTTTGTACAACTCAGCCATGTATCCATCCTGTCCTGGGCTTTTCTTTGTTGGTAGATTTCTGATGGTGTCTTCTATTTCATTGCTTGAAATTGATTTGTTTAAATTGTGTATATCATCCACATTCATCATATGACTCAAGATTTTTGTCAATGCCTTTGATATTTTCTGTTTTATTGGGGTACAAATTTTCATAATAATTTCTGATTATCTTCTGTATTCTGTACTGTAGTGTCCATCAATAAATAATAATAATATAGTCAAATTGGAAATTACTTCCTGTAGTGTCCATCAATAAATCAATAAATGTAATTAATCACATCAATACACTTAAAGATAAGAATTATATGATCATATTTTCTTTTACATCACAGATGTAATTTGAGTTTTCTCCCTCTCTTTTTTAGCATAGCTAACAGTTTATCAATTTATTTATTTTTTCAAAAAAACAACTTTTTGTTTTGTCATTTTTTAAATTATTTATTTTGTTTCAATTTCATTGATTTCAGCTCTGATTTTAATTATATCTTGTCTTCTACTGCTTTTGGTGTTTATTTATTATTTTTTCCCTAGGGCTTTAAGATGTAACGTTAGTTCATTTATTTGACTTTTTCTTCTTCTAAGGAATGAACTTCATGCAATGAACTTTCCTCTTAGTATTGCCTTCATAGTGTCCCAGATTTTTCAATATGTTGTATTAGTGTTCTCATTTACCTCTAAGATTTTTTAATATTCTCTTTGATGTCTTTTGCATCCCATTGTTCATTCAATAGCATATTATTTAGTCTCCAGGTGTTGTAGTAGCTTTTATTTTTTATCATTGTGAGGGTTCCTTTAAGTCCTTTATTCCTCCACTGTGCTCACAGATGACTGCTGAGTGTATAGATGAGTTCTATAGTTGAGTTCTATAGTTTCTTTGTTCAGCTTTTCTTTGGAAGATCTAGGCAGTGGTGAGAGGTGTGTTAAAGTTACCCAGAATTATTGTGTTGTGGTTTATTTGAACTTGAGAAGAGTTTGTCTGATGAACGTAGATGCTCCATTGTTTGGGACATATATATTTATAATTGTTATGTCTTGTTGATGTATGGTTCCCTTAAGGAGTATGCAATGTCTGTTTTTATCTATTTTTTTTTTATTAACTTTGGCTTGAAGTCTACTTTATTTGATCTGATTTTTATAAAGAAAAAAATCCTATTTGACCATTTTCTTTTTCTTCCTTCTATAGTATTGCATTTGGTTTTTAAAATTATTGTTGTTTTATTATTATCTCAGTCTTAAAGCAATGAGTATTTATCACTGGCTTCAGTATTTTGGGGAGAAAATAAATAAAAATACATAAATGCATTAATCAGATATGGCCATTTTAAAGTTATCCTTTCAAAAATTTCTCTGTATCTGGACTATTTTTCTAATCTCATGGTTAAATCTGATATGGGCAATTCAGATGGGTAAATCTCAGTAACCAGAAATAATGACATTTTTTTAACTTTTAGAAGGACACATCCTTTTCATTGACAGATCTAAATAAAAGACAAAGGATATCTTGACTAAGAATTTTTTTCATTACTACTATAATATTATATTCAATACTGATGATTTAATACTTTAAATGGTTCACCATAAATATACATGGCAAATTGTAAATAATCTAAACTACTATATTTATTTTAAAAACAAAACAAAACTCAATTTTGGGAAAAGTTAATCTTAACACATTTATTTCATAGTCCACCCCCCCTCCATTTTTATTATTATTTCTGGGGAATGGGTACTATGGATTGAACTCAGGGGTCCAAACCCGCCCTCTTTTGTATTTTTTGTATTTTCGTGAGTCAGGGTCTCACTGATTTGCTTAGCATCTCACTTTTGTAAGGCTGGCATTGAACTCACAATTCTCATGCCTCAATTTCCAGAGCTGCTGGAATTAGACATGGTCCTCTTTGCCCAGCCTTTTATTCTTTTTTTAAAAAAAAAAAATATTTATTTATTTACTTTTCAGGTGTAGATGAGCAAAACACAGTGCCTTTATTTTTTTTATGTGGGCTGAGGATCGAACCTGGGTCACACCTGTGCCAGGTGAGCACTCTACCACTGAGCCACAATCCTAGCCTAGCTTTTTATTCTTAATATCCAACTTAACTCTTTTGAAGTCACTTTAGGGAAAGGAAATATTGTGAGAGTTATTGGTATAACCAGGACAGTACATCATGGAGCTACCCCTTGAAGGATAAGATGCATAAAGATATCCATAATACAAGTTAATATATGGAAAATCTCAAAAGATAATAAAACTGGGATATAAATGTTGTTGTGTACTTTACATAAATTATCCCATTTAAGTTTCACAAAAATGCCAGTAGGCAGGTATTATCATTCATTTTACAAGTGAGGAAAGTAACAGATTAGGTATCCCAGTAAGGCAGAGCAGGCATTTGAGCAGACTCAGCACTTGGTGCTATGGATCTTCTTTTCAAGAGAGATTCTCTAAGTATCTAGAAGCACTGGAATGTCACCTTGTTCAGCAAAAATACATTTTTATACTCAATCTGTTCTGAAGAAATTTATGGGTGAGTATTAAAATGACAGTAATGAAGGCACATTTATAATGTTGACTCATAGTAAGAATCCTAGCAACATATGTGTATTCTTTCAGTATGCTTGTTAAGGTTATACTTTTTATTAGTATATTGTACATTCAGAAAATAGCAGGGAAATGTGATAAAAATCTATGAACTAAAGAGATATGTGAGAGACATTTAAAACTGCATGTTACCACTATGAAAAATTAGGAATCGTGGACAAGAGACAATAGACTTGTGAAATCATTGAATCAAGAGGATCAGGAGTTCCCTTGTTGGACTCTCCATTTTGAAATGAAATTCCCTGTACCTCTTTCTCTCCAGAATACACTCTTTAATTTCTTTTGATGAGTGATTCAATCCATTTTTATTCATGGTACCAAAATCCACCTCACTTAGCCTTTTTCAGTGAAAATAAGCATTTTTTTGCATGTTTGTGTATATACAAACCTGGATCTAGTCCTTCCAAAGAAATAGGACCTAATCTGTTTTAAATGGCACTATACTATGGACATGCATGACTTTATGTCATAACTATCATCCAAATTCATTGGACCCTATCTTCTTGTAATACTTAAATGCATCCCCTACTTATGCTGCTCAGTTCTCTCCTTAAACTTCCTGCCCTATCTTTGGACTTCCAGATCACTCTTCACATGCACCATTCTCATTTGATAAATGGATGAAATTACAGAAGATAATGCTAAGTGAAGTTATTCAATCCAAAAAACAAAACAAATTCATAACGTTTTCAGAATTTGGCTATAGGCACCAGTTTTCCTCTGAATTTTTTTCTGTTGCCTAAGAGTAAGAAGCTTTCCTGTTTGTAGGACAGCCTCTACAAAGATGTTTCTTTTAATTTTTCAATAACTGTCTTTCCTTATTCACTAGTTTGCTTGACACACATAATTTTACAAGTACAAAAATAATGTACTGGGATTCCATAATGTTTACAAATAAAATTAAAAGTTAAAAAGGTTATAACTTCCACTTTACTAACTTTTTCATGATGTTTACATTGTAAAAGAAGATATTCTTTTTAGTTATTATGTATTTTTGTAGCATACTATTTCTCAATTTATTGCCTATTATATTGTATTTAGTTATTTAAGGTTTTTTGGGTATTTGAAGTAATGCACCTAGAATATAAACAAATGTTTTTTGTGTTTTTTTTCATATTTTGGATTTTTTTCTTTCTTTTTTTATTCATATATGACAGCAGAATATATTACATTTTTATTACACATATAGAGCACAATTTTTCATATCTGTGGTTTTATACATAATATATTCACACCAATTCATGTCTTCATACCTGTACTTTGAATAATAATGATCATCACATTCCATCATCATTAATAACCCCATGCCCTCTCTCTTCCTCTCCATCCCCTCTGCCCTATCTAGAGTTTGTCTATTAATCCCATGCTCCCTTGCCCTATCCCACTATGAATCAGCCTCCTTATATCAAAGATAACATTCAGAATTTTGTTTTTTGGATTGGCTAACTTCACTTAGCATTATCTTTTGTAACTCCATCCACTTTCCTGCAAATGCCATGATTTATTCCCTTTTATTGCTGAGTAATATTCCATTGTGTATATATGCCACATTTTCTTTATCCATTCATCTATTAAAGGGTATCTAGGTTAGTTCCAGAGTTTGGCTATAGTGAAATGTGCTGCTATAGATATTGATGTGGCTGTGTCCCTGTAGTATGCTGTTTTTATGTCTTTTTGGTGTAGACCAAGGAGAGGATAGCTTGGTCAAATGGTGATTTCCCATTTTTCCAAAAAATCTCCATACTGCCTTAAATACTGTCTGCACCAACTTGTAGTCCCACCGTCAGTGTGTGAATATATTTTTCCCCACATCCTGGCCAGCACTTATTGCTGTTTGTCTTCATAGTAGCTGCCATTCTGTCTGAAATGAGATATCTTAGAGTAGTTTTGATTTGTTAGAGATGATGAACATTCTTTTTATATATTTGTGGATTAATTGTATATTCTTTTCTGATTGGTGACTGTTCATTCCTTGGCCTATTTATTGATATTGATTTGGTTATTTTGGTTTTTTGATGCTTGAATTTTACAGTTTTTTATATACCCTAGAGATTAGTGCTCTATCTGGTATGTGAGGAGTAAAAAAATTGCTACCAGGATGTAGGCTCTCTATACACCTCACAGATTGTTTTTCTATTTGTGTGTTTGTTTGTTTGGTGAGTAAGAGACTTTTTAGTTGAATCCATTCCATTTATTGATTCTTGATTTTAATTATTTCTTAATGGTTTCTCAGACCTACATGTGTTGTAGAATTTAGAAGGTGTGAGTAAGAATACTGTAAAGTGAAGTGTAGTTCAGGTAGAAAATGACCAATGGCAGCAGCAGGTTACTTTCTTCACCTAATTTTCAGTCACAGAATGTGTTGTGTCCTAGATAAATTTAGCAGCTGCTTCCTGTCCATCGTGAACTGTCACTCTGGTCAGAGCCATGCATTTTGATTGGGTTGAGCAGGAATTGTTTTGAGAAGATAGAATTTCTTTTTCTTTTTTTTTAAAGAGAGAGAGATAGAGAAAGAGAGAGAAAGAGAGAATTTTTTAATATTTATTTATTTATTTTTTTTAGTTTTCGGCAGACACAACATCTTTGTTTGTATGTGGTGCTGAAGATCGAACCCGGGCCACACGCATGCCAGGCAAGCGCACTACCGCTTGAGCCACATCCCCAGCCCAAGAAGATAGAATTTCCACAGACTTAAATGTGGACTTTTATAAGAGAGAACAGCTTGCTTTCTCTTGTGTGTGCACAACGGCCTTCTAGAATTCAGCCCTGGTGGCAATATTTAATCTTGTTGTGAATGTGGCCAATAGTGTTTAAGGTACTCCAGTAAATTCTGAGATCACTGTGGTTCCATATGTAGTGTGATTTCAGGGCAGGAATCAGAGAAATGGATCTGGAATCAAGGCTGAGGCTTTAGCTATCTGAAAAAAAAACACAGTGAGGTATGTTTCTGAGCCTTATTTTCTGTGGGCCAAGTGTAAAAGATAACCACAGCAGGTTGAATATAAATAATACTAAATTTCTTATAATAAAATTTTGGCTTACCAGTTACAATAGGGTAAAATCTTCTCATACTTGGGGTCTATACAGCAATCATATTCCAAAATTATTATTATTATTTTTTTTGATATTACCTATAATTCATGAAGAACTAAGTTTACAAAAACATATGGCTAAAAACAAGCTATGGGAACATAGTACACTCTCAAATATATAAATACATTTTTCCAATTTAATTCTACATGGAACATGATAAAATATGTTATATGGACAACATTTATGTCCCCAAATATGACTGAATGACAGGCAAGCTCAATTGGGTTTACATACAACAACATACAAAAAAAAAATTGTACAAATTTAAGCAAGAGACTACTAGTGGATATAGTATGGCTAAAGAAGAGGGAAAATTTATATATAATCAGTTTTAGTAAATTGCAGTAAGAGAATAAACCAATTGAGCAAGGACAACCTTTGAAAGAGGAAAGAGTCATAAATAGAGTTAGCAATGATTATTAAATCCCATTTGTATGCTGTGTGATACACTCTGAAATATTTCTGCAGGTTTTATCTTAGTCAAATTGGGAAAAAATTCAGAAGGTTAAAAAAAGAAACAAAAGAAATTTATTGTTCCTCTTCTTTTAGAAAGCATTGCTCCTCTGGTTTTAGAAGCAAATGAAGGGATATAGAGAGGTTTATTGATCTGGCTAAGGTCACTTTACTAGTTACAGAAACTATCAAAAAATAGAACCCAGGTTCCCAAAATCTCAGTATAATGTATTTCAGCCTTGCTGGCTGCACAGGGAATTTTTGTTGAACAAAGAAATTCTTCCTTTATGTACAACTTAAAGAACATTGCTGTTTTTAGCCAGTCTTTTCCATTAATAACAATGATGTCAGTTTCTTTGTCATCGGCCAAAAAATTACATGATCCCCAAGGACTTCTGGTTCATCCTCCATCTATCTTGCCACAACATCCCCCCAGTCAAGATCATATTAATCTTTTGGCTGCTCCATCAAAACACTTTCTTCTATTAATCTTAAGATCAAACATATAATTCAGAGAAAAATATGATGCATGTTACAACTTAGTTTTACTCAGAAAAATAAGATTTTTTTTCATAAAGGATATATTCCAAATGCTTTATCTTTGGAGTGCATTATAACAATAAGAGATAATTATAGTGTGTATTGTGACCTTAGGGTCTTAAAATAACCTTAAAATAATTTTAAAAATAGGTCATGTTTATTTTCAATACAATTTTAATATAGCAATCATCCAAATCAAATTGCACAGCAATCAGCACTAGAGGAAACAAGAGAAAAACAGCTTTAGTTTGGTTTCTCATCACAGCCTTTCAATACCTGCTGTTGATTACTTGTGGGTTCCACTTATAATTGACAGACAATTGATTTTCTCATATAAATTTGGTGAAATGGATGACAAAATCTCTTGCATTTTCTTCCTGGGCAAGTCCTCCTACTTTGAACAAATGAACTCCAAATAAAAATATTTTTACTTTACATTCTAATTATGTTAGTTCTTAATGGGTCTAGCACCTGCCCACATATATGCACAAACACAAAAAATTTGCTTTCTTCTGGATGAGTATCTCAAGCTCAAAGAGGTATGATGGGAATCAAGAGAGCTGTTTTGCATTCAAATACAAACCTTAGTTTGTACTTGAACATGTTTCAGCTTTTGAAGATCTTCATATCTCTTTCTACACTGGTATTATAATTGATTTTGACTTATGTTAATAAAAGTAGCTTAAAGAGTAAATACATAATTTAGAGTCCTTTCACTAGTACAAATACACATAACTTGTACTCTAGTTGAAGACTCAATCTGCTGCTGGCAAAACCTAAATTTGTTTAATGATCAGGCTCTTTATTTATGGTTTTCTAACCGTTTTGATCAAGTCAATTCAAACCACTTCTGATTAATGGGTGCCATCAAGATCTAGCCATAAATGCCACTTTGCTCTATAATCAGTAGCAAGGGGACAGTGCATCACATTATATATCAGAACATTCACATAGAGTCTTTGCTATAATTTAAGAAGTCACTGTTACGTTGCTTACTGAGCAAAATCACTCCACATATTTCAGTTTCAATGTAAATGGCAAGACACTAGTCCAAGTACCATGGGGAATATAAAAAATACAAGATACTTCTTCTGAACAAAAGAAATGAGATTCATAAAAACTGAACCCTTTACCATCTGATCTACAAAAGGTATTTTAAAATGTAATCATAGATGTCCTACTCATTGCATAAATGAGAGGCCTGGGACTCAAATACATTTAATCACTCACTAAAGATAACTCAGTGAATGCAGAGCAGATCTTTTTCCAAATCTTTTTTTAGAACTCCTGGTAATGCACTGCAGTGTCTCCCCAGAAATTATTTTGAGAAATAAGACACAGAATTTGTTGTAGCCTGTGTTATGATTATATACAAAAATACTTGAGGCAGGCCGATGCATAAAAAGGAAAAAATGCATAAAAATGTTATCTGAGTACATAGTTATAAAGATTTAAGAACACTTTCCCAGCATCTTCTCAGCTTCTTTGAGGCCCCCTTCACCTGCATCACACATGAGAAGTCATGATGGTGACAGTCAATTCAAGAGGGAGAGAGAACATAAAGAGACAGGAAGTAGACAAATTGGGGACTAGTCTTGCTCTTTTTGTAGCAACATGCTTTAATAAAAATTAACTTGAGTACCATGAGAGCTACATTAGTCCTTCCAAGGGAATTTTCCCAAATGATCTAACCACCATCTACTAGTGAACTCTTTATAAGTTCCACTATTTACAAATTATCTTACAATGTAAACCAAGCTCCCAACACATGATACTTTGAACAACATATTCAAATCATAATGGAAGTAATATAATAGAGACACATGGTACAAATGAGACATAGAAGGCTATTACTTAGTGGTCATGAAGATACTAGATACTTCAATAAAAATACTTGAGAACCTGAAAAATATTATAGTGGAGACTTTTTTAAAGATCATAGGGGATTTAATTAAACTACTTTTTAAAGGATGGATGGATTTGAATTGGACAAGAATAATGGGCTATTTGTATTAAAAGATGTAAATAGTCAGTGCAAAAACTCAAAGGATATTTAGGAAATCATACCTAGGTACATAAAGAAAATGTGGTTTTTTGCAATATGCTCTACGGAGGCCTCAAAAGTGTCCTGGTTAAAATCTGGCGACCCTCATATTGAGCAAATATTCATATGAAAGATGAAGTGGACATCATTTCCAATAGCTTCCTACTTAGAATATCTGCTTTCAATGGCTACATAATTGTTAGTGATTCTCAGTATTAGTTGTCTTTAAATTTCAGTTTTTAGATCAGTATATAGCTACCACATCATCTCTTGACCAGATCAATAAGTTTTTGGAATTCTTTATATATTAATCTATACAGTATCACACATATGTTTGTTTCTAGATTGTCATGGATAACTTACAGTTTATTCTGAGGTTTGTGAGAGGATCAACAACCATAAAACATTGCTATGGGAAATTAGCCAGGTTTTAGGTGGGAAGAAAGGGGAGAAACAATGCCAAAGTCTCCATCTATAATAAGATATGCTGATTCAACAAATGACATTTTAATGAGGTTTAGTTTGGGTCTATGGAAGCAACATTTCATATAGACTATAACATAAAGATTAGCAAATATTGTGTTACATATTCCTTGAGCACATCCAGATTTATCTTAGTAATTTGTACATTTGGAAACTACTGTTACATAGAAACAAACCTAATTTTTTCAATAAACCTGAAATAGTTTTTTAGTACAGCATAACAGAAAATTTGTGGAATTATCTACTAAATGCCAATATTTCCAATTGACATCTCAAACCACAATAAATTAACCTTACATATTTTAACATCATAGGGGTAATTAAGTCAAAATATAATTGATATGTCATTGCAGTAAAGGGTGAAATAAGACCCAGAAACAACAGATTATAGTCAAAATTATTATTAGATTATTTAAAATACCAGTGCACAATTTATCTTTTCTTCCTTAAATTTCCATTTAATGGAATCCCCATTTGATGTAGCTCTCCCTCTCCTTGGTCTACACTTAAAGGACTTAATAACAGCATACTTCACAGACACAGCCACATCAATGTTTATAGCAGCACAATTAGCTAAACTGTGGAACCAACCCAGATGCCCTTCATTTGATGAATGAATTTTAAAAAATGTTGCATGTATACACAATAGAATATTTATCAGCAATAAAGGAGAATAAAATCATGGCACTTGCAGGTAAATGGATGGAATTAGAGAACATAATGCTAAGTTAGAAAATCCCATATAACCAAATGCCAATTTTTTTTTTTATATATATATAAGGAGGCTGTTTCATAGTGGAATAAGGAGAGGGAGCATGAAAGGAAAAGATAAATTCTAGATAGGGCAGAGGTGTTAGAGGGGAAGGGAGGGTGCATGGTGTTAGAAATGATGTTGGAACATGATGATCATTATTATCCAAAGTACATGTATGGAGACATGAATTGGTGTGAACATAATTTTTATCCAACCAGAGATATAAAATAATTGTTATCTATATGTGTAATAATAAATTCAATGCATTCCACTGTCACATATAAATAAAAAATCCATTTTAGCTGTTAGTATGATATCTGTTTTCATTTATCTAACATGATAAATAGTACTATTTTTCTTATGCATTTCTGTAATAGATCTCAAATACCTTTGCATACCCCACGTATTAGCAGATTTTTATATATAATAGTCACTATAGGAAGAGTAGTTACTTCTGAAATCTACAATGCTCTTCTGAAATGAGGTCTTGCAGTTTCTTGAAATATCTGAAATAATTAGAATGCACTTCATGCAAATTAGCCTATAGTAAATGCCTGATAATTTAAAAAAAAATAATGAATGAAGAAAGAATAAGTGCTTTAAATAATCTGTAAAATGTGGTATGTGGCATTTTTTGGTTTTGCGTATAACTCATTGAATATTGTAACAATCTTACTATGTGGGTAAAATATGACTCACTTATAATAGATAACAGATAAATACTGCATTGTTAGTAATTCACCAAACAGATTTTCAAAAACAAGCACTTTGACATGTGTGTTTTTTTAAAAAATACTATATTGTGAATGAATGGATTTCAGTAAATGAATAGTTAGAAATACATACTAGTTTATGGTGCCTTATCACTCATTTTTAATGAAATCTTTAGCTATAAGAAATTTTGTTAGTGTACATCATATTGGGATTTAATATAATTTTGATAAAATATACATTAATAATGCTGAAGTCTCTCATTGAGTCTATATCAGTGTATAAAACAAACAAGTCATATGTGATTTCCTCAATTCTAAGTATCTTATCTTTTGAGAAACTATATGGACAATGAAAATTAAAGTCAGCATGCTGATACTAGTAGCAGCAGCACCAGTACAGGAAAGATGGAAACAACAAACTGGGAGATTTTGTCATTATACTCATAATTTTCCCAACATCATTTAAAAGTACTTAACACAATATGAATAGAGAATTTAAGCAGCAATCTATTCTCATGCTGAATGTGCATGATGCTATTATATAAAATGGAAACAATTGAATTGCATCAGAAATGTATTATTAAACATTAGTTGAAAATGCCATTGATTGATCTGTATCTCACCATGTTTGTCCCTAGCAAATACCATCTCAGTGTGCAAGACATATAGGAAAAAAAGAAAAAGAAATCAAGTAAAATCCATATAAAAATAACAGATATTTTTCATAAAAAATCTAAATATCTTTTTGAAACAATATGAAAATAAAATGTTCCCTGTCACATAAAGAAAAACAACCATTCTGGGATATTACATACTTTTAGTCTTTGAATATGCCAAGTGTTCTTTGGCAAACTGCCACATATATCGTTTTTCTCTCACAGCTGTAAATTATGTCTAGTTTATTCTACATTTCTATCTAGTTAATAGTAATTTGTTGAAAAAATATTTCTTCATGAGCTGACTAGTGAAATATTTGGAGAAATATAGATCTCAAAATTGTGGAAGAAAGCAATACATAATGACTGGAAGCATATTTAATACTCTCAATGTGTTTTTTTAGATTCCACTTTTCACATCAAATAGTGCCTGCTAATGGGGCTGGCTATGAAATGTCATAGAAAGGGCCATTTCAGCAACCAGAAATAGAAGTTGATGTAACTGTTTAGAGAATATGTTTATGTGTCAATTAATTAAAGTATTATCAGATGTTCTGAATAAAAGGTGAACAGACCACCCAAAAGAATCACAAAATCTTTCACTGAGGAGTGTTAATTTTACATGTTTTTTTTTACTACACACATAAAATTATATTTTGTGAAATATGTGGTTTAATTGTCCTAAAAAATAAATAATTTTATACATCAATACATTTTTAACAAAGGAAATATTTTAATTATTTACATTTACTTTAAGCTTAATTGATATGTTAGATTAAATCACTATTCAAAATTTTTGAGAGAATTAAACATTTCCTATGCACTATAATCTTGATTTTTATTAAAATTTTCTGCATTCTCAACTTATTTGTAATTTCATGTAATATTCAGAAAGGATAAGTTAACACTAAGATTGGAATAAATTCTTTTAAAATTTCATGTTTATAGGCTATTAAAAATAACCAATAATCAACTGGAGTAAAAAAAAAAAAAAACAAATTATTTACTGTATTTATTATGAAGCTGTTTTGTTTTTTATTTGAAATGCCCTCCAAAAAACTTAAGTGTTGAAGACTTTGTCCAATGAAACAATTTTCTGGGGTTGAGGATGTGGATTGCAAGATTCTGACCTCATCAATGGTTTTATCCATTGCAGGTTCATCCATTGAGTATTCATAGCTAAATAAACTATTGGAACATAGTTGAAAGTGTAGAAGGCATGTCATTGTTGAAGTTGGTGGGCCTTTGAGGGTACATCTTATATCTTTTGCTTTTTTGGTGCTACAAGGTTAGTGGTTTTCCTGTGCCACATTCTTCTGCCATGATGATCTGCCTCAACTTAGAACAAAGAAATGCAGTTTTATGACCATGAACTATAACCTCTGAAATCAATAGCAAAAATATTTTTTTTCTCCTTTAACTAGTTTCTCTGTTATTTTTACACAGTGACATGGCTTTGAATAGCTAATACTCTGCTCATTTGGGAAAGGTTTGAATTAAGCATTATGAAACCTGAAATTACCTAGAATTTTTTAAATGAACTTTTGTCATCAAGGAAAAGTTACTGAATATTATGTGCTTCTATTTAATAATCATGTAATTGGAAAAGTACATCAAAATTTTTCTATAATCTTCACTAAAATATACTCTATTAGTATACATATTTACTTATTTATTTACTTATTTATATTTTTGTACCATGGGTTGAATTCACTGGCACTTGATTAAAGGTTTTAATCACAGTACTTTTTGTAATACAGAGCTCTATACATACCAGAGAACAACATTAATTTGAAACAATAGGACATAATGACATTAAACAGGAGTATTGCAAGTTCAAGAGCAGCCTCAGCAACTCTGTGAGATCCTTTCTCAAAAATGGTTCCATCTGTTTCACTGAAAAAAATGTTGAGGGTCTAGCTTGGTGATAGTGTCTCCCTGGGTTCAATCTTCAGTGTTAGAAAGAAATGAATTAAAAATAAATGAAAAAATAACCAAATAGTCGAACATGAATGTTTTCAAGATAACATATTAAAGGTGGTTTTTTTATTTAGGTGGAACAAACAAAAGGATAATGTTATTTTGTACTAATCATATTATTATACAACTCATAGGATTTATTTTGGTAATTTTTAAATTACTGAAAAATTGAAATACTAGTTTAATTATTTTTATTTCTGTGTGTTAATAACTAGTTGGAAACTAGTTGTATCTAGTGTATAGTGGGCATGGTTTGGCCACCATTCTTTGAAAATATCAATAATTTAATCATAAATATGGCTTAAGAATCCTAATCTGGAGGCTTAATGAGGCTAGGGTGTGAGTGGCAAATACTGAAGTATGAAAATAATAAGGACTTTGGAAAATACTTTTTCCTCTCTCTTTCTCTGATTGATATTGGAATCTATCTATATGTCTACCCATTTATTTTGAAACACGTTTTATTGGAGATTGAAAAGGCAATTTTATACTATAGCTTTTTATATGACAAAGGAGAAAACAGTCAACTTGTCCTCTATGAAGGACCCCAAGATGTGTGTTCTCTCAAGTCAAGTAATCAAGATTTGAACCATTTGCTCTGTGGGGACTGAGGCAATTTACTTATTTTTATTTTCTGTTCCTTTTTCTCTATCTAAAAGGTAGCATTAAATATAGCAGCTTGTTTACATTATTTTCCATTAGTTTTAAATAAATGATGTGAAGACAGCTGACATGTAGACAGTGCCCAACAAAAATAGCAGTGACTCTTGCCACTGTCATCCATCTTGTGGTCCTTTGTCATCATATTACAACAGTGATGTAGGATCAGAGAGATTTAATCCCTCAGAGTATCATTGATTCTCTGTGATCTAAATTGTGATAGCTAATATTTCTAGGTTTGGTTTGTCATAAATTAGTTGGTGATGAATGGTTCGTTCCTTTCCTGCACATGTTTGAAAAATTTTATGCATTGTTCATACACTGTTGGGTGACATTCTGGAAACACATCCAACTTCAGCTATTTAAAATATTATTAATAACAGCCTTCCAAATTGTCTCCATGACACCTATCTTCTGTAGCTTTTCCTATTATTTTAATTTACATCAGAATTTTCCTTCTAAAAACAAATTTACTCTTGTCACATTACTTCAGATGTACCTTTAGGATAAAAATACAAACCAAAAGAAACTAACATAAATATAATGAATTCCTTTTGTTATTCAATAAGCTAAACATATCATAGAAGTTCTCTAATTTAGTCCTTCCAGTGATTCTTCAGTATAGGTGATAATGAATGCTGACAGTAATTTTTATGTAATTTTTCATCTGCCATCTTTACAAATGTAATTAATATATAATTTTCCTACAATAAATATAACATTAGCATTTCAACTATTTTGCAGAATATGATTCCTGTCTCATCACAGTGAAAACTTTAATAAAATTTGTATATTCTTAAAACATTTATTGTAAATATTATGCTAATTCATTATTAATAAGAAATCAGTCTAGTTTATATTTTCCCCTAAAAATGGCATTTTAAACAAAAATTGCATATTTATACCTACTTCCATTTTATTTTCAGATGTGCATCTATAAGAAAAGTGGTTCTATATTTGAAAAGTAAAAAAAATAATACTTTTTGGTTAGCTACAAAGTATGTTATGCAATTTTCAAAGAACACTGTGAAGTATGTACACATTAAATACATTTATATATATATATATATATATATATATATATATATATATATATATATATATATATATATACATACATACACACACACACACACATATGCAGTATAAAGCAATGTTTTGTTGTTTTAGGACAGAAGTATTTAGGGAGTTCTTTCAGATTCTGTTACACTAATTCTAAACCAGCAAGCTGAAGTGGATATATTTCTCTCAATACAACATAAATTAATAGAAATAAAGAAAACTATGATTTTTAAATTAATTTAACAACCACCTGTTGTTTTAAAAATAGTGAGGTACTAATATTAGAATTCAAATTCGTATCTATATATGTTTTCAAATATTTGAGCTCTTTTAATTTTTGCATGAGTACAAAATAACAATGGAAATACCTAAATCCACACGCTACAAGACCAAATTTTCACAATAACTAATAACAATTCTGTCCCGATTCCATGGTAACTCCTGGCAATTACTAAATGTGTTTCTAGTAGTAGTAATAGTAGTAATAGTAGGTAAATGTTAATGTTTTTAAACACCAAAATTATTTTTTCAATTTATAATCTCGTTGTGGTTTATTTATTATTATTTCTGCCCACGTGTGGTTAAGAGTTATGTGACAGAGGAGCCATGAATGGGACTATGCAATTTTTCTGGAAGTTACATAACAAAATACCATAAACTGTGTAGCTAACAACAGACATTTATTCTCTCAAAATTCTAGCAGTCAGAATCTGAAATCAAGGTTTGAGCAAGGCTGTGCTCTTTCTGAGTCTCTAGATAAAATCCATCCTTTCCTCTTCCTAGCTTTGGTGATAACCCTTAATCCTCAGCTTTCAGCTACCTCACTCCAATCTTCTTCTGTTCTCACAGGTACTTCCCTTCCCATTATCTTGTTATATATAAGTCCTTCAAGCATATTGGTTAAGAGGCAACATTAATTCCCTCATTTTTACTACGAGTGATAAAAAATAATGATTTTACCATTTTAGCCATTTTTTATAGACTGACAGATTAATTTTGTTCAAAGTATAATAAAAAAAAAACTTACAAGAGTAACAGGCTTATTGCATATTTTATTTTACAGTCCCAAACACTATTAAGTATCTAATTTTGTAATGCTATATGAACATTCTTAAGTTGGATATGGACATAGTTGTTTTTTATTAAAATATGCTGGCATTTTAAATCTATAATTTTCAGTTAGGAATGAATTAATTTAAAAGTTACTTAAGAAAAATCAAATAGTAATTCCTTTAAAATAACATCTTAGCCATTTTAAGTGTGTAATAGAGTAATATTAACAATTAACATTGTTGGAACAACCTATGTGCCCTTAAACAGACGAATCAATAAAGAAAGTATGGTATATATACACAATGGAATATTACCCAGCCTCAAGAAGAATGAACATATGGCATTTGCTTGTTAATTGATAGAACTGAGGCTGTCATTCTAAGTTATATAAACCAGTCTCAAATAAAAAAAAAAAAAGGCCAATTTTTCTCTCTGAGGTGTGGATGTTAACCCATAATGAAGGAGGGAAATACAGAAGTTCACTGAATTGGACAAAATGGAATGAAGGGAGGGGTAGGACTATAAAGAGAGTAGAATGAATTGCACATGATTTTTCAATGCACATATGAACACATGACAAGTATACCCGCACAAGAATGGGATAAAAATTATAATGGTTTGCACTCCATATACGCATAATATGTTAAAATACATCCTAGGGTCATGTGTGTGTAGAAAACAAATTTTAAAAAGAGAAATAATTTTATATGGGTTTTGTATTTAAAATAACATATTTTATGCTGTCAGTGATGAGAAATATAATAATGTTTTCTGATAAATAAAGAGAACTGTATTTGCATATTTTTTTCTTTCCCAGAATGTTTCTTAGACAAAGGTTACAAAAACATGCACCTGAGAAAAGACAGCCTCTTCAACAAATGGTTCTGGGAAAGCTGGAAATCTATATGCAACATAATAAAATTAAACCCCTATCTCTCACCACACACCCAATGTGGATCAAGGACAGAGGACTTAAATCAAAATGAATCAAGGACATAGGAATTAAACCAAAGACTCTTCATTTAATAAAAGAAAAAATAGGCCCTAATCTTCATCATGTGGGATTAGACTCCAACTTCCTTAATAATACTTCTGTGGCACAAAAATTAAAATCAAGGAAAACTCAAACTAAAAAGTTTATCCTCAGCAAAAGAAACAATCTGTGAGGTAAATACAGATCCTACATCTTGGGAACAAATTTTTACCCCTCATATATCATATAGAGCACTAATCTCTAGGATATATAAAGAACTCCTAACGATAAGCACCAAAATCAAACAAACAAACAAAAGCAAATAACCCAATAAATGTCCAAGGACCTGCACAGACACTTCTCAGAAGAGAATAAAAAAACAATCAATAAGTATATGAAAAAAATGGGCCCGTGCCTGCAAGGTGGCAGAACAGGCCCAGGGGCCCGCCGGCATGGTAGATACATCACCCCAATTGGAGGAATGGCCCAGCTGCCACCCACAAGGTAGGCAGACCGTGCGTCCCAGAGATGGGGCCCAGCAGCCCGCTGGCCTAGTTGAAAGATCACCCCAATTGGAAAAGGGGCACAGATGCTGCCTGCGCCTACAAGGTAGGCAGACCTGCAACCTGGAGAACAGGCCCAGGAGCCTGACAGCATGGTAGACAGATCACGCCTATTGGAGGAGGGGCCCAGCCGTTGCCTGCATGGTAGGCAGACCATGCAACCCGGAGAAGGGGCCCAGTGGCCCACCGAAGTGATAGACAGATCACCCTAATTGGAGGAGGAGCACAGCCACCGCCTGTGCCTGCAAGGGAGACTTTGCAACTATACAAGAGCAATATAAATATATAGGGGAAAAATTCAATAACACAACAGTTTCACCAAGCAGAAAGAAATGCGAGCAATATGAAAAGACAAGGAAAGAAAGGACCACAAGCAATGCAGGTCAACTCAACTTTAGAAGAGGTAATATCTGCAGCAGATGGAATGTCAGATAAAGAATTCAGGATATATATGCTTCAGATGATCTGGAGTCTCAAGGAAGACATTAGACAGCAAAATCAGACAATGAAAGATCACTTTGACAATAAATTACATAAACAAATCCAAGAAGCAAAAGATCAACTATACAGGGAGATAGAGGTTATAAAAAACAAACAAACAAACAGAAATCCTAGAAATGCAGGAAGCAATAAACCAACTTAAAAACTCAAATGAGAATACTACTAGCAGAGTAGAACACTTAGAAGATGGAACATCAGACAATGAAGACAAAATATTTCAACTTGTAAAGAACATAGACAGCTCAGCGAGACTGTTAAGAAACCATGAGCAGAATATCCAAGAAATATGGGATAACATAAAGAGACCAAACTTAAGAGTCATTTGGATACAGGAAGGTATAGAGGTCCAAACCAAAGGAATGAGCAATCTGTTCAACGAAATAATACGAGAAAACTTCCCAGACTTGAAGAATGAGACAGAATCCCAAATCCTAGAAGCCTACAAGACGCCGAATGTGCAAAATCATAAGAGATCCACACCTAGACACATTATAATGAAGATGCCCAAAATACAGAATAAGGATAGAATTATTAAAGCTACAAGAGAAAGGAAGAAGATTACATTTAGGGGTAAACAAATCAGGATAACAGCTGATCTTTCAACACAGACTCTGAAAACTAGAAGATCCCAGAAGAACATATTTCAAATGCTGAAAGAAAATGGGATCCAACCAAGAATTGTGTATCCAGCGAAATTAAGCTTCAGGATGGAAGATGAAATTAAAACCTTCCACGATGAACAGAAGTTAAAAGAATTTGCAGCTATAAAACCATCTCTTCAAAACATCCTCAGTAAAACATTACAGGAAGAGGAAATGGAAAATAACAATGAAAACCAACAGTGGGAGTTAGTACAGTAAAGGGAAAAATAATCAAAGAGGAAAACAAATCATGTTAAGTAACATAAATAAACAAATATGGCTGGAAGAACAATCAATAATAACCCTAAATGTTAATGGCTTAAACTCACCAATTAAGAGACACAGGCTAGTAGAATGGATCACAAAACAAGACCCAAGAATATGCTGCCTACAGGAGACGCATTTGATAGGAAAAGACATACATAGGCTGAAGGTGAAAGGTTGGGAAAAATCATATCACTCATATGGACTTTGGAAACAAGCAGGAGTGTCCATACTCATATCAAATAAAATAGATTTCAAGCCAAAGTTAATCAAAAGGGATAAAGAGGGACACTGCATACTGCTCAAGGGAACCATACACCAAGAAGACATAACAATCATAAATATATATGCCCCAAACAATGGTGCAGCTATGTTCATCAAACAAACTCTTCTCAAGTTCAAGAGTCTAATAGACCACCATACAATAATTATGGGAGACTTCAACACACCTCTCTCACCACTGGACAGATCTTCCAAACAAAAGTTGAATAAGGAAACTATAGAACTCAATGATACAATTAATAACCTAGACTTAATTGACATATATAGAATATACCACCCAATATCAAGCAGTTACACTTTTTTTCTCAGCAGCACATGGATCCTTCTCAAAAATAGATCATATATTATGTCACAGGGCAACTCTTAGACATTATACAGGAGTAGAGATAGTACCATGCATCTTATCTGATCATAATTGAATGAAACTGGAAATCAACGATAAAAGAAGGAAGGAAAAATCATGCATCACTTGGAGAATGAACAATAGGTTACTGAATGATCAATGGGTTATAGAAGACATCAAGGAAGAAATAAAAAAAAATTCTTAGAGATAAATGAAAACACAGACACAACATATCGGAATCTATGGGACACAATGAAAGCAGTTTTAAGAGGTAAATTCATTGCTTGGAGTTCATTCCTTAAAAAAAGAAAAAAACAACAAATAAAAGATTTCACACTTCATCTAAAAATCCTAGAAAAAGAAGAGCAAAACAGCAGCAAAAGAAGTAGAAGGCAAGAAATAATTAAAATCAGAGCTGAAATTAATGAAATTGAAACAAAACAAACACTTGAAAAAACTGACAAAACTAAAAGTTGGTTCTTTGAAAAAATAAATAAGAATGACAGATCCTTAGCCATGCTAATGAAGAGAAGAAGAGAGAGAACTCAAATTACTAGCATACGGAATGAAAAAGGCAATATCACAACAGACACTTCAGAAATACAAAAGATAATTAGAAATTATTTTGAATCCTTATACTCTAATAAAATAGAAGATAGTGAAGGCATAGATAAATTTCTTAAGTCATATGATCTGCCCAGATTGCATCAGGAGGATATAGACAACCTAAACAGACCAATATCAATTGAGGAAATAGAAGAAGCCATCAAAAGACTACCAACTAAGAAAAGCCCAGGACCGGATGGGTATACAGCAGAGTTTTACAAAACCTTTAAAGAAGATCTAATACCAAACTTTTCAAGCTATTTCAGGAAATAGAAAAAAAGGGAGAACTTCCAAATTCATTCTACGAGGCCAACATCACCCTGATTCCTAAACCAGACAAAGACACCTCAAAGAAAGAAAACTACAGACCAATATCTCTAATGAACCTAAATGCAAAAATCCTCAATAAAATTCTTGTGAATCGGATACAAAAACATATCAAAAAAATTGTGCACCATGATCAAGTAGGATTTATCCCTGGGATGCAAGGCTGGTTCAATATACAGAAATCAATAAATGTTATTCACCACATCAATAGACTTAAAGATAAGAACCATATGATCATCTCGATAGATGCAGAACAAGCAGTCGACAAAGTACAGCATCCCTTTATGTTCAAAACTCTAGAAAAACTAGGGATAACAGGAACATACATCAATATTGTAAAAGCTATCTATGCCAAGCCTCAGGCTAGCATCATTCTGAATGGAGAAAAATTGAAGGCATTCTCTCTAAAATCTGGAACAAGAGAGGGATGCCCTCTCTCACCACTTCTGTTCAACATAGTTCTCGAAATACTGGCCAGAGCATTTAGACAGACGAAAGAAATTAAAGGCATAAAAATAGGAAAAGAAGAATTTAAATTATCACTATTTGAAGATGACATGATTCTATAACCCAAAAGGGTCTACAAAGAAACTATTAGAGCTAATAAATGAATTCAGCAAAGTGGCAGGATATAAAGTCAACATGCATAAATCAAAGGCATTCCTGTATATCAGCGACAAATCTTCTGAAATGGAAAAGAGGATAACCACTCCATTAACAATATCCTCAAAAAAAAAATAAAATACTTGGGAATCACCCTAACAAAAGAGGTGAAAGACTTATACAATGAAAACTAAAGAACCCTAAAGAGAGAAATAGAAGAAGATCTTAGAAGATGGAAAAATATACCCTGTTCATGGATAGGCAGAACTAACATCATCAAAATGGCGATATTACCAAAAGTTCTCTATAGGTTTAATGCAATACCAATCAAAATCCCAACGACATTTCTTGTAGAAATAGATAAAGCAATCATGAAATTCATATGGAAAAATAAAAGACCCAGAATAGCAAAAACAATGCTAAGCAGGAAGTGTGAATCAGGCGGTATAGCGATACCAGACATCAAACTATACTACAGAGCAATAGTAACAAAAACAGCATGGTACTGGTACCAAAACAGGTGGGTGGACCAATGGTACAGAATAGAGGACACAGAAACCAATCCACAAAATTACAATTATCTTATATTCAATAAAGGGGCTAAAAACATGCAATGGAGGAAGGATTGCATCTTCAACAAATGGTGCTGGGAAAACTGGAAATCCATATGCAAAAAAATGAAACTCAATCCCTTTCTCTCGCCATGCACAAAAGTTAACTCAAAATGGATCAAGGAGCTTGATATCAAATCAGAGACACAGCGTCTGATAGAAGAAAAAGTTGGCTACGATCTACATACTGTGGGGTCGGGCTCCAAATTCCTCAGTTGGACACCCATAGCACAAAAGTTAATAACTAGAATCAACAAATGGGACTTACTCAAACTAAAAAGTTTTTTCTCAGCAAAAAAAAACAATAAGAGAGGTAAATAGGGAGCCTACATCATGGGAACAAATCTTTACTCCTCACACTTCAGATAGAGCCCTAATATCCAGAGTATACAAAGAACTCAAAAAAATAAACAATAAAAAAACAAATAACACAATCAACAAATGGGCCAAGTACCTGAACAGACACTTCTCAGAGGAGGACATACAATCAATCAACAAGTACATGAAAAAATGCTCACCATCTCTAGCAGTCAGAGAAATGCAAATAAAACCACCCTAAGATACCATCTCACTCCAGGTAGATTGGCAGCCATTATGAAGTCGAACAACAACAAGTACTGGCGAGGATGTGGGGAAAAGGGTACACTTGTACATTGCTGGTGGGACTGCAAATTGTTGCGGCCAATTTGGAAAGCAGTATGGAGATTTCTCAGTCTATTCCCAAAAGACCTAAAAAGAGCATACTACAGGAACACTGCTACATTGATGTTCCTGGGAGCACAATTCACAATAGCAAGACTGTGGAACCAACCTAGATGCCCTTCAATAGACAAATGGATAAAAAATGTGGCATTTATACACAATGGAGTATTACTCTGCATTAAAAAATGACAAAATCATAGAATTTGCAGGGAAATGGATGGCATTAGAGCAGATTATGCTAAGTGAAGCTAGCCAATTCCTTAAAAACAAATGCCAAATGTCTTCTTTGATATAAGGAGAGTAACTGGGAACAGAGTAGGGACGAAGAGCATGAGAAGAATATTAACATTAAACAGGGACGAGAGGTGGGAGGGAAAGGGAGAGAGAAGGGAAATTGCATGGAAATGGAAGGAGACCCTCAGGGTTATACAAAATTACATACAAGAGGAAGTGAGGGGAAAGGGAAAAAACAAGGGGGAGAAATGAATTACAGTAGATGGGGTAGAGAGAGAAGATGGGAAGGGAGGGGAGGGGAGGGGGGATAGTAGAGGATAGGAAAGGCAGTAGAATACAACAGACACTAGTAATGGCAACATGTAAATCAGTGGATGTGTAACTGATGTGATTCTGCAATGTGTATACGGGGTAAAAATGGCAGTTCATAACCCACTTGAATCAAAGTGTGAAATATGATATGTCAAGAACTATGTAATGTTTTGAACAACCAACAATAAAAATTTAAAAAAAAGAAAAAAGTGTTCATTATCTCTAGAAATTAGAGAAAGGCAAATAAAAACTCCTCAAAGATGTCATCTCACTCAAATCAGAATGGCAACTATTATGAAGACAAACAACAATAAGTTTGGTGAGGATGTAGGGAAACAGGTACTCTCATACATAGCTGGTGGGACTGCACATTAGTGCAGCTGGTATGAAAAGCAGTGTAGAGATTACTTGGAAAACTGGGAATGGAACCACCATTTGACCCAAAGGTCTATACCCAAAGGACTTACAAAAAACATATTACAGGGAAAAAGCCACACCAATGTTTATAGCAGCACAATTCACAATAGCTAAACTGTGGAGCCAAACTACATGTCATTCAATAGATCAATGGATAAAAAAGTGGCATATATACACAATGAAATATTACTCAGCAATAAAAGAAAATAAAATTATAACATTTTCAGGTAAATGGATGGAGTTGGAGAAGATAATTCTAAGTGAAGTTATACAATCCCCAAAAGACAAAACCTATACTTGGGTATTTACAGGAAGCATGGGAGAAATAGATGAACTCTGCATAGGGCAGAGGGGTGGAAGGCAAAAGAGGGAGCAGGTGGTTATATATGATGGTGGAATTTGAAGGACATTATTATCCAAAGTACATGTATAAAGACATGAATTGGTGTGAACATACTTTATATATACAGAGATATGAAAAATTGTGCTGTATGTGTGCAATAAGAATTGTAATGCATTCCACTGTCATGTATTTTAAAAAATAAGTTAAATTAAATTTAAAAAAAAGAATTGAGTGTAGGGACTCAAGATTTCAAATGTACACCTGTTCTCATACTAGCATTTTTAAAAATAACCTCTGATGGAAAAACCTCAATGTCCCCAAACACATGAAATTATTAAAAAAAAAAAAAAAAAAAAAAAAAAAAAAAAAAAAAAAAAAAACATGGCATTGTCATACCATAGAATATTATTCAGATTGGAACAACAACAAAAAAGTTTTCAGGAGTAATTCACGAACCTTTAAAACATTATTGCAAGTGACCTGTAGGTCATGAACTATCCAATGCTGTAAGACTTTAATGTAGAAGGTGAAATTGAGGGTAGAAACACATACAGACAGAAAATAGAATGGCATTTACCAGGAGCTGAGAAAAGGTGTCAGCAATATTTTGAAAAGAAGAAAAATCAATGGAATGGATGATGAATATTTCACAATAGTAAAAATGTGCTTACTGCTTCTTATCTGCATTCTTAGAAAGCATCTGAAGGTTCAACCAAAAAAAAAAAAAAAAAACACCAAAATTTTAGTGGGTGGCAATATATATATATATATATATATATATATATATATATATATATATATAGTTTCAAAATTATATATATATATATATATATATATATATATATATATATATATATATATATACACACACACACACACACACACTCACACACACAAGTAAATAAATGATATTGGTATTTTAAAAAAGAAAGAAACAAAGAAAAGGATAAAAATGGTATATTTTCTATTTTGTGAACCTTATCATAAAAAGAAGTACATCTTGACCTTTTTTATATGTTAAGTGTAATATGCCCAGAGCAGAAGAACAAAACACCACAAGTTCACATTTATTTGTAGAAATCAATAAGTACGTATAGTAGAACAGGATGGAATAGAGATCACAAGAGACCGGGAAGAGTAGAAATAGACAGATTGAAAGAGTTCATTGAGGAGCACAAAGACCAAAATGGAGGAATCACTCCTGATACTTCTATGGCACAGTTGGGTAACTATTTTTGAAAATAACCTAAAATGTGTTTCAAAATATAATTTGCACCTGGCAGGTGGCACATGCCTGTAATCCCACTGACTTCACAGACTGAAGCAGGAAGATCTTCAGTTCAAAATCATCCTCAGTAACCCTGTCTTTAAGTAAAATAACAAAGAGGGCTGGAGTTGTGACTCAGTGGCTAGCTACAACTGAGTTATAACACCAGCACCAATAAATAAATAAATAAACAAAAATAAATAAATAATTTTGCAATACATAAAGATAATTAACAGTTAAAGAGATGAAAATACTTATTACTATAATTACTACCACTTCGATATGTGTACTGAATTATCATAATGTACCCCATAAAATAAATATATAACACATATATTAAAGAGTTCCCAGTAACTTTATAAACAGCTGTGAAAAACTTCTCTTAAATAAATAGAATTTCATCTGTGATGATTCTAAAAGTGTCAACATATAATTTGTATACTTTCTGAAAATTTTAAAGCATTTTAGTGGATTGGGTTCAAATCTTTTATTCTTTTCTTTTTCGGCCACAAATTATACCCAGTGGTGATTAACCATTGAGCCACACCCGCAATCCATCCATCCTTCCTTCCTTCCTTCCTTTCTTTCTTTCTTTCTTTCTTTCTTTCTTTCTTTCTTTCTTTCTTTCTTTCTTTCTTTCTTTCTTTCTTTAAACAGGGTCTCAGTAAGTTGCTTAGGTTCTTCCTAGGTTGTTAGTGAATGGGCTCAAACTTTTGATTCTCCTACCTCAATCTCCCAAGTAGCTGAGATTACAGGTATGTGCCACATTGCAATGTATTCAAAGAAGGAGGAGGACTTTTTGCTATGGATTCAATTAAACCTCAGTCTCTGCTGCTCACTCTTTCAAGGTTATGTTTCCTTATGTAGCAAAAGCTTCTTCATTTTCTGGGTTTATGTTTCACAAGAGATCAAAATGTAAAACTCAAATGATAGAGAAATATATGAAAAATATTTTGCCTTAATAATTCATGCCGTAAAAATTATGGATTTGTAGTATTATTTTAATAAGAAAAAAATATTAAAGTTGCATATCTAAAGAGTTGTCTGTATTTTACATCACTGAAAATATCAAAAGATGTAATGTGGGAAATGCTGAAATATTATATATATATATATTATATATGACTGTCTCATAATATTGTTCCTTTTGTGTTGTAGTTTTGGATTTAAAATTATGATGTAATAAGCAACTGAAAATTGAGAACTGGTTCAGGTAACTTGTAGAAAAGTTGTACAAGTTTATCTTCTAAATAATGAAATAATTAAAATACACAATAATAATTCCTTAATTAATGGTCATGTCCAATTAGTTGAAATGGTGGGATGCTGTGCCACAAGAGTTCCAGTGAATGACAAGTATAGAAGAGAAGAAAACATGAAAAGACCCTTCACAAAATAATCTTTAGAAAGAGCATGAAAACATCTGTAAAGATGCTAAACAGCACCTGTCAAATGGGAAATAAAATTAAAATTAATACTAGATTCCTCAAGCCACTAATAAATGGCACACACTCACACAAAACCCAATAGTAACAAATACTGATTGGTTGTGGAGTAGAGGAATTCTTTTTGATTGTTGCTTGGATGCCAACACAGTCTTCTCGGAAAGAAGCACTGTATTTTTTTATCCTTAATAAAGTTAATATATGATGCAGTAATCACACTTCCACATTTTATTCTTATTATTTGTAAACTGATGCCTACAGAAATGGTGTATATGCTACCAAACCTTGATCCTTCTCCCTGATGCCAATTTAATAAGGAGTACATGGTTCTGAAAAATAGGCAAAGCAGGTATATTATTGCTTTGCTAGTAAAGAAGAAGCATAGAGGACTCCAGTTGTAGATGCTTTGATTCTGCTCATCTGAGGGAACAGAATCTTTGTGTGTGTGTGTGTGTGTGAAGTGGGGATTGAACTCAGAGGCATTAAACCACTGAACAACATTCCCAGTTCTATTTTAAATTTTTATTAAGATACAGAGTCTCACTGAATTGCTTAGCACCTTGCTTTTGCTGAGGCTGGCTTTGAACTCAATCCTCCTGCCTCATCTTCCTGAGCCACTGGAATTATAGGCATGAGTCACCATTCCTGGCAGAACAAAGAATATTTTCAAAATAAGCTATTCAAAGACTGCCTGCCAGGTTCTCCCTGTAAAGAAGAGTAACTGTTCACTTGTCAATTTGGGAGATATCTATTCCTTAGATCTCCTGGGGCCATCTTTGAAGTCTGAGTTATTTGGTTCCTCTGGTGGATGTGTTCTGAAAGCTCTCTGATTCATGAATGGGAAAAGGCAATCTAGTTCCTAGTTATGAAACAGGGGAGAGAGAGAGAGAGAGAGAGAGAGAGAGAGAGAGAGAGAGAGAGAGAGAGAGAGAAATGTTCTTTTTCTCTTTTCTTTTTTTAAAAGCCTCAGTGGTAGAGTGACAAGGGTTATATTCCAAGCATGGGGCAAGCCACTTTTACATATGCAAATATTCACAGCAGATTTATTCAACAACAATTTAAATTGGAGGATATATAGCAAATTAATGCTAAATGTAATATTAATATATGAAATGGAAATATAGCAAATTTGCTAAAAATATCTTTAGCAAATTAATGGAGAAGTATATGTATTTTCAAAAAAAAATCCATTCAACAAGAGTAGCCTATTAATTAGCTCAACAACCAAAATAAAATTTAAATGCATTTTCCTAAGTAAAAGAAGCCAGTGTAGTAGAATGAGACAAGGTCAGACACCAGAGGAATAACAGAAAGGAGAATTATTTGGCTCTAGCCAGGTTCAGAGAGAAAACTTTTTACTCTACTCAATCAATTGGCCTAAAGACCATTTTCAGGATGTTTTAGGACTTCAAACCCAGGGCATAGGGAGAGGTACTCTGAGGTTCAAAATCTACAGAAGTTCCCATCATAACAGAATTTTTTTCACTGTTCTGAGTAAATTAACACCTCAAAAACAGTTTTTTTTTTCAAGAATCAGTACCTGAGAAAGAGCTTCTTTTACCTCTCTTTTTCCCCCTAACCTTTTGAACCATTAAAATGGAGCCCAATTAGTTTTTGAAATGTAAATATTCCTGTGAATATCTCTGGCCCAAAGACAAAGACTTTGTTACAATAAAACACACTTTTTCAAATACACTTCCCACTTGAAAAAATTTCACAAAGTATATTATATCATTGCAATAATAGGTTGCTCAAAAATCTTGTGAAAAACTAGTAAAGAGGTGTTCAGCATCTGATACATTGATCTCTTTCAGGCTCATGGCAAAGTAAGATAGAGCAACAGGAAATAGAAAGCTTAACTACATTGAACTCTTTTGTATTTTCTTTTGCTCATAGTCATAAAACAATTATGGTGAATATTTGTAGAAAAGCTTAATTAAGATTTTCTGTGTAAAAGGGGATTTCATTAGAATAAGATGCAAAGGGTATTTCTTTATTTCAATTAATATGACATTTCTGAGATGGAAACAACATGGAGTAAACTAAGGCTACTGATTTTCATGGTTGGACAAAAGTACAGCCTCTGATAAAAAGTGGATGTTTTTTCTCTTCCTGCATCACAGTTCCTGATATTTCTTTCAATGAAATTCTATTAGAGAAATATTGATGCTTATCTTTATTTTTTTGTCTATTAATATGTGCATGCTCATATAAAAACTACTCAGGAGTCTGCAGGAGTATTGCAAGTCTGTGGGAACCTTGGGTAACATAGTGAGAAACTTTGTGAACAAAAGAGGCAGGAGATGTATCTCATTGGTGGACCACCTTAAGGTTCTCTTCCCTATATCAAAACTACTACAACAACAACCTGAACAACAGAAATTCAACAAATAACATGAAAGAGTACTTTATGAACAAGAGAATGCCTTTATTATGTTAAAAATAAAAGTGTTGGGCACCATGTGAAACAATTGGAAGCTACCCACACTTCTGTTAAATATATAAAATGGTATAGTAGGTATAGGAATAAAATTAATGATTGCTAAAATTTTGAACATAGAATTACCAAATGACTTACCAATTTCATTCCTAGCTATATTTCCAAATGAACTGAAAACAGATATTCAAACACTTGAACATGAATATCAATGGCATCACCATGTCCACTAGGAAATATATGAAAATCCAAATTTCCATATAGAATGATAAACAAATGAATCTATGTATTTATATGTATCCATGTCTGTGTAAGCACATATACATATAGATACATTGATATAAATATATACATATATGTATATGTATATATTGATAGACATATAGATATACTGATATATATATTTCAATATTACTCTGCCATAAAAATGAAATACTGATACAGGTGACCATGTAGACAAATCTCAAAAATATTAAAAAAAGTAAACAAAATCAAACATAAAATTTCACCTGTGCTATTACTACATTTATATTAAATATCCAAAAATTGGAAATCATAGAGTTAGAAAGGAGAGAGTTGGTTGCCAGGGCTTGGAAGGTATGTAAGTGAGTGGTTGATTAACAGATTATATGGTTTATTTTCAGTGATTAAAATGCTTAAACACAGTAATTTGTAATTACATCACAATATTGTAAATGTCATTACTTAAATTATTTTTTGATAGGCACTTTTATGAGAATTCAACCTCAATAAAACCAATAAGAAAAAAAAACTTGAAAACACTGAAGTCTATGCAATTATAGGTAGAAGTGACAGAAATGAACTATGGGATTGGACATAACTTCCTTATCTTTGTATTTGAACACATGACCAGAGTGACTGCATTATGTAGAACCACAAAAATAGAATCCTAAATACAATGATTTATATTCCATGTATTTATAATATACCCAAATATTGCCTATCATCATGCATATCTAAAAAACAAATAAAATAAAATAAAAAGAAAGAAACTATCGAGTTATAGTGTCCAACATGTACTATGCATCACCAAACAAAAGCACGGATGGTAACACTTGATACCAGAAACCAAGAGCCTTCTCTGTCTCAGGCAGTATTCTTGATTCATTATTTACTTTGTTCTTATCTTTACACTATCTTGGGTCCTGTAAAAAGGTATATGCAACATGACAAATTATGACTTATGAATGTATAGTTTATTGTATTTTAGTATTATCCTAATAAATTTGTTTTAAATTTGAATGAAAGAAATAAATATATTCCTCCAAAAAACCAAGTATATATTTAGAAAGCATAGAAAAATATGCTGAATGTTATATGTTATTAAGTAATTACAAATTAAACACACCTATAAAAGTTTACAAAATTTCAAACTTGACAATATCAAGAGCTGGCAAAGATGGGGAATAAGAAGAACTCTCATACATTGCTGTTGGGAAAACAAAATTGGACAGCCACACTGGAAGACAGTTCGGTGTACACTTAATATGGCCCACTAATTGTATTTCTCAGTGTTAATTCAATGGAATTGAAAGTTATGCCCACACAAAACCCACATACAAATATCCACAGTTTCTTCATTCATGATTGCCAATAACAGGAAGCAGCTAAGAGAGACTTCAGTAGCTATTTACCTGATATTAATGTAAACACTGTGATAAATCTATACACTGGAGGGTTATTCAAATTTTTTTTCAAAAAATAAAATTTACTATCAAACATGGAGACATCAGAAATATATACTGCCAGAAATGATATATTGTCTGAAATATCATATTTGTATAATTCCAAATGTATGACATTCTGTAAAAGTCAAAACATTAAAAATATTAAACATTGCCCAGAAATTAGGAGGAGTAGAACATGTTTAAAGAGGTGAAGAACAGGGATTTCTGGCATGGTGAATCCACTCTGTAAGATGCCATCATGGTGAAAATTGACATTATTCCTTGTCAATGTTAAAAAATCTGTAAAATCAGTGTTTTAATAAATAATTAAACTAGTTATTGCTATTAATAATTATTTAACACCATCACTATGGGCAAAACATTTTGATTTTTTGTTTACATAAAATATTTCTCAGTAATACACAAAGAAAAAAATTGTAGAAATTCTGAATAAGGGAAAGCATATGGGAACATGGTACTATGAGCTTTGTTTTTCTGTAAATCTACAAGTATCCTTAAAATAAAGTTTGTTAATTAAAACAATCAAAGAAGGCTTGGTGGTTTTCCTAGCCTAAAACATGCCTGGCCTAGGACTGACCCTCAACAAAAAAATTTGCACTGAGAATTAATAATTTCCAACAACCTTGTTCTTCTTTTATTTTTTTCTTTCTCTTTCTTTCTTTCTCCCTTTCTTTCTTTCTTTTTGTATATTTTTCTGTGAAGTGTTGCTGGAGTTTTCCTACAAAAAAGTCAAGAAAATCTACTTCTACAATTTTCATGATCTTTTTAGAGAATAGTGAACATAAGCCCTTAGTGAGTAAACTAATATTTTATTAAAAAGATGCTTATACATCAATAAAAATGATTATTTATCACTCTGCTCCATACGTAGTAATTCTTTGAATACTAAGGAAAATATGTTCTAAGCTTATTTTACAACAAATAATTATGAGAAAATTATCTGAGATTTTTTTTAAGTCCACCTCACTTCCAATATGCTACCTATAAAATGAGATTACTTTTTTTTTTCCTACCCAACAAATCTCTGGTTGAAATAACTGAAGATAGTCCAAGTAAAGCGGTGTGCTGATACACATTAAGGGGCAGATAAATTGTGGGTGATATTACTTAGAAACACAGTTCTATTGATCAAATGAATACTAGGCATTTGATGAGACTGAAAATTCCATATTCTTTCTCCATATTTTCTTTATAACTTAATCCTTCCCATGTAGATCTTTTATTTCTGAGCTATGGTAGTTACTAACACTATCCTACCAGAAAGAGATAATAGGGTTCATGAGTCATTTCTGTCCAGATTAAGTTCCATTATGCTCACAATAATATTTAGTAGAGTTGGACATGACCAGAGCCAGTCAGGACCTTCTTTTACATTTCTCAGCCAAGGTTAACAGAAAATAGGTCCTCATTTTGGTTCTTAGAATGGGAAAGAGAAAATCCTGCATGATTGGCATCTACAGTTCATTTTTTTCACAGTTCTTAAACTACCTGCTCGTGGCTAAGCTGAACTGTACAGTAACTGAAGAAATTATCTTCAAGCACAGATTGGTTCATAATGACAATGTATATCTGCTAAATATTCAATTTGATGAGGTCGAGAGAATCAGAAGATGGACTACAATGGGAAGGGGTAATTGGAAGAAACACTGGCTCCCTCAGAAAGAAGGTGCCCTGTCTTCATTCCCAAATGAGAAAAAAACATTAGTCAATGTGTTCCTTCCTTTCTCTCTTCTCTACTTTCTTCCTTTCTCATTTTATTGGTTATTTCCTTCTTATCTCTCACTCTCCATCCCTTCTTTGATTTCTTTCTAAGAGAAGATGTCTCAGTTTACTCTTCATATTTACTTCTCACAAACTTGTCATTTGGAAAATAAAGCTCTATGGGAGCCATATACATTTATATTAGGTATCATTACTCTGAATTTTTTTAGTTTAAAGACTTGAAAAATATATTTTAGGAGTATACACCCTCACATAAAACATTAGTTTTTTTGTTTAATTTATTTTCTTATACAACAAGTCATACATGTCCAGGGTCCAGGGTCTTACATTGTTTTACTAGGAACAGAACAAAAAAAAACCAAACAAACAAAAATGACAACAGTAATAAAAACCAAATTATTTTCTATTACATTACTGACTTTTCTGTAATAAGAGTAGTTTATAATAATTTAGAGAAAGTTATTTTATCTTTTCCTGAGAAGTATTCAATCTTTCAAAGGAATTTTCACTGATTTTTTTCACCCAAATATCAAAGAATGATTTTGTTCGCTGAAAACTTTAAAGAAAAAATGCTTTTCAAAGACAATTTAAATTCATTCAATGAATGACAACAGACTTTGGGTGTTCAGGTAAAGTAAGCATTTTCTACAGAAAATTTTGTAATTTTAAAATAAAAATGTAATTGGATCATCAGGGTACAGCTTTGCTCCAAATATCTGTATCCACACATTGATGTCAGGATGCCAAAGCTTGGGAAAAAATGAATTTTTTCTTGTAGAAGACTCAAAGCCCTGGGTACCTATTTCTTTGTATTCATGTGTTTTTCTGGCACTGAGGGACTATTCTGGAAGAGGCAGAAGAGTTAATGAATATTGCAGCATTATTCAAAGTGTAGCCATTTATCTGAAAAGACTTTCTGTTATTACTGAGTTTATTCATGGAAAATAGTCATTTTTCTTCTTGGTCATAGATGTGTCAAAAACAGTTTAACAAGTTGAACTTGACAGTTCCTTCTACCACAGCCTGGTTTATTAGTTTCCCTTGAAATGAAGCATTTTATTGAATTTATTAAAAAATATGTGTGTAAACTATTATGTTCTACTCTGTCCTCAGTAGCAAGAGAACTGATGATCTATTTGCTTAACTTTGTTTCTTTCTACAAAACATATCTAGGCTTCACATTTGGGTTTCCAGCTAAATTCAGCATGATGTTTATGATAGAGCTCCTTTTATTTCCCTATTTCTTAACACTGTAATAGTATCTTATATTATCCTACTCTACAAACACTTAAATATTTTAGTGTAGTAATTATCCCAATACACACACACACACACACACACACACATGAACAATGTTCATTCCACCTTTCATGGAACTTAGCTTTTAATTCAGAAGTATTTCATAATCTTCATCCTGCTCTCATTGGGGCTCTCTCACTTCCCTTGACTGATCCTCTTATGTTTCATTTATTTCAAAAGTTTTCACATTTATTTCAGGAGAATTATGTCAAGAGTATAAATGACATTATTAGCAATAAATTTGATAATATTGGAGAGTTAGAGTGTTAAAATATTTTATCCCATCATTTCATACTTCCATGTAGAGACTGTGATAGAAATTATAGCTACTTTAAGTGTTGTATGGATCAAAAACTTAAGATGTGGGCTAAAATTTTTGAGTAAAATACCCAAATTGAAGTCATGGCTGTGTTATTTAATGAAGTTTTAACAAGTGACCACAAAATACTGGACACACACGCACACACACACACACGTGTGTTCAAAGAAAGGAATCTTGGAGGTGTCAGTCCTCTACTGGGGAAAAATAATGTTTAAAAAAATATTGTTATTTGAGGACTAACATTTGTCAAAGCAGGCTAATGTTAAGGTAGGCATTTCTCCTCTAAAGCATGAAGTCTTGAGTGTAATACATTAATTCTCCCAAGGAAGGGTTTATCACAAGCCTAACAACTAAGACAAAACCCATTATCAGAAAAATTCTCAGCCCAGTTGTACAAGAAATGGAAAATAGAATGAACACCAATTCTTCTAAAATTATTTTATGAAATATAAAATAGCAAAACCTTCTAACCTCATTCTATGAAACTAATATCAACCTGATGCAAAAACCAGACAAAGTCACATCAAGGAAAGAACATTTCAGACCAGTATTCCTGATGAACAGAGATGTAATAATTCTCATTAAAATTATAGCAAACAGCATACAAAATCATATTAAAAAGATTGTATAACATGATCAGTGGGGTTTGTCCCAGGGATGCAGGGTTGGTTCAACACATGGGAATCAATAAACAATTTTTAAGTAAATAGATGTAAAGACAAGAATCAAAAAAAAAATTATCTCAACAAATGCAGAGAAAGCATTTGACTAAATACATGGTCAAAACACTATAAAATTATATATAATATAAAAATACCTTAACACTATAAAAGCTGTCTATGGTAAACACAAGGCAAATATTCTTCTTCTTCTCCTTCTCCTTTTTTTTTTTTTTTTTTTTTTGGAGTAAGGAGATTTTACTGAAAACAGAAAACCGGACAAAGGATTACAAACAGGAATGTGGACTCCTAGCAAAACAAAAACAAAGAAGAAAAAGGGCAAGGGAGAGGGGTGTCCGGAGGACAAAAGGGGGTAGCAAGAGTGAGGAAAAGGTGTGATATATTTTTTTCTTCTTCCCATTTCTTTTTAAAAAGCCAGCACAAAGAAACACACGCACACACAACCCTTTGTTCCCGAGTAGAAACATAAATACAGAAGAATCAAAAAACTCTATTCTTCTCTCTTCCGAACGCAAAAAAAAAAAAAAAAAAAAAAAAAAAAAAAAAAAAAAAATTAAAAGAAAAGGCAGGCTGAAGGCTGCGCCTCACAGAGCCCCTTCAGCAGCAGTGTGTAGAAGGGGCGTCTGGGCCCTGGGTTTGTGTGACACCTGGCGGCAGCGCGGGGAACAGAGGCAGTGCCAGGGGGTGTCATGCGCTCACCCCAGAGGACAAGGCCACTCTGGAAGGCACTCCACCAAGGAAGTGACAACAGGAAGCAGAGGATGAGTGGCAGTGGTAACGCAGCAGGAGCAGTGGATATGACATCTCAGTGTCTGGTCTGAGCATCTGAAAAGTCCCCCAAGGTCCCCATGAGGAAAGTGTCAGCTGAGAGCATTCATCCCATCCACTGAGATCCTCCAACAGAGACAATGGTAAGTCACGTAACACTAGCTCCTGGACTCCTGCTCCCTCTGACAACAGACTTGGAGAAGTGAGAAACTGAGGTGAGCACTGGGAAGGCCCAGGAGAAGCCTCTGTCCTTCTGCAGGACAAGGGTCGAGGCCCAGAGCAGGCCCAGCACAGCCTCCTCCTGGAGAGAACATGGAGTTAGGGTCATTGAACTGGGTGGGACTGGGCATTACCAATTTGTAATGCAAATGCACCAGGAAAAGGGATAATGTCTTAAAAAGCCAAGGTAGTTCTGGCTAAAACTAGTCAAAGGCTTGGTTTGAAGAGAGAGCTGGAGAAAGAAAAATCAAGTTGTTTCATGATTGTCCCCGAGGCCACTGCAGTTGGTATAACACTGATGAATCTGCTGAAAGGTGCAGGTCGTGTCCAGTGCTTACTGAAGCCTTCAAGGTGCTCTGTACATAATACATCATTTTTGTTAGAGCTCATTTGATTGCAAAAGAAAAAAAATCGATATCCATACAAGTAGTTCAAAGAAAAAGTGAAAGATAAAAAGCAAGAAATAAAGCAAACACCAGACAGACGCATTGTGGAGGTGGCCTGGATTTTCCGAGTCCCTCTGGGCAGTCTAAGCTCTTGCCATACTCCCATCCTGGACCTCTACTTAATGTCACATAACACTGCCAAACCTACTTGTCACAAAAGCCTCAGGTCCAGATGTAAACCACATTAGTGAATCCAAAAGATTTCTACAGATGCTTTTCTGAAAAACAAGCTATAACATATCAGCCTTTCTATTCTGCTCCCAAAGTGCATCTCCAGGGTGCCAGTAACTTTTGTGTTGCTATTCCCTTTATCTCCTGCCATGAAGGCTCACAGACACCCTCCACTTGTCTGATAATTTCAGTTTCAGTGAGCTCTGTGCAATAATAACCAGTAAAGCAACCATCATCTCCATTCCTGCTTAGAAAATGATTCATAATTCAGTAATTTATTTAATTGTTTTTCTGGACAAAACTCAGGCGCTGGTTCTGCCTTACCTGGGAATTCATTTAGTGCTACCTGTAGTCCCACAGCACACTCTCAGGCCCTACCACAGAGGAGACACATCCCAACCATGCATTCCTCCTCAGAATATCTGGCTGTCCACTTTGAACCACTTAACCTAATGGCTCCTGCACCTGTCCAACTGCTGCACTCAACAAGCAGTACCTTGTGGTCAGGGAATACACCTGTAGCCAGCTAGGTCCCAAGAGATGGCAGAGTCTTTCCTGAGCTCAGCCTGGCTGCAGAGCTCAGTCAGTGGTCTCACTGGGTAGCAGGGCCCAGGAAAATGCTCAGTCATCTATAGAACCCGAAAATAAGCTCTGCCTGCCAAGGGTCAATATCTACTAGCCTTTCCAGGATCACAGGCCAGACTCAACAGTGACTAAGTGTTCTGCCAAAGAATACCTGCAAAAGCCAAAAATGTGGCCATTTCCATACATACACAAACACTAGTGCAAGGACCCTGGGACTGCAAAGACACAGGAAATCAAAGAAACTATGAAGTCTCCAACAGTGGACCCTAAAGAAAGAGAAACCAATGAAATGACAGAAAAATAATTCAGAACAATCCTCTTAAAAATGTTTTGTGAACTTCAAACTGGGTGTAATGGTGCACACCTATAATCTCAGAGACATGGGAGGCTAAGGCAGGAAGATCACAAGTTTAAGTCCAGGCTGGGCAACTTAGGGAGACCTTTTCTCAAAATAATAATAACAATAATAATAAGAAAGGCTAAGGAGGTAGCTCAGTGGTAAACAGCCCCTTGGTTCAATCCTAAGTACCACATAAAACCACAAAATACACACACACACACACACACACACACACACACACGATGTGTAATAAAAAACTATTTAAATAAAAAATCAAAATCCTAGAGGCAAACAATACAATGACTAAATGATAAAATGCAATAGAAAGCTTCAGTGGTTTTTTTATGATCAAATATAGAGCATTTTAATGACTAATAATTAGGAACATCTACAGGAATCAAGGTACATCATTAAAAGACTTAAGTTATGCATAACAATAGCTCAAGGAGAAAAAAATAAGAAAAAAGGTCCAGAAATAGTATTTAAAGAAATAATGGATGAAAACTTTCTTGGCCTGAAGAAAAAATGTACTATCTAGGAATAGGACAATATTCCATCAAATTCAAATCCCATCAAATTCTTGACAACACATAATATTCAAAAATCAAAGAAAAACTTCTGAGAGCATCATGAGAAAAGAAATATACCACATAGAGTCCCATTACAGCCATGAACAGGTTCCTTGGCAGAGACCCTGCAGACTGGGAGACAGCATAATAACACATTCAGAGCACTGAAGAAAACACTGCAGAGTGCACCTGAACGTCAAAGCTATGTCTCAGAAATGAGGGAGAAACACAACTTTCTCAGACAAACAAAAGCCACATGAGCTCATCACCACTAGACTTGTATTATAGAAACTGCTCCAGAGAGTTCTTTAAACTAAAAGAAAAGGCTTCTAGTTAATACACATGAAACTCAGGAAAGCACAAAACACAATGGTACAAGTAATAACAATCAATATTCAGAACATTGCAGGACTACAAAAGTAATATATTGTTTTATGCATAGCATGAGGTTAAAAAGTCAAAATTATTAGTGAACTCTATAGCTAGAGTAAATTATCAAGAGAGACATACCATAAAATGATGTCAATTCAGGTATAACAAAGATAAAACATGGAGGGAGATTCAAGTGTCCAGTTATTGTATAAATAATTCTTATTATCTTGAAAAAGGCCATAGTAAGTATATTATAAGCATAATATGTTCTATTTTAGCCTCATAGTGATCAAAACCAAAAATCTATAGTAGATACACAAAACAACAACAAAAAGATTCAAAATATAACAATGTAGGAAATCACTAACCATGAAGGAATCCAGCAAAACAGAAAGAAAGAATCTACAAAGAGAAATTATTTAAATGGCAGTAGTGAAGTCTTTACCTGTTAAAAAATCACTTTAGAGGGCTGTGGTTACAGCTCAGTGGTGGAGCACTTGCCTAGCATGTGTGAGGACCTGGATTCGATCCTCAGCACCACATAAAAATAAACAAAATACAGATATAAAAAAATACAATAACATTTTAAAAATTACATTAAATGTAAATGGGTTAAATTATTGAATGAAAGACAAAGTAGATCAATGGATTTAAATAAAGATCCAATTATATGTTGCCTGGAAGAGACTCACTTTACCATTCAGGACAAACAGAGAGCAAAAGTGAAGGCTGGAAAAGTTATTCCATGGAAATGAAGACCAAAACAGAGGGGGCAGTTGTGACTTCACCAGGCAAAATAGACTTAGGTCAAAACTGTAGAAAGCAACAAAGAACACTAGGGTGTGATGATAAAGGAGTGCACTCAGCAAGAAGATATGACAGCTGTGAATACATATGCAATGGGTGACGGACCTCAGTATACACAGGATCTGAAGGAGGAGGGGCCGCAGTGAGGCAACTGTAGGGGAATTTGTTCACCAGCTTCACTAACACAGGTCATGCACACAGATAATCAATCATGGAACACTGGATATGAACAGTACGTTGAACAAAGAAGGCATAACAGACATAAAAAAAAAAGTCTGACAGCAACACGTTCTTCTCAAATGCATACAGAACATTCCTAAATACCGCACATGTCAGGCAAGATCAGCCTTAGCAAATTTAAGACTAAAATCATATCAAGCACATCGCAACAGCATGGAACTAGAATTCAGTAAGAGGAGGTATTTCTGAGAACTTACAAGGCACAGGTTTTCAGGATAATTAGTTGGCTAATTAAAAACTAAAAGAGAATGGTCTGGGGTTATGGCTCAGTGGTAGAGCGCTCACTTAACATGTGTGAGGCATTGGGTTCGATCCTCAGCACCACATAAATATAATATAAAGATACTGTGTCCACCTATAACTAAAAAATAAGTATTTAAAAAAAAAACTAAAAGAGAGATTTAAAACGTGGAGACAAATGAAAATGGATGCACAACACAATTTATGGACTGCAGCAAGAGGCAGTCCAAGAGGAAAGCTTTTCACAATAAACACCTGCATCAAAAAAAGAAGAAAAATCACAAATAACATGCCCCTTGAGGCTACAGAAAAGGAGAAACAAATTAAGGCCAATGTCAGAAATTAAGAAATTGACACTAGAAAAACAATGCAAAAGAATAACAAAACTGAGATTTTAAAAAGATAGAATCAAAGCCTTCAGTTACACTAACCAAGAAGAAGATTTCAAAAAATAAAATCTGAAGTAGCATGTTACAACTGACACAACAGACAGTGGAATTACAAAAAAAAATCAGGAGACTATTGTGTAAAATAATGCACACAAAACTACATAACCCAGAAGAAAAGCATTGATTCTTAGACACAATACAAAGACTGAATCAAGAAAATATAAATTGGAACAAACCAAGAACAAGTGAGGAGAAAGCCCAGGGCTTGATGGCTCTCCAGCTGACATCTAGAGGGACTAATATCAATGCTCCACACACTATTCCAAGAACTAAGCAGGAGGGCCTGCTTTTAAAATCTTTTAATGATGTCACCATTTCCCCCATATAAAACTCACCCAAAACAACCCATTCCAATCAAAGGAACCAAAAAGAACAATTAGAGGAGAAAAGGTTTATTTGGGGACTAACTGTTTTAGATTTCACAGTCCATAGAAGGCTGGCTCCATTCCTCGGGGCTCAAGGTGCGGCAGAACATCATGGCGGGCGAGTGAGCTGAGGAAGAGCAGGGAGTGTGGCACCCAGGAAGCAGCGAGAGAGTCCACTTTCAGATAGATGCCACCCCCCATGACCTGCCTCCTCCAGCCATCCCCTCCCTGCCCACAGACATGTCCCCGAGGGTCCCTAATGAGCAGAACTCGCTCTCTGCTTCTTGATGTGATGTCTTGAGCCACCTTCCTTCAGCACATTCTTCCACCATAATGTCTGCTTCACCTCAAAGGATTTGACACTGGTATGGCTCAACAGTCACATCCCACTAAATGTCACTCATTGCATCTGCAGGACATGGAGAGAGAACCACACAAATGTTTTATCAACTGCAAAAAAAGCATATGACAAAATCAACATCCATTCATGAAAAAGGCATCAAAATCACATATAAATGAATGCAATTTAACAAAAAATCACATATAATAAGCCTATAGCTCACGTTATACTCCTTTCTTCTGAGATCAGTAATAAGACAAGGATGTCACTCTCATTTATTAAATCTAAATTAAATTTAAATAATACATAAAATTGCCATGTGATGTTTTAAAATGTATATACCATGTAAAGATTAAGACAAATTATGCACATCTATTTACTCAAATATGCATTTTTAGGGTGCAAACATTCCCATCTTTTCTTCTTTCTGAGACACAGAGGGTGAAATCCTCACCTGGAGTCTCCTGGGGGCAACAGGCAGAGCGTCTTGCTCTAATCTGACTCAGCTTTCACTGATGAACCTCTCTCCACCCCTCTGGAGCCTGTGATACCCACCCTCCTACTTTCCACTTCCATAGGATCAGATTTCTCAGTTTCACGTGAGTGTGACTGCACAGTCTTTCTGTGCCTGGCTTATCTCACAAAACTCAAGGACCCCCAGTTCCATTTGCACTGGTGCAAATGATGGTGTGTTAACACAGTGCTGGGTTAGGGTAAGGGTTAGGGTTAGGGTTAGGGTTAGGGTTAGGGGCCCTTGATAGAAAGCAAAAGAAAGAAAGGAAAGGATACAAATGAAAAAGAAGACATGAAACTTCTGCTCCTGGCTGGCAACAGGACCTCACATACACAAAGCCCCAAAGGGTCCCCCAAACAGTTACAATTCATTTTTAAAATTCAATAGAGTTGCAGGATACAAAGTTAACTTGCACAAACCAGGATCATTTCTCTACACTTATAAGAACTTTCTGCAAAGAAGACCAAGAGAACAACCCCATTGACAGCAGTTAGAAAAAAAAGAAACCACTTAGAAATACACTCAACCCAGGAGGTGAGGCCTGTGCCCTATAAATTGTAAAATTCTAATGAAAGAAATGGAAGAAGACACAAGTAAGTGGAAAGACAACCTGCGTTCAAGGACTGGCAGAATTCATCGTTCAAATGTCCATGGTACTCAAAATAACCTAGACTCAAGGCAACCCTATCAAAATCCCAGTGTTATTTTCATAGATACAGTAAAACTGTGGCAGAACAAAGGAACCTTTGGCACTCAGGAGCTGACAGGCCGTGGCTCTGCAGGCTGCCACACAGCAGCTCTACTCACTGACGCTTCATCCCGGAGGCCTGAAGCAGCCATGGGCACTGTGACAGATAACCACGGGAGCAGAAGCTGAAACAAAGCACCAGGGTCAGTGCTTTCGGCTTGGTGAAGTGGAAGTCCCTCAGCTGTTGACAAGCTTGTACCTGTGTAAGGAACGTGAGCGGGCAGGCCGCTCAGCAGGGCAGGCTTCCTTAGGTCACACCTTCTCTCTCCTATGCCTATTGAATGGAAAGGGAGATAGAAAAGATTTTCTTAGTGACTTCCATTTCTGGCCAAAATGACTAAGTGGGGACAGATTGATTCTCCCTCCTGAAAAGTGTCGTGCAAATCCGGAAACACGTCAAGACACAGCCTCCAGGAAAGAAGGCCCCAGGTTTCTGACAGAGGGAAGTGAAAGAGTGGAGCCCTGAGCCAGCCTCGGCTTGCTGCCGTGAAGTCTCCAGGCCACGTGAATGACGGGAACCCAGAGGGGCCCAGGTGATTCCTGAACTGAAGAGAAGGAGCAGGAGTGTGGGCAGAAGGATGCAGTTTACAGTCCTCAGCTCACAGCAAGGGGGTGCAGGAGGGGACACAGCAGGAAGGACAGGCACTCTGGAGACCTGATGAGGTCCCCTGGGAATGTCAGCTCCATTCACAAAGGCACACCTGTGGGAAACTGTGGAAGAGAGGGAAGGCATCACCTGAAGAACTAGAGAGCAAGGACCCTGACATGCAGGCAGGGAAGAGTGCCTTCCACACACAGCTGGCCTACACAACAGTAGGACCCAGAGACACGGGGTGCACAGAAGGGGCCTACATCCTGTAGGGGGACAGTGGGTCCTAGAGAGAGCACATTATTGGTTCCATGTAATAAATCTTAAAAGTAAGATGTGAAGGCCGAGTGTGCCTGATTTAAAATGTTTAGGTTTGGGGTTTTGGATTGTGCAATATTTGCATAGACTTTACCAGTTGAGCATCCTAATGTGTAGATTTGACCCTAAATGTCCTGACACCTAAACATTTTGATTATTATATCTGTGCTAAAAATATTCCAGATTTTGGAACATTTTAGATTTCAGATTTTTTTTAGATTAGGGGCACTCAACCTGTATTTTCAAGTGACTTAACTGAGTTCCAGAAACCATTCCTTGGAATATGCACAGAAGAGAAATATCCAGCATTTGCAAGGAAAAATTCACCACCAAACTGGCATCTGAGCAAACACCACCAGGCCTGAGAGGAGGAGGGACACACAGAGTTAGTCAAGGTGGAAGCTATCTATTGAAGCTGAACCAAAATTGACCCAGGTTTTAAAATCAGCAAATAAGAGTCAGAGTCATGAAAGCTGTCCTTCATACAGACAGATTAAGTGAAAACATGGACCATACTAAGACCCAAATTGAAATTCAACACAGAAAAATAATTATATGCAAGATAAAAAAGACACTGGCTGGGATCAACAACAAATCAGTCATTGAAGAGGAAAATGATAGTGAACTTGAAGAAATAAGAAGATAAATAATTCAAAACAAAACAGAGGAAATGAAATTGAAAAAAAAAAAAAAACAATAAAACATTGGTGACATTTGTGAAACTCCAGCAGCTTAATATGTAAGCACTTGGAACCCTGGGATGAGAGGAAGATGACTATGTGGAAAAATATTTGAAGTAATGTCCTCAAATTTCCAAATTTGATGAAAAAGATAGACCTACAGTTACTTATAAAAATCTCATTAAAGCTCATGCATAGGAAAAAGAAAGAAAATCACTCACAAGGCACCCAGCAACTAGATTATCTAAAACCAGTGATAAAGAGAAAATCTCAAAAGCCCCCAGAGAAAAGAAACTTGGTTGTAAAAAAAAAAAAGAAAGATAAAGATGGCAGAACACTTATTTTTATCAAGAACATGAGCCTCAAAATCAGTGGAAGCACATCTTTAAAGTGCTGAAAGATAAGTCTGTTGACCTATAATTTTACAGCAAGTAAAGATGTCTTCCAAAAATGAAAATGACCGATTCCAGACAAACAATGTGGAAAGAGGTATCCTACACCACTTAAAACTACTACTAAATTAGCAAAACAGGATTATAGTTAACAAGCAAATGATGGAAATAAAATTAGAAAAAGTTCTTCATACACATGCAGTAGATAAAAAGGAAAGGGGGTTAAATAACAGATGAGACTAACAGAAAACAAAAAGAATTTTTTTTAAGAACAGAACTGTTATCAATAATAACATTAAATGTAAATGATACAAAATCCCAAAGGCAGAGATTGCCAGATTGAGAAAAAAAAAAACAAAACTAAATGCCCTATAAATACACAGACACAAATGAGTTGAAAGTCTAAGGATAGAAAGATATTACCATGTTAATATCAATCAAAAACAGCTGAATGTCTGTTAATATCACACAAGTTCAGTCTCAATGCAAATGATATCACCACAATAAAGTCATTTTATAATAACAAAGTAATCAATTTACTAAAAGGTAGAAATATTTTAGACATTTATACAAATATTGATGTGGCTTCACCAAAAAAAAGAAAAAATCTTTAGAACTTAAACTAATAAAGGTGCAGGAGAAAGACAAATTCACAATTTCAGTTACAGATTTCAATATTTCAATAGTTCTCTTTCAATTTACTGAATAAATAGGAAGAAAACTCATGTAACTGTAAGAGACTTGAATAATGCTACCGCTAGTCTAGATGGGATTAACATTTTGAGGCATGCCAACGAACACCAGTAGAACTCATGGTTTTCAAGTGCACTGGAATATTTATCAAGATAGACCATATTCTGAGCCACAAAACAAGTTTTAATAAATTTAAAAATATGCAAGTTGTTCAGCTTGTTTTCTGATTACAAGGAAATCAAATTAGCATAAAAAAAGTAGTAAGATTTCTGGATATTTCCAATGATTTGCAAACCACTAAATACTTTCTGTGACTCATGGGTCAAAAATAATACACATTCCTGGGTCAAAAAAGTAATATAAAGGAAAATTAGAAATTATTTTGAACTGACTTCAAGTGAAAACACAACATGCAGAATTTGTCACAAAAGGAAAATTTGTCACTAAAGCACCCACTTTGGAATTTTTCAGGCTAAATATCCATATTAGAAAGGAAAAGCTTAAACTAATGACTTTTGCTCTTACTTTAAAAGCAGGAAAGAGCAGTAAATTAAACTCAAATTAAAGTAAAAGAAACATTAAAATTAGAGCAAAAATCAATAAAATGGGAAGGAAAAGAAGCATAGAGAAGAGTGAAGTCAGAAGTTAATTATGTCAGAACACCCATGAAATGCTGATTCTGGCCAGACCAGCAATTTCCGGCTCCCTTCAGGAAGTTATTTATTTATTTATTTATTTATTTATTTATTTAGTAGTTGTAAATGTATAGAATACCTCTATTTGTTTATTTTTATGTTTTGTGGAAGGATAGAACCCAGTGCCTCGTGCATGTAGGCAAGCGCTCTACCTCTGAGCTACCGCCCCAGCCCCTACTAGAATTCTTACAATCTGGTTTTATATTCGTAGTAAAGATCCACTTGAGACACTATTCTCACCCAGTGGCCAAGGTGGAGCAAAGTTGTTTATTTTTCCTGCATGCAGATATCCACATTGTTCCATTCTGTTCTCCAAAGCCACTATGAAGAGAACTAAGAGATCAAGCCACAGATAAGAAGAAAGCTCTTATAAATTACAAATATGACACTCTTTCCTATTGCCATTCAGTAAACTTCGAGAAAATGGAAAGAGCATAGAGTGATAAGGAAACAGGGGATCCTTTGCCTGGGAAAAAAGCAGCCAGGAAATGGAGAGGGGAGCCACATGCAGAAGCAGGAGGAGCTGCTGGAAAGGATCCCTAGGTTCATCATGCTGACCACTCACAGTGAACACACACACGTGAAAAAACTTGGCAAACCATACAGTCTGCACGCATAATCACAACTCAATGCAGTTCTTACACATGATTTTCCAGTATCTTAAACATGTGTTTCATAAGCCAAGCTGGGGGAGTTTTTTAGGGGGAGTCTTATTTTGAAGTCACAAATTGTGAACTTAATTAACTTATAAAATTATGCAATGAGTTTGATTAACTTATAAAATTATGCAATGAGTTTTTTTTCACTCATTAGAAGTGAAAAACAGTAAGCAAGAGTGCCTGAAAAGAATAGCACAACTGCTGGATGCACCCATTCCTGAAGGGTTTCTAAGGTCACTGCTGTTACATCACCTATGAAGGATCCTCAGCTTTGGCTTTATGTGAAGGATATTCTACCATTTAACTGTCTTTGCTGTCTATGCCCAGGCATCCTTAATGGTGTCAACTGCGCTGCTTATGGCTCTTCCTAGGGTTGGAGCACCATGAAGTGAGAGCCCAGTGCATGTCCTCAGCTCTCAGTTGCGCAAAGGCTCAGAGAGGAAATGGCTGGCCATCAGGAGGCCCAGCTCAGCGAATGCTGGGTCTAGTGCACTATTTCTTCCTTCCCTGTCTTGAATTCCATGGGTAACCCTCCTGGGGAGCTTTTCCCCATCTGAACGTGTACAGTTATGAGGCCTTGCTAGGGCCCAGGCTTCTGAACCTCTTTACTTAAGAAAAATACACAGCTGCTCTGGTGCGGACACGTGTTGTCACACATAACTGCAAGCTGTGGTGATATCTAATGCTTTGTGATCTCTTAATACCATATTTACATCTTTCATTAGAAAAGGAAGACCCAGATACAGACAGAACCTACACATTCTGTACACTGTATTTCTATGGGATGAAAATGATAAAACTTTTGAAAGCCTCAAAATGGTGGGACAAAGAGGAGGGAGGAGTAGCATGACTTCCTGTCTCTGCCTGTTGACTAACCACAGATTTCCAGGGCCAGGATCAGACAGCATCTGATCTGGTGGTCCTGCAAAATCCCAGACAGTCTATCTCCACCACAGAGTAGGTGTGAGACCACTCCTTGAAACCCACAGGAGATCTGATGCAGAGGCCCTGCAAATATAAAAACCCTCAGATGCTGGGTCCCTTCTGTACCCATACTAAAGTGGTGCAGTATTTGCATTGAATCTACACATATCCTCTCACACACTTTAAATTGTGTTTAGATTACTTCCATAACACAGTGCAAATACTATAGAAATAGTTGTTTTGAAGTCCTCGGTTCAGGGAACAATGACAGGAAATAAAAATCTGTAAATGTTCAGATTAGCTGCATTTTTTTCTAAATAATTTTGATCCATAGTCAGTTAAATCCATGGATATAGGGGCAATGAATAGGGAAGACAAACTGTGGTGCACTGGAGGTACAGCTTGTTACTTAAAAAAAGTAATCCAAGAAATAAAACCAGAAAAAAAATTACTACTCATTTACTGCTTTCTATTCCTGGAAATTAACTTATGCAGGAGTTTATATTCATTTTATGTATTTTACTCAAAAAACAAGGACAATTAAAAACTTTAAAACCAATAAAATGTAAAGCCAAAATATCATAAATAGATTTTCACTAATATCCTGGAAGTCATTAAAGCAATTTATGTTTTATGCATTGCATTAAACTTTCTAAAAACCTTCATGATGATTTAAGTTCTGGGTAGTAAAATGAATTTACATTTTTTATTTATATGGGTGCCTTTTCCTACTTCTTTTGGAAATAACCAACCAAACAAGTGAGGTTCTCATTTACTATGCAGAACAACAGTGGGCAAGAGAAACTGAATTGGACACATCCGTCCCGTAAGAAGAATTGGTGCAGTGACCTTCGGGCTGGTTCACCAGCCTGCACAAAGCCCAGAGTATGTGAGAAGTGGCCCTTGACACCGTGCTCACATGGAGAAGAGAGCCAGAAAGCAGCCTGGCATAACAGCAAGGGCCAAGAACTGGGCATCAGAGGATGAGGATTCTCTCACTAACCAGCTCCATTTTTTTGGATCCCAGTTTTTAAGAAAATTAGGGGGTTGAAAGAAATGACCCCTAAGGTTAGACCCTGGTTCTAAATGTGACCTTTAAGGATGGAGGATTCTGTAGCACACGAAGTATTGGACACTACTCCAGAAGATGACACTGACGTGGGGAGGGCAGAATAGGAAATCTCGTGCTCAGAAGAGAAGACAGCTCAGAGATAGTGTGCAGAGGCGTCAGAGCAGGTCTCAACTTAAAACCACCCCCCCCAAGAATGATCCTGTGCCCATGAGGTGTGGGGGAACCCTCCTAAAGGAACTCTGGCTCCGTGAATCCTGTGGCCAAGGGGCACTGGTTCTGGAGCTGTGTGTGTGAGAAAGGAGACAGAAAGGAGCCCTACTATGGCATGCCACCATCATTAAAGTCACAAGCCTCAGGGAGCTTGTCCTGTCCAGGGTGGCCTGGGGGCTAGTGGCCCACTTGGTCATCTGTGGGAGGGACTCCCACAGAAGGGAGCCCATGACTGAGCTATGTCTGAAGATTGAGAAACTGTGGACATCTGAGGGGTGCTTAGCTCTGTGTGGACCTATGAGAAGTGTGGACGGGGACGCAACGCCCCAGGAAGGTGAAGGTCTGTGTGTGAGGAGGAGGCAGCAACAGGGAGCAGAGGTGTAGAAAAGGGAGACAGAGGTCATTGGGAGAGAGGGAGAACCGTGAATCAGCTGTTGCTTTTATAAAAGTGTTTTTAGTTGTAGAGGGGCACTTTATTTTATTTATTTTATGTGGTGCTGAGGATCAGACCCAGTGCATCACACATCCCAGGGAAGTGGTCTGTCTCTGAGCCCCAGCTCCATCCCAGATGTTGCTTTTAATAAGAGGGAAAAAAGGAACAAATGAAAACCATTAGATGATCCAATTGATTGAAAAAATGTGATTTGGAGACTATGACACCTCAGGAAAATGAAGGGGGGCAGGAGCAGAAGAACTGACAGAAGAGGAGATGAAACAGAGATCGAGTTCTTATCAAAAGAAAGAAAGGGCCCCCAACATGAGGACAAAGTCTTCACGGGAAAACAGTAGATGAGAGCAATGTTGGAGGAGAGAAATGGGTGAACCGTTCTCTCCTGGATGTGAGACAAGGCATAGGAGAGCAGTACTCTTGGCTGAAACACTTGGGGTCAAAACAGTAAGCTGCAGAGCTATGTTAGAAACCCCACCACCTGCCTCGAGACCAAGGAGAGAGCCCGCACAACTGGTTCGACTCGGCGCTGGACTCACTAGGTAAGGAAGCAGGGAGCTGCAGGCCAGGGAGGCCTGGGTTAAGCTCCTGTTGAACACTCACACAGGCAGGCAACACATGTGGAAGTCCCCAAGAGGAACCCAAGGGTGGCAGATTCTGGGGAGAAGAGCAGCAAGGCGAGGAAGGGACAGGAGCTCTAAAACTGAGAAACTGCAAGACAGCCTTCCAGTCTATGTGCAAGGCTCCCAAGGCCCTGGGTGCACCCAGAGTCACACGGGGCTGGGAGACTCCAAACCACCTCAATAGGGACAAAAGAACAAACTGACATCTGAGTTGCCAATTACTCCCTTAGACAAGCAACCAGCAAAACAGTAAAAGGATCCAGAGTTTGCACAACCACAGTCATCATATCCAGAATATGTAAAATTATCCAGCCCATAAAGAAATACTAAAATGTGGCCAGTACTGAAAAAGATAAAACAGTTGAAATAGAAAAACTCCAATATGACTCAGATGTTAGAATTTTCATGCAAAGATTTTAAAGTGGCATCATAATTGGGCCCCTTAATTAAAGGAAAAAGAACTGTAATCCCAGAGACTCGGGAGGCTGAGGCAAGAGGATCAAAAATTCAAGGCCAGCCTCAGCAAATTAATGAGATCCTCAGAAACTTAGGGAGACCCTGCCTCAAATTTTTAAAACATAAACTTAAAGGACTGGGATTGTGCCTTAAATACTTTAAAAATAAAAGGGCTGGGTATGTAGCCAGTGGTAATGTATCCTGGGTTCAATCCTTGATACCAAAAAAAAAAAAAAGTAAAAGATCTCATGATGAATAAAAACTAGCAAATTCAAGCAGGAAAATAAAAAGTATAATAAAGAACAAAGTGGAAATTCCAAAATTAAAAAAGCAATATCTGAAATAAACCAAATAATGTGCAAACAGCAGAATGGAAGAGACAGAAAAGTCACTGAATGTGAAGTTAAAGGATTATAAATTGTATCCAAAGACTGAAAAATAATTTACAAAAAATGAGGAGTCTCAGAGGCCAATAAAACAATAGGAACTTTATAAAAGATGTATAATTGTCATCCCAACAGATTAATAATCGGATTAAAAAATAGGTAATGGCTGCAAATCCTCAAATAAGGTACACTTAAAGACTCAAGATGATCTCTGAACTCCTAACAGTATAAACAAGAAGAAAACCACATCCAGGCACATAGCAGTCAATGACTGGAAACCAAAGACAACAAGAAGGTCCTGAAAACAGACTGAGAAAAATGGCACAATGCAGATAGGGAACAACACAGCAAACCACTTCCCTCCCTCTCACAGGAAAACCTGACACCTAAGACTAATGGGGCACCATCCCTGAAGGCGGAAAGAGGAACAAAATCCTGCCCACTCAGAACGGTTATGGGGGTGGGGGGATGCGGGGGGGCTTGCTCGTACTCTTTCATGAAGTGCCTTCCTACTGGCAAAATGACATCCAATGGTACAGTTTTTCCCTTCATGCTCTCAAGGGAAATGGCAGACAGGCAAGGCACATGGCCCGCAGGCCCCTCTCTGCTGCCCTGTCCTGGGGTGAAGCCACTTGAGAAGTACAAAGTGAGAGACTCAGAAAGTTCTCGGAAAGAATACCCCAGAGCTGGCAAGAGTCAGCAGGCCTGGGCAGCAAGCCTGGCACTGTGGAAAATGCCCTTGGTGGTTGTGGTCAGCTTTTAGCCAACACCCGGGGGCCTGTTCACCACTTGAACCTGTGAAGGAAGCACCAGTGTTCTGGTAATTCATGGGCAGAAAGTCATGCTGACCACAAAACAGTGCCAGGTGCTGAGCACTGCCTGACCTCCTGCCCATGCTAGGCTCCCATGTGGGTCACCAAGATAGAGTGATTACGAATCTTGTCATTTATAGAGGAGCACCTGGGGACTCCTCCACCCTCCCGGGACTGCAGCAGCTCAGTCAAGACAAAACCCAGCTCGTGGTCTCACGGGTGGTGAAATAGCAAAGGCCCCCACTGCAAACCAGCACAGCCTGGTCTGTTGAGACAAGGGAAGGGTAGGGTGAGAACTAAAGGTGCCATGTTAAACATTCACTTTCACCAACAGAAAGAACCCTCTTTGATCTTTACCCTCAGGCTGCTGTGCCTGGCTCTGCGTAAAACTGACAGGGTCTTTGCCGGCTCAGCGGGAGTTCTTGCTAGAAAAGCTGGCGGGGAAAGGAACCTCAAAAGGAAGAAGGTGCTGAGAGACCTGTTCTAGTGACCATCACTGTCAGATAGTTTAAATGAGGGATCCACCAGTGGGTATTTTAAATTTATAAATTAGTAGACAGTAAAATTGTGTGATATGTGTGCAACTGTTTTACCAAGAGATGAAGAATGGGGAAGAAAAATATTTAAATTGAAATAAGGATGCCAAATCTCCAAATACAGCGAAAGAATTTAAGGTTTCAAGAATTTTACCTCCATCAGGAAAAATAAACCCATGGCTAGGCACATCCTAGACAAATGTGGAAAACTAAAGGAAGGAGGAGATCTTAAAAGACAGAGAAAAGAGCAAACAGGTATAAAATATCAGGTTTGAAGAACTGAGATAAAATGAGGCCTCTGATTATACGTGATGTAAAGACCTTTTTGTGTTACAAATATATAATACATATTGAACTTTTCCCATATCTCCAACAATCTTGTCCATGCTGGGCATAAAGCTTTATCCCATAGTGACCTAGTCACTACCTGCTAAACAATAATGCAGTGCTGCATAGGTTCTCTTGAGAGTTGGGTAAGATGAGGCCACACTCCAATTACTTTTTCCAGATCTGTAAAGAGAAATCAAATCGGGTCATTTGTCACTTGCACCTTGCAGGATCTCTAGCTTATTACCTTGTATCTCTCTACAAAGCCCACATTTTAAGGAGCATGCCACCCTGCCCATATTCTCTGGGACCTGCTCCTCAAGAGCAGACTGTTTAGGAAAGGGGGTGACCATATAAAAAGTAGCTGGTATCCAAATCTGTGCACTATGTGCCACAGTAAATGGAAGGGATAAAGTGAAGTCCTCCCATCCCTGATTTGGGGAGTTCCAGAGGAGCGTGCTGCCTCTCCCTGTGTAGCAGGTCCTGCTGTCAGCCCCACATGTGGACTGTTACATGAACTTCACAATACGTCTACAGTGAAGGCCCCATGAAACTTGGACACTGAGGCTAATTTATCCACGATGACACCAGGTCAGTTGGGTTCCAAGTCCAAGCTCTAGACAGCTAGCTCTAGGTGTCCAGAGACTGGAGAGACAACCTGACTTATTGCTTAAGGTAATGCGGACCACAAGCTGCCACAGAAGTTTCCTCTTGAAACCTGAGACTGAAGGAAGAGCCTCTGCTCAGGCTGCCATTATCTTTACCTGGATGCCTTTGCTTTGTCCGGGAGGTAAGTGCAGGCTTCCACTGCTAAAGTTCTAGTCACATGTTCAAACTTCACATTTTTCATAAAACTCAATTTGGTATCCTTTGCTCAAGAATGGATGCCCCCTTTTAAGTTTCCAACTACGACGTAGGAAATGTTATCCATCAGGCTGTGGGCAATACCCACTGTCAGTCTAGCATCAGCTATTTGGAGAACAGCCCTGGTGGTTGGCCAGGACGTGATGAACACCAGCCCCTGTGCCCGTATAAAACATAGCTGGGGTAAGAGCACGCATCTTGAGGGATATTTAAATTTACCCACCCAATGTGGCTATAACTCCTGGAGTTTTCTTCTCAGGAGCAGTGAATCCTGCCTATACCAGGGTGACAATGTGTGCAGTCACCCTCTGTGATCCTTAGCAGACTGCCCCACAGACTGAAACAAGGAAGCTACAACAAAGGCCTTTCGCTTCTCATTTCTGAGGCTCGGTGTTCAAGGATGGGCCGAGTGGTAACACATCTAAGTGCAGCTAAGGTCAACCATCGTGTAACCAGTGGAAAGAGAAAGACAAAAACTGCTTCTCAAGAAATGTCAGCACAATAACAAATAACAATGTCATGGCCAGTTTCAAATGCTTCAGTAGTAATCAGCGGAGGATGAGACAAGACATAGCGAGCCCAGCCAGCACAAGTTCCCCAGTGGTCCCAGCCTTCCACTAGGGAAGGCTGTAATCCAAACACCAGCTCCCAGCAAACTTGTTTCAAACTCCAAATGAAATAAACCAGCATTATTGAGGTTGATATTTTAATTTAAAATGTTGCATCCTAAATCCCACATGATCTTTCCAGTATTCTCCAATGTAATTTGTCCACTGGCTGCTGCCTTTGTGTCCATCATTCCCCAGAGCATCCATGGACATCTGTCCCCCATTATTTCCATCTCCTACAATGCCAATGAACCACAATAAACTTCAACACAAACTACAAACTTTGAAAGCAAACTACACATTGTGTGGATTCTTCTTTGAGAAAAGGAATTGGCCTTTGTTCTCTTAGCCAACAAACAGCCATGGTCTCACGGTCAGCAATGGTCAGTCACCATAGATCTTAAAGCACAGCAAAGGGGCAGTGGCAAGAAGTGGGTTAGAATAAAAGTAACAGCCAAGTTTTCATTTGGGTTCTCAGTTCTTGGAACTTCACAGGGGCTTCAGCTTGCTAAATGAATATTAATGGTGACTGTATATTGAATTAACATGAGTCCTTGGACCAAGTTTTGGTTGGATACTTCACCGATGCACAGGGCAATCACTGACTCTCGATGAACAGGTTCTCCAGTACCTTCTCAGTTGTTGGTGTGTGTTTCAACAATTTCCAGAAAGGTTTATTGGTGTCAATACCCTGCAGTCCAATTCTGCCAAGAAGCCACCTTAACACAGGAGCTAGAGGCAGTTTTTAACAGAAGTTACTGGATGATCTGCTGAACTGCACAAATATCTACACTACATAATCACTGATGTGTGAGACTTCATTATTTTTCATTTAAAATTGGATAATGTCAGCTACTATGTATTAAAAAGACATTTTCCTATGGATATTAAATAAAGTAAATGTGAAATATCTACTAGAATCATAGTTAATGAGAACAGAGATCAGAGATATGACTTTCTGATTCAAATATTTCATCCAAATCTAATAGCAGAAGGAAGTGGTGGATATTACTCAGCTGAAAGTATTCAGCCCTAAATCCTCATCTTACATAACTTTATCCCTCGAATGGATCCAACATCATTGCTCCAACTCCACACAAGCCCCAAACAATAACAAGTAGATATTAATGAGAACATTTCAATATGCTAATAAATATGCATATAGAATGCATACACAGAAATAGGTGTAATGTAAGACAAAATACTAGAGCATAGATTCAGGTTTCACTTTCTGCCTTGGATTTAAAAAAATATATATAAACACTCTAAAATTTTTAAAAGAACATTGATCCATGTATTGCTGTGTCACGATCCTATGAAAAAAAACCAGGTAAGGAATTTCCTTACAATTACAACCTAAATCAAAGGGGAGAAAAGCGAGAAGAGAGGGGGACTGATGGGCAAGGCCAAGGAAGGATGGGAGGTGCCCAAGGCGCGTGGGCGAATCGTGAGCCTATGAAGCTTTTTTTTTTTTTTTTTCCCAGCCTGGAAGTAGACTTGTCCAGTATTCACGTTCCCTGTACACTCTAGCACTGGAGAGGTGCCACAAGGGTTCCTCAGGCACTGCCCATCCTACTTTCTCTGGACCTCAATAATTTCCTGGAAAAATTCCATACACGGGTTGGTCCATTAAAGTTAATGAAGAACGTATCCGCGGTGCGGAAAAGAGCTGCCTCCTGGGGGAGAGCCCTGCACGCTTCAGGGACGCCACCTCTGCAAGCTCACCCCAAGGGATTTGCACCCGGACCCTCACCACAGACTTCTCCCCCGCAACTCCTCAACGGGGAAACAGCTGTGTCTTCCAGACCCGCCCAGGGTAGCCACAGGCAGGTGCCCAGGCAGAGCAGGGCTGCTGGCTGTGGGTCCATTACACATCTCACATCTCGCAAATCCCAGTGGCCAAGCTGCCTTCTAGCTGAAGGTGCGCCTAGGCTTGGACCTGGCTGGGACCTGCGGGCAGACCCGCGGCTGCCCTGACCTGCAAGCTAGCAGGCGTCTCTCCTCACCAGCAAACTGGACACTTGACCCACTCTCCAGACACGCACAAGCTCCCTCCCTCGTGGATCCCTTATCTTGTGGCCTTTCCCAGGGGAGGACACCTGATGTTATTGGAGGCTCCAGCTGTTTGATTCATGTCCAGAGGAAGTTGGGGGTTCCGGATTCGCTACCTTAAGAATTTCTCAGCGCGTGGAGGCTTGTGGCACAGGTGCGCACCTCTGGTGAGGTGCAAGGTGAGTCCTCCTTCTCCAGGTTATCGTGGCGAGGGCAGGGCGAGGGAAGTCTTCATGCTGCGTGTTTCTGTTAGGCTCCTTGCCTAGGGAGGACAAAATCCGCAGGCCCGCACTGGAGGAGAAGCAGCTGCCTGGACCCCAGAGGGAGTCCGGACCGGCACCAGCGGCTCCAAGGGCGCTCTGCCCAGTACTGCCTTCCTGGGAAACAGTCCAGGACTCAAGACTAGAGGCCCGAGCAAACCCAAAGGAGCTCAGAGGAGGGGCGAGGAGGTGTGTTCGGGAGCGGGGTGTGTAGGGCTGAGCTATTCCCTGCGCAAAGGGAGGGGAAACCCGGGAAAGCCCAGAAAGAGCCGCGCGCCCTGAAGCGCTCACGCCACACTGCGGGGCAGCGCTGCCACTGCGAGGGACTCCTGGGCTGGCCCTCCGCTCCCGCATGGACCTTTGCAAACCCCTACACACCCCCAAAGGTTCCAGCAGAGTGTAATCAGAGCGGATCCAGGCACACCCCTCCACCTTAGGGGTTAATTGAGATGGGCAACTCTGAGGCACGGGCTCCAACTCTGGCTTGCAGCGCCTGCTCAGGGCTTCAGTCGCTAAAGCTTCTCGGGATGGTCGGGAGGTGGCACGCGAGGCCCTGCCAGAGCCAATGCACCTGCGAAGGCCAGAAAATGGAGGGGGCGGAGGAGGAGCAGGGATCCTACCAGGGATCCTTGGCACAGTCCCTACAAGTTACAGCTGAGGGATATAAGCACCTGTCCGCGGGCTAACGCTGTGTGCCAGGAACCAGGTCTCCTTTGGAGTGGACCCACCTGGTGGACTCGGGCCTTATTATTATTTAGTGGAAGGCAGCAGGGTAAATCTCCTCTTTGTGCAATAGAAGTCTTTGCTGGTCCCAAAGGCTTACCCTGCCTCCCCCAATGCCCGCCCTGCGGTTGGTCGGTTGGTGTTTTGTTTTGTCTTTCTTTTGGCAACTGTGAAGTTATGATCTAATTAGGCAGCATTTGGACACAGGTGGAAGGAATATTGACCTGTGAGGAAGAAGAAAGAGAAATCAGGAAAGAGCAACTGCTTCATGAAGACTGCATTGCAACATTGCAGAATGAGTCTGAATGGTGATCAGCAGCACATTAAGATACAGCCATATTAATGAGCATAAGGTTAAATTTTTCTAGATTTTTTTTTTTCAGGCAGAGAGAGCTGAGTTTAAATATTCGGAATGGAAAATCAAGGCATGTAAATCAATGTCTACTTGCCAGACCCAATTCCTCAATTTTATCATGTGAAAAGTGTAGGAAGAAGTTGGGATCCTGGATGAGGACCCCAGACTCACTCACCTGTTCTTCAGGCACATTGACGTGGTGACATAAGCACCCCATGGGATGCCTCTTTAAGAATAAAAGGAGATTAATTTTAATTCTTAAGTTATTTGCTGCTGTTCATCATTTCTTGATGTTTCCATTTCCAAGTTGGAATAATCCCCACTTTGTGAGAAACATTTTCACATTTGCTTGCTTCTGGCTGCTGAAGTCAAAAGCAGCTTCACATTTCTGCTGGGGGTGGTCAGATGTTGGTTAGAACTCTGGCTTGGCTCCTGCTAATGTGTATCTTTGTGCAAATTATTTCTCTCAATGATTCTTAACATCTCTGAGGCAGGAGTTATAGCTGTGTTTTCCAAGTAAGAAAACCAAGGCTCAGAAATGTGGATGTATGGAGGGCCGCTGGCATAGTAGCAGATGCTCAGAAATGGCAGACATTGTTATCGCCCACTGTCTTGAATCCACCACCGTCTTGAATCAACCCACTTCATGTTAATCCACAGACACTATCACTTGACTCCACTCTCTCTCTCTGGCGTGTCTGCTCATGTGCAAGGACCCATGTGGTCACGTGTGCATTTCCCACTCCTCTTCTAGACCAGGATCTGATGTGGTGGAGGAAACCAGTCCTGGAGAATGATTCAAGGGAGCAGTTGTCAGTGGTCCAGAGAGACTTCCTATGACCTCCAAGCTGGATGGTTCACCTTGTATAGAAAACATAGTTTATTAATCAAGCTTGAAAAATTACAAAGAAAAAGACAGGAAAGCCATTGATGCCTAATTGATTTTGTGTCACTTGCATGAGATATGTTTGACTTTGACATAGTCGATTGTGCTTTAGAAAGACGAGGTTTTTTATCCATGCCATGAACAGTTTTATTCCAAAAGATTCCAAGACTTTGGGTTTCACTATTTTTCTTTCATTTTTGAATCCCATCTACCTTTTTATTGTGTTGTATTAGGTCTGTCTGGACAGATGCATATGTTGGTTAGCCCTCACACTGTGGGATTTATCCTCACCATCCTCAGAGGTGTGCTTCCTGCCATTTGGAAACCTACCTCACAAGCAGTAACTTCTGATTTTATCACCCAGTTTTGCTTGCTCTAGAATTTCATATAAATTAAATCATACAATTTGAACTCCTTTGCTGAACAGCATTGATGAATTCCAACATGTTTTTGCATATTTCACTAGTTCCTTCCATAGATGCACCATTATTTATCTATTCTCTTACTAATGAGTATATGTGCTGATCCTAGTTTTTGACTCTTAGGAATGAAAATGAACATTTGTGTACAAGTTTTGCTTGTGAACATGTGCTTTCATTTCTCTTTAATATCTAGGAGTGGAAATTGGGGATCCTGAGGTAGATGCAGGTGTAGCATTTTAAGGAAATTATCATTTTCCAAAATGTCTGTACCATTTTAAATTACTTATTAATATTTAGCAAATAATCTGAAAACAAGAAGTTCCAGACAAAACACGTTTCCTTTCTGAGTCTCTCAGTATCTGGGATCCAGGCACAGCTTGGCTCTGTCTTCTGCTTCAGACTCTCCCCTTTGGTGGCAATGAAGTGGGCAGCTGGGAATGTGGTCCCCTCAGAGGGCTGTGCCAGGATGTACGGCTGTGGGCAGGATTCAGTTCCTCCAAGACTTTGCATGGAGCCTCAGTTCTGTGATGCTTCCTACTTTCCCTTTCTACATGGGTAGGCTTCATCAGGCAAGTACTCAAGTGGAGACAGAGACAGTGCAGGCAAGATGGAGGTCACAGTCTGACAGCCACATCGTGGTGTGACAGCCTTCCCTGCACTACATTCCTTAAATTAGGAGCAAGTCATTAGGTCCATCCACACCCAAAGGTTGTGAGCAGAAGGAGGAAGGATCACTGAGTGCCCTGGGAGAAGCAGTCTGTCAGTCTGTCCTCCAGCCCCCACGGATCTGTGTCCCTTCCCACCGGAAGTCAGTTCACTCCCTTTCAAGTTCCACCAAAGCCACCCCGCTCATCAGCAGCTCAGAGTCAGATTCCATACCTGGATCAATGAGGTTCCTGGGTGGCACCCCTGGAGCACAGCTGCTCTCCATCATTTCACCTAGGAAGGTAAGGAGGCAAGGTGGCCAGCTGAGGTGTGGCTCAGAGGTGGAGAACTGGCCTAGCACAGGTGAACCCTGGTTTCCATCCCTAGTAGTGAAAGGGGTGGAGTAAGGTGGCTTCCCCACCCATTCATCTAGCACAGCAGTGGGACGGGCATGGGCACTAGTGGCAGGGAAGCCTGTTCAGGGGGAGGAAGGTGGGAATTCTGAACCAGCAAGCACAGGGGGAGAGTCCTGGCCTGAGAGTGCTCCTCAGGTTCTTCACAGTAGAGTTACTACTGTCTTTCTGATTTTCAGGCTGTCTTCTGTGGGCACTGGGAAGCTTATGTGCAGCCCAGGCTTCAAGAGAAGGGAGTGATATGTGCCTTCGGAGGGCAGGTATGAGTCTTTGGTGTTCCTCTCCATGGGAGGCTGTGTCTTCTCACCCATTTATTCAGTAATTTAATAATATGGCCATGGACTTGTGGATATTTATGTTTCACATTGTGATATATAATAATGTGACTGTTTTGTTTTGCGCTGAAAATGATTCTGGCATTGGTCATTGGTGAACTTCAGTAGCTCCTGGGCACTGTCATCCTACTTCCATCAGCATGTGTGTGCACATGTGTGTGGTGGGTCCTTCCTTACTCTATGGCAATATGAAGTTTCAGACTTATCTTTACATTTTCTGCCACTAGAATCCTCCACTTCTCCAAGGACCCAGGAAGCAGAGAAAGAGCAAGATATAATCCCCAAGGGCACACCCCTACCTCCTCCAGCCACATCCCACCTACAGTTCTAGCCATTGTTCCATTAAAATTAAGAATTCATGAGGTGGATTAATCTATTGCATAGGTGGCAGCTCTCGACATCTGCTCATTTCACCCCTGACCATCCCCGCGTTGTCTCCCATATGAGCTTGTTGGGGGACATCTCTGATCCCAACCCTAACACGCTGTAGCACCCTGTTATGGTATGGCAGCCCTGAGGGTGTGGTGGTGAGGTGTGGAGGGGAGAATCATTCTAGAACATCATAATCACATCTCAGTCTTTCAGAGAGCTTGTTTCCCTTGGATGTAGTCTTCACAAGTATCTCAATTTTATTCCCCCACCCCCAGGAGGAATAGGAAGGGCAGTGTAGTCAGAGTGTGAAAAATGGCAGGTGTTCCTCTGGAGAGCAGGTCTTTGGAGGATGCTCTGGTCAGGTCGCAGTGATTACTCTTCCTCACCCTCTGCAGAGGCCATGGTGGTATCTTTCTTGCTCCTTGCTTTGAGAACTTGGTGTGGTCTCTGGAGGTGAAATCCACAGTGTAGGGGCCCTAAGAATGTGACCCAGGAGGCCCCACTCTTGCACCCCTCCACTCAGCCTCAGGCAAGTCACCCCATTGCCTCTGAAGTGATTCCAAGGCTTTGTCTCCCAATAAGCAGAGCACAGCTGTGACTTCCTGAATTCTCCTGCTTTTGCCTGTTCCTGAGTGACAGCCTGTCTGGAAACTTAATTCTTGACTGTCCAGCAAATGCTGTTGACTTCCAGTATACCCAGGCTTTTCCTGAAGGTGTGGAGGTGTAACTTCTAAGCCATCATCTCAAAGCTAAAACAGTGTCAGTTGGTGTCTTTTTTTTATCTTAGCTTCTCCTGTTGTACTTTTGTTTAGTATTATTCCACCAATTTAAGTCTCTTGTCTCATGTTATGATATCAGAAGCAAGAGAAACCCATGTGCCACCTTCCTCACTTCCAGGGAAGCTCAGTTGGAACCAAGACTCTTGGGTAGCCCTTTTTTCAGCACAGTTCCAGACCACACTATCACCAAGATTTTGTCATTTCATGAAAAACATCTCCCTTCTGGTGGGGTTGTTGGGAGCCATTCTAGAAGCAGTCTACTCTAACTGCAATACATATTTTAGTAATTAATGAGGGTTAGAGCATTCAGAGTAGTGTGGCCAGCTACAATGATAAATTGTACTTTTTAATAGTAAAATTTGGAACTTATACATGTGGTAATATTCATTAGAGGTCCACTATTCAACCCTCCACACAATAGGTTGCACTATATCAGATTTGAAGGGTCCAATTCGAGGGAGATGAGCAGAAACGTCCTCCTGCTTTCCCTTCCCCTCTACAGAGCTCTTTCTTGGGATATTTGTGAGTTATGTAATCGATCCTACATCCTGTAGGTCCTGTCTTTCAAATCACCTAAGTATCTTTTCAATGACTCTTAAATTAGAGCACACAAACACCACCCCAGAATAAGCATGACAGAGGAATCCTGAGCTCTAGAAAGTACCCTATTCCCTACCTGCCAGCTCCCTTTCCTACCAAGAATGAGGATAGCAGGATTTAAAGCAGGTCAAACATTGGTTTTTCAAAGTAAAATGCAGCCACATATCATTGGCTTCATTTGGCTCCATTTTCTTGCTTCATAAGTGTATACTTTGCATTTCACAAAATTTCATCAGGAATGTAGGCAAGCACAAGTGCTGATAGTGAGCATCAGAAAAAAGAATGAATATATGGGAATAGTGCTTGCTCCAGCGAATAAGCTATGTGGTCACTGTTACACCACCAGTGCTGGGAGCTTTTGGATCAAATTTTTGGAGGGCAATTCCATGTTTCTGATAGTAAGTTTAAGATCTGCTGACTTAGTAGTCCACCTTCCACACTGGGCTGAGCAGTAGCAGAACATTAAAAGGTGAGGTTATGTGCTGCACATTATATTCTTTCTGGTCTCATTCAGAAGAGTGAGATAGTTGTACTTTAATCATGTGCTTTGCAAACTCACATCTGGCCTTTGCAGCAGAGGAAGAGAGAGGCACAAGCAATGACCATGGACATTTTTTTTTTTTTTTTGGCTTACTAAAATACTGTCTATTTCACTTAGCCTTGAATCTGAGAGAACAGTGAACCAAATTTGTTGCCATCATTCTTGCTCCTCATTCTAGAAGAGGACAAAGAAATGCACCCAGTGTAGAGAAGGTTGTCTTAGGACAAGCACCTACCACTCCCATGATTAATGTACCACTGGAATGCGTTCACATTTATTGAGCACCTGCTAAGCATTCAATGGGTGCTTCATGGAGCTCCTGTTCCTGCAGAACATTCATTTCCAATATGTATCTGTCACACTGGCATCTAGGAAAATTCTGGAATACTCCTAAATCCAATAAGGTCATGAGAAAATTACTAGCAACTGGCTGGACACATAATCTGAAGGCTTTGTGTTCTCAGGACCTGTGACTGTTGCATGTGTATGGCTTGGATGCTTTGTCACTCACTGCCATTTTAAGCCCAGTTGATTACATTGCTCCAGGCTAACTGTGAAGTAGTCCACATTGCCCTTGGCAAACAGACCCTGCAAGTCAGAAGCTGCCATAAGCACCCTCTTCTCCAGAATGGATTCTTCCCACAACACGCCCCATGCCATCGCACCCCCACAGGCCGTGGTGTTCCTCGCCTCCCTCGGCTCCTCACTGCACTGCAGCTCTGCTCTCTGGAGCTGACTGTCCTGCACCTGTTTCCTTGCCTCAGGTCTGTTTAGTCTTCCCAATTGACTAGCCACTATTTAACTTTTAGGTAATTTTCTCAAAGCCTCCCATGAAGAAAAAAAGTGCTATTAAAACCTTGTGGTAGATGGTGACCAGAATAAGTGCAGCCCTCCAACCCAAGGAAGGGACCTCGAGGTGTGCGTTCCCACTGTCCTTTTGAGCTCCCTGTCCTGTGCCAGGAGCTGATCAGCCTGCAGCCTGGCTTGGCTTCCTTCCTTTGGGGTCACTGAGGGAGCCAGAGCGCCAGCTGTACAGTGGACCTCGCCTGCTGCTGCCCGCTGGTGCCCCTGCCCCTGCCACCCACAGACATGGCAGGAGTGCCCCCCGGGCTGTTCCTGGGGGTGCTGGCCTTGCTGGCCGCTGACCCTCCACAGAGCTTCCTCACGCCCTGCAGGACCAGCGTGCTCACGTCACGTGGGAGGCGCAAGGCCTGCTCATGTCTCACGTGGGAGGCGCAAGGCGTACTCAAGTCTCTCAGGGTGAGGTGGCAGGGCGCGCTCACGTCTCATGTGGGAGCCCACTCAGCGTGCTTATGTCTCATGGGGGAGGCCGCACAGCACGCTCACGTCTCACAGGGGAGGAGACAATGCACACTCATCACGTCACATAAGAGAAAAGAAAGCAATCTGCTGGCCTCTCCATCACGGCCAGGCAGGAGCAGCACACTTGAGGTGAAGACAGTGACACTGCGATGACCTGAATTTTGACAGAATTCACTCCAGATGATTAGTACAGAGCTGTCCCAAGGAGCCGCGCCCTGCAGCGGTAGCGCTTTGTGAACCCTGTGCAGCGCCTGGGACCTGCTGGTGCCCTGGGCCATGAGCACAGAGGTGGAGGCCTGATGGGCTCCTTTGTTTACCTGCGCACAACCGTGTTCAGGGTGTGATCACACTGCAGATAGACTTGCTGAGGAGGTAGCATTTTATTAACAAACACCTATAATTCAGTCTGTGTTCTCAGCAGACCCTGCAAGGTTGCCCTCTCATTCTTAAGTTACGAGAATTGCTTCGATATTTGCAGAAAGAGCATCATATCAGGAAATTCTAGAAAATGACCTGTCCTACCTCCCAATGATGCCACCTGAGTAGGTGGGTCCCTCCTTACTTCCCTTTTCCTAGCTAATAAAATCCCACTCAGCCTTCAGCCCAAGCAGCCAGATTCCAGGGCACTCCTGAAAGCAGGCAGGTGCTGCTGAACCCACTCTAGGTCAATGCAGTGGGACGAATTATCACTTCTCACACCCTACAAATGTTGATAAGTCAAAGTCCACTGTTTGTTCTCTTCCTATTTTAATTAGATGTTAAAATCATCCTGGCAGAACTCAGCAAGTGACAGGGAGAATTGCCACCTTTTTCCTTGTGATTTGTCCTGTCTACCACTGCCAACCCTCCCCTGTGCCCCTAATCTACACCCACTCAGGTGTTCCTGTGCCTGGCCTCCATCCCTCCCATCCTAAGCTGTGTCTCAGGTACCTCTTTCCTGCACATGGGGCCGCCTCCTTCAGCAAACCATGCACTCTGCCCCTGTCCTCTGAATCTCAGTCACTTGCCCAGTTCCTCCATGAGACCTGCATGCTGTGGCAGAGTCAGTTCCACCAACTCCCATGGACTAACTTCCTTGGAATTGATATTGATGCCAATATACATACCTCTGTCAAATATACTCTTCAAAGTTATAGTCTCCTTCTCTTAAAGTCATTGCCACTATGCAGTTGGAAGTTCTGGAATATTTTAATGAAGAAACATGAAGACTCTGTACATTATGTACTACATATATTTAATATATATACATGCACTTTTGGAAAATTAAGTGGATTACTATATTTTGAGGGAGGTTTATTACACAGAACGATATTTATTTGAGAATCTGCTGCTTTGCTTTTATATTCTCTATGAAGAGGGGGTGACTGAGTGGATCAATAGTGTAAATAAAACTCAACCATTTAAGGGAAAATGGTCTGTAAACAATGTAAACTATCAATTACCTACCAACATAAAGTTTACCATTTTAGTCATTTCAAAAATGTAGGATTCAGTGGCATGAAAGTACACTCACACTGTTGTGTAAACAGCCCATTAACTAGTCCCAGAGTTCTTTATCATACCAAATGAAAACTCCATTTCTCTAATTGTAATGACCCTTATTTGAAAGCTTATTACAGCATTGTGTGCAATGATATGGCTGGTAATAGCTCCTGTGTTCTATATTAGGAGAGTAGAAAAGGAAAATGTGCAGAATGCCCATCGAGTTCTGTGTGCTAGGTCGACCAATGCAGGGGAATGGAATGCATCCAGGCAATTTGGCCAGACAGGTGTCTGCAAGCTTCTGTGGGCGTCCAGCACTCACTACTCAGGCTATGCAGATGATTTCTGCTGCAACCATTCAGCTCTGCTGTTGTGTAAAAACAGCCATCGACCCCATGTAAACCAAGGGGAGCAGGCGTGTTCCAATAAAACTTTATTTGTATGTATGTATTGAAATTTGAATTTCATCATGTTTGCACATCGTGAAATATTCTTTTGATAATTTTAAAATGAATTAAAAGTGTGAACAACACTATAATCTCATGGTCTATATGAAAACATGTGGTTGACTGGAGTTAGCCAGTGAGTCAGAATTTGCTAACCCCTAGGAAAAAAGAAAAGTATGTAACATATAATGTAACTTACCAATATTAAAAATATATGTACCAAAGCAATGATGTAGATTCTCTAGTATATATTTAAGAAGTCCATTTCGCACAATAAAATACTTGTCTGTGGAAGGGGGAAAGGAAAGGTAATATAGAGTGGCTATAAAAACTTCTGAACAGGCGTGGTGCCGTGGTGCTCCCCTGTAATCCCAGAGGATCCAGAGGCTGAGGCAGAAGGATCATGAGTTCAAAGCCAGCCTCAGCAACAGTGAGGTGCTAAGCAACTCAGTGAGACCCTGTCTCTAAATAATACAAAATAGGGCTGGGGATGTGACTCAAATGTTGAGTGCCCCTGAGTGCAATCTCAGGTACTCCCTACCCCCACTGGCACCAAGGCCAAATTTGGGGGCAAACAGAGGTGAGGAAAAGAACCTCACCCCCCCACTGGTGCATAGGCCTACCCACAAGTATGGCTGTATGCTGGACCGGTAGTCAGTGACGTGTATGATACAATTGCAGTGGTACCAACCTAAGACAGGAAGCTGACGCCTAGAGGTCAGCTCATCTGATGATGGGTAAGGACCATATGTTGTATTGGACAACCTAACAGGCAGGGTCCCTAAGCCACATTGCTTGTTGTTTAATTAAACAGAAGGGGGGAGATCCTGAAAGCCATAGCCAAGTAGGAATGACGCATGGCATTTTTGGTTGAAAAGTGACCCCAGCAAGCCATTGAGATGATAATGATTATGTTAAGATGTGCATTCAATTGGAGATTAGACCCCTGCTGTCTGCCTAGGCCTGCTACTTTGGAGCTCTCTTGGGACTCCCGGAGAGTTCCCATTGGTTGGGGAAGTGTGGTAGGAGGGAATTCTGGGGGAGGGATTTCCTGTTGGTGGAGTGTGTCCCGGGAGAAGGCCGCGTGCATGGCATTCACGGGAGTTTTGGAAATAAAGTTTGTTCCTGCTTGAGTGTCTCATGATTTTGTGCCCAGCCAGACTGTGGCATTCACTGGTTTTGAAAGAGCCTACCTAAACAAGAGTATATGTGTGTCCCATCAATTTGGGAGGGAAAGAGATGAGCATAAATAAATAAGAAAATGAATGAATATCAAAAACTAGGAAATGCATGGCTCTGCTGATTCTTAATCTCCAACCAAGGGTGGTGAATGAGTGTAGTGTGAAGACAACAGTCTAACATTGTGTGACCTCCTACTATGTGCAGTGTTTGTCAGTGACAGATGAGAGATAGATGGAAAAATATAGATGGTGTTGCTCTGCACCTTCCTGAATTATTGCTCACCTCCCATGAATTTCATAGGCATCATTTCTAAGGATGGAAACATGCAATGTCAGAATTTCAAAGGAGGAAAAGAGAGGTGGCCCAGATAGGTAGGGGGCTTGTCTCATGATAACAGAGTGTGAGGTCCAGTACCCAGCCTGGGGTCAGAGAACCAGTAAGAGAACCAGGCTGCAGGGTTGGGTCTGGAGGGAACTGAGGTGTGGAGAAGAGAGCAGGTGACAATTCCCCCACTGGCTGGGACCCTGTCCAAGGCAATATCAACAAGGTGGAGAACAAGTACATCGTCCAGGGTGTGTCCAAGCCGGTCCCAAGCATGCTGTTCATGGACGAGGTGCACATGCTGGACATCGAGGGCTTCACCTCCCTGCACCGAGCTCTGGAATCTTCCATTGCCCCCATAGTAATTTTTTGCCTCCAACCGAGAAAACTGTGTTATCAGGTAGGTGCTGCCGGCTGTCCCTGCTCCACAGGTCTGTCCCCACCCATGACATCGCAAGTTGGGATGGGAAAAAGAGAGTGCATGTTGCCCCTGAGAGGAGACAGCAGGGGGACTGAAGGCCACAGCTGCCTTGTCCCTGATGGGCAGGGTCTCCACAGGCCTCTGAGGCTTGACATTCCTGTGGGGAGCAAAGGCCTGAGGAGGTGGGGCCACTCTGGTGGCCTGAGTGTCAACTCCCTCACACTGGTTCCCAGAGGCCAGCAGAGCCCGCTTCATCTTTAATGAGGACACTGAATGACATCGCACCTTGTCCCTTGTCATAGGTGGGAACACAGGTTTGTCTCTGAATTTGTTCTTCTTAGCTCCCCATTACAGCAGTGTGCATCCTGCCATGTCACCTACATGGGGTGTGACTTTCATTGCTGTGACTGGCCCTGCTGTGGGGTGTCCCCGGTTGTGTTCCTATGTGAACATGGGAAAGTGATGTCCCATGTCTCTCCCAGTCCCTCCCCTCCCTTCCCTTTGTCTCATCCAATAAAATTCTATTCTTTTCTCCCATGTTTTGATCAGCATCTGCATGTCAGAGAGGACACTCAGCCTTTGGTTTTGGGAATTGGCTTACTTACTTGGCACAATCATCTCCAGCTCCATCCATTGACCTGCAAATGCCATCATTTCATTCTTTTTTATGGCTAAGTAATATTCCACTGTGTATAGGGACCACAGTTTCTTTATCCATCCATCTGTTGAGGAGCAGCTAGGCTGGTTCTGTAGCTTGGCTACTGTGAGTTGAGCTGCTCTAAACACTGAGGAGAACACAGGTCTCTCCAGGAACAAAACCAGTAAGGACAGTGAGACCTTCCTGGAGACACAGTGGGGCCTCTGGCCCCTGCCTGGCCTCAGCCTGCCTTTTAGTATAGCTGCTCCAGGCCGTGGGGACAGGGGGTCTGGTGCAGAATGGCTTGGGCACATCTTTAGGACAGTGGCCCTGATATCTGCGCCACAGCTGGGGGACATTCCTCCCTAGGCCCCTGCGCTGGAGTCCTCCCCACCTCCCCTCAGGCCCAGCGGCTGCAGTGGGCAGGTTTTGCCCTCGGGAATTTCTGTCTTCCTGGTTCAACAGGAGCTGAGCCTGGGTCTGCTCAGCGCAAGTGGCAGGAGGGCCTCTTCCAACCCAGCAGCCGAGGGCCATGGGGACGGGTCCCTGAGAATGCATGCTGGGGTAGGAATTAGAAAAGAACCCTGTGGTCCAAGTGTCTCAGGACAGCTGGAGCCAGAAGTGACCCCCTATTTGCCCAGACTGGCTGCTGAGTGACAGACAGTGGGAAATTCAGTGGCTCTCGATGGAGAAGCCCCGTCTCAGGAGCCAGGGCACCACAGCACCAGACCACCCACGGGTCCCTGCCACTGGCTGCTCCCTTGCCCTTGGGATCTGAGCAAATGACCCAGGCTCATGGGCAGCATTGTGTGGTCCCCCCAAGTCCCCTGATGTGACTGAACAAGATCAGGGCAAAAGTGCCTCCTGCAGCCTTGGGGGCAGCTGGTGTCAGCCTGGCCAGCTGCTGGGGGAGCTCAGGGCACCCTGGGTGGCATTGAGGGCCGGGTGCCCTGCAGTCACCACCTGATACTGTAGGAGTCCCCTCGTTGGGTCCCCTTACTGGATCCCCTCACTGGGTCCCCATCACTGGGTCCCTTTGCTGGGTACCCTATCTGGGTCCCGCCTGACTGGCCTAGGGCTCCACATTGATACATGGCACCCCTTGCTGGGGAGCCCTGCTCACAGCCCCACCCAGGGTTCCTGGTCTGGCTAAAAGGTGTCTTATATCCACCCTGAGCCCTAGAGAAAGCTCCACAGGAAGGTGGCTCTGACCCGAGAACCTGCCTGTGGGGATGGAACCACATGGTCTCCAGAACAGGACTCTGTTGCCTAGACCTGGGGTCATAGTTGAGAAGCACTGAGGGACATGGCCGCTGCCCCTTGAGCCCAGGAGCAGGGGCTGTGACCTGGTGTCCAGGGAACACGCAGCCCAGAGGCATGCTGGGCTGTGACCAAGGCTGGGCTGGGCCAGGAGCCGGGGCTCTGGGCAAGATGGAGTTGGGGCGGGGGCTGAGGAGTATCTGGGACATGGGCACACTCTGGGCGACTACTGACCTGCTTTCCACAGGCTGCTGCCTAGGGGACCTTCCAGCTCCCTGCCCCACAGACCCACATCTGACCCCAGGGCTTATGTGGAACAGGGGGAGAAGGGACAGTGTTGGCTGACAGCTTTTTCTCCTTGCTTTCCACGTGGGCCCTCAGGGGCAGTGGGACATCTTGATGTGCTGAGAGCCTGTGGGGCTGTCCTGACTCTGGGACCTGCCCAAGCCAGAGCCAGCAAGTGTCCACCCCAGCACCACCTGGCTTCAAGGCCCATCCCCCACCCACTGCATTTAGAGACAGAGTCTAGCTAAGCTGCTTATTTAGCACCTTGATTTTGCTGAGGCTGGCCTCCAGCAATGATCCTCCTGCCTCAGCCTCCCAAGCTGCTGGGATTAAAGGCATGGGACTCTGTAGCATCCAGTCATTTGAAGAAGTCTTAGGTGGTGAGTCTGCACGGTGGCCTTGGCCTCCTCATTTCCTTCTGTGTGGGGCTAAGGAGGGAGCCCAGCGCCTCCCGTGCCAGGCTAGCTCCAGGCCATAGGCATCATGCCGTAGGCAGTGGTGTGGCCTGGTCCCAGTGGGAACCTGTGGCCCCGTCCCAGGTGGGGCTTTGAAGAACAGCCCTCTGGAAATGCAGCTCCTACACCCTGGAAAACTCCAGTAGCGCTTAGTGTGGCCACAAAACCGCAAAAATGCCACCACAGTGGGCTTTAGAACGCTGGCACCCCCATCCCCGTCAGCTGTCCACAGCCCCTCTGCTGCTGCGTCCCGTCCATCACCCCGACATCAGGCAGTGGGAGGCTGCTTTCTGTCCCTTAGCCTTCTGTGGCTGTATGTGGGGTGTGACTGACAGGCTTCACCCCTGTCCTCCAGGCACTTGAATCCCCCAAGGCTGAGGAGTGCCCGTCGCATGGGGCCTTCACCAGATCATGGATCTGTGCACTCAGCCCGAGCCCGTTGGGGGGTTTGGCTGTGGGAGTGATGCTGCCACAGATGTGTGGGGACTGCAGTTTCTTTCTTTTGGATCTGTGTGAAGGGGTGGAGCTGCTGTGTCACATGGCACCTCTGATGTTCCAAGGAACTGCCAGTAGGATGGCTTTATTGCCACACTCCTACCATGAATGTCTGGGGGTCTTGGTTTTTCCACGTGCCACTTGACATCTGTTACTGTCCACCGTAGATGTCCTGGTGGGTGCGCGGTGGCCTCGCACTTGATTTGCATTTGCCAAGGGCCAGTGAGACTGCATTTTTTGTGTTTTACTAGCTATTTTTTATCTTTGTAGAAATACCTGTTTGTATCCTTGGCCCTTTTTTATTATGTTATTTTTTATAATTGAATTGTAAGAGCTCTTTATATATTGTGGATACTAGACCTTTTCCTCGTGTGTGACTTGTGAGTATTTTTTATTCTTTGAGTAGTCTTTTCAGTGTTTGAACAGGGTCTTTGACATAAACAAGTTTTGAATTTTGATTTAAAGCTCCAGTTGATTATGCTGAACGTGTATGTGGCTCAGTGGTAGAGTGCTTTCCCAGTGTGCCCAAGGCCCTGGGTTCCACATCCAGCATCACACACACATACAAAAAACAAAGAATTGCAGTTTATCTGCTTTTCCTTTGGTGTTTTTGGCCTCATATTTAAGATATCATTGTCCAGCCAGAAGCAGTGTTGCACACCTGCAATTCCGGAGGCTGAGGAGGCTGAGGAGGCTGAGGAGGCTGAGACAGGAGTATCACGAGTTGGAGGCCAGCCTCAGCAAGAACCTAAGCAACCCATCGAGATCCTATCTCGAAACAAAAATTAAAAAAGGCTGGATCTGGGGCTCCGTGGTGGAGCCTCCCAGCCCCAAACAAAATCAACAAAATAGGGGTTCCCTGGGGCCACATAAGGGTCAGTTTATTACCTGACCCTGGCTCTGCTTTCCTTGGGTCACCCCCTAGCTCTCTGTGGCTGTCAGTGCCCCCTTCCCAGTTCCCAGTGTCCAGTGTCTTGTCTCAGACAAGCATAGGTGAAGGGACTTCACTTGGCCTTCACAGGGGCACCAAGGACATCCCCTCTCCCCACGAGATACCCCTGGACCTGCTGGACCACGGGATGATCCTCTGCACCATGCTCTGCTCCCCTGCAGGAGATGAAGCAGGTGTGCCCCTGCCGCCATCCCCTCCTGCCTTCACTTCCGGCCGCTCACCACCCTGGGCAGCTCCTGTTACCCAGAGGCTCTGTCCCCTCATCTGCAGGGTGAGTTGGTTATGGGGACATTGTCCAGTGTCCCAGAGCCTCCATTCCCCTGGGTCTTGCCTGTTCTCACCTTTAACCCCCTTTGGTTAAGTTTGAGGGAGAGAATAAAAAAGAGGGACCTGACAACAACCAGGGACTGAACCAGGGCCTTTGATTCGGAGCCCGTCCCCAGCCATGTTCTGACTTTGATTCAGAGACAGGATCTCACTGAGTTGCTCAGGGCCTCGTTAAGTTGCAGAGGCAGGCCTCCACCTTGCAATCCTCCTGCCTCAGCCTCCTGAGCTGAGATTACAAGCGTGCACCATTGTGCCTGGGGCCCGGTCACTGTGGATCATGTCTCTTCTCCTCTGAAGGATCATTAAGATCCGAGCCCAAGTGGAAGGGATCCACATCAGTGAGGAGGTGCTCAACCACCTGGGGGAGATCGGCACCGAGACCACTCTGAGGTGACACGGTGGCTTCCTGGGCCCAGGTGGAGGCTGCACAGGGTTCAGGCAGGTGTGAGAAGTCCCAGGACATGGTGGCTTAGATTGCTGAGGTCTGAGGTTGGTTGTGAAAGTAAGATTGATGAGAGAGGTGCCCCTTGTCCTGCAGCTGACACCCCCTCTGCAGGAAGTCACTAACTCTGTCACAGTCCTCTGGGACAGGAGATAGAACCAGAACCTGGGCTCCCTGGGGGCCTCATCAGCCCAGCCCCTCCCCTGGCCCCTGGCCCCTGGCTCCTGTTCAGATGCACGAGGACAGTGGGCTCTCCAGACCAGGAAGGGTGTCCCCTACAGTCCACGAGGCAATGTGATCCATTTCCTCACCCCCCACATGTCCCTGGGGTCCGGCTGAGCCTACAGCTGAAGCCTCCTTGGGTGGGTGGTGGCTTCACTGAATTTACCTCTCTTAGCTGGAGACTCACGGGGATGGGGCCTTGATTCTGTTGATTTATTGTGACATTTGGCTGAGGAGCAAATCCAGGGCCTCGCAAGTGCTAGGCAGGCGCCCTACTACTGAGCCCCGTCCCCAGCCCTCTTCTGCATTTTATTTAGAGATAGGATCTCGCTGAGTTGCTCAGGACTCGCTAAGTTGCTGAGGCTGGCTTCCAACTTGCCATCCTCCTGCCTCAGCCTCCAGATCCCTTGGGAAGCCACTGTGCCCAGCTTGAGGAATTTCTAGACTAGGGTGAAGATGTGAGGACCAGAACTTATGTCACACTGGTGGCCTCACTGATGGGGCTGTGACTGTGATGTTCCCAGTCATGGAAGCTCTCTCCTTTTCTGGCTCCACAACAACCAGCCAGAGCCTGGAGGGGGGCCAGCTGGCAGAGTCCTGCCACCTGTGGACCTGGGGGGACTCCCTCTGGGCCCAGTAGACTACTGGCCCAACCATCCACTGCAGGTCCTTGGTGCAGCTGCTGACTCCAGCCAACCTGTTGGCCAAGATCAATGGGAAGGACAGCATCGAGCAAGAGCCCATGAAGGAGATCAGCGAGCTGTTCACAATGCCAAATCCTCGGCCATGATCCTGGATGACCAGCAGGACAAGTCCATGAAGGGACCTGGACAGCAATCCATGGAGACTGCGTCCCCACAAAGGCAGCATGCACCTCCTGGGCCGGGCCTCCCCTTTCCCATGAGCTCTGCGGTGTGGTCAGTTCTGTCTGAAGAGCTTTTTGTTTTAAATTATAACTTTTGGGATTGCTTTGGTGGAATCCTCCCTCCCCAGAGGTGCTTTTAAATAAAATCTTAAATGTTATTTGGACGACATCACCCCTACCCCCTCCATCTCCCTTCCTCCTTCCCTCACTCTCCCTCTTTTAAATTATTTTTTTAGGGGCAGGGAATAACTGGGATTAAACCAAAGGACATTTTTTTTCAGATACAGGGTCTCACTGAGTTGCTCAGGGCTTTGCTGAGTTTCAGAGGCTGGTCTCCAACCTGTGATCCTCCTGCCTCAGCCTCCCAAGCCACTGGGATGACAGGTGTGTGCCACCATATCCAGCTGGCCATATTTTAATTATCTACTATTGTTATATATATATTTCTTCCAACATGGCTCGGGCTCAAGGCCAAAGGTGTGGGTTCTTAGCACTGTCCCCAGGAAGGGTGCCTCTGTGTCCCCCACTGTGTGCTGTTGGGATTTCTCTCAGGTCACGAACTGAGACAAGCTCACTTGTCACAGGGGACAGTGGGGGCCAGGGTGAATCCTGAGCTTTACCTCCACCTCTGCCCACAATCTCCTTGTCCACTCCATCCCATGTCCCCACACCCTGGCTGCTGAGGTCCTGCCAATGTGGGGGATGCCTCTGTGTGCTCATGCACACTGTGCTCGGCCTATTGGGAAGGAACCTTCTGGAGTGGCCAGCTATCAGAGGCTGCCCCCCTCTCACTCACTCAGGGGCCCTCTAACCCTGAGATGATCAGTGATGGGGATATGCTGAAGGGACCAGGAGCCAACAGAAGGCTCTCAGTGGCCCAGCTGGACCAGCCTGAGCAAACAGAGAGAGTCATTTTGGGTTGTCACCCAGTGCGCAGTGACACGAGTCACTCTGACATCAGAGGAACTTGGTCAACAGAGGGGGCTGGGCTCGGCCACCTGCAGGTTCCAAGTCAATGAGGTAAATGTGCAGACCAGGACACCGAGCCCATGACGCCACCCTCCACAGATGGACAGGAGAGGAGGGACCATGTGGGTATGAATCGTCCCCTCGACCCAGCCAGGAGGTGGTGGTCAATGCCAACTGGACACATCCACAGCAAGCACCTCGGCAGATACAAGGGTATGGTGGATTCCCCACACCCAGGGTCCCAATCAGTCCATAAGCTCAGCTGAGGGACACGAGCAGAGCACCTGACCAGTCCTCCACCAAAATTTGAGGTCACCAAGAACAAGGGCCATTGAAGAAAATGTCACAGCCCAGGGAAGCCTCTAGAGATGGGACAACAAGGTCCCTGGCTGGGATTGTAGGACAGAAAAAGGGGCATCAGATAAAATAGAAGGCAGTTGGTGCAGGTGGTGACTGGGTGCCAACTACAAAGGATGATGGGTGACACACAGGAATTCAATGCCACCATCACACTGCTCTGCAAATCTAAAACTGTTCTAAAATTGTAAGTTCCCCCCTTGTGGCACTGGGCATCGAACCCAGGGCCTCACATGGTCATCAAAAGTTCCAAGAAGGCGTGTGCAGTGGGGCCAGCCTGTCATCCCTGCACCTCTGGAGGCTGAGGCAGGAGGATCGAAATTGGAGGCCAGCCTCAACAATTTAGCCAGGCCCTAAGCAACTCAGTGAGACCTGTCTCTAAATATAATATAAAATAGGGCTGGGGATGGGGCTCAGGGTTGAGTGACCCTGGGTTTCATCCCTGATATCCCCCCAAACAAATGAAAGCCAACTGGCTGTGAGAGCCCAGAGCACCCTGGGCTGCACCCCATCCCTTGGTGTGTGGAACTAGCCTCACTTGAGTCCTGTGTATTTGGAGGTCAATGCGCGACCCCAGATCTGAACTCTAAGGGCAGGTTTCGCCCCATCCCCTCCTCTGACCCAGGCCCCAACCTTTCCCAGGAACATACCAGAGGCCTCAGTGATAGCAGGCCCCAGCTGTGGGTTGGGACAGAGGTGCCCTGGTGACCAGAGGGGTGTGTGGTCTTCTCGTTCCTGCTCCTCACGTGTCAGGGAGGTGGCCAGCTGGCTCTGGGCAGAGATGGCCCTGGGTGGGCAGGTTGGGTGGCCTGGATCTCCTCTGACTCCCCGGCTGTCAGGCCTGAAGGTCACATTCATCTTCCAGAGGCAATTTTTCTGAGTGACCCCGCCCCCATGGGGGAAATGTCTCCCTCCATTATGAGAAGGACACAGCCGGGCAGGAGCAGGGGATTTGTCACATCTTATCACACTGACACACCACCTATCGGCCATGATAGCACTTCCATTTTTTGCACTATTTCAGCTCGAGCATGAAAAATGGTTGTGTTGTAAGGTGAAGGGGGTGTACTGGTCCCCTGAAGTGTTTGAATTGGTCAAAGCTGGGCCCAGGCTCTGGGGTGCCTCCCAGTGTAGGATTGGGTGGCCCATCAATCCCAGCTTCCTGCTGGCTCCCAGGGGTCCCTGTGGGAGTGAGAACACAGGATAGAAAGGGCTTTTTTTGGCACCATGGACTGAACCCAGGGTCCCTTACCCACTGACCCCCATCCCCATCCCTTTATATATTTTATTTAGAGCCAGAATCTCACTGAGTAGCTCAGGACCTCTCTAAGTTGCTGATGCTGGCCTCCAAATTTCAATCCTCCCCCCTCAGCCTCCCAAAATGCTGGGATGACAGGTATTTGCCAGCCAGCCAGGATCCTTTCTGTTCTTGAGCCTCAGCTTCCCCATCTGTAAGATGGGCCTCTGTCTCCTATCACTGGAAGTGTGTGACCATATCCCATGGATCTGGGAGGTGATGTGTAATCAGCCATCCAAGCAGCCTGGATTGAGAGGAGCCCCCAATCTGGGTCCCTCCAGGAAGAGGACTTGGCAGTCTGTCAACAGGGAGACCCCCCCTGGCTGGTTCCACCCTCCCCTTCCAGACGCTGGGCTTAGAAGAAAAATCTCCATTTTGGGGATAAGAACCCAAAGCCTGCGGAGGGCCTCAGAGATGAGAGGATCAGACCAGGCGAAGTCACTGGCTCCACCCAGTGTCCCCACTGGGAGAAAGACCCTGGGCTGCTGCCCCAGGGCTGCACTGAGTGAAGGGAGCTATGGCCTCCCTTGGTCCCAGGCCTCAGGGAAGCAGAGTCAGAAACGGAGGGCAGCAGCCACCCCTCTCCCTGCTCACCCATCGGTCAGCACCCAGCACCGTGCCTTGTCCCCTCCCCAGGGCTATTCACCAAACTGCCACCTCCCACTTGGAGGACGGCGGGAAGGTGGCCAGGTTGCAGGGAACCTCTGTCGCCCTCATCACAGCGGTAGGAGATGATCAATAGGTGGCTCCATAAGATGGGCCAATGGGCGCCCACCGATTGTCTGCTTTGTCATCTGCTGTCGCCATCACCATCATGTGGCCTATGCGCAGATCTGCGCTGTCAACCTCGTGTGATTAATGGGGACACCGTCTGCCATGGGGAGGGACATCGCAGTACACTGTGCAGAACACTGTGGACGCAGGGCAGATGTGGGCCTGGAGACATGCAGTGGGACCCCTAGGGCTCGGCTCCCATACCAGGCTCACCCAAGGACCAGAGGGACTTCAGCAGGGGTGGGGGCGGGAACGCAGTGACAACCAGGCAAGCTTCCAACCCCACCCCTGCCTGCAACAGACTCAGCCTCTAGGGCCACCATCATTGTCCCTTGTGGATCCCTTTCCGACTGTTCCAGCCATTGGAGAACCCCAGATCCGAGGCGGCCACCTGTCATCCCAGGCTGATTTGAGGCCAGCCTCTGAACTTAGCAAGAACCTGTCTTAAAAGTCAAAAAGGGCTGGGACATGGAGCAGTGGCCAGCGACCCTGGGTTCAGTTCAGTCCCAACCCCAGGGGCGAATCCCACACCCATGGCACCAGCACTGGGCAGCCTAGGGGCATCTCTGGCTGCAGGCCGCCTGCACTCTTCACCCTAAGCGGGAACTTGTCGCACTCAGGACGCGGTGGCAGTGGCAACAAGATGCCAGGGTCTCGGGGCTCCTGCGCACCCCACCCGACTCCAACGCATTCCTCCAGGCGACCAGGGAGACCCCTGAGGTGACCTGTCTCCTGGACAGCATCCCTGTAAACCAGCTGCTCCACCATTGCCCCGAGCCCAGAGAGACCTGTAGGGGGCCACGGAGGTCGAGGGTGTTCTGCAGTGGCAGGGCCGGGCCACCGGGCGGGGGACAGCGGCGCCCTCCCTAGAGGAGCCCAGCTGCGAGCTTCCAGGTGCACACGCACTTGCACAGCAGGGTCCTGGCTCCGCCCACCCCATCCCCAGAGGCATAGCCACGCTCACCCAACCCCCCTCCGCACGTGCACTGGCCAAGCCCCGCCCCTGGAGCGTGGCCACGACCCATTCCTGCACCGCCCACACCTCACCCCTGGGTCGTGGCCACACTCGCCCAGCTACTTTGCCCCCTGCTCCCCATCAGGAGAGGAGCAGAGCGTGGGGAGGCGGCCATGGGGGAGCCCTCTTGGAAGGCGATGCCCGCGGTAGGTGTTTACTGGCATAGGGGAGGGGGATGGCTTGGAGGAGGACGGAATGAGCCTGGTGCTGTGGGGTGTGTCTCTTCCTCAGGAGGCTGAGGCAGGAGGCTCGTCAGGTGGAGGCCAGCCTCAGCAACTCAGCGAGTCCCTGTCTCTAAAGGGCTGGGATGGTCGGCGGGTAGGCACCCCTGGGTTTAGTCCCTGGGACCACAACCCAGGAAGGCACAGAAGCGGTTCTCAGTGGAAGTTTCCCCGAGATGCACACCCTTGGCCTCTGGTCCCTGACCACAAGCTCCTCAGGCCTCCTCTCTGGAGACCCCCAAACCAGATCAAGGTGTCTGTCTGACCTTGACTTTGAAACTTATGAAGTGCAAGGCTGAAGAATCGCCATTGAGCCCGAGACTTGCGATCCTCCTTCCTCAGCCTCCCAAGTAACTGCGATTAAAGGCATGTGCCACGGGGCTGAGGATATGAAGGCTCTTGTCCAAGTCCTTGTAGGCACGATTCTTTTCAGAATTGATCAGAGAGGGCATGTGTCAGGATTTTTAGGACCCCCCCATTTTCTCCTGACCTGCGGGAGAAATGAGGAAAGCACGCCCTGACTAGGATGAGCTAAGAGAGGCAAAGGTCAACTGGCTGCCCAAACCCAGCCCTCCCTTGATGGAGGACAATCAGACACGCCAGGGAGACCAGTCAAAGCAGGATCTCATTTATTGAGGAAGTACACACAGCTAATATACTGCACAGGAGCCAATCAGGATAAAGGTCAGAGGGGTGGAGCAAGTTCACGTGTATACCAATCCCATGGTCTGTAAGAGAAGGCACGAGATATCCATGAGGGCGAAAGAGTCCTGGACCTTCTTGGAGGTGGTCTGTTTTTTCTGTCACCACCCACAGCACCGCCTTCTGGCTGATCGCCAGGTGCTATCCCAGCCATGTGTGTGGCCTCAAAATGAGAAGAGGGCAGCAAGTCATGCCCTACAGGCATGCACCTGTTCTGGCCTCGTGGGAACTGCTAGACCTTTCCTGATTCCGGTCTACTTGTTTCTCATCCAGGCTTTAATGCTTCAAGAATGGACAGATGGGTGATGTGGCCCCAGAAGTTTTGGGGAAGGAGTGAGGTAGTTGCTGGCATAGTTAGGGCAAACCTCGGAGCCTCCAAGGAGACACTTTGGTGGGTGTGGTGGGGTGTTTGACGGCCCTCTGATGATGGCCCTTGGACTGTGCTACATGCTCAGGCACGGCCCTCATCAGGAAGATTTGCGCTACCCTGGGCCACCCATGCGGAGGCTGGGACTGGAGGTTCATGGGTATTATGCTCCTGAGGACCAGGCCAGGCCAGAGTGCAGGTGGGGGTCAGTGGTGGAGAAAGCAGTTGGAAGGAAACACAGGGGTTAGGAGCCAGACGTGGCAGCTGACACCACCAGGAGCCCTCATTTCTGACCTCAAGCAGGTCCCTGCAGCCAGGGGCCTGGGGTAGGCAGAGCCTGAAGCTTGGCCTCCCAGCTGCCTCCTGGCCTCCTACTGCCCTGGACCTTACTTTCTTCACCTGTAAAATGGGGACCAGCTTCTTCCTCGGGGGCTCCATGGTTGAGCAGGCACTTCATGGAGGAAGCGGTGAGCAGAGTCTGCCCCGGGGGGAAGAGCCACCTGGCCACCTAAGTCAGCAGCAGACACTGGGGAGGTTGAAGGTGGGGCCTGAGCCCCAGTCCACCCCCCACCCCCTCCCACCCTACCTGACCCTGGGCTCCAACTGCTCTTCCCTGAGGCAGATTTGCAGTGGCCCCAGGCACAGCCCCAAGTCCCCAGGGCAGAGAGAAAAGGCCTAGTGCTTCCCGGGGCAGGAGGTTTCCAACTTGGGATTTTGGTTTTTCCTTGTATCAGAAACTGAACCCCAGGGCTGCTGGACCATGGAGGCCCAATCTGACCTTTTTTTTATTTAGACACAGGGTCTTGTGAGTTGCTGAGGGCCTCACTAAATTGTTGAGGTTGGCCTCCAACTCATGATCCTCCTGTCTCAGCCTCCCGAGTCATTGGGACACAGGCATGTGAACAAGGGAACACTCCCAGCAGAAGGAAGGCCAGGCTGCAGGACAGCGCATCTCTGGGGATGAGCCTGAGCAGAAACAAGACCGTGAACCAGCAGTTTGTAAAAAATTGCCTTTATTTATCATTTGTCCATCGTATCTCAGTTATGCCATTTTGGTGTCCACAGTGACAGTCCCCTGGAAGCTGGGTCAGCTCCTGCCCATCCACCCACTGTGATCACTGCCCATAGGCTGAAAGCCCAGGCCACATGGGGCCAGCAGGACCGCAAGCTCCTCTGAAGTGTGGAGCTCTCCAGCCACAGCCTGGGAGCCAGGGACTGGGCCTGCCTGCCAGAGGCCATGGAGTCGCCTGCAGTAACCTGGGAGGCCCTGCCCTCTAACAGGAGCAGGAGAGGTACAGCAGAGGCCCCCGTGGGCTGGGAGGTGGCTGGTGGTGAGGCTGCCCTGCTGGGGACTGGGTCTAGCAAGGCCACATGGGAGAAGGTGCTGGGCCCTGGGCAGGACCACAGCCCCTCTGGTTCTTGTCCCAGGTCTCTGGGGACAGTGTGCCATCTCTACTGAGCCATGACAGGGCCTGTGCAGAATTGGTGCACCCTCCCAAGGGAGTCTGCAGTTGAGTCTGAGAGGGGCCTCTGAGAATTCCGGAAAGGTCCCCAGCTTCATGGTCTATATCACCTGTCATCAGAGACGTCATTGTCTTTCTGTCTCAGACACCAGAGCATCTTCCCAGGGACCCCAAGCCCCCGACCCTGAGCTCAGGCCCTGATCCTGAACCTCCCCTCCTGGCCTTCAAGTGTGGTGGAGGCTGAATGTGGCAGAGGCCAATAGAGCTGGTGGCATCTCGCTGTCCCCTTACTTCCATTTGGTCCCTAAGTGCAGTCAGAACATTCCATAAACACAGGGAAAGACAGAATATGTCCCTTCCCAGGGGCTCAGGGGTAGCTGCACAGTGAGGACACAACAGGGCTGACTGGAGTCTGGACAAGTGGACGTGGTGGGGTGGTTCCCTGAGGACACCAAATTAGGCCAGGCGAGGGTGGAGGTGGCGACCCCAGGCCTCCCCCGGATGAGGACAAATCTGCCTGGCCACAAGGTGGCAGGGATGGCAGTCCTGTCTCTGCCCCAGCACGAGGCCCATCTGGACACTTGGTGGGAGAGCAGTCGCCCACGGCTGGGTAGGGAGCTCTGTCATCCTGAGCCCAGAGAACCCAACACCCCCCACAGGACCAGTCTGCACCCAGAGAGTGCCACCGCTGGTGAAGATGGAGACATGCTGATGATGCTGTCCATGTCCCCAGAGGAGGTGCGACCCAACGCCCGACCACCCTAAGGCCACACACAGATATTTTGTGCTTCCAACCAAGGTCAAAAATCCACCTTTGTGGGGACCACGGTGTGCCACAGTGGCTGCACACATCACTGAGGGGGGGAGGGGAGGACAAAACAAAAGTCAGACAGAAAATGGGGACAGCACTCCCCATCCCTGTCATGGCTGCAGCTTCCAAAGCCAGGAGAGAGGAGGCCCACGAAGGGTGGCCGCCCCACAGTGGAGAGGAGGGGCAGATGTCAGCCAGACGACTATGTCCCCACCCGCCACAGCACCACTGCCACCCGGCCACCACGGTCTTCCGAGGCACCGCATGGCATCCTCCCTGGTCCTCTGGTAGGCGTGTTTCTCAGAAGAGCAGAGTGCCCATGCTGCCCACCTCGCTTGGCTCCTTGATGAAGATCTCAAAGGACAGGGAGATGGTGGTGACCGCCAACAAGATCCCTGTCCCCAAGCCGATGGCGCCCAGGAAGGCAGCCAGGACAGAGAGGCCCCAAGGCACAGGCCCCCAGAGGCCACTGCCATGGGGTTGTACCTGGGAGAGGGCAGGTGGTCAGCCCTGGGCCACCACAGATCCCACAAGCTGGCCACCAAGCTTGCCCATGACTGAGACCAGAACCTCAGGAGACCCCACCACCTTCCTGAAGTATCATCTGCTAACACCGCTGTGCACCCAACTAATGCTATGGGACCTAGTCCCTGATACTAGACCAAACTGAAAGGCTGCCAGACGCAGTAGCCGATCACCCCAGTAACTCAGGAGGCTGAGGCAGGAGGATCACAAGGTGGAGGCCAGCCTCAGCTACTTTGCAAGTCCCTAAGCAGCTCAGCGAGACCCTATCTCTAAATAAAATATAAAAAGAGCTGGGGACGTGGCTTAGGAGTCAAGTGACCCTGGGTTTGGTCCTCAGTATAGGGGACTGGGGGGCTGGGGATGAGACTCAAATGCTGAAGATGTCTCTTGAAATGGCAACTGTCCCTACCAAGGACTCGAAAGCAACCTAGAGTTTGCAACTGTGGCTTTTCCTGTGGTTGCTTCTTTCAGGAAAGGTCACCAAGTGAGAACCCACAGGACAACCTGGGCTGCCACCTGACTTTGTAGACACAGCCCTTCTCACTGTGGCTGCTGCTGAGTGGCAGAGGAAGAGCTAAGAAAATGGCAGAGGGCACCAGGGAGGCCGGGGTGCAGCCCTCAATCCACGAAGAGGCGCAGCTGCAGCGGGCACTCCTCCTGCCCCAGGCACCTGCGCCCTGGGGCCTCTCCCACCCTCCCTTTTCTCTACCCCAAGGTGACTGCAACACGGGTCACCTGGCCATGGCCCAGCTGGTCTCTGGCCTCCTCTCTGCCATGGCCTTGTCTGCTGGAACTGACCTCCCCGCTTCAAACACCACCAGCCCTCTGCGGCTCTGCTGGCCTCGCAGCCAAATCCACCATCTGTCTTTTTTCAGTCTTGGGGATTGAATCCAGGGGTGCTCCACCCCTGAGCCCTGTCCCCAGCCCGTTTTTTTTTTTTTTTTTTTTTTTGTGTGTGTGTGTGTTTTATTTACAGACAGGGCCTCACTAAGTTGCTGAGGTTGGCCTCCACATTGCCATCCTCCTGCCTTGGCCTCAAGGTGTGCCCCACAGAGCCCGGTGCTTCAGCTCAGGTCCATCTGGAGCCCCAGTCTGTGCTCAGAGCCTGGGCACCTGCTCCTGGATGCCTAGGGCAGCATCCCACCAGCATGAGCAGAGGTGAGGGTCCCCTGCTGCCAGCACAGTCCCTACAGAACCCCATGCTGGGTTTCCAGGATGTGTGCTCCTCGCTCCCTGCTGAGGGTGGCAGGCATTTTCTTCCATGTCCCCAGCATCCAGCACTTAGCAGGTTCATGAATATCCAATGACACAGGGACCTTGCTTACCCTGTGATCTGAGGATGAAACCCATGGACAGTGGAGACCCCAAGGCCCACTGGTGCTCGAGGCCCGGGAGCGGCACATGCTGAGTGGGGGCCAGTACTGCATACACCGGATGAGCTCATGCACCATGGATGTCTCCCGGTGGCCCCACATCACCATCTGCTGCTCCTTCAGCTGTTTGGCCACCTGCATGATGCCCAGAGTAGAGGATTGGCTCAGAGGTTGGTTCAGAGGAAAGGTATCAAGGCAGGCCCCCCAAAGCCAGGAGGTCTTGGCAGACACCCCAACTCCTACCCAGCTTTTGCCCCCACAACCATGGCTGGGGCCCAGCTGCTTTGAACCTCCAGATCCTCAATTCACCTTAGATTTTCTGAAATTCTAGGAAGAGTCTGGTGTCACTTTGCCTACTCTTCTGTAAGTGTCCCCGACCCTGCTACCCAAGGTCCAGTTTTTCCCATGGGATCCCTCAGGCACACTGGAGGGACCCATCTTCATTTTCCTCAATTTGATGACGTGGCACTGGAGGCCGAGAACCAGCTCCACATTCAATTCCAAGAAAACACGAAAATGCACACAAATATTTTCCATGAGAGACTTCCCAGCAAATAACAGATTCAGGGATCAGAGGCCAAAAGAAAAGAAAAAAAGTCAATTTCCCTCTCCTAAGAAGTCTCACATGTTTTGCAATTTTTATTTTATTAAGATTTGTAAGCCAGGTGTCATGGTGCCTGCCTGTAATCCCAGTGGCTCTGGAGGCTAAGGCAGGAGGATTGCAAATTAGAGGCTAACCTCAGCCAAATTGGGGCTCTAAGCAACTCAGCGAGACCCTATCTCTGAATAAAATACAAAAGAGGGTTGGAGACGGGGCTCAGGGATTAACTGTCCCTGAGTTCAATCCCCAGTGCCTTCCGCCCTAAATTGGCAATACTGCAGATTGAACCCAGGAACATTCATTCTACCCCAGCCCTTTTTGAGACAGGGTCTCACTTATTTGCCAAGGCTGTCCTTGAACTTGTAATCATCGAACTAACTGCTCCTTGCCTGAACAAGTGGTTTGGTGTAGCAATTTCATTCTTAGAATCTTATTTGCTAAGAAAAACTGCTAAAATATGTGCAGATGATTTCCCAAGGGTATTCACTTCAATGCTAACTGTGACTGAGAAAGGACTGAAATGTCCACCAGAAGACAATTGGCTAAAATCAACACTTCTTTATCCTTGAAGTGCAGGTTCCTGCTAAGAAATATGAGGCAGGATTACTCTGTGGCATGTTGATTGTCCTTGAAATATTCTTATAAAACGTGAAAGTTTAGATATCATTTTGAATGTAAGTTTTGTTGTTGTTGTTGTTGTTGTTGTTGTTATTATTATTATTATTATTATTATTATTATTATTAATTGGTATTAGGGATTTAACCCAGGACCTCTTAACCTCTGATCCCTGTCCCCAGCCCTTTTTATATTTTATTTAGAGACAGGGTCTCACTGAGTTGCTTAGGGCCTCACTACATTGCTGAGGCTTGCCTCCAACTTGCGATCCTCCTGCCTCAGCCTCCTGAGCTGCTGGGATGACAGGCTTGAGCCTCTGCACTCAGCTATATTTCTAAACCTTTGCACACTGAAAATTCAGAAGAAATTTTTCTGAAACAGACATTTTCCCCCAGAGAAATTCTCTGCATGCATGAAAACTTCCTGCAGAGGTGCCCAACGGGAGGCAGGGCCCTTACCTTGGTTGGTGTTGATGGATGTGGGGTTGATGGCCTTCCCCAGGATGGTTTCACAGATGTTGCTTGAGATGGAGAGGGAGAAGCCAGAGCCCAGGCCATACCCTTTATAATGAAGCTCATCCAAAAGGAGGACCTTCAAGCCCACCACAAAGAACTGCAGAATTAAAATAAATTAATTAATAAAAGTGGACTCTGCATTACTGGTCCCAGGGCCCTGGTTCCTTCCATCTTCAATGACAGGGCTCTCTGATATGAAGGCCAAATAAGAGACCCTTCTCAATCAGCCTCACGGGAATTCAGAAGCCAAAGCCAGGGTCTTTCGATTCTCTATTATTTTTTTAAATCTATTTTTTTAGCTGGAGGTGGACACAACATTTTTATTTTATTTTTATGGGGTGCTGAGGATGGAGCCCAAGGCCTCACACATGCCAGGTGAGCCTCTACCACTGAGCTTGAGCCCCAATATTTTTTTTTGTTTCTTAATTGTTTTGGGGTTGTCAGGTGGACAGCATGTCTTTATTGATTTCAATATTTCTCGTTGTAGATGGGCACAACGTCTTTATTTGATTGATTTCTTTTGGGGTGGTGATCAGCCTCCAACCCGGGGCCTTACCCTGCTCAGGCCAGTGTTTAGCCTTGAGCCCAGCCCTGAGACTGGCCTGGCCCCAGCTCTGGCTGAGTACTGCTGAGGAGGAAGAGGGACGACGGGGTCCCTCAGGAAGCGGGGTGAGAGTGGGGGTTCACCTGAGTGGGGATCAGAAGGCAGATTCCAGCGCCCATCTCTGAGGGGTCCCTGTACATGCCTGTCATCACATCCATGACTGGCCAATGGTGACAATCATGCCAAACACTAGGGTCCCAAGAAAACCCTGAGCAGAATGTGGCAGGAACACAGATGACAAATACTGACACTGCCCCCGGGGACTTGGTGAGGAGTGTCCAACTGTCACACATCAAAGCACATGAGAACTCAGAGGCTTTCTAGTGAAAGCACCTTTCATTTTTTTTGTGGCTTTAGGGATTGAACCCAGGGCCTTTCGGATGGTAGGCAAGTGTTCTACTAAACCTCAGCCCAGTCATCCTAAATTCTTTTTTTTTTTAATAATCTTGAATTCTTTTTTTTCTCTGTTCCCACTTTTTAAAAAATTTTTTATTGTTGGTTGTTCAGAACATTACATAGTTCTTGATATATCATATTTCACACTTTGATTCAAGTGGGTTATGAACTCCCATTTTTACCCCGTATACAAATTGCAGAATCACATCAGTTACACATCCATTGATTTACATATTGCCATACTAGTGTCTGATGTATTCTGCTGCATTTCCTATCCTCTACTATCCCCCCTCCCCTCCCCTCTTCTCTATCTACCCCCTGTACTGTCATTCATTTCTCCCTCTTGTATTATTTTCCCCTTTCCCCTCACTTCCTCTTGTATGAAATTTTGAATAACCCTCAGGGTCTCCTTCCAATTACATGCAATGTCCCTTCTCTCTCCCTTTCCCTCCCACCTCTCATCCCAGTTTAATGTTAATCTTCTTCTCATGCTCTTCGTCCCTACTCTGTTCTTAGTTACTCTCCTTATATCAAAGAAGACATTTGGCATTTGTTTTTCAGGGATTGGCAAGCTTCACTTAGCATAATCTGCTCTAATGCCATCCATTTACCTGCAAATTCTATGATTTTGTCATGTTTAATGCAGAGTAATACTCCATTGTGTATAAATGCCACATTTTTTTTTATCCATTCGTCTATTGAAGGGCATCTAGGTTGGTCCCACAGTCTTGCTATAGTGAATTGTGCTGCTATGAACATCAATGTAGCAGTGTCCCTGTAGCATGCTCTTTTTAGGTCTTTAGGGAATAGACCGAGAATGGGAATAGCTGGGTCAAATGGTGGTTATATTCCCAGCTTCCCAAGAAATCTCCATACTGCTTTCCAAATTGGCTGCACCAATTTGCAGTCCCAGCAGCAGTGTACAAGTGTACCCTTTTCCCCACATCCTCGCCAGCATTTGTTGTTGTTTGACTTCATAATGGCTGCCAATCTTACTGGAGTGAGATGGTATCTTAGGGTGGTTTTGATTTGCATTTCTCTGACTGCTAGAGATGGTGAACATTTTTTCATGTACTTGTTGATTGATTGTATGTCCTCCTCTGAGAAGTGTCTGTTCAGGTCCTTGACCCATTTGTTGATTGGGTTGTTTGTTATCTTATTGTCTAATTTTTTGAGTTCTTTGTATACTCTGGATATTAGGGCTCTATCTGAAGTGTGAGGAGTAAAGATTTGTTCCCAAGATGTAGGCTCCCTATTTACCTCTCTTATTGTTTCTTTTGCTGAGAAAAAACTTTTTAGTTTGAGTAAGTCCCATTTGTTGATTCTAGTTATTAACTTTTGTGCTATGGGTGTCCTATTGAGGAATTTGGAGCCCTACCCCACCGACTGTAGATCATAGCCAACTTTTTCTTCTATCAGACGTCGTGTCTCTGATTTGATATCAAGCTCCTTGATCCATTTTGAATTAACTTTTGTGCATGGCAAGAGAAAGGGATTCAGTTTCATTTTGTTGCATATGGATTTCCAGTTTTCTCAGCACCATTTGTTGAAGATGCTATCCTTCCTCCATTGCATGCTTTTAGCCCCTTTATCAAATATAAGATAGTTGTAGTTTTGTGGATTGGTTTCTGTGTCCTCTATTCTGTACCATTGGTCCACCCGCCTGTTTTGGTACCAGTACCATGCTGTTTTTGTTACTATTGCTCTGTAGTATAGTTTGAAGTCTGGTATCGCTATACCGCCTGATTCACACTTCCTGCTTAGCATTGTTTTTGCTATTCTGGGTCTTTTACTTTTCCATATGAATTTCATGATTGCTTTCTCTATTTCTACAAGAAATGCCATTGGGATTTTGATTGGCATTGCATTAAACCTATAGAGAACTTTTGGTAATATCGCCATTTTGATGATGTTAGTTCTGCCTATCCATGAACAGGGTATATTTTTCCATCTTCTAAGATCTTCTATTTCTCTCTTTAGGGTTCTGTAGTTTTCATTGTATAAGTCTTTCACCTCTTTTGTTAGGTTGATTCCCAAGTATTTTATTTTTTTTGAAGATATTGTGAATGGAGTGGTTGTCCTCATTTCCATTTCAGAGGATTTGTCGCTGATATACAGGAATGCCTTTGATTTATGCGTGTTGATTTTATATCCTGCCACTTTGCTGAATTCATTTATTAGCTCTAATAGTTTCTTTGTAGACCCTTTTGGGTCTGCTAGGTATAGAATCATGTCATCTGCAAACAGTGATAATTTAAGTTCTTCTTTTCCTATTTTGATGCCTTTAATTTCTTTTGTCTGTCTAATTGCTCTGGCCAGTGTTTCGAGAACTATGTTGAACATAAGTGGTGAGAGAGGGCATCCCTGTCTTGTTCCAGATTTTAGAGGGAATGCCTTCAGTTTTTCTCCATTCAGAATGATGCTAGCCTGAGGCTTAGCATAGATTGCTTTTACAATATTGAGGTATGTTCCTGTTATCCCTAGTTTTTCTAGAGTTTTGAACATAAAGGGATGCTGTACTTTGTCAAATGCTTTTTCCGCATCTATCAAGATGATCTTATGGTTCTTATTTTTAAGTCTATTCATGTGGTGAATAACATTTATTGATTTCCGTATATTGAACCAGCCTTGCATCCCAGGGATGAATCCTACTTGATCATGGTGCACAATTTTTTTGATATGTTTTTGTATCCGATTCACCAGAATTTTATTGAAGATTTTTGCATCTAGGTTCATTAGAGATATTGGTCTCTAGTTTTCTTTCTTTGAAGTGTCTTTGTCTGGTTTAGGAGTCAGGGTGATGTTGGCCTCGTAGAATGAATTTGGAAGTTCTCCCTCTTTTTGTATTTCCTGAAGTAGCTTGAAAAGTATTGGTATTAGTTCCTCTTTAAAGATTTTGTAAAACTCTGCTGTATACCCATCCGGTCCTGGGCTTTTCTTAGTTGGTAGTCTTTTGATGGTTTCTTCTATTTCCTCAATTGATATTGGTCAGTTTAAGTTGTCTATATCCTCCTGACTCAATCTGGGCAGATCATATGACTTAAGAAATTTATCGATGCCTTCACTATCTTCTAATTTATTGGAGTATAAGGATTCAAAATAATTTCTGATTATCTTCTGTATTTCTGAAGTGTCTGTTGTGATATTGCCTTTTTCATCCCGTATGCTAGTAAGTTGAGTTCTCTCTTTTCTTCTCTTCGTTGGCATGGCTAAGGGTCTGTCGATTTTAATTATTTTTTTCAAAGAACCAACTTTTAGTTTTGTCAATTTTTTCAATTGTTTCTTTTGTTTCAATTTCATTAATTTCAGCTCTGATTTTAATTATTTCTTGCCTTCTTCTTCTTTTGCTGTTGTTTTGCTCTTCTTTTTCTAGGATTTTGAGATGAAGTATGAGATCATTTATTTGTTGTTTTTTTTTCTTTTTTTAAGGAATGAACTCCAATCAATGAATTTTCCTTTTAGAACTGGTTTCAATGTGTCCCATAGATTCCGATATGTTGTGTCTGTGTTTTCATTTATCTCTAAGAATTTTTTAATTTCCTCCTTGATGTCTTCTATAACCCATTGATCATTCAGTAACCTATTGTTCATTCTCCAAGTGATGCATGATTTTTCCTTCCTTCTTTTATCGTTGATTTTCATTTTCATTCCATTATGATCAGATAAGACGCATGGCATTATCTCTACTCCTTTATATTGTCTGAGAGTTGCCCTGTGACATAATATATGATCTATTTTTGAGAAGGATCCATGTGCTGCTGAGAAAAAAGTGTAACTGCTTGATGTTGGGTGGTATATTGTATATATGTCAATTAAGTCTAGGTTATTAATTGTGTTATTGAGTTCTATAGTTTCCTTATTCAACTTTTGTTTGGAAGATCTGTCCAGTGGTGAGAGAGGTGTGTTGAAGTCTCCCATGATTATTGTATGGTGGTCTATTAGACTCTTGAACTTGAGAAGAGTTTGTTTGACGAACATAGCTGCACCATTGTTTGGGGCATATATATTTATGATTGTTATGTCTTATTGCTGTATGGTTCCCTTAAGCAGTATGTAGTGTCCCTCTTTATCCCTTTTGATTAACTTTGGCTTGAAATCTATTTTGTTTGATATGAGTATGGACACTCCTGCTTGTTTCCGAAGTCCATATGAGTGATATGATTTTTCCCAACCTTTCATCTTCAGCCTATGTATGTCTTTTCCTATCAAATGTGTCTTCTGTATGCAGCATATTGTTGGGACTTGTTTTGTGATCCATTCTACTAGCCTGTGTCTCTTAATTGGTGAGTTTAAGCCATTAACATTTAGGTTTATTATTGAGATATTGATTGTTCTTCCAGCCATATTTGTTTATTTCTGTTACTAAACATGGTTTGTTTTCCTCTTTGATTATTTTTCCCCCCTTTACTGTCCTACCTCCCACTGTTGGTTTTCATTGTTATTTTCCATTTCCTCTTCCTGTAATGTTTTGCTGAGGATGTTTTGAAGAGATGGTTTTCTAGCTGCAAATTATTTTAACTTTTGTTTATCGTGGAAGGTTTTAATTTCATCTTCCATCCTGAAGCTTAATTTCACTGGATACACAATTCTTGGTTGGAACCCATTTTCTTTCAGCGTTTGAAATATGTTATTCCAGGATCTTCTAGCTTTCAGAGTCTGTGTTGAAAGATCAGCTGTTATCCTGATTCGCTTACCCCTAAATGTAATCTGCTTCCTTTCTCTTATAGCTTTTAAAATTCTCTCCTTATTCTGTATGTTGGGCATCTTCATTATAATGTGTCTAGGTGTGAATCTCTTGTGATTTGGGACATTCGGCATCCTGTAGGCTTCTAGGATTTGGGATTCTGTCTCATTCTTCAAGTCTGGGAAGTTTTCTCGTATTATTACATTGAATAGATTGCTCATTCCTTTGGTTTGGAGCTCTATACCTTCCTATATCCCAATGACTTTTAAGTTTGGTCTCTTTTTGTTATCCCATATTTCTTGGGTGTTCTGCTCATGGTTTCTTAACAGTCTTGCTGAGCTGTCTATGTTCTTTTCAAGTTGAAATACTTTGTCTTCATTGTCTGATGTTCTATCTTCTAAGTGTTCTACTCTGCTGGTAGTATTCTCAATTGAGTTTTTAAGTTGGTTTATTGCTTCCTGCATTTCTAGGATTTCTGTTTGTTTGTTTTTTATAACCTCTATCTCCATGTATAGTTGATCTTTTGCTTCCTGGATTTGTTTGTGTAATTCATTGTTGAAGTGATATTTCATTGTCTGATTTTGCTGTCTAATGTCTTCCTAGATACTCCAGATCATCTGAAGCATGTATATCCCAAATTCTTTATCTGACATTCCATCTACTGCAGCTGTTACCTCTTCTAAAGTTGAGTTGACCTGCATTGCTTGTCGTCCTTTCTTTCCTTGTCTTTTCATACTGCTTGCGTTTCTTTCTGCTTGGTGAAACTGTTGTGTTTTTGAAAAATTTTTCCCCCTATATATTTATATTGCGCTTGTATAGTTGAAATGTCTCTCTTTCAGGGTCGGGTGGCGGTCTGCCTACCTTGCAGGTGCGGGCGGCAGCTCTGTTCTGCCCCTCCTCCAATAGGTGTGACGTGTCTACCATGCTGACGGTTTGCTGGGCTTATTCCGGGCACGGGAGGTGGCTCTGCTCTGCCCCTACTCCAATTGGGGTGATGTGTATACCACGCCGGCAGGCCACCGGGCCTGATCCGCCAGTCGGTTGCAGGTCTGCCTACCTTGCAGGTGCGGCGGCGGCTCTTCTGTGCCCCTCCTCCAATTGGTGTGACTTGTCTACCACACCTGTGGACCACTGGGCCTGTTCCAGGCGCGGGCGAAGGCTCTGCTTTGCTCCTACTCCAATTGGGGTGACGTGCCTACCACCCCAGTCGGCCTCTGGGCCTGTTCCACCAGTCGGTCTCAGGTCTGCCTACCTTGCGGACACGGGCGGCGGCTCTGCTCTGCCCCTACTCCAAATGGGTTGATGTGTCTGTCACGCCGGCAGGCCACTGGGCCTGTTCCACTGGTCGGTTGCAGGTCTGCCTACCTTTCCTCGGACGCGGGTGGCGGTCTGCTCTGCCCCTACTCCAATTGGGGTGTCGTGACTACCACGCTGGCAGGTCACTGGGACTGTTCTGGGTGCGAGCGGCAGCTCTGCTCGGTCCCTACTCCAATTGGGGTGACGTGTGTACCACGCCGGAAGGCCGCTGGGCCTGATCCGCCCGTCTGTTGCAGGTCTGCCTACCTTGCAGGCGTGGGCGGGGGCTCTGCCCTGCCCCTCCTACCACGCCCTCGGACCAATGGGCCTGTTCTTCCGGTCAGTCGCTGGTCTGCCTACCATGCAGGTGTGGGTGGTGGCTCTGCTCTGCCCCTACTCCAATTGGGGTTACATGACTACCACGCTGGCGGGCCGCTGGGCCTGTTCCGGGCACGGGCAGCGGCTCTGCTCTGCCCCTCTGGCTTGATGACAAAGTGAGAGAGACTGGGGTGTTTGTGACTCACTTTCTTTACCAGGAGACCAACTGTTTCTGTCGCTGCTGGTATCGATGAAGTTCTCTCCTCCGCTGCTTTCTGATGACATCAGATCTCTGCCATGTTGGTATCCCATGCGAATGGCAGCATTTCGTTCCCTTTGCCGGGTGACCAAAGCAACGGGTGAGTCCTGATCAGCCCTCACAAGCCCAGTCTCAGTCCTGTTGCCACTGCCTATGAAGGCTCGGTTGGTATTTACCTCCACAGTATTCAGCAGGACCCGGACCGAGAAGCAGTTTCTGTGGGTTCTTTATCCCTGGGCCAGAGCAGTTCCGGGAGCCAGAATTCGGCTGCTCCTTGCTCGGTGTATGTTCTGAGAGGAGCAGGCTCCAAGAAGCAGTTTCCGCGGGTTATTTAGCACTGAGCCTGAGTAATTTGTCTGCGAGACGCAGGCGAATGGCAGCCTGAAATTATCTGTTCTATGGCTGAATGAGCTGCGATCGGTCGAAAACAGGGATGGTGACGTCAGCTCTCCAAGATGGTGGCCACTGGCTTCCTCTGTGATCTGACCGATGTGGAGAACCGAATTGGACCGCTTCCTTCCCCTGTCTCAAACACAGAATTCAGCACTGAGTACGGTGATTGCACAGCTGGCAGAAGCCCGCAGAAACTGCAGCGCTGTATCTTTGCGTTGCTATCTCCTCGTTTCCCAGCGCGCACCGCAGACTCTAGCCGTGGGTGATTTGCTGAATAAGCAGCGTGACCCTCCGTGCGGACAAATCTCTCTCGTTTGAGCCCCCGTAGTTGTTCCTCCTGCGATGGAAATCCTTCCTCTAGGTTTTGTAGCACCCCAATTTTGCTGGAAATTTCTAACAAGATCGCTTTTAGCCGTTCTAACTCGTCATTCTCCCGCACAGTGACGAGGTACACAGGGGTAATGCTCTCCCTTCGCTGCCATCTTCCCCTCTCTCTAATCTTGAATTCTTAAGATGGAAAAACATTTTAAAAAATTGTCAAGGGTAAGAAGAAAACTTCTGGGGCTGTAGCTCTGTGGTAGAGGCAGTGAGTTCCATTTTTAAGTCTGCAAAAAATTAATATTTAAAATACAGAGAGAAAGAGAATAAAAACCCGATTTGGGCTTTAGAAAAATAATGCAAATTTTTTGTTTGTTTGTTTTGATTTTGGTACCAGGGATTGAACTTAGGGGCACTCAACCACTGAGCCCCATCCCCAGCCCTATTTTGGTTTTATTTAGAGACAGGGCCTCCCTGAGCTGCTTAGGGCTTCGCTGTTGCTGAGGTTGGCTTTGAACTCACAATCTTCCAGGCTCAGCCTCCTTTACTGCTGGAATTAGAGGCGTGCACCACTGTACTAAGCCAAGTATATTTTACAATATCCAAAATAAAAATTGAAAAAAAAAAGAAAACCACTTATTAGTGCTTTAGAAGGATAATGCATTAATTTAAGGCATTGAATAATAAATGTGTTACTTAATATTTAATAATGCATTACTTAATTCATTAATGATCAATGCATTAATACATAAATATATTCTACAATCTTGATTTGCGTCTGAAACTCACAATTTAAGTTCGATGGATTTCTCACTAAATTATTTTACCTACTAACTTAAGATCACTAAGACATGCTGTATGGAAGATGGCAGAGTAGAAAATTGTAAATATTGTTTTCTAAATAATACATTCCAGTTAACAGAGGCTAGGCTTGACTGACTCTGAGGCTAGTCCCCATTATTGGGGCTGCCTATCATTTGATACAGCCAATACTCTTAACCTAGTTTAACAGCATGTAGAAACTGAGACTGCAGAACTATTATCTAAATTTCTTCCACATCAAAATCTAATCAAGAGCAGAGCTGGACTGAGAGGATCAACTTTTTGCTCATTAAATCCTTTTAAATACAGAAGAAAAATAGCACTTGCTATATAACTACCATGTGCTAGGCACTGTGAGAGTGATTATTTAATTTAATCTTCTTTTTTTTTAGTACTGAGGACTAAGCAGAGGTTCTTCACCCCTGAGTACCATCCCCAGCCATTTTTTATTTTATTTAGAAGCAGGGTCTCACTGAGTTGCTTAGGGACTCACTAAGTTGCTGAGGTTGGCCTCCAAATGGTGATCCTCCTGCATCAGCCTCCAGAGCTGCTGTAATTACAGGCACACTCCACAGCATCTGGCTTTGATTGAATTCTTATGACAGCTCTGAAGTAGATGTCACCTCCTTCATTCAAGGTTGAGGCTGATGAGATTCTATCAAAGAGCTTCCTCATGCAAGGCATTGCCACAACAGCTAGATATTGCACATGTATTAGTTATATTGCTGGTTTCTGAAAGAAACTGCCGAATATTCCAAACATAGGAAACAGGGTGCCTGTTACCTCCTGGGAGTTTGCTCACCAGAGGAATGCTGTCCTTATATTTCTCTGGTCAAAACACTTACAATCCTGTGTCTCTTTTTTGATGTTTTTGGATGAAAGATCCATCCATTTTTCAAACTCTGTTATTAGAAGTTCTCTATTAATATGCATTGAAGTCTCTCTCTCCCTTTAGATGAAGTAGTGTCTGTCTTATGTCTATGTGTTTTAGTATTATGTGATTTTATATTTATACTTATGATATTTTCTTGCTTAATTGAAACCATTTGTTATTATACAATGACTTTAGTCTATTTTTACTTTTGGTATTAAGGTCTATTTTTTGTGATTTAAGAAAAGCTACTTCTAGTTTTTATTTCCATTTTCTTGAGATATCTTTCTATTATGCTTCACTTTTATCCTATATGTTTTTTTAGAGGTGAAATGAGATTTTCCTAGGCAAAATATAGATTTTTTTGTTCTATGTATTATAGAACATTATGTCTTTTTACTGGAGAATTTTCCCCATTAAGGTGGTTCTTGACAGGTGAATATTTACTAGTGCCATTTTGGTTATTGTTTACTACTTGTGCTGTGTGACCATTCTTCCTCTCTTACTGTCTTCTAATTTTGTTATCTTGTAATACATAGATTTGTACCACAACTCTTTGAGAGTTGAAAATTAAATGAATATGTAAATCTAATTGATATAGCATGTGCAGAATCAAATAATTAAAAGGTCTGAAGAGGCTTAGGTTGTTTACCTGTGACAATGTCTACCCTCCTGACAAATACTATTTACTCTTTTATGTTTGCTTTTTCTTTGCATATTATTATTATTATTATTATTATTATTATTATTATTATTATTATCATCATCATCATTTTATTAATCTTTATACATCTTAATACTATGCTTTAAAGAAATATGCATTTATTTAAAATATGTTATAAGTAAATAACAGTGGTTATTTAGGGATCAGAACACTAACCTATAAATCAGTTGAAATAAGAAAAATCTGATTTTAAAGCTTTATATATCAAAACAATAACATTAAAATAAGAAGCAATGAACGGTTTGGTTATTGGGGTAACTGGATATGATTAAACAGTTAAAATAATTTTTTAATAATTTGATTGAATTCCAACTGCATTAAAAACTAAAGTCCGCTGAGTGTGGTGGTGCACACCTGTAATCACAGCACCTCAGGTGGCTAAGGCAGGAGAATCACCTGGTATTAAGGTGTAATTTTTGTGATATAAGAATAGCTACTTCTGTTTAATTTTTGTTTCCATTTGCTTGAGATAACTTTCTCTTATTCTTCACTTTTGTCCTATGTGTTTCTTTTGGAGGTGAGTTGAGATTCTTCTAGGCAAAATATAGATGGTTTTTATTCTATCAAAAATCAGTACCTTGTGGTGGTTGATGCTTTTTGAAGTGCAAGGATCTCACATAAGATTTCTTGGTTCCTCTTAAGTAGAAGGGAATGGGGGACTTGACATCTCTTAGAATCCTAGCATGCAGAGCAGGAGCTCACAGCTACAGGGTGTGATGATCACCCCCAACTATCTGTCCAGCCAGCTGTCTCTGTACAGCATTGACTTAGATGAGCCATTTGGAATGGGAGTCATACTGGGGTTGCTGGGATTTTGATTTCTCCATATGTAGCTTAAATTTTTTATAATGAGCACCAATCCTTAGAAATAAAAATACTAAAGACTTTTGAGGGGAAAATCCACTAGGTGTCCATCTAGCTGTGGGGCCTGCAGTGTGGAGAAGGGAGGCAGTACCTTTCCAGCCTGCCAGGTGCCAGGTGCTGGCTGGACCAGGTGGGTAATAGAAGGGAGCCTCTCTGCTCACTCTCAGGGGAGACTAGGCAAAACCAGTTGGCCTCAGGTGTTCTGGAGCCCTCTGGGGGAGGGGAGAAGGGCACATCTGTGGCCACAACCTGGCATGTCAGCACCATCTAGTGGGTATATTAGGGACAGTCACCCATGATTCCCTTCTGGGAAAAGAAAAAATCAAAGCAGATTTTAAAAAATGCCACCCTGACCACTGGAATTTAGGAATGAATTCTCTGGGCTCTGCAGTGAGCCAGTCAAGCATGGGGCATGAGGGCACTTGCTGTGTGCTTTGAAGCTGGCGTGCAACTGGTGGGCCCAGGAGAGGGCAGAGCCATTGTGATTATTTACAAGTCACACCTATTCTAGCTGGTCTGAGCCTGTGCCACCCATTAGAAAGCATTCTGAGTGCCACCACTGTTCTTGTGTATTTCCTCTTTAAGCAATAATAAATAGGAAACATAGCATTAGCATTTCCCATATGTGCATTATGTGGCATTTGTGTAGGTGTGTTCCTCTGTCTCGCCTTCACAATAACTGGTAACACAACACTACAGAGTCCATGTGACCCTTTTGCAGATGGGACAACCCAGGCAGACATGCTGAAGGCACAGTTTCAGCAGAGAGTGAGTCAGACAGGAACTGATCAGCTTGTCTTAGTGTGAGCACAGTCATCTCCCTGGTCCCCAGCTGTGGGGAAGGGCTCTCCCCCAAGGGCCAGCGCAGAGACTGGCAAGGCCATTTGTTGGCAAGAACTCTCTGTCATTTCCAAACAGAAATAGAAGGCTTGTAGAAGGCTTCTGGAAGCCACAGTGCTCATGGACAGCTCCCACAGCCACAGCTGCATGCCATGATAAACAGCCTAGTTCACCTGCCAACAGTCAAATGGGTCTTTTGGTTTTTAAGAAAACCACTGTCTCCAGACTGGCTCTCCTGATGATTCGCCACCTTAAAGGTGGTGTCACATAGAACCTGGAGTCCCTCGCATAATTGCTCCTAAAGTTGTCACTCAGGCCTCATCGCCCAGAAAACTGAATGCTCCCAGGGTAGAAGCCATTGATGAATGTGTCGCATGATGGCCATTTTGTGGGTGGGTCATAAATATTACTGCTACTGACACAGCCCTGAGGAACACGTCCTCGCATTTGTGCACAGTAATATTTATGACTCACTACAGACACGTGCTGAAAAGATGCTCAGCTGGGCACAAGCATGGCACCCATGTGGCACCCATGTGGCACCCACTCTGCTGCAAGTGTAAACACCAGCTGCACAAGCTTGTGGCTCCACCAACAAGAGTTGTTATTTCTGGCCATGTGTAAAGTGAGCTCACTGAACACACATTGTCCTTGACAGTTTGAAATGGCTCCTTTTACCTGTGAGTGGGTGTGAGTGTGATGACAATATTAGATGAAAATAATAAAAACTAAATATTATTAACTGCATGCAATATGCAGGCCAGTGTACAAAGACTGCCTGTAATGTCTCAATCCTCAGGAAACTCCACTAATTGACTGGGGTCCTGAGCGTGATCACATCTGACACCAGTGCCCTCCCTCCACAGCACTTTCCAACTACAGATGGCTACAACATGAGTGCCACTGAGTGAAGATCATCCACGTGGGAGCGCTCATGGCCACTATGTGCACAGCACACAGCAGGATCATGGCCTTGTGTGGTGTCAAGACGCTCAGCCTGCACCAGCATGGAGAAAACAGGACAATGAGGTTGGTGACAGAGAGTGCACCTCACCCAAGTTGCAGGCAGCCACCCATGGGGGCAGCACCCAGCTCTATCCACTGGCCTCTCCTCCAGTCACCAAGAAACTTATAGCCCCCTGGGTACAGTGGCAATGCTTGTAAAACACTGTTCAGATGACCTGCATCTTGACCACAGGGCACATACTGTCACCCAGCCCTTCATTCGCAGCCATGAAGTTGTTGGCAGCTTTTTCCCCCAATTCTGCTCTGTCCCCACCCTGGGACCTGACCCTGTGAGTGACATCTCAATTAGCCCAGCACCTGATTCTTGTGGCCCAATGAAGAACAATGTCACCACTGGTCAAAGAGGGCTGGAGTGCTTTTGGCAAAATCTCGTTTCCTGATGAGAAATGCTGAGAGTCAAGAACAATGTTCGCTAACAGCAACAGGAAAGCAGTCCTCTCCTCACCCACTGCCTCACACATTATGACAAGGTGGTAAAATTAAAGTTCAGCCAAAGATACTCTCTGTTGCAAATACTCAAATCCACCTGCATCACCATCCAAGCAGCCATAGACTCTGAAAATGATCATGGCTGGATTTGAAAACAACTTTATGTACAAACCAGGCACCAGGCTGGATTCAGCCTGTGCTCTGCAATTGACCAGCCCTGTTCTCCACTCCTGCTCTGGTCCCAGGCCCTGACAGGTAAACACATCTTGCTTCCCAGCAACTCTCGAAACTGGTGCCTTCCCAAGAAGAGAGCATGAAGCTCTCTGCTGAATTCCACCCTTGTAAGCTTCAGGAGGCTTTAGAACCAAAAGGGAATTGAGAGCTGGAGATGAAGCATGGGACAAAGGGCAAGGACGTGAGTGAAGATATTCCCCAACTGTGACCCAAGCTAAGTTGAGCTGGAGAATCTGCAGGAGAGCTCCCAGGGAGAGGGACTGCAAGGATGCCTCATCCTCCCTGAAATACACAACAGCCACCTCTGTTTCTTAGCAGCTGCTCTCTTACCAAGTTGAGACTCCACCACACCAAAATGGGGATCACTGCTGACAGGATCACATAATTTTCAAAACCTAAATGCCCTGGAACTTGGATTCAAGCATGAGGTACATTCATTCATTCAACAACCATCAACTGTGCCAGGCCTTGCTATGGGTGCCAAGGAGACAGAGATGGATGAAACTGACCATGATCTTATCTTCTGGAAAGAGAGTCAGTAGATGACTCCAGCAATGGCCATTGGTGACATCTGTGAGTATCATGAAGTAGAAAGACATGGACAGAAACAGAAGAGCAGAGAAGGGCTGAGGGCTGCACAAACCAGTGTGGTCAGGGAAGGTGCCTCTCTAACTGCAAGGCACAGGAGAGGAACCACCCCATGGAGAGGTAGGGAACATGTGTTCCAGGCAAAGGACACATGTTAGGTTCTCAAGATGGGGGAGTAAAGGTAGATTAATTAATGAATAGGGTTTTCATCTGTAATTGGCTCAACTCTGGTATCCAACATGAGTGACAAATGATCCAAAGCAGCCACAGATTTCCCCAGAACACCTGTGTGTGAGGTCCCAGCAGGAAGTTCAACTCAGTGCAGAATGTACCTGATCATTTCCAGGACAGAAGAGCATGGAGTTCATGGCCCTCCCATAGACCCACAGCACCCTCCTTTTTATGAACTGTAATATCATCCATGACTCCATCCTCATGTGTGGTCCCTGGGCCTTAGTTGTGGACAGAGTTTCAGCCAAACACAGGGAAAGAAACCCAACCACTTTCTGACCCATGAAGCAAAACAACAGGCAGTTTGGTGGGCACTGGGATCCTGTCTAAGTTAATCTTGGCAGTTGCCAACCAGATTCTTTTGGTCTTCCTGCACTTCAAAGTTTGCCAATCCCAGGCCACCAGGGGTGTCTCAAAGCAAAGCCAATTGATGAGGGTCTGGTAACTGCGCACACAGAACTCTGTCCCCAAACACACCCTACCATACATTTCAATAAAACTATCTTCCCTCAGCACAACACTTGGTCCTGACATGCACAAAGATGGAGAAAACAAATGAAGAGGGCTCCCCAGGAAACCATTCCACAGTCTCCAAAAATGAAAAGGGATTTACACAGTAGGCCTACATAGTTTCAAGGAGGCACTATGGAAAGCAGGTGAATGAAATGCAATTTTTTATTAGTTGTTCAAAACATTACAAAGCTCTTGACATATCATATTTCATACATTTCATTCAAGTGGGTTATGAACTCCCATTTTTACCCAGTATACAGATTGAAGAATCACATCAGTTACACATCCACGTTTTTACACAGTGCCATACTAGTTCTGCTTGAAATGCAATTTAAGAATATTTTTCTTGTTTAAACAACATGTACCAAGTGCATGAGAGAGAACAGATGACATTCTGCTTTATGACATTGGAGTAATCAAAGTATTCAAAGAAAACTTCTCTGTAACTCTTCTCCTAAAGCCATAATTGGGCACCATTGCAAGAGAGATGATGCCCACAAAGGTCCTCTGGATGATAAAGACCTCAGAAATGACCAGCTTTCTCATGAAGTCGTCAACTGGGTACGCCACTTGCCAGTTGATTTGCTGGGTCCCAGCAAGACCACTGCTGTTGTCGATGCCAAAATCCACTTGTAGGATCTCATAGACTGAGCAATTTGCTCTGGAAAACAAACACATATTGAAGTTCAGTTTGAAGAACATAACTCAGCATAATGTCAAGAACACAGTAAATGGCCCATTCCCCTTTGTCAACAAAGAAAATGATTGTTACCTTCGACCCACACATGGCAGTGTTCACACAACCTGGCCCACAGCTGCCTGTCTGTGGCACCATCTCAGGATGAGCTTTCAGGATCGTCTTTGGACAGAAGACTGCTCCTCACTGAATGAGAAGCTGCAATGGATTCCTTCCCAGAACATGGTGCCAGTTCCCTCCCCTGTCCAGCCAAGGAGGGAGGTGCCACTTTCTCAGTGAAGGCCACCTTATAGCCAACATCAACCACCTCTGCAAAGGCCCATTGACCAAAGATCAGGAAAACAAGTTCTGGAGAAGAGAATGTGGGCCTGTCTTTGGAGGGGCCTCTATTGCCTAGGTCCATGTGCTAGATGGCCGCTGGAACTGTAGGATCTGCTGCCACTGAGCATTCCATCCAGTGGGTCAGGGAGCTGCAGGATGGGACCCATGTAGGGACCCCTTTACAAGCATCTTCAGAGCCTCAGGCAGTGGTCCAAGCACAGGCTTTGGAGTCAATTGCTTTGACCACAAACTGGCTGTGGGACCATGAGAGTGGCTGAATTGGGCCTCCACTCAAACAGCTGTCAAGTGGGAATAATGACAGGTGTCCACTTCAAGGACTGAGGTTTCTATTTTTTTTTTAATTTTTTTTAAATTTTTTATTGTTGGATGTTCAAAACATTACATAGTTCTTGACATACCATATTTCACACTTTGATTCAAGTGGGTTATGAACTCCAATTTTTACCCCGTATACACATTGCAGAATCACATCGGTTACACATCCACTGATTTACATATTGCCATACTAGTGTCTGTTGTATTCCTCTGCCTTTCGTATCCTCTACTATTCCTCCTTCCCCTCCCCTCCCCTCCCATCTTTTCTCTCTACCCCATCTACTGTCATTCATTTCTCCCCCTTGTTTTTTTCCCTTTCCCCTCACTTCCTCTTGTATGTAATTTTGTATAACCATGAGGGTCTCCTTCCATTTCCATGCAATTTCCCTTCTCTCTCCCTTTCCCTCCCACCTCTCGTCCCTGTTTAATGTTAATCTTCTTCTCATGCTCTTGCTCCCTACTCTGTTCTTAGTTACTCTCCTTATATCAAAGAAGACATTTGGCATTTGTTTTTTAGTGATTGGCTACCTTCACTTAGCATAATCTGCTCTAATGCCATCCATTTTCCTGCAGATTCCATGATTTTGTCATTTATTAATGCAGAGTAATACTCCATTGTGTATAAATGCCACATTTTTTTATCCATTCGTCTATTGAAGGGCATCTAGGTTGGTTCCACAGTCTTGCTATTGTGAATTGTGCTGCTATGAACATCAATGTAGCAGTGTCCCTGTAGTATGCTCTTTTTAGGTCTTTAGGGAATAGACTGAGAAGGGGAATAGCTGGGTCAAGCTGGTGGTTCCATTCCCAGCTTTCCAAGAAATCTCCATACTGCTTTCCAAATTGGCTGCACAAATTTGCAGTCCCACCAGCAATGTACAAGTGTACCCTTTTCCCCACATCCTCACCAGCACTTGTTGTTGTTTGGCTTCATAATGGCTGCCAATCTTACTGGAGTGAGATGGTATCTTAGGGTGGTTTTGATTTGCATTTCTCTGACTGCTAGAGATGGTGAGCACTTTTTCATGTACTTGTTGATTGATTGTATGTCCTCCTCTGAGAAGTGTCTGTTCAGGTCCTTGACCCATTTGTTGATTGGGTTATTTGTTTTCTTATTGTTTAATTTTTTGAGTTCTTTGTATACTCTGGATATTAGGGCTCTATCTGAAGTGTGGGGAGTAAAGATTTGTTCCCAGGATGTAGGCTCCCTATTTACCTCTCTTATTATTTCTTTTGCTGAGAAAAACTTTTTAGTTTGAGTAAGTCCCATTTGTTGATTCTAGTTATTAACTTTTGTGCTATGGGTGTCCTATTGAGGAATTTGGAGCCCAACCCCACCGAATGTAGATCGTAGCCAACTTTTTCTTCTATCAGATGGCGTGTCTCTGATTTGATATCAAGGTCCTTGATCCATTTTGAATTCACTTTTGTGCATGGCGAGAGAAAGGGATTCAGGTTCATTTTGTTGCATATGGATTTCCAGTTTTCCCAGCACCATTTGTTGAAGATGCTATCCTTCCTCCATTGCATGCCTTTAGCCCCTTTATCAAATATAAGATAGTTGTAGTTTTCTGGATTGGTTTCTGTGTCCTCTATTCTGTACCATTGGTCCACCCTCCTGTTTTGGTACCAGTACTATGCTCTTTTTGTTACTATTGCTCTGTAGTATAGTTTGAAGTCTGGTATCGCTATACCGCCTGATTCACACTTCCTGCTTAGCATTGTTTTTGCTATTCTGGGTCTTTTATTTTTCCATATGAATTTCATGATTGCTTTATCTACTTTTACAAGAAATGCCATTGGGATTTTGATTGGCATTGCATTAAACCTATAGAGAACTTTTGGTAATATCGCCATTTTGATGATGTTAGTTCTGCCTATCCATGAACAGGGTATATTTTTCCAACTTCTAAGATCTTCTATTTCTTTCTTTAGGGTTCTGTAGTTTTCATTGTATAAGTCTTTCACCTCTTTTGTTAGGTTGATTCCCAAGTATTTTATTTTATTTTTTTGAGGATATTGTGAATGGAGTGGTTGTCCTCATTTCCATTTCAGAGGATTTGTTGCTGATATACAGGAATGCCTTTGATTTATGTGTGTTGATTTTATATCCTGCCACTTTGCTGAATTCATTTATTAGCTCTAATAGTTTCTTTGTAGACCCTTTTGGGTCTGCTATGTATAGAATCATGTCACCTGCAAATAGTGATAATTTAAGTTCTTCTTTTCCTATTTTTATGCCTTTAATTTCTTTCATCTGTCTAATTGTTCTGGCCAGTGTTTCAAGAACTATTTTGAACAGAAGTGGTGAGAGAGGGCATCCCTGTCTTGTTCCAGATTTTAGAGGGAATGCCTTCAATTTTTCTCCATTCAGAATGATGCTAGCCTGAGGCTTAGCATAGATAGCTTTTACAATATTGAGCTATGTTCCTGTTATCCCTAGTTTTTCTAGAGTTTTGAACATAAAGGGATGCTGTACTTTGTCAAATGCTTTTTCCTCATCTATTGAGATGATCATAAGGTTCTTATCTAAGGTTTCTAATTTTTGATATGTTGTTCTCCTGAAAGACTTTAAAAATGATTCCTGGCTCCTGATATATATATATATATATATATATATATATATATATATATATATATATATATATATATATATATATATATATATATATGATTTGATATAAGTCTGTCTATATATGTGTTTGTGATTAAAAAAAAAATCTTTTCATAAAATAAGGTATAGATGACCAAATTACACAAGATGTTCCTGAGAGACATACTAAACCTTCCCTGTGTTCTTTCAGTTTTCAGTTAACCCTTTAATTAGAAGGAGAGGAGAAGCTAACACCAAATGGTGGTGAGGAGTGGCAGCTGCACTGGCTAGTTGCAGAGGTGCTGCATGGCCTGGTGAGTACTGGCCGGCAGATGCCTCCTTCTTCTCAGCTCAGGTGTGAAGTATAAGACCTCTGGAAATTACAGTCTGATTCATGTCCCATGAACCATGATATGCTGGCTGTCTTAATCAGCATTGTGTTTTGGTTCCATGGCCAATGGTTAAATATTAACAAAAAGCAACTGTGTTCATCAAATTGATTGACATGGTGGCCCTCCCCTGTTTCATTAGTGATTGCTTCCATTTGGATCTGGGTGGTCCCCAGAGGCCAGGTGTTGATGCTGTTCCTAGTCTGGTGTTCATGGGGTGGGGAACCTTTGGGGACTTTGTAGAAGGCTCTAGACCATGGGCCTTGAGTGAGGCTGCAGAAAGCCCGCTTTCTCCTCTTCTTTGTTCAGGGAAGGAGTGAGTGGACATTTTCTCTACCCCACGCTGTCTGCCACAGGGTGCTAACTCACCACAAGCCCCCAAACCTGACGACAGTCTAAATCCTCAAAAACTATACGCCAACAAACCCCTTCTCTCTGCAAGTTGATGTCTCAAGTGTTTGCTCCAGTAATGGAAACCAGTGAACTGTCACCATGTTGTCTGGACTACAGCAGCAAAGAAAAATCCCAGAAGGGATCTGGGGATGGATTCCAGATTTCCAAACATGGTCACCTTTCCCAGCGCACCTTGCACCATGGCAACAGCATGGGGAGGGCCTGTCCTCTGCAGAAAGCCTGGGCTTTGCTTCCCCTCTTCCCTGTGGACAACAGAGCCTCCCTCTTCCCCAACCACAGTGCTCAGAAGAGGAGGGCTTTGAACTATGGGTCCTGGTGGCTCACCTCCTGTGGTCTAGGTCTAACAGCCAGACAAGTCAGGGAAACACTTGCCCCCACTGGCCAAAGGCACATGGCTTCCATGCAGAGAGCCATGTCCTCTGTCTTGTTCCCTTGGCTTCAGCTTATCTGTTCTGAACCTTTCCAATTTGCTTGTTTTTCTAAACTTTTCTTTTTTGGCAACACAACACTTTGTCTTCTGGTTTCATCTATATTACTCACATCCCCTCAGAATGAGTATTCATTACAATATTTTAAATTAAGACCTGCACTGCCCTCCTAGCTGTGTGCATCAGGGATCCCCACACAACACGTGTAATTCTTATCACAGGATTTCAGGCAATTTGTACATTATATTCTATTAAAAACTCAGTTCCACTCAAGGTTGTCACAACCCAGGGATCACAGTTTCCTGCTGGATGATATGCTGAGATACATTCACACATTCCTGTTAGCAGCAAGTTTCTTCCACAGGCCTGTGTTTCACATCTCATTTGATATAAAAATGCAACAGAAGACATAAAAAGAAGCAGTTACTTATTTACATTATGGAATGGATTCTAGAGGGATACTAGATAAGCATAAATTAGCACACCACAGCCACAATCCCTGCCCTTCTTCAGCCCTGGGTGCTGAGAGCCATAGCCAATTAGGAATGACACATGGCAATTTTGCCAGAACCAAGTGGTTGAGAGGTGATGCCAGCAAGCCATTGAGATGATAATGGTTATGTTAAGGTGTGTATTCATTTGTATATTAGACCCCTGCTGTCTGCCTCCACCTGCTACTTTGGAGTTCTCCTGGGGATTCCTGGGGAGGTTGCTTTGGTTGGGGAAGTGCCAAAAGCGGGATTTCTGTAGGAGGGATTTCCGGTTGGTGTGTGGCATTCTCGGGAGTGCAGAGAATAAAGGAGTTTCTGTTTTGAACCTACAAGACTCTGTGGCGGCTTGGTTATTTTGTGCCCAACCAGACTGCAGCACCTGGGGAGGAGGGTGAGGCCAGGAGCTGTCAATCACACAGCTGTTTCTCAGTCACTTTTAAGAACTGCAGACTCTGCTCTTAGAAAACAACAGTGACAACCACCTCCAAGAACTTGTGTGGTTGTCTGCATTTGAAACATTACCGTTTGACCAAATATTTCAACAAAATTCCCTCTGAATGAAACCTGGACACCATCACCTACCCAGTGTCCCAGGATGCAAGGGCAGATGGCACCCACAGCATGCTCTGGGGGTATCTGGGCCCCTGACCCTGTGGTGACTGTCTGGCTCACTCTCACTCAAGTCCCCATCAGAATCCATGGCCCCCCAGATCCCCCCCACCTTCCATCCAGGCCTTCAGCTGAGGTTGATGGGAACCCCTGACTTCAGGGCTGGCTATGGCAGCTGCATAGGGGATCACATGTCATAGTTATATCCCTAGGGCCAGGGATAACCAGGACCTGTGCTGGGCCTGTCTGGGAAGAAAAGCTTCTATCAGAGTGACCACATCAGCAGATAGATGCAGATGTAGTCAGTTTACACCATCCTCCTCCAGGATGGTGTCCCATCCAGCAGGACACATCAACTTGGGCAGCGAACCTAGATGGGGAGGAATGAAGGGACAAGAGACACAGAAGGATGACAGCAAGACAGGGGTCTGATCAAGCTGCAAACTTATTGTTCACACAGGGCTATTTATATGCTGGGGATGGGGAAGCTCTCTAATCAACAATTGATGGATGTGGGTGGTAAAACTGCCAGGTGCAAGATGTCTGATGATCCTGGTAACCGCAGGATGTTCCAGGGAGATAGGTGGCTGCAGGATGCCTCCCAGGCAGGATGTCTCCCAGGGGGCGTCAGGCTAATCTTTGAAGGAGAATTTCCTTCTAGTCCCTGACAGGATGGAGAGCACCTGAGAGGAATACAACCATGATAAGATGGGGACAGGCTCTGAGGAGAAGGTTGGAGCCCCAATCCAACACTCCTTGTGCCTGTCCACCATGAACTCAACCTGCCTGAAGACCTTCATTGTTACAGGACCAAATGGACAAAACCACCTGATAAACCAAGCACTCGAGAGGAACTTTTCCACCAGGAATATGCACAGCAGTGCTGTGTGTTATGGTTTGGGTCTGGAAAGTCCCCCAAAGTCTCATGCACCTAAAGGCTTAGTCCCCAGTGCAGCAATGTCCAGAGGTTTGGCTCATAGGAAATGATGCCATCCCCAGGTCCTGATCTCCTCAGTGGAATAATGCAGCAGATGGATTTAAAATGGGAATAGCTAATTGGGAGTGGGACCCCGTTGGAGGAAGGTTTTCACTAGGCATGTGGCCTGAGAAGGTTCATCTCATCCCCAGCTCCTGCCTTCTCCACTCCCAAGGCCTGGGACTGAGCAGCTCTCCTCACCACACCCTCTATCAATGATGTTCTGCCTCACCTCAGGAAAAGAGCCATCTATTTGACCAGCCATGATCTGAAGCCTCTGAAATGGTCAGACAAAGTAAACCTTCTTTCCTCAGCGTTGTAGGGGTCAAGTATCCTGGTCACAGTAATGAAAAGCTGCATCACAAACTGTGCAAAACAGAATATAGTCACAGCCCTTGACAGACGCCAACTCTGAAAAGTACTATTGGCCACTCTCCCCTCTTCATTTCCTGATGGCAGAGACCATCTCCCTATACAAAGCCCAAAATATTACCCAACAGGTACTTCCAAAGAGAACCTGCTTCTTGGGCAAAGGCAGAGATCCCAGAGCTTATTGATGAGATCTGAAGGGAAGACTTCACTGGAGACTGATTGTAGAAGAAGACACTTAGGACAAGTCCTGCTCCTTTTCAACCCCTGAATATTTCTGGGTGAGTTTACAATGCCTGGAAGAGCTGCAGCCATCTTGTGACAGTAAGGGTCCCGCAAAATGTCGGAGAAAGAGACCACCAAGTGACCACTCATGCAATTGGCAGAAGGGGGATTTATTGAACCAGCATGCTGTGGCTCCATGCCCACTCAAGAAGGGAAAGCAGCCCAGAGCCCCGAGCAGGGGCTGAGCACTGCTTAAGTACACTTTTTGGGGAGGGCAGAGGGCTTTGTATACATCAGAACAAATCATCATGAGGCGCGGGAAAATTGAACAACAACTCCTAAACATGATTAGTTCATTCATTGGCGGGAACAGGTCAGGCTGGAGTGATAGGTCATTCCTAAGGAGGGGGTTACATTTAAACTGATTGGTACAGGCCCTGCAATGCCTATGTGTGACCACACAGAGCCCTTATTAAACAACCAAATAGTTAGGGGAATTATTTACTGGGCAGTTCCAAGCATTGTCTTAACAGCTACAGAAATTTCAGGTTTTGCAGGTAGCATAGAAACCTAACAATACCTAATCCTTTCCATTTTAACTCAGACCTTGCACCTTAGAAACTTTACAACACCCGGTCTTTTACCCTTTAACTTTTACGCTTTAACTTCAATTTCTTTTACCCTTACATGACCATGAGGAGATAAGGTATAGGATGGTGGTCAGTTCTCTGGCTGGAATGGAGTAGAAGGACAGAAACACTGAGCAGACATGTGGTACCAGTGTGTTACCAATAACAGGACCAACCATCTATGAATTGCTTGTGACATGAGATGACCAAATTTTTTTGTAGCAGCCATCTGTGGGCAGATGATCTATTACTTGCAGCTGAATCCCCTGAGCTAATATTAACCATTTGGTGTGCTCAAGACTTGGAGTGCTCAGAATTTGGGTATGTTCAAGATTTGGGGATTCTCTGGACTTGGGGTGCCCAGCATTTGAGGGTGCTAAGCAGATAGACATAGATTTCCAGGGACATTGTGGTCACCTGAGGCTGCTGGAATGAGTTTGAAGGGAGAGGTGTCCAAATCACCCAGTCAGTGCTTCCTAACAGGCTTCTGACCAGCACTCATCTGAACCCCTCTTGCCCCTGAAAGAGCAGGCAGAGGGAAACTGCAGCTGATGCTGTCAGGGTCACAAGGAAGGGGCACCCACACCATTCCAATCCAGGGAACAGGCTGTCCCCACCACGCACACACCTGCCAAAACTCCTGTGCCCGTGGTCCTCAAAGATTCTAATAGAGAAGAAAGGAAAGAGAAAAGACTATGACAATGCAGGGTGACAGAGCAGTTGCCCGAGGGGCTCGTGTGCCCAGATGAGGAGCTGGTGCCTCACCCAGGGTGAGGCCTGAGCTGCGATGGTGTCTGCACAGCTGTCATAGTCATTAACCTGAAAAACTTTGCTCCACAAGATGAAGATGCTTGCTCCACACATGGGAGAGGGGCAGGGGCTGAGACTTCAGGCAAGGGATCCTGTCTCCCACAAGGTGTCCTGATGCAACATCATCAGTGAGGACCTCTCTCTGCAGCACAGCTGAGCACAGCCCACATACCTGAGGCTCGAGCCCCAGCTGGAGAAGAGAGGCTGCCAGCCAGCAGTGCCAAGGACCTAGCTTAAGACCAAAGACATGCACCAGTCCCAGGTGTAACATCAGAGTAATGACTATTTAGGTGGCAAGGAACAATGACCAAAAGCCAGAGCTTCCCTCTGTCTGCCATAAAATGTCCACTTTCCTCTCACCTCTTATGTCAGTTCTGCTTTTCCCACTACCTTCATCAACCCTTAGTTAAAAACAATAAAAACAGCAATAATAAAGATGATCTGAAACTAGATATTATACCTTGCACCGTGATAAATGTGAACTCAGTGGCTCTGGAGACCATCCACCTCATTAGGCCTTTGTGCATGAAGAGCAAAAGGACCAAGCTCTGCCTCATGTTTCCTGCACCACAGCCCTTCAGAAGCCTGGCTACTGGGCTGGGAAGAGCACATCTCCTCAGTGGAGCTGCATCAGTCTAGACTCCACATCCAGCCCTGGGTTCCCACACAGTCCCCAGTCCCTCAACTGCCTTGGGCCTCGGGCCTCTCAGCATTCACCTGTCCTGGGTGTGTGGTGGCTCACACAGGCCAGGGTAGCAATCATCTGGGTGCTGCTGTGGTCCATTGCCCACTGGTCTCCATTGCTAGTTCTAAAGTCTGTGATCTTCACACCTGCTGCCACCTTAATTCTGTGAGGTAAGAAACAACATGTATAAGAACATGTATAAGAAAACATGTATAAGAACATGTATAAGAAAACATCCCAGGTCGACTCTGCAGGCCAACATGACCCCATAGTGTGGGCATACTGTCCTCCCCCAGGAGACAGGAAGAACACTGTGAGTGGCAGATTTAAAAAAATGAAAAAATGTTCAACATCTCTAGCAATTAGAGAAACACAAATTAAATCTACACTGATAGTTCATCTTACTCCAGTCATAACATTAATTGTCACAAATACAAGTAATAATAAATGTTGGCAAGGATGTGGAAAAAAGGCACACTCATACATTGCTGGTGGGACTGAAAATGGGTGTAATCACTCTGGAAAGAATTATGGAAATTCATAAGAAAACTTGGAATGCAACCACCATTGGACCTAGTCATCCCACTCCTCAGCTTATACACAAAGGACTGAAAATCAACACACTACAGTGACATCATCACATCAATGTTTATAGCAGCTCAATTCACATTAGCTCAGCTATGAAAACAACTTGGTGCCCTTGACCAGATGAATGGACAAAGAAACTGTGTCGTATATACACAATGGAATATTACTCAACCATAAAGAAGAATGAAATTATGGAATTTGCTGGTAAATGGATGGAACTATATACTATCATGCTGTGTGAAATAATCCAATCCCCCCAAACAAAAGGCTGAATGTTCTCTCTGATATGAAGATACTAACACAAAATAAGGCAGGGGGAGGGAAGAAAAGACACAATTTACATTAGACAAAGGGGAATAAAGCAAAGGGATGGTGATGAGAATAGGTAAGACAGTAAATGAAATGGACATGACCTTTTTATGTTCAAATATAAATACATGACTGGTGTATCTCTACATCATGTACAAACACAAAAATGGGAAGTTACACTCCATGTATATATAATATTCCAAAATACATTCTACTGTCATTAGTAACTAAGTAAAATAAAAAATAAAAAAAATGAGATTAAAAAATATTAATAGCAATGACTTTCCCAGATAATAAGTGCACCTCTAGGTGGTGAGAGGCAAACATTTGTGCAGCATAGACATTTAATTTTTTAACAGTTATCTTTACCTTATTTGCTTAGTAAAATGCACACCATAGCAGAAAACCTAAGGTGGAGACTTAAGGTGGAAATGAGATATGAGATATGGGGACACATGAAGAGGCATGATGAAGAAGGATGCACAAACACTGAAGTTCCACCACTACAGGTGATGACATTAAGAGACATGCACATATATCTACATGCATACAGATGCTGAGAGCCACAGCCAAGTCTGTATGGTCCTTGGCATTTGGCCAACAGTATTGATTGACAGGCGAGGCATTACTATCCGCCTCTGCCGCAACTTTTGAGTTCTCGCACTATTTTGGAGTTCTCGTGGGGATTTCTGGGGATTCCCAGAGAGTTCCCATTGGTTGGGGAAGTGCAGGAGGAGGGATTTCCGGGAGAGATATTTCCGGCTGGGGGTTCCTGGACGAGCCGCGTGGCATTCGGGAGGATTCCCCGGGAGCTGTGTGAAGTGTTTTCCTGCAGTTCAAAAATAAAGTTTGTTCCTGCTTCAGTGGCTCATGATTTGTGCCCAGCCAGACTGTGACATACAGATTTTTTTTTTGAAAATGATATGAATTAATACTTACATGGGGGTTTAGGAAAGATTTTAATCACCATGGAAGTGAACTGACTTTTACACGTTTCATGGCAGGGGGTAGAAACAATGTAAGCAGACACATTTAAAGCTTCAACTTATACATAATATCTATTCACATTTCAAAACAAAGCATATGAGCACTGCCATTCAGAGACACAGAAAGTAAAATGACTAAGGATCAGGATGCACAATAATCCCATAGGGTAGAAAGTGGATATCTGGGAATAGAAATACAATCTACCAAAGACAGCTATCCATGTCCTATAATTGAGAAGATATAGTACACTCTGTTTCTGTTTACCTTCAGAGATCATATCTAGGGGCCATGAAAATGGAGAAAACACTTTGCCTGTGGACTTCCCAAGCTAATGAGATTACCATGGAACCTCAATCATGAAGGATGACTCTTGATCTCTGGAGTCATTACTGCTGAGATGCAGATAGTTGGGTGATCTCCATGTTCATTTCCTCCAATGTGTTTTGGTCCTTCACAATATCCTAGAAATTCAAATTTGTGTTTAGTTTCTTAACTTTAAAAAGATGGTTTCATTTAGTGTTCATAGCCAGCTACCAATGACCTCACTATGAATTACAATGCATCATGGGCCTTTCAGAAGCACTCTCAGATCTTTTAAGACTTCTGATGTTGAAGATTGTTTTTCTTGCCATTTTTTGAGCAGTTTGGGGTATCAAAATAGGGAACATCCTTGGATTAATGTTATAACTGTACCTAGCAATAGAGATATATGTGCAATAGGCATGTTTATTTTTCAAACCCAGGCTTTGTCAAGTTAGAGTATAAGATGGCTTCGGATTCTTATCAACTCAGAAAAAGCAGAAGGTCAGAGACAGTTCTTTGGATTTCAGTGTAGGCTGAATCATGAGGAACACTGAGGCTTCCTGTAATTTTATTATTGAGATAACATGCTCCCTAGATAAAAATTTGTCAGGAAAACTAAATTCCAGCACTAGTAAACTCAAAAGCTTCAGTAAATAGCTAGGAAAACCCTTATAACTAACCAATTTAAAAAGACCAAGAGGTTTTATCAGTTTTGTTCACATATAACCTGATCTTAAAACTTGAACCAGTAGAAGACACTCCATCTATGGATACAGAAGGAAGGAGAACATAGAAGTTGGGAGAAAGTTGGGGAGGAATGAAATCACTCTCATTGGGCAGCCAGGGCAATGTGGGAGACCACAATGTGTCGATCTTGTTTGCAATCAGGTCTTAGCATTTCTGGCTTAATATTTTCAAAATACTCCTGCTCTTTTCCATTATGTGCCTTGGTTTAATTGATTTCTGTTCTTTCCTGACTTTTTTCTTTGCATTACATATTCAGTTACATAAATATAGAACCTAGTTGGTTGTTAAATCCTGAAGTAATTGAATACTATCAATTCCCTTGGCAAGCTCACTGAGGCTTACCTGATATTGTTCTAGGAATGTACTAGTTTCCTACTGTGTAGAAAATAGTATAATTTTCTTATACTTTATTTATAAAGCAATTATATAAGAGTATGTGCTCTCTCCCTGTGTTTGTGCAAACTTCTTTGTTGTTTCTAATGGGGAAACAATGGGATCAAAACTGCCTTCTTGCTTTGTTCCACATGATTGTGCTCAGTATTTATTTGCAGAAAGCTTACATGATAAGGTACCTTTTCAGAAACTCTGTCCCTTGTCTGTTTTGAACAACTGAAAAGAAGAAATGAAAAGGTACAGAGTAGATGTAGATAAACTTGTGTTATTTATGTTAAGATATTTTTCTAGGTGATGTGTAAAATATTATAAGTCAAAATCTTGTCATAGTCACTGATATTGTTCCAAAAAACTTAAACTGAAAAAGTGTAAGCAAGACCTAGGATATAATGCGGGAGGATCTAATGAGTTTCATTATTACCATTCTGCAATTTGAAGGCTGATGCTCATTTTTAATAAATTTTGCTAATCTAAAGGAGAAACTGTCCTTCTGATAGTCACATAGGAAGTAACTAAAGTGAGAAACATCATTACATTTTTAGTTATCCTAAGACACTCTTAGACTTGATTATTCTCCCTGCTAAACACAGAACTTACCCAGAGGTTTAACCATTATTCTAGGTGATAATTCAGAGTCCCAGTATGTTTTCTATGAACAGAACCTGTTGAATGGTGTCTGCACATTGCAGTTTTTCTATGACATGCACATACCATACCATGGGTCTGTCATTTGGGTTAACTGATTTTTTCCTTGGATTTAGATTTTTTTCCAGGTCTTTCTTGTGGAACATATTCAGGGGACAAGGAGGAAAGAGCCCATTTTCAGCAAGATGTAAAACAGGAGTCACACTTTCATGTGCTGCTATCTATGAGATATTCATTTGTTTCTCTATAGCAAGAGTTATTAACCTGTGTCCTTAGATGTTGTAGAATTCACTGAAATAATATTTAAATTTTTTGAGAGAACATATTTTTTCTAGGAGGACAGTCTACTTCAACACAGTCTCAAAGAGGGACTGTGACCAAAGTAAAGGATCATTGTGCTTCAAGTTAGCTAGATATATTTCCCTCTCTTTCCTGGTAAATCAAGGGGGAAGCTTCCTAGGAAACTGGCACTTTAACTGCATCTTTGTTGATGAACAGAAGGTGGCAGGCAGGCAGGGGAGCGGGTTTCATGTACAGAGACATCATGTCTGATAACTAGAGGATAGGAATGGAGGATGCTTAATTCCAGACTCATTTTATATTCTTGTTTAAGCTAAGACTGGGTTACATTAAGAACTCCCACTTAACCATAATTCCCTTCTGTTTGTATGATAGTGCTACTTATAGAATTCATGCATAGAATATTTTTTTTACTTAGTAAACAAGCTAAAAACTTTGATCCTGTGATTTAAGAAATTTAATTATAACTAAAGAACTAGCTTATTAATATTGGAATTTATCAATAGCTCTCTTTTTATTTTACAATTTTTTAAAGATTTTTTTTTGTACTAGGAATTGAACCCAGGGTGCTTAGCCACAGAGCCACAACCCCAGCCATTTTTATTTTTTATTTGAATATAGTGTTTCACTAAGTTTCTTAGTGCATCACTAAGTTGCTGAGGTTGGCTTTGGACCTGCCATTTTCCTGCCTCAGTCTCGTGAAGCTGTTGGGATTTCAGGTGTGCACTACAACACCCAGCAATGCCACTTTTTAAATGTGTCTTCCTAAAATTTTCAGATTTGCCTTAAAGATGCACCATTTCTAATGTTGTGAGTATATTGTACTCTGTCAGAATCTGTAGTGAATATGTTGAAGTCTTTTCTTACGTTTTTTGGTACTTGTCACTTTCCTGATGTATCTAGTCTGTCTTCTTTTGATCCTGTTTATGCATAAGCAGGCATGATGGGACTTCAGTCTTCTAATCTCTATTCATTAGCCATGTGTCCATAGGTTAGTTAATTTCCATGAACTTCAGTGATTTCCTCTGAAAATGAGGATAATTACCTCCATTAAAGAAAGATAATTACCTTTCTAACTTTGGATGACTGTTGTGAGAACTGAGATCAAATCTGCATATTTAGTGTTTAGTAGACTCCTAGATTTTTAATTTTGTTTTGTTTTTGTTTTATTTTGTCACTAGGGATTGAACCCAGGAGTACTCTACCACTGAGCTACATCTTCAATCCTCTTTATTTTATTTTAAAAATTTGAAACAGACTCTCTCTAAGTTGCCAAGTATGGCCTTGAATTTGTAATTCTCCTACCTCTGTTCCCATACTCTCTGGGGTTTTAGGTGAGTGCCACTGCATTCTGTCTAGACACTAGTTTTATTACATTGTAACTTGCATAGACACCTTTCAGGACTGTTGTTTTGCAATTTTTCTGCAATATAGCAGCCTTTTCCTGGGAATAACAAAGTAGCAAGCATTGCTATAGAATTAACTTTTTTAAAAGGTTGTTTGAATTATCCTTCCAATTAAACTATTTAAACGATATTTTGGTACTGAGGATTGAACTCATGGGCACTTTACCACTGAGTTGCATGCCCACCCCTTTTCATTGTTTATGTTGAGGCAGTCTCACTAAGTTGTTCAGGCTGGCCTTGAATTTGTAATCCTCCAGTCTCCCAAGTATTTGTCATTATAGATATACACCATCGTCTCCTGCATCTTTTTTTTAAATATTTTTAGCTGTAGAAGGACACAATACCTTCATTTTATTTATGTATTTTTTTGTGGTGCTGAGGATTGAACTCAGTGCCTCACATGTGCTAGGCAAATGTTCTGCCACTGAGCCACAAACCCAGCCTCACTGTATGTATCATTAGTATTCAGAAGTTTTTGTTCTCAAAGTGCCTTATCAATATTTTAAATATTATTTTCCTCATCCAGATTGTTGTGGATGTGTTTCTGTTTTACTCTTATTTTGAAGTATTAAAGCCTAGGTGCTAGATTTTATGATTTAATCTGTATTTTTTTTTACTTAATTTACATTTAAATGAACATATGATATTACTTTTCTTAAGAAAAATGTATGCTTTTCCTCATTATCACTCTTTGTACTTCATTTCATTTTATGTCATGTAACATTACTTTTATGTCATTTTATTTTATGGTGCTTGACATTGAACCTAGGGCCTCCCACATGGTAGGCAACTACTCTACTACTTGGTTATTCCCCTAGCTGTTTTTAACATTATTATTATTTTTATTTCTGGGGAATGGGTACTATGGATTGAACTCAGGGGTATAAAAGCAGTCCTATTTTGTATTTTTGTATTTTTGTGAGTCAGGGTCTCACTGATTTGCTTAGCATCTCACTTTTGTAAGGCTGGCATTGAACTCACAATTCTCATTCCTCAACTTCCAGAGCTGCTGGAATTAGACATGGTCCTCCATGCCCAGCCTTTTATTTAAAAAAAAAAAAAAAAATATTTATTTATTTACTTTTTAGGTGTAGATTAACACAAAACAATGCCTTTATTTTTTTTTTTTTATGTGGGCTGAGGATCTAACCTGGGTCCCACCTGTGCCAGGTGAGTGCTCTACTGCTGAGCCACAGTCCCAGCCCAGCTTTTTATTCTTAATATCCAACTTAACTCTTTTGAAGTAACTTTAGGGTAAGAAAATATTGTGAGAGTTACTGATATAACCAGGACAGTACATCATGGAGCTACCCCATGAGGGATAAGACGCATAAAGATTTCCATGATACAAGTTAAAATATGGCAAATCTCAAAAGATAATTAAACTGGGATATAAATGTTGTTGTGTACTTTACATAAATTTTCCCATTTAAGTTTCATGAAAATGTCAGTAGGCAGGTATTATCATTCATTTTACAAGTGAAGAAACTAACAGATTAGGTATCCCAGTAAGGTAGAGCAGACATTTGAGCAGACCCAGCACTTGGTGCTATGAATCTTCTTTTCAAGAGAGATTCTCTAAGTATCTAGAAGCACTGGAATGTCACCTTGTTCAGCAAAAATACATTTTTTATCTCAATCTGTTCTGAAGAAATTTATGGGTGGATATTAAAATGATAGTAATGAGGAGACATTTTTAATGTTGACTCATAGTAAGAATCCCAGCAACATACGTGTATTCTTTTAGTATGCTTGTTAAGGTTATACTTTTTCATTAGTATGTTGTACATTCAGAAAATAGACGGGAAATGTGATAAAAATCTATGAACTAAAGAGATATGTGAGAGACATTTAAAACTGCATGTTACCACTATGAAAAATTAGGAATCTTGGACAAGAGACAATAGACTTGTGAAATCATTGAATCAAGAGGAACAGGAGTTCCCTTGTTGGACTCTCCATTTAGTATTGGAATTCCCTGTACCTCTTTCTCTCCAGAAAACACTCTTTAATTTCTTTTGATGAGTGATTCAATCCACTTTTATTCATGGGACCAAAATCCACCTCACTTAGCCTTTTTCAGTGCAAATAAACATTTTTTACATGTTTGTGTATATACAAACCTGGATCTAGTCCTTCCAAAGAAATAGGACCTAATCTGTTTTCAATGGCACTATACTATGGACATGCATGACTTTATGTCATAACTATCATCCAAACTCATTAGGACCCTATCTTCTTGTAATACTTAAATGCATCCCCTACTTATGCTGCTCAGTTCTCTCCTTAGACTTCCTGCCCTATCTTTGGATTTCCAGATCACACTTCACATGCACCATTCTCATTTGATAAATGGATGAAATTACAGAAGATAATGCTAAGTGAATATAGCCAATCCAAAAAGCAAAACAAAACAAAACAAATTCAGAATGTTTTCAGAATTTGGCTATAGGCACCACTTTTCCTCTGAATTTTCTCTGTAGCCTCAGAGTAAGAAGCTTTCCTGTTTGTAGGACAGCCTCTACAAAGGTGTTTCTTTTAATTTTTCAATAAATCTCTTTCCTTACTCACTAGTTTGCTTGACACACATAATTTTATAAGTACAAAAATAATGTAGTGGGATTCCATAATGTTTACAAATAAAACTAAAAGTTAAAAAGGTTATAACTTCCACTTTATTAAAATTTTCAAGATTTTTACATTGTAAAAGAAGATATTCTTTTTAGTTATTATTTAAGTATTTTTGTAGCATAGTATTTCTCAATTTATTGTCTATTATATTATATTTAGTTATTTAATGGTTTTTTGTTATTTGAAGAAATGCACCTAGAATATAAACAAATCTTTTTTTTTTTTCATATTTTGGATTTTTTCTTTCTTTTTTTATTCATATATGACAGCAGAATATATTACATTTTTATTACACATATAGAGCACAATTTTTCATATCTGTGCTTGTATACATATTATATTCACACCAACTCATGTCTTCATACCTGTACTTTGAATAGTAATGATCATCACATTCCATCACCATTAATAACCCCATGCCCTCTCTCTTCCCCTCCAAGCCCTCTGCCCTATGTAGAGTTTGTCTATTAATCCCATGCTAACTTGCCCTATCCCACTATGAATCAGCCTCATTATATCAGAGATAACATTCAGAATTTGGTTTTTTGGATTGGCTAACTTTACTTAGCATTATCTTTTGTAACTCCATCCACTTACCTGCAAACGCCATGATTTATTCCCTTTTATTGCTGAGTAATATTCCATTGTGTATATATGCCACATTTTCTTTATCCATTCATCTATTAAAGGACATCTAGGTTAGTTCCAGAGTTTGATTATAGTGAAATGTGCTGCTATAGATATTGATGTGGCTGTGTCCCTGTAGTATGCTGTTTTTATGTCTTTTTGGTATAGACCAAGGAGAGGATAGCTGGGTCAAATGGTGATTTCTCATTTTTCCAAAAATCTCCATACTGCTTTCAATACTGTCTGTACCAATTTGTAGTCCCACCAGCAGTGTGTGAATGTATTTTTGCCCCACATCCTGGCCAGCAATTATTGTTGTTTGTTTCATAATAGCTGCCATTCTGACTGAAGTGAGATATCTTAGAGTAGTTTTCATTTGTTAGAGATGATGAACATTCTTTTTATATATTTGTGGATTGATTGTATATTCTTTTCTGATTAGTGACTGTTCAGTCCTTGTCCTATTTATTGATTTGGTTATTTTGGTATTTTGGTGCTTGAATTTTACAGTTTTTTATATACCCTAGGGATTAGTGCTCTATCTGATATGTGAGGAGTAAAAAATTTGCTACCAGGATGTAGGCTCTCTATACACCTCACAGATTGTTTTTCTGTTTGTGTGTTGTTTGTTTGGTGAGGAAGAGACTTTTTAGTTGAATCCATTCCATTTATTAATTCTTGGTTTTAAATATTTCTTAATGGTTTCTCAGACCTACATATGTTGTAGAATTTAGAAGGTGTGAGTAAGAATACTGTGAAGTGAAGTTTGTAGTTCAGGTAGAAATTGACCAGTGGCAGCAGCAGGTTGCTTTCCTCGCCCAATTTTCATTCACAGAATGTGTTGTGTCCTAGATAAATTTAGCAGCTTCTTCCTGTCCATTGTGAACTGCCACTCTGGTCAGAGCCATGCATTTTGATTGGGATGAGTAGGAATTTTTTTGAAAAGATAAAATTTCCACAGACTTAAATGTGGACTTTTATAAGAGAGAACAGCTTGCTCTCTCTTGTGTGTGCATAATGGCCTTCTAGAATTCAGCCCCGGTGGCAATATTTAATCTTGCTGTGAATGTGGCCAATAGTGTTTTAAGGTACACTATTAAATTCTGAGATCACTGTGGTTCCATATGTAGTGTGATTTCAGGGCACGAATCAGAGAAATGGATCTTGAATCAAGGTTGAGGCCTTAGATATCTGAAAAAATACACAGTGAGGTATGTTTCTGAGCCTTATTTTCTGTGGCCAAAGTGTAAAAGATAACCAGAGCAGGTTGAATGTAAATAATTCTAAATTTCTTATAATAAAATTTTGGCTTACCAGTTACAATAAGGTAAAAGCTTCTCACACATGGGGTCTATACAACAATCATATTCCAAAATTATGAATTTTTTTGATATTACCTATAATTCATGAAGAACTAAGTTTACAAAAACATATGGCTAAAAACAAGCTATGGGAACATAGTAGACTCTAAAATATAGAAATGTATTTTTTCCAATTTAGTTCTACATGGAACATGATAAAATATGTTATATGGACAACATTTATGTCCCCAAACATGACTGAATGACAGGCAAGCTCAATTGGGTTTATATACAACAACATAGAAAAAAAAATGTGAACAGATTTAAGCAAGAGACTACTAGTGGATATAGTATGGCTAAAGAAGAGGGAAAATTTATATATAATCAGTTTGAGTAAATTGCAGTAAGAGAATAAACCATTTGAGCAAGGACAGCCTTTGAAAGAAAAAAGAGTCATAAATAGAGTTAGCAATGATTATTAAATCCCATTTGTATGCTGTGTGATACACTCTGAAATATTTCTTCAGGTTTTATCTTAGTCAAATTGGGAAAAAATCCAGAAATTTAAAAAAATAAACAAAAGAAATGTATTGCTCCTCTTCTTTTAGAAAGCATTGCTCCTTTGGTTTTAGAAGCAAATGAAGCGATATAGAGAGTTTTATTGAGCTGGCTAAGGTCACTTTACTAGTTACAGAAACTATCAAAAAAATAGAACCCAGGTTCCCAAAATCTCAGTATAATGTATTTCAGCCTTGCTGGCTGCACAGAGAATTTTTGTTGAACAAAGAAATTCTTCCCTTATGTACAAATTAAAGAACACTGATGTTTCTAGCCAGTCTTTTTCATTAATAACAATGATGTTAGTTTCTTTGTCTTTGGCCAAAAAATTACATGATCCCCGAGGACTTCTGGTTCATCCTCCATCTATCCTGCCACAACATTCCCCCCAGTCAAGATCATGTTAATCTTTTGGCTGCTCCATCAAAACACTTTCTTCTATTAATCTTAAGATCAAACATATATTTCAGATAAAAAATATGATGCATGTTACAACTTAGTTTTACTCAGAAAAATGAGATTATTTTTTCATAAAGGATATATTCCAAATGGTTTATCTTTGGAGTGCATTATACAAATAAGAGGTAATTATAATGTGTATTGTGACCTTAGGCTATGGGTCTTAAAATAACCTTAAAATAATTTTAAAAATATGTCATGTTTATTTTATTTTTTTTTAATTTTTATTGTTGGTTGTTCAAAACATTACAGAGTTGTTGATATATCATATTTCACACTTTGATTCAAGTGGGTTATGAACTCCCATTTTTACCCCATATACACATTGCAGAATCACATCAGTTACACATCCATTGATTTACATATTGCCATACTAGTGTCTGTTTTATTCTGCTGCCTTTCCTATCTTCTACTATCACCCCTCCCCTCCCCTCCCCTCCCCTCTTCTCTCTCTACCCCCTCTACTGTCATTCATTTCTCCCCCTTGTATTATTTTTCCCTTTCCCCTCACTTCCTCTTGTATGTACTTTTGTATAACCCTGAGGGTCTCCTTCCATTTCCATGCAATTTCCCTTCTCTCTCCCTTTTCCTCCCACCTCTCATCCCTGTTTAATGTTAATCTTCTTCTCATGCTCTTCGTCCCTACTCTGTTCTTAGTTACTCTCCTTATATCAAAGAAGACATTTGGCATTTGTTTTTTAGGGATTGGCTAGCTTCACTTAGCATAATCTGCTCTAATGCCATCCATTTCCCTGCAAATTCTATGATTTTGTCATTTTTTAATGCAGAGTAATACTCCAATGTGTATAAATGCCACATTTTTTAATCCATTCATCTATTGAAGGGCATCTAGGTTGGTTCCACAGTCTTGCTATTGTGAATGGTGCTGCTATGAACATCAATGTAGCAGTGTCCCTGTAGCATGCTCTATTTAGGTCTTTAGGGAATAGACCGAGAAGTGGAATAGCTCGGTCAAATGGTGATTCCATTCCCAGCTTTCCAAGAAATCTCCATACTGCTTTCCAAATTGGCCGCACCAATTTGCAGTCCCACCAGCAATGTACAAGTGTACCCTTTTCCCCACATCCTCTCCAGCACTTGTTGTTGTTTGACTTCATAATGGCTACCAATCTTACTGGAGTGAGATGGTATCTTAGGGTGGTTTTGATTTGCATTTCTCTGACTGCTAGAGATGGTGAGCATTTTTTCATGTACTTGTTGATTGATTGTATGTCCTCCTCTGAGAAGTGTCTGTTCAGGTCCTTGGCCCATTTGTTGATTGGGTTGTTTGTTATCTTATTGTCTAATTTTTTGAGTTCTTTGTATACTCTGGATATCAGGGCTCTATATGAAGTGTGAGGAGTAAAGATTTGTTCCCAGGGTGTAGGCTCCCTATTTACCTCTCTTATTGTTTCTTTTGCTGAGAAAAACTGTTTAGTTTGAGTAAGTCCCATTTGTTCATTCTAGTTATTAACTCTTGTGCTATGGGTGTCCTATTGAGGAATTGGGAGCCCAACCCCACAGTATGTAGATCATATCCAACTTTTTCTTCTATCAGATGCCATGTCTCTGATTTGATATCAAGGTCCTTGATCCATTTTGAATTAACTTTTGTGCATGGCGAGAGAAAGTTATTCAGTTTCATTTTGTTGCATATGGATTTCCAGTTTTCCAAGCACCATTTGTTCAAGATGCTATCCTTCCTCCATTGCATGCTTGTAGCCCCTTTATCAAATATAAGATAGTTGTAGTTTTCTGGATTGGTTTCTGTGTCCTCTATTCTGTACCATTGGTCCACCTACCTGTTTTGGTACCAGTACCATGCTGTTTTTGTTACTATTGCTCTGTAGTATAGTTTGAAGTCTGGTATCGCTATACCGCCTGACTCACACTTCCTGCTTAGCATTGTTTTTGCTATTCTGGGTCTTTTATTTTCCATATGAAATTCTTGATTGTTTTCTCTGTTTCTACAAGAAATGCCATTGGGATTTTGATTGGCATTGCATTAAACCTATAGAGAACTTTTGGTAATATCGCCATTTTGATGATGTTAGTTCTGCCTATCCATGAACAGGGTATATTTTTCCATCTTCTAAGATCTTCTTCTATTTCTCTCTTTAGGGTTCTGTAGTTTTCATTGTATAAGTCTTTCACCTCTTTTATTAGGTTGACTCCCAAGTATTTTATTTTTTTGAAGATATTGTGAATGGAGTGGTTGTCCTCATTTCCATTTCAGAGGATTTGTCGCTGATATACAGGAATGCCTTTGATTTATGCGTGTTGATTTTATAGCCTGCCACTTTGCTGAATTCATTTATTAGCTCTAATAGTTTCTTTGTAGACCCTTTTGGGTCTGCTAGGTATAGAATCATGTCATCTGCAAACAGTGATAATTTAAGTTCTTCTTTTCCTATTTTGATGCCTTTAATTTCTTTTGTCTGTCTAATTGCTCTGGCCAGTGTTTCGAGAACTATGTTGAACATAAGTGGTGAGAGAGGGCATCCCTGTCTTTTTCCAGATTTTAGAGGGAATGCCTTCAGTTTTTCTCCATTCAGAATGATGCTAGCCTGAGGCTTAGCATAGATTGCTTTTACAACATTGAGGTATGTTCCTGTTATTCCTAGTTTTTCTAGAGTTTTGAACATAAAGGAATGCTGTACTTTGTCGAATGCTTTTTCCACATCTATCGAGATGATCATATGGTTCTTATTTTTAAGTCTATTGATGTGGTGAATAACATTTATTGATTTCCGTATATTGAACCAGCCTTGCATCCCAGGGATGAATCCTACTTGATCATGGTGCACAATTTTTTTGATATGTTTTTATATCTGATTTACCAGAATTTTATTGAGGACGACTGGTCGGTTGCAGGTCTGCCTACCTTTCAGGCGTGGGTGGTGGCTCTGCTCTGCCCTTACTCCAATTGGGGTGACCTGTCTAGCACGCTGTTGGGTCGCTGGGCCTGTTCCAGGTGCGGGAGGCATCTCTGCTCTGCCCCTACTCCAATTGGGGTGATGTGACTACCATGCAGGCGGGTCTCTGGGCCTGTTCTAGGCACGGGCGGCGGCTCTGCTCTGCCCCTACTCCAATTGGGGTGACGTGTATACCACAACTGCGCACCACTGGGTCTGTTCCACCGGTCAGTCACAGGTCTGACTACCTTGTGGGCGTGGGTTACGGCTCTGCTCTGCCCCTATTCCATTTGGGGTGATGTGACTACCATGCCGGTGGGCCACTGGGCCTGTTCCGGGCGCAGGCGAAGGCTCTGCTCTGCCCCTACTTCAATTGGGGTGAAGTGTCTACCATGCCGGCCGGCCGCTGGGCCTATTCCGCCGGTCAGTCGCAGGTCTGCCTACCTTGCGGGCACAGGCGGCGGCTCTGCTCTGCCCCTACTCCAAATGGGGTGACGTGTCTGCCGCGCCAGCAGGCCACTGCGCCTGTTCCGCTGGTCGGTCGCAGGTCAGCCTACCTTGCGGGCACGGGTGGCAGCTCTGCTCTGCCCCTACTCCAATTGGGGTTACGTGACTACCGCGCCGGCAGGCCGATGGGCCTGATCCGCCGGTTGGTCGCAGGTCTGCCTACCTTGCAGGCGTGGACAGCGGCTCTGCTCTGCCCCTCCTACAACGCCTGTGGACCGCTGGGCCTGTTCTGCTGGTCGGTCGCAGGTCTGCCTACCTTGCTGGCGCGGGTGGCGGCTATGCTCTGCCCCTACTCCAATTGTGGTGACGTGACTACCGCGCTGGCGGGCCGCTGGGCCTGTTCCGGGTGCGGGCGGCGGCTCTGCTCTACCCCTCTGGCTTGATGACAAAGTGAGAGAGACTCGGGTGTTTGTGACTCACTTTCTTTACCAGGAGACCAACTGTTTCTGTCGCTGCTGGTATCGATGAAGTTCTCTCCTCTGCCGCTTTCTGATGACATCTGATCTCTGCCATGTTGGTATCCCATGCGAATGGCAGCATTTCATTCCCTTTGCCGGGTGACCAAAGCAACGGGTGAGTCCTGACCGGCCCTCACAAGCCCCATCTCAATCCTGTTGCCATTGCCTATGAAGGCTCGGTTGGTATTTACTTTCACTGTATTCAGCAGGACCCGGACCGAGAAGTAGCTTCCGCAGGTTCTTTAGCCCTGGGCCAGAGCAGTTCTGGGAGCCAGAATTCATCCACTCTGGGCTCGGTGTATGTTCTGATAGGAGCAGGCTCCAAGAAGCAGTTTCCACAGGTTCTTTAGTACTGAGCCTGAGTAATTTGTCTGCGAGATGCAGGCGAATGGCAGCCTGAAATTACCTGTTCTATGGCTGAATGAGCTGCAATCAGTCGAAAACAGGGATGGTGACGTCAGCTCTCCAAGATGGTGGCCACTGGCTTCCTCTGTGGTCTGACCGGTGTGGAGAACCGAATTGGACCGCTTCCTTCCCCTGTCTCAAACCCAGAATTCAGCCCTGAGCACGGTGATTGCACAGCTGGCAGGAGCCCGCAGAATCTTCAGAGCTGTATCTTTGCGTTGCTATCTCGTCGTTTCCCAGCGTGCGATGCAGACTCTAGCCACAGGGCAATTTGCTGAATAAGCAGCGTGACCCTCTGTGTGGAGAAATCTCTCGCGTTTGAGCCCCCGTAGCTGATCCTTGTGTGATGGAAATCCTTCCTCTAGGTCTTGGAGCACCCCAATTTTGCTAGAAATTCTTAACAAGATAGCTTTTAGCCATTCTAACTCATCATTCTCCCGCACAGTGACGCAGTACACGGGGCTGATGCACTCCCTTCGCCGCCATATTCTGTCATGTTTATTTTCAATACAATTTTTAATATAGCAAACATCCAAATCAAATTGCACATCAATCAGCGCTAGAGGAAACGAGAAAAACAGCTTTAGTTTGGTTTCTCGTGACAGCCTTTCAATACCTGCTGTTGATTACTTGTGGGTTCCACTTATAATTGACAGACAATTGATTTTCTCATATAAACTTGGTGAAATGGATGACAAAAATCTCTTGCAGTTTCTTCCTGGGCAATTCCTCCTACTTTGAACAAATGAACCCAAAATAAAAATATGTTTACTTTACATTCTAATTATGTTAGTTCTTAATGTGTCTAGCACCTGCCCACATATGTGCACAAACACACAAAATTTGCTTTCTTCTGGATGAGTATCTTAAGCCCAAAGAGGTATGATGTGAATCAAGAGAGCTGTTTTGCATTCAAATACAAATATGAGTTTGTACTTGAACATGTTTCAGCTTTTGAAGATCTTCATATCTCTTTCTACACTGGTATTATAATTGATTTTGACTTATGTTAATAAAAGTAGCTTAAAGAGTAAATACATAATTTAGAGTCCTTTCACTAGTACAAATACACATAACTTGTACTCTAGTTGAAGACTCAAACTGCTGCTGGCAAAACCTAAATTTGTTTAATGATCAGCCTCTTTATTTGTGGTTTTCTAACAGTTTTGATCAAGTCAATTTAAACCACTTCTGATTAATGGGTGCCATCAAGATCTAGCGATAAATGCCACTTTGCTCTATAATCAGTAGCAAGGGGACAGTGCATTACATTACATATCAGAACATTCACATAGAGTCTTTGCTAAAATTTAAGAAGTCACCATTCCTTTTGCTTACTGAGCAAAATCACTCCACATATTTCAGTTTCAATGTAAATGGCAAGAAACTAGTCTAAGTACCATGGGGAATATAAAAAATACAAGATACTTCTTCTGAACAACAAAAAAAAATGAGATTCATAAAAACTGAACCCTTTACCATCTGATCTACAAAAGGTATTTTAAAATGTAATCATAGATGTCCTACTCATTGTCATAAATGAGAGGCCTGGGACTCAAAGACATTTAATCACTCACTAAAGATAACTCAGTGAATGCAGAACAGATGTTTTTCCTAATCTTTTTTTTTTTTTTTAAGAACTCCTGGTAATGCACTACACTGTCTCCCCAGAAATTATTTTGAGAAATAAGACACATAATTTGTTCTAGTCTGTGTTATAATTTTATACAAAAATACCTGAGGCAGGCCAATGCATAAAAATAAAAAAAAATACATAAAATTGTTATCTGAGTACATAGTTATGAAGATTTAAGAACACTTTCCCAGCATCTTCTCAGCTTCTGTGAGGCCCCCTTCACCTGCATCACACATGAGAAGGCATGATGGTGACAGCCAATTCACGAGGGAGAGAGAACATAAAGAGATAGGAAGCAGACAAATTGGGGACAAGTCTTGCTCTTTTTGTAGCAACATGCTTTAATAAAAATTAACTTGAGTACCATGAGAGCTACATTATTCCTTTCCAAGGGAATTTTCACAAATGATCTAACCACCATCTCCTAGTGAACTCTTTATAAGTTCCACTATTTACAAATTCTCTTACAATGCAAACCAAGCTCCCAGCACATGACACTTTGAACAACATATTCAAATCATAATGGAAGTAATGATAGAGACACACTGTACAAATGAAACATCAAAGGCTATTACTTAGTGGTCATGAAGATACTAGACACTTCAATAAAAATACTTGAGAACCTGAAAAATATTTTAGTGGAGACTTTAAAAACATCATCGGGGATTTAATTCAACTACTTTTTAAAGTATGGATGGATTTGAATAGGACAAGAATAATGGGCTAATTGTATTAAAAGATGTAAATAGTCAGTGCAAAAACTCAAAGGATATTTAGGAAATCATACCTATGTACATAAAGAAAATGCTGGTTTTCTTGAATATGCTCTATGGAGACCTCAAAAGTGTGCTGGTTAAAATCTGGTGACCCTCATAATGAGCAAATATTCATATGAAAGATGAAGTGGATATCATTTGCAATAGCTTCCTACTTAGAATATCTGCTTTCAATGGCTACATGATTGTTAGTGATTCTCAGTATTAGTTGTATTTAAATTTCAGTTTTTAGATCAGTATATAGCTACCACATCATCTCTTGGCCAGATCAATAAGTTTTTTGGAATTCTTTATATATTAATCTATACAATATCACACATATGTTTGTTTCTAGATTGTAATGGATATCATACAGTTTATTCTGAGGTTTGCGAGAGGATCAGCAAGCATAAAACATTGCTATGAGAAATTATCCAGGTTGTAGTTTGGAAGAAAGGAGAGAAAAATTGCCAAAAATCTCCATCTATAATAAGATACGCTGATCCAACAAATGACATTTTAATGAGGTCTAGTTTGGGTATATGGAAGCAACATTTCATATAGACTATAACATAAAGATTAGCAAATATTGTGTTACATATTCCTTGAGCACATCCAGAATTATCTTAGTAATTTGTACATTTGGAATCTACTGTTACATGGAAACAAACCTAATTTTTTCAATAAACCTGAAATAGCTTTTTAGTACAGCATAACAGAAATTTTGTGGAATTATCTACTAAATGCCAATATTTCCAATTGACATCTCAAACCAAAATAAATTAACCTTACATATTTTAACATCATAGGGGTAATTAAGTCAAAATATAATTGATATGTCATTGCAGTAAAGGGTGAAATAAGACCCAGAAACAACAGATTATAGTCAAAATTATTATTAGATTATTTAAAATACCAGTGCACAATTTGTCTTTTCTTCATTAAATTTCCATTTAATGGAACCCCCATTTGATGTAGCTCTCCCTCTCCTTGGTCTATACCTAAAGGACTTAATAAAAGCATACTACACAGACACAGCCACATCAATGTTTATAGCAGCACAATTCATAATAGCTAAACTGTGGAACCAACCCAGATGCCCTTCATTAGATGAATGGATTTTTAAAATGTTGCATGTATACACAATAGAATATTTATCAGCAATAAAGGAGAATAAAATCATGGCACTTGCAGGTAAATGGATGGAATTAGAGAATATAATGCTAAGTTAGAAAATCCCATATAACCAAATGCCAAATATTTTCTTTGATATAAGGAGGCTGATTCTTTTTTTTTTAATATTTATTTATTTGTTTTTTTAGTTTTCGGCGGACACAACATCTTTTGTTTATATGTGGTGCTGAGGATCGAACCCAGGCCGCACGCATGCCAGGCAAGCGTGCTACCGCTTGAGCCACATCCCCAGCCCAGGAGGCTGATTCTTAGTGGAATAAGGAGAGGGAGCATGAAAGGAATAGATAAATTCTAGATAGGGCAGAGGTTTTAGAGGTGAAGGGTGGATGCATGGTGTTAGAAATGATGTTGGAACATGATGATCATTATTATACAAAGTACATGTATGAAGACATGAATTGGTGTGAACATAATTTTTATCCAACCAGAGATATAAAAAATTGTTATCTATATGTGTAATAATAATTACAATGCATTCCACTGTAATGTATAAATTTTAAAAAATCCATTTTGGCTGTTAGTATGATATCTGTCTTCATTTATCTAACATGAAAAATAGTACTATTTTTTCTTATGCATTTCTGCAATACATCTCAAATATCTTTGCATACCCCATGTACTTAGCAGATTTTTATATATAATAGTCACTATAGGAAGAGTAGTTACTTCTGAAATCTACAATGCTCTTCTGAAATGAGGTCTTGCAGTTTCTTGAAATATCTGAAATAATTAGGATGCACTTCATGCCAATTAGCCTATAGTAAATACCTGATAATTTTTTTAAAAAATAATGAATGAAGAAAGAATAAGTGCTTTAAATAATCTGTAAAATGTGGTGTGTGACATTTTTTGGTTTTGCCTATAACTCATTGAATATTGTAACAATCTTACTATGTGGGTAAAATATGATCCATTTATAATAGATAACAAGTAAATACTGCATTAGTAATTCACCAAAACAGATTTTCAAAAACAAGCACTTTGACATGTGTGTGTTTTTTAATACTATATTGTGAATAAAGGGATTTCAGTAAATGAATAGTTACAAATGCATACTAGCTTATGGTGCCTTATCACTTATTGGTTAATGAAATATTTAGCTGTAAGAAATTTTGTTAATGTACATCATATTGGGATTTAATAGAATTTTGATAAATATACATTAATAATGCTGAAGTCTCTCATTGAGTCTATATCAGTGTATAAAACAAACAAGTCATACGTGATTTCCTCAATTCTAAGTATCCTATCTTTTGAGAAACTATATGGACAATGCAAATTAAAGCCAGCATGCTGATATTAGTAGCAGCAGCAGCAGCACAGGAAAAATGGAAACAACAAACTGGGAGATTTTGTCATTATAGTTATAATTTTCCCTACATCATTTAAAAGTACCTAACACAATATGAATAGTGAATTTAAGCAGCAATCTATTCTCATACTGAATGTTCATGATGGTATTATATAAAATGGAAACAATTGAAATGCATCAGAAATGTATTATTAAACATTAGTTGAAAATGCCATTGATTGATCTGTATCTCACCATGTTTGTCTCTAGCAAATACCGTCTCAGTGAGCAAGACATATGGGAAAAAAAGAAAAAGAAATCAAGTAAAATCCATATAACAATATGAAAATAAAATGTTCCCTGTCACATAAAGAAAAACAACCATTCTGGGATATTACATACTTTTAGTCTTTGAATAAGACAAGTGTTCTTTGGCAAACTGCCACATATGCAGTTTTTCTTTAACAGCTGTAATTATGTCTAGTTTATTCTACATTTCTACCTAGTTAATTTTAATTTGTTAAAAAAATTATTTCTTCATGAGCTGACTAGTGAAATATTTGAAGAAATACAGATCTCCTAATTGTGGAAGAAAGCAATACATAATGACTAGAAGCATATTTAATACTCTCAGTGTGTTTTCTTAGATTCCACTTTTCACATCAAATAGTGCCTGTAAATATATCTTTATACATATATTAAAACATATTAGTCTATTTTCTGATGCTAAAAACACAATACCACAAGGTCATATCTATGGACGGTCTTCTTGCTTGGCAGAGTCTTGAGGTGGCCTAGAGCATCACATGGTTAGAGAAAGAGCACACACCCACTATGTATTTGTCCTGATCTCCCTGTGTCTTCTTATTAGGACACCAGAATTTAATCATGGGGACGTTATCCTGATGATCTCCTTTAATCTAAATATCTCTCAAAGGGCCCCATAGATGGATTAAGTTTCCACCCTTTCTTATTGGGGATTACATTTCAATATAGTTTCAGAGGGGGCAAACCATACTCACACCATAGCAAGAGATATGCATATATCTATAGGATGATACATAGTATACTCACCGGATAATTTTCCAAAAGTAAAATTACTAGGTGGACAATGTGCACATCAAATGCAGCAGACATTTTCAAAATCCTATTCTCCCCAAAAGTGCACCCACTTCCACTCCCGACAGGATGGGTGACAGTGGCCTCCTGCCCACTTTCTCACCACCTGTCTGTCCTATCACACTATTTCCTCTTGGTCAATCTTATCAGCAAAATGGCCTCTCATTCTTCCTCAAAGTCGTGCTTACTTTACATGGAGGCCGAGTGTATTTTTCTTTGTGTACCAGCCACTTTGATTCTATGGAGAATTCTCTCATGAAGGAGAGTCATTTTTCAAAGTGATTCTTCAGCTGCCATGATTTATCCCTTTCCAAGTTTGGGCTGTCATAAATCAGCTAGAACAAGTCATTTCCAGGGGGTAACCATGCACAGGTCACCCTTATTTTGAAAAAGCCATTGCTGGATCTGCTACTGTCCCAGTTCTGCCTTGCCTCAGTGCCAAGAGGTTGATGTCATTTCCTCCTGCCCACACCTTCCTTAGTGACCAAGCCCTGGCATCTGTCACCACCACTCTCATGAAAGGGCCTTCTGGAAGGTCACCAAGTGCCTCCTTATTGCTAGATCCCTTGACCTCTGCTCTGTAATGATTCTCCTCCGTCTGTGGGAAGCACTTAAGGGTCTCAGCCATTCCCTAACCTCTCCTGGGATAACTCCAGAGACACTAATAAGAATACCCTTCTTGTCTTGGGTTTGATGGGAGTTTTAAAAGAAAGAATATTAGTGTACTTTGTAAGTTATAAAACACTACATAAACACAAATTTTCACCATTGTTCACCTGGACCCCCACAGTTCCCAGGACAGGGTTTTGCTTCAAGGAGACAGTTCATTCTTATTGATCAACTGATGAACTGCCACTCTTTTGTGTACTCTCTGAAGAAGTTTTTATTGAGTACCTACTACATGCCAGGTAGCATACCGGGGGAATGACAGTAACCACTTTCAGGAATATAAACAGTATGCTGAAAAACCAGCCTCTACCTCAGAGCAAAGCCTGTCCAAGGAAGGGACATGACCTTTGTCCTTGGAAAGACCCACAGAGCACTCCTAGGCACATTCCCACCCTGCTAATTTGTTTTATCTACAAATAACTGGAGAGATCTGCTGTTCCAGGTGTCTCTGACTCAGTCAGGCTAGGTGGGAATCCATAGTAACCCCCTAGCAGCCACCAATCAGCATGAGACAGGGAAATACCTGGGATGCCATATGACCCTCCCAGTAGTTTATGGTGGTTGATAACATGTTGGGAAACCATGTAGTTCAGCATGAACACCCCTCTTGGCTTAAACCAATCAGTTCAAATGAATACCCCTTTTGTACTAACCAATCACCCCTACCCAACCTGTTCCCACCAGTGAATTTGCTAATCATGTTTTAGAGTTGTTATTTGATTTTCCCTCGGTGTGTGATGATTTGCTAAGAGATGCTATGATGTATGTGGGGGTCCCTGCCTTCTCCAAAGAATGTATAAAACTGCTGCAAACCCTGGGCTCAGGGCCTCTCAGCATCACCAGTTGCTGTGTGTGTGCACGGAGGACTGAGCTAGCTCACAATAAACACCTCTTTCCTGTTTACATCGATCTTGGTTTCTGGTGGTGTTTTGGGGGTCCTGAATTTGAGCATAACAATGCCCCAGTGAGTCTAGCAAGCCCCCGGGATGAAGATGTTTAAGCCCCATATGAATTCTCAGAGGCAAATGTTTTTACCCGTGTTTTAAAGATAGGAATCTGAAGCCAGCCATGGTGGTGGACACCCATAATCCCAGCTAATCGGGAGGCCAATACAGAAGGATTGCATGTTTGAGGCCAATGGGGGCCACTGGCCAAGACCCCATCTCAAAATAAAAAAAAAAAAAAATCAGTGTGGATGTAGCTCAGTGGTAGAGCAACTCAGATGATGGTTACTTTGATGAGTCCTTGTTTCCGCAACATCAGAGAAGAACACCCAGGCAAGTGGAGACTAGAAACTGATTTCTCCCCAGAGGAAGAAGGGGACCCTTCTCCATGGTATGAGGAAGTCCTTCCCATTTATATTTAAGGTTTTCTTTGTCCTTCTGCATTCCTGTCTTTATCTTACTTGGGATGGGGGATGCCGGAGGGAAGGCCAAAGGTGGGAAACAGGTGGGCCCATGCAGCTGGGGGAGGAGTGATGGGGCAGGAAGGGCCTGGGGTGAACTGATTAGCACTTCTCTATCTGCTGGGAGCTGCTTCATTAACAGTTCTTTAGGACGGGGCACGGGGCCTTGGGGACATTAACATTTCAATCTTCCACTTGCAGTTTCTGATTTCTTGGACTCACACCAGACTCCATTTTCGTTATTAGACTGACTCCTTTTTTCTCTATTACACTGGATAGCAGACCTGATTTACCTAGCTACACTAACTACCTCTCTTTAAATCTGGCTTCACAGGGTTCAATCCCCAGTACTGCCAAAAATACAATAAAAAACTGAAACTCAGAAAGGTTATGTCATTTATCCAAAGTCACACAGCTAGTAAGCAGAGAAGCTGAAATTTGAACACAGGTCTTGATACCTGCTTCTTCACAAAATGCTTATGACATGGTACATACACCTGCTTATAAGGCTCCTAGGAGAGTTTAGTGAGACAAGGTAGGTGCTGAATGAGATGATGTAGCCAAACAGGTGCTTAATAAAGTTCAAGTCCCAGGACCAAGAATGTCAACATGGATAACTCAGGCACACTCAGGTCCTAGACAGGATGGACGTGAGCCAGCGAACAGGACAAGGGCCACTTTGGTCTTCCAGGTGAGTACAATAATGGATCTGCATGGTGATCAGCCTGTTCCACATCCAATTACCCAAGCCCTCCTCCTGCCACAGGAGCCCAAGACCGCTTCTGCTTTCTCTCTCTATGGCCTGTTCTTGGAGAGAGCAACTTGGGCTCAGGTTTCATGCTGTCTGGTAAGGCCTGGAGAAGAGCCTTAGACTCAGGTCCCTGCAGGCAGTGAGAGCAGTCGGCTTCCAATGGAGAGGAACCAAAGCACTCCTTAAGGATGAGGATAATATTCTCTTGAGTAGGGCACCCTGAATTAGTGATCATTCTGGGTGGACATTCTGCCACCTGCCAAAAGAAGACATAGGGACAACAGGCTGCAGGAGGCGAGTCTGGCTCCCTGAATGGTTTCAGCAAGATAATCTAACATCAAAGAACAGGAGAAAAGTTCAAGGCAAGTTCTGGAATGGAGTGTACCACCATGCCATCATTTGTCTCCTGTAGCAAGCTGACCTAGGGAGGGTGACGGGAAGCACAGTGGAAGGGACTCCTCCAACCAGCTTCCCTTCACCACATGTGGTTTCATTCTGGAAAGTTGCCTGTGCCCAGACAAGGCTGGCTGGCCCAGTAAGAAACAGAACAGCCCCTTTTAGGCATTGTCTCTGAGAAACCTCTAATGAACATTCGAGAAACACTAGTTATAGTCATATGCTTTGATTATTAAATGCCTATTATCAGCCACAGCTGCTTAACCTCCTCACACCCCTGCCCAAGGCCAGCTTATCCCCATCTTCAACAACTGAGCATGAGCAAACACAAGGTCAGACAGGTAGAGGTCAAGGTCAAATAAAAAAGCTACCCCCCACCCCGCTCCTTCCCACTCAAACCAGTTTGCCTCAGCCAGCTTTTTGTAGCTCTGACCAAAATACCTTGACAAAAACAACTGACAAGAGAGAAAGTTTATTTTGGCTCAAGATTTCAGGGGTTCAGTCCATGGTCAGCTGACTTCCCGTGGCTCTGGGCCCAAGGTGAGGCAGAAGATCTGACAGAAGGGCGTGGAACAGGGAAGCTGCTCTGCTCAAGGCAGCTAGAAAGCAGAGATAGGGAAGGAGGATGAGCTATGGGGGAGATGCACCTTCCAGGACACGCCCCCAGGGACCTCCTTCTCCAGCCAGGCCCCACCTGCCTCCAGTTACCATCCTGTCCTTCCATTCAAACTAGGAGGGAAGGATTAGGTTACAGCTCTCATATTCTAATCATTTCACCTCTGAATATTCCTGCATTGACACAGGAGCTTTGGGGAAACACCTCGGCTCCAAACCATAACACAAAGGAAATCAATTTTTGTAACTATAAGGGACAGCAATGTCCTCCAGCGACATTCTCAACAGATAAGGCTTTCCTGAGGACTCTCATTAAAACACGGATGCCTGCCTCTTTTCCCACACCTACTAAATCAGATGAGGATCTATATTTGTATTCTAGATCTAGAATTGTGTGGGGGGTTTTTGTTGTTGTTGTTGTTGTTTGTTTGTTTGTTTTAAACACTCTTGGTGAGTCTTCTGAGCAGGGAAGTTTGGAAAATTCTGCCCCGCAGGTACTTCTTGTTTCAGTGGCTAAAAAGCCACAGAAACAGGTGGCACTTGGGTTAGCAAGTTGCTGTAATGCAAATGCACTTTTTGAGACAAACCTGTAATTGGAAGAGTCCTGGTTCTTATTATTGTCTTTAAGAAAAAAAGTTCTCCCAGCTATTTCCTGACATTGATGGAGATGAGTTGTGCTCTTAGTGGCTACAGCACAAGATGTAAAATCAAGAATTGCAGATCAGGGATCATAATTTTCGTGGCTACTGTTAAACTTCTTGAAAGCAAGAATAGGTGTGCACTGTTACTTTTCCCATTTCACAATATGAAGATTCCAAAGCACAAAGAGTTTAGCAGCCTGCACAAGGAATCAAATAGTAGGAGAGCTAATGGGAGCTGAAGAGATAGGAAGGAATCTTAGCTTAAAACTGTCATTTAGGTAAATCTCTCAATCTAGAAATGTCACTTTAGGCCTTCTAAAAATCATTAGATTTTAAGATACGGAATCAAGCTGGGCACGTGGGCTCATGCCTGTAATCTGTGACTCAGGAGGCAGACGATGGAGGATGGCAAGTTCAAAGCCAGCCTCAGCAATTTAGGGAGATTTTCTGCAACTTGGTGAGATCTTGTCCCAAAATAAATAATAAAAAGGGCTGGGAATGTAGCTCCATTGTAAAGCACCCTGAGTTCAATCCCCAGTAAACACACACACACACACACATAATAATAATAATAATGATAATAATAATAAATAGAATGGGAAGGGGAGGAGTGGGAAACAAGTTGGTTAATGGGTACAAAATTACAGTTGGATGGGAGGAATAAACTCTAGTATTCTATGGCACAATCAGGTGATGATAGCTAACTTATTCTTTTTTTTTTTTTAATTTCTTTTTCTTTTTTTTGGTACCATGGATTTAACCCAGGGGCACTTTACTGCTGAGCCACATCCCCAGAGCTTTTTATAATTTCGTATTTTTGAGACAGGGTCTCATTAAATTTCTTAGAGCCTTGTTAAGTTGCTGAGGCTGGACTCAAACTTGTGATATTCCTGCCACAGCCTCCCATGTTGCTGGGATCACAGGCCTGTGCCACCACCCCTGGAGAAACCCATTTTTAAAAATAATGATGGGGAAATATTTGTTGCACTTCAGTTGCACCCATTCATGGTTCTAATGGTAAAGGTCAAATTTACAAAAATGGGCTTTAATTTTGTACAAATGCAAACAAAACTTCTCTCTCTTTGTGCTATTAAAATAATTCCTTAGCTCTGTGATGGAATGTCAGTGTGCAGAACACCTTTTGCAGATTGTTTGCAGGGCAGAATCAATTCAACAGACTAGGTCTAGGGTGAAACTGAGACATGTGCATACTCATAAACAGCCCATTTGAATCCCACAATGAGGATCCACTTATAAGACTCTACATTAGCAAAACTTCTTGGTAACTGCTTTTCATTCTTACTGTCTTCTTTTGCTCCAAGAGAAACAGTTCTTCCTTCCTTCCTTCCTTCCTTCCTTCCTTCCTTCCTTCCTTCCTTCCTTCCTTTCTTTCTTTGTTTCATTTTATTCATTCAGTACAGAATTCTCAGAGGTGGCTGAGTTTCAAGAAAAACAGGTGAATTACCAGCAGTGATTTATGAAATGAAATGGCTCACTCATTTAGGTAAATCGGCTCCCCCTGGTGGAACGTCTTCTATGGCAGGTATTGGCCTCCGTTAAGGAACCATAGGTCTTGTTACTGAGCTGCCTGACAGAACTCCACCAAGAATATTCTTGTGGTTGTAGAAGCTGGAATTCTGGAAAGTCCATTTGGTTTCCTGCCTCCTCCCTCGCTTGACTTCTTGCATCTCATCTGATGGTCACAGTTCCTGTCCCACTGATGGTATGAATAGAAATCAATGGACTTACCCTGGGTCCAATTTTTCATTTGCACAAACCAACTTAGAATTTAATTCTACCATATCTGCTTTGATCCAAGCCCTCTCTTTCAGAGGTAAAATCCCTAGAAAAAACAAACCACCAACAAAAAAAGTTTTCCCCTTGGCTATTTCCAAAGATAGATAAGCTAAATGAATTTTACATAGTAGCTTCCATCATCATTTCTAAAACAAACATTTTTTTCAAACTCTCTTAATTCTATAATAATCTCTTGTAATGTGTGTTTGCCATATTATTTAAGATTATTCAATTCTGCAGTAGAAAATAAGAGACACAAATAAAAAGAAGAGATGAAGTTAAACATAAAAGCAAGTAGCTTATGAGACTCATTAGATATAAACAAAGTAGAGCAAAACACAGATTTAGCATACATAGGAGGGGCCAGAAAGATCAACAAATACCGAGTATCAAGTACTCCTTCGACAGTAGAAGTTAGAGACAAGTTTTTGCTGTTATTGTTTTGGTTTGCTTTTTTTGGGGGGTGTGTCTACTGATTTAAATCAGTGGTGCTCTACTATTAGCTACATTGAACTCTTTTGCAGAGACTTTTTGGCTGACAGTCCCCAAATCAGCCATGGTGAAGAGGATTTTTCTGTGGAGAAAGGGGGTACTGAAGCCAGATTTAAAGTTAGGTAGTCAGTGTAGTTAGGTAAATCGGGTCTAATATGGGTCTAATATCAGTGAAATCTAAAATGGAGGCCGTGCAGAGAATGACTCAGGGAAAACACAGGACAACTCATGGAATGTTAATGAAGTCCTGAAAAGGCCCTAGGCCAAAGTCCACCTCAAAGAAATGTCAATGAACAGCCCCAATCAAAAAGGTGCTGACTCAGAAGTCCTTCCTGACCAGATTACTTCTTTGGCCCACCTGTGTCCCACCCCTCGGGCCTTCCCACCTACATTCCATCACTGAAAGAATTATAAAAAGGGGAGACAACATCCCTTCCACGGATTCCACCTATTGGGTCCCCTTCTTCCTCCGGGAGAAGTCTTTTCTGCTGTCCTTTAATAAACTTCTAATTTCTACTCTGACCTTGCCTCGGCGTGCTTCTTTGGTGTTATTCTTCAACATTGGGGAAGCAAGAACTCGTCACCGGTCAAGAGCGGTAACATATTGGAGGTCCCACCAAGATTCTACACCGAGGTAAGTGCACGCACCCCATGTCTGTTTGAGGTGCATCTTTCTCTCTCTTTCTTTCTGGAGGGTAAGGTGGGCACCCGACGGCTACTTAAACGCAATTAGTGCAGCCGCCACTCTTCAAGACTCAGGTGAGAGGTTTCCCGGCCTAGGTAGCTCTCAATCACCTGTTCAATACAGAGCAGGCATGTTGGGTTCTGCCAAAGCTGCTTCCAACTTTTCTGTCTGGGCCTGGAGAGCAATTGGCATGAGTACACTGTGTCCCGAATCCCGATCTGCCTTGGATGCGTGGAGGTGGAGGAAGGAGTTTGGAACAACTGGGAATTCCGGTCTGGGCTACACTCAGATGATTCCTAAGGTTCCTTTCTCTTGAGCCCCCTTCCGACGGCCCTCAGGGGTATCTAGGGTGATCGGTAGATGAATGGCACTGAGGGAAAGCCCCAATCACATTTGCCTCCGTATGGGCCATGCAACACTCCCAACCCCGCATCCATTCCTCCTGGATGCTCCCCTTCCTTCGCAGGTCAGAAATGTTAGCAATTCAGGTTGTAGGACTGAGAAAGGCATGAGATAATTAGCAAAATCTGCCCAGGTTCTCTAAGATGCATAGGTAAATTTCACTAGTCTGTTTTACCGCCCCAATGTTTAAAATAGATTGTTTCTTGGGGATGATCTTGGCTAAATGTGTGTCTAAAAGATGATTTTTTTTATTGTAACAATCTGGTATCTAAATGAGTTTGAAGCATTGCATAATCTTGCAGTTAAAAGTTGGGGTTAGGTAATTGTTTAGTTTGTGATTCCAGATAATTCATGCCAGAGAACTTAAATACTTAGGATAGAAAATTAAAAGATCTCTACTTCCAAGTTGGCAAGTAACTCCCAATCATTTAGTTTTATTTTGAACTGGGTAGCCTGAGAAGATTTCACTAGGTGTACCAGTGCATTAACTTGGGCAAGGATAGTAAATTATGATATGTTATCTGTTCCCCTCAGTGTGTAAGATTTAGGAAAAATGTTGAATTGGAACGTTGGTCTGGCTTATTGAAATAACATTGAATAGCAACAGTCTTAAATTTTTAAAGCTTAATTTTGGATATACATGGTAGTGTGGTTTTTTTTCAGGTGATTTAATGTAACTTAATACTACTTTAGGAACTTCAGAACAAAGGAAGTAGCTTAATGATCCTGAAGGAATTTCTTCTGATGGTGGCTTTTGTATTATCAAGAAAGATCCTATTTTCAGTTTTGTGTGAGCAAGTTTTTCTAGTGTAGGAAAATGTAAAGGTATGAAATTTTGTAAATTGTATCTTAAACTTGTATCATAATTTTCAACATCCAAACCTGAAAATTGTGACTTATGGTTAAAATGCCTTAGGCATGAGGTTTCTGCTCAGAATTCCAGTTTTCCCAGTTCCTTCCAGACCTCAGCCAGGATTTAAGTTGATATGCAAATAGAAGAAGCCTAGAGCACTCAGTATGAGACAGATCTGAGCCCCCCCCCCCAAAAAAAAGAGTAAGGTCTTTTTATGGGCACTCAAACTAGATTAAACCAAAGAGTAAGTTGTATGGCATTTAGTAATTACTGGCCAGTCAATTTTTTCTAGGACTTTTACTTTTTTCTTAGATTTTTTTTGAGCTCGTGATTTTAATCCTACAGACAAGTTAATGTTTTTCTGATAAGTTCTATTTTTGATCAACTGGAGTTTTTTTAAACATTGCAATGAGATTTCACCTGAGAAAGCTACAAGGCCTTTACTATTGTGTTGTGTTACACTTGTGTTACGTGTTGTATGTCGGTATGTCTGTGTGTATGTCCATATATCGTGCAGTGATATGACAATTGACAGATGAGGAGAGCTCATGAAAAATTTTTAAAAAATGGATCCAAATATCTTTGATTCACGTGATTCAAATGGTTCAATTTAAATTGGGTAAACAGATGAAAGTAAAGATGTCTTTAAAATTAAGCTTATAAGTTTTTCTAGATGTTCAAAAAGGCCCTAATAAAATGTTAAATCTGCTTAAATTCAAAAATTTACAAGTATTGTTTCAAAATGTGAACAGGAGGAGGTTAACAGATGAAAAAGAAAAATTAGAAGGTTCTAGATATGGATTTAATAGAGGGAAAATGTGTTTCTGGATAAGAGTCTATATGATTAAGAGGGTTTAAGTAAATGATATAAAAAAGGTCTGTGTAAGTTGCTTATAAGTGTAAGTTTTTGAGCAAGTAATCTTAAAGAAATTAAACAGCTGGTCAAACAAGTGCTGTTTTAGAGAATTGTGCCATATTTCTTTAAAAAGCTAAACTTGGTTAATATAAAAACATCAATGTAATTGTGGTGTTAATGTGTCCATATCTTCCAGGTATACAAGTCTGTAAGGTAGAAGTTTTAAAAGAGCATTATATCAAGCTGGTGTTCTAAAGTTGTATGGTAATTTTAGGCTTAAAAAGAAAAACATGTTGGAGATTTATTTATATCATTTGTGTTCTATAACTGGACTTGTTATCAATAAGATATGTAAAGTTCTATGTTACTTTTTACACTGAGATACAATTTAAATGTATTTTTAAGTTAATGAGAGCCTAATCTGTGTGAAGGTTTTATTGCAAAACACAAAAAGTACATTACTACTTTTCTACAAAGGGTTAAAAGCTTTCAGCTTTTCTTTAATTCATGTTTTAGGTGTGATATTATATTGTGTTAGCTAATATCCATGTAAACTTGAGCAACAATTTATGTAGGCTTTGTAAAATGATGTTTAAAAAGCAAAGATCAGTTTCAGAACTACAGTACTTAAGATTTATGAAGAGCCCTGCCTTACTTGAGATAAGGCTCTGTCCCATCTCACTACATGTGAAAGTGACTATGAAAGAAGTAGGCCAGATTTCAGTACAGTTAAAGTTGTGTCCAAAAGTAGTTTTTTGCCAAGATTACTAGGATCTCAAACAGGGAATTATGATGTATAACCCTGCCAGAATTCAAGGTAGCTATTATATAAGCTAAATATGTTTTTACCCTAGTTAGTTTTGTTTTGTAGTTTGCTTATAGATGGTTTAAGGATTGCCTGTTAATGTTTTAAAGAGGTACTGCTTTAAGAACACACAACCTGAGTCAACATAAGATAAGGAGTTATCACCTACAGGATAGAGAGAGACATTAAAGCCCAGTGCTCTTAATATAAGGCTGTTAACTTATTTGCTGGATGTTTAAGATTAAGTTTTAAAATTAAAAATTTGGCTCTTGCCCTCTGAGTCAGTCTGAATCAGGGAATAGGGGACTTCTCCAAAGGGCTCTGCAACTCTAGGCCACATAACCTCCTGAGCAGGGAGATTAATGAGACCAGTGGAGGACAGAAAGCCAATCAGTGCATTTGCTGTGAAGAGGAGGGTCATCAGAAAAGGGAGACATCCCTGATGCTTCCAAGGGAAGCCACATGGTCAAGCAAGGCCTGGACCCATCCTAGCGCAATGGCACTAGCAGAACTGAGAAGCTGCTGTGAAGTTCCCAAGGACTCCCAGGGAAACTCAGCTGACTGTTAACAATAGATAGAAACAAAAGTCAGTTTGACTTGCTTCATCTTAAACACTTAGCAAAGACAGTCAAAGCCAAAACACAGCTATCCCTGGGCATTTTAAATGATAATAATAGTTAAATGTAACTTCCAAAAATAAGTAAACTGGAGGCTACAAAAGAGATTCTCAGACAGGAATGCCTGATAACTATCAGAAGGGACTGCCAGAGTAGTTTTTAGTTTAAGGCCTTTATTTCTAACCTACACAGGTAGGCTTAGTGTTTGCAAGTATGGTTATCCAGCCCTAAGTAACAGAATTAAAGATTTCTCTATTAGACACAGAGGTCATACTAGTAAAAGGATTTTTCAAGATCAGATGACATTAAATTATTAAACTATATCTTAAGGGAAAGAACCGTCTGTAACCCTAAAAGTTAAATGTTGTGTTTACATCCCTGACATTTCTCTCAATGTGACAAATGTCCTTAAAGATTTACATGCTCAGATAGAAGCCATGTCCTCAGCAACTTTGTCATGGAAACAATATCTTAGCTCCTAGTTCTTTACTTCCTGGTGGAAAACATTGTTAGTCTTTGTCTTTGCCATCATACTCATTGGCATATTCCTGTGCTATGGCATTTATTGCTGCATCAATATGTTTCCAGTACTAATGAATTCTTGTTTCTCTCATAGACCATCCATCACTCAAATGGCCCTCCAGCCTATTACTTCTCAATTGGACTTCTATCATGGACCACTCGATAGACCCAATTTTTAAAGGGGGACTCCAAACTGCTTGCCCCACACCGTCCCTTTTCAGCCTGAAGAAGCCAGAGAGATTCTCTTCGCCCCCCTTCCTTACAGCAGTAAGGAGTTCCCAACTTAGAGGGGGTACTGAAGCCAGATTTAAAGTTAGGTAGTCAGTGTAGTTAGGTAAATCGGGTCTAATATGGGTCTAACATCAGTGAAATCTAAAATGGAGGCCGTGCGGAGAATGACTCAGGGAAAACACAGGACAACTCATGGAATGTTAATGAAGTCCTGAAAAGGCCCTAGGCCAAAGTCCACCTCAAAGAAATGTCAATGAACAGCCCCAATCAAAAAGGTGCTGACTCAGAAGTCCTTCCTGACCAGATTACTTCTTTGGCCCACCTGTGTCCCACCCCTCGGGCCTTCCCACCTACATTCCATCACTGAAAGAACTATAAAAAGGGGAGACAACATCCCTTCCACGGATTCCACCTATTGGGTCCCCTTCTTCCTCCGGGAGAAGTCTTTTCTGCTGTCCTTTAATAAACTTCTAATTTCTACTCTGACCTTGCCTCGGCGTGCTTCTTTGGTGTTATTCTTCAACATTGGGGAAGCAAGAACTCGTCACCCGTCAACAGCGGTAACAGTACCACTTCATTGGGTCCCCCTCTTCCTCCAGGGAGAATTCTTTTCTGCTGTCCTTTAATAAAGTTTCAACTTTCCATTCTAAACTTGCCTTGATGTGCTTCTCTGGTGTTATACTTCAGCATTGGGAAAGCAAGACCTCATTACCAGTAAACAGCAGTAACAATAACAGTTAAGGGACAGAGATAATGCCAAAAATAAAGTCAATATTTAGAATTGAAGATAAAAATAATCTTTAGTGATAAGAATTCTTTAATTTGATAATTTAAAAATAATAACAACATGTTTCCAGGGAGCAAATTTGTGACATATGCAGTCAAGGGGAGAAATAAAGAATGTCCACGTGTTTCTGCCCCTTTCAATTCTTTATTCACTTAAATTCTTAATACAACTTTACTCTATAGGTTCCTAATGAAGAAAACAACAATCCTTAGTGATAGACACTGCAATGGAGATAATCAAATAACAGCAAGCAATTCTAGATTAATTAATTCCCAGAAAACAATTTTAGATTAATTCTGAACATTGCAAAACAGATTTAATCATGACAGGCTAGTGACAGACATTTCCTCTGAATGCTAAGTTCAAAACTCTCAAGCCTTAGGCTTTATGTCCTGCAGATGCACACTCACTCAGACAGCAGTGATCAGGTCCCAAACCAAAACAGGCTTTTTCTGGTGGGGGGTGGACGACCAGTTGAGGAGAGGGTCATAGGGAGAAGTTGCAGCTCTCACAAAGGTCCAAACAAGGCGGTAGAGTTGAGAGCAGTGAGGATCACACAGAGAATAGGAAAATGATGGAAAGTGATGGGATGTCAGTGTAAGCCTCATCAAGACTCTCCAGCTGGAGTACATACTTGTTTAGGCTGGCTGAATCCCTGTTTATTCACTCTAGTTTTATACTATTTTTTTTTTACCACACCTTGTAATTATCAGGTGCCACCAGATTTCTCATTTACCCTGAGGTCAGAAATATCTGGTCTGGTGGTCTCCATCCTGCTATTCTCACCTTTCACTCTTATCAGGAGAGGAGAGCCTGCCAGAGGCTTTATTCAGTTTATCAGGGTGAGGGGAAGTAATTTGTCTGAGGCCATATTAGAGGGCTCTGTGGGTGTGCCTGGTGATAAATGACCTCTAATAATGACCTCAGGTTTCAAAATTGAGTTTTTTAAATGGAGTGAGAAACTGATGTGACTCCATTTTTGAGAAACCAGCCTCTACGTCAGAGCAAAGCCTGTCCAAAGTGGGGAGTTACCCTTGTCCATGGAAAAACTCAGAGTGCTCCTAGGCATATACCCACCCTGCCGAGTTGTTTGTCTGTGAATAACTGGAGAGATCTTCCATGCCAAGTGATCCTGACTCAGTTACACTAGGTTAGGACCCATAGCAACCCCCTAGCTACCACAAAATGCATGAGACACAGAAAATACCTGAAACACCAGGTGACCTTCCCAGTAGTTTTGTTGATTGGTAAAATGATTAGGCAAGTTTATCATATACACTCTTGCAACCTCTCATGGCCTAAACCAATCAGTTCAAATGTATCCACAACTTGAACTAACCAATCACCCTTACACAACTTGTTCCTGCCAATGAATGTGCTAATCAATGTTAAGAGTTGTTGTTTGACTTTTCTGTGATGTGGAATGATTGGCTGTGTGATGTCATGATGCATACAGTGTCCCCCAAAATCTATTAATCCTCACTGAATTAAGGGTCAAGACTCACTCTTTGGGACCACTGTATCTGAAATGGTTGTGAGTCCAGGCTTGAGCTTACAATAAACACTCTTGTGTGATTGCATCAGATTCAGCTCCTGGAGGTCTATTGGGGTCCCATGAATCTGGCATTACAGGAGTTGCTTAGGCTCAGGCCTAAGGCCATTCTCACACAACCCCTTTCGCCTTGACAGCTCTTCTGCAGATAAACAGAAGCCATAACACATAACTCCTGTCTTCATATACTCCATCTCTTGAGTCCAGTGTCATTTCAAGTTCTGGGTTTAAAAAGATATATTCATTTTCCTTGATGTTTTCAATAAAGCACACAGAATTCTTAGAAATAGCTTGAAAGGATAACAATGTTATATTGCAAAACTTCATGAACTTTCAAATTGCTTGCTGTGTGTGACTGACCAGTATGTGAAAGGCCTTGGGGATATGTGAATATATTATGAATATAATAGAGAGAACTCTTGAGAATTTTTTTCTTACTGTACACACATCCTGAGGCCAAATGAGGCTGTTTACTAGAGGTCATTTCTCAAAAAAGAGATAATGATCATAAAGGAATAAATTAACCTATATATTATAAATAAATCTAATATATATTTGATTAAAATTGAGGACATATATAGTCATGCCAAATAGTTTGCTGAATCATTTCAATTACAGTTATTTTAATGTTTTGCTTACTAACTGCATTAGAGACATCATTGAACTGCAGTTCAGGAAAACTGTTAATTCTAGCACTGAATTTATCAGGTTTTGACACTTTGGTATATTACTTATTGTCATAGGATCTCTTGTTTCTCAATGTGTATATTTATAAATTTACAGATTCTAGAAGGTTTTAGAAAGATAAAAGAAAATATGTATTAAAAGAGTAGTTTAAAAAGCTCTTTAATATACCATTGCTATGGTTATTAAATAGCATTTTCTTTTTAAGAATGTATTAACCTGGGGTTGGGGATGTGGCTCAAGCAGTAGCGCACTTGCCTGGCATGTGTGCGGCCTGGGTTTCATCCTCAGTACCACATACAAACAAAGATGTTGTGTCCACCGAAAACTAAAAAATAAGTATGAAAATTCTCTCACTCTCTCTTTAAAAAAAAAGAATGTGTTAACCAGCAATATGTATAGAACAATAACATAATAAATAAATATGGTACAAAGAAATAAACATAAAGTAATAAATGTTATATGATTTATTTTATAATAATATTGGTAAAATATACCCAGAGGTGAAAATAAACATTTAAATAATGATAAATGTACATGTCCATTTTTATTAAGGTATAGTGAAATACATCTATTTTTGTAATATACTTTTGTTCATGAAAGCATCATAAATATTATTATCAAATATTATTGTAGCTGCACAAAATTAAAAATCCAAATTGTACATATATCAGTAAATAAATGGCTTTTAGTGACTGAAATTTCTGAGTCTGTTATTGTAAAACACAAATATTCAGTAAAATATGCTCTGAAGAAAACCTCAATTTGAAAATGTGAAAACATAGAAAGGAGTATTTAGAGTTGTTTTACCATGAGATTAATTTAAAATAGTTTTGATACCCGAACAAATACTCTGAAGTTTTTACTCTTAAGAAATACATATGAAAGAGTACAGCAATTCTGTCTCTGAGTAATGCAAGCAGAAGAGAGAGATGATAAGAATATTAAGTAAGCCCCCAAACTCTGAGGATCATGAAATAAATAAATTCTTGGCAAGAAAATATCAGAATCAATTTTGATGTAAAGTCAAAACTAATAAGCATTCTAATTTACCAAATCTTAATGATTTAATATATTAGAGAAAAAAAGTCAGAATTCTAAGCAAATACTTGAGAAATAGGTGTGCACAACAAGGTTTAACCTCAGAAAATTTTATACATCCCCTGTGTCTGTCCATGTGTCTCTCTCACGTCTTTCCACTGTGACATCAAAAAAAAAAAAAAAAAAAAAAATGAAGAACAAGTTTTTGAGTAATTATATTTAGGTCTTAAAATGGTTAAAGAAAATAATTAGCTCTCTTTATCTATTTTTAGAAGTAATTTTTCTTAGTATTTCTTCAATAATTAATGATTACCCTGTGCATGTTGCTCATAATACAGAATGTGTAGAACCACCCAGAATGAGAGCACTATTTAAATAATGTCAGAACAAAAAGTGCTACAGGACAGTAAGAACTGAAAAACAAGGCCAAAGCCAGTGCAGGACCACACAGCATTTAGGGCTATATCAAAGAGGAATGGAGTTGGTCTTAAGAGGTCTGACTTCCCTTAGCCAAGACAAAGGACTAGTACATACTGTCTTAAAACATATTTTTCTTCAAATCTTATATTTTTATGGGTACATGGTAAGAATCCAGAAGTTAAATGTAAACTAGCAAATTTACATTCATTTCTGGGACACTTTTAATTCTAGTTCTATAGATTAATTAATTTTAATGCCTTTCACCATATTCTAGATATGGTAGATAACTATTTCTTATTCAACATTTATCAGGTAATTTACAAAGGACTCCATTACAGAATATAGTCATTTTTTAAAATTCATAAAGCAACGGATGAAATTATTTAAAACACAGACACAGTCATATCACAGGATATAAAGTCTGTGTAGACACCATGGTCTTTATGTTTAGCTCCTAGTTTAAAGAAAGGTTGAGTGGCTTGGATGTTTAGTTTTAAACCTTATCTCAAAAAACTTGAAAGAACTTCTCCTGTGTCTTTAGACAGGGAGACTGGTGGTAACTCAGGGACAACTGTGGGTTTGGCACCTTTATTCATGATCACTTTTTACTTTGTGGAAAGACTTTAAACTCTTTGAAGATTCGCATTCCCACTCAGCAGTAGGGAATTTTATTTTTTCATGTTCATGTTCTATCTCCCCTTTTCCATATCTCATTTCTCTCATTTTAGAATCATGTTAGGAAAATTTATTCTCCTTGTCCAATCTTCTGTTTTCATTCTGAAGAATCTTTTCAACATTATCTTCCAGGTTTTATAATAGCCATCTATTTTTTTTTTTTATTTTTTAATCTTGTTCTTAATATACAAATTCTCTGCCTTCATTTTTGAGTTTTGCACCTGGTGAGGTGTGATTCATTGAGTTCAGGTTTGAAAAAATAATCTTTAAGTTATGAAGTTTCAATCATATATATTAAGATAAAGAAACAGTTTTAAAATTACCGTATTTGCTATATTTTAAGTACAATAATTTTAAAATACAAATATTTAAAATACATTAATTTTCTTTCTCATTTGGCAATCTTAATGAAGGCATAATGGCTCATTCTATTTTTACTTATAATTTTATCCTATTAAATATGCCTTTTCATTTATTATTCATGTAAAATTATTAATAGAAATTCATCACTGGTTAAGAGACATGAGTCAGCCAAGAGGCAAGTTAAATAAAAATTCAAGTTTTTCTCCATACACAAAATAACTGTCTAAGCATACTTTATGCTGGAAAAATCCTTCAAGATGGCAAGTAGCACAAACAAGTGTGCTGAAGGCTGAAACTGATTCTGAAAGCTAATGCCTCTCCCACAGCACACCATCACAAAGTGAAGATTTCTAAAGTCTGGGAGACTAAGGTGGATATTTTTGATGGAAACACCTACTCTTGTGATACTAACAAATTGTAGAGGAAAAATGATTCATAAAACCCATGAAATGCAGGAACCCCAGAGTTCTGAAAACTATCTCAGATGTAAGCCACCCAGTAGACCTGCCTGACCATTAGATTTTGTTCACTTTAGACCTTTTAGAGTGGGAAATAAACATTGATTAAATAAATCACTGAGATGTGGGGTTCTAAACAACATTTATTTTCTCAACTATACAGTCTAAAACATTACTCCTAATGGATTAAAGCACAAGCATCTGGAACATGATTTTCAAGGCTTTTTTAATTTTTTAGAATATACATTTAATGTGCCACATTCTTTTCCAAATTTCTTATGGAACAATATCAAAGATTTGACATTATGCTTGACAATACTTGGGGAGTCACTTCAAGAACTGTAGAGTCATTCCACTCATGCCAAGATGATATCATATTTACATAAAGAGTGAGTTTTTAGGTTATTTGTGGTATAAGGTACAGATTCTATTCAAAACATTAGCAAAAGAAAATACAATCATTGTCAGATGAAGTCCTGATATATAAAAATAAAATAACTTTAAAAAAATTCCAAGCTGGGCATGGTGGTGAATGCCTGTAATCTTGGTTGGCTCTAGAGACTAAGGCATGAGAATTGCAAGCTCAAAGCCAGTCTCAGAAATTCTGCAAGATTAAGTCTCAAAAAAAAAAAAAGAAAGAAAGAAAGAACAAAGAAAAGAAAGAGCTGGGGTTTGGGTCAGTAGTTAAGCACCTGTGGGTTCAATTCCTGATTTAAATAATCATACTAATAATAATTCTAAATGACATCATGATAAACAAAATAAAAATTTGTAACTGAACTCTTTTTTTGGTGGTACTGGGGATTAAACCCATGGCCTTGTGAATGTGAGGCCAGCACTCTACCAACTGAGTTATATCCCCAACCCTATAACTGAACATCTTACTAGACTCTAGCTTCCTTCTGTGACTTTTGTGCTTTTGCTATTCCTTCTCTTATCCTATAATTTCTGCAAAAATTTTCTTCAGAAACGAAAAACTCACTCCTTCCACAAATTACCTTCATAAAGAAAAATTTCTGGACATATTCACCCCTTTGGTAAGGATTGTCAAGTCTTCTATTATGAGTGAAAAACTCTATCCTGTTCTTTAATTCGGTACTTCTGCCTGTTTTTCTGTCCTTTTGTTTAAAATTGTGATTTATAAGTGTATAGTTACAATTATGGTTTACATTGCTTCCTTGCCTTAGAACAAATAAGCCTTTTGCACACTTATCTCTAAACCCCAATACTCATGCTTTGATTTTTCTTTGTGTTCAGCTACATCACCAAGGTGGTTACAGGTCTTAATGCAAGCAGTTTCTGTTTGATCTGGTCCTGGCTTCCTCCCTCCCATGTATGGTGTCCAAATTTTTTTGTGCTTGGTGAGACTTTTAGTGAGGTTACATCTCATATACCAGTTTTGATGTAATGAGATGTCTTTTTGCAAATGTGGTGGATGTGATAAGTGGATGTGATATTGGGACTTCATGGAGATAAGTGACTGCAGTGTGTACCTGTCCTGCTATGAGGTCTTCTTCATGGTATAAAAACATTGTCTTGTCCCTTGTTTACAAAATTTGAATTGATGGAGTATACAAACCAAGCTTCATGTAGTTCTGATCTCAAAAGTTATGACCACTGCATGTCTACATTGTATAGAGCACTTGCGTTTTTTTCAGGGCTACTTTACTTTAGAGAACTCTGAAAAATTCTTTTATAACATATAAGTAAAGAAAACAGGGCTGGGGATGTGGCTCAAGAGGTAGCGCGCTCGCCTGGAGTGTGTGCAGCCTGGGTTCGATCCTCAGCACCACATACAAACAAAGATGTTGTGTCCGCCAAAGACTAAAAAAAAAATTAAAATAAAATTAAAATTCTCTCTCTTCTCTCTCTCTCTCTCTCTCTCTCTCTCTCTCTCTCTCTCTCTCAAAAAAATAAATAAATAAATATTTTTAAAAAAGAAAAAGAAAACAATGTTGGGCATGTTCAAATTTTCCAGAAAAATCTGAGAGCAATTATTAATGATTGACAGATAAGCAAACTGAGAATCCCAGAGTTAAGTGATATATCATAGTTTATAAAGTTACTAAGTGAGAAAAGCTAAGATTCAAATGAAATCTAGCTAAGGTTTTACACCTAAAAAATACTATAATATTCACAAAGTCTTACACCTAATACATTATGAGGCAAGGCTATTACTTTATTGGCTTCTCCATTTAATATTTTCATTTTAGAAACATTTTATTAGTAGAAATAATAGTATGTCTGATGATAAATATATAAGAAAATATTCAACACCTTCAACATCCACAATGTTAATAGAAACCATGTAGCGTTTTTATACCTTTATATCAGATTTTTAGAAAAAGCATTTATAATCTGATAGTTAAAATCATTTTTTTTAAATTGTGCTACTATAAATATTGTTGTAGCTGCATTTTTGTAGTATGCTGTGATGCCCTTCAGTATATGAATTGATAAAGAAAATGTTCTTTTTATACAAAATAGGATAATGCTCATCATTAAAGAGAATTAAATCATGGCATATGCAAGTAAATGGATGGAGCTGAAGAATATTATGCTAAGTGGAGTAAGCCAATCCCCCCAAACCAAATGCTGAATGTTTTCTCTCACATAAAATTTCTGATATGTAATGGAAAGGAGGGAGAAGCATGGGAGGAATAGAAAAAAAACTATAGATAAGGCAGTGGGGAGGAAGGGAAAGAAAGGGAGTATGGGGATAGGAAAGTGATGGAATGAGATGGATGTCATTATCCTAAGTACATGTATGAAGACATGAATGGTGTGACTCTGTTGTGTACAAGAGATATGAAAAATTGTACTCTATTTGGGTAATATGAATTACAATGCATTCTACTGTATTTTATAACAAATTAGAATAAAATCTAAAAATTATGTTGTAAAAGATTGTGAGAAAATTCAGAGGAAATAAAATATTTAAATACAAAAATAAAAAAGCATGTTTATATATGTTGAAATGTTTTATATATTCAATTGTGGAGTTTGTAATACTCAAGAATAAGTGTAACATATTATGAAAAAAAGCAAATACTTTTGAATCAACTAAAATATATTCATTTATTAAAAAATAATATATTGTCTCATTTAAATTTATTCTTTGAGTGAGATACAGAAAGACAGAATACAAAGAGTGTTTAAGAAAGTAAAACAAAATAGGTAGAAGTGGAAAACTAAATATACAAATGAAGAAAGAAGTCTTAATGTACTAGAGAATCCATGCTAAAAATAAGAAAAGTAGTGAATGCATGATAAGACTGTGAGGAATGACAGATTATTTATCCTCTGATAAATCTCTGAAAACCTATTTTCTTGGGATGTAGATAACATATGAAACTATTACTCACAAGTTTAGACACGATTTTGTAATTACTTATTCATGAAAGTTTATTAAATAATATCAATACTAGATACTTCCTGGAATTTTCCTCCAAGTCGATGAAATCTTATATATATTTTAGAATATGTATGTGCATGTGCACTCTAGAACACTATGTATAAATGTATATATGTTTTATCTAAGGTTAACTTTTCTATGTATGTGAAATAATTTGATTCTTTTATATTTTTCTAAATATAATGGTAAATGAAATATTTTTGTAGAAAATATAATATGAGTGATCTGTTTACTTTATTTTAAAGTGTCTGAATTTTTTTTACATAACTGGCTTTGTAAGCCAGTCATTTCTATATTTTAAATAAAAGGTGTGTTTGAGGGGGCTGGGGATGTGGCTCAAGCAGTAGCATGCTCGCCTGGCATGCGCATGGGGCTGGGTTCGATCCTCAGCACCACATACAAATAAAGATGTTGTGTCCGCCAAAAACTAAAAAAAAAAATTAAAAAATCTCTCTCTCTCTCTCTCTCTCTCTCTCTCTCTCTCTCTCTCTCTCTCTTTCTCTCTCTCTCTAAAAAAAGGGTGTGTTTGAATAAAAGCATTTTAAGAAAGCCTCCACTCAATGATGAATAAAATTCCCTATTAAAGAGTATTTTTTTTTTAGTACAAAATATTTCCCATGGAAAGAAGCAATGGATGTTAGCCCACCACAGTACGCTAAATCACCTTTCATATAAACCTATGGCAGGGATGCTAAGAAGATTATATTTCAAAGCACAATGGATCTCAAACATCAAATAAAACTCTAGGCTTCATGAAACCAAAAGAAAAGATTTTACCAGCATTTTCTATTTACCACAAAGCCTCTCTCAAAGAAGTAGGCAGTCCTATGCTAAGTATTTGATAGCATACCCTTGGTGTCAACATTTCCTATTCTTCTATAACAATCACTGAAGGTCCAGATTTCCCCTCACAGTCAGAATTCTATTTTCTTCTATAGGGTATGCTCATAAAGCAAAACAAATAGAAGTTCATGGAAAAGGACTTTTTCACTCATATTTTCCTTACTGTCTTTTTTCTGGAAACAAACAGAAGGCATCTGTCTTCAAAATTGCTTTCACCATAGTTTACTACAATTTTCTAATCCCAATATTGGACTGCAGGATCCTCTTTTGTGGGAGCCAGTGTTGAGGGTCTTCTGCTGCCAAACAGAGGCCTCACAAGCCATGTGGAATGTGGATGATCCATGTCATGTCTTGTGAGCTGCATAGCTTACACAGTTGCTTTCCAAAGGAGTCAACCTGATGTGATCTAAAAGGTCCTGTATTATATAAATTCTGATTTTCTTTTAAATTGGCCATCTTTATTCAGCTCAGCTAGTGTGCTGCTCCTAATGGTCTCTGCATTAATACTAGTGAAACACAAAAGAGCAGTGGGCCTCAACCATTTTTTTTTCACCTGTTTCAATCCAAATATTCTTCAGGACTACTTCAGGATTTTTTGTATAAAAAGCCCAACCATCTTAAATAGGTTAATATACCAGTGGATTAAAAGGCCCTATTCTTATAGCTTTATGACTCTAATTAGCTTGAATGCTTAAAATTGATTTAAGTTATAAACCATGCTGTTTTGTTGCAGTAAATGGTATTGTGTATGCGCATCAAATCACTGTATCAGTGTGAAGTAAATGTATGGATACTTAGATCAAGACAGCAGAGGCATGGGTGAGAAATTCTACACATCAAGAAAGACCTGAAAGACCTGTGTTTGTGCCTGGAGCTCGGATTGTGACTCAATGGTATAACACTTTCTTAGCATGTTTGAGGCACAGGGTTTCATCTAAGCACTGCATATAAACAAAATAAACAAAATAAAGACCCATCAACATCCAAAAATGTATATAAATAAATAAAGTGCTTAAATACTTTCGCAGAATTAGTCTATGCCTTTTTTAAGAAAATAAGAACAAAATGAAATGTTTCACCCCTTGTAGAAAAGCTATTACCTTCAATAAAGTGCTGCTTATAAATTTATTTCTTCTTTGTTATCCTGTGAGGAAATTACAACATGTTGAAAATTCAGTTGTATGTTATCAGCCAAAAGAATGATTGAATATCAGAGTTTTTCTTCCTATGCAAAAATCACCACCCTTACTGTTATTGTAGGAGAAATTAATAAACACAGAAAGCTTGGCTATTCTCACAAAGTTTATGTAAACATGTTAATCTAAATTAAATTTATATAATCAATTATGATTTGCTACCAATGCAGAGGTCTTGTTACCATTTGGAACACATGAAGAGGTGATGAATTGATCGCTATTTCAGTTTCAAGAGAAACATTTCCTATAAGGGTGTCTGTATTTTGTCAAGAAGATAAAACAAGAACAGTAAGGACTTATTGATTCCTGATCCATGCAAAAATAACTGAGAAAGAAGGGTGATATCACTTAGAAAATGTACACAAGTCTATAAACCACTTTTAAAAAATCATATTAAAAATACATACAAACAACTACAGATCCAGTTAAGAAAAAATCAGCTACTCCAGGCAATAAAACTACAGGAGATATCACAATATCAATACTTGAGAAATAGTGCCACTTGTTATCTGATCCTATCACTCACTGAAACATTACCCAGGAGAGTCCGAGCCAGTATAAACACTCCAAGAACCATTTAGAGCACACTATTCTTTAAGACCTCAGAAGTAAATGTAGCTAGAACTGACATACTAAAATTGCTTATTATCACAAAGGTGAACCAATATATTCTGCTTTACAACTCTGTTGGCAGGCCAGAGAACAGGGTAAATTTATTATCTACAGCACCATAATGCTCACAAAGATCTCTGTATTATTCATAAGACTGCATATAAATTATAAAAAAACATATTTTTTTTCCAGTTTATAACATTGTTTTATACATATCAATACATTATGTTGTGTCCAGCAAAGTACATATTATTACTGACAGCTGTTGACATGATTCAATAAAGCCCCAAGGGGTTTCACTGATAATCCTAAATCACAACTACTTTTCCAAATAAAAAGCCACTTCTATCTCTCACAATATTTAGAGGAGGTTTGCAGAAATGTCAGTGGTTCATAAGGAAGAAACTTGGGCAGAAGCCCCAAGAAACCAGTGTAATTTTCTAAGTTTAGTGGGGAGGAGAGGGGGTCTTGTATATTAAAAAATAAGCCCTCTGTAGAAAATGGAGTCTCTCATGTGAAGATTAATAAGTCTAATTTTGGAAAGAGAGTTTCTATCAGACTTTGCTAGTATTTTATTTGGTTTCTTATCTTTCTCTTCCTGTGTCAGATGGTGAAGTGCCTAATTTTAAACCACATTTTGAGATGAATGTCCTTAAAAAAGTTTAGAGATTTTTCTATTGACTTTGAATTCCTCTGCAGTTTTCAATTTTGCAAGTCATATTAAAATAGGCAGACTGCATAACCAAATGTTATTCGGATGTCTTCAAATAAATTTAATAATTTCCTTTTTTATTCCATGTACAAAGGAATAATTTAATTACAATGAATAATAGTTGAGAGTAGTTGGTTCTTTTCATAAAGCAAAATTTTTTAGACATCAAGAACTCCATAAATACAATTTTGAGCTGAAATATGGGTGGACTCCTCCTGCCCCGGCTGGCCTCAGTGCACCTCTGGCACACACGTCCACCCAGAAAGTTAAGTCATGGGGGAGCGAGATTGTCGCCTCTGAGGCCCTGGCTCCGGCTCCCCGCCCCTGGATCTGGCTCCCCGCCCCAGGCTCCCGCCCCCACCGCTGCTGGCCTGGCTCCCATCCACGGACTGGCCTGCTCTGCCAGAGCCTCCGCCGCCCTGCCCGCTGCAGCTCCCTCCTGTCAGGCCCTGTAGTGCGGCGCCCCTGTCTCTGCCCCTGGCGCGGACAAGGGCGGCCGCCTGCGGGGCGGGGCTCCCCTCCTCCTCCTTCTCCTCCTAGAGGCTCAGCCGAGGGTTGCCTCTGACACTCCGCTTCACCTTCACACACCCCCAGCACTTCCCGAGTCCTGCCTCCCCTGGCTGCCCTGGGGAGAGCTGGAGCCTAGGCTGTCTCCAACCCCGCACCAGTCTGGGCGGCAGGCGCTCGCTTCTCCAGTGGGGGCCGCGCCTGCGCCCCCCCCCGCCCCCCAACCCCCCCCCCGCCTCGGCGCTCACCTCTGGCCTGCACCAGGGGCTGCAGCCTCCCCCCGCCTCGCGCTCCAGGACTCGTCTCCCGAGTTCTCCCAAGGCGCTGGAGGCCTCCTTTCTCTCCCGCGACTCCGCTTCTCCCCCGCGCTTCCCGCCCTCCCCACCCCAAACCCCAACTCCCCAGCTCCATGGCGCCTCTGGGATGCAGCTCCCCTTTTCCACACATTCGGGCAGCGGTGCCGGCACCCAGAAACAGCCCTCTTGGGGGCGCTCGGCTCCTCGGGGCTCCGTGTGGGCACTCACAGCCCGGGGTGGGGACCCGGAGCCCCCGCCTACCTCCCACCCGCCTTCGCAGCCCCTGAGGAAGGCGCGGTGACTGGCTCCTGTCATAGGTCCCTCAGGTGCCGGCTGCCCAGGGCGCTGACCTTCGCTGCCAAAGCTGTAGCTGAGGCTGCCGCCGCCAAGTTCCCTTGTTATAACTCCTCCTGTTAGCAACTCCTCCTGCTCCACCCCTCCCCCTCCTCCTCCTCCACTCTTCTTCCTCCTTCTCCTCCTCCTCCCACTCCTCCTCCTCTCCCTGCTCCACCCTCCCCCTCCTCCTCCTCATCTCAGCATGAGAGAGTTGGACCGCACCAGATCTGGAGCAGAGGAGGGGGCTCAGGAGCAAGGCCGTCCCTCCCTCCTCCTCCCCAACAGTGACCGCTGTCAAGTCCTGTCACTGGGGAAAGGAAGGGGCTGAGGAGGGGGCAAAGGTGGATTGAGAAAAAAAAAAAAGAAATATGGGTGGAAGGCATAGGAGGTGGAGAGGTGGGGCAATTCTCCCTGGGCCATGGAAGTTTTTCAGTATCTCTCCACCAAATTAAAAGTAATAAAAATTTAGAAAAAAAAAAACTTATAAGGAGAAAAAGAACTTCTGAAGCCATCAACATTTTTTCTTTTTCTTTAGTCTCCACCTTAGAACCTAAAATATTTTATGCTGCTATCATCATCCAATGATGGTTCTGCAGGCTTATGGGGGAAAGGCATTTTCAAATTTTTAAAAATCTTTCTGGATGATTTGCACTTATTCCTTTATTAATTATGATTTCTTTGTAGTCTATCCTAAATATGATTTTAATATTGTCAATTTTCCTTATGTGTCTCAACAAATCATTTTTTCCTCCATTAAAATCATTAGTATTCATTCAACGAATTCTTTTTTGTTATTTAAAAAAAATTATATTTTCCATAATGTCTAGAGGCAGGACTGAGATATTTGGCTTTCATAATTGTGCTAATATTCACACCAAATTTATAAGGTAGTGGGAGAATATTTTCACAATTAAAGGCATATATGTCTATAAATATTTTTCTATAGTTCAATACAGTTTACTAAGAGAGTCAACAAAATTTTAATGAAGAAAAAATAAATCACTGTCTATAAGATGACTGCTGTTTTTCATACAACCTCTGCACATCATGTGATTGAAACCTGGCATCCAGCCTATAGTGAATAAATTAACTAATTATCTGTCACTAATTAACTCATTCTAAAACTTATTAGCTCATATTTGGGATGGTCGTCAATTTAGGCTCAGTTCACCTGGAATCTTTGCTGCATATGATTAGGTGATGGTTGGTAAATACAATGAACTTTAGAGTATAATCTGGCTGCCAATAAAACACCCTGATGTTTTTTCCCCAAATAACTCATGATTAAAAAAGTATTGTGGGCTTGTTTTCATGGAGGTACCAGTGTTCTGAAAGCAAAAACGAAAACATTCAAATGTTTCTTGACCAGATACCTGACTAATACTCTTTCATAGCAAACAGCATTACATAATTCATAAGAATGAACAACTGGATAGCGGCTTTGCAGGTTTTTTAGGAAGGCAAGTGAGTGCCCAATGCCTGGGATCCATGTGACTTACTTGGAAACCTGACAAGCACCAAGTTGATCTTTCTTTGTGCAAGGCTGCCAATCATGAGGCCACTGCAGATATTTGTGACCAGTCAACTACTGAGCCAAGTGCACAGCTGGGTTTGACACATTTCTGAGCTGACTCAATTCTTCTGAAATGATTCCTGTTTTCTGCCTCCAGCCAGAAAGTCATCTCAAAATATTGATTAATTTCAGAAGGAGGAAAATAAGATTCTAATGCTGCCATTCAGGTCCAAGTCTTCTCCAGGGCACCTGCTAGGCCTGCTGTGAGCCTCCATCAAAATGGTCAGGAATTCACTGACAAATTTCAAAGGGGCTGAAATGTCATTACTGTTTGTATAATTTTGGATTGATTAACAATAGCATAAATGACACAAACATGACAAAGGTGGAAGGTATGAAGCAAACCTTTTGTTGGCAATCTTTTCTTTATTCAGTATTCAGCAGTAGAGTCAAGCAGTGGTTTACCTAGCATGGCTTATTTGGGGGGCAGAAAGTGGCTTAAGTGAGGATCTGAGTTACATAAGCTTCTTTCACCATATCAATTTTCTTTCAGAAGCTTACAACATTCTTATCATGGACACTCATGCCATTCACATCTCCAAATACAATATGTCAAATCTTTCTTTTCTGAAATCTAGATTCTATTTTTTAATGTTTCATAGTCCTGTCAGTAATTATATTTCCCACCTTGGTCTCCTTTTTCCTCTATTTGCTTTCTATTTAAAAAATGAAATAAAATAAACAAAGAAAAAATTTAAAAAAAAATTCTTCTGAATGCCTATATATCTCACATTTCTTTTTGTTTTGAAAACATAGGACTTTGTGGTACTTTACATTCTCTCTAGATCAGCCTGTTCTCTAATGAATAAACCTTGATTAAACTTCCAACATATTCAATGACAACCTATATTTTGTATGTAAAGGGGTGTTGAGATAAATTCTAGCTGTTGTTTCTTTGTTGAGAGCCACAGCCAGTCAGAATGAAGCCTGGCATTTGCCAGAGAGAATGTTTGAAAGGTGACAAGGAATGTTTGAAAGGTTAAGCCAGGGAACCATTGAGATGATGATTTGAGTTAAGCTATATCTAATTGCTGTGATGCTAGATTGATTGCATTGAATATTTGACCTTTACTGTCGGGCAATGGGGTGGCTCTTGCTGCCTTGGGCGCCTGCTAATTTGAAGTTCTTGCTCTATTTTGGAGTTCTCCTGAGGATTCCCAGAGAGTTCCCATTGGTTGGGGAAGTGCCGGAGGGGGGATTTCCAGTGTGGGGGGTTGCTGGAAGGGCTATGTGAGTGGCATTGGCGAAAAAGTATGAGTGCAGTGCCGGTGAGAGTTGAAATAAAGTAGTTGCTGTTTGAACCTACAAGGCTTTGTGGTGGCTCAGTTATTTGTGCCCAGCCAGACTGCGGCATTTCTTCTTGATGTAAACTGTGAAGTGTATGAAAAATAAGTCCAAGCACATTACTCTAAATCTTTTGTCATTTAAAATGATAGACCTCAGCCAGAGCAAAGGAACATATACAAAAATACTTGCACCAGCCTGGTTTCAGACCCCCCCCCCAACCCTAATGGAGCAGCTGACCCCAAAACAATAAGCCCAGGAAATACCCTATTCACATTCTGGTTCCATGTTAATTACTCAGCTGGGATCAGTGCAGAGAAGTAGGCAAATATCAAAGGTGCCAGTTTAGCTCAAGACATTATCAGCATATTTTCTCAACTACTATTGCTGGGAGTATTGAATTGTGGGTGTAATAGTGTAGAATAAAGTAAATCACCAATACCCTGAGCGAGACCTTCCAGAGCCCTGGCCCAATTCTGCTGACCACAGTAATATCTCCACAACTACCAATTGCTCCTAAAAGAAATTTGTTTGTGCACTATTTCAACTTTAACAAATTTTGTTCTAGTTACTATGTTCTGAAGTTTAAAGTTTTAGACGAAAAGGTGACTGGGCATGTGCAAATATCTGTAAACTGCAAACAAATAAATTTGCATTCTTTTTTCTAGAACTTTTATGGACTATGGTTTCCAACAGTCATTCACAAAAGAGGTTAGAAAAAAAATCCCTGTTTATTCCCAAGGAATCTTTACACAACACTTTTACACTGGCTACTTCACATAAACTTGCCTCAGGGATTTAATTCATAAATCAAATGAATTTCCTGCAGCCTGTACAGTGCTGTTGTAATGGCTATTATAATAATGTAAAATTGTCATGAGTGATGAAACATGCCTGGAATCCTAGAAGTTCAGGAAAATGAGGCAGAAGAATTGTTAGTTTGAAGACAGCCTCATTCACTTAACAAGGCTCCAAGAAACTTAGTGAGAGCCTGTCTCAAAATATAACATAAAAAAGACAGTGAATGTGGCTCAATGGAAAGCACCCCCAGGTTCAATACTCAGCACCAAACCAAAAATTAAAAAATAAATAAATAAACATAAGGATTCAGGGTACAAAAACATGTAAAAAATGTTGGCAACAGCATAAATTTAATAAATATGTTTTTGATAAAAGTGTTAAGGTTCTTTAAAAGCCCAAAATAAATATGCTACATAATCCACTAGTAATAATTTGGGGTACTACCACAAGGTTGTACATGCCTGTACTCTCTGTGCCTTAGAAGGGTGAGACAAGAGGATCTCAAGTTGGAGACCAGACTCAAAAACTTGGCAAAGTCCTAAGCATATCAGTAAACCCTGTCTCAATAATAAATAAATAAATAAAAGTGGTGGAGACTGGGTATGTAGCACATTGGTAAAATGCCCATGATTAATCCCTGGGTTCAATCCTCAGTACCACAAATAAGTAAATAAATAAAATAAAAGAGAGAAAGAGATAGATTGAACTATCATGTAATTTAAATTCAAAATAAATTTTTAAAAAATATGCGTATATATGTAAAGCAATTGAAATCCTTTTGCTGAAGATATTGCTACACTTCTATTTTTATTGTATCTTAATTCACAGTATCCAATAAAAGGAAACAAGTGTCTTTTAGATAAAAGGTATTATCAGAAAATGCCTTCCAGCTGCAGATTATTCAACTAATGCCTTTAGAAACTACACACTTAAAATTAAAACTGGTCTCTAGAAGGCAAGACTCAGATACTGGTGTTTTTAAAGTACTCCAAGATATTTGGTATCTGTGGGCACCTTGTTTCAGACTGTTCTAAAATTCAGAACGAGGTACATATGGGAGGTCAAGATGAAACCACAATATACAGTAAATTGTTCAATGGGTAATCTTAACTCAGACACTCTAATAGATGAAACAGTTTTGGAGATAAAACTAGATTCCCTGTTTCACTGATTTCTGGGTTATGGATTCAATACAAACATATATTAGAAAAGACTTAAGGCTACTGGTTAAAATCTATTTATAATAGGTATTGAAAATATACCAAAGGCTGGCTGTGTTGGTGCAGGCCTGTAATCCCAGTTGCTGGTGAGGCTGAGACAAAAGCATCAAATTTCCAAACAGCCTTAGCAAAAGTGAGGTGCTAAATGACTCAGTGAAACCTCATCTCTTAATGAAGTAAAAAATAACCCTGACACTGAATCTCAGTAGTCCAGTGTTCCTAATTTTAATCTCTAGTATCCACCATAAAAAAAAAAAATATGTACCAGGGGGCTGGGGCTGGAGCTCAGTGGTAGCTAACTTGTCTGGCACTTCTTTTAATTCTCAGAATTACATATAAGTAAACAAAATAAAGGTCTATCAACAACTAAAAATAGTTTTTTACAAAGTGTACCTATTTGTTGACAGCCTGTGACCTAATTTGCTGTGTACTTTAGTTTTTGAGATGGAAGTTGGCCATGCATGGTGGTGCATGCCTGTAATCTCAGCTGCTTCAGAGTCTGAGATAGGAGGATCCTGAATTTGAAGTCAGTCTCAGCAATGGTGAGAAGCTAAGCAACTCAGTGAAAACCTTTCTCTAAGTAAAAATAAAAAAATAAGGGTAGGTATGTGGCTCAGTGGTAGAGTGCCCATGACTTCAATCCCTGGTTTTGCCTCCCAAAATATGGGACTGGGGATATAGCTCAGCTAGTAGAGTGCTTGCCTTCTAAGCATGAGGCCCTGGGTTTAATTCCCAGTACCACAAAAAACAAAAAAAACAAAAAAAGGAAAGAAAGAGAGAGATTGATCTTTCATGTAGTTTGAATTCAAGTTAGTCCCACTTTTATTTTCCTGCCACACCAGAGAAAGGTGTTTACTGAAATGTTTGGAATGTTTCTATGGTTCAGGGCCATTTTAATAAAAAGGTCTTACATATGAAAACAAAATGAATTGAGGACCTTTATTGGGACACATAAACTACACTACCTCATTTAGAAGAGATTAATTCTTTGAAATGTCACCTAATTTTATTCTGCTTTATTCATATGTAAAAAGCTCAGATTGTTGGTAAAGATGGTGCCTGGAGGGGCTGGGAATGTGGCTCAAGGCATAGAGCACTCACCTGGCATGCGTGCGGCCCAGGTTCCATCCTCAGCACCACCTACAAAGAAAGATGTTGTGTCCACTGAAAACTAAAAAAAAAAAAAATAAAAAATAAAAAAAAAATTCTCTCTCTCTCTCTCTCTCTCTCTCTCTCTCTCTCTCTCTCTCTCTTTCTCTCTCTCTCTCTTTCTCTCTTAAAAAAAAAGATGGTGCCTGGAGCATTTCTCTTCCAGGAGCTCAGGTCCATGACACTGAATGGCGTGAACTTTTAATGGCACAATGGCACACCTCCAAATCCCCAAAGTGGCGTGAACTCTCAGCCAATAAAGAAGTAAGAGCCCACTCCCCCCTGCTCCTCCTCATCCCCCATTGAGCTCATAAATATCAATACCCTCTCCCTCTCCCTCTCCCCATCCCCCTCCCCCTCTCTTCCCCCTTCCCTCTCTCTTCTTCCCCCTTCCCCCTTCTCTTCTGTGACAGGCCTCTACAATCCTGTTTGTTGAGTTTATGGAGCTTTCCCACCATTCCTACACAGATGATAAATCAAATCTTTTAAAAATGTTCTCTAGTTCTTGAAGAAAAATGAAATGAAATATGGGAAAATAGTCATTGATAATGTTGAAAGTGGAGTTTTGAGATGAAACAAAATTTCTTACTTTGCCAATTGCATCTGGGTACTTGTCTCACAAATTTTGAAGAATAAAATCTATTTAATTAAGCAAGTTGAAATAGAACTCCCACCATGTGGGATGGGGAATGATACCAGATAAACTCATTTTTGTGTGCCATCTTAAAAGTTTTCATATGTTTTTCAGCAGAAATGGAAAAAAATTATTTAAAATAGGTTTTAGAAAAGGCATCCTGACTACCATATGGGTTCATTTTCATCTTTTCCATGACCCATCTTTCCTCTTGCAACTTCACCACCTGACAAAGGACTTTGTTGAAGGTGTTTCCAAAAGTGGGCATTAAGGTTTTTTTACATTTGAAATAGGCCTTAATGGTGCTGATTAACATATCTTCCAGTTATCCTCCAGCTGTGTTAGAATGAGGTTCATAATCCTGATTACACTGTAATTTTACTATCCCTTCTATTTTATACTAATTCACTATGAAAAAAGAACCCTAGATTTGATTATGTGAACAGAGAGCTAGAAAACTAGAGTTTTATTCTCAGACCTAGGAAGAGCTAAGCTGAAGTTCTGGAATTTATATTGTTGTTCTGAATTTGTGATACTACTTCCCCTACATTAAAAAAGCTCTTGAGTCATGAGGAGCATTGAGTTAAAATCCAGCATCAGCAACTTAATGAGGCCCTAAGAAACTCAAAGGGACCCTGTTTCCATATCAAAATATTTAAAAAGGGCTGGGGATGTGATTCAGTGGCTGAACTCCCCTGGGTTGAATTCCTGGTACCAAACACACACACACACACACACACACACACATACACACACACCAAAAAAAAAAAAAAAAAAAAAACCCGCCATAACACGCTCTAAAAGTACAATCTCTCTTGTGCATGGAAACAACAAATGAAGTTGGGGTTCTCTTCAGATAATTATTCCAGTCTTCACCACACAATGTGGGAACATGCTGGACTCATTGCACATGGATGCCCACAAAGGGCTTTAGAGACAAGCTGAAAACACCATACAATTATCGAACAAAATGTCCAGGTTTTTAATTGCTGATCTAAGCTTCACTAGACTAGTAAGGGTCGGGGATGGAGGTTTATCTGCCACAGAGACCCTCTGAGGAGTCCTGTGAAGATGACCTTAGGCCTGAGCCTACACAACTCTATTTTAAAAATTCTAGTTTCAAACCTGCAGTCTCACCAGGCACACACACACAGAGCACTCCAGTATGGCCTCAAACAAGTTATTTGCCCTCAACCTGATAAATAGAGTGAAGCCCCTGGCAGGCTCTCCTAGCCTGATAAGAGAGAAAGGCAAAAATGTCAGGGTGGAGACCACCAGACAAGATGTTTCTGACCCCAGGGTAAATGACAATGAGAAACCTGGTGTTAGCTGAAGAAGATTGCAAGGGGGGTCAAAAAGCCCAAAATTTTATGTAAATAATACAGCTAATGAACAGGGATTCAGCCAGCCAAAACAAAGATGCACTTGAGATAGATAGCCTGATGAGGACCTGACATCCCATTAGTTGTCTTCATTTCCTGATCCTCTGCATAATACTCACCACTCCCCAACTCTATGCCCTTGTCTGGACCATGGTGAGTGCTGCAACTTCTCCCTATGATTCTCTCCTCAACCAGTCATCTGCTCCATACCAGGAAAGCCCTGCCTTGTTTTTTGTCCTGATCACCCTGGTCTGAGTGAGTGTGCATATCCTGGACATAAAGCCTAAGGCTTGAGACTTTTGAACTTAGCATGCAGAGGGAATGTCTGTAATTAGCCTGTCATTATTACGTGTGCTTTGCAGTGCTTAGAATTAATTTATAATTGTTAGCTCTGAATAGATTATGTCTATTGCAGTACCTAGCATTAAGAATTGTTGTTTTCTTGATTAAGAACCTATAGAGTGAAATTGTGTTGAGTAATTGAGTGAATAAAGCATTGAAAGGGGCATAAGTTCATGGAAATTCTTTATTTTTCTCCTGTACTGCATATATCACAATTGTTGCCACCTCACAACAAGTACCTAGCCACAATTTTCATTTTCCACCATTGCCACTCTTGCCAGCTTCAAACAACATACTTATCCAGTCTCAAGATAACAAGGCACACTTATCATTTTCTTGCTTTCAGGGTTTTCAGAGTTCGCCCTGTGATTTGTTTTCAGCTTCTTCTTAGCAAAGAAATTTGGGCTCTTGATCCATGACAGAAAGCCTACAAAATGATTAAAAGAATGGCACCTAAGGGACTGATTGGACAAGTCTTCAGGCACTGACTCCAACCTAAGCTGAGTGGGCCCAGAATCAAGTCCAAAATGCAAGCTTGTCCATTTTCATTGTTAAAAGACTAAGGATAAGGGCTGGGAATATGAATAAAAGAAATTAAAATACTTTATATAAGATATCTGCTGTTTTCCAGATATTCACTGTACCACATATGATTAAAACCTGACATTTTCCCTCCACTGGGTATATTGTTGTCTATAACTGTATAAGAAGTCACTCTAAAACTTACTAGTTCACATTTGGATTGAACTGCATTCATCTGCAATATTTTTGCTGCATATGTTTAGCTGTTAAGATTACTGAACTTCAGAGGGTGATCTGGCTGCCAAAAGAAAAAGGACCCTGAATCTTCTTCACATGATATCTCAGAATCTAATAAATTAAGGTGAGCTTGTTCTCATTGAGGAGACAGTGTTCTAAAAGAAAAAGCAAAAACATTAAAAAATATTTCCTGACTAGATACCTGACTAGTACTCTTTCATAGCCACAACTTTACAAAAGCCATAAAAAAAGAAGAGCCCTGACCCAAAGTTTGTAGAATGCATTCTGCATTTGGCTAGAGTAGGAGTAAAATCACATTACCAAATTTCTGTACACAGATAAGGCTAAAGGACTATTGATATTATGTCACTAATTCTGCCTTTTGTAACAGATGAGGTTAATACAGCTTTTCAGTGTCAAAAAATATTTTCAAAATCCCATAAGTACTGTGTGTGTGTGTGTGTGTGTGTGTGTGTGTGTGTGTGTGTGTGTTTATATGAGTGTAGTGCTGGTGGTTAAACTGAGGGAATTAATATTCCTGAGCTATATTCTCAATTTTTTCTTTTTCTTTTTCTTTATTTTGAAACAGGATCTTACAAAGATGCTTTGTTGTGTGCCCACAATTTTTAAGTACATATCAAGATCAAATATGCCTGACACAAAGGCAAAACTTACCTCCTTTAGAAGCCATGATTCATCATTATGTTTAAGTAGTGACATTTTTAAGTAGTGACATTTATTCAAAAAGGGGAGGGGGGTTACACACATATGTGGCTCATGTCAGCAATCTTAATAATTTGGGAGACTTAAGCAGAAGAATCACAATTTCAAATTCAGCCTAAATAATATGAGAGGGCCCTAAGAAACTAAGCAAGACTTTGTGTGAAAACTAAAAATAAAATAAAATACAATTTAAAAAACCTGATGATATAGGGGTTTAGGAGAACTACCCTGGGTTAAGTATTCATTCCTGTCCCCTTAAAAAAAGAAAAGAAAGAATAAAAAAAAAAAAAAGAAAAACAAATTTTTTACATCTGATGAACTTTTTATTCAATGGGGATAATATGTTTGAGAAAAAAGTCTAAAGCTTATAGCAAGGAATTAAAATAAACTTGGGAAATTGCTGAAAATTGAATTGAAAAATCAAGAACAAGCAATATTTTTTAAATTTCTTATCAGGAGAAATTTGAAAACAGCCATATTTCATTTCAGTCATGATGAAAATGCAGGATGCTATGGAAACTGCAACAAAAGGACTGTATCTGTATCACAAAAGTTTTGTAAATGGAGAATATGAAACACTACATTAAAAAAGTGAGGGTGAGACAACATTAAGGCCATATGTGTAATCTAAAATAAATAATATACTAAATCTCCACTATATGAATTTTATCTGGGAGTATGTCTACAAAACAACACAATACTCCTTGAATAAAGCAGAGGATCTGTGATAGTATCAAATTAAAAATGATTTCACATCTGTGGCTGTTGTGCAGGGGCTTATATCAAAAAAGCAAGGTTTGGGGCTCAAGCAGTTGAATGAAGATGTGAGGAACTTTTGGGATGGTAGGCATGCTACTTTTGAAGGCAGCAATAGCCCATAACCAAACTCTAGCTTCTATCGCTCAGCCCCCCAAATTATTAAATAGAACTTTTTTTTAATGCAGGTCAGACAAAGAAAGCATATCAACAACATTTTACTGATTGTAAGAGCATGCTCACAAATAATTTTTTTTTTTTTATCTTGAGTACATAGATTGAATATGATTGTTTATGACCTTGGTTACTTGCTAAAAATACAGCCCTCTGGAAGCCTGGCCAGCTACTAACATACATGGTCTTTTTTGTCCTTAAATGCCTCATGGCATTGAGCATTTTACAACTTCTACTGTAAGGAGCAATGCTAACCTCTCCATTCTTAAGGTGCAACACAGAATGCTGTTTATCTCTAATTCTTACAGACAAAAAATAATAATCTTGCTCTCTTGCCACCTGGGTAAATTATTTTTTAAGTCCACCAGTTCTGATTAACAGGTAAAATGGGGTAAACTTGGATACCTGGGCTGGCCATGCCAGTTGTTCACTGGAGCCATTGGCTGCTGTTGTTTCATTTTATGCATCATCCATTGACTGGACTTGAAGGCCTTTATCCTTCTTCTTCTCCCCAGACTCAATCATCACAATGGAAAATGTTGATGGGTATTTTCAAAATACAGACATCTTACTCTACTGGATATACTTTGGATTCCTATACTTCTTGATTATCTTGCAATTTCTCATTCTGGTAGTCTCTCCTACACTTGCATCAGTTTTTGCTGTCAGATCTATAGAAACCATTTATCCCATGACCACAGCAGCTGCACATGACTCATTTGACTACTTCTCCAAATCATCTATGCCATTGCTGCCACTTTTTTCTTTGGCCAGGGGCTGGAGCCTGGGCTTCAGCAATTCATTGATAGTTCAACTTCCAAGGTTCATGTTTCCACACAGTGCAGTCCGAATCCTTATTTCTGTTTACAAGGAACTAATCCCATTATGTCACAGCTCTCCACAGGAGTTCACTGTAATTGGACTGAGGCAAAAAAGTGTTGTATGCTTCTTTGTGTCCATAGGTGCCACTACTCCCCTAAAAATCTCCATTAATCTATCAGGACTGAGATATCTCTCACCTGCAAATATCCTAAAGACTATGCGAGTTGCTGTGTGGGTGTTGAGACCCAGGATGTAAAATTTTGGTCTCTAGCAATTGAGAGATGTGAGGAAGAGTTGGCAGTGTAGTCATGCTTATGCAGAGGTAACAATAGCTCCCAGGTAGCCCAGAGCATCCAGCCCTCAGAATCCTGCATCATTCCATATGTCTTTTCATATATAGGCCAGAAAATGAAGGTGCATGATCAATATTTTACATAGTGAACACATGCTCAGAAGAAAATGTTTATGACAATTAATGTATACTCTTAATCAAGGTATTCATTACTTAAATAAATGATAATAATATTAATCATCATCATCATCATCATCATCACAGTAACCTGTTGGAAGCATCAACAACAGAGTAGCTATAGCCATGTTTGGCCTTTCCAATGATCCACCCTTATAGGTTTCATCATCAAAAAATCTACACACCTGAAGTCTTCTGCAAATATCTATTAGCAAGGAGGTAAGAGCTCTGCATCCACAGGCCTCAAAAATTATGCTGTATTGTGATATGACTAGAACACAATCCCCCTGTCTAGGATTACTAAAACCCATCTCCAGATGGTATCTAAACAAGCTCATCATTCTTGCAACTTATCATTGATCAACTGCTGCGTGGCTGCATCTAAAGATATCATATGTATTGAAGTCATACTGATATTATTATATGGCAGAAACCCATTCCTGTGCTGCTGATAACAAACCAACTACTATGTGATTTTGCAACACAACTTTTTGTATTTGATATTTTTCTTTATTAACTAGAGTTAGAGCCTGCTTTGTATGATTTAAGGTTTGGCTCTGTACTCTGTATCTTATTCACCAAGGTTACATAAAAATAAAGAAAATACCTCATCTTCATGAGTTTAAAATTTTATCATATAGTCTTCTCTTTAGCTATAACCACACCATAATTTTCCCTAGGCTGCATGGTTTGAACCTAGTATCCTAATAATGCCAGAAGAAAAACCAGAAGTTCAAACATATTGAGTAACATTTTCAAATTAAATCAAAGTTTAGGCAGTAAAAAATTGTCTGGATAAAATGGAGATCAACAGACTGTTGACTATAATAGATAATGTTACCTTCAGTATACATTGAAATATGGGTTTCAATATTTAAACCTTAGGAATTAAGCCAGAATTAATAAAGGGGTGATTATAACAGCTGCTTCTCTTCTTATCATTTCAATTTTGCCTATTCATAAACCAGGAAACAAGAGCCAATATTGTAATGCATGTCTTAATTTCAGTGACTCAAGAGGCTGAGGAAGAAGGATTTTAAGTTCAAGGCTAGACTCAGCAACTCAGTGGGGCCTTAAGCATCTTAGTGAGAACTTGGCTTATCTTTAAAAACAAATGGGCTGGACATGTGATTTGTGATAAAGTGTTCTGAGTCCAGTCCTTGGTACAAAAAAATATTCTGCTTTTTTGTGCCACTATCTAACTTCTAAGACAATAATGAAAGACTGATAATTCATGTAGTCTAGAGGATGTGAGTTGTGGCTTTGGGGTCACAGAGAATTGTTCCTGAATTCCAGTAAAGTTGCTTAATATTCAGGAGACCTTTCAAATATTCTTTCACACTGAACAGCTATGTAAACCTCATCCATTACAAAATGCAGAATGATACCGAGTGTCAACATATTAGCAATTCTTTAGCCCTATCTGTACACATAAAGTTGACAATGAGTTTTTACTCCTCTTGTAGCCAAAGTGCAGAGTATATTTCACAAATTTTGGATCTGAGCTCTTAATTTGTGTGTGTGACTTATGTAAATCTGTGACTATGAAAGTGTATTAGTCAGGAAACATTTTGAATACTTTGTTTTTACTTTCATAACACTGTCACCTCCATGAGAATGAGCCCACCTTAATTTATTTGATTCTGAGAAGAAGGGTGCTTTTTTTGGCAACCATATCTCCCTCTGAAGTTCAGTAACCTTACCAACTATCACTTAATCCAGTAAAAGGATCCCATATGAACCCAGGCTTAATTGATGATAAGCCCATACTTGAGACAATAATTTTCATATGGTTTCTTCTTATTCAGTGATAGATATCTAATTCACTAAACATGGGCTGAATGCCAGGATTCAATCACATGTGGAACAGAAGTTATATGAAAAACATATTGTGCCTTATAGGTACTGGTTAAATTTTTATTAATTTAAATTTAAACTTTAATCTCTTGACAGGCTTTATTGAATTATATGGAAATATGTGTAGACTTCTATGCCTTTAATGTTTGATGATATTCTCAGAGTACCCCATCCTAAAGAAGAAAATTGAAATAACAACCCTGCATTAGGCTAAAGACAAAACTGCAAAATAATTTTTTTTTAAATGTTTAGACTCTAGTTTCTGGGTTACTGATGATCTGATTACCTAGAGTCTTCTCTCCAGTGATATCAACCTCTTTTGGTTAAAGTATGATATCTAAAATGAAAATGGATCTGTGCCCAGAATCCTGTGAGAAACAGTTTCCACTTTTGTACACTTCTGAGTTGTAGATGGTTTCTGTCTCAAAGTGCAGAGTCTCTCCTGCTCTTTGGCCGTAAGAGAATGTTGTTTGGTATATTTATTCCATAACCTATGACGCAGAACTGAGTTGTCCATTTTTTTCACCTTGCTGAGGTCAGGGTATTTATGAATCTCAAACATAGGATATAGCTTTAGTGAACATAGATATCCCTGAGAGGTCAAGAGTGAGTTTTAGGATGAAGCTTGAAAAATACATTTATTTATTAGTCAATTTATATTTTCAAAAATAATAATATTTTGGATATAGTGGTTTAAGTTATTAAATTGATTTAAGCTCTCCTTCTTAATTTTTATTATGAATACTAGAAATTTTTAAATTATACTAATGCATTATATTGTTTTTCCCTCTGGGAAAATATTAATGCCTTAGGACATTGCTTAGAAGTTTAAAATAAAATTTGCTTTCTCATAAGACCAGACAGCACAAAAGTTAAATGAAATTTTAAAGTAATTTTGATAAAATTTTTATTCATAGAAGTATATATTTTGGGTGTGTGGGAGATCTTGCCTCTTGGTTTTATTTTCCCCATTGGGTTTCTCCCCACTGAAATTAAGTTTTCATCACATGAGAAGAACATCATATATGTAAGGGTAAAAGAAATTGAAGTTAAAGCGTAAAAGTTAATGGGTAAAAGGCTGGGTGTTGTAAAGTTTCTAAGCTGCAAGGTCTGAGTTAAAATGTAAAGGATTAGGTATTGTTAGGTTTCTATGCTACCTGCAAAACCTGAAATTTCTATAGATGTTAAGACAATGCTTGGAACTGCCCAGTAAATATTTCCCCTAACTATTTGGTTGTTTAATAAGGGCTCTGTGTGGTCACACATAGGCATTGCAGGGCCTGGACCAATCAGTTTAAATGTAACCCCCTCCTTAGGAATGACCTATCACTCCAGCCTGACCTGTTCCCGCCAATGAATGAACTAATCATGTTTAGGAGTTGTTGTTCAATTTTCCCGCGCCTCATGATGATTTGTTCTGATGTATACAAAGCCCTCTGCCCTCCCCAAAAAGTGTATTTAAGCAGTGCTCAGCCCCTGTTCGGGGCTCTGGGCTGCTCTCCCTTCTTGAGTGGGCACGGAGCCCCAGCATGCTGGTTCAATAAATCCCCCTTCTGCCAATTGCATGAGTGGTCACTTGGTGGTCTCTTTCTCCGACGTTTCGCAGGACCCTTACAATATAGTCTTTTACTTTTCCCCCCCTCACTAAGGTGTGGCTGTAGAGTTTAAGAGTGGTGAGGATAATACAAATGATGAGAAGTGATGAGATGTCATTCCAAGTCCTCATCAGTCTCCCCAGCTCAAGTGCATTTATTGAGCTGGCTGAACGTCTGTTCATTTGCTCTACTCTTTATACTAAATTTTGCAGCTTTTTTACCCTTTTTTCAAACCTTGTTAGTTACCACCAGATTTCGCCATGACATCATTTACTCTGGGGCCAGAAACATCTGGTCTGGTGGTCTGCACCTTGGTCTTCTCACCCTTCCCTCTTATTAGGTGAGGACAACCTGCCAGAGGCCTCACTCTGTTTATGGTGAGGGGAAGTGATTTGTTTATGTCTGAAGGCAATACTTCAGGGCTTCTTTAGGCATGCCTGGTGAGACTGCATGTTTCAAACTGAAGTTTTTAAAATGGAGTTTTTTAGGCCAGGCCTAAGGCCATCCTCACAATAGTGTAGTTAATTTGTCCAAAATTAAGGTGTTTTTTGTTTGTTTGTTTGTTTCTTTAATGTATTTGTCCTCAATTGATTTTTTTCATTTTTCTTCTTCTTTTTTTTTTGTACCAGGTATTTAACTCAGGGGCACTGAGATACATCCCCAGTCTTTTTTTTTTTTTTTTGTATTTATTTAGAGAGGTGGTCTCACTTAGTTGCTTAGTGCCTTGTTTTTGCTGATGGTAGCTTTGAACTCATGATACTCATGTATAATTTTTCTGTGCCACAGGGGTTATGGCCTGTGCCACCAAGTTTGCTTTCAACTGAGTTTTTAAATATGTAAAACAACTTTATTAAAGTGACATTTAGAAGCATTCCTAATATTCAAGCAAACTCCTTTGTCCTGGTGTGGCAGGAAATAAAAGTGGAACTGGATTTTAATTTAAATAACAAGAAAGTTGAATTGCAAGGGCTTAATTAGAACACAGATAATTAGAAGGTTACAGGCCATAGAGCTGTTGTACTTGTTTAAAATAATTTTTTTCTTAGTTGTTGATGAACAAAATATCTTTCTTCTTCTTCTTCTTCTTATTATTATTATTATTATTATTATTATTATTATTATTAATGTGGGTCCAGTATCAAACAGACTGCCTCATGCATACTAGCCAAGTACTCTACTACTGAGCAACAACCCTAAATCCTTACCTGGTATTTTTTTAATTTTTTTTTTATATTTAATTTATTTATATGGGGCACTGAGAATTAAGCTCGCGGCCTCATATATGCTAGGCAAGCACTGTACCACTGAGCCACACCTTCAGCTCTTTCCTGGTACTTTTTAAATACCTGTTTTACATAAATTTTAATTAGTAGCTTTAACCCTTTTCCAATATCTGTTTGGATTAAATCAATAACCTAGAAATCAGTGAAGCAAAGTCTAGTTTTATCTCAAACTCTGATTTTACTTCCTCTTTCTTCCCCAGACCAGACACCTTATCACAGTGTCTGAATTAAGATTCTCCCTTGAAGAATTTACTGTATGTTGTCCACATTCCAAACTCCAAAATTTACCTATTCCTTAATTTTGGAAAAGTCTTATAGAATTTTTCCGGAGTTACCAAAATTTCTTGGAGTACTCAGAAGAATCCATATCTGAGTCTTGCCTTTTCGGGAGCAGTTTGAATTATACGTATGCAGCCTTTAAGGCAAGTAGATGGATGATCTGCAGCTGGAAGAAACCTTTTCATCAATACCTTGCATCTAAAAGGCACTTCATTTGATTCCTTTTATTAGATACTGTGAATAAACCTACAATAAAAATGGGAGTGAAGTAATATCTTTAACAAAAGTGTTCCAATTTCTTTAGATATTTACCCAGAATTATAATTACTGGGTTATAGGGCATTTTTTAAACCAAGAATTGTTATTGTTATTTATTTTTACTTATTTAGGGACTTTACCACTGTGTTATATCCCTATTTTTTTTAATAAGACAGGATATCACTAGTCACTTAGGCCATTGCCAAGTTTCTGAGGCTGGTCTTGCATTTAAGTTCCTCTGTTTTCATCCTCCAAAGCCACTGAGAGTACAGACATTCACAATGATACCCAGCTTAAAAAAAATATTATTAGTGGATTATATGGCATTTTTATTTTGAGCTCTTAAGAACCATTATAGGGGCTGGGAATGTGGCTCAAGCGGTAGTGCACTTGCCTGGCATTCATGTGGCACTGGGTTTTATCCTCAGCACCACGTACAAATAAAGATGTTGTGTCTGCCGAAAACTAAAATGAATAAATAAATATTAAAATTCTCTCTCTCTCTCTCTCTCTCTCTCTCTCTCTCTCTCTCTCTCTTTAAAAAAAGAACCATGAAATTTTTTTCAAAAGTATCTTTATTAACTTTATATTGTAACCAAAATTTTTATCTATGCATATACACCTATACTCTGGAGTCTCTACTATCTTTCAGATATTTGTTTTGTTTTGTGTGGTTTGGTGCTAGGAATTGAACTCCACGGGTGCTTACCACTGAGTTATGTCTCCAGTCCTTTTTTTTTTTTTGAGACAGGTGATATATCACTAATATCTCATTAAGTTTCTTATAGCCTTTCTATGTTGTTAAGGCTGTCTTTCAAATCACAATCCTCCTGACTTGCCTCTCCAGCCTCTAGTATATTTGCCACCACACCTCGCTCTTTTAGATTATTATAATAATCTTTTCAACAATACTGCCCAGGCTACAGAAAATCTCTTTGGCTGATGCATTTTATCCCTGAGGAAAGTTTATATGAAGTAGCCAATGTAGGACTATTCTGTAAAGATTTGTTGGAATAAACAGGGATCATTGTTTTTTAAGCTCCTTTCTGAAAAGCTGTTTGGTATCATAGTTCATAAAAGTGCTGGGAAAAGGATGTAAATTCATTTGTTTGAAATCTACAGAGATTTACATAAGCTCAATCACCTTTTGTTCTAGAGTTTGGAACTTCAGGACATAGTAAGGTAAATAAAATATGTTAAAGTTGAGATATTCAGTACACACATTGACACACACATACACACACAAAAAAAACTTTCTAGGAGCAATTGTTAGTTTTGGCATTATTACTAGTGTATCAGGGACATAGTAACATAAACAAAATATGTTAAATGTGAAACATTCAATACACACATACACACACCCACAAAAAAAAAAAAAAAAAAAAAAAAAAAAAAAAAAAAAAAAAAAAAAAAAACTTTTTCTAGGAGTAATTGGTAGTTCTGGCCTTATTACTAGTGTATCAGTGTTGGGCAGGATTCAGGAAGTGCTAAAATCTCACTCACGCTTAGAGTAGTTTACTGGATTCCTCCCTATTTCACCTATAATACAAGCTAGAGTGAACTTCATCTGTCAGCAACAGCAATTGGGAAAATATGCTGGCAGAATTTTTTGAGATAAATTGACAGCTTTGATATTTGGGTATTTTTGTGTCTTGGTCACAGCTGATGAAACACTTGTGAAAAATTTTATGGCTCCTATGTATTACCATTTTTTTTGTATCATTTCCTTCATATTTCCTTCTTTTTTTTTTTTTGTGGTGCTAGAGATTGAACCCAGGGCCTTGTGCATACAAGGCAAGCACTCTAAAAACTGAGCAACATCTTCAGCCCCTCTCTCACATTTCTGTTCACTAGAGGTGATGATGGTAATTGGGAATTTTGTCACAAATGTGGTACATTTCTTAAGACCGGACTAATATCCAGTGTATCTAAATCTCTCTACTCATTCATGATTTTGCCAAAGAGATACTCACAGTAGTTTTTTTTTTTCCTTAAATTTATCTATAGATGGAGGGAGAGTGTCTCATTTAATATTCTGCTTTATTTTCAACATCATTCCCTGTTAATATTTGCTTTTTATAGTGTTGCTAAGTTTGGAACTGACTATCTTGCACATTCTGCACACACACTCTAACAGTGAAATTTGCCTCTATGTCCCAATTCTAACTTTAGGTTGGATAGATACATTCATTCATGTCTAATGTTATTTTTCATATGGTCCATTTTACATATGCCTTTCTATTGCTCTTAACAATACTATTGATCTACATATGGTTTCAGATTTGATTTATATTATGATATATTGGTCTGTATTATTGCAATATAGTTTCATAATATACATTAAATGTGTCTCATAACAATAACTATATTATTTGTTGTTTTTTTTATTAAAGGTTTTGGGGAATTTTACATATATTTTATTTCTAAGATAATTTTTTCGGTCCCTTCTTTTCTTTTCTTTTATTTGGTACTTGGAATTAAACTCAGGGGAATTGAGCCACATCCCCAAAAATATTTTGTATGACATTTAGACACGGTATCTCACTGAATTGCTTAGTGCCTCACTTTTTTTGATGCTGGATTTGAGCTCACAATACACCTCCCAAGGCACTGGGATTACAATTGTGCACCAACAGGTCCAGCTCTCTTCTTGAATTTAAAGAAAAACATGCTAAAATTTTGATAGGAAAATATTATATATTAAATTGAGTTAAAATAGTTGTCTTTTTAATGATTAGTTTTATTTACACACATGCTATTTTATGTGCTTTTGTACATTTTTATTTTGTTTGAGATAAGTTCCACATATTTTCCTTGAAATCCATTATGCATGTGATGTATTTAACAGATGTAACTTCAGTATAATACTTATGTGGTATTTTGTACTCTAATTAAACCAAAAATCTTTCTGGGCTCCAGAACCATTTTTTCTCAAACTTTATTATTTTTATTTTTCTGAATCACCTCCTCTTTCCTCCTAGGCCGCACATTTCTACTGTATTGACAAGTATAGCTCTAGTCTTATGCTATCACATACTTGTACACTGTCATTTTACACACATACTATAATTTCTACAGGTCTAAGCTGCTTGGTGAGAAGTATATATATACAGTTTTCATGATGAAATAACAGCAATTTCTACTCCATCTTTAGTTCATGATAATTTGTTCTGTGTCCTCATCAATACATTGTATTCTTTTTGTTGTTGTTGTTTCTTACTGGAAATTTAAATCAGGGGCACACAGAGACTGGGTCACACATAGTTGCTTTGGGCCTTGCTATGATTCTGAGGCTGGCTTTAAACTCAGGATTATCTTGCCTTAGCCTCAGAATCCATTGGGATTAGAGAGTGTGCCATGGAACCTGGTTCTATTTTGTTTTTATATTGAAATATATATTACTTCTGAAAATAATTTATTCTTGATATTAAGAAAGCATAGAATACCATTTTCCCCACAAATAACTCCCCATTTTTTTTGGAAAAGATGTCAATTTTTTTGGAAAAGATGTCAATAGTGCTAGGTGTATAATTTATTAATGTCTAAATGGCAAGTATTATTATTATTATTATTATTATTATTATTATTATTATTATTATGCTATGTATTAGTTACAAAACTTTATCTCTTCATATTATTATAAGGTATATACTCTTTTTCTATAACTTTATAGCATACATCATTGTGTATCAAAATCACCTTTTGGGGGTTGGGAGGTGAGGGGAGGGATCATGGGGTTAAAAATGATGGTGGAATATGATGTATATTGTTATATAAAGTATATGTATGAAGAAGTGAATTCATGTAAATATAATTTGTATAAAACCAGAGAAATGAAAAATTGAAAAAAAATGTCCGTTGGTGAGTTGTAAACTTTATGAAGTACAAAATGTATCCTGAACATTTGGTAATACATAAACCTAGATGTAGGTATTTATAGTGTTGTCAGAAAAATTAAATAAATACTGTAGAGTTCATTTTTTTCAATGTATAATCATAATTATATGAGATGCATTTTGTACATATACATGTACACTACCATTATAAATAATTAATAAATGATTACTACATCTCACATTAACTACATTTATTTCAAATTAATTTGTCTTTTGAAAGCACTGATATATGACACTCTTTGATATGTACACTTGGTGTGTCCTCAAATTTGTCAATTTTATGTGTTATGTTCTGTCCTTTATTCTCCTTTTTATAGAATTTCTTTTTCCAAATTATTGAGATTAATAAATTTTAAACAATTCAGTATAACACTGCAGTCTGTAGATTTTCTTTTTTAACCTAAGACAAAATACATCCCAATTTTAATAGGCTTATTGTTATGTAAATGACTTTTAAAAACCTGCATATATAACACCCTTACCTGACCTTACTCTGGACTATTGATATCTGGGTGGAGGGGATCTCAAAGTGATCCATGGAAAAGGCAGAACAGGGATGGATCAAGATGTGACCTTGGTGGATACTGAGTATGTAGTAGTGAGTATTTATGAAAAAGTATTGGTGGAATAGGTACGGGTAGAGAAAAAAGTGCTGTGAAGGAAAGAGGGAAAGAATGACCAGCTCAAGAGTTCAGATTTAAAAAGTCTAATGGTGGATCAATGGTAGTATGAGGGTAAAGGGTAGTTTCTTTGGAGGCAGAAATAAGGTAGAAGTGAAAGAAAAAGGTAACTCTGGCACAGTCCCCAAGAGAAAGAGTCAAATGAACACTACTCTCTCTCTCTCTCTCTCTCTCTCTCTCTCTCTCTCTCTCTCTATATATATATATATATATATATATATATATATATATATATATATATATATATATATTGCAAACTTCTATAACATTAGATTAAATTCAGCCAGCCTCAGCAATTTAGTGAGGCTCTAAGAAAATCAGTGAAACCCTTTTTCTTTATAGAATATTTTATTAAAGGCTGAGAGTGTTTCTTAGTAAAAAGCATATCTGATTTCAATTTGTCATATGAGAGAGAGAGAGAGAAAGATCTTGCAAAAATTAAAAAAAAGTAATCAGTGACACTGTTAGTTGCCGCAGTCTGGCTGGGCACAAAATCATGAGCCACTCACAGCCTTGTAGATTCAAACAGCAATTCTTTATTCCCGAACTGTCACCAGCACTCTACACACATGTTCTTGGGAAAAAGCACTTCCACTGGGCTCTGCATCCCAAAATACTCTCTGAATCCCGGAGAACTCAAAGGGAACTCAAGGAGCCATCGGGCGCCTGAGGCAACAGGATACGCCCTAGTCACAGCAGGGTCCTCCTTAAACCTGGAACTGCCCTAAACCCAAGGAGCAGGCGCCTGAGGAAGCAGAATACTCGCTATTCCCAGAAGGATACACCCTAAACCTGGACCCACCCTAATCCAGCAGGATCCTCCCTAAACCCGGATCCATCCTTGTCCTTGAGCAGGGTCAGCTTACTCAAACATACATGCAATGTCACTGCAAATGACCTGGGTCCAAGGCAAGCCCATTTCCACAATGGAGAGTCCTCGTCTAAGCAACATGGGGTAGGCTGACAAGGAAATTTCCATGAGTCATTCTTACTTAGCTATGGCTCTCAGCAGTTAGTGTCAAGGATGTAAATAATTTAAAAGTAATAGTGAGCTAGTTGGAAAACTCATCTAGGTTACTAACTACTGCTTGGGAAGTTAGTCTACTCTCCAAAATATAAAAGTGAGAGAGAAATCCTTTATTAAAGTGTATATAAGAAAAAAGAGGAGTTTTGACACAGCTTTTAGATGACCCAGACTGGGTCAACTTTAGCAGGTGATTAGGGTTCTGCAAAGATGATAAATCCTTGAGTTATTTGGAATAATGTGATTTTATCTAGTCTTCATAAATGAAGATTGAGGTCTAATATAAATCAGGCTTGGTAAAGGAAAAACATTTCAATGAAAAGTAAATATATGAATAAACACATAAAACAATATTTAACCAAAAGTCAACCTTCAGAATATTTATGCAATTATGTAATCACCAGTAATGTAAAAACAATGACAACTAAAGAAAAAGTGAATTAATAAAAAACAAATAAATAATGTAATGAATGAATTAATTAATGAATAGCTAACAAGTGCAAAGATGTAATGTGACTGGAATTGTCAAAGTCAGCTTGCAGCCATGAAAAAGTGTAAAGGTACATAGAAATGGTGTTTTACTACTTACTGAGACATACCTTATGAACTATAAATTCCACTCCTAGGTGGGAAGAGTTGAACATAGAACCCACTCACCTGGCTCTCTCACTTGGGAACTGTGCAAAAAAATTACCTTTTTCTTTCCCTCAAATTTTATTGCTGCTTCCAAGAACACTACCCTCTATATTCATGCTATCATTATAGACTTGTAGCATGTGAACCCCTCTACTGTTCAAGTTTTTCTTCTTTATTTCATTGCTCTTTTTCTCCCTACCCCATATCATCCACCAATACTTATTTTGTATAGCAAAATCTACATACTCAGCAATCACCAGTCTTATATCTTACTATATCAATTTCCTACCTTGTGCATGAACACTTTGAGATCCCCTCCATGAAAACATGAATAGTCCAAAGTGATCAGAATGGGGGTAAAAATTGCAGAATATTAAAGGTCAGTTACACAACAAGAAAGCTATAAAAAGTGGAATTCATTTAAAGGTGAAAATAAAAAGAAAATCTTTAGACTTCACTAGTTAAAATAAAGGATCAAAAATTTATGAGTCTCAATAATTTGAATTATACTTGTGAGTCACGTTTTTGGGGGAAGGGATATAAGAACATTGCTAAAGAGTTTAAAGTTCAAACTGTATTTTTTTATGAGACAAAGAATAGAAAAATTAAATATATATATATATGAAAGTAATTGTGATATCATTTTCATAAAAATATATATACATATTTATTCACAAATTGCTTTAACCTTATAAACAGTCATAAGTGTCAATACATTTCTCTCTGGGTGAGGTCCTATTATTGGAAGAAAACTTTGCCTTAAAATAACACCATACAGAGGCATTTAATGCAATTAACAGGCCTCTAATAGTAATAATAATAATAATAATAATAATAATAATAATAAGAAGAAGAAGAAGAAGAAGAAGAAGAAGAAGAAGAAGAAGAAGAAGAAGAAGAAGAAGAAGAAGAAGAAGAAGTGAGGTGGGGAGGATTTCAGGTTGTGAAGCATACCTGTAATATAAGTTACTTGAAAAGACATCACAGGAGAATTTTATACATTTTCTGAAGACATATATGTATATATTATTTATAAAAAGTGTTTATGAGTTCTGTAGTGAGGGTGCACAAGTCCAATACATAGTCTTTTTTTTGTTGTTGAATATTTTTTTGATGTAGATGGACACAGTATCATTAGTAGTTTCTTTGTTGGCTTTTTTTAATATTTAGTTTTAGTTTTTGGCGGACACAACTTCTTTGTTTGTATGTGGTGCTGAGGATCGAACCTGGGCTGCCCGCATGCCAGGCGAGTGTGCTACTGCTCGAGCCACATCCCTCTCTTGGGTGGCTTTTTAATGCCGTGCTTCGTGTTCAACCCAGTACCTCATACATGCTAGGGAAGTTCTCTACCACTGATCCATAACCCTAGTCCCCAAAGTCCGTTGCTTAATGTATTTTTTTTTGGCGGGAGTGTATGTGTGTAGTGAGGGGATTGAATCCATGGCCTTATATAAGCAAAACAAGCACTTTACTGACTAAGCTATATTCTCAGCCCTGATCTGTAGTCGGTTAACAATGACAATGGAGCAGCCTGTCATTCAGACATTGATTCTGTGCCCACTTGGCTCAGATTGGAGGCAGTGCCTGAAGCCTTGACCAATCAGTCACTTAGGTGAGAACTGTCCAATCCTCACGCAGCCAGTGATGAGGGGGAGGGCTTCCACAAACTTCTCTTCCCTTGGTGTCTGGAACCCGCCATTTCAAAAATCTTTTTGTAGGCTTCTGTTCTGGATCCGGAGCCCAGGTGTCTGTGCTATGCAGAATCTGAAAACAAACCACAGGGAGAACGCTGAGAACCCTGAGAGCCAGGAAATGGTAAGTGTGCCTTGTTATATTGAGTCTGTGTAGGAAGGGGGCTTAAAGCTGACAGGAGTGGCAATGGTGGAAACTGGCAGTCATGGCTAGGGACTCCTCGTGGTCCTCTCCAGAGTCTTGTGGCCAGAGGGTCTCTCTGGGGTAGCTTAGCCTTCACCTCCTTCTGACTAATCTAGTGAGGCTTAGATCAGCAGTTGAAAACCTGGGCATTTTATTCCATAATTGTATGGTGTTTTCAGCTTCTTTCTAAAGCCCTTTGCGGGCTTCCAAGTGCCATGAGTCCAGCATGTCTCCAGATTTCATAGTGAAGACTGAGATAATTACCAGGAGAGAACTACAAATCCATTTATTGTATTCATGCATGAGAGAGGCTGTTAATTTTAGGGCTTGTTACTCATGAGGGTTTGTTTGCTTGCTTGTTTGTTTATTATTATTATTATTATTATTATTATTATTATTATTATTATTATTATTATTATTATGTGTATGTTGTCTTCTTTTTGGTACCAGAAATTCAACCCAGAGGTGTTCATCCACAGATTCACATTCCCACCCCCTTTTTAATATTTTTATTTAGAGACAGGGTCCCTTTGAATTTCTTAGGGCCGCACAAGTTTGATGATGCTGGCTTTTAACTCATTCTCTTCATGAGTCCTGGGATTTTTAAATGTAGCAGAAGCAGTATCTCAAATCCAAAACCAAAATCTGAAATCCAAAACTTCAGTTTAGCTCTCCATAGGTCTTAGAATAAACCCCTAGTTTTCTAGCTCTCTGTTCACATATCCAAAACTAGGGTTCTCTGTTCACACAAAATAAGTATAAAATAGAATAGATAGTATAATGACCATGCAATGAGGATAATGGGCCTCACTCAAACACACCTGGTGGCTAACCTAAAGATGTTAATGAGCACAATTAAGGCTTATTTCAAATGTAAAAGACCTTGAAGCCCACTTGTGGGAACACCTTCAACAAAGTCCTTTGTCCCAGGGGTGATTCCTGATTGAATTTGAAGAAAAAAAGATGGGTCATAGAAAGAATGAAAGTGAACCCATATAGTAGTCAGGATGCCTTTTCCAAAGCCTATTCTAAATGCATTATGCTTCCTGTTCTGCCCAAAACCATCAGTAAACTTCTAAGATGGCACACAAAAATGAGTTTGTTTGTTTTTTTCTGGTATCATTCCTCATACCACCTGGTGGGCATTCTATTTCTTCTTGCTTAAATAGATTTTTTTCCTTCAAAATTTATGAGACAAGCACCCAGATTCAATTTGCAAACTGAGAAATTTTGGTTAATCTCAAAACTCCACTTTCAGCATTATTAATCATTTTCCCATGTTTTATTTCAAATGTATGCACCATTTATAATGTTTTTCTTCAAGAACTGGAGGACATTTTTAAAAGATTTTAATTTTTTTTAGAGAGAGAGAGAGAGAGAGCGAGAAGAGAGAGAATTTTAATATTTATTTTTCAGTTTTTGGTGGACCCAACATCACTGTTTGCATGTGGTGCTGAGGATCGAACCCGGGCCACACGCATGCCAGGCGAGCGCGCTACTGCTTGAGCCACATCCCCAGCCCTAAAAGATTTTAATTTATCATTCTGAGATTTTCATATGAGAAGAAAGCAGAATAAAAATAGGTGACATTAAAAATAATGAATCTCTCCTAAATGAGGTTTATGTGTCCCAATTAAGGATTTTTAGAAATTGTAATGGGTCATCAATTGAGGGTTTATTTATTTATTAATTTGTTTGTTTATTTATTTATGGTCAGGCAATCTGGGGTTGTGGCTCAGTGGTAGAGCACTCACCTAGCACGTGCAAGGTCCTGGGTTCAATCCTCAGCACCACATAAAAATAAGTAAATAAAAAATAAATAAATAAATAACCCACACAAACATTCCAAATATTTCAGGAAACTCTTTTATTCTGGTGTGGCAGGAAAAAATAAAAGTGGGACTAACTTGAATTTAAATTACATGCAATTTCAATCTCTCTCTCTCTCTCTCTCTCTCTCTCTGTACTGGGGATTGACCCCAGGGCCTCATGCTTAGAAGGCAAGCACTATACAAGCTGAGCTATTTACTCAGCCCCATTTTTTTTTTGGGGGGGAGACTGGGGATTGAAGTCAGGGGCACTCTACCACTGAGCCACATCCATACCTTTATTTTGTATTTTACTTAGAGACAGGGTTTCACTGAGTTGCTTAGTGCCTCACCATTAATGAGACTGGTTTTGAATTCATGATCCTTATGTCTCAGTCTTGTAAACAGCTGATATTACAGGCATGCACCACCATGCCTGGCCAACTTCAATCTTTTTTTTTTTAAAGAGAGAGTGTGTGTGTGAGAGAGAGAGAGAGGGACAGAGAGATTTTTTTTTTTTTTAATTTAATATTTATTTTTCAGTTTTGGGCGGACACAACATCTTTGTTTGTATGTGGTGCTGAGGATCGAACCCAGGCTGAACGCATGCCAGGCAAGCCCACCACCGCTTGAGCCACATCCCCAGCCCCAACCAACTTCAATCTTAAGGGCTAAATTACACGCAATTTAGATCAAAGTCCATGTCAATATCTTGGTACTATATATATAATGTTGTTGATAGACCTTATATTCCAGTGCCTCACATGTGCCAGAGAAGTGAGCTCCACTGAGCCCCAGCCCCAGCCCCCTGGTACATTTTTCATGGGGGATATTGGAGATTGAACTCACGAACACTTGACTACTAAGACAAATCCCCAGGATTTTTTTTTTTTTTACTTTATTTAGAGACAGGATCTCACTGTGTTTCTTAGCACCTCACTTCTGCTAAGGCTGGCTTTGAAATTTTGATAATTCTTCCTCAGCCTCTTCAGCAACTGGGATTACAGGATTGCACTCACACACCCAGCACCTGGTACATTTTTAATACCTGTTTTATGTAGATTTTAACCAGTAGCCTTAACTTTTTTCTAATATATATTTGATTTGAATCCATAACCCAGAAATCAGTGAAACAGAATCTATTTTTTATCTGCAACTCTGCTTTTGGTTATGTCAGTGTCTGAGTTAAGATTCCCCATTAAAGAATTTACTATGTCTTGTGTTCTCATTCTGACCTCCCATATGACCTAGTTTTAGAATATCTGAAACAAGGTTCCCAGAGATTCCAAATTTTTTGGAGTATTTAGAAAACACCACTCTCTGAGTCTTGTCTTCTAGGGACCAGTTTGAATTTTAAGTGTGTAGCTTCTGAAGGGATGGACTAATTGGATGCTTTGCAACTGGAAGGCATTTTCTGATATACTTTCTATCTAAAAGGTACTTTATTTGTTTCCTTTTATTAGATACTGTGAATAAAGGTACAATAAAAATAGATGTGTGGCAATATATTTAGCAAAAGGATTCCAAATTTTTTACATATATACCCAAAGTTATTATTTTATCACTTCTTTTGGCCTTGGTGAAGGGTCTTTTTTTTCAGAATAAAGATTCCTTCTATTATCAAATGGGTCCATGCTAAGTGTGTTGAAAATAGAGATTCTAAAACTTCACACAATGCACACATTTCCAAGAGTATAGGGGAAAGGGAAAGACAATATTCACAACCAAGAAACCATTTCCCATGGAAGCACAGTATCAGTGTCCAACCTGGAGTGTAATCTGGATCTTTCAGTGGTAAGGTTGTTTAAGAACCACAACCATAGGTTTTTGGGATCCTCTAAAGTACACTGAATGGCTTTAAATCACTTACTCTTCTTCAAAATAAAATTTCTGCTACCTACTTAAAAAATAAAGTACTATGAATGAGAAAGGTGAATGAGACTTAAGTTCTTTGGAGGTACTGAGGTTGACATTTAATTATAGTTTATAAATAGTCAAATAAAAAGTGCCTTCGAGTTGTCTCAATTTTTCCAACACATGATATAGAATACTTAGATGAACTGACATGAAATAATGAAAATGCATTTCAGGGAAGTGATATCACAGAAATTTTCAGGGTAGAATCTTGGAAATGTGGGAAAATATATATTAATATATATATGCTTTTCTATAGAAAAAAATAAGTGATAAGTACATGAGTATGAGGGTAAATTCAGTGTGCCTCATGCATTGTAGGTTGAAAGTAATGATAAAGTAGTAACTGAGGAGATCCAGAACTCTATAATCCTGGGAGACATTAATAGCAATTTAGAAAAAGAAAATATAGTTAAATCCCTTTAGATTTACCTCTGTCCTCTGTTCCTCTTATGAGTTTGATTCTGTCAAATGAGATTATGTGGGTATGGTTCTCTCTGAATTTATGTTTTCTTTTGTTTTTAGGATTTTGTCAGCTATGTCATGTAAAGCCCTGTCTTAAACTCACTTTGGGGGCTCTTTTACATCCTGTTCTGGACTGCAGAGCAGAGACTCACCTCACTCAATCTGTGCAATGAATTGACTTTTGTCAATCTTTGCAAACAATGGTTGGAAGAACAAGCATATTGGAGAGTCTTTCATATCCTATAATATGGTTGTCAGACCCTGTGGGTTAAAGGGTAGTTACTTGCTATGATTGAAAAATCTTCCCTATGAGAAGGGCATATATATATATATTTGTTTTGGAAGCCCCATAAACACAGAAGAGAAGCATTTATAGTCACAAACAAAGGAATGCCAGAAGCCATTAGATATGAGAAAATACAAATATAAATAAAATCTTCTTTTAGAGCTTTTAGAGGTAAAAAGTATATTTCTGTTTTGTGTAAGGAAACTAAAATTTCTCTTTGGCCTGAAAATATTTTGATGTTTTAAACTTGCTTGTAATTTCTACCTGTGTTTTGAATTCACCTATGCCTGGCTATCCCTTACCAGATAACAACCCTCTCTAAAACCTTACTGGTGCCTCATAAATTCTGGCTCCTGCTGACCAAATAAAAATTCTCTCTATATCTCAGTGGCAATTTATAAATTCTAATGTCTGGAGCTGAATTTATTTTCCACCTTGAAATGTTAGCTACGTAGATCCATAACCTGCTATTTGCCTTTGTATTATGATTGTCAAAATCTTGTTAGCTGTAAGTACCTTAGACACCCACCTCCTTTGTAACTTTTTGTGCTGTAAAAACGTTTTCCTGATGATCAGGTGGATGATCTCTAGCATGGAATCTTGTAAGAGACAGTTCTGGCCAGCTTTTGTGTACACAATACAATCTTGATTTAATTTGATTTAAAATTTGAGTAGGTGGTCTTCTGTGTTTTGGTTTAACATTAACTTTTTTTTAAATGTCACTGTAAATAAAACCAAAGAACACAACAAAACTCCTGTAAATGAGCCAGGTACATAAAAATAGTCATTCTTTACTGAAAGCACAGAATTCATTATAGAAATTATATAAGCTTAAAAATTAATTAAAAGATATCTCAAATATCAAGTGAGTTTAGGAGTTAGAAATTTTTTTTCTTTCAGAATATAGGTAGTAAAATAGGACAAAAGAGAAAATGTGAAGCATAAATATATTAAGTAATATGCAAAAAAATCACCAAAATATTTATTACAAAAAATCATATCTAGAGAAATGGTTCAAAAGAAGCAGTCTTTTTGTCAGGAATACTTAAAGACTATGAATTTGCTTCTTAGCACTTAGGTATAAGTCTCTATGATGTTCTCTAGTTATTTATGTCACTCTGCCAAGTTTTATACCAAGCTCTTAGTATGTGCCTTAATTACTCTGTGTAGCAATGTAGGATTTATGTCTCATTTGTGACACTTTGTTCCCAGAACTGTGTCTAAAGGGATATTGTAAAAATGATTATTCAGGAAAAAAATCTATCTAATATTATATTTTATTTTATATTTATTTATATATTTATGTATACATATTTTTATTATTTAGAAACACTCTTTGGTCTGAAACTACAGTGATACTAGTGTATTTTAGCTTTAATTGGTTGTGAGAATCAAACTAACAAGACTTTTATGTGTGTTGGTTGGTGATTTCTGCAACCTCAGGAACCTAGTGAATAATAGCAGAAATAAATAAGTAACTCTTTAGTTTGAGGCAGAACCACCAAACTAGATGATGTTTTGCTTCTGCTTTCTATCTTGATTATCAGAAACATACCTTTAAATTTACATGGAACTCTTTTGGAATTCTGTTCTGTTAGTTCTTCTAAAAAAATCAATGAAACTGAAAAATAATGCAGGAAAGATAAATAATTAATTTCAAACAATTCATTTCTTAAAATAAATATTTTTTTCAAATCACCAAAAATTCTGAAAAGTTAGAAAAGTTAAAAGCTTTAGAAATATCCTAATGCAATTTCTCTTTTGCTCAGAACAGTAGACTATATCTCCAACTCATTCTTCTCTATAATTGGACTGTGTGCAAATATGAAAAAAAAAAAGTGCTAAGATGCCCCAAATGGCTTATAAGTTTTAAAATCCTGAAAGGAGCTCAAATCTGCCATTTTTCTACTTTACAAAATACAAAATCTTAAATTTGTATACTTAACAAACATTTGCAGAAGTGTAATTCAAAATGACCTAAAAAAATTAAAAAAATATTGAAGGACTGACCCACTGAACATGAAGGACTTATAATATCGAATCCCTTATATTAAAAGTCTTTTTATCATTGTCAAAATTTTCCATGTTTATATTATCAATATATTAATAAAATTTTTATGCATTTAATAACAAATATCTAATTTCCTATTTTATTCAGTCTTTTAAAAAATTAGTAGTAATTAATATTAATAATTTAATTCTCATAATTGTGCAAGTATGAAACATATACTTTAAAAGCTATGGCTATAGCAAGTGAAAAATCCAGCCTAATTTCCTTTTAAGATTGGGAGCCATGTCATCACAAAGGCATGAAAAGTTAATTTCTGCTTCATTATAAATTACTGTGATTTGCTTGAAATGCCTACCAGTGCCTTGAACTCACCCATGTCTGGTTTTCCCTGATGAGATAACAACCCTCCCTGAAACTTTAGTGATGACACATAAATTCTGGCTTTCCCTGACCAAATAAAAACTCACTCTGAAACTTTAGTGGTGGATCATAAATTCTGATGTTTTGATCTAAATTTACTCCCTAAGTGCTAAACCATTTAGAGCATTAACCAACTACGTGTCTTTGTATTATGCTTGTGAAAATCCTGTTATTCGTGTAAGTTCTCAAGTCACCCCCCTTTTGTAACTTTTTGTACTATAAAACTACAGTCCTAGAGAACTGGAGTGCTGAATTCTTTTTCCATGGGTTTCAGGAGAGACTGTTATGCTCAAATGCGGGACCACCAAAAGACCACTAGAGACCAATATCGATGTAAGCACCAAAGAGGTGTTTATTCCAAGCTAGCTCAGTCCTCCACGCACACAGAAACTGGTGGCTTAGAGGCCCTGAGCCTGGGGTTTGCGGCAGTTTTATAACACTTTGGGGAAGGCAGGAACTCCACAATACATCATAGCATCTCTTAGAAAATCATCACACACCTTGGGAAAATCATAAACAACTCTAAAACATGATTAGCACATTCACTGGTGGGAACAAGTTGGGTAAGCATGATTGGTTAGTACAAGATGGGGATTCATTTGAACAGATTGGCTTAGGCCATGAGGGGATTATATGCTGAACTATATGGTTTCCCAAAATTTTATCAATCACCATAAACTACTGGAAGTTTCATTTGGAATCCCAGGAATTTTCCCAGTCTCATGCTGATTGGTGGCTGCTAGGGGGTTGCTATGGATCCCCACCTAGCCTGACTGAGTCTGGGACACCAGGCACAGCAGATCTCTCCTGTTATTTGTAGATAAACAACTCAGCAGGTTGGGTATGAGCCTAGGAGTGCTCTGTGTGTCTTTCCAAGGACAAGAGTCATGCCCCCTTCCTTGGACAGTCTTTGCTCTGAGGTAGAGGCTGGTTTCTCACCTTGTACCTTATGTTTTTATATATATATATTTAGATGTAGCTGGACACAATACCTTTATTTCACTTATTTATTTTTATGTGGTACTGAGGATTGAACCCAGGGTCTTGCACATGCGAGGTGAGCACTGTATTGCTGAGCCACAATCCCAGCCCCTTATGTGTTGTTTTTGTTGGGCATTTTTACTTTAGGGGTTTTCTTCCCAGTTCAAAGTTCAATCTGTAACCTAAAAAGAACAGAGATCCAAAAATAAATTAATAAAATTCGATAATTATTGTCATTATTTTATATTAATTCCTTAATAATATACAAGCATATATAACCCATAAACTCAAATGATTTTATATGTAAGTTTAAATGAAAATGTTCTGTTGGTTGGGTTAGTTCCCACTAATGAGAAAACAACCTTGCCTCAAAATAATAGCAGCCTGAGATTCTGGGGTACATTTCTCAGTTTAAAAAGAAAAAAAAAAAAAAAAAGCAGCACTCAACGACCTGAGATTCTAGTCCTTATTCATGCCTGGATTGGATAATATTCCCTGTCACTCAAAAAAGGGCTCACTTCTCTCAGATTCAATGTTCATGATCTGAAGCCCCTTTCAATCAAAAGCATTTTGTGGGAACTGTCCAATTGTGTGTCACCAGGGAGGAGGAGGGTGGACTTTCACTTCTTATCTCCTGAGTCCTCCATTTTTGCCATCTGTAGTCTCATACTTCAGAGTCACAGGTTCTGCTGTGCAGGAATTGAGGATCCCAAGTAGCCCCACTCCTGAGAACCAGGAAATGGCGAGTGTGCATTGGCCTAGCAAGAGAGGCTGGGGGAGGAAGACTATTGGAACCACAAGACTGGCTGTGTTGAAAACAGGAGCTAGCACATTGGGACTCTGGGCAGTCTCTGGAGTCTGCAGGCTTTACTCCTCCACTTGGCCACTATGTGCTCAGTCTTGCTGGCCAACCAGGTGGGGAACATGTCAGTGGCAGAGACTCTTTGCTGCCTTCCTTATGCTCAAAGGGCATCCTCAGAATCTGCTAAAATACTATGTGGCAGGAGTGTTCCTGCAGCCCAGTGTCTTACCAGATGCTGGAGATTGACAGGTGGAATAATTATCAAAATCAAATCTCCAAGGTCCATTTTCCTGCAGGAGAGGAGCTGTCATTTTTGGGTACCTAAATTCCTTTTTAGCTAGCTAATTTTCATTTTGACATTCTTTTATTTTTACTTTTTTCATTATTATTATTTTGTTAAAGTTAGGTGAACTCAGGGATACTGTACTACTTAGCCATATCCTTGGTAGTGGAGCCAGATTTACAGATAGGTTGTTAGTGTACTTAGGTAAATTGGGTCTAATATCCAGTAAAGTCAAGAATGAACAGCATATTGAGGATGGAGTCCAGGATAAGGGGAATTGAAAATGTCCCCACGGCCCTGAGCCCATCCCAAGGAAATTTTAATGAAGCAGCTCACAGCAAACATGGAGATGCTAATCCAAAAGCCCTTCCTGCCCAGAATACTCCTTCAGCCCACCTGTCCTCCACACTTTGGGTCTTCCCACCTACATTCCAACACTGCAAGATAACATAACAAAGGACAGCAATGTGACAGGAATGTGGGATAGCTGAAGGAAGACCTTAGCTATAAAAAAGCTAAAAAATCTTAGTTTAAAAAAATCCCTTTCATGGATTCTACATCTTTGGTCCCCTTTTTCTTCTGCGGAGAAGTCTTTTCTACTGTCCTTTAATGAAGCTTCTACTTTCCACTCTAAACATGCCTTGGCGCACTTCTCTGGTGTTTTATTTCAGCATTGGGGAAGCAAGGAATCTTCACCTGTAAACAGCCCTAACAGGTTTAAATTTATTTTGAGAAAGGCCCTAGCTAAGTTGCTGAGATTATTTTTGTTATGGTTTGATTTATCTATAATTTGCTATTGCAATAAAGCATACTGTTTTTACATACATATGTATTCACGTGGGGATCTTATTTATATTGTGATTCTTTATTATTGTAATATTATATTTTCACAATATATATGAATAATAGGCCATGATAAGTTCTTTTTTTGCTCTTATAATTGAAAAGGTTTTTGGCTAAAGTTACATATAACTTTGTAGAAGAATTTTAAAAATTTATGCTTTGGTTTCTTACTTCATGTAAAGTAAAGCTTGATGATTTTTTATTATTGCATTATTGTTGTATTTAATAGTCAGGTTTATTTTGACATAGCCATAAAACATGAAATATAATTTGCTCCCCTTAAGTATCCAGTAGTTCCCCTTTCCCTATTCTCCTACTTTTTTCTATCGTATATTTATTTATAGTTTTTTAAAATTATTGCTTTATAGAATACACATAAAAGTAGACTTCATTGTGATATATTCATATTTGTACATAGTAGTTTTGGTGAGATATATTGTTGGTTAATTTGGGGGAAAATTATCACCTTTGTAATGATGAGTTTTATTATTTACATGGGATGTATAATTCAGTCTTTTATGTGCTTTTTTGTGACTTTTATTTTCTCATAAGTTCTACATATTTTGTTACTAAAAATGTACACATGTGAAATACCACTTGCATAAGGCACCTATGTAAAATATATACATAGTGTTTTATGCTCTTTTTTAAACTGGATATATTATGAAATGTGACTGGCCCCAGTGACCATTTTTCCTACAGATTATTATTTATCTCTTCCAAGATGTATATTGTATTGAGCCATGCCCCTGGGCTTCAAGTGTTTGGGTGAATACCATTGCATACTTACATGTTATCATGATCACATATGCTCTAATTTCAGTAAGTCTCTGTGATGGGGCGTATCATGTATATTCAATAGCAAAATAGTTTCCACAAATAGATACTAATTTAAACTCCTTTTGAGTCAATGATTATTAATTTTTTAAATGTTCATCAATATTACTTAATTTTTCCCATGATGGGTTTTTATTTTGTATTTCTTAACTTTCTAAAGATTTTGAATTTTTATAGTTAATAAACATATCTCCTGCATAAATTTGAAGTTCAATCTTCTGGCTTTTATATATTTTTGGCTTACAAGATGAGAAAAGGATCCAAAAATGCAGCTAGAGTTTTATTTCAAAACAAAGAAAAAGGTTTAAATTATTTTTTTTTAATTTATTTTTTTTTCTTTACTCATTATTTATTATAGTTTTCTTGTATGATTGTAAGGGTAGATTATTTAAATAGGATTCTAGGGATTATCTTTGTTAATTACTACAGGAAAAAGAAATAAGAAATTTCTCTACACTCTGGCTGCAGGAAAATGAATAAATTTCTTTAAAATCATATGGTAATAAAATTGTTAAATGACATACTTACTAAACAGCCACTCCTTAAAAATTTTTTTCTGTAATATTTTGGCAGTGAATCATGAATTCTATTATCTGGATTTTGGGTTTTAATATAAAATCATGTGGAATAAAATTTAGCCAATCCTAGATATATTCATACATAATTTGTTGTTTACTTAATGACATGTTGTGGAGATAGCAACTAGTGAACATATTTATTTTTAGAAATAGTTACTTTTTTGCTTTTAAGTTTCTAGTAAGCCTTTTAGATTTATTTCCTTACTGAGTCACTCAGGGCCACTGATTTTTTTTTTTTTTTTTTTTTTTTTTTTTTGTAATCTCCAGGCATTTACCCTTCTAAGAAATCTGTCTTGTGAGCTCTGTTTCTGAAGAGTTTCTTAACATGAAAGAAAAAAAAAAGTATTTATGTTGCCCCTGAAATGTATTATCAATGCACTCTCTTCAAAATGGAGAGAAAATAATATTTCCCCAGACTGACATCCCTGTGTCAGGAGCTAACAATACACTGATGGTCTTTGAAGAAATTTCATACAGTTCTGTCTCTGGGTAGTTTTCTGTGGGCTGCTAAATTGCCATTTAGTATCCAGATACCCATGATTTTTCATCTGTACTAGGGGAATAATTTTAGAGAGCACAAATGAATAATGCTCTTCATGGAGGCTATGAATACCTGAATGTTCTGTAGTGCACAGCTGACAAGTCCCCTGGAATACACTGTGCAGATTCTATTTGGTTAACCATTATGTGCCACTCACATGAATTTCCTTTCAAAAGCTTGTAATAACTTTTTAACTTTAGGCATCCATGTCATCCACATTCCCAGGTATAAAAGTTTGAATCTTTCTTTTCTGAATTCCAGGTTTCGTTTCTCTTTGGTTCAATGTGGAACAAATAATTATGTTTTTTTTTCTTTCTTTTACACTGTGTTTCTAATAAAAATGTTCTCTGCTCCAAACCTAGAAAATGACATAGATAATTGTATTTGATAATTTATAAAGGAGAGTTGAGAATAATTCTTGCTCATGTTTCCCTTCCTTAGAAACTGACCCAGAACTGTTCTTGGTCCTGAAAAGGGAGGACCATAACCAATCAGGTATATAAAAAATATGTTGATTGATTGTATATTCTCTTCTATGAACTCTATGTTCAGATCCTTGGCCCATTTCTTGATTGGGTTATTATTATTATTATTATTATTATTATTATTATTATCATCATCATCATCATCATCATCATCATCATCATCATCACTATTATTATTATTTGCTTAGTTTTTTGAGTTCTTTATATACCCTAGAGATTAGTGCTCTATCTGATATGTGAGGGGTAAAATATTCCTTCTAAAATGTAGGCTCTGTCTTCACCTCACAGATTGTTTCTTTTGCTGAGAATAAACTTTTTAGTTTGATTCCACCCCATTTATTGATTATTTGTTTTAATTCTGGTGCTATCAGTGTCTTATTAAAGAAATTGGGGCCTAATCCCACCTGATGAAGATTAGAGCCTGTATTTTATTCCATTGGCCACAGAGTATCTGGTTTAATTCCTAGGTTCTTGATACACTTAGAGTTGAGTTTTGTGCTTGGTGAGAGATAGTGTTTTGTTGAATAGGCTATCTTTTCTCCAGTGCATGTTTTGACACCTTTGTTTAATATATAATAATTATAATTTTGTGGGTTAGTCTCTGTGACCTCTATTCTGTACCATTCATCTGCAGTCTGTTTTTTTGCAAATGCAATGCTGTTTTTGGTACCATTGCTCTGTAGTATGGTTTAAGGTCTGGTATAGTGATGGCACCTGCTTCACTCTTTCTGCTAAGGATTACTTTAGCTATTCTTGGTCTCTTATTTTTCCAGATAAATTTCATGGTTGCTATTTCTATTTTTATGAGGAATGCCATTAGGATTTTGATCAGAATTGCAGTAAATCTGTATAGTGCCTTGGTAGCGTTGTCATTTTGATAATATTAATTCTGCCTATTCATGATCAAGGTCAATCTTTCCATTTTATAAGTTCTTTTTTGATTTTTTTTTCCTTACGGTTCTGTAGTTTTTCTTGTGTATATCTTTCACCTTTTTCATTAAGTTACTTCCCAAGTATCTTATTTTTTTGAAGTTATTGTAAATGGGGTAGGTATCTTCATTTCTTTACCAGAAGATTTTTCACTGATATACAAAATGCCTTTGATTTATGGGTGTTGATTTTATATCCTGCTACTTTGCTAAATTTATTTACTAGTTCTAGAAGTTTACTGGTGGAGCTTTTTGAGTCTTCTAGGTATATAATCATATCTGGCATTTCCAGGTAAATGGATAGCATTGGAGAAGATAATGCTAAGTGATGCTAGCCAATTCAAAAAAAAAAAAAAAAAAAAAAAAAAAAAATATAAGGAGCCTGACTCATAATTGGGTAGGGAGGGTGATCATGAGAGAAATAGATGGATTCTCAATAAAGAAGAGGGGTGGGAGGAAAAGAAAGGGGCAGAGGATTAGTAGGAATACTAGAATGTGATAGAGACCATCATCAAAAGTACATGTACAAAGACACAAATTTGTATCACCATACTTTATATACAACCAGAGATATGAAAAATTGTGTTCTATACATGAAATAAGATTTGTAATTCGTCTGTTGTCATTTCTTTAAAAAACTCTATAGAAATATGAAAAAAATTTGTTCATAAATTATATACATTAAATATGTGCATGTTATATATAGAATATATATATGTTTATATATAGATCTAGGGAAAGGCAAGTCTCTTTCCTGAATTTTTAAAAATTAATTAATTTATTAAATTGTTCTAACTTGATAATAGAGCAGAATGCATTTCACTTCATAGAACACAAATGGAGCACAAAAATTTATTTCTCTTGTTGTTCAGAAAGTATAGTTACAAAACCCATGTAACACTATTTTCTGTACAACAAGATTTTCATCTCATTCCACCATCTAACCTACCTCTATATCATCTCCCATCACCTCCCTCCCCTTTGTCTTATTCAATGTTTCTTCATTTCTTCCATGCTACCTCCCACTTCCCTCGTTGTGGGTCACCATCCACTTAGCAGAGAAAACCTTAGGTCTTTGGATTAGGAGGATTGGCTAACTTGCCTTAAAATGATATTCTCCAACTCCATCCATTTACTTCCCAATTCCATAATTTTATTTTCTTTTAATGCTCAGTAATATTCCACTGTGTAAATAGACCATATTTTCTTTATCCATTCATCTATTGAAGAGCATATAGATTGGTTCTATAGTTTACCTATTGTTAATTGTTTTGCTATGAGCATTGATGTGGATATGCCTCTGTATTATGCTGTTTTTAGCTCTTGTTGGTCTAAACTGAGGAGTGGGATAGCTGGGTAAATTTTGGTTTCTTTCCAAGTTTTCTAAGGAATCTCCTTATTCTTCTCCAGATTGGTGTCACCAATTTAGAGTCCTACCAACAGTGTAACAGTGGGCCTTTTTCCTCACATCCTCACCAACATATATTTTTGCTTGTATTTTTAATAATTGCCATTCTTATTGGAGTAGTTTTGATTTGCAATTCTTTAATTGCTAGAGATGTTGAACATTTTTTTTATCAATTGATTGTTTATATTCTAAGAAGTGTGTCTCTTCAGTTCCTTAGCCCATTTCATTTAATGATTGGGAAATTTGTTTTTTGGTATTAAGTTTTTTTAAGTTCTTTATATATCCTGGAAATTAGGTTTCTATTTGATGTGCATGTGGTAAAATTTGCTCCTATTCTCTGTTATCACTTTTCACCTCACTGATTGTTTCTTTTGCTGAGAAGAATATTTTCAGTTTGAATTCATCCCATCTAGTGACTCTTGTTTCTATTTCTTGTGCTTTAGTAATATTCTTAAAGAAGCAAAATTTCAAATCCCCTACCTGGGATTACAGGTGTATGACATCATGATAGCCACACAATTCATCTTCATTTCAAGCCCACTTTCTTAAGAGGGTTTCATCCTAGGAAGAAAAAGAAAATGTTATAGACAGGCCATTGGGTCTAAGGCCATGGCATCAAATAAGGAATATACCATTAATCAATTTAAATAATAGACTCAAATCTTTGGATCTGGGGAAAAACATACACACACACACACACACACACACCATACACTTTCTGGTTAAATCTTCTTGCCCTCACTCAGGCAGTTTCTCTCTAGTTTTTTTTTTTTTATATCTCAGGAGAAATATTGGTTAAAAAATAAATGTATCTTTCACCTGTAGCATAAAAAGAAGTGATCAATCCTTCATCTTCCTGAACTCAGGACAAGCACAACTCTCAAATATGGTTCTGTGAACTGAGATTTTCTTGAGTCTTGACATGGTTTTGAGGGTGCTGTTCCAAAAATACATATACTTTATTAGTAATATTTTAAATACATAATGGTAATTTTCACATAGTGGAAATTATGGGTTATACTATAAAATTCAATTTTTACTATTTTTATATGAATTCTAAAAAAATAATTATCTTTCCACCTCATACAATTTTAATGTTTAATCTATTTCCATACCAGAGAAGTTAACTGAAATTTTACAGGATTGTCACTGTATTATTTCCATCAATAAATAATATATTTACATATATAATCTACAAATTCAAAAGGCCTCATATGCAAGTTTAAATGCAAATGCTTTTCTGGGTTGGCTTTATTTTACTTCTCCAAGGATACCTTGCCTTAAATTTGCTGCAGCCTGAGGATCTGGATTTCAATTCCCAGAGCCTCAAAAGAAAAATAAATAAATGAATAAATAAATAAATAAATGTACAGAAAAGACCCTACAATTCTGACATCGTTTTTTCTAGATTTGAAGTTATCTCCTGACTCTCAAAAAAATCACTAGGCTCAGATTGAGCATATGAAGACATAAGTTGTGTCTAATCAGGACCCCTTATATAAGCATTGTCCAATCTACTCATATTCAGTAAAGAGAAGTTTTGACCATCTAGTGTGAAGTCTGCCAGAGTGGGTATCCATTTCTAGGCTTCCTCACTTATGTTCAGTGAACCTGATTTTTTCTCCTGTATAGGTACTTTGTGATTTATAGAGAGGACACATGGTTCCAAAAATACAGTAAATGATGAGTGTGCAGTGAAATCCTGAGACTGGATGGTGAGTCTGGTTGAAACTGGCTGCACTGACTATGGTGGGAACTGGCAATTGTTGGCTAGAATCCCTGGTGTAATTTTTGGTTTCTGCAGTCCTGTATCTTTTTCTGAGAAAGGTCAGCCCTTAATTTTGATGAGACAGTCAACTGGACCATATATTAACAGTAGACACTGGAAGTCCTATAGTATCCTATAGAATATCTTCAGCCCCTACCTTAAATTCTATGTGAGAACATTTGTGGCAATATTTGTGAATCTTCTCAGATTGTGTTGTGGATTCCGGAGTGAGGAGATCATCACAATCACAACTCCATGTATTTTTTCCTCCAGGAGGGGGGTGAGATACTCTATACATATCTCAGTTTTTCTTTCCTCCTGAATTCATTCTCCTTCTTTTTGGAGAATGTGGTATTCTGGATTGAGCCAGAGGTACTGTACCACTTAGCTACATACCTGGTACTTTTTAATTTTTTTTATCTTCAAACAGTTGCTGAGTGTGATTTTAAATTTATGTTCAAGTATTGTGAGTTGTATTTATATATAAAATTTTAGCTTCCTGTTCAATGACAACTTCCCCCTTTTCCAGTATTATCAGTTACATTTTTTCAGTATTATCAGTTACTTTACCCATATTGTATTTCAAATGAACATGGTATTTGCAATTGTTATACCAAAAACCGGATGAGACTTTAAAGTATTTTTTTCTCTCTGGGTGCAATGATACATGCATATTAATTCCAGAGACTCAAGTGGCTAAGTCAGTAAGAGTGCAATTTCAGGATAAATATCAGGAATTTATGTAGACTAATTAGACAATTAGAAAAACCTGTCTCAAAATTTTAAAACATGGCTGGGTATGTAGCCCAGAATTAACATGCTGCTGTTTCAAATCCCCAGTACCATAGAAAAAAATCAAAAGCAAAATTTGTTGTTGTTGTTGTTGTTTATGAGCATTTTATATGATTGACAAGTAAAGAAGAATCACTTGATCTTGGAAAAATCATGTGTTTCTATTCTTCCTTTGTGTCTCCAAAGGCAGACAACCTGTCAGAGTGTCTATATGCTCAGATTTTCTTTTGTGGAATGTATATGAGAGCATTCTCATTCCCTACTCTGGTATTTTCCTGGAACTGTGTTTCAGAACTATGTAATATGAGGATTCAACAGCTGGCACATCTAATGCCTCTCATAAGTCCAGATCAGTACTTGGGGCTTTTCTTGTTCAAGAGCAGTATAAATGTAGAGAGCTTAGTTTCTCAAAGAAATAACTAAGAGAACTCTCAACTTCCATTTTTTTAAATGTCTTCACTAATTTTATAGTCTAGCACAGTGTTTCTTTCTTCCATATTCATATAATTGGAGTACTACTTACCATTCCACTTTTTGAGAGTAGCCATTCTAACAGCTGTGTTCATGCAGAAAATCTTATAGTTGGATGGTCCACTAAAATTCTGATGCAAGCTTTTTAGATTCCAGTGTGCCTTATGCTCACTGGAAAAATATTGATGTGCATCTATTTTAGAAATAAATAGGGATCTGTGATTGTAACAATTTTTCTTCACTAATATTCGAGATTTTAGCCCATTATAGTGTTTGCACACCAATGTGAAAACACTCCTTTTTGTTCTAGGGAGATTTGCACCTGCACAGTTACCAGTGCTTTCAATGCTTTGAGGTTTCAGATGTAGTCCATTGAATGGAAAAATTAATATCGGGACAAATTACTTACAGAAAGAATTGGTTAGGTCTGGTGTTATTAGCAAAGTGAGCTGGGTGAGAGAGCTCAGGAAGTGCTAAACTGCCACTTTGGCTTTCAGTGGTGGCCTATATTTCCCTGTTAATTTTTTGGTACTGTCTAGATAAAAGTTCGACTGTCAGCAACAGCTATTTGCATTTTTAGAGAATGTTGGCAAATCCCTCTAAGGGATTAAGGGGTTACCTTAAGATTTAACACCTCTTTCACTCTGGTTTAATGGGATAAAGCCCATGGATCTTGCATGGCCGTAGAAAACCACTTATTTTTCCCCCCTGGAGTAAATACTGATTTATATCTTATTCCTTCCTCTGTGTGTACAGATAAATTAGCATTTAAACTACAGGCAATTTAGAGTTAAATAATATATTTCAAACCCAAATCAATCTTCCTTTATTTATATTAACACTAGATTTGGACATTTTGTTCCAGTAATTTTGCATATTGCTCAAATCAGCAAAATCTTCAAGTGCATTCTACTTATCTCTTGGTCGATATTTTTTTTTTTTTTTTTTTAGTTTTCCAATTTGTGTGCCTCTATTTCCTTTACAGTTTTTAGAAGGACTCAAAACAGGAGTATATATTTATTTGGTGTATCCATAAATGGAGGGAGGCTTATATTCTGCTTTTATTTATTTTTATTTTATTTTTTAAAATTATCTTTCTTTATATCTGCTCTTTGGTTGATGCTTGTGTATAATTCCAGTGTCACACACATTCTGCACACAAGTCACTTTTGTAATCTATGCCTTTTATTCTAACATCTACCTTGAGGTTGGATTGTAGCATTCATTCACATTAAATATTTTATTGATATGTTTTGATTTATATACTTATAATTGTTAACAATAAAAAGATATTTGCATACATATGAACTGTCCTATGTAGTTTTCTCTATTGTGATTTCTTTATCTTAAAATTACTACATTGTTGTAGTATTATAACATGCATTAGTGTCAGGTAATGATCACTAGTACATTTGCTCTTAGGTATGAGAGAGTACTTGTCTAATTTTATATACATTCATCTTTCCAGGAAAATTTTAGAAGTTTTTTCTTTGATTTCTTCTTTAACAAAAAGTAAAGAATGGTAAAATTATGACCAGTTATTATTAAAGGGTACCTTGGGAAAAAATTATCATTTTTATAATAGTTTTATCCTTTTTAAATATGTTGAATATTTGAGTCTTTTATGTTCTTTTCTGTATTTTTATTTTCTCAAATACTGCATATTCCTTTTGTAAACATACTTGCATATGAAATGCAACATTCATGTGACATCAGCATAAAACATACATGGTATTTTATAGTATTTGTCAAACTGGATATAATACATCAACAAAAATTCTAGCTCCTAGAATTTACATTTTACAAAATTTAATAATTACTTCTTCCTCTTTAGCCATGCCCCTTGGTTTCAACTCTGGAAGAATGTGGCTGTATTCTCATGTACATTTGTTGTAATTTTACTCTCTGTTTCCTGTATGGGTGTATCCTATACATATGATTACAAAACAGTTTCTACAAATGGATAATAAAAGCTTAAATTATTATTTTTCCTTTTTTGTGAATGCATTTATTCCACATATTCATCAGTACTATTTAATTCATCTATATGATGTAATTTTATTCAATGTTACTTAACTTCTAAAGATTTTGAGTTTTTGTGATTATTGAACACTTAGATATATCCTTTTTAAAGTGACTCTTCAAGAATTTTCTGGTTTTCTTTTGCATTCTGTTGTATTTTTTCTTCTTATATGTCTTTGATTATATGTGAGGAAATTAGGGTTTTTTAACTTGTCAGTTTTGCAGCTTTTAATGTAATCATTTGATGAATAGATTTTTTTGCATTAATATTTTGTAATTCGTAAGTTTAAGTGTATTATATTGTGTAATTTTGAAAACAAAAAATATATATATTTTTCTATTGTGATATTAGGGATTCAACCAAAGTGTCTTAATGCTGAGCATATTCTCAGCTGTGTTTTAAACTTTATTTCCAGATGGGGTTGGCTCAATTTCTTCAGTTGGCCTTAAATTTTGAACTTCATGCCTTAGACTCCAGAATAGTAGATATTTCAGGTGTGCACCACCATATGAACCCTATCTTTTGTATGTAAACTTTTGAGCTTTCTACTTTCTTATATATTTAAGTATTATTTATTAATAACTTATATTCAGCATTTAATGTGTCAAAATATGTTGTTATGTGTTATGAGTGAAGGGATAAAATAGCATTTTATTATCACACTCTTTTCCGAATATCCTAGCATGTTTTAAGAATTTTGTTTTTCGTGTTTTCTGTAGTTCCACCATTTATTTTATTATGAGGTTTACTCTGATTCATTTTACTTCATAACATCAATCATTTGGCATCATGGTATTTTGGTCAGCAGTAGACTTTATGTACAACCATGTATCTAGCAAATATCTTATCCATGTATGAGTTTATACCATCTAGATTCTGTCATTGCACTCAGAGAATTGGAAAATTGCACAAGATTCTGAGGATAAATTTTCCAGGGTGTATTTCCATCAAGTGAAAAATCATTATATAGGCCTATATTTGTAATTATATACTGTATAATTGATATAATTTTTATTTGTTGAATTTTCAATTTTGCTAGTGCTTTTTAAGTTGTATCTGCTTTTAAAAAATTTGTACTGAAGATTAAACCCAGGGGTGCTTAACAATAAAGCCACATCCTCAGTCCTTTTTTAATATTTTATTTAGAGACAGAGTATTGCTGAGTTGCTAAGTGCCTCACTAAGTTGCTCAATTATATATATATATATATATATATATATATATATATATATATATATATATATATGACAATATTATATATAATATTGTATTAAAATTTATGATCCTTTTTTCTTATTCTCCTCAGTCACTGGAACTACAGTTGTCCATTACTAGACTGGGCTCATTTGCTTTTTAAAAGCACCAACATTGATACTGGTAACTCTTTGTTATGTTTATCTTTAATAGCTTCTAATTTTGCTCTTTTGCTTAAGACTTTCTTTATTTTTAGTTTTTAAATTATTCTTTTTATTGGGATGGATAATTTGATAATAAATTCTAGTCATTTTTTGGCTTACTAATTTTTTGTATGTTTTATTTTCACCTCAGGTATAGATGAATTACAATTTTTCCAGCTGTATGGAGGTCTAAGTGAAACATAATAACCTCTATGGATATTGTTAAAGAAATGGAACCACAATTTTACCCAGTTTTTGACTGTACTGTATATGCCCAAAGGACATAAAATCAGCATACACAGCCACATTAATGTTTACAGCAGCACAATTCACAATAGCTAAGCTATAAAACCAACCATTCAATGATGAATGGGTCCATTCAATGATGACAGGATAAAAAACTGTTGCTTATATACACAATAAAGTATGAATCGGCCGTAAAGAAGAATGACTTTAGGACATTTGCCAGGAAATGGATAAATCTGGAGATTTTATGCTAAGTAACACAAACAATTTCTATAAAACCAAAAGTTGAAAGTTATTGCTGATATGTGAAATCTAAAGCTCATAAAGTGGGGAAGGGTAAGAAAAGAAGATCAGTAGATTGCACAATGGTAAACAAAAATAAGTAAATAAATAAATAAAAGGGACAAGGATAGAAATATAAAAGATATATATCTGTGAGTGAATCCTACCATCGTAGCCACCAACAAGATCAGGATTTTAATTAGGATAAGATATATCCCATGCTTGCATAATACCATAAAATCGATTTTACTGTCAGGTAGAATTAGAAAGAACCAATAAAATAATAATAAAAAATTATATTTGTTTGAAGAGCTATATGTATATTCCATTATAAATATCATACAATATAAACATTGATCAAAGTTTGTGTATATATATATATATATATATATATATATATATATATATACAATTTTGTATGTTGAAAAATGTTAAAATTATAAAAAGGAAAATTTAAGCAGGATTGTTGTTTTTTTATATTAATAACATACATAAAAACCATAAAATGTTTGAATTACATAAACTATTAAATATTTCCATTTAGTGGTCTGTCTACCTTGTTACATTTCAAAATTTCTCTTATACCATTGATATTGGAATTACTAGAGATCTCACTACACATTCAGAATAGCCAGTTCTATCAGAGAAATAACAAATAAGATTCTACACATTAGTAAATCTCTGATTAGTGGTTGTACAATTAAAATTTGAGGATTCCCTTTCTTAATTACCATGATTTTCTCATCTGAAAAATATGTATAATTTAGATCAAGATATAAAAAATTACAAAATATACATTTTTGTGATAATGCGTGAGTTTTATATTGTGTTTCATAAATGTGGAGTATGTATACTTTTTTGAAATTAAATCACTTTTTCTGCAGAAGTAGATAATAGTATCATTGTGTTACAAAACACTACGTACATGATAGTCTACTAACTCTAATTTCAACTGTAATTACATTACAGACTGTGCAAATATTCCTGTAGTCAATGTGTTATTTATTTACCTATTCTTATTTTAGGAACTGTTAACATTTATGGATATATCCATTGATTTTACTGAAGAGGAGTGGGAATGCCTTCAGCCTGCTCAGAAAAATTTATATAGAGATGTGATGCTAGAGAACTATAGAAACTTGGCCTTCCTGGGTAAATTTAATTTCCTTTTAAAATTATTAATTACTAATTATTATTTAATTTACTTCTGTTGCAGAGTATCTTCTGGGAACTTCTCTATAAAAATGAGTTTCAGATTTATGTTTCAAAGAAAAAGGGCATTTTTAGTACAGATATTTCTCTCTCTCTCTCTCTCTCTCTCTCTCTCTCTCTATATATATATATATATATATATATATATATATATATATATATATATATATATTTATATATTTATAGATATATAATTTTACTCCTTAATCTGTCTCTTTCTTTGTGTGTTACACATCCTTAACTTTAGATAAGTAGTACCTAGTATAATTTAGTGATGTAAAGTATTGTAGACTACACATAGCAGGGGACACAGTTGAGTCATTCAAATGTCAAGGAGAAAACCAAACTGAAAAATGTTGAAAGAGTAGTTATCCAGCAGAAGAAATTTTCAGAAGCTTAGGTTTATTTATTTTGATTGTAATCATTGAACACATACTGCCCTATATTTATCACATTTTCAAATTCCTTGTTCTCTGTTTTCTTCTTTAGTGATGTCCCAGTTTATTCAAATTAGCCATCAAAACTTACATTTTGTTCTGAGGGCCAGCGTGATCTGTTTCAAATCTTCTTGTAAGGAAACTTTTAAAGAAGCAAAGAGAAGAGAGAGACACACACAGTGAAAAGGAAAAAAAAGAAAAAAAAATAACTGGCCACCCCTCTTAACAGCTGCACATATAATACTCCAAAATTACATACCTTCTGATATCATGAATACATTCTAACCCAGTTTTTCTTTAAGCCCAAGTGCTATATAACCAATATTAGGAACAGTTAATACAAATATAGAGCCCCTTCTCCCTAAGGACATTACCACAGAAACTAGATAGTGCACCTGTAGAGTTGTCTTAATAGCTTCAGGGAGAAACTGTTGGGCATTACAATTTTGGGACTCAGGGTGCCAGTTACAATCACTCCAACACTTTCCTGTCTATTGCAAGGTCAGAATACATAATACCTCCCCTCTTTTTAAAGGCATTTTGAATAAATAACATTACTTATCTCCGTAATGCTGGTGGGGGCAAAAAATAGGGCAGACATAGACAACAGCAAGTTCCAACATCAGTAAACATCCACCTATGAATATTTTTGACCCAGATTAAATTGAGTAAACATGAAGTTAACCAATCCAACAAGTCCAAAATCCATCATCTTGTTCAACCTTATTAATGATATCTTTAAGGTAATCTAAGTCTTTTGAAATAAAATTACTATTATAACTTAAATTGAAGGAACACATGTTATTAAACTTCTGATATCCTTTATGATGTAATAATAACAGACAATCAGTTGCAGAATGATTGTCAAGTATGGCTTGACAATGTTGTTTTTGTTCTTCATTAAGCATATTTACATCCATGGAGGCATGACTAATACTGTTTATGATAGCATAGGCGAGTTTCATAGAAGTTTTATAAGCCCCTAGAGCTAGTCCAGGTAAACCCACTAAGGAGAATGTCAACCTATTAAATTCTGCCTTAGAGAGAAGCTTCACTGAATCATCACTTTTTTATCAAGAGGAATAGATCTTATATGTATAAATTGCACAGGATGGTGACCTATTAAATACTATGTGGATGGTGAGGACACATTATTCTGCTAAGACAACAATGAGACATTTTTGCAGGTATATAACAATTTTATGCAAGTGAGTCAAGATATTGTAATGGGTTCTAGAAGTTCAGGATCTGACAGTACTGATTTTCCCAGAGCTTGTGTACAGAAACAGAGCAAAATTGTTATTAAGACCAAAGCATTTACAGAGTTTTGTGTGAGTTTATCAATCAAAGCAGTAACAAAGTTATCTAGAGTACATTCTAACCCCATTTTAGCCAACACCTGTTGTGCTGAGGCTGTTAATGGTTTTATATCCCCTGCCCAGTAGCTAGAATTAACTAGAATTCATGTATCTTGGGGTCCTATTTTAATGATTCTCCTCTTTTGAGAAGAATGATTATTCTCTTGTTTGGATGAACTCTTATCTTCCAGGGTTAAATGAAACTTAGAAATCAGCTTGTGAAGTCCCTGATGTACATTTATAATTGCTATTTTTCATGCATGAAGGTAGAGTCCAAACAGGACATGTTGGCATAAGAGTAGCAGTTTATGCTTTTCCCCACATGATCAAAGGCATAGTATCTTGTCATACTGGTCAGATGGAACCTCATATATTACATAATTTTTTTAGTAATGGCTGTTTGAGAATAAAATGTCTATTCAATGCAGATGACCAATTTTGTGTATTAACTTTATGTTGTATATTGAGCACATTACCTGTAAATAAAACAATATTTAATGCATATAAATATAAGAGAGGCTAGATCTTTCTTTGTTTCTGTTTTAAAAGGAACATATTAGGATATAATTTGCTCACTCAACAAAAGCTCGTCCAAAAGAATTATGAGAAATTTCATGATTTAAAACTATATCTCATTGATTAAAATTGTGCAAAATGATGAGATGAAAAGGCAGGAGCATTATCCATCTCTAAACAAATAGGGCCTCTAGGAGCAGATCATGTTTGGTTTCTTTCCATGCTGTCTGCTGGAGCTGACTTGACATTTTCTTTTTTTAGATTCGATTCTGTTAGTATTTTTTTCTTTTGTTTTGTGTTTTCAAATAATGCATTAGTAATCGTAAATATTTTGAAGTGAATGAATCATTATAATTTTATTTTGTGATTTTTTAATATTTTTTTATTTTTTTAATTTTGATTAGTGATTTAATTTCTGGATCATTTTTTTTTTTTTTATTGTGGTATGCTTGGATTCTTTTCACACTTCCTATATATATAGGAAATGTGAAAATATATATGGAGTCTTTGACTATAATATTAACCCTACACAAAACACAGTATATATACATATATAACACTTCTCTTTATATATCCTTTAGATTTTGAATTTTTACAGTATTGTACAAGTTGCTTAGACTTTTCTTAAACTTGGTACTGCTTGATAAGCCTCTCCCATATTGGTAGAATTTCAGATTTGCACACTAGTAATGCCCCTCTCATTTTTTCTTAAAGAATTATTCACATAAACATTGTGCTCATTGATGTTAATATTTTTCAATTTCACTCCCTAAACTTTTTTTGAATAGTGATTTAGTGTTCTTTGAGTAATTCATAACTGTCAGAATCCTTATGTTAAATTCTTAATGTTTTTTTTTTTTTTTCCTTTTTATCACTTGGATTTAGCCATGCTTATCTTTGTTTATATTTGCTGTACTATTTTTTATTTGTTCATTAAAGGAGCCATAAGTAGATTATATAGTCCATTTTTGGGAAAAAAGTATAAAAACTTTTAAATAAATAAAAATAGGCAAGAACAGTGCTGCATCCTTGTAATATTTGCTAATTGGGAGGCCATGAAAAAGTACTTCATTTGAGAGAAGTCACAGAAATTTAGAAACGACATGGCTCTAACAATTTTAAAAAAGACTTGTGTTGTAGTTTGTGATATAGAATTTTTGGGGGTAATCTCAAGCATTACACATGAAACATTAAAAGTTGGATGACCTAAAGATCCAGAATTGCCAGTACTAAATATGTATCCATGAACAATTAAATCAGAAAATTGAAGAGATACCTCTGCTTTTGTGTTTAGTGCAAACATTTTTCTCAGTATTAAAGCTAGGGTCTAAATGTGTGTGCCCATCAATGTCAAATGTGTAAAAATATGTACATATATACTATTATTATTTAGTTATAAAATATTTTTTCTCTTAAAGTGTTATAAGAAATATATGCAGGACTTTGAATTAAGTGAAAGGTGGCAGGCAGATATTAAGTTGAAGGAGCATTTGATTCACATGTGGAAGTCAGAAATTAAGCTAGCAAAATTTTGCTCACCAGGTACTGTGTTTTGTGTAGGGTTGATATTATAGTGAAAGTCTCCATATTTTTATTTATTGAGCATAATAGGGTCAAGAGTTTTATTTTACCACATAGTGAGTGTATTATGTTTTTCATAAATACTAGTAGAAGGAATATAATACCTTGTAAGAACAAAATTGATAATTATATGAAATAATGATTGTGTTAATTCATTCTATTTAGTAATTTTACCTTGTATATATAGTATAAAATACCATGATATATTTATTGATAAACAAAGTTGTATTTGTCAATAAAGGAAATTCTCATATCACATGAATGTAAAAATATAAAAATCAATTTAATATACTTGACTGTCATGTGTTGAATTCATCCAAGTATTATGGCCATAGGCTATGCAAGGTTTTTATAGTCTTTTAAAAAATGTTTTTATGATAAATTTTATAGACATATATGTGTATATTTCTTAGTAAATTTTTTGTTCATATTTCTTTTTAAGAGTCCATTGCCTCTTTACACTTGTTGAATATTTATGGTATTATCACTCAAAATCTACTAGTTATTTTCATGTCTCTATGTCATGGTAGACAAAAAACATTTTTTGGACATTCTTTAAAAAGTCAGAAATGTTTGTATATGTTTTACATTTCTCTTGTTCTACTGACAGTGAAGGTAGCTGGTAAATATTTCCTAAATACACAATACTATCTTATTAAGGAAAAAAGGCTGTTAATGATACTTTTGTACACTTTATTGTATTACTCTTCTTTATGATGTACTCCTCTTGGATACTGTGGTCTCTACAAGAATTTTGGTAATATTCTCAATGTAATTTTGTCTGTACATTTTTTATTCAACTAATATGTATTTTGGATTTATGGTGACTTTGGACTTACTAATATGCTACACTCCTGATGTACTTATTTTACCTTAATTTCATGTTACGTATGCAAAATATATTTATCCCAGTCTAATCGGTATTGTTTTTATTTTTGTTTATTTCAGCCATGACTCCTAATCATACCCAAGTATATTCAACAGAAAAGGGCCTAAAACATATATTAAATAAAGTGATAAGTGCAAAATATAGAAGTTGTGATCTTGAATATTTACCAAAAAAGAAAATAGGGAAAACTCCAAGTGAGAGTGAACACCAGAAATCATATAAAAAATCAGGCCTTGTTCTCCACCAGAGAATTTATACTGGCGAGAAGCCCTACAAATATAAAGAATGTGACAAAGCTTTTAGTAAAAAAAAAGGTCTTATTTACCACAGAGGAAACCACAATGGAGAAAAGCCCTACAAATGTAAAGTATGTGCCAAAGCTTTTGGTCAAAAATCACACCTTATTTGCCACAGGAGAACTCACACTGGAGAGAAGCCCTACAAATGTACAGAATGTGGCAAAGCTTTCCGTCAGAAATCAGACCTTATTTGCCACAGGAGAACTCACACTGGAGAGAAGCCCTACAAATGTAAAGAATGTGGCAAAGCTTTTGGTCGAAAATCACACCTTATTCGCCACAGAAGAACTCACACTGGAGAGAAGCCCTACACATGTAAAGATTGTGGCAAAGCTTTTGGTCAAAAATCAAACCTTATATGCCACAGGAGAACTCACACTGGAGAGAAGCCCTACACATGTAAAGATTGTGGCAAAGCTTTTGGTCAAAACTCAGACCTTATTTGCCACAGGAGAACTCACACTGGAGAGAAGCCCTACAAATGTCAAGACTGTGGCAAAGCTTTTGGTCGAAAATCAGTCCTAATTTACCACAGCAGATCTCACACTGGAGAGAAGCCCTACAAATGTAAAGACTGTAGCAAAGCTTTTGGTCAAAAATCAGACCTTATTTGCCACAGAAGAACTCACACTGGAGAGAAGCCCTACAAATGTCAAGACTGTGGCAAAGATTTTGGTCAAAAATCACACCTTATTTGCCACAGCAGAACTCACACTGGAGAGAAGCCGTACAAATGTACAGAATGTGGCAAAGCTTTTGGTCAAAAATCAAGCCTTATTCACCACAGCAAAACTCACACTGAAGAGAAGCCCTACAAATGTAAAGAATGTGGAAAAGCTTTTGGTCAAAAAATAGACCTTATTCATCACAGCAGAACTCACTGGAGAGAAGTCCTACAAATGTAAAGAATGTGGGGCTGGGGTTGTGGTTCAGTTGTAGAGTGCTAGCCTCCCATATGTGAGATCCTGGCTTTGATCCTCAGCACCACATTAAAATAAATAAGTGAAATAACGGTATTGTGTCCAACTAAAACTAAAAAATAAACATAAAAAAAGAGAGTAAACCTTATTAACAACAGAATTTATACAGAAAAGAACCTCTACAAATTGAAAAAAATGCAGCAAAGCTTTCAATAAGAAATCAATTATTTTCACCACTAGGCTACTTATTCTGGAAAGAAGACATATAAATGTAGAGAATGTAGAAACATTTTAAATTATATATCATATATTACTAGACATCAGAGAAAACACACTGGAGAGAACCTATAAAAATGAGACCATTGTACCATGACTCTAAGAAAGGGACAACATTTAATCCTCATCACAATAACCATAGCGTAGAGAATGTTTTGAAATGTGAAAATTGACAATGTGACAATGCCTCCAAAATTTATTCACCAATACTCAGAACCTGTGCATATGTACTGGTTAGGGAAGATACAAATGGAAAAAAATATATAGCTACATGTTTCTTAAACACTGCTTATTTTTGGAAAATTCATTGTGCCCAGAAACCCTAAAAAGTTAAATAATATATCCAAAATGTATTTAAATTTTAAATTCATTGAACATCTGAAAACTTATACTAGTAGTGAATATTGAACAGATTTTGTCCAAAATATATGCCTTATATAACAGTGTAACATTTATAATAAATGTGAGAGTATAGTAAATTTATTATCTATATATTACACCTTGATGTATATGAGGATCAGTAAAATACAGAACTCATTTAAGTTTAGAAAACAAGTAGTTGTCTTTAGCTTTTGCTTAAATTTATTAAGCATTATCAAGTTATTTTGTAAAATAACAGTCATAAATATCATACATGCATAGTGAAGAAACGTCCTCTTTGAAAGAATATAATTATTTTTCTAAATCAAAAATTACTATTTTCACTTTTGAATACTGAGAAAAGAATTATATGAAATCTATTTTTTATGTTTAACACTCAAGTGTAATATTATAAACTTTAATTTTTTGTTGTATTTCAGTTTACGTTTAGGTATTTTTATACACTGAGCCACATTCTTAAGCCCTCTCTCCACTTTTTCAAAATTTGAGACTGTATTGCTAAGTTGCTTGAAACCACACTAAGTTGCTGAGGCTGAATTTAAACTTCTGAAACTACTCAGCTTCCCAATTTGCTTGGATTACAAGCATGGACCATCATGCCAGGTTTACAGTGCATCTTTTTTACCTATATTTACCTTATGTATGTAATATGTCTTTATAACTGAATATTTGTTTATATGTTAACACTCATGTATTGCATACTGTTGTTAAATGACAGATAAAATAGTGTTCCACTTGACTAAATGTTCTATGTAACAGTAAAACATACTGTTGAGTAAATAATACTCTAGCATCTGTTAATACTTTTACACATTTTAAATAAACTTAATGTGGAATACAATTTGCATAAGTCAGATCATTATTTTTTTTTCTGTTTGTATTTATGGTGAAATTAAGAGTTATAAGAAGGATATAGATATAGGAAAATTAGCCCCAGATTTTCATATCTTGAATTATAAATTTTAAAATTTTAACTTTTTAACATTTTAACATTTCCTAGTGATTTTAATAGACTGAATTTCCACAAACTTAAAGGTAGCTCTTACAGGAGAGAAGCGCTTTATCTTTCTTGTGTGCATAATGGTCTTCTAGACTTCGTCCTCATTGGAGACTTTTCATTTTTCTGTGAATGAGGTCAATGATCAGTGTTTTCATGTACATTAGTAAATTCTGACATCCTTGTTATTCTATAGGTAGTGTTATTTCAGGGCAGGAATTAGAGAAATGGATGTGGAGTCAAGGTTGAGTGAGTCCTTATACTTTAGACAAAATAATCAATGAGCTATGTTTTATAGTCTCATTTTCTGAGGACCAAGTAGTAAGAGGTAAACTGAGAAGGTTGTATGTAAAGATTATGTTTCTTATAATAAAATGTTAACTTTTCAGCTACAATAGGGTAAAAGCTTCTTATACACAGAATCCATACAAAAATCATATTGAATATTATTCACAATTTTATAAACATTACATATAATTCATGAAGAACAGAGTTTACAGCAACATATGCTTAAGAACAAGGTCTGAAGAAATTGTACACTCTCCAATATAGACATATTCATACCAGTTTAATTATACATGAAACTACACTAAATGAGAAGAAAAATCAATTATATCAACACACAATGATATAGAAATAAAAACTTGTAAATATGTAAGCAAGAGACCAATACTGGATGAAGTGTGTTTTCCAATGCTAGGGAAAAACAGACATATAATCAGTTAAAGGTAATTGAAGAAAGATAAGTTACCCACTTGTAGCTACAACATCATTTGAAAGAAAAAGTGTCACAAAGTAAGCAAAGATTATTCACTTCCATTTGTATGCTTTGTAATATTTTCCAAAAGTATTCTGCTTATTTTATTGCAGTCAAATTGGGAAACAATCCAGAAAGTTAAAAAAGACAAGTATTGCTCTTCTGGTTTTAAAAACAAGAAAAGGAATAGAGTGAGATTTATTAAGCTAGAAAAATTTACTGGGAGAGGAAGATGGCGGCGAGGGGAGTGCATTGCCCCCGTGTGCTGCTTCACTGTGTGGGAGTATGACAAGTCAGGACGGCTAAAGGCTATCTTGTTAGGAATTTCCAGCAATAGTGGGGTGCTCTGGAACCTGGAGGAAGGATTTCCATCGCACGAGGATCGGCTACGGGGACTCAAACGCGAGAGGTTTGTCGCATGGAGGGTAACACTGCTTATTCAGCAAATCGCCCCGTGGCTAGAGTCTGCAGTACGTGCTGGGAAACGAGGAGATAGCGATGCAGGGATACAGCGCTGCAGTTTCTGCCAGCCGTGCAAGCACTGTACTCAGGGCTGAATTCTGGGTTTGAGACGGGGGAAGGAAGCGGTCCATCTCGGTTCTCCACACCGGTCAGACCACAGAGGAGGCCAGCAGCCACCATGTTGGAAAGCTGACGTCACCATCCCTGTTTTCGACTGACCGCAGCTCATTCAGCCATAGAACAGGTAATTTCAGGCTGCCATTCGCCTGTGGCTTGCAGACAGATTGCTAAGGTTCAGTGCCTGGGGGCTTCTTAGAACCTGATCTTATCGGAGCGAACACCGAGCGCAGGGCGGCCGAGTTCCGGCTCCCGGAACCGCCCTGGCCCAGGGCTGGGGAGCCTGCGGAGGCTGCTTCTTGGACCCTGCTCCTATCAGAGCATACACCAAGCACTAAGCGGCCGAGTTCCGGCTCCCGGAACTGAGCCCGCGGGGAATGCTTCTTGGAGCCTACTCTTATCGGAGCTTACACTGAGCATGGAGCGGCCGAGTTCCGGCTCCCGGAACTGCCCTGGCCCAGGGCTAGGAGCCCACGGAAACTGCTTCTCGGTCCGGGTCCTGCTAAGGGCCGGTCAGGACTCACCCGTTGCTTTGGTTGCCCGGCAAGGGGAACGAAATGCTGCCATTCGCATAGGATACCAACATGGCAGAGATCTGATGTCATCAGAAAGCGGCGGAGGAGAGAACTTCATCAATACCAGAGGCGACAGAAACAGTTGGTCTCCTGGTAGGGGGGGTGAGGCACAGACACCCGAGTCTCCTCAATTTGTCGTCGAGCCAGAGGGGAGGAGCCGGGCCGCTGCCAGTGCCCGGAGCAGGCCCAGCGGCTGGCCAGCGTGGTGACTGCGTGACCCCAATTGGAGAGGGGCAGTGCAGAGCCGCCGCCCGCGCTTGCAAGGTAAACAGACCTGTGACAGCCTGGCGGGTCAGGCCCAGTGGCCTGCCAGTGTGGTACACACGTCACCCCAACTGGAGTAGGGGCAGAGCAGATCCTTCTCCCACGCCCGGATCAGGCCCTGCCGGTGTGGTGGCCATGTGACCCAAATTGGAGTGGGGGCGGAGTGGAACCGCCACCCGTGCCCGCAGGGTGAGCAGACCTGTGACCAACCTGCAGATCAGGCCCAGGGGTCCCCAGGCGTGGTAGGAGGGGCAGGGCAGATCCGCCGCCCGTGCCTCCAGGGTAGGCAGACCTGCGACAGACCGGCGGATCAGGCTCAGAAGCCTGCCAGCGTGGTACACACCACCCTAATTGGAGTAGGGGCAGAGCAGAGTCGCCGCCCGTGCCAGGAACAGGCCCAGCGACCTGCAGTCGGGGTAGTCACGACACCCCAATTGGAGTAGGGGCAGAGCAGAGCCGCCACCCATGCCCGAAAGGTGGGCAGATCTGCGACACGTCACCCCATTTGGAGTAGGGGCAGTGTAGAGCCGCCGCCTGCGCCTGCAGGGTAGGCAAACCTGCAACCGACCGGCGGATCAGGCCCGGTGGCCTGCCGGCGTGGTACACTCGTCACCCCAATTGGAGTAGGGCAGAACAGAGCCACCGCAAGCGCCCAGAACAGGCCCAGTGACCTGCCGGCATGGTAGCCACGACACCCCAATTGGAATAAGGAGAGAGCACAGCCGCCACCCGCGCCTGCAGGAAAGATACGCAAGCAGTATGAAAAGAAAAGGAAAGAAAGGACCACAAGCAATGCAGGTCAACGCAACTTTAGAAGAGGTAACAGCTGCAGCAGATGGAATGTCAAATAAAGAATTCAGGATATACATGCTTCAGATGATCTGGAGTATCAAGGAAGACATTAGACAGCAAAATCAGACAATGAAAGATCACTTCGACAATGAATTACGCAAACAAATCCAGGAAGCAAAGGATCAACTATACAGGGAGATAGAGGTTATAAAAAACAAACAAACAGAAATCCTAGAAATGCAGGAAGCAATAAACCAACTTAAAAACTCAATGGAGAATACTACCAGCAGAGTAGAACACTTAGAAGATAGAACATCAGACAATGAAGACAAAGTATTTCAACTGGAAAAGAACATAGACAGCTCAGCAAGACTGTTAAGAAACCATGAGCAGAACATCCAAGAAATATGGGATAACATTAAGAGACCAAACTTAAGAGTCATTGGGATACAGGAAGGTACAGAGCTCCAAACCAAAGGAATGAGCAGTCTATTCAATGAAATAATATGAGAAAACTTCCCAGACTTGAAGAATGAGACAGAATCCCAAATCCTAGAAGCCTACAGGACGCCGAATGTGCAAAATCATAAGAGATCCACACCTAGACACATTATAATGAAGATGCCCCAAATACAGAATAAGGAGAGAATTTTAAAAGCTACAAGAGAAAGGAAGCAGATTACATTTAGGGGTAAGCCAATCAGAATAACAGCTGATCTTTCAACACAGACTCTGAAAGCTAGAATATCCTGGAATAACATATTTCAAACACTGAAAGAAAATGGGTTCCAACCAAGAATTGTGTATCCAGCGAAATTAAGCTTCAGGATGGAAGATGAAATTAAAACCTTCCACGATAAACAAAAGTTTAAAGAATTCGCAGCTAGAAAACCATCTCTTCAAAACATCCTCGCCAAAACATTACAGGAAGAGGAAATGGAAAATAACAATGAAAACCAACAGTGGGAGGTAGGACAGTAAAGTGGGGGAAAATAATCAAAGAGGAAAACAAACCATGTTTAGTAACAGAAATAAACAAATATGGCTGGAAGAACAACCCATACCTCAATAATAACCCTAAATGTTAATGGCTTAAACTCACCAATTAAGAGACACAGGCTAGTAGAATGGATCACAAAACAAGACCCAAGAATATGCTGCCTACAGGAGACGCATTTGATAGGAAAAGACATACATAGGCTGAAGGTGAAAGGTTGGGAAAAATCATATCACTCATATGGACTTTGGAAACAAGCAGGAGTGTCCATACTCATATCAAATAAAATAGATTTCAAGCCAAAGTTAATCAAAAGGGATAAAGAGGGACACTACATACTGCTTAAGGGAACCATACACCAACAAGACATAACAATCATAAATATTTATGCCCCAAACAATGTTGCAGCTATGTTCGTCAAACAAACTCTTCTCAAGTTCAAGAGTCTAATAGACCACCATACCATAATCATGGGAGACTTCAACACACCTCTCTCGCCACTGGACAGATCTTCCAAACAAAAGTTGAATAAGGAAACTATAGAACTCAATAACACAATTAATAACCTAGACTTAATTGACATATATAGAGTATATCACCCAACATCAAGCAGTTATACTTTTTTCTCAGCAGCACATGGATCCTTCTCAAAAATAGATCATATATTATGTCACAGGGCAACTCTTAGACAATATAAAGGAGTAGAGATAATACCATGCATCTTATCTGATCATAATGGAATGAAACTGAAAATCAACGATAAAAGAAGGAAGGAAAAAGCATACATCACTTGGAGAATGAACAATAGGTTACTGAATGATCAATGGGTTATAGAAGACATCAAGGAGGAAATTAAAAAATTCTTAGAGATAAATGAAAACACAGACACAACATATCGGAATCTATGGGACACATTGAAAGCAGTTCTAAGAGGAAAATTCATTGCTTGAAGTTCATTCCTTAAAAAAAGAAAAAAACCAACAAATAAATGATCTCATACTTCATCTCAAAATCCTTGAAAAAGAAGAGCAAAACAACAGCAAAAGAAGTAGAAGGCAAGAAATAATTAAAATCAGAGCTGAAATTAATGAAATCGAAACAAAAGAAACAATTGAAAAAATTGACAAAACTAAAAGTTGGTTCTTTGAAAAAATAAACAAAATCGACAGACCCTTAGCGATGCTAGCGAAGAGAAGAAGAGAGAGAACTCAAATTACTAGCATACGGGATGAAAGAGGCAATATCACCACAGACACTTCAGAAATACAGGAGATAATCAAAAACAATTTTGAATCCTTAAACTCCAATAAATTAGAAGATAGTGAAGGCATAGATAAATTTCTTAAGTCATATGATCTGCCCAGATTGAGTCAGGAGGATATAGACAACCTAAACAGACCAATATCAATTGAGGAAATAGAAGAAACCATCAAAAGACTACCAACTAAGAAAAGCCCAGGACCGGATGGGTATACAGCAGAATTTTACAAAACCTTTAAAGAAGAACTAATACCAATACTTTTCAAGCTACTTCAGGAAATAGAAAAAGAGGGAGAACTTCCAAATTCATTCTATGAGGCCAACATCACCCTGATACCTAAACCAGACAAAGACACTTCAAAGAAAGAAAACTACAGACCAATATCTCTAATGAACCTAGATGCAAAAATCCTCAATAAAATTCTGGCCACTCGGATACAAAAACATATCAAAAAAATTGTGCACCATGATCAAGTAGGATTCATCCCTGGGATGCAAGGCTGGTTCAATATACGGAAATCAATAAATGTTATTCACCACATCAATAGACTTAAAGGTAAGAACCATATGATCATCTCGATAGATGCGGAAAAAGCATTCGACAAAGTACAGCATCCCTTTATGTTCAAAACTCTAGAAAAACTAGGGATAACAGGAACATCCCTCAATATTGTAAAAGCAATCTATGCTAAGCCTCAGGCTAGCATCATTCTGAATGGAGATAAACTGAAGGCATTCCCTCTAAAATCTGGAACAAGACAGGGATGCCCTCTCTCTCCATGAAGAGATCTTTTTTGCATAAGTCAAATTGCACTTTTTGTATTTGATTTTTCTGCCTGTGAAGATCTACATTTATTTTCCTACAATGGTATTATGATTGATGGTGACTTGTGTGATTACAGGAAGCTTAAAATGTGTGTTTGAGTCCTTTCCCTGGTAAAAAATACTATAATTTGTACTCTAATAGGAGACTCAAAATCTTGCTAGAAAAACCTATTTTTTAATCTGCCTCTTTGTTCATGGTTTTCTAATGGTTTTGATCTAGTCAGTTCAGACCATTTCTGATTAATGGGTGTCATCAAGATGTAAATTCCCACTATAATCATTAGCAATGAGACAATTCTTCCCATTAAAAATAAAAACATTCTCATAGAGTCTTTGCTATATTCTAAGGAACAACTCTTGCTTTTGCTTTACTAAACAAAATAAATTCCACATATTTGAGTCCCAAAGTAAATGGTAATACATTAACCTAAGCACCATGAGGAATAAGAAACACAAGATATCACCTTTGAAATATAAAAACAAATAAGAATCAGAAATGCTAAGCCATTACCATCTAAACTATACCAGAGCTTTTAACATGTAAACTTAGATGTTCTACTCACTCTCATAGTAAGATGCCTTAGACTCAAAGATATTTAATCACTCACTAAAACTCACTCAGTGAATGCATAACAGTTTTTACTCTAAAGATTTTACAGAATTTTTTGGTAATACGTTGCAAAGTCTCACCTGTCTTCTTTAGAAATAAGAAACAGAGGTTGTTTTAGTCTGTTTTATAATGTTATAGAAAAATACCAGAAACAGTCCAATGTATAAAAAGAGATATAAATGCATAAAAATATTTTATGAGAGGCTGGCGGTGTGGCTCAGTGGTAGAGTGCTCACCTGTCACATGCGAGAATCTGAGTTCAATTCTCAGCACCACATAAAAATGAATAATTAAATAAAATAAAGGTATTGTGTCCAAATACAACTTATAAATAAATAAAAATATTTTTGAGTACATAGTTCTGAAGATTTAAGTGCACTGTACCAGAATCTTCTCAGCTCCTGTGACAGCTCCTTCACCTGCATTACACATGAGCTGGCATTATGGTGAGGGCTCATTTGAGAGTTAGAGAGAACATAATGAGACAGGAAGTCAGAGAAATTAAGAAAAAAAGACTTGCTCTTTTGTAACAACTGGCTTTAATAAGAACTATGTTGTGCCCCATGAAAGTTACATTAGCCCTTTCCAAGAGCATCTCCCCCAATGATCTAACCACAATTTACTAGATCTCACTACTTAAACATTCCACTATTTTCCAACTCTCTCCCTTTGAAACTAAGTTCCAAACACACGAGCATTTGGGGGACATACTCAAATCATAATGAAAGTAATACGAGAGAGACAATGGTAAAAATGAGACATAGAATGTGATTTCTTAGTAGTTATAAAGATTATAGGTACTGCAATAAAATGCTTTAGAGTATAGAAATTATTTTAGGTTGATATTTTATTTTAAAGACAATAGGGAATTTAATTAAATTACTTTTTGAAGAATGAATGAATTTGAATGTGACAAGACTAATGGGCTAGTTATATTAAAATAAGGGAAAATTCTGTGCAAAAACTCAATGAATGTTTAGTAAACCATGCCTAGGTATAAAAAGAGAATGCTGGGCTTTCTGATTATGCTATATCAAGCCAAAAGTTTACTGGCTAAAATCTGGTGGCCCTCAAACCAGAGCAAATATTCCTATAAAAGATGCAGTGGACATCAGTCTCAAGAGCTTCCTACTTAAAATATCTGCTTCCAAAGACTACATAATTCATAGAAATTCTCAGGAGTATTATATTTCTTTCAATTTCAATTTTTAGCTTTCTATATAGTTACTGCACCATCTCATGGCCAGATCAATATTTTCTTGAACTTCTTCATATATTAATATATACACTATCTCAGATATGTTTGTTTCTAGATTGTCAGGGATCACTCCTAGTGAATTCTGAGATGTGTGAGAGGTTGAACAAGCATAGAAATTTGCTTATGAAAAATAAGCCATGTTGTAGGTGGGAAGTAAAAGGAGAAAAGATGCAAAAGTCCTCATCTGAATTTGTATGTGCTGATACTACACAAGGTTATTCCAATGATGTCTGGTTTGGGTTAAGGAAGCAACTTTTCTTATACATTATGACACAAAGTTCATCAAATATGGTTGTTACAGACTTTTTGAGAACACCTAAATTTTTATTAGTAATTTCTACATTGAGAAACTACTGTTACCTTTAAACAAAACTATCCATTTCAATAAATCTGAAATAGTTCTTTAATATTTCAAAACAGAAAATTGATGGCATTATTCACTGAATGCCAATATTTTCCAGTAACACCTCACACCACAATATATGTACCTTATATTGTTTAACACCTATAGGGATTCTTAACACAATGGATAGATAATTAAAGTAAAGAGTTAAATGAGACTCAGAAACAACTAATTATAGTAAAAATTATTATTACCTTATTTCAAATACCAGTGCACCCTTTTGCATTTTTTTTCCCAAAAGTTAATTTTTTTAACCTTTGGTATGATATTTCACTTTATTTAAATACCATGATAAATAGTACTGTTTTTTCATATGTACTCTCTGATGCATCTCAAATATATTTGCATACCCCAAGACCTTAGCAGATTTCTATACACATTATTCACTAGAGAAACAGTAGTTACTTCTGAAATCTATACTGCTCTTTTCAAATGAGGTCTTGCAGTTTTTTAAAAAATATCTGAATTTAGCTACAAATTATTGAATATTATAACAATCTTACTGTGTGAGTAAGATGTGGGTATGATGAACCAATTATAAATAAAAATTGCATGCTGCATTGTTAGTAATTCCCCCAAATTTTTTTTTCAAAAACAGACACTCTGATGTGTGATTTTTGTCAACTATTATATAATGAATGAATGAAGCTCAGTAAATTAATAATTGGAACTACATACTTGCTTAGGGTGACTATCATTCATTGTTAAAAAACCTTTACCTATATAAAATTTTAATACTGTATGTACCATTGTGATATAATGGAATTTTGATAAAATTTACATTAATAATGCTAAAGTCTTCCATTGAGTTTTATATCAGTTTATGAAATCAACTTACTATATGTGATTTCCTCAATTCAAAGTGTCTTATGCTTTAAGAAACTGTTGGGCAATGCAAATTAAAGTTAACATTCTAATATCAAGAGCAGAAGCACCATAGGAAAGATAAAAACAAATAATTGGGAGATTCCACCATTATAGATGTAATTTTCTCAACATCTTTTCAATGTACCTAACCCACTATTGATACCAAAATTAATGAGCAAACTCTTCTCATGCTGATTGTGCATGATGCTATTATATAAAATGAAAACAAGCAAATGTGTCAGAGATGCATTTTACAACATTAGTTGAAAATAAAATTGCTTGTTCAGTATCTCACTGACCCCAGCAAATACCTTCTCAGTGTGTAAGATAAATGGGTAAAAATTTTAAAAAATCAAGTAAAATTTATGTTAAAGAATAGCAACTATTTTTTAATAAGGAAAATGCTAATGTCTTTTGAAACAACATGACAATAAACTGTGCCCTATCACATAAAGGAAAGCAACAATTCTGGTAAACTTCTTCATTTTATTCTTTGAATATGCCAAGTATTCTTTGGCAAAATTCCATATATATTATTTTAATTTCACAGGTGTAAATTATATCTGGTTTCCTCTAAATTGCTACTTATTTAATATAAATTTGTTGATAAATTATTTCTGCATGTGCTGATAGTGAAATATAGTGAGGAATGGAAGTCATTTAAAGCTCTATGAATTGCAATCCCAGAATGCTGGGAGGAAACTGTATATAATCATGAGAAACATATTGAGTACTATGAATTTGTTCCAGATATTTATTTCCCTTAGTATCCACTTTTCACATAAACTTGTGCTTTTGAATGAAGCTGACTATTAAATATCATAGAAAAGGCCATCAGAGTAACCAGAAGAAGAAGTTTAAAAGAGAAACAATCAAATCATAAACATCTGGTTGAAACAAGAACTGGCAAACTGTTGGATCTTAGCTTTGGATTTTACGAAATTTTTTCCTATCATTTTTTTTATTATGAATAAGAGGAAGGTACTTCTATTACAACCATGACCAGAAAAATTTATAGCAATTTGTTTTTTCTAAAACATGGATAAAATTGACGTGCGAACTCAGGATAGAATCTAATGACTAAATCTTGTTATAGTAAGAAAAAAAAGTATAACTACCCAACATGAATATTGGCCTTTTCAAGAAAAGAATATTAGGGTGAAAACCAATTTGGTAAGATAGTATTGAATATTTTATATCAAAGAAAAGGCAGAAATATTTAAAATAATTTTGATTATTAGATGCATGTAAAAAAAGTAGTGTCCAAGCCTGATGTGGTGGTACATTCCTGTAATCCCAAATATCATAGAGGCTGAGGCAGAAGGATCACAACTTCAAGGCAGCCTTGGTAACTAAGTGAGACCAAGTCTCAAAATAAAATATCAAAGAATTTTGTATATATATGAGTGATAAAGCACCCCGAGTTAAATCCCCAGTGCCATATAAAACAGTAGTTTTCAAAATTTACACCCAAATCAGCAGCCTACACTCTATCTGCAAGTATGTAATGTTTTAAAAGGAAACTAAATTTAGCCATACCTACTACTAGTTGTCTGATTATATTGATCATAATCTTGAAATATATACATAGAAGACCCTTCACAATGTTTTATGTGTTCCCATTATTTTTTCTAATTGCAATGAGAAAGGGAGGAAAACCAATTTAACTTATGGGGCCACTTCTTTTTCTTCAGGCCTAATGAATCAAATATTAAAAGGATTTAGCATTTAATTGATTATCATTTATGATATGTGTTCTGTGATTTCTTGCTTAATCTACATTGGAAACTTTATTATTTCTGAGTATCAGCATCTGTACAGGCCACCACACCCCACTCTATTTTTTAATAGTTACAAGTCCCTGTGTTCATGCTTCCTCAGTTAGTTATTCTCTTTTAAAAATAATTATGTGTTGAATTCTTTGTCTACAGAAAATTTATGAAGGTTAAAAACCCTTAAGCATTTTCACAAGTTTGACTTTAAGATATTTTTCATCACAAAACACACACCAGAAGTAAGAATAATTTTTTTCTCTAATTTATTAGCCTTTCTGACATCCAGTATCAGGACATGAATGCTGCACATGGAGGGATGTTCTTACCATCAAGTACAATCAATACTACTTTCTTCAATCCCATTAAATTTTACAAAAAGTGCACATTTTACTGTATTTCATATACAGAACTTGGCTTTGCATTATTTGTGTTTAGTGCGTTTTAACTTTCTTTTTTCATCACTTTGTTTTTCCTGTATTTTCTAATATTCAGTTTTTTTGTGGTGAGAAAAAATAGATCACTAGAATCTTCTAACTTTTGCTACATTCAATCACTTGACTATTCACTAGCTAATATTTCTATTAAATGATCATTTTAAAGGTAGGACTGAGGTATGCTAACAAAACTGTTTTCAAGGTCTACTGCAGAATCAGCATAACTTTCTTGAGCTCTGCAGTTAAAACCACTGTTTCTGTCCAAAAACTCTGCTCCCTTTTTAAAAAAAATTTTTCTTCTATATTGAGTAACTCTTTATGAAATGAAGCATTGAAAATAGTTTTTTAGGTTTTCATTATTTATGAAAATCTATTTTTATTTATCATTGATGGACAATCTGCTTCATTTTAGAGTACTATCTGCTTCATTTTGAATACTATTTTTCCTTTAAATCTTGAGGTTATTCTGTATTTATCATCTATAATCCATCATTAAGGATAAATACTTGGGTTTTATTCTTGCTTTCTTGAAGCTGACCATGGTTTTTCATTTCAGGATATTTTCTTTGTTTTAAGCATAGCTACTTGAGAAAATATGGAGATATATTTAGCATATTTAAATTTTATTTTCTTCATTATAGCATTAAATAAAAATAAAATATTTCCAGACCTAATTTTATTTTCAGTATATACATGTAGGAAAATGGATAAAATATGGAAAACAATATATCTGTTTTTCAGACACCGAAAACAGGCATAGCAGGTGAGTGAAACCATAAGCAATAAGTGCAGACTGGTTAGGAGAACTATAACTTTCTTTTAAAAATGGTTCTTAATAAGTACATTTTGATAAAATGCTGTTAAAACTTATGGGTAAAGGAAAAGTAAAAATAATCAAAGTATACCACTGTAAGAAATACTTGAGGTCTGGCACCTGAGAGCAGACTCTGGGGGAAACTTCATGTTGTGATAGGAAAGAATCCCCCACTTTCTCTTCACCCTCTCACCCACTTAACCTCACCAGAAACCACCAAGACGCCCAGAATAAAAGGTCTCAAGTTTAATAGTCACACTCTTTCCAACTACAAAAAGCAGTTAAAATTCAACTGAACAAAGAAGCTAATGTGCAAAGTTAAGGGGGTCTGAGACATCATATAAAAAGTTAGGTTAAAAATAATTCTGTTTTTTTTTTTTTTTTATTTTGTGTGTGTGTGTGTGTGTGTTTTGTTTTGTTCCAAGGGTGTGGCTATTCCTTGGTCACCTGAACTCAGCAAAGAAACTGTTATTTTGATGAAGTGTTAGTGGGTGACCCACATTAAAAAAAAATGTTAAAAAAATTTTAAAAACCCTAATTACCAAAAAAAGAAATGTTGCTACTTTCTCCATCTACATTTTGTTTTTTAAAGTATCTATTAAAAAATTCATTTTTTCGTTTTAGGTGGACACAATATCTTTATTTTTATTTTATTTTTTTTACATGGTGCTGAGAATGGAACTCAGTGCTTCGCGCATGCTAGGCAAGCACGATACTACTTGAGCCATATCCCCAGCCCTAAAGTATCTTTTCTAAGTTTTGATTTTTATTTTTAATCCTGAAAAGTAGACAGTAAAACAGCTTCTGGAAGAATTTACAACCAAGTGCATGAGGGTCTGGGAAGCTGAGAGTCTGAAGTAGGGGTGGGAGGAGCAGACCAGAAGTCTGACTAAGGAGCAGACTTCCCTTAGTCACTGGAGGCCAAATATAACTAAAAAGAGACAAAAATCAATAAGTGTTTGTAAACCAGGAAATGACACAGATTATCAACTTAGTATCAGTTATAAAAAATTCATATAATCAAGAAAATAGAGAAATCATGAACAGGATTGGAAAAATAATAGGTGTAATTTTTATTTTTAGAAGCTTATTGGTGATACATAAAAATAAAGATGAATTTTATGTTTTGATTTTAAATGGAAGGCAGAGAGATATGGAAGTCATATAGTACTTCACAAGTTTTACTTCGGTTACAAAAGTATAATCAATTGATAAATTCTACTTATTTTACTCTCTATCTTCCTTGGCATTTCACCTGAAGTCACAGAGTGACCAATAACTAAGCAAATAAGTAACCAAGAAGATAGTCACTGAAGTTACACTCTTTTTCAGAAAACCCCAATGAACTTCAGAGCAAAGGTGTGATACAACACCTATTCATTTCCTTCTTTGGGAAAAGGTCCCTTTTGTGAATCAGATAGAAGAGGAAATTGGCCAACCTCTATCAAAATATTACTAGAAATAAATATGAGTTATCTTCATTTACAAGTAAAGTGAAATAAAATAACACCATTGTACAGTATCTTTCAGGATTACCCTTGAAAAATAAAAAATGAAAAAAACTCTTTCTAAAGAGCAGAATACTTGGCAACACACTTCATCCTTAATTTCACATGGAAAAAGAAGTTACCTCAGGTAAGAAGGTACATAACAAGGTACATAAAATAATAGGAAGAAATCAAGACTTGGTCAATGGTTTAGAAGAAACTTATGAAGACTATAAAATTTGGGGGGTACAGTAATAAGGATGGATCTCTGAGAGAGACAATGCAGTGTAAATATCATAAGATTTCATGCTATCACATACCAAAGCACCTACATCATGGACATTGTACAAGACAAACAAGTTGACAACTTGACTTGGCCAGTTGTTTTTATCCAGCCTCTGATGCTGCACAGGATGAATGAGGACTGAGTACCATAGTGGTTTCCAGTCACCGTATTTTATCTATCAAATGCTTCTTCCAAATATCTAGCCAGCTAGGAGGAGAGGTCTATCTCTAGGTTCTTGTTACAGCATCATTCTTTTCATCATTCTCTCATAATAAATTAACAAGTGGACATCTTTTAATGCAGAAATAATTTTAACCAGAAAAACCCAAACTTTTTTTTTTAAATTTTGCATTTACAGACAATAAATGCTAAGCAAGTAACACTAATAAAGTGTCAATACATCATGCCTAAAATTGAATCAGACTACACTTAACAAAAATAATGATATTACTATTGGTCTATGACCATGGGATCCACTGTATTATCATCTAAAAAATAAACAAAAAGCTGCTGGCCTGGTAGAATTCTGGAATAGGTGATGGTGTTGCTAACACTTCTTAAATTTCACATCATTATATCAGTTTGTGCTACCAAGAGACACACTATATAGATCCAGGAACCAGAGTGTCAAATTTTAAGAGTCTTAACTCACCATCACTCCTATTAATGCACTTGGAAATCATATTTCCTTACATCATGTCTCTGCATCCTCCACTTTTAGAAATCCTAATTATTTAAGAGGACTCTTTACCAACAGGATGTTTAACAAAATTCTAACTAAAACTTAAACTGCACCTGAGGACTCTAAATTCTATGTACTAAGAAAACAGAAAGCAAGAGGAGAAATTACAATCCTAGGTAGGTCAATTCACTCTCCTCACCAGAAGGACATTGATTCCATGTTGCAATGCTAAGCAAGTACCACTAATAAAGTGCCAATACATCATGCCTAAAATTGAATCAGACCACACTTAACAAAGATAAAAATATTACTATTGGTCTATGACCGTGGTATCCACTGTATCCAAATATAAAAGTCTATTGTATATTTGAAGATAAAAATCAGATGATTCAATTTGAAAACAGATGATCCAATTCTCTACTTTTTAGTATTTACTTTCCATACAGGAATTGTAAAAGTATCAGTGCAGGAGTTGTATCTTGAGAAAATTATAGTAAGGAGCCTCAAATGATTTGGGGATGAGTATAGAGACCAAAGGAAGTATGTTTAGTGGATCTGAAATGAACAGCAGAAGAGACACAAGATGACCATTAATTTGACATTCAGTCTACACAGCTGTCAAAACTGTAATTAATTGCACTCTTTTCCATTCTCATAAGTTTTCTTCAGGAATAGAGTCTCACCAGTACCATAAACTAAGTAAAGAACTTAGACTGAAAAATGAGATTTTTGTGGTGTCACTATAGGGAACTATGCTTTATGGCACCATTAGGACTGAAGGATTCATTTCCCAGACAATTGCTGAAAGTGGTCTTTTCAAAATATTTTCATTAGTAGAAGATCATTTTTCTGGCTATTACCATTTAAGGCTTCCTAAACTCAAGATTGTTTGAGACTCATGTAAATCACACTCCATGTCTCAAGTAGGAAATATATAAGAGTGCAATACAGATCCATAATTTCACTTTGAGTAAGCAGAAGCCTCCTTTGAGATTAGACTGCAAACCCAGATTCTTGGGCCCAAATATGCTTTCTTCCCTTTATTTCCATTGTGCTGATCTGAAGCACACTAACTTATGGACTTCCAAGATGCCTAGTCACGGTCTTAATCCACCTCCTGGGAAGCCCTAATTAGAACTCAAATGCATCCTTCATCTACTTCCAGACTTTCTGTTTTCCAGAAGTTCTTGGAAGTCTTTTGTCACTGGAGATTACCTCCTCTTTTCATTGTGGATGTTTATCTCATTTTATGCTTCTCTTTTACTGTTACTTTAATTTATTGTTAGTAAAATAGACTTGTATATATTTTTTAAAGAGAGAGAGAGAATTTTTAATATTTATTTTTTAGTTATTGGCGGACATAACATCTTTGTATGTGGTGCTGAGGATCGAACCCGGGCCGCACACATGCCAGGCCAGCGCGCTACCGCTTGAGCCACATCCCCAGCCCCAGACTTGTATATTTGAATATCCAGATCTCTAAATAAAATGGTTAGCTTAGTTTATGGGTTTATAATACACAATCAAAAATGTTCAATGCATTTTAATATGAATTTAGATCCATGATTAAAATTGGATGAAATAAAATAGGCTTCATTAGGATGTAATTCTGCACTACAAAATTTCATTGTTTTTAACAAAGGATAAGAATTTTGGAAGATAACATGACAACAAGAAAAAGAATCACTATTTTTTATATATAGTTGTGCTTGAAAGAGAATAATTATATCACTATAAATTGATTATATAATATAAAACAAAAAGCTTTATAACCAAGTTCTGTTTATTTTTGACAAAACATATTTGAAGCAAAAATACCAAATCCATGAATCTCCTCAAAATACTATACAGTGAATAGCATTTCTACACAAATCATGTAATTTTTATGATATTATGTAAATTTTCTAGACATAGATGTAGAAGTTAAATGCACTAATATTATTTCTCAAGGCACATTTATTCTGAAGCACAGTTCCATAAATCTGCAAATACAATTAAATTTTACTTATTATACACAGATCAGTACCTCAAAAATGACCAAATACCTGGATATATTTTCTTTGACAGATTTCTATTTCCTAGACAATAAGGTCAGCTTTAATATAATATATCTCCTACCTTTTCAGTGACACAGAATTTTTAAATTTTAAGTAAACTTCTTGTATAGGCTCAAAATTCACCATATAACTATGGTACTAATGAATTAGTGATGGATGTTACAAGAAAATTTCTTAGTTCTTTTAAGAGAATTTTTTTTAAATGAAACACTATATGAACACATGATCCTTCAAACAAATTATGATAATGCATGCACAGCAATAAATTTGGAATAAAGAAGGTATATATATTTATTAGCTACAGGACTTTGAAAACACATGCTTTGGACCTAAAAGACAGTTATTTTGCTTTGTAATTGTAGCATTATTATAGCTGTGTGAGGAGTTTTAGGTCTATGTTTTTGTTTTGTGATCTCATGTGCTTCATTAATTCAGATGTATTAATGTAATATATGCTTATATGAGTTATATGCCTCTTTCTAATTATAGAATATATTTTTAGAAACTCTTGGTAATCATACAGTTTCTAAATTAGAGTGTAATTACCATGCAAGCTAGAAAATGCACAGTGGCTTAAAGAAATCCTCATCCCAGAGTCCAGCCTTAGAGTTTTCACATTGTTGATGATCAATAAATGTATATGTTTCATAAAGTTAAGATCTGTTTAATCTTAAAGTAAAGAAATAGGAAGCTAGAGAGGTGCTTCTTCATAGATATCAAGCTGTCATTACTGGGAAACCCAAGAAAAAGTCCTAGAGGGCAGTCTGTCCCTCTGATTGAGGTAGTTATGTAAAATTCAAGTCCTGCTTTTCTTCCCCACAACTTTGGCTTTCCTGTGTCATCTTGTTCTTTGTGTTTCAGTGACCAGAGAATGAGATAGGTTCGCAATTATTTGTTCATGCTAAAGACAAAAAACAAACAAACAAGTGAAAAAAGAACTAAAAAACAACTGAGTTTGTGAAAACATCAGAAATTTAAGTACAGTGATCAGGATAGGATGAGATTCCACTGACCTAAATGTTCCTTTAAGAAAAATTAAAATCAGACATTTCCGTTGTGACAGAAATGAGAAAGGGCATATATGTATGTATATAGTCACATATATATACACACATGAAACTAATACATAAAGAACGAATGAACACAAATATTCCTCCTCTAAACTTGGAAATTATATACCTGTGTATTTTTAATCCAGGAATGGGTAATTACTAGTACATTCATTGATTTTCAAAAATATTCCATGTGCTTCCAAACCCTTTTATCATGATCCTCTCATTTGTCATTTCCTAACTTAAAGAGTACAGGGTGTGGAAATTTTTAATCTTTTGAGTTAAATTGGATCCAAAGACTTTATGATAAATATAAGTAGTTTATGGCATTGTGATATTGCGCTCTATGAAATGAAGTTTTTAACATAGAATATCATTTCCTTCTAAAATTTAAAAAACTTATAATTACTCAAAGTATAGAATTCATATCAATAGTAGTTCTATTTTATTTTATAATATTACAAAAGCAATTTTATAAATAAAAAATGCTAAATTACAGATGGGGATATGTCTCAGTGGTGGAGCACTTGCCTAGCATGTGTGAGGTCCTGAGTTTATCCTCAGCACCACATAAAAATAAAATAAAGTTTATAAAATATCAAGGTAAAACTCATGTCTTCTTTTATAATATGTATACAAATAAGTAATTTTTAAAATCTCTAGATGACATTCCATATTTAAGTTGTATCACTAGAACTCATTAAAGTTAGAACAAATGGAAAACTAAAATTAATCATTTTTCCCTATTAAAAAATGACTCATTTTAGAGGATATAAATTAAAGAAGCAAACGTTGTTAGAACAAAATATCCTCAGTGAACCATACAAAACACAGTTTTCTGGATTGAGTAAAACCTATCCTATTACTAGGGATAGATGTGGATTCACCCAACACATATTTTTCTCACTTCAGTTATCACCCTCTAATATCCTCCAGGTGCCATTCCAATATTATTACCAAATTATGTCTGAATTATATAATGGCAACTGTGTTCCCACTATACACAGCTTTCTTATAGATTCAGAATTACCATATATTATCAAAATAGTTCTTGATATAATCTCATGTTGAGGTTTTCTGGGGTAGTATGTTACTTTGATTTCATTTTTCTCTTCTTGATTAAGCAGTAGGAACATATTGAAAACTCTACAATTTTCAGTGAATTGAAATGGAAGGATTGCACAAAAGTAAAGAATTGCAACCATCTGAAAAAATGAATCTCAATGTAGTAGGAGTGCACACCAATGTATTTTTTTAGTGCTGTCTTTTGACCATTTACTACCTGACGTAATGCCTTTAATATATCATCTAAGATGACACAGAGAAGCATGCCCTCTAAGGTGATATTTTTATTTGTATTTATAATTTTTTATTGAGTTAAAGTGTTACCTTGATGCTAAATCTGATCATCTTGTATGACATATACAGAGTCTTATTACATATATTCTAGAGGTATTGTGTATGAAAGAAGAACACATATGGATGTGTTTCTGAAATAAAAAGTACTCAGTAGAAATGCTGGCCATTGTTTTAATTATGCAGTTCCTGATATATGTGATTTAATAGATTTAAATCTTTTATTTTAATAATGGCTACATATGTTTTTGCTTCAAATTGTTTTCATAAAGTTAAAATATTCTAGCAATATGTGTAGAAAGCTCGTTGGCAGTATTTTAGGCCTGTCTTTGAATCCCCAATGTAGCTATCCACCTTGCATATATGTTATTATCATGACCAGAAAAAATATCTTAAGTGACCAAATTCCAGCAATTGAATATCAGTAGAAATATTTTATTATTGTCTTCTCCTCAGTCATCTGGAATAAAGGTGGTAATTCAAGTCACAGTTTAGATAGACTCAAAGTCATTCCATTGTAAGGTTTTTAATTAAAGATCAAGAATTTGACCCAAGCGTAAAAGATAAACTTCCATAAAATCCCAATATTCATCTGCTTGAAGGAAGCAGAATGTGTTTCTTCAGTAAAGAAACCATACATAAAATTGATACAGAAAATTTGATGTTAATCTGATGGAATATTTTCTATAAAAGGCATGTTGTGTTTTAAGTGTCTGAAATAGTAGGTATGTGTTTTAAATTGTTTCAAGCCACATATTTAAAAACACCAGTCATCAGGGCTAAGATTGTGGCTCAGTGGTATAGTGTTTGCCTAGCACATGTGAGAAACTGTGTTCAATCCTCAACACCACATAAAAAATAAAATAATAAAATAAAGTGTAAACAAGGTTTGAAAAAAAAAATAGCAGTTATCAGAAAACCATGTGGATGAGGCTAAATTGTTCCATGGCTCTTTAGACCTTTTAGATATAAAAGACATAACAATAAGAGAAACCAAAATAGTGAAACTTTTATGAACATAGGATACCATTTTAAAATCTGAGGTAATGTAGATATTTGGTTAAAACATCAAAGTGTTGATTTCTGTTTATTTTAATTTTTAACTGGAATCTACTATTTGTACTTGGATATGAGACCCAGTGTTGTAACTCAACATGTGTATATAGTGTGTAATTATCAGATCAGGGTAATTTTCATCTCATTAAAATTATTCTTTGTTTAAAACCTGCAAATTTCTTGCTATTTTGTTTTGTTTAAGAAGTTATTATAGAACATAATCACCTTATTGTGCTTTAAAATCTAAGACTTACTTTCTGGTCTTAACTTTTTTTGACACTTCTTACACAAAATCAGTCTCTTTCTCATTCTTATCATAAATCTGGTTAGCATTTCTGTTTTCAGTTTCTGTGTAATCAAATTTTCAGCTTCAACACATGAATGCCACATGCAGTATTTGTGGGAAAATAAATGTCATTACTAGGAAAAATAAAATATTATCCTCAATAAATAATTTGGGAAATTGGCATAATTCTCTGCATTCACTCATTCAGTGTTTTGAACTTGTCTCTAATAATAAATTTGGAAAAAGAATAAAAATATATAAATCAAATATCCATATGTTTTCAAGATTTTATGGGTCACATTTGGTCAATGAGAGTAAGTTTTGTGACATTTATTTTTATAAAAATGGCATATGCTAATTCTTATAAATTTATTTATAATAAGTGTATATATTATATGTAAGTTTTTGTATTGTGAATTTAAATAGATCTATATTTCCATGGAATAAATAACTTTAAAATTTGTATTAGAGTTGGCTCAGTAACACAGGCCTGTCATTCCCGTGAATGTGGAGGCTGAGGCAGGAGTATTGAGAGTACAAAGCCAGCCTCATTAACTTGGTGAGGTCCTGAGAAACAATTTAATCCTGTATCAAAATAATAAAAAAAAAGAAAGAAAAGAGGACCCAGACTCAGTGGCACACACCTGTAATCCCAGTGGCTCAGAAGGCTGAGGCAGAAGGATTATGAGTTCATAGTCAGCCTCAACAATGGTGATGAACTAAGAAAATTAGTGAGACTCTAAATAAAATACAAAATGAGGCTGGTGATGTTGCTCAGTGGTGGAGTATCCAAGAGTTCAATCTCAGAAGGGCCAAATAAAATAAATAAATAAAAAGTGCTGGGGATGAGTGGGCCTGTGGTTCAGTGGTAATACAATTGAATTGCATGGCATGTGCGAGGCACTGGGTTTGATTCTCAGAACCACATATACAAAATAAAAATCTATCAACAAAGAAAAAAAATATTTAAAAAAAACTGGAGGTGTATCTCAGTGGGTAATCACCCAAATGCACTCACCCTGTACCCCTTCTCCACCTGGGATGCCCACCCTGACACATGTGAAAGAACAATATCTCAGCCTGGCCACCTATCCAGCAGTTTTCCTTTAACAGCCCATGAGGACCCATTCCTCACTTGATGCCCATCCTTTCACCCCACTGTTTGACTATGCACTGGGCCTACACTTAGCCACCCAAGCACAACTGTTTGTTAAGGTTCAGGTGCAGGTATCCCTAATTCATTCCACTGGGACGTTATATTTTATAAAATGGGTTTCTAATACTTCAAAATGACAGGTTTAGGGCTGAAAGTACAGTTCAGTAGTAAAACGAGTGTTTCCCATGTGCCTGGCTCTGGGTTCCTCTGCCACACGACCGGCGTGAGCTTCATGAAAGAAGATTCAGTGCATAAGAAATTGCTAGAGAGTTTTAAATTAAAGAGACAGACTCTCATACCTTTAATGCAGCTCTGAGATGGCTTCTCCTAGCTCCCGCCTCCAGCCACCTAATCTGTTGTTGAGGTTTACAGAAGAGACTAGCGAGAGAGGGAGAGCATGCCAGGGAGTGAGCTTTTATTGGGCAACAAAAAAATTCAAGGGAAAATACCAGCCAATGAAGGATAAGGGGGTCAGCATCTCAAGGTCAGGGCTGGCAATTGGGTCTTCAGGTCAGTGGACAGGCACACCTCTGCATGGACAAGCCCTCGGACCTGGGAAAGGGTGGGGAAGGCTTTTTAACACAGGCTGTGTTTAAGCCCCTCTCACCCAGCCAGGGAGGTAACTCAAATCACATGTAAGAATGGCCTCCCACAGGACCCAACTCCAGCATGTAAAAAAAAAAAAAGCCAGGCAGGCCTGGTGGCACATGCCTATAATCCCAGTGACTATAGAGGCTGAGGCAGGAGGCTCAAAAGTCTAATGTCAGCTTCAGCAATGTAGTAAGGCCCTAAAAATCTTAGATAGACACTGTCTATAAACTATAAAAAGGGTTGGGGATGGTTGTTCAGTGCTTAAGAAATCCTAGATTCAGTTCCCACAACCAAAAAACAGAACCAAACTCAAACTAAAAATGAAAAACAAACTGTATTCCCCAATATTATTTGCAGGTAGGGGTCTCTATGATTCTGTGCTGGCCAATGAGATATCAGTGGAAGCCACTGGGCCTCTTAGATCTTTGTTTTTTTCCTTCTTCCCTTTCCCCTGATTGCTGTATTGAATGGACTGCAGAATGAAAAACAGAAAGGGTTCTGAGGCATGATGGCATAGCTGGATAGCCATAGCAGCCCAGACTGCCAACCACTGGGCTTTTTGATTTTTAAGTAAAAGGAAATCTTTTTCAGTATTTGATGGGTACATTTTTCTAGCAGTGGAAAGACAGATGCATTGATTTTTCTCCTTGTTCTACTTTCTGTTCATTGTCCTCAGGTTCAGGAACAATGCAGGTCAAAAGAACCAGCCATCTTTGTCACCAATTCTTTTTCAGGTCTCTGGGGATGGAGTGGAAGTACAACACAAAACCTCTACAGTACCTAATCTGAGCCCTTGGGACAGAGTTAGTCCTGAATCATCTCCAGGATCCCTCATCTGTCCCAGAATGTTCACAGAGAGTGAGTATATTTCCTCTTGTTGCCAACACTCAAGTCCAAAATCCCAGGACTCCCATGGCTCTCCTGAGAACTGTTCCACAACAGACTAACGCTGGTCCCAATCTCAATTCCTGCACTGATGGGACATTGGGAAAGTGATTTTAAGCAAGCCATACTGTTCCCAATTTTGAAGTGGGTCGTCTCCAAAAAAGACTTGAATCTAAATGAACACAGAAGGAAGAAGCCTGGGTCCAAGGACTGAAGATGAACCCTGCCTCCAGAGAAACCTAGGATTTTAAAAGATTTCCAATTAAAGTGAGGTGGCAGGTAAAGTATAGACCTTGACATAAAACAATAGGCTGAGAGCAAAATGTCAGATGTGGGCAAAGACGTATGTGTGAGAGACTGATGTTTCACAGCCTCCACAACAGGTAAAAATGAATGCTAAAATTGTAATATGTAACATAAGGAAAAGGAACCACATTTTTTTCTTTTTTATTTCTTTTCTTTTTTTTTTTGTACAAGTGTTTGAAACTAGGGGAACATAACCACTGAGCCTCATCCTCAGATTTTTTAATGGTATTTTTTTAGCTTTTGAGACACATTGTTAATCACAATATTGGGGTATTCTTATATCAAACAAGCATTTTTATCACGAAATAAATATGTCATGTTAGCAGCTACTTCTCTTTTACTGATTTTGTTTTTTTTCTTTCCATAAATTCAAGTGAAAATGCTGTTTTTTCATATTTAATAACTTTTTATAATTTTAACCATTATTTTATTTTTTTTTTGTTTTTATGTGGTATTGATATAACCCAGCACCTCGTGTGCACGAGGCAAGCACTCTCCCACTGAGCCACAAACCCAGCCCACATTTAACCTCATTTTAATCAAATTATTTTCTTTCTTTCTACCCATCCTTGTTTTTTTATTCACCCTCCAATCTATGTGACTAAAAAGTCCTGGGAAATGATACTGCCTAATGTTAATTCTGGTGTTTGGGGCACTGGGTTTTGGCAAGATTTCCACCCCTTGCCCAGTTTTGCAGGATTCTGCTGTATATTTTGAATTATTTATAGAAACCTTTAGCATTTTTGTGGAACAATGAAATAAGTTTCCCAAAGTATGGCACTATTTTTGAAAGGTTTGGAGATATTGAATGACATGATGAGAAAAGCACCTGGCATAGTGCGGTTGTGTGATTCTGAGAGGACACAAATTTCTTTGTGAGATCACAAATGGTGTTCTTACCTAGAATGTCCTTTCCTTTGCTCTTTAGCATACTTCAATTTATCCTTTAATACCTAGTTGAATGTGAAGAATTTGTACTCCCAGCCAATACCTATACCCAGCCTACTGGACCCCTTCTCTTTGTTGTTTTGCAGCAACAAAGCAACAGCAGGAAGGCTTTCAGTGTGCTCATATAGCAATGGGGTTCAGTGAGAACTATAAATGGGTTTTGGCCACTGAAATCACCTGGCAAAACCCAGCTCCTGGTTTTATTAAACTTTGCTATCAGGGCTGGTGATGTGGCTCAAGCGGTAGTGTGCTCGCCTGGCATGCGTGCGGCCCGGGTTCAATCCTCAGCACCACATACAAACAAAGATGTTGTGTCCGCCATGAACTAAAAAATAAATATTAAAAAAATTCTCTCTCTCTCTCTCTCTCTCTCTCTCTCTCTCTCTCTCTCCCTCTCCCACTCTCTCTTTAAAAAAAATTTTTTTGCTATCAGATTCCTTGACCTCCCCAGTGTCATTTTTTTAAAAAAAAATAAATCACCTAGTTCAGTTTCTGCAGCTTGAAGTCCAAGTCCCCAACTGCTTCCCTGTCTCTACAGCATTGGGTCAGGTTGTCAGAATAAACCATAGTTATACAGAAGTCATTATAAAGAGGCTTTCTCTTCTGAGACTGAACCTTGAGAAAGATGGCCATGACCAGATACCTATGCTTCCTCATTCTGAGATGCCCCAGGCTGGCTGGAGAAGAGATCATAGATGACTCTTGTTTGCCAAATAGCTGTGCCCATCCTGTGCTGAAAGGGGGAGAGAAGGTGCTGAAGGCCACAGAGCTTAAAAAAAAGCAGAAGGCCATGTCCTTTGAAAACATGCTTTTTAAATCTGGCTGGGCTCTTTCACAAATAGGACAGGGACATTGCTAGTTGCTGTACAGTGCCTCTTCTGCATCCATAATACAAAGACAGTGCTGAAAACATGCTCACATTTATGCAAAAAAGTATTATCATCAGTTGGAATTCTGTAAATGGAGATACTCTGTGGTTAGCAGAGTGGTTCAAGGTGAACCATTGAAGATGTGGGGTTCAAATGTGACCAGAGCCCAAAGGTAATTGTCCCTTAGACTCAGTGGTGTCACAACCATGGATATCTCAGCAAGATCTCTTTCATTCATTTCAGATGGAGTTTTCAAGGAGCAGTGGAGAGGCCAGGTGACAGTGAGGCTGGTGTAGGAGTGAACTTGATGGAAAACCATGGCTAATGAAGAAGAGCAGAGCCATTTTGTATGCTAGTGGATGGTGGTGGAATTGGGCCAAGCCAGAATGCAAAGGTTCCAGGGCTAGAGGGAAACCACCTGCAATCCCAGAGTGTTAAATATGTCATCGGAAGATGAGTCATGTGGACAGAATGCAGAGGATCAAATTGGTGGAGTGGGCGTGGCTCTCAGAACAATGCAGGTAAGAGGCCAGATGCTGGGTGGCACCTATTAAAAAAGTGGAGAGGACCTTGTGGGCAGAGCTGGTGAGGCAGAGTCAGGCTGAGTGAATGGAGTCCAACTCCTAAGAACAGTGGGCGGGGAGAAGACAGGGGAAGCACGTGGGAGGCAGCACCCCACCCAGGACCCCTTAGTTGAACACATCCTAGGAACCAGGAGGCACAGTAATGCAGGAGCAGAGGGCATGGTGGGTGCATCCACAGGAGGCAAATGGAGTCAGGAGAGGCATCCATCCGGTAATTCTGTCAGGATTCACTGTGGACCCAGAGGGGAAGCAGGGTCTTTGGCCTCTGAGATAGTAATGTGACCTCAATGTCTGCTCCATTGGGGGCCTCAGTTTCCCCTCTTACCTACTGAGGCAATGGAGGGAGGCTGAAGATGCCATGGCACAGCCTTTCTTTCTTCCTCCCACTCATTGGATGCTGTGCACTTTCTATATTTTCAGGTTGGTTGGGTCCCATGGGGTTTCTTGAAGGGGTCCTTGGGATATCGCCTGAGACACTTTGTTTTTGGGGAACAATATTTTTTTTTCCTGTGTGTTCACAGAGACTTCTCTTGGTGCCTGCTGTTTACATGTTGAGACCCTGAAGTCCAGAGAGGGTAAGCCTGTGATGCAGCCATTACTTGCTGGAGTCTGATCTGGATCGCACAGTCCCCTTCACTTACTCACTCACAGGCAGGGGTTTCATAGCACCTGGGCAATAAAAAAAGCATTGATGAGGGAAGAGGCCTTGGCTCTTTCCAGGTGCTACTTTGGGACACTCCCTAAGTCTGTAAAGTGGGAAACAAAGTGACATCTGACTCTCAGGCTGGTGTAAGGCCAAGTTCCAGCTTCATGATTCTCTAAAAGGCAATTTGCAATGGATGGGGCAGGGGATCTATTTTGACAGTATTATCATTTAGTATTTTTTTAAAACATTCATTTTTTAGTTTTAGGTAGACACAATACATTTATTTTATTTTTATGTTATGGTGAGGTTTGAACCCAATGCCTCATGCATAATAGAAGAACACTCTACCTCTAGGCAAAACCATAGCCTTCATTAATTTTATATATGGAAACATAACTCCTTGCATTAAAAACAAAACAAAACAAAACAAAACAAAACAAAAAAAAAACTATAGTACCAGGCTCTGTCCTAGGCAGAGAGGACACAGACATGAACAAAACAGCAAGGAATCTCTGCTCTTATTTTCGTGGGGGCTACCATTCCCCTGCACTGACCCAAGAATTCAGGCACTAAAGAGACATGAAGTACTGACCCCCTTTAGGCATCTGATCTAATGTTACCATCCATGGCAATGTTTTACCTTCTCAATTATTCTAAAACACACCCTTCTCCATATCATTTAGCTGCCCCAATCCTTTCCTACCTGTGAGATAAAGGTCTCCTTAAAGATCCCTTCCTTGCTTGCTTCTCCAGTTGCATCTCCTCACCCCTCTTTTAGGTTTCAAGAATTCCTGTCTCATCCCTAATTGTACTTACTGTTCTGCTTAATGTGGGTACTTTCCCATTGTTAGAAGTGCTAAGTCCTAATTAGACACTAGATGGTATCAGAACTGTACTTTTGACATTTTTCTATCTTCCACCAGAGTATCTGCCTACTTATTGGCTGGCTTGGTTATGAAATACTTTAGAAAACTCTTCAGTACTTGCTTTACAAGCAGCTTTTTATGTTTTTTGTACAAATCTTCATTAATTGTATGTATGAAATTAATCATCCAGCTATGAAAGGGAGTATTACACTAACTACCCAGTGTATATGTGTGTGTATGTGTGTGTGTAGATATATATATATGTGTGTGTGTGTGTGTGTATATATATATATACACACACATATATTTTTTTCAAAATTTATTCAGAAGTGGGATAAGGATTTCAATTCAATCATGGCCTCTTTCTACACCTGTTGTGCCTGGAATGTTTCAGGAGTCCTTACTAATATTGCAGGTATTTCTTTCTATTTTCTATGCTGTGATTATTAAAAGCCATTAAATAGAATAAATATATCTCAGAGATGCCAAGTGTTATCTCACTTGTAGTTGTTCATTGGGCATCTGTAGGCCTAAGTGAATATTCAGAGCTTTTTGGCAAAAGCATTCCTGTATGGAGCAGAAAAACCACATGAGGCAGGAAAAAAGTGTGTTAGTCTTGAAGAAGGCTTTTGTATTAATGTTTGTGATTTCTCCTTGATATCCACATAAGGTGAGAGGAGAGGACTGGGAAGAAAATGAATATTTGGAAGGCAGGGGAATGTGAAAAATACTGCAATGAGACTGAGCATGACTCAGGTTTGGGTGAAGTTATATAAGTACAGGGAGCATTTCTCTGTGCTGGGAACACACTTATATTTAGCCACGGAGAAAGAAATAATATGAAGCAGACAGAGTGTGGGCATTCAATTAAGGAGATAGAAAACCAGGAAAATGTAATGACATGAATTTCTGGAAGAGGTGATTTTAAAAAGAAAGGCAGAACCTCTTGTTCTAAAAAACACTAAAAAGTGAACCACAGGGTGACAAAGGAGGGACCTTGAGTTTTGGTGCCATAGGGGTTTCTGATAATCTCAGTGGAACCTCTGTCCTCAGGTGGTGGGAATTGAAGCCAAATTGAAGATTTATGGAAAAAATAAGGTCAGCATAGTGAAGGCAATAGCTGGAGGTCATTTTTCTGGTTGTTTACAACGAGATAAAGGGAGACTCAACCAGGTGTTTACATTTATGTTCTCAGAGATGTGGGGAGAGTTCATTCCTGCAAATGTTTGTTTGTGACTGCAGAAGTCTTTTTTCTATTACCATGTTTATCACCTACACCTTAGAGTTGATTTTTTAGAAGTAATATGGAAGCCCAATAGTAATTTCTGGAGAGTAGGAAGGGTGCTGGGGCAGGGCAATCAATGAAAGTAGAAGATAGATAATTAGATATGATCACTGTGTACCATGCATTTGGAAATATTATGCTCAACTCCATTAACATGGGCAGTAAATATTTGTTAATTAAAAACAAATTAAAACTAATTATTCTATTTGATCACTGAAAGGTAGGCACTCAACACTGAGGGAGAGAGTATCCTTATGGTTTGTTTCCTGCTTGTGAAAATGGTCATTGTTAGTCACCTATAAAGATAACGGATTAAATAATTTTGGAAGAAATCGTATGGTTTTGAAGTGCCTTGTTGTCACAGCATGATGAGGTTATCTGATGGTCACTGAAATATTTGAAGTGCTACAGTCCATCCACTGTCAAGGTAGTTTGTGCCAAGTTCATCCTTTGGGACTGTAATATTTTCCTTATTCTTTCACTATTTGTTGCAATCAAGTCACTGAATCTGCCCACCCATAAAATGACAAAGATACTAAGCTCCACATGCAGGATGGGATGCTATTCTCCTGTATTGTTTTGAACTCTTGTATATGAAAGATTTTTTTCCCATCATTTTTATCAATGTAGTCAATATTTCTCAGTAAATATACATTTATTTGTTGCTTTCACTTATAATTTAATATTAAAGTTTTTTATTTTATTGCTCATATTTTCCAGCTTTCAATCTTTCAGTATTTTTACTTTAGTTCTTATGTCATTTATCAGGAATTCACATGTGGGAAACCTTGAGAGACTCTCCTCCTACTCTTCATTCTCTTCCTCCTTCATATGTTAAGGCTCATTTTTTTTTTAAATTTATCTTTCATGATGCTAGAATCACCACTTTCTCCAGGGAAATATACACCTTTTTACTGGTATTTTTAGGGCAACTTGTGTAATTTGTCAGGACCAATGCAAAATGAAAACTTAGACTCCCTGTCTAAAAGCAGGTGACCTCTACCATTGACATCATGCCACAGAAATCTATTTCTTTCTTCTGTGATCTCTTCACATGTCATTGTACAATTTGTCTTTTAATTGTCCTTCTTACTACAGAATTTTAAATTTTTAGCAAGACTTCTAACATTCATCTTTTTGTATGCCATATCAATTCTAAATGCAAACTTATGAGAAAGTCACATTGGAGAGCTTACACATCCATGTTGTGTTCATTAATACCAAAGCAGTGAATATGTTACACAGAACCAGTGCAATTGCATTTATTACACCCTGATAACTGTGAACAATTTCTCCAGCTGGTTTGTTAATGAGTTTGAAAGAGCTGGGAGAAAAGTGACTGTGGATTACCCTGCTTTCCCTATCCCTTCACATCCTCAGCTGGAAAGTTGGGTTAACACAGTGAAATACCTTGAGTGACAAAGCTGTCTTCTTTCTATATTTGAATCTAATTCTGGTTCGACATTAATGTGTGTCCTACCTGGGTTTCATCATGCTCCCTTTTTTTTTATACTTGTGGATAGGACATGGTCACTTTGTACCCAACTCTCTCTTAGCTCCCATATTTCCATGGCCCACTGGAATTTGTGATAATGGGAATGAAAAATCAATGTTTATGAGGTGTCCAAAAGCACTATACCTGCAGGTTACATTTATGTGCTGTGTTTATACCTGTGGTCCATTGCCTTCTTGGAATTTACTTTTGAAAAATAAGTAGTAAGATAAAATCAATAAAAATTATGATAGCAACAGTGAATATTCAATCAAGAACAGGTCCACTTTGAGCAGGAATCCTGACTGTGTAGGAAGAGCATCATGGGGCTAGTCCTCCTTTCCCTGCCTTCTGGCTTCAACACTCTCTTCATCATCTTTCCCTCCCTCAGTCCCTTGTATCCTCCCTTCCTCCCTTGCACAATAGTAAGAACACTAAGTAGGATATATGTACTCTGAAAACATGTAAATGAACATTATACTATTGTAAAGTGTAACTACAGAATTATGCTGCAAATATCTAGAAGTTGTTTATCTTATGCAATTAAAATTTTATATCCATCGAAGAGCAGCACCACATTTTACCCTAACCACATTTCTTTGCAAACAGCATGCTACTCTCTGTTTATATTTATATATTGCAACTAGATATTGAACACACAGCACTTAATTACTGAGTCACTTCCCCAGAGTTTTATTTATTTATTTATTTTAATTTAGAGTCTGGGTCTCACTCAGTTGCTTAGGGCCTGGCTAACGTGATGAGGCTGGTTTTTAACTTGTGTTCCTCCCACGTCAGCTTCTCAAATCACTGATATTCAAGGTATGTCCCACTGTACCCAGCTCACTTAATGGTTTTTCATAGGGATATTTTGTGTTTCAGATTTTATACTCTTCTCAGGTGATGTGTCAGTCATTTCTCTCATTCCAACAGTTGAATCTCTTCGCTGTTCATGCTTTACTGTGCTGTGCAGAAGCTTTTGGTTTAATGGAATTATGCTTCTCTGTTCATGGTTCTCTTCCCTGTCCTTTTATTGTCATAGCAAAAGGACCATTACCTAGAACTATCTTGTAAAGTGTTTCTTCTGTGTTTTCTTTGTATGTTTTGCTCACAAACTTATGCTCTTCTTTCTTTTTTTTCTATTTTAGATTAAAAATAGCAACTTCATCTGCTTGTGTTGTATGGCATGATATTTTAATACATATAACACTGTGCAGTGATCATATTTGTCACCTTAGTAGGATGGGAAGAGATTGGTAAATGGGACCCCAGTACTGTCTTCCAGGAATTATACAGGTTCACCTCTCACTTTACATTTTCTCCTCTTTGAGTTGATGTTTGATATGATGTAAGATAAATTTTTGTTTTCTTTCTTCCCTGTGCAGATATTGAGTGTCCTCAGCACCATCTGTTAAAGAGACTAACTATCCTTTATTCATTCTGTATTATTGGCCCCATTCTCAAAGATGATTGTGCAGTGAATGTCTGGGCTTATCCTTGTTCTCTTTTCTGTGCATTGGTCTATATGTTGCTTTCTATTTCAGTAAAACAGTGTTTTAATTATTGTATTTTGTAATTTATTTGATTCTATCTTTTTGGCATTTGTTAAAATTAGCTATACATAACAGTATAATGCATTGACACAGCATACATAAATGGAGTATAACTTCACATTTTTTCTTTTTGTACATGATGCAGAATTACACCAGTCATGTAATTGCATAAGCATGCAGGGTAATAATATCTGATCCATTTCATGATCCTTCAAAACCGCATACCTCTTTCCCTCCCTTACTAACCTCTCTATAAATCAAAGTGTATTTATTCTTCCCTAGTGCCTTCCATTGTGAATTAGCATCTGCACATCAGATAAAATATTAAGCCTTTGAAATTTTGATATTGGTTTATTTAGCTTAGAATGGTATTCTCAAGTTATATATGCCAGCAAGTGGCATAATTTTATTATTTCTAGGGTTGAGTAATATTCCATACACACACACACACACACACACACACACACAACACACACACAAACACACAAACATACAGCCACACAGGCTAATCTATCTGTGTGTGTCTGTATGTTTGTGTGTGTGTGTGTGTGTGTGTGTGTGTGTGTGTGTATATATATATATATATATATATATATATATATATATATCTTATATATAAATGTTATATTATTTATATTATATATAACATTTTATTTATTCATTTATATGTTGAAGGATACCTAGGTTGGTTCCGTAGCTTAGCTATTGTGAATTGACCTATTGTACATTGATATGGCACAAGCAATGTATGAGTGTACCTTTGCCTCCCACATTCTCATGAACAATATTATTGCTTGTATTCTTGATAATTGCCATTATGACTGCAGTGAAATAAAATATTGAAATAGCTTTTATTTGCATTTTTCTAATTGCTAAAGATGATGGTCTTTTTAATGTGTTTGTTGATCAATTGTATTTCTTCTTTTGTGAAGTGTCTTTTCAGTTCCTTCATCCATTTGTTGATGGGTTATGTCTCTTTTTTTTGGCAATAAGTTTGTTGAGTTCTTTATATGTCTTGGAGATTTCTGCTCTATTTGATGTGTTTGTGCTAAGGATTTATTCTCCCATTCTGTAGGCTCTCTCTTCATGTTATAGATTGATTCCTTTGCAGAGAATAAGCTTCTTAGTTTGAATCCATCCCATTTTTTGATTCCTAATTTTACTGTTTGTGTTTTAGGAGTCTTGTTCAAGAAGTCAGGTCCTAAGCTAACAGGATGAGGATGTGGACAATTTTTTTTGTTAGGGTCTCCATTCTCATGTCTAAATCTTTTATCTACTTTGAGTTGATTTTTGAGCACAGTGAGATATAGAAGTTTAATTTCATCTTTCTACATATGGATTTCCAGTTTTCCCAGCACCAACTGTTGAAGAGGCTTTCTTTTCTCCAATTTATGTTTTTTTTCACCTTTGTCTAGTATGGATTGGTCTATATGTCTTTTGGTACTTTTTTTTCTTTTTTTTACTATGTCTCTGTAGTATAGTTTAAGGTCTAGTATCGTGATGCCTACTGATTCACTCATTTTGTTGAGAATTGCTTTGGCTATTGTGGCTCTCCTATTTTTTTCAAATGAATTTCATGATTGATTTTTATAGTTTTATGAAGAATGTCATTGGGAGATTAAAAGGAATTGCATTGAATCTCTATAACTATTTTGTTAGTATCACCATTTTGACTATGATCATTCTGCCTATACAAGAGTATGTAACATCTTTACATTTTCTCAGATCTTCAATTTCTATCTTTAGTGTTCTGTGGTATTCATTGTAGAGGTATTTCACCTCTTTTTTAGTTTGATTCCCAAGTATTTTATTTTATTCTTTCTTTTTCTTTTTGAGGCCATTGTTAATGGGGTGGTTTTCCTAATTTGTTTTTACATTGGATTCATTGCTTCATTGCCGCAGTCCGGCTGCAGCAAACTAGCTGGGGGGGGGGGGGGGGGTGACGAACAACTTGTGTACATTGATACAGCAGGAATGGGAGCTTTTTACTGTAGGACAGGAGCGGTATTTATACATTCCACACAGCTTGTCTTATTAGCATAAACTAGATACAGCAGTCAACCAATAAGGAATCTCCACGCTTAATGGCTTGCTTTTGTTACTTCACAAACCACTTCCTCTGGCATTTTGCCAGGGGCCATCCAGACTTGTTTACAGACTCTAGCATTTCTCTGGCAAAATGCCAGGTGCCATCCTGACTTGTTTACAGACTCGAACACTTCATTATAAAAATTCATTTGGTTTCTGAGTGTTTATTTCATGTTATACTATTTTACTAAATTTATTAGTCAAGAAAGTTTTCAGGTGAATTTTTTTGGATTTTCTAAATATAGAAGCATGTCATTAGCAAATAGTGATAGTTTGATTTCCTATTTTTCTATTCATTATCTTTAATTCTTTCTTCTAATTGTTTTGGATAGAGCTTCAAGGATGATGTTGAATAAAATGGCAAAAAAAGGCATCTTTTTGCTTTTTTTCAATTTTAGAGGGAATTATTTAATTTTTTCTCCCTTAATAATGATGTTTCTTAGGAGCCCCCCACAGAAGGGCCAGGCACAGAGCCCACTGGCAGGGTGGGCCCAGGACTGACTGGGCAGGGGAGGGGGTGGGAGACCCCAGGACAAAGGCCCTGGCCACCCTCCCCCAGCGGAGCCAGCCTTCTGTGCAACAGAGGGTGGAAACACTTTTCTATGGTGATGAGGCACTGAGAAGCCTGGGCAATAGCGTCAGTGGCAGTGGCAGCAACTTTGTGTCCCTGGCCCACTTGTCCCTGAGGCGCCAAGATGGGCAGCAGGCAGCGTGGTGAAGAATGATGCCCTGAAGCTGAGCCTGAGGGAACAGGTGCCAGCAGAGCCAACTCTGCCCCCCCATCTGCAAACTGCACACACAACAGGTGCCCCCTGACAGCCTGCTCTCCAGCCCTACCTGAGGCTGCTGAAGCTCCCCTCTCCTGAGCTGAGTGCCTCATCATCCAGACCAATGGGCTGGTTACCACTACACCGAGGAGCACACAGTTCTTCTACCCCAAGATGTTGGCCAACGAGAAGCAGGAGTTCACCGAGGACTTTGTCAAGGCCCTGGAGGATTTGGAAAAGCAGCACCAGCTTGGCGAGTGTGCAGCCCCACTGCTGCTGCTGCTGCTGCAGCCTCCGCAGGAGGACCCTCTGTCAGGCATCAGGCGCCATACCCTCACCCCCCAGCTGACATCGGTCTTCAGGAACCTGAGCAGCTACAGGGGTGGGGCCGGGGGTGCTGCAAATGTCCCCTTCACCTCCAATTCCGTTCCCTTCTCCCTGTCACTGCCGCCCCCCCCCCCCCCCCCGCGCACTGGGGCTGCCATGCCTAGCTGTGCTCAAGGATGAGCCACAGAAGGTGCCCGACTTGCCAAGCTTCAGCGAGAGCCTGCGGATATCGCTCATCGACATGGACACATAGTAACACATCCAGGCTGAGCGCAATCGGCTGCTCAACCGCATTGCAGCCTCCAAGTGCCCCAAGGGCAAACTGGAGCATCTCTCCCTGGAGGAGAAAGTGAAGAGGTCAAGAGCCAGAACACGACCTGGCGTCCACCAGGAGCCTGCTGACTGAGCAGGTGGTGCAGCTCAAGCAGAACGTCCTCAGCCATGTCAACAGTGGCTGCCAGCTGCTGCCCCGGCATCAGGTGCCCTTGTACAGAGCCCAAGCACTGGGTGCATGCGCGGCCCCCCTCCTTGAGGGGCGGGCTCACAAGGGGAGGGAGATGGCCTGAGTGCCCTGGACTTGGGAGGGTGCAACCCTGGCGACCACCTCCCCGAGGGTGCCCAGGACTCGGAGAGGGCCCAGTCCCCAGGGATCCCCATGGGTGCCCTGGGCTTGACAAGCTGGACCCCCTGCTCCTTTAGGGGGGTGGAGTCCATGACCTCCACCCACCCCATCCCCCGCCTCTTTTCCCTGCGCTGCTGCCAGGTGTTGCACAAACCCGCAGGTTGCCCCTTCCTACACACCACTGCGGAAGGGGTCTCTATGGGGCACAGCCTCCAGGCTGCCTTTTCTTTTTCTGTTTTGCTTTTGGGAAAGAGAAGAACAGAGTGTTAGATTCTGCACCACTTATGTTTCTATTCGTGAACAAATGGTTGTGTGTCCCTGTGTGTTTCCTTGTGTTTTTTTTTAAAGAAATGGGAAAAAGAAAAAAAAAATATTAAGCCTTTTCCTTGCTCTCACTACCCACTTTTGTCCTTCCAACACCCCTCCTCCCTGCCCTTTTTGTTCTTTGTTTTTGTTTTGCTAGGAGTCCACATTCCTGTTTGTAAACCTTTGTTCCCTGTTTTCTGTTTTCAGTAAAGTCTCCTTACTCCAAAAAGAAGAAGAAGGAAGAGGAGGAGGAGGAGGAAGAGGAGGAGGAGGAGGAGGAGGAGGAGGAGGAGGAGGAGGAGGAGGAGGAGGAGGAGGAGAATATTGTCCATGTGTTTACCATAGATAGCTTTTATAGTATTAAGACATATTTCTATTATACATAGTTTTCTAGTGTTTTGACTATGTATTTAGTCAAATGTTTTTTTTCTGCATTTATTGAGATATTTTTTTTATTCTTGTCTTTACATCTATTTAATTAAAAATATGTTTATTGATTTCTATGTATTGAACCAACCCTGCATCTCTGGGACAAAGCCCACTGATCATGTTGTACTATCTTTTTAATATGATTTTGTATGCTGTTTGCCATAATTTTATTGAGAATTATGACATCTCTGTTCATCAGGAATACTGGTCTGAAATGTTCTTTCTTTGATGTGTCTTTGTCTGGTTTTTGCATCAGGTTGATATCAGTTTCATAGAATGAGGTTAGAAGGTCTTTAATATTTTCTATTTCATAAAATAATTTTAGAAGAATTGGTGTTCATTCTTTTTTCAACTTCTTGTAGAACTGGGCTGAGAATTCCTCTGATCCTGGGTTTTTCTTAGTTGTTAGGCTTGTGATAATCCCTGGCTTGTGAGAATTAATGTAATATACTCAAGACTTTATACTTTAGAGGAGAAATGCCTACTCTAACATTAGCCTGCTTTAGCAAATGTTAGTCCTCAAATAACAATATTTTTGAACATTTTTTGTTTTCCCCAGAAGAAGACTGACATCTCCAAGACTCCTTTCTTTAAACATGTATGTGAAAATGTGTGTGTGTGTGTGTGTGTGTGTGTATCCAATGTTTTGTGATCACTTGGTAAAACTGCATTAAATAACACAGCCATCACATCAATTTGGGTACTTTACTCAAGCGTTTTAGCCCACATCTTAAATTTTTGATCCATACAACAGTTTTAGCTATAATTTCTATCAGAGTCTCTACATGGAAATATGAAATAATGAGATAAAATATTTTAACACTCTAACTCTCCAATATTATAAAATTTATTTCTAATTGAATTTAATGTTATCCATACTTCACATAATTCTCCTGAAATAAATATAAAAACTTTGAAATAAACAAAACACAAGTATATCATTCAAGGGAAGTGACAAAGACTGCATGAGAGCAGGATGAAGATTATAAAATATTTCTGAATTAAAATCTAAGTTCCATGAAAAGTTGAATCAATATTTTTATGTTTGTGTATTGAGATAATTACTACACTAAGACATTTAGGTGTTTGTAGAGTAGGAGGATATAAGATACTATGGCAGTGTTAAGAAATAGGGAAATAAGAGGAGCTCTATCATGAACATCATGTTGAATTTTGCTGAAAACCCAAATGTGAAGCCTAGGGATGTTTTGTAGAAAGCAACAAAGTTAAGCAAATAGATCATCAGTTTTCTTGCTTCTGAGTACAGTCTAGAAGGTAATAGTTTACACACATATTTGTAACAAATTCAATAAAATGCTTCATTTCAAGGGAAACTAATAAACCAGGATGTGGTTGAAGGAACTATCAAGTTCAACTTGTTCAACTGTCTTTAACACATCTATAACCGAGAAGAAAAAATGACTATTTTCCATGAATAAACTCAGTAATAACAAAAAGTTTTCTCAGATAAATGGCTACACTTTGAAAAATGTTGCAATATTCATTAACTCTGGTTCTGCTTACAGAATAGTCTCACAGTTCCTGAAAGACTCATGGTTACAAAGAAATATATATCAAGGGCTTATAGTCTTCTTCTTCAAAAAAATTCATTTTTTTCCAAGATTTAGCCATCCTGACATCAATGTGTGGATTCAGATATTTGGGGCAACGCTGTACTCTGATGATCCGGTTACCTTTTTCTTTTAAAATTACAAAAATTTCTGTAGAAAATGTTTACTTTACCCAAACGCCCAAAGTGTCATTCTTTGAAAGAATTTAAATTGTCTTTGAAGAGCATTTTTTCTTGAAAGTTTTCAATGAACAAAATCATCCTTTGATATTTGGGTGAAAAATCAGTGAAAATTCCTTTGAAAGTTTGAATACTTCTCAGAAAAAGATAAAATACCTTTCTCTAAATTATTATAAACTGCTCTTATTACAGAAAAGTCAGTAATGTAATAGAAAATAATTTGGTATTTATTGATGTTGTCTTTTTTTTTTTTTTGGTTGTTTGTTTTTGGTTGTGTTCCTCGCAAAACAATGTAAGACCTCTCATTAGACCCTGGACGTGTATGGCTTGTTGTATAAGAAAATAAATTAAACAAACAATCAAACAAAAAAAAAAACTAATGTTTTATGTGAGTGTGTATACTTTTAAAATATATTTTTCAGGTTTTTCAACTAAAACCAATTCAGAGTAATGACACCTAATATAAATGGATATGCCTCCCATAGAGCTTTATTTTCCAAATGACTAGTTTGTGAGAAGTAAATATGAAGAGTGAACTGAGACATCTTCTCTTAGAAAGAAATCAAGGAATGAATGGAGAGTGAGAGATAAGATGGAAATAACCGATAAAATGAGGAAAGAAGAAAATAGAGAAGAGAGAAAGGAAAAAAAGACATTTGACTTTTTTTTTTTTTTCATTTGGGAATGAAGACAGGTTAAACAACTTCTTCCTGAGGGAGCCAGTTTTCCTTCCAATTACTCCCTTTCCATTATAGTCCATCTTCTCATTCTCTCACACTCATCATGTTGAATATATAGCAGATATACATTGTGATTATGAACTAATCTGTGCTTGAAGATAATTTCTTCAGCCACTGTACAGTCCAGCTTAGCCATGGGCAGGTAGTTTAAGAACTGTGAAAAAAAAAGAACTGTGGTTGCCAATCATGCAGGATTTTCTTTTTCCCATTCTAGGAACCAAAATGAGAACCTCTTTTCTGTTAACCTTAGCTGAGAATGTAAGCGAAGGTCCTGACTGGCCCTGATTATGTCCAACTCTACTAAATATTGTTGTGAGCGTAATGGAACTTGATCTGGACAGAAATGACTCAAAGTCCCTGTTATCTGTTTGGGGTAGGTTAGTGTTAGTAACTACCAAAGCTCAGAAATGCAAGATCTACCCGAAAAGGGTTAATTTATTAAAAAATGAAGAAAGAATATGGAGCTCTCAGTATTACCAAATGCCTACTATTTATCAGATCAATTGGACTGTGTTTCTCAGTAATATCACCCACAATTTATCTGGCCTTTAATGTGTATCAGCACACCTCTTTACTTGGACTATCTTTATTTATTTCAACCACAGATTTGTTGAGTAAGAAAAAGAAAGTACTCTCATTTTATAGGTAGCATATTGGAAGTGAGGTAGACTTAAAAAATCTCAGATAATTTTCACATGAATATGAGTGTAGTAAAATAAGTTTAGAACATCTTTTCCTTAGTATTCGAAGAATTACTACCTATGTAGCAGAGTGATGAATAACCATTTTTTATTGATGTAAAAGCATCTTTTGAATGTAAGGTACTAGTTTATTCACTAAGGACTTATGTTCACTGTTCTCTAAAAAGATAATGAAAATTGTAAAAATAGAAAAAAAAAGAAAGAAAAATAAGGTTGTTGGAAATTATTTATTCTTAGTACAAGTTTTATTATTGAGGACCAGTCCTAGGGCTGTGCATGTTTGAGGCAAGGAAAATCAGCAAACCTTCTCTGATTGTTTTAATGAACATACTTTATTTTAAGAAGAGTTTTAGATTTACAGGAAAATGAAGCACATAGTAAGTACCTTGATATGATACGCCTTCCCTTATTTAGAGTTTTCACTACTTTTTTCTTTGTATATGACTGAGAAATATTTGATATACGCAAAAAATCAAAATATTTTGCCAATAGTTTTGGTATTAAGTAATTATTAATGGCAATGAATAGTTTAATTATTTATTAAAACACTAATTTTACAGTTTTTAAAGCATTGACAAAGAATAATGTCAATTTTCTTCATGATGGTGTCTTACAGAGTATATTCACCACACCAGAAGTCCCTGTTCTTCACCTCTTTAGCATCTTGTACTCTCCCTGATTTCTTGGCAATGTTTAACATTTTTAATGTTTTGACTTTTACATAATGTCACAAATATGGCATTTCAGACAATATATTCTTTCTGGCAAATATAAATTTATGATGCCTACATTATTTTTATGTTTGATAGTAAATTTCATTTTTTTTAAGTTTTGAATGACCCTCCAGTGTATGGATGTATCAAAGTGTTTACATTAATAACAGGTAAATAGCTACTAAAGTCTCTCTTAGCTGCTTCCTGTTTTAGGCAATCATGAATGAAGAAGCTGTGGACATTTGTATGTGGGTTTTGTGTGGACTTAGTTTTTAATTCCATTGAAATAACACAGAGAAATACAATTAGTGAACCATATTAAGTGCATATTGTAATTTTAAGAAGCTACCAAACTGTCTTCCACAGTGGCTGTCCAATTTTGTGATCCCAACAGCAGTGTACGAGAGTTCTTCTTGTTCCACATCTTTGCCAGCTCTTGATATTGTGAGGTTTGAAATTTTGTAAATTTTTATAGGTTGTTTAATTTGTAATTTATTAATGACATATAATATTCAGTATTTTTTTCTATGCTTTCCAAATATATAGTTTGTTTTCTGAGGAATATATTTATTTCTTTCATTCAAATGTAAAACCATTGTATTAGGGTAATACCAAAATACAATAAAATATACATATATAATTCATATTTTGTCATGTTTGGACATACCTATTTACCAATATAACAGTGACCACAATCAAGTTTTTTACATTGAGAGTTTATGCATATGTTTCTTGGTGCCCTGTTGTAATTTCTACCTCTTGTTTTAATTTCTCCTCCTCCTACAGTGGGGGGGGGGTGGCAAACCAAACCAAAGCAAAACAAACAAAAAAAAAAAAAAAAAAAAAAAACATGGACTTGTATTGTGATACATGATACAGTAAATTGTAAATCACACAAATTAATTGTGAGAGCCTTAGTCTGCATAGATGGTGACCTTGGGACAATCAGTCATCCCTCAAACTTAGTGTACTCATCTGTAAGATTAGACTCAAGATAATGGAAAGATAAGGACAAAGTAAAAAATGAATGTCTGACACAGAGAAAGCTATTGAATTCTGTTATCCAGTGTTACCATCCAAGCTTTAGTCTCGTGATGCAGAGTACATGTGAGTGACTACAACTCCATAGTTTCTTTCTTTTTATTATATTTTATTTGTTATTTTTAAATATTAATAATGATAGGAAATATTTTGGAATATTATGCATACAGTGAGTATAACTCATTGTAGTCAGAATTCTATATTTGTGATTCTACATCATGCAGTTACTCTGGTCATCTGTTCAAATACAAAGATAAGAAAGTTATGTCCAAACACATAGTTCATTTCTGTAACCTCTGGCTATAATTGTATAGACTTCAGTGTTTTCACATTTTTTTTTCTTATTGGTGTTATTGAGGTTTAATTCTCATAAGAGTGCCCATCAAAAAATTAATTAAGTATTGACATTTACAATTTTGTGGTAAAATTACCACAATTACCTTGTTTTAAACATTTTAATAACTGATTTAATTAATTTAATCTGTTAATCAGCCACTTAAATGCCTTCCAAGTCCCTGGCAACAAACTCTCCTTCCTAACTCTATGATTTTCTAATTTTGGATATTTAATATAAATGTAATTATCTCTCACCCGTACAATCAATAACTGATTCCTACATGGATGGAATAAGAAAGAATCTGCTAATGTGCCCCTTTGGATGACATCCTAGGAAGAGACCTTTGTGGTAACCACATGGAGCTATGCACTTGAAGGAACTAACAGTCCATTTTGGGTTCAATGTGCCTTGGTCTCTGGCCAATCTAGATGGACATGTGCTTGGTCAAGTAGCAAATAGGGTGTCATATTGCAGAGGTTACTGTACAGTCTGGTAACTCCTTCCATGTTAGTCACAGACTTACTAAATGACCCAGCAATCCTACTCTAAGTGTACACCCAAGAGAAAAAAAGGTATATGAGTATTCACAGCAGCATTATTCAAATAGCCAAAAAGTACAAGTGATTCAGTCAACTAACAATACAGATTAATAAATATGGCATTTCCATCTAATGGAATGTTGTTCTGCAATAGAAAGAAATGGAATACTGATGACATGCTATTATATGAATAAACCTTGAAAATATTAGGCCAACTCAAAGAAGCCAGTCATAAAAATGACAGGGTCTCACTTAAGGCTCTGATTTTATCCTTGATGAAGGAAGAGCCACTAGGTACTTTGTCCCAAGTGCAGACAGCCACACACCTCTCCAGGCACAGTTAGAGAAAGGTTCACTGAAAAGTTCTAAGGTGAAGCCAGGTTTCTCAGCATGCTTTGCATGGTTCCTCCCCCAAGTTCCCTGATGTCACAATTCCTTTCAACACCTATTCTTCTAGTAGATCCTCCAGACAGAAGGCAGCATCTTCCAGGATAGTTCTTGTCATGCCATGTCATTGCCCTGCCCAAACTTCTCCATTCCTGCCTTTCTCTGGACCTCACCAGAGAGCCACTTTCAAGGTTGCTCAGGGCAGAGCTCAATGCTCTAAGGAAGCAGGCCCTACAGCCTCTAGGAGGTGCTCTTCTTAGAGTCATGGGCTAATGGAAGAGAGGGGACTCAGGAAAAAGTGCATCATGTAATTTATATCACAGAATTTTCCTATGGGTATGTAAAGTATATACATATTTTGAATAGAGGTTTACATGTCCCAAATGAAGGTGTCATTTCTTATTTTCAGAAATCTGTCACTTTAAAAAAACTCTAATAGAAGGCCACATTTGTCATATTTATGACCTTCATTCAGTTGTATGTTGAAAACAAAAGTTGTATGTTTTCCTCTGACCCAATATTAATATTGCTAATGGCATAATGACTTATTCAACCAAAATTTCAGGCAAGGATTTATGAACAGCCTGTCATCACCAACTAAACCCTCCCAAATGAATCCTCAAATGAACACCTCACCAGGATGGATATCCCAGCATGTGGCACCATCTAATATATGTATTGAAGTTGAGTCACCTGCCATCCTCACTGAGAACTCACCTCTCTGTTCTTTTAGACTCACTGCTCCTTCACTGGAACCCCTCAGTTGTTTGTTTTCCATTTTAAACACTGTATTGTGGTTAAAATAGACATGACATAAAGTTTTACATGTTAAGCATTTTTAAAAAAATATTATTTAGTTGTAGATGCACATAATAACTTTATTTTTCTATATGCAGTGCTGAGGATTGAACCCAGGACCTTGAATGTTCTAGGTGAGTGCTCTATCACTGAGTCACAACCTCAGCCCTCAATTTTTTTTAAACGTAATTATTTTCCTCAATATAAATACTCTCAGGTCCATAGCATATTTGAGAAATATTGCTATCCCTGAATATATGAATTTAATTCATTTCAGCAAAATTCTACCATATACATTTCCTCTATTTTAGAAGAGTAGATGGTGGCCAAGTGCTAGGAAATACTTCTTCAGGCCTTTGGTAAAACCACTATAGAATCAAGGAATCCCTGTAATGAATAGAGTATTTGAAAATAATTCAGGCCTAATTGTTATTGGTTATCTATTTTGGGCTTGTATTTATTTTATAATGTAGATATCCTCATTATATTTTTAGATTATTATTAGTGGTTATTAGAACATAATCATGGACTGGGGTTGTGGCTCAGTGGCAGAGCTCCTGCCTTGCATGTGTGAGGCACTGGGTTTGATTCTGTATCCTACATATAAATAAACGAGTAAAGCAAAGGTCAATCAACAACTTTAAAAAGTCATAAATAAAACGCTTAATCATATACCTATTAGTTTCATTCACTTGTACTATATTTATCCACATTAGTCATGTAAAAAAAGACTATTTCTTTAATTATGACAGCGTGAATATCAGGAGGAGTATTCCTCTTTAGTTGTGGAAATTTTGATTTTTACAATAACAGCCCAATTATTTAGGTAAAGTACATGTAAACATGTACTGTATATATTACTTTTTTTTGATTTAATGCTTCCTTATTTTTTCCATAAATTGCCGAATTTTAATATTGTTTTATTTTATTTTACTGTCATTTTTTAGAGCTGTAAACAATGTTGGAACCTGATTCACTAAATGCTGTCATATTTAAAAGGGCCCTTCCGGTTTTTATTCTGAAGCTATAATTTTTTATAGGACTGTATCATGGTATTTAGGCATTTCAGTACTGTTTTCAACATGAAATTATATTATTTTCGGTTTCTTGATGTAAAACATGAACTATACTAGCAACTATTCTCCTACAGTAGTTAGGGCAGAAGTAGTTCTTGATTAATATCAGTGGGGAATAGTCAGCCCATTTTATAGAAACTTTGGATGTAGACTGCCATCCACTTATTTAGAGCGAGTAATGTTTTATGCTGGAAAGTAAAAATTATTTATAGGATTGATTTAACAACCAATGTTACTTTTGAGAGAAAACAGATTAGATTTATTGAACTTGTAGAGTTTCTTTTTCAAGGCCCAACTTTTTCCTCATTTAAATTAATTGTGGGATCAAGTATCATTGAAAGTCTTCACTGGCCATCAATTGTGATAAAGCTACTGTTTATATTTAAGAAGAAAGTTATATTACTGTATTTATTTTAGACTTAAATATATAATCTTCACAAAAAACTGAAGAACATATTTATACTTGAAAAAAAGCTTTAACCACTAATTCTTAATTAGGGTATTTTTAATAAATGTTCTTTCTTGGTCTCTATCAAGGAAGCATTGTTCAAAGTGTCACCTCTGGACTGGTGCAGTTTTGGAAATTATTACTTATTTGAAATGATATAGAAATTGAACTTAAGAACTTCAAACATGTTATAGTAGTTTAGCACAGTCATTTTATGCTTATTGAATCTAACAATAACAAAATTTTGAGTTATGTCTTTGTTTCTTTATTTCAGTGTCCTAATAATTTATTTGCATTTTACAAAACTCTCCCTGGGAACAAAACAAAGACTAGAACACTCCCCATATCAGCATCATGTGTATGAAATAAAGAAGATGTAAGAAAAAACAGGGACAGGGTGAACTTAAATTATGGTTTTCAACTCCTATAAGTTTTCTGAGAATTGTAATTTTTTTCTGTATTCAAAATCTCCTATTTCCATGACATGTTTAATTGTGTTTCCTGGCTTACTCTTAATATGCTCTAGTTATAACTTTTTTTAATGGAAAAAGTAGCAGATTTTTATTATCATTATCAATGCCAAACAAGACTTTAAATCAATTAAAATCTTTCATTAAGCATAAAATTACTTTCACATTTGCTACAATCACAGTAAATAGGTTCTTTGTATAAAGGGACAGTCTTTGGAATTTAAAATCTCCCCAACTGAAAGATTACATATTTAAAACTCTGTCTGTTGCTCATATAATAGTGGATTACTCAAATTAAATGTTATACTCTCTTAAATAAGATAAAATGGAAATAATTCACTCATAAGATTTATAAACCATCTTTATTTATAAAATACTATCCTCAGAATTATAATCTCATCAAGCTTCAATTGAAGCAAAATTATAATCACTTAAATAAAAGCACTTACATAAACTAAAAATGAGAACTATATTACTTTTGAAGGCAGATAAAAAATTATTGTCAAGTTTCCTGTTGTACTTCTGAATGTTCAGTAGCAGAATCTTTTGAAGGTGGAATCCACCCTGAAGGGAACTCACTTCTACTTTCAGAATGCAGGGGAGAGAGGAAATCCAGCTCTGGCTGTAGATAATGAAGAAAACATCATGGTCCCATTGAGAATGGACGGGGTGGTGGCCTTGGTTGGAAAATATTCTTGAGATGCTCCATACATGTTTTCTGAAGGAGGTGGAAGAAAAAAGGTCCTCTTCTCATGAACTTACTCCTTGGATCCATTGGAAACAATGGATGTTTGATATGAGGGAAAGGTAAGAAAGCAAAGCCAGAGTCAGTTGCTTGGATTCCAGCAGGGAGAGATGAATCAGTTTCATTGGAATCACCAAGATCAACTTGGTATCCTTTCTACTGGCTTTCATTTCTGAAGATGAGGCCCATTCAATTAATCCAAGGGCAGCATATTGGAACTTCTGACTTCTGCTTATCAAGATGGTCTACTACCATAATTAGAATAACATCCATCTTGCCTTTGTAGAGGAAGATGTGGCTGGTGGCAGGATCATTATCCTATGGGCCTGTTCCCATGGAGGTGCCAGGGGCCCAGCACCAGAAGGTGCTCTCTGAAGATCACTTCACAAATCACAGCTTGATTCTCTTTTTAAACTGCTGATAAGATGGTCCAGAGGATTCTCTGGGCCCTTTGGCCTCTTTCTCCTCCCAATGGCACCAAAGGTGAGAGTATGAGTGGACCCTTCTTTTCCGAATGAGAAGGTCTTATTTCACATGAAGTTTGACTCAATGGTGAGGAACTATTTGGGGAATTCTGCTGGCAAAGACTGAATATGAAACATCAAGCACAGAAGGATATTTTTCCACAAGTTTAAATTTGAAATCCATTTCAGTTTATTTTTGTCTATTGAGAGCATTTTGTTTCCTTAAATCATTGAGGTATCTTTCAGCATTCTGAGCTGCCAACACATTATCATGTGCTTTTTTTCTCATAGTAAATAAAGTGTGCCTGATAAGAACAAATGGTTCTCGCCCCGCTCGGTGCCGAGCGCCTGAAGGCGGTGTCCGACCGGGGACGCGGAGGGCGGCCGGGCAGGTGGGGCGCCGCCCGAAGGGCCGGGCGGAGAGCTGGGCTGCAGGCGCCGCCGCCGCGCTGCCCGCGCCGCCCCGCAGCCCGCCGCGGGAGGAGCGGGTGACCGCCGGCCCGCGGCGTGCGTCTGGCTGAGCGGGGCGGGCGCGCCGGGACCACCCAGCGATGCTGCCGCCGCCGGTGTAGCGAGCGCCCGAGCGCGCTGCGGAGAAAGAAATGAACACGCCCACGAATGCTAGATGCCTGTGAGCTCCCTCGGCGGCACTGGAAAGGCAGAGTGGAGGCCTCCGAGTACCGGCTCCTTGCCCTTGGTCTTGGCGCTGCCCCTGCTGCTCACGGTCCACCATGGAGACGCTGTCCCAGGATTCGCTGCTGGAATATCAGATCTGCTTCAACTACTACAGCCCCCGGCGGAGGCCCAAGCTGCTGGATTGCAAACACACCTGCTGTTCGGTGTGCCTCCAGCAGATGAGGACGAGCCAGAAGGACGTGAGGTGCCCCTGGTGCCGCAGCATCACCAAGCTGCCCCCTGGCTTCTCCGTGTCGCAGCTGCCCGATGACCCCGAGGTCCTGGCCGTCATCGCCATTCCGCACACCTCCGAGCACACCCCGGTCTTCATCAAACTTCCTAGCAATGGGTGCTACATGCTGCCCTTGCCCATCTCCAAGGAGCGCACACTGCTGCCCGGAGACATGGGCTGCCGCCTGCTCCCCGGGAGCCAGCAGAAGTCCGTCACGGTGGTGACCATCCCTGCGGAACAGCAGCCGCTGCAAGGCGGGGCTCCGCAGGAGGCAGTGGCCGAGGAGCCGGACAGGCGGGGCGTGGTGAAAAGCTCCACCTGGTCGGGCGTGTGCACTGTCATCCTGGTGGCCTGTGTCTTGGTCTTCCTCCTGGGCATCGTGCTCCACAACATGTCTTGTGTTTCTAAGCGCTTCACTGTGATATCCTGTGGCTGAGGCGGGGTGCAGGGAAGGCTCTTGTGGGTGTCAACTTAGGGGTTGAGTAGGTGTTGGTGACGGGATCCCAGCGAGAAGATGGGGGGCGACACTGACCATTTGGTGCTGAGCGCTGGCCTCTGGGTTGCCACTTGATTCACCTGAAGACAGATGCCAAGGGAGGAAGGTGAGGTCTCTACAAGATGCCAGGTGAATTGTTCTGAGTGTGGATGGCAACGGCTTTGAAGATGATTGCATGCATCCTCATAATCATGAACTAAATGGGCTGTGATTTATGAGTTTTCAAGATCATGTTATGAGATAGACATACTCTACTTAGACCTTAAACCGTACATGTGCATACCATGTGATCTCTAAATGCGGTAGATGAAAATAAAGATGCTGTGTATACAAGTAGAATTAAATCTTGAATCCATGTAAAAAATTCAGTGAAGACATACACTGCAGGCTTCTTTGCTCTTTTTTTTTTTTTTAATGGAACCCAGTCTTCATCTAGTTGCTAAGATTTTTTTATATATATATACATTTTGAATGGAACCCCAAATCAAAATAAGTGAAATGGATAGTCGTTTTTGTTTTTGGAGAAAATATTTGAACAAGTGTCTCCAGTGTGTTGTGTTTTGTCATGTACCTTCATTTTTCTTCACTTGTGATTAGAGCTTGCTACATGTTTATTAAGCTGAAAGCCCGACAGGGAAGCAATAAACCAAGAAATAATGAGAAATGCCTAATCCCGCAGGAAACCTGTATGCCAGTTTTTCTCAAGCCATCTCACAAAATAAGAATTTAAAATGTAAATATTGTGTATTTGTGTGTATATGTGTGTGTGTGATTTGATTTACCTCAGGTTTTTGAGTCTTTTCAGAAGAACCCCAGGATTAAGACCTCGTGGGCATGAAGAAGTCAAGTATCTGAAACGGTGGGCACCTCGATCCTCCCAATGAGACGTCCCCTACGCGACACCCCAATACTCACCCCTCTGCTCTGTGTTTAAGTCCTGTATTTTTTAAGGCACAAATGGAGAGTAACAAAAGTTTGACTTTTCTCCTAGTTCTGGAGTATTATAAAAGCCACACTTGTTGTTAGCAATGGCAAAACTGATGGGCATTTCAAAAGGCAGTCCACAATTATTTTTTTGAAAGATGCTGTTCCTTGAGCATTAGACCTTTTTGAATTCCAGTTTCCTCTTGTTGGTGTAAGCAATAAAATCTTCTGTGTTTCAAAATATGTTTTTTATTGAGAGAAATGGCAAGGTAGACTTACAATTCACATTCCTAATGTAAGTGTTCTTAAATGTGTAATGGTTTATAGATGTTCATAAAGAAAGAACTGCTGGATTAAATAATAAATTCTCATCTCTGGGTTTAAAAAAAATTAAAAAAAAAAAGAACAAATGGTTCTCTTGAATTCTTCAAGATCTTTGGCTTGCTTTCTATAGGTCTGCAGTGGTTTAGTCATATGGCTGATCTTTTCCTCCACTTTGGAATGTTTCTCCTCTTGCTCTACCTGGTAATTTTCTTCTCTTATTAATTTCCTTTGGAGTTTCATTACATTTTCTTGATATAGTTCCATCATGACTTTAAGTTTATGCTAAAGATTCCGATTTTTGACTTTCAAATTCTGTATTTTCTGCTTGCAAAGCGTGCTGTATGTATACACATGGATGTATAACCAATGTGATCCTGCAATCTGTACACGTGGAAAAATGACAATTTATACCCTATCTGAATCAAATGTATGATATGTCAAGATCATTGTAATGTCTTGAACAACTAATAAAAAAATAAATAAATTTTTTTTAAAAGACAATGTAAAAAAAGATGCTTGTTCTGTCTTAAGATGGTTAATGTTCTATACAGTCTTCCTTTGTTTTACCTACATCAGATAATAAAGTAAAAATTTTATTTCTTTCTCTAAGCTTTTAAAAGAGGCCTTTAACTTAGCAACATAAACCAGTTTTTAAAGCTCCTTTTGGCTGATCTTCTAAATGAGCACCAATTTCTGACTCACTTTCCATTTCCAATTCCAAGTTACCACCATCTGTTAGCACTTCTCCAAGCACAGGAACCCAATCTTTCATCTGCAGCAAGTGTTCATTCAGAGACTTAATGTGATTTTCTTTATTTTTTAAAACTTGTTCTGCATGTACTTTAGAGTGTTCATATGCCGTTTATTAAGGCAATTCAGTTTTTCTTTTCATACTTCAACTTCTTATAAAAGCTATTTTTGACTTTCCTGAAGTTGGGGATTTTTATTCAAAGAATTTTTTATTGCTACCATAACTCCTTCTTTATTTATTTGACATATTCTCAAGGTTGTTTTACTTTCAGGTATTTGTGATTTGAGGAATTTTGATTTATCTACTAGGAAACTTAATTTTTTTATATATCCCACTATCAATTCATCCTGTTGAGAATGTTTAGCTTTCTCTTCTTGTAGCTCTTTTTCTAGAAAGAATATTTCATCCTCAGGTTTAGATACAGATCTATCCAGGTTTTTATATATTGCCACCAAATTTTCTGCTTTTATTGACTCTTTCTCCAAAATGGCATCCTTTAAAGATGACTTTAAGCCATATCCACAATATATAAAGAGCTCTTACAATTCAATAATAAATGATAACATAATTAAAAAAGGCCAAAGATACAAACAGAAATTTCTACAAAGATAAACAAATAGCCAATAAAACACAAAAAAATGCAGTCTCACTGGCCCTTGGCAAATGCAAATCAAGTGAGAGGCCACCGCACACCCACCAGGACATCTATGGTGGACAGTAACAGATGTCAAGTGGCATATGGAAAAACCAAGACCCTCAGACATTCGTGGTAGGAGTATGGCAATAAAGCCATCTTACTGGCAGTTCCTTGGAAGGTCAAAGGTGCTCTGTGACACAGCAGCTCTACCTCTTCACACAGATCCAAAAGAAAGAAACTGCAGTCCCTGCACATCTGCGGCAGCATCACTCCTACAGCCAAACCTCCCAAAGGGCTGGGACTGATGAGTGCACAGATCCATGAGCTGGTGAAGGCCCCATGCAGTGGGCGCTCCTCAGCCACGGGGGATTCAAGGGCATGGAGGACAAGGGTGAATCCTGTCAGTCACACCCCACACAGCCACAGATGGCTAAGGGACAGAAAGCAGCCTCCCACTGCCTGAGGTCAGGGTGATGGATGGGACGCAGCAGCAGAGGGGCTGTGGATGGCTGACAGGGATGGGGGTTGCAGTGTTCTAAAACCGACTATGGTGGCAGCCTTGCGATTTTGTGGACACACTAAGCACTGCTTGAGTTTTCCAGGGTGTAGGAGCTGCATCTCATAGAGGGCTGTTCAAAACCCCACCTGGGACTAGGCCACAGGCTCCCACTGGGACCAGGCCACACCACTGCCTATGGCCTGGCGCCTATGGCCTGGAGCTAGCCTGGCACGGGAGGCACTGGGCTCCCTCCTTAGCCCCACACAGAAGAAAACGAGGAGGCCAAGTCCGCCATCCAGACTCACCACCTAAGACTTTTTAAAAAGACTGGATGCTGCAGAGGCCCACACCTGTCATCTCAGCAGCTTGGGAGGCTGAGGCAGGAGGATCGTACCTGGAGGCCAGCCTCAGCAAAAGAAAGATGCTAAGTAAGCAGCTCAGTGAGTCTCTGTCTCTAAATGCATTGGGTGGGGGGTGGGCCTTGAAGCCAGGTGCTGCTGGGGTGGACACTTGCTGGCTCTGGCCTGGGCAGGTCCCTGAGTCAGGACAGCCCCACGGGCTCTCAGCAAGTCAAGACGTCCCACTGCCGCTGAGGTCCCACGTGCAAAGCCAGGAGAAAAATCCCTCAGCCAACACTATACCTTCTTCCCCTGTCCCTCATGAGTTCTGGGGTCAGACATGGGTCTGCGGGGCAGGGAGCGGGAAGGTCCCCTTGGGAGCAGCCTGTTGGCAGCAGGTCAGAAGTCGCCGACAATGTGCTCATGTCCCAGATACTCTTCAGCCCCCGCCCCAACCCCATCTTGCCCAGAGCCCTGGGTCCTGGCCCAGTCCAGCATTGGTCACAGCCCAGCCTGCCTCTGGGCTGCACGCTCCCTGGACACCAGGTCACAGCCCCTGCTCCTGGGCTTGGGGGGCAGGGCCATGTCCCTCAGTGCTACTCAACCATGTCCCCGGGACTAGGCACCAGAGTCCTGTTCTGGAGACCACGGGGCTCCATCCCCACAGGCAGGTTCTCGGGCCAGAAAGCTCCTTCCCGTGGAGCTTTCTCTGGGGCTCAGGGTGGACAGAGCAGCACCCTCTGAAGACACCTGCTGGCCAGGCCAGGGACCCTGGGAGGGGGCTGTGAGCAGGGCTCCCCAGCAGAGGGTGCCATGTATCCATGTGGAGCCCTCGGCCAGCCAGGCAGGACCCAGATAGGGGACCCAGTGAGGGGACCCATTGATAGGGACCCAGGGAGGAGATCCAGTATGGGGAACCAGCGAGGGGACTCCTACAGTATCAGGTGGTGGCTGAAGGGCCCCCGGCCCCCAATGCTACTCAGGGTGCCCTGAGCTCCCCCAGCAGCTGGCCAGACTGACACCAGCTGCCCCCAAGCTGCAGGAGGTACTTTCACCCTGATCTTGTTCAGTCACGTCAGGGGACTTGGGGGACCACACAATGCTGCCCATGAACCTGGGTCATTCACTCAGATCCCAAGGGCAAGGGAGCACCCAGTGGCAGGGACTCGTGGGTGGCCTAGTGCTGTGGTCCCCTAGCTCCTGAGATGGGGCTTCTCCATTGAGAGCAACTGAATTTCCCACTGTCTGTCACTCAGCAGCCAGTCTGGGCAAATGGGGGGGTCACTTCTGGCTCTAGCCGTCCTGAGACACTTGGACCACAGGGTTCTTTTCTAATTCCTGCCCCAGCATGCATTCTTGGGGACTCGTCCCCATAGCCCTCGGCTGCTGGGGTGGAAGAGGCCTTCCTGCCACCTTTGCTGAGAAGACCCAGGCCCAGCTCCTGTTGAACCAGGAAGACAGAAAACCCTGAGGGCGCCACCTGACCACTGAAGCTGCTGGCACGAGGGGAGGCGGGAGGCCTCCAGCGCAGGGGCCCAGGGAGGAATATCCCCCAGCTGTGGCACAGATAGCAGAGCCACTGTGCTAAAGATGTGTCCACACCATTCTGCACAAGACCCCCTGTCCCCACAGCCTGGAGTAGCTATACTCAAAGGCAGGCTGAGGCCAGGCAGGGGCCAGAGGCCCCACTGTGTCTCCAGGAAGGTCTTACTGTCCTTACTGGTTTTGTTCCTGGAGAGACCTGCGTTCTCCTCAGTGTTTAGAGCAGCTCAACTCACAGTAGACAAGCTACAGAACCAGCCTAGGTTCCCCACAGCAGATGGACGGATAAAGAAACTGTGGTCCCTATACACAGTGGAATATTACTCAGCCATAAAGAAGAATGAAATGATGGCATTTGAAGGTCAATGGATGGAGCTGGAGAGGACTGTGCTGCTTAAGTAAGCCAATTCCAAAAAACAAAGGCTGAGTGTCCTCTCTGACATGCAGATGCTGACTCACAATAGGGGAGAAGAGAATAGAATTTAATTGGATGAGACAAAGGGAAGGGAGGGGAGGGACTGGGGGATGCAGGAAAATAAATGGATGTCACTTTCCCATGTTCACATAAGAACACAACCAGGGACACCCCACAGTAGGGCCAGTCACAGGAATGAAAATCATACCCTGTGTAGGTGACATGGCAGGATGCATGCTGCTGTCATGGGGAGCTAAGAAGAACCAATTCAGAGACAAATCTGTGTTCCCACCTATGCCAAGGGACAAGGTGCAATGTCATTCAGTGTCCTCATTGAAGATGAAACGGGCTCTGCTGGCCTCTGGATGCCAGTGTGAGGAAACTGACACTCAGGTCACCAGAGGGGCCCCACCTCCTCAGGCCTTTGCTCCCCAAGGGAATGTCGAGCCTCAGAGGCCCATGGAGACCCTGCCCATCAGGGACATGGCAGCTGCGGACTTCAGTCCCCCTGCTGTCTCCTCCCAGGGGCAACATGCACTCCCTTCATCCCATCCTGACTTGTGACATCATGGGAGGGGACAGACCCGGGCAGCAGGGACAGCTGGCAGCACCTACCTGATAACACAGTGGCCTCGATTGGAGGCAAAAATCACGATGGGGGCGATGGAAGATTCCAGAGCTCAGTGCAGGGAGTTGAAGCCCTCGATGTCCAGCATGTGCACCTCGTCCACAAACAGCATGCTGGGGACCCTCTCAGCCACGCCCTGGTCGATGTACTTGTTCACCACCTTGTTGACCTCGCCTTGGGCAGGGTCCCAGCCAGTGGGGGAAATGTCACCTGCTCTCTTCTCCACACCTAAATTCAATCAAGACCCAACCCTGCAGCCTGGTTCTCCTACTGGCTCTCTGACCCAAGGCTGGGTACTGGACCCATTCCAGGTTTGGTGTCATCATTTGTAAACAAGAATCATGCCAGTTGTGGTGGCACACGCCTATAACCCCAGCAGCCTGGGAGGTTGAGGCAGGAGAATCACAAATTGGAGGCCAGCCTCCACAACGTGGTAATGCCCTGAGCAACTCAGTTGAGACCCTGTCTCTGAATAAAATACAGAATAGGGCTGGGGATGGGACTCAGGGTCAAGAGCCTATGAGTTGAATCCCTGAACCCTCATCTAAAAAAAAAAATAAAACAGGCATCATCGCCCCCAAATGCCACAAAACGCCTTTTGTGGAGCTGTGTGGGGCACAATGACCAGGAGCTGCCCCATCAAGCCCTGACCCTGATGCCAAGACACCTCATTTGGGAGCTCCAGGGAGATGTGTTTTCAAATGTGAATTCCCCTCTGCTGCACTCAGTCAAGGAGCTCTTTTGGGGGCCGTGCATGACAATGCTTAGGTTAATGAGCTTTCCATCAAGTGCAGTTAGAATCCTCTCCCCAGGAAACCTGAGCAAGGAGGGTCAGAGCAGGCCCAGCCTTGGCCCCAGAAACATCAGCCCTTACAGAACAGCAGGCCCACCTCAGGTCTCAGCCCTCACCTTCCAAACCAGCGCCCCCTGTCATCAGGATGGAGCTGTTCCCAAAGAACCGGGATCTGAGGCCTGTCCTCGCCCAGAGCCATGATGCATGGCTCTCAAAACCGAATTCAGAGACAGATCTGCTCTTGGCCACTCATGGAGGAGCTTAGGCTGCTGCAATGCCTCAAGGCAACAGCGGATTCATGTTGAACTTACATTTTCAGGGAGTAAAGTGGTAATGGTCCGGAGAAGGACACAAAATTAGGGAAGAGCCAGGCGCGATGGCACATGCCTGTCATTCCAGCAGCCAGAGAGGCTGAGGCAGGAGGATCACAAGTTGGAGGCCAGCCTCAGCAACCTAGCAAGGGCCTAAGCAACTCAGCCAGGCTCTGTCTCTAAATAAAAAATAAAAGTGCTGGGACGGGGCTCAGTGGTCGAGGGCCCCCGAGTTCAATCACCAGCATCAAAAAATAAATAAATAAATAAGTCCATAAAGGAGCAAGGGAGACCCACTCCCTGGTGTCAAATTCGGCACCTTTCTGGGACCTCAAGAGAAGCAGATGCTGACCTCTGTGGGGCCAGAGCACACAGTGTGGCCATGGCTTCTAAAGGGAGTGAAGACCCAGAGCCACGCAGTGGGAGGCGCTCAGAGCCAGGAGCTTGTCAGAGAAGGGCTTCAACTTGGCTCCAGGCTTTGGCTTTGCCATGTGTCCTACCTGTGATCTCTGTCTTCTTTGGCTTCATCAACTGGCCCATCATGGACAGGACATCTTGTCCCCCTGTACCTGAGAGGACTTTCTAAGGCAGCTACCAAAGCTCATCCTCCTTCCTCCTGTGGGTCCCTGATGTCACTCAACTTGGAGGCCTGAGGTGGACAGGCCCAGCACACTCCCCTGGAAGGGATGAGGGGCTTCTGAACTCAGAGGGATCCCCTTGAGGTTTCCCCTGACCTGCAAGAATCAAGCAGAGTCGTGCGCGGTGGAACATGTCTTTAAAAATCCTGGCAATTTGGGAGGCTGAGATAGGAGGACCGCAATTTTGAGGCCAGCCTGAGAAACTTAGTGAGGTCCTGAGCAACTCAGAAAGACCCTGTTTCTAAATAAAATATAAAAAGGGCTGCGGATGGGGCTCCATGTGTAAGCACCCTGGGGTTTAAGCTTCAGTACAAAACAAAACAAAAAAAACCTCCGGCCAAGAAGGAAGAAACTCCAATCTCAAGAGTCTCTGGCCTCTCCTGGGAAAAGCTCCAAGGGACTAAGAGAAAAACCAGATTCCCAGCAGAAAGCCCGTTCCTGGTGGGGAGGAGGAGGCCCCTTCAGGATGAAGAGCAAACCTGACTCTCTGTCCAGTGGGGCCCAGAGCAGCGCCAGCTGGGAGCTGGAGGATTTGGAGCTCTTGCTCTATAGAGGCCAGAGCCTCCGTGAGGCTGTCTGAAGCCCTGTGAAGGCTCCCGCCAGGAACCCCCAGCCCGGGGTGGAGAGAAGCCCCCAACAGGATGGCAGGCGGCCAGGGGCAGACAACGCCCAGAGATCAGCGGTGACAGCATCTGGACATTGGGACAAAGGGGCCGAATCTCATGTCGTGCTCATTGCTGAGCCTCTCAGAGGGCTTTCAGGAGGACAGCACGGCCCTGACAACTGGTTCCCAGGGCCTTGGGCATGTGCTGGCCCAGCAGAGCCTGTCCCTGGGGCCTGGTGTTGGCCACTTCCAGGTCATGCAATATCCCATTCTGGATGACCTCCTTCTTCTTGTGCATGTCGCCCTTGGGCAGGGCATGTCCTCATCGGCCTCCAGGGCGAACTCCGTGGCCTCTGCCTTTGCCAGCAGAGCCATGGGGCACCGGGACCACACAGAGCTCAGTGACAGCCAGGTCTCCGCTGCCCACCGAGGGCACCCAACAGCAACCTCTGCCTATGCCCCACAGCCGGGGGCCCCGCTTTGGCTCCCAGACCCGCCCGGGCCACACCTGAGACTTTCTGGAAGATTCTCTCCCCTTTCATTTCACTCCTGATAAAGGAGCATCCAGGGGACTCACTGGAGCCAGGGTCCCGGGCTTTTCTAGGTGGTGATTTATGGGTGACACGAGGCCTTAGGCTCATCCATGCACCAGAGAGGTGCAGCCACCATGAGACGCAGCAGCAGATAGAGGACGAGCCACCTGGTGCAGTCCCCAGGTTTAGGACTCAGGGAGGGACACCAGGGAGATAAAGGAAAATGGAAGATGCTGCCTGGTGCAGCGGGAAGGGACAAAGGCTGTCTGGTCCCTGTCCCCGACAGGGTTTGCATCTTGCACACTCTGCCTGCTTAAGTCATGAGGAGAGGAAGACAGAGAAATCCAAGGTGACTTAGGTAAAGGGACAGCTGCTGACCTTCCCCCACCCACCACCAATGAGCAAAGTGACACCCTAGTTACCCAGTTGTCCCCCTGGCAGACCCTCATGTGTAACACTGTCCCTGGGGAGCATACCTTCACAGCCCCGATGTTGGCCTCCATGTAGATGACGTCATTGGCCTCCACTCGCTCCTTCTGCAGACTTTAAAAAATGCTGGAGTTCAGCTAAAACCAAACCAAACCAGACAAACGGGGACTAAGACCACCCTGATGCATGTTCCAGTTCCTCCTGACCCCGAGGGAAGGCACCTTTCCGGAAGAGACCTGAGAGGCCAGGCACAGCAGTGCACACCTGTCATCCCAGGGACTCGGAGGCTGAGGCAGGAGGATCGCCAAGTTGGAGGCCAGCCTCAGCAACTTAGCAATGGGAGACTCTCTCTCAAAACAATACAAATCAAAATAAAAAGGGCAGGCTTCTGGCTCCCTGCTTAAGCACTACGGGTTCAGTTCACAGGACTAAACATTCATGGGAACGAGGTCCCTTGGAAGGTCATGACAATATTCTAGAATTAAGATGGGGAGTGTAAACAATGTCATGCATCAAAATCCTGTGTGCTACACAAACTTAAAATGGGTGGATCATGTTCACAACTGCACCCCAAGAGAGCTGCCAGAAGCTCAACAGGACCTGGCCTCTTTGGCCTCGTTGGGGCACTGTGCACACAGGAGCAGGATTGGGGAGTCCCTAGGCAAAAAATTCATAAGCCTCCTTCAAACTCAGACACTTCACAACTCCACACAACACACCTGAGGTCCTTCTGTCCCAGTATCTCATCCATGTGGAAAAACTGCCCAGAAGGACATGAGTTTTTGGGGGGCTGGGGGTACCAGGGATTGGGCTCAGGGGCCCTCAACCACCAAGCCCCATCCCCAGCCCTGTTTGGCATTTTATTTAGAGTCAGGGTCTCCCTGAGTTGCTTAGGGCCTTGCTTTGGCTGAGGCTGGCTTTGAACTTGCGATCCTCCTGCCTCAGCCTCCCAAGCTGCTGGGATCAGAGGTGGGTAGCACCTTTGTTTTGGAAGACAATTTTCCTCTTCTCTGTTAGGCTCATTTCTTTGAGAAGCTGGTCGAAGCAGAGTGATGGATGGCTCAAATTTCCACTGTGTTTCTGTGTCCTCTCTCCTACAGGGAAGAGGACAATTTTTCTCTTTTCACCTCAGGCACTTTTATTCGGTTGATTTTCCAGAAGAACTTTCTCAAGGTGTTATTCTTGAGAAGGGGCCACCTTCTCAGAACCTCATTAATCCAGGATGGACAGGATGTGATGAGGGATTAAAGAGATAAAGACAGGTTGTGGAGCCAAGCTCCTGAGATGAAGGCCCCATTAGGAAACAGAAAAATAGCCCTTGGAAGAAGTGACATTTTCATGATCTCCATAAAGCTGTGACCAAGAAACTACCTCAGAGGATCAAAGAATCATCAAGTTATAAAAGGGGGAAAGATGGAGAGATTCTATGGTGGATGGAGAGTGGTCTAGAGATGAGAAACTGAGCCCCAGAGAGCTCAGAGGACATGCAGGTGTTACCCAGCACCAGAGGACTCGCAGTCACCCTGGCCCTCAGCCAGCACTGGACACAGGATGACTGTGGAGCCTCTTTCTGAGCCTGAAGACTTGATCTGGAAAACAGGGGAAATGAGATTCTTGGCACCTGCACACACGGGCACACAGCTGTGATGAGCCACAGGTAAAACACCTCCCCAAGCCCACAGCAGGGGACCTGGCCATGCAGCAGGGGAGGTACAGAGCTAGTGTGAGTCAGTCATAACACGGTGGATGAGTAAAAACATTATGAAAAAGAAAGAAAACAAAATTATGTCCACTTCGACTTTTTGGGGAGGTGAGGGGGCAGTTTGGGGATTTGAACCCAGGGGTGACTTATACCTGAGCCACATCCCCAGCCCATTTTGTATTTTATTTAGAGACAGGCTCTCACTGAGTTGCTCAGGGCCTTGACTAAGTTGATGAGGCTGATCTCCACCTTGTGATCCTCCTGCCTCAGCCTCCTGAGGGGCTGGGATGACAGGCATGCTCCACTGTACCTGGCTGGCCAATGGTTGTCATTTGGGGGATGAGATGGCATTAACAATTTCTTGACTTAACCACACAACTCACAGAAGCAATGAAAAAAGAAAGACCTACCTTATGAAGGGACCTATGTCCTAGTCCTTACGAGGTGTCCCTTTATACTACACGGTGTTATCCTGAGTGTCCCATATGGCATCAACAGTGCAGAGGCCAAGGAAAGGGGGACACAGAGGTCACACCACCTGCCCGTGCCACAGTGCTGAGGACAGGGCTCAGGACAGCCTCAGCAACTCAGTGAGGCCCTGATCAACTCAGGGAAACCCTGTCTCCAAATAAATTCAAAACAGGGCTGGGAGGTGACTCCGTGGTTAGGATCCCCGGGTTCAATCCCTGGTGCCCCTCCTCAAAAAAAAAAAAAAAAAAAAAAAAAAAGGTCGCTGCTCTCCCGACAAATGGGGAGGCCACAGAAGACTTCTGCTGGCAGGTGGCCATCAGGATCCCTGTGAGCTGATATGGAAATATCCCAAAGGCAGAGACACACAGCCACATGATCAGACACTCAGGCCACTTCCTTCGGTTCAAGGGGGGCATTATCTTATCACCCTATCCCTTGCCTTCTCTTCTCCAGAAACCCAACCAGGACAAGGACACTCAAGACTGGAAGCTAAGGGCCAGCTCTCCTCTGCCTGTGATCCACCTGAGAGCCTATAATTGGGGCTTGTGGAAAACATCCAACAGGGAAGCCACATTCTGTGTTTGATGAACCAAATTCACAGCTCCTGAACCCCAAAACAAACTTCCCAAACAAAGCCCGAAGCAGCTGTGCACACCTTGAGTCCAAGTAGCTGCAGAGGCTGAGGCTGGAGGATCATGGGTTAGAGGCCAGCCTCCACAACACTGAGTCCCTGAGCAACTCAGGGAGACTCTGTCTCTAAATCAATGCAAAATAAGGCTGGGGACGGTGCTCAGGGGTCGACGGCCCCTGGGTTAAATCCCTGGTACAAAAAAAAAGAAATTTTCCAGACAACAGGAAGGTATCAGAAAACTCTATGAAGCTTGGAAAATTCTGGGCTTTTAAGCCTACTTTGATTTTTTTAATAGAACCATTTCTATTTTGCAAAGAGGAAATTCCTCCAAATGGAATGCCTGCCCATACTCACTGTCATGGGACAGTGACATTAAATTTCTCCAGGAGAGGAAGAAAAGCATCCCCAACTCTCAGCCACTCATATTTGTCTAGAAGTTTCTTGGTGGTGACAAGTAGACAGAGGAAGGCCCAGTGGACCATGGGCCCAGCTTTTGGCCAAGAGAGAGGCTGTGGGCGCTGTCTCTGGCCAAGACAGCACAAAGGACACAGGTTTCATCTGCTGGCTCAGGTTTCTAAGTCCCTGACAGGGACTTTATCATATCAAGGAAGTGGCACAGACGGGGACAGATGACCCTCTCTCCCTCTCTCTGCAGCTTTGCAGGAATTCAAAGATGTGGGAAAAGCAGGCTTCTGTCTGAGGGGAGACCACAGCTTGCCCTTTATTCTGTGGCAGGATCTAGAAATTTCTCCTCACCTGCTGCCACCAAAAGCCCTGCTGTGTCCCCCACCACACCACTCCAGGGGCCACTCCCATCAAATGTGCCTGGTGACCTCTACTTTTTCAAATTTTAAAGCATTTCAGTTCCCACTGAGCCATTGAAATACAAGCAACTGTGTGAAGGCCAGTTTTATCAGGTTTTTGTCTCACAAAAATGGGGGTTTAAAAAATTTTTTTTAAGTTGTAGATAGACATAATTTCTTTATTTTTTCAATTATTTTTATATGGTGCTGAGGATGCAACCCAGGGCATCACACATGCTAGGTGGGTGCCCTACCACTGAGCCCCTGACCCATCCCAGAAAAATGGTGTTTTTTAAATTTAAGTTCTTAAAATATTAATATCCAGGTATTTGAAAGGTAGTAATATCTTACTTGTCACATATTTTTCTTGGTTCCTTTTTGTACCAGGAATGGAATTCAGGGGCCCTGAACCCTGGAGCACCATCCCCAGCCCCTTTTATATTTTATTTAGAGACAAGGTCTCACTTAGTTGCTCAGGGTCTGGCTAAGTTTCTGAGGCTGGCCTCCAACTTGCTATCCTGCTGCCTCAGCCTTCTGAGCTGTTGGAATATGGTTCATATGTTTAACTTATGAGTTGAATAAAATCACTGGCACATGTTTAAATAAGGAAAAGTAATCCAGGCACCGTAGCACACATCTGTAGCCATAGTTACTCAGCATACTGAGGCAAGAGGATGGTTTGAACCCAGGAGTTCCAGGATTGCCTGGGAAACATAGTGAGATCCTGAAAAATAGGACATGAAAAGGGAAAATAAAAGAAGATATGAAGAAAAAAAAAACAATAGAGAGAAAATTTTTAAACGTAAAACCCAGTTGTATACATGTATAATCCCAGCATCTCAGGAGGCTGAGGCAGGAGGATCGAGAGTTGGAGGCCAGCTTCGGAAACTTGGCGAGACACTGTCTCTAAATAAAATATTAAAAGGGCTGGGGAAAGGGCTCAGGGGTGAAGTGCCCCTGGGTTCAATTCCTGGTACCAAAAAATAAAAATAAAAAGCCTAAGTTCAATGTGACACAAAGCTTAGCTTCTAGACACAAGTTCAGAATTAGAACTCTTCAGTTCAGCATTAGTGTCACACAGGGGCTAGGGGTGGCTCAGCAGCCATGGTCTCAAAAGGAGAGAGAGAGAGAGAGAGAGAGAGAGAGAGAGAGAGAGAGAGAGAGAGAGAGAGAGAGAGCCTGCCCCATACTTGAGTGCTTACAGGGACCTGCTGGGGAAGATCAAAGGCAGAGCCAGTCCCACAAAGAGGAACCACAGGAAGATAGAGTGCCAGCCACGGGGGTACCAGGTGGCTGTGGGGGGTGAAACAGGGTCCCATGATGTCTCCCCACTTCCAAATGCTGCACCCTCCTACTGTGTTTTCTTTCCTTCAGCATTAAATCAAAAGTTCCCCAAGTAGACTGCTTAGTCTTTTTATTTATTTATTATTTATTTGGGTACCAGGGATGGAATCCAGGGGCCTTCGACCATTGAGCCCTGTCCCCAGCCCTTTTTATATTTTATTTAGAGGCAGAGTCTTGCTGAGTTGCTCAGGGCCTCAGTAAGTTGCTGAGGCTGGCCTCCAAATTGTGTTCCTTTTACCTCATCCCCCTAAGCTGCTTGGATGGCTAGCTACTCTTGCCTGTCTTGTCAACAGCACCAAAAGAACATGAGCATTTTTAAGATGAAAGGATTCAAAGCACCGGAGAAGCAACAGCCATCTTTCACACTGATGTGATACTCACCAATAGCCCTGCGGAAGTTCTCCATCAGCACCTCTGTCTTCTTGATCTCCATGAAGTAAACTTTGCTCCCCACCAAGGAGCAGAAAGGCACCTTACTCCCCAGCTCCTGTGCAATCGCCAGAGAAAGGGCTGTCTACAGAGGCAAGAAAGGAAAGGTTTTCATTTTACAGTCTTGAAAACATAATTCAAACCCATCTATAAAAATATTTATTCAAGAGGCTGAACATGGTATTGCACACTTGTGATTCCTGAGACTCAGGAGGCTGAGGCAGAAGGATGGCAAGGTGGAGGTCAGCCTCAGCCACTTATCAATACCCTGGGCAACTCAGTGATACCCTGTCTCTAAATAAAATATATAAGTTTGGGGAATGGGGCTCAGGTGTTAAGTGCCCCTTGGTTCAATCCCTGGGACCAAAATAAATAAATAAATAAACAACACTAACAAATCAGGAAGGATTTATTACATGACCTTTATTTTATGTTAAAAGGCCAGAAAATAATGGATAATACATGAGGCCAAATCTGTAAGCGGTGGCTTGGTCTGCACAAGCTCCCCCTGACAGTGCCCTGTGGTCAATTATAAATTGATGCTCAGTAACATAACTTTGGTTGGCAGATGCTAAAGAGAACCTGGTGAAACAGACATGTCATCAAATACCAAGTTTTAGAAAGCATATGCTCTCAAGTGGGTCCAGGACTGGGAAATGCCATGGCCTCTGAGTGCCATTTCATCCTCCCTCATCTCTGAAATAAGAATGAGGTCAGACCCTAGGTGTGTAGGCCAAGCAGAGCCTCCTGAGATGCTGAGGGCCTCACTAAGTTGCTGAGGCTGGCCTCCAACATTAGATCCTCCTGCCTCAGCCTCCCAAGCTGCTGGAACAAGGCCAACTGAAGCTACTGCTTCAAAGATGGACCAGGGAAGGCTCCTCTTTTCAATGCCCATTTGGTTTCAGCTCTGAGCAGCCGACATGGGGGATGATCAGCGAATGCTGTCAGGAAAAATCCACTAGCCCATGGGACAGAGGTTGGTTCTAGTTCTGATCTTCTCCCTGTTTTCTAGGGTGGTCTTGAGCACACAATAGTGCTAATGCTGGACAGCCTCATCTGGCGAACTAAAATACTGTTTAGATTACAAGAAGCCAACAAGCTGCCCACAGGATGGTTTGATTGGGACCATGTAGTTTTATATGTGCCTTTAAACTTGGCTTTTGTGGGGGGGGGTTGAACGCAGGGGCCCTCAACCCCTGAGCCCCATCCCCAGCCCTATTGTGTATTTTATTTAGAGACAGGGTCTCCCTGAGTTTCTGAGGGCCTCGCTTCTGCTGAGGCTGGCCTCAAACTCGCTATCCTCCTGCCTCAGCAACCCAAGCCAGCCACTGGGATTAAAGGCATGTTCCACCGTGCATAGCTCTTGCCATTTTTTGAACCCTAGGAACTTTCCTGTTAAAATCCAACTATTTGGTTTCTGTTGAGAAACCAGGTCTGGACACAGTGGCCCTCTTTTAGTGAAAGGGCACCACATCCTTGGGCTTGAGCAAGTCACTTTGCTTACCTCGCTGCCCGAATGCTTAGGCACCTGAGTTGGCAAGCCCAAAGCATGTGTTCTAATAGCAAAGGGAAAATGAACACAGAGGGATGCGATTCCAACACCATGAGGCCCAGGGGAGGCCACAGGTGGCAGTGCTCATCTGTTTTATTTTGATGTTCCTGGGAATGGAACCCAGAGCCTTGTATGTGCCAGGCAGCTGTTCCACCACTGAGCCTCAGGCCCAGCTTTCCTTATTTAGAGACAGGGTCTCACTGAGCTGCTGAGACTGGCATCCACGTTGAGATCATCCTGCCTCAGCCTCCCATGTTGCTGGGTTTACAGTTGTGAGCCACTGTGCCTGACTCTTCCCTGTTCTTTCACAGCCCCCAACTCCCCATTCTCAGTTTCCAGTGTCAAAGACAGTGCCCACTAGCCACTGAACAGCATCCCTGCCTCCTTCCACCTAATACTGAAGGGGTGACCATTACCCTTCCATTCAAATAGAAACAATACTTGGTTAAGAATGGCTCCTTTTCTGTCCAGCTTTCTCCAATTAAAAGCTCATGGAAGGGGCTGGGCTGGGGCTGGGGCTCAGTGGTGGAGCACCCGCCTAGCATGTGCAGGGCCCTGGGTTTCTTCCTCCATGTGACATAATAATAAATAAATAAAACAAAGGTATTCTGTCCAACTACAACTAAAAAACTATATTATAAAAAAGAAACTCATGGAAGAAAGGCACATATACCTACCCTTTCCTATGGAGCTCTTTATATCTCACTGATCTTTCCATAGCCTGTCATCTTGAAAATCTAACTTGTATTTTTTTTAATATTTTAATATTATCAGGCCTCCCAGCTGATCAATCACTACCCACCAAGACAAATCCCAGACCTTTATGTTGTTTATTTTTTAACAGGGTTGCATTATTCATATTTATTTTTAAATTTTTTTTTTCTTCGAAACAAGTTTAATTTTGTTCCAGCCCTAAATTGGGGGAAGAACTTAAATCTTAAAAAATTCTCAAAAATCAAGCCATTATAAAGTTAAGCACCCCTCCCCTTAGCAATAAATATTGAACTGATATAGGTGACGGAACTAATATAACTGATTTAGGTGTAGATGGACACAACACAATGCTTTTATCTTTATGTGGTGCTGAGGATCAAACCCGGGTCCTGTCCATGCTCTGTGAGCCCTCTACCACTGAGCCACAATCCCAGCCTGCTAACTTGTATTTTATGGATTAAGAAACTGAGAGCTGGGTGTGGGGGTGCACTCCTGTCATCCCAGCAGCTTGGGAGGCTGAGGTGGGAGGATGGCTAGTTGGAGGCCAGGCTCAGCAACCTAGCAAGGCCCTGAGTAACTCAGCAAGACCCTGTCTCTAAAATAAATACAAAAATGGCTGGAGATGGGGCTCAGGGGTTAAGCACCTGAGTTTGATCCCTGGAAGCCCCCCAAAAAAAATAGGAGAGTCTTTTCTCTGTTTTTTGGGTACAGCCTTGCAGTGCAGGTTGTTTGGCAGCATCGCTGGCCACTAACACTGGAGTCCCCCCATCATGTTTTGAAAACCACAAGAGACGACTCTCCAGATAGTGGCAAAGATCTTCTGGAGGGCAAAACCAGCCCAGGTTGAAAATCACTTCAGAGCTAATCTCACCTAGCTGGACTTCCAGAAAGAGCACACAGAGAACAGGAACAGGCCACAGCTCAGGGGTTCAGAGCTGGCGACTGTCCACACCAACGACACCAAACAGTGAGTCTCAGAAAGCCCTGTGGACATTAAGAAAGGGAAATCAGGGGAGGACACCCTATCCAAAAGTACCTCCAAAACATCCAGAAAGGAAGGTTCCAACCCTGAAAATCAGACTTCTTAAGAGCAACACTGGAAGACAAAAAGTACCAAATAACACTGAGTAAAACAGCACTGAAGGAAACAGCTATCATGCTGGTGCTGTGGCGCAGGCCTGTCATCCCAGCAGCTCGGGAGGCTGAGGCAGGAGGATCAAGAGTTGGAGGCCAGCCTCAGCAAAAGCGAAGCCCTAAGCAACTAAGTGAGACCCTGTCTCTAAATAAAATGTAAAAAGGACTGAGGATGGGGCTCAGGAGTCGAGAGCTCCTGGGTTCAATTCTTGGGGTTCAATTCTTGGTAACGCCCCCACCAAAAATGGAAGACGACTTGGACAAGCTAATGTTCCTGTAAGTGCACACTGTATGGCATTCCAGCCTCAAAAAATTTCCCCCAGACACAGAACTTCTTCATCCACCATCAGACACCACAAAACACACCCTGGCAACTCCATATGTACAACTTCAAAATTAGAATTCAAGCTTTTTTTCACAGATGATTGTGTTTCTGCTTCTGAAAGGTCAAGTGGCCTGCCCCAGGCCTCCCAGCTGATCAATCAATACCCACCAAGATGTAGCCCAGACCTTTATGTTGTTTATTTTTGAACAGGGTCACATTAAGTCACTTAGAGCCTGGTGAAACTGCTGAGGCTGGCCTCCAACATGTGATCCTCCTGTCTTAGCCTCCAGAGTCACTGAGATGACAGGCAGGGGCCACCACCCCTTGTAAGAGCCCACTTCTTTACATACAAGAGTGCAGGCTCCTACTCTCCTGTGCCAAGAGGCCCTTCCAGAGAACAAGCCATGCCCAGACCAGGAGCTCTGGGAAGCCTGAGGATCTGGCCAATCCCCTTGCAGATCCCAACAAGCTCCACCATGTGTCCTCTTTTGTCCCCTGGAAAGCCCAAATTGGGGGGAATTATCAAACCCTCTGCCCAATTCCAGCATTTTTAATCAGTCAGCAGTTTGAAGCTCAGACTCAACTGAGCCATTTTGTGCCATCAGGAGACTTCCTGTTTCTCTGCCCAGAAAACACTAGAAGCCCCTTGAAGATCAAAATTGTGTTTCTGTTATTTGTCAATCATGCACGTAGCCAAAATAGTGGTGGGCAAATTTCGCATTCAAAAAAATACTGGCTGACTCATTTTCCCCCTCCAAAAATGTGCCACAGAAGATTTTTAAATATTTTTTTAATTGTGCATGGACATAATATCTTTGTTTCAATTTTTTAATATTTATTTTTTAGTTGTAGTTGGACACAATACTTTTATTTCACTTATTTATTTTTATATGGTGCTGAGGATCGAACCCAGGGTCCTGCACATGCGAGGCGAGCACTCTACCACTGAGCCACAGCCACAGCCCGTCACATTTTTTTACGAGGCCCTGGACCAACAGAAATGGATTTTCAGCTGGGCGCGGTGGTGCATGCCTATAATCCTACCACTCAGGAGGCTGAGGCAGGAGGATCACGAGTTGGAGGCCAGCCTCAGCAACATAGCAATACCCCCAGCAACTTTAGCAAGACCCTGGCTCTAAATAAAATACAAACATGGGAAGTGACTCAGTGTTGATTGCCCCCAAGTTCAATAACTGGTTAAAAAAAAAAAGAAGAGAAAAGAAAAGGAAAAGAGATACATTTCCCAAGCAAAGGAGACTTGAAAGAGTTCAAGGACCATCCCAGAGACCAGACCCCTCTTAGGACTTTCCCCTCCCTCTGACCAGGATGATTTTCATTCTAGAAGTATGAGTTGAGATCAGATTCCTTTCTTAAACACACATATGACCCACGTCGCTAAACAAAGACTAGTTAAGATGCATATTCCAACTGGCTTCAACGTGAGAATCATCCTCTTGGGCAGCAGAAATCAATGAGAACACAAGCACCTTTCCAGTTCCCAGGGGTCCGGCCCACAGCAAGGCTCTTCCTGCCATTTTCCTGCTTTCAATTAATTCTTCTATGATGTCACATGCCTGCAGCACAGAAGGGAGAAATGGTCACTATTACTGTGTTTCAGTGGGGAAAAAAATGCAGTCCCTGGTCCAAACAATTCACAGACTCGTCCAACCAACGCTGAGAGCCAGCACCCTCCAGGCACAGCTCTGGGTGCCCAGACAGTGGAGGTGAGAGAGGAAAGTCTGCTGGGCACAGTGGCCCACACCTGTGATCCCAGGGACTCGGGAGGCTGAGGCAGGAGGATCTCAGTTCAAAACCAGCCTCAGACAAAGTGAGGCCCTGAGCAACTCAGAGAGACCCTGTCTCTAAATAAAATACAAAATAGGTCTGGGGAGGGGCTCAGGGGTTTAGGGCTCCCCCCGCCCTCCAAAAAAGACATAGACAAGAAACCAGAGGCTTTTCTTTGGCCCTTTCTGTTACTAGGAGACTCCAAGGCCACAGTCACAAGCTCATATAAATTGCAGGTTTCTGTAGTTGCTCAGCCTCCAGGGAGACCATGGGCCATGACTCTAGGGTCCAGCAGCTTAGAGGTGGTGGAGTGCAAACCTCCAGCTGTCATTACTAAACTCGGTGGCCTATAGATAGGCCATTTTTTTCTGCAAATAATAATAATAATAATAATAATAATAATAATAATAATAATAAAAAATACCGTAACTGAAGGGACTTGGTACAGTTGCCACTTAACAAAAGTAGAACTTACTGGTAAAAGGATGGTTAGGGTTAGGGCACGATGGTGCAGGCCTGTCATCCCAGGGCACCTGGAGGCTGAGGCAGGAGGACTGTAATGTGGAGGCCAGCGTCAGCAGCTCAGCCAGATCCTGTCTCGGAATAAACACAAAAGGGGCCACAGTGTGGTTCTGTGGGCAGCGCCCCCGGGGTCAACGCCGGGCACCAAAGTGACACTGAGTCGGGGCGAATGCCGGGAAGGTCCCCACGCCCCCCAGCCCCGCCCGCCATCCCTCTCATGCATTCTCCTGGCCCAGGAGCCCCGAGGCCGCCTGCTTGACCAGGGCACTCTCGTTGAGGCCCAGCCCCTTCCCGTGGCTGTGCGAGGCGATGCGCGGCATCTTCGTGGTGCTCTCCACCTCCTCGATCTTCAAAGTGCCAGCCAGAGCCCAACCAGTGCAGGAGCCACTACCCTGCACCCGCCCAGGGGTTACCAAGGGCCATTACAAGGGCGGCTGGCAAGAGCCCGCCTCTGTCGGTGCCCCATTGGAGGATATTGGAACACCGCCACTCTCCATTGGCTCAGGCATGTGCTCATCGCAGCTGCCGGTAGAGCTCCGCCCACACACTTCCCGCTGTGTCTCTGGGTTGACTTCCCTGGCAACAGGTTCTTCCAGCTAGCTCTGAGGGTGTGATTGCAGGAGGGAGCCAAGAGTTTTGCTGCCTGGCTGAGGAGCTGAGCCCAGGGGGTGGGTGGCCCCGAGGAGCGTTATTCTGGGTGTTTATTTGGTACCAAGGATTAAAACCAGGGGCTCTAAATCACTGAGCCCCAGCTCCAGCCCATTTTGTATTTTATTTAGAGACAGGGTCTCATTAAGAATCTTAGAGACTTGCTAAGTTGCTGAGGCTGGCCTCCAACTAGCGATCTTCCTGCCTGAGCCTCCAAAGCTGCTGGTATTAGAGGTGTGCGCCACCATGCCTGGCACCTACTCAGAATCTTAATAAATGAGTGAGAATTTATCAGAAGCAAATGGCATTGCACCATTTTGCAGATGAATAAAATGCATCCAGAGAAATACAGAACTTCCAGGGATAAGTGAGTTCACAGGAGGGTGAAGACACGCCCGAGATCCAGCCCAGCTGTGGGGGCTCCTGACTCCCATGTGATTTCTTTGTCCTCTCTAGTCTGACTTTAAAATCTAATTATTTTATTCTAATCATTGACATCATTATTGAGTCAATGTTTGCCTCTATCCCTATACTGCTTTACATTATGAAGGTGGAGAACACATATTTACCATTTTAATTTTAATTTTGGAACGTGGTACACAGTCTACAAACAAGCTTCTAGATAAGACTTCTGATGAATTCAAAGAAGGTTCTAGAAGATATCCCCCTGCACACGCACACACACTGTTGAATCCATGCTCTTTAGTTTTATACTATGGATTGAACCCAGAGGCACTTCACCACTGAGCCCCATCCCCACTCTTTTTTATGTTTTATTTACAGTCAAGGTCTCACTGAGTTTCTTAGGGACTCACTAAGTTGCTGAGGCTGGCCTCCAGCTTGCAATCCTCCTGCCTCAGCCTCCCAAGTCACCGGGATGACAGGAATATGCCATTGTGCCTGGCTTCAATTATATTTTTATCCACTAATAGGTACTAAAATGCCAGATCAATGCAATGAAACACACACCAATAATCCTATGGAGAACTACCTTCCAGAACCGTGCACTGGACAAACCATCTATCCCGTCTCTCAGCTTCTCACTCCCATCAAGTTTCACCTTAAGTCCTTCCACCTCTCTTCTCTCCAGCCCAAGACTGAGGCCCTCAGTCACTTGGTTCCCAACTCTTTTGCTCCCTGCCTGCCTTGACCTCTGTCCCATCTTATCTTTGAACCCCCAAGCCTGGGATCAAGCCTGCCTTTCCTTCTGTACTGCTGCTCAGGAGGAGAAAGTCACCCAGGGTTCCCCAGGAGCCCTTGTGTCATCATAGCCTCCGACCTCAGCTGAACACTCACAGCTGTGCAAGTGATGATCTAATATTGTATTAGTTAGAATGTTAGTATAACTGCATTAATGGAGAGATTCAAAACAATGGTGGGTAAAGCAAAATAGAAGTTATTTTTCTCAGTTGGGCATATTGGCGCATGCTTGTAATCACAGGGCTCAGGAGGCTGAGGCAGGAGGATGTCCAGTTGGAGGCCAGCCTCAGTAACATAGTGAGACCTAGTCTCAAAATAAAACATTAAAAGGGCTGGAGATGGAAATCAGTAGTTAAGCACCCCTGGGTTCAAGCTCCAGTACAAAAAAAAAAAAAAAATTATGGCTATCTGCAAGGGATTTCCAAGAAAGAAAAGCAAAGCCCGGGACCCAATGGCTTGACTCAATTTTGAATTCTATGATATATTTAACGAATGAACACCAGCCAGGCAAGGTGGTGCACTCCTGTCATCCCAGCAGCTGGGGAGGCTGAGGCAAGAGGATTACAAATTAGAGGCCAGCCTCAGCAAAAGCAAGGGCCTAATCAACTCAGTGAGGCCCTGTCTCTCAGTAAAATATAAAAAAGTGCTGGGGATGGGGCTTCGTGGATAAGTGCCCCTGGGTTCAAATCCTGGTGCCAAAACAAACAATGAAACCAAATGCATCTCAAACTCTTATCAAATAAATAAATAAAGAGGAAGAAATGTTTTCTAATATGTTCCCATGAAGCCAGCGTCATCCTGGTAACAGCATCTGGTAAAGATTCTACAAGCAGAAAAAAAAAAAAAAACAAGGTCAATATCCCCATGAACATAGACACAAAATTTTTCACAAAAATCTGGTATTAGTAAACTAAATTCAGTGGCAGTTTTTCTCATTGATTGTGGTCCTAGGGAGGGAACCCAGGGATGCTCTACCATTGTGCTGTATCCCTCGCTCTCTTTGGTGTTTTTATTTTGAGTCACTGTCTTACTAAGGTGTGGAGGCTGGCCTCCAACTTGCTTGCCATCCTCCTGCCTCAGCCCTTGAGCCACCTGGATGACAGATGATCACCACTGTGTCCTGCTTGAATGAGATTCTGCCACTGCATCAGACTTCCTGCACCTCTGATTCAGTGTGACATTAGCAGATCTGTTCAGTTCTGGGGGTGACAGGGAGCTCAGCTGGAGGCCTGAAAGTCTGCTCTGAGGTTGGTGTACAACCCACTGAGGATCACACAGGGTTAATGGCAATTGCTGGCAAGGTAGGTCCCCTGTGAGAAAAGAGAAATTTCCATTTCACTCCTGAAAGCATCTTTAAAGCCCAAATTTCAATCAAAGGGGAAAGTATAATAACTTCCTCTGGGCAAATTTATAATGAATCCAGGATTAATTGCCCTTAATAAAGTTGAATTCAGGACTGGCTGTTTGTAAAGAAGTCTGAACCACCTCAGTTTCAAAATGGCATTGAAAACACAGAAATAAGCCAGCATCCTATGACCATGAAGAACAAATTCCAAAATCATACAGTTCTGCAGGCAGTTTTCCAGCAGTCATGTCCCCGGGGATGGTGCCCAGCTTGTGGGACTGAAGGGGACATGGGGAGTGTGCTGTGGAGGAAGATGCCTATATAGGCTAGTGCTCTGGGGGTGAATCCCACTCAAGTTGGGGTCATGGTACATTTACACATGTCCATGCATCCTCAGAGATGGGTATGGTGGCACATTCTCTCATCCCAAGAGCTTGGGAGGCTGAGGCAGGAGGTTCAAAAGCTGGAGGCCAGCCCCAGTAACTTAATGAGGCCCTGAGCAACTCAGCAAGACCCTGTCTCTAAATAAAATATAAAACATGGCTGGGAATGGGGCTTAGGGGTGAAGCATCCCTGGGTTAAGTCCCCAGTACACACACAAAAAGAAAAAAAAAAAACAGGAAAGAAGACCAGCAGCCCTCAGAATGTGGGTGGCCTCAGGAGGGCTGACCTGTGGGCTAGCCTTTATGCTCAGTCCCGAGGCTGGCTTTGAACTCAGGCATGTGGCTGGTGTGGAGGGACATGGGGCTGATGAGGGTCTTGGGCACATCTGGACCACAGATGGCTGTAGAGATATTCGCCTGCTCTCTCCAAATGACAAGAAGATAGAGAAATGTTGACAGAGGGCTCCAACTTCAAGTCAACCCTTCAACAAGCTGGGAACCATAAATGGTGAGCCTTAGTTTCTAAATCTGTGAACTACAGCCAAGGACAGGAGCCACACTGCCTACTGAGAGGTCTGTGGAGAGAATTACAGACTAGAAAATATGGAAATACTCATGAAGCTTTAAAAAACTGTTCAAAGTTGGTGACAGGTAGAGATTCAAAAATGTCTGTCAGGTATTTCTACAGATGATACTTGAGATGTGTGGGTGCTGTGAGTGAAAGAGGATAATATGTGTTTTACATCTGAGTCAGAGAAGCCTGTTCTGTTTTGCTGCCCACCATAATCTGTTGAGATAGGTGCAGAGTCTCACACTCATTACTCATGAAAATAAAACAAGGTTTCTGAGCATGGAAGGAACTTATCCAAATTCCCACAGCTCCTCTGTGATGGAAATGAGGGCACATTGCACTCTGCCATTTGGTACAAAATCCTCTCTAAAGAGTCAGATTGACAAAACTGGGTGGGGAGCAGACTGGGTGTGATGTCACATGCCAGGAGCCTTGGATTCAAGTGGATTATTGCCAGTTTCTGAGACTTGAGTGTCTCTTTTTCCCTTTCCTGTTTTCCTGAGGAGTATTTGTGTCTTCAGATCAACATTCTGTGCTCTCCTTTCTCTGATATTTGGCCACCCCTGTCCTTGAGCCAGGAATTTTCTCCAGGAAGAAGCCAGGTGGTTATATGATGCAAAAGATAAAATCTAGCTTTTGGGCCAAACAGATGTAGTTGGATTCCCAGCTTCACCTTTTCTTAATCTGGGACATTGCACAAGCCATGGTTTCTGAGCCTCAGTTTCCTCATATGAACTGACTCCTCTGTGTCTCTGAGATGCTTTCAAAATTTAATGAAACACAAATGAAAGAGCCCAGCCTGGGGCCCAGGACTGAGCCAATGCTCAAAGAGAGGGGGCACCTTTTTCATTCCCCCTCCACGGAAAAAGTTCCATGGGAATATAAGATCAGTGTGTCCCAGGGAGCAGGCAGGCAACACCTTACTAGCTATGGCCACCAGGGACCTGAGAAAAAAGCAAAGATTCAGTGAGACGAGTCCAGAGAAGGTGGTGTGGAAAAGTTCAGAAACATGTGGCTAATAATTCCCTGGGAGAAGAAGGAAAAGTTGCTTCTATAAAAAAATCTATGTCAAGAAAAAAAATCGAGGGAATCTTAGGGACAAACACTATTCTGTACAGAGTTGATAGGGCCTTGAAGATTATCTTATCCAGCTCCTTTGACCCATGTGGAAATTGAGGCACAAAAAAGGAGGTTACTATTGGGGTCACAGAAGGCATTCATGGAAGACTTCCAACTTCCTCTAGTGTTCTGAAAAACCAGCCTCTACCTCAGATCAAAGCCTGTCCAAGGAAGAGACATGACCTTTGTCCTTGGAAAGACCCACAGAGCACTCCTAAGCACATTCCCACCCTGCTGAGTTGTTTATCTACAAATAACAGGCGAGATCTGCTGTGACAGGTGTCCCTGACTCAGTCAGGCTAGGTGGGGATCCATAGCAGCCCCCTAGCAGCCACCAATCAGCATGAGACAGGGAAATACCTGGGATGCCAGTGGTTTATGGTGGTTGATAACAAGTTGGGAAACCATGTAGTTCAGCACATACACCCCTCTTGGCTTAAACCAATCAGATCAAATGAATACCCCTTTTGTACTGACCAATCACCCCTACCCAACTTGTTCCCTCCAGTGAATGTGCTAATCATGTTTTAGAGTTGTTATTTGATTTTCCTGCGGTGTGTGATGATTTGCTAAAAGAGGCTATGATGTATGTGAAGTCCCTGCCCTCTCCAAAAAATGTATAAAAATGCTGCAAACCCTGGGCTCAGGGCCTCTCAGCATCACCAGTTGCTGTGTGTGCACGAGGAGGACCGAGCTAGCTCACAATAAACACCTCTTTGCTGCTTACATCGATCTTGGGTCTCTGGTGGTCTTTGGGGGTCCTGAATTCAAGCATAACAGTTCATGAAACCTCCCATGCAGCCTGTTTGGGACTGAAAGAGGGCCTATCTGTGTCATGGAAAGGGAGATAGAACTGTAAGGGTCCCGCAAAACATCAGAGAAAGAGACCACTAAGTGACCACTCATGCAATTGGCAGAAGGGGGATTTATTGAACCAGCATGCTGGGTCTCCGTGCCCACTCAAGAAGGGAAAGCAGCCCAGAGCCCCGAGCAGGAGCTGAGCACTGCTTAGGTACACTTTTTGGGGAAGGGCGGAGGGCTTTGTATACATCAGAACAAATCATCATGAGGCACAGGAAAATTGAACAACAACTCCTAAACATGATTAGTTCATTCATTGGCGGGAACAGGTCAGGCTGGAGTGATAGGTCATTCCTAAGGAGGGGGTTACATTTAAACTGATTGGTCCAGGCCCTGCAATGCCTATGTGCGACCACACAGAGCCCTTATTAAACAATCCAAATAGTCAGGGGAAATATTTACTGGGCGGTTCTAAGCATTGTCTTAACAGCTACAGAAATTTCGGGTTTTGCAGGTAGCATAGAAACCTAACAATACCTCTTTACATTTTAACTCAGACCTTGCAGCTTAGAAACTTTTACAACACCTGGTCTTTTACCCTTTAACTTTTACGCTTTAACTTCAATTTCTTTTACCCTTACATTCCCCACTCCTTTTTCTGACTACTTTTAATCTTAAAAGTAATGCATCACAATTATTGAAGGGTTTCACATTTCATGAGTTGTTTTGTGTTCCCTGGAATCATTTTCAGCATGGCCTCCATTCTAGTTTCCACTCGGTATTAGACCCCGATTTATCTAACTACACTGACTACCTAACTTAAAATCTGGCTTTATTTCCCCCTCTAATTTGGGAACTCCTCACTGCTGTAAGGAAGGAGGGCGAAGAGAATCTTTCTGGCTTCTTCAGGCTGAAAAGGGACGGTGTGGGGCAAGCAGTTTGGAGTCCCCCTTTAAAAATATCGGGTCTATCGAGTGGTCCATGATAAAAGTCCAATTGAGAAGGATTAGGCTGGAGGGCCATTCGAGGGATAGGTGGTCTATAAGAGAAACAAGAATTTATTAATTTACTGGAACCATATTGATGCAGCAATAAATGTCACAGCACAGGAATATGCCAATGAGTATAATGGCCAAGACAGAGACTAACAATGTTTTTCACCAGGAAGTACCAAGAACCAGAAGCTAAGATATTGTTTCCACAACAAAGTTGCTGAGGACATGGCTTCTATCTAAGCATGTAAATCTTTAAGGATATTTGTCACCTTGCCAGAAATGTCAGGGATGTAAACACAACAACTAACATTTAGGTTTACAGATGTCCTTTTTACTAGTATGACCTATGTCTAATAGAGAAACCTTTAATTTTGCTACTTAGGGCTGGATAACCATACTAGCAAACACCAAGCCTACCTGTGTAGGTTAGTAATATCTGTGGGCCTTAAACTAAAAACTACTCTGGCGGTTCCTTTTAATAGTTATCAGGCATTTCTGTCTGAGAATTTCTTTTGTAGCCTCCAGTTTACTTATTTTTGGAAGTTACATTTAACTATTATTATCATTTAAAATGTCCAGGAACAGCTGTGCTTTGGCTTTAACTATCTTTGCTAAGTGTTTAAGATGAAGCAAGTCAAACTGACTTTTGTTCTTATCTATTGTCAACAGTCAGCTGAGTTTCCCTGGGAGTCCTCAGGGAACTTCATAGCAGATTCTCAGTTCTGCTAGTGCCATTTACCTTAGGATGGGTCCAGGCCTTGCTTGACCATGTGGCTTCCCTCAGAAGCATCAGGGATGTTTCCCCTTTTCTGATGACCCTCCTCTTCAAAGCAAATGCACCGATTGGCTTTCTGTCCTCCACTGGTCTCATTAATCTCCCTGCTCAGGAGGTTATGTGGCCTAGAGTTGCAGAGCCCTTTGGAGAAGTCCCCTATTCCCTGATTCAGACTGACTCAGAGGGCAAGAGCCAAATTTTTAATTTTAAAACTTAATCTTAAACATCCAGCAAATAAGTTAACAGCCTTCTATTAAGAGCACTGGGCTTTAATGTCTATCTCTCTATCCTGTAGGTGGTAACTCCTTATCTTATGTTGACCCAGGTTGTGTTCTTAGAGAAGTACCTCTTTAAAACATTAACAGGCAATCCTTAAACCATCTATAAGCAAACTACAAAACAAAACTAACTAGGGTAAAAACATATTTAGCTTACATAATAGCTACCTTGAATTCTGGCAGGGTTATACATCATAATTCCCTATTTGAGATCCTAGTAATCTTGGCAAAAACCTACTTTTGGACACAACTTTATCTGTACTGAAATCTGGATTATTTCTTTCATAGCCACTTTCAAATGTAGTGAGATGGGACAGAGCCTTATCTCAAGTAAGTCAGGGCTATAAATCTCAAGTACTATAGTTCTGAAGCTGATCATTTTACAAAGTTTACATAAATTGTTGTTCAAGTTTACATGAACATTAGCTAACACAACATAATATCACATTTAAAACATGAATTAAAGGCTGAAAGCTTTTAACCTGTTGTAGAAAAGTAGCAATGTACTTTTGTGTTTTGCAATAAAACCTTCACACAGATTAGGCTCTCACTAACTTAAGAATACATTTAAATTGTATCTCAGTGTAACATGGAACTGTACATATCTTATTGATAACAAGTCCAGTTGTAGAACACAAATGATATGAATAAATTCTCCAACATGTTTTTTTTTTTTCTTTTAAGCCTAAAATTACCATACAACTTTAGAACACCAGCTCAATATAATGTACTTTTGAAGCTTCTACCTTACAGACTAGTATACCTGGAAGATATGAACACATTAACAGCACCATAATTAACCTTGCAAAAAGCTGTGTGCTTATATAGAACTAAGGGGGAGATGGTAGGGCTTAGATAAGTGGCAGGCAACCTGTTTATTAGTAAGTTCTTCCAGATAGGCGCCAAGTTGGCATTACCAGCACCTGAAGAAAATCAGAGCGAATAAAAACAGAATGAAGATAAAGATTAAAGCAAAGGTCAATTTTTGGCAGAAGTTCCATGCTGGGGGACTGACAGAAAAGAGACCAAGGGCCATGAGGAAGCTCAGAAGGACATAAAGACTCATGAATCCAGGATGGCAGATTATGAGATTCTCTGAACTTGTTGTCTCCCACTGTCTGATGTCCGTTGCATTCCATCGTGCTTGGTAGTGAGCTTCAGCACCGAGTGAACTGTTCTCTTGAAGATGCTAGGGGTTCATCGGTCATCAGAGGCCTGTAGTGCCTAAGCAGAAGCTGGTTGAAAGTCTAATTAGAAACTTTCTGCAATTGGTTTTGGAAGAACATTATGCAGAGTAAGAGAGCACAAGAAAAGTACTGAAAAATAACAGTTGTTGTTTAACCATAGTTGTATAATTTTTAATTTCTTTAAGATTACTTGCTCAAAAACTTACACATATAACCAACTTACACAGATCTTCTTTATCACTTACTTAAACCCTCTTAATTACTTAATCACATAGACTCTCTTATCCGGAAACACATTTTCCCTCTATTAAATCCATATCTAAAACTTTCTAGTTTTTCTTTTCCATCTGTTAACCTCCTTCTGTTCACACTTTAAAACAATATCTGTAAATTTCTGAATTTAAGCAGATTATTTTATAGACATCATCATTTTATTAGGGTCTTTTTGAACACCTAGAAAAACTTATAAGCTTAATTTTAAAGACATCTTTACTTTTATCTGTTTACCCAATTTAAATTGAACCATTTGAATCACATGAATCAAAGATATTTGGATCCATTTTTATTTTTTTTTATGAGCGCTCCTCATCTGTCAATTGTCATATCACTGCAGGATATATGGACATACACACATACAGACATACTGACATACAACACATAACACAAGTGTAATACCCTAGTAGCTTTTTCAGGTGAAATCTCCATTGCAATGTTTCAAAACTCCACAGTTGATCACAAAAACATTAACCTAGGTCTGTAGGACCAAAATCATGAGCTCAAAAAAAAAAAAAAATACAGTATCTAAGAAAAAGCAAGAGTCCTAAAAAAAGATGACTGGCCAGTAATTAATAAATACCATATAATTTACTTTTTGGTTGGGGTCTAGTTTGAGTTCAGGTAAAAAGACACTTTAACTCTTTTTTTTACCCTTGGGCCTGAAGTCTGTCTCCTGCTGAGTGCCCCAAGCTTCTTCTATTTGCATATCAGCTTAAGTCCTGGCTGAGGTCTGGAAGGAACTGGGAAAACTGGAATTCTGAGCAGAAACCTCATGCCTAAGGCATTTTAGCTATAAATCATAATTTTCAGGTTTAAGATGCAATTCTCAAAATTTTATATCTTTATATCTCTTTACATTAGAAACACTTGCCCACACAAAACTGAAAATAGGATCTTTTTCTGATAATATAAAGGCCACCATCAGAGGAAATTTCCTCAGGATCATTAAGCTGCTTCCTTTGTTCTGAAGGTCCTAAAGTAGTATTAAGTTTTATCATGTATATCCAAAATCAAGCCTTAAAAATTTCCAAGACTGTTGCTAATTAATGTCATTTCAATAAGCCAGACCAACGTTTTAATTTAGCACCCTTTTTTTTCCCTGAATCTTACACACTGAGGGGAATAGATATCATATCATAATTTATTATCTTTGCCCAAGTTAATACACTGGAATACCTAGTGAAATTTTCTCAGGCTACCCAGTTCAAAATTGAAACTTTCTAATTTTTTTTACCCTAAGTATTTAAGTTTTCTAGCATGAACTATCTGAAATCAAACTAAACAATTGCTTAAACCCAACTTTTAACTGCAAGGTAGTGCAATGCTTTAGAAACCCATTCAGATACCAGATTGTTACAATAAAAAAGTTATCTTTTAGATACACATTTAGCCAAGATCATCCCCAAGAAACAATCTATAACATCTACACATTACTGAATTTATTGTCTCATTAGTTAAGCAAACAGAGGTGGGGTAATCCCTAAAGTGCAGGTAAGGAAGGAGGAGACTCCCCAAAGCAAAATGGCTTTGGCAGCTGCTGGGAGCCCCTTAGTTCCACCTTTTACTTATAGGATTAGTTCCTCTGGCTTGGTCTGACCCCAGGCACTAGGCATTTCTCATATCTCCTAACTTTTCAGTAGTCAGCTTCCCAAAAAGTTCATCTTCTGCTTGCAGTTGTTTCAAGTTTGAGAAAAGTTTAAGCGAGATATCAAAGTTTTTAGACCCCAGGCATTTCCCTCTGCAGTGGGCGTGCTCAAGCCAACTACGGGAAGAAAAGAAAACACTGCTTCCCTAATCTCGCTCAACAAAGGGGGGTAAAGTTTATCAAAGTTCTTTAAAACACAGCTAAGAGAGGTGTAAAAGGTGAGAACAGAAAAGCTGGCGGTTCTATTGACTTTTGGTCCCTCACAGGAGAAGCATTAGGTTAAAATTTAGCTAAAGTTACTTCCACACATCTAAGGCCGTTTGGAATTTGGGACTCTGCATTGGTCCAAAGTAAAACAATGCCATCACACTTAACAGAGACACAGACAAAATGACACACAAAGATCATCATGCAGCTCCCATTCGTTCACAACCCCAAGATCTACAATCTTGTGACTCAAGGAGAATGGAGGGAAAAGGGGGAGGAGCAGAAGGATTGAGTGATAGGATCTTGGGGGAAGGGGTCGGAGTGGAGGCAGGGACCAAGAAAGGCTTCAGGGGCAGAGGCGTGGAATGGCTTTGTCCCATACTGGGAGTTACTCAGGCAGAGACAGGGACAATACAAATGTGACACAGAGACAAGGACAAACAGTAAACGGTTAACACAAGTTTAGAGGCAAAGATTAAAGACAGACTGTGAATCCAATCTGAGAGAAAGAATTGCCGGCGAAACCAAACGGGTTGGCAGCAGAGTACAAACGAGGGCACTCTTGTCCCTCTACCAACTGGGGGCACTTTCGCCTCCCCCCCCGAATCCTCTAAGGCGTCCCTTAAGAGGAGAGGCCTGTGGATTAGGACACGTCTGTCACCACTGCCAGGGAGAATTTACACTCTCTGCTGACGGCCACGCTGCCAACCCAACCCAACCAATCTAAGCCAAAAACCAAACCTGAACCAAAAAGCTCTGAGAACTTACGCTCTCCACCGAGCCAGAAACCAAAAAGCTCTAAGCGATCGCAAAGGAAAAACAAGAAGGAGAACAAGGAGGAGGAGAAAAGGAGGAAGAAGAAGAGGAAGAGGAGCCTTACTTACCCCGTAAAGGAGTCCATTGGAGGTCTCCTTGTCCGGCGATGCGCTTTTCCCGGCCAACGCACCAAATGTAAGGGTCCCGCGAAACGTCGGAGAAAGAGACCACCAAGTGACCACTCATGCAATTGGCAGAAGGGGGATTTATTGAACCAGCATGCTGGGGCTCTGTGCCCACTCAAGAAGGGAAAGCAACCCAGAGCCCCGAGCAGGGGCTGAGCACTGCTTAAGTACACTTTTTGGGGAGGGCGGAGGGCTTTGTATACATCAGAACAAATCATCATGAGGCACGGGAAAATTGAACAACAACTCCTAAACATGATTAGTTCATTCATTGGCGGGAACAGGTCAGGCTGGAGTGATAGGTCATTCCTAAGGAGGGGGTTACATTTAAACTGATTGGTCCAGGCCCTGCAATGCCTATGCGTGACCACACAGAGCCCTTATTAAACAATCCAAATAGTCAGGGGAAATATTTACTGGGCGGTTCTAAGCATTGTCTTAACAGCTACAGAAATTTCGGGTTTTGCAGGTAGCATAGAAACCTAACAATACCTCCTTTACATTTTAACTCAGACCTTGCAGCTTAGAAACTTTTACAACACCTGGTCTTTTACCCTTTAACTTTTATGCTTTAACTTCAATTTCTTTTACCCTTACAGAACCTGTTCCTATCTTTTGGTGGTCAGAAGAGAAACAGGAAAGAAGGTGGGTCCATTGGCAGCATCCAAAGCCTGTACCCCAACATTTCTGTCCAAGGCCTGGTGGCCTTGCAATGACTCTGATCTGCCAGTTGAAGCTGGCTGGACAGCCCTACCTGTCTAGAATTCTTCCTGGCCCATCCTGCCATGAAATAAGAAATTCTGCACTCAAAGAGGGGGCTGGGGCAGGCAGGATGTCCTTGGAGGTCCTTAACAGCTCTGGAAGTCTTCACACAGGGTCTCTGGAAAAATGAGAGGTGATGTTCCTGCAGAAGAACCATTAGAAACTTCTGTGTGATGGTGACACATACCATTTCTTCTTCCATAATCATCCGTGCTATAGCCCTGGCTCAGGTCAGACAGCCTGCCATACATGCACTTTATTTTTAAATACCTCTTGCTTTATCTATATCTATATCTGTATCTATGTATCAATCTCTCTCTATATCTATCTACCTACCTATCTACCTATCTATCTATATATCTATATATCCATACATCTATATATCTATACATCATATCTATCTATATCTATATATCTGTATATCTATATATCATCTATCTATCCCTGTGAATTCCTGAACTCCCAGTCAGAAGAAAGCACTCAATTCTGTCTTTGAGTATGCTGATGGTGATGTGATTTCTCAGACAGAACCCTCTGAGCTCTGCAGCAGAAACAAGCCCCCTCCTGATGTAATTTAAAATAATAGCCTCCCAATTTTCTCATCTCTTTGCTGGATACACCTTATCCAAGGACAGGATAAGCCAATGTTTGGTTAAATAGTTCAGAGGTTAATTCTCAACAGATGTGAGAACTTTTTTCTTACATTCCTCCACTCTTAGAGGGAATCTGGTCAGCTCTTCTTGCTGGATTCACAAGGCTACCTTTGGCCCACATGTTCCCCACTCTTCAGGCCTTCACACCTACATTCAATCACTGAAAGATAACAGAACAAAGGACAGGAACCCTGACAGAAATACAGGAAAGCTAAAAGAAAACCTTAGCTATAAAAAGGAGAAGAAGACCCTTCCACGGATACCACCTCTTGGGTCTCCTTCTTCCTCTGAGACGTCTTTTCTGCTATCCTTTAATAAACTTCTACTTTCCACTCTGACCTTGCCTCAGCGTGCTTCTCTGGTGTTATACTTCAACATTGGGGAAGCAAGGACTCGTCACTGGTAAACAACAACAACACTGGTGTCCGAAGAAGTGAGGATTTCTGTCCTTTTTTGTATTCTAGGCTTCCTTTGTACTCATGCCTTTTCTTCTTAGTTTTCTCTTTCCTGAATCCTTGACTAGGCCCAGAAATAGGCCAAGAAGTTCTTGGTGGGGTGGCCCAAAGGTGGAACATAGGTGGGCTGAAGGAGGAAGAGCAATACAGAGAGCGAAAGACAAATGAACCACCTTAAAGCTTCCTGTAAAGAGGGGCAATTCTTGGGACAGATTACCTTGGTTACAGGTGGAGGGGTGAGGTTCTTGACAGGGGTCAAAGAAGCACTCTGAGAGAATTAAAATTCTTCCCTTATTGGACAGTCTCCAAATGGTTGGAATCACTCAAAATTGGTCTTCTTGATTTTGCCTGACTCAAGTTATCTATCTGTACTGACTGCCTGTCTAATTCTGGCTTCATGAACACATTTCCTTTTCAATTTTCAGTATTTTTCCCTATAATTTAACACTGCAAAAAAAAAAAAAAAAAGGAACCATTAAATCATCAAGGAAAACAATTAATGGAATGCACTTGGGCCCCTTCCCTTCAGTCTCTGGACACTCCCTCAGCATTCCTGCTTTTTTTCTGCCAGGGTCACAGAAAGCACCTGGGGTAACTGTGTTAAGATGATGAGAGTCACAGCCTCAAGAAAGAGTGCTTTGTAAAGTGATCCCAAATAAATAGTGAAGGAGAGAGCAGAGTTCAAAACTAGGATCTCCTAAGCCCTCAGGCACAGAATAGGCTCAGTATTCATTTCTATTTTTTTTTTTTTCTTTTTTTTTTTTAATCTTCATACAGATTTCCAGATTTGTATTAATTTGCAGATCCACTGAAAGACCCAAGCAACCTCATTCTACTTGGGACCTCATTTTGCTCTGAAACTTAACTTTTGACCTACTATAGTCCTAAAGTCAGGAAAATACCACAGAAAAGCTCTGTCGAAACAGTTCTAAAAAAGCCGCAGATGGTGATCACTGAAGATAGGCCAAGATATTGTAATATCTGAAATTCCAGATGCTCCCACCTAGGTGTGGTGGCCAATATCTAAACTAGAAGCCCTGTAGCTGGGCTCCTGCCCCCCTTGCCACACCCTCATGGTTTAAACCAATCATTTTACTTGCATCAAACCCTTGAACTAAGAATCCTTTCCATATTCTTAATCTGCTATAATCGTGTTTTAGAGTTGTTGTTGGATTTCCCGCCGTGTGTGGTGATTTGCTAAGAGATGCTATGATGCAGGTGGGGTGCCTGCCTTCCCCAAAGAGTGTATAAACTGCTGCAGGCCCTGGGCTGGGGCCTCTCAGCGCCCCCAGTTGCTGTGCATGGAGGACCGAGCTAGCTCGCAATAAACGCCTCTTTGCTGCTCACCTTGATCTGGGTCTCTAGGGGTCTTTTGGGGGCCGCAAATTAAACATGACAGCACCTAGGTTTTAATCCTTCCAGGTCACGATAGTTGGTGGAGAGGATTCCAGGAAGGGAATATGGATAAAAGGTCCTGATCCTGGGCTAGGGCTCAGTGACCCAGACCAGTCCGCTATCCCTGGGGCGGAGTGCAGAGAGGAGGGAAGACTCGCTAGGACTGGCAGTGGTGGGGCCAACACGTGAGCTGCAGGCAGCAGCAGTGTTCGGTGGGGGCTGAGGAGGTTAAGGGGGGGGGGGTATTTGAGGAGGTTGAGAGCGGCAGAGACCAAGGCCGCAAGGGGAGTGGGTCGGGTGGGTGGCCCGCATCTTCGGAGGCAGCCCAACACGCCCAGAGGCTAGAGCAGCACTGCCCAGCGCTGCCCAGTCCCTGCCATTTGGGGACCCAGCACAGGGCAAGGCGCCAGGTGCCGTGGGCCAGTCCCCCTGGCCATTCAATCCTTGCACTCGGGTGCAACCCTGGGGCCTGCCTCAGTTTCCCAGGGTGGCGGGGTTGGCACTGCTGGCCATGGCACTACCACTTTGCTGTGTACCAGGCATTTAACTTGTGTGTTTCCATGCTCAGGGTGCACAGAGAGGTGCAGCGCCCTGCCCAAAGTCACACTGCTGGGATGTGGTGGGATGAGCTTCCAATACCCATGCAGGCCTGCGCCCTTCCTGGCCTCTGGTCCTTCTCCCAGCGGTGCTCACAACTGGTTCCCTCAGGTCCTGGTGGGGCTGCTGAGGGTGTTCTGGGTCTTGCTCTGAAATTGGATGCAGCAGAGTGTGTGAGTTCCTTGGGACAGGCTTTTTCCATGCCTTTGTCCAATTACTGGAAGGTCTTCCTGTTAGGTGCCCACTGAATCTGGCTGCAACCAAATAAAACTGTTTCCCCATCTTCAGTGCTATCTTAGGTGCCTTGCCTTGTCCATCACTACAAAAGTATACTTCTATACACTTAAACATTGTTTATGTTTTCATGAAACGGTAAACAGATGAGATTAATTGTGTACTTCAAATAACAAAATATCACTTATTAAAATGGAATAATTTGCCTAAGTTCAGAAATTTACAAGGATTGTTTTAAAGTGTGAATAAAGAAGGAGTTAACAGATGGGAAAGAGAAATTAGAAGGTTCTAAGTATGGATTTAGTAGAAGGAAAATTTGTTTTGGGATAAGAGAGTGTATGTGATTAAGTAAATAAGAGGGTTTAAACAAGTGATAAAGAAGGTCTGTTTATGTTGGCTATATAGGATTCAGTAAGTGATAAAGAAGGTCTGTGTAAGTTGATTATATATGTAAGGTTTTTGAGCAAGTAATCTTGAAGGAATTAAGCATTATACAACTGTGGTTAAACCACAACTGCTATTTTGCAATACTGTAGTATGTTATTTCTTTAAGAGCTAAACTTGATTAACATAAAATCAACTATAGTAATTGTGGTAGTATTACTATTTTTTTGTATATTAAAAAAAAAAAAAACATTATATCAAGCTGGTGTTCTCCAAACTAAAGTTGTATGGTAATATTAGACTTATAAGAATAACATATTGGAGATTTATTTATATCATTTAATTTTCTATAACTGGACCTGTTATCAATAATATAAATATGAAGTCCTATACACTGGGTAGAATTAAAATGTAACATCATATTTTGTTAGCTAGTATTCATGTAACATCAAACAACAATATATGTAAACTTTATAAAATGATATTTAAGAAACAAAGATCAACTTCAATACTAGAACACTTTACCTAAGATTTATAAAGAGCCTTGCCTTCCCTGAGATAATGTTCTGCCTACCATCTTACTATATATCAGAATGACTCCAAAGTAGGGTTACTTGATCTTTAAGATCAAGAATTAAAGTTAAATTAAAAAGGCCAAGAAAACCAATATTTGACTCTTGCCCTCTGAGTCAGTCTGAATCTAGGGAACAGGGAACTTCTCTAAAGAGCTTTGCAACTCTGGACCACATAATCTCCTGATCAGGGAGATTAATGAGACCACTGGAGAATGAAAACCCAACCAGTGAACTTGCTGTGAATAGGAGGGTCATTTGAGACAGGAGATGCCCCTGATTCTTCCAAGGAAAGCCACATGGTCAAGCAAGATCTGGACCCATAATTGTGCAGAGAGTACTAGCAGAACTAAGAGGCTGCTTTCAAGTTCTCCCACAAGTGATCCCTATGGGAACTCAGCTGACTCTTAATGATAGAAACAAAGTCAATTTTGACCAGCTTCATCTTAAACACCTACCAAAAACAGTTAAGCTAAAACACAGTCATTCATGGGAGTAATGAAGGACAGGAACAGCTAGAAAAGAGGAGACAGCAACTAGGCCAATAGAACTCCAGGGGTGGTGTTCAGTCAAGTGTGGCCTTGGCTCCTCCCCCTCACAGGACCCCTATTAGTCCTCTTTATGTTTCTCCTAATATGACTCTGTATGTTAAATTGCCTACAGAAGTTCCTGCAAGATCAGATACACAAATTCACCAACCAGCCAGGCAATCAACTACTTCTTTAAGACTACCAGCCCCTGATGCCCAAGACAGAGACCTACGACTCATGACCAACTCTTCTAGTGAAAAACCAGCCTATACCTCAGAGCAAAGCCTGTCCAAGTAAGGGACATGACCATTGTCCTTGGAAAGACCCACAGAGCACTCCTAAGCACATTCCCAACCTGCTAAGTGGTTTATCTACAAATAACAGGAGAGATCTGCTGCACCAGGTGTCCCTGACTCAGTCAGGCTAGGTGGAAACCCATAGTAACCCCCTAGCAGCCACCAATCAGCATGAGACAGGGAAATACCTGGGATGCCAGATGACCCTCCAAGTAATTACATGTTGGGAAACCATGTAATTCAGCATGAAAACCCCTCTTGGCTTAAACCAATCAGTTCAAATGAATATTTGTAACCTATCACTTCTACCCAACTTGTTCCCGCCAGTGAATGTGCTAATCATGTTTTAAAGTTGTTATTTGATTTTCCTGCAGTGTCTGATGATTTGCTAAGAGATGCTATGATGTATGTGGGGGTCTCTGCCTTCTCCAAAGAATGTATAAAACTGCTGCAAATCCTGGGCTCGGGGCCTCTCAGCATCACCAGTTGCTGTGTGTGTGCAGAGGACCGAGCTAGCTCATAATAAATGCCTCTTTTCTGCTTACATTGATCTTGGGTCTCTGGTGGTCTTTTGGGGGTCCCGAATTCGAGCATAACACTAGCTCTAGAGACTCTTTCCCACCTAACACACTTCATAACCTCTTTTCCAGATATTACAACCTCTCTTTCACTTCCTAGAAATGAGATCTGCTCTCTGGCAGGCCCACTCTACTTGGTCTGTCTGCTCTACAGCATCCCCACCATGAAGCATCAAACCTAAACTCCCCACACATCAGATGAGGAGCCACCAGTCAGATGAACACTGGCAGGTCAACTTCACTCACATGCCTAGGCACAAAGAGCTTCACTACCTACTTACTTTGGTTGATACATTCTCGGGTTGGATAGAAGATTTCCCTACATCCAGGGAAACTGCTGACACTGTCACCTCAATCCTCATCAAGCAGACCATTCCCATGTGAAGACTTCCCACCTCCTCCCAGTCAGACAAAGGTCCAGCCCCCACTTCTCAGGAAACAAGCAGACCAGTGCCTTCCTGCAACATTCATCACCTCAGTCCCAGCACAACCACAAACTGAATTGGACCCTCTTCAACTCAGTCTTACTTCAGGAACTACATTCTCAGTTGTTGCAACCTTGCTGGATGGGACCCCATACAGTCATATTTACTACCCCAATGGTGACCAAGCTTTTAGACATTCTCCCTGGTACCATGTCTCCCACCTGAAAAAGGCACCTGTTCCAAATATCCAGTCCTGGACTTCCACCACGCCCACTAAACTCAAAATTTCTCACCAATCCTGTTCTTCTTTTACTAATCATTAAATTTCTTTCAAGTTTCTATCCCAACCACAGATGGTGCTTTAACATCCAAGCGACATGGCACAAGGATTACACCACCCACTCTCAGTTTATGGGTCAATTGCCCTTCCACTGGCTGAAATTGGGCTGTAACCCTTAACATTACTGGATTCAACAAAGCTACCTCTGATACTTCCTAGAGTCCCTACGACAGGACCAATGGCTGATACCAAGGATCTCCTCTGCCCAGGACTGATTTGATGCCATCGATCACTTGTGGTTTCAAGGAACTTTTATGGACTTTACCCCTGCCAAAATAACTGTTTATAGCCACTGGGTGTTATTTCTGGCTGCTTGGTGTTCCCAGACCTGTCCCTGAACATTCCTCCACTTTCCCCCCTAGGTCCTACGCTGCCCACCATTAAGCAGGATGTAGCCAGAGGATTTTATGATTTCCCCATATCACTTAGAAAAAAAAAATGGGAGGAATGTTAGGTTCAGGACAGGCTGAACCCAGTTGTATGTAGGACAGGCTGAACGGATGTTAGCTGCAGGATAACACATGCCCCCCCCCCCCCATTTTTATCACCTGTTTACATCAAGTCTGAGCACTCGACCCCCACCCATCTGGTGCAACAGAAACCCACATCTGACCCCTGCCCCATATGCCTGAAGGCAGAAGAGGATACCCTTAGCAACTACTGTGTAATCCAATCATTGTCCACCAACAAGGCAGCTTGCAGACCCAGAGACCCCATTAGAATTTGGCTTTAAAAACTCCCTCCTGCTGGTGCCTCCATCTCTTGTTCTCTCTTTCTCAATCTCTTGCTTCACTCTCCATTGCTCTCTCTTTCTTCACTCTCTCTTTCTCTCTCCTCCTCTTTTGCACTGCTGCAATAAAGATCTCTTGGTCACTCCGAGTGTTGTGGTCACTTTCCTTTCACTTCCACCCCTAAACTATCATTTGGCCCTGTGTGAGAGAGCAGAGGTGGGCTTAGAGTGATCTTTGTACTCCAGAAGTGGTGTCACTCACCCAAGGAAAGTGAAATACTGGAGCCCAAGCCTTGCCTCAGGCAAAGGAACGTTTAGATAACCCTTGAAGCATGGGATTCCAGTCTGGAACAGTTGGTTGTCAACCCCAGAACCAAGGCTCCTCTCTTTGGTATTGAATGTTTATCAAGCCCACTTTGCTACTGAGCAGTGAGGTTTGTACACATCAGAACCTGCCTACACACATAAGTGAAAGTGGGTGTGATACTTGCACTTACATGTAGAAGAGAAATAAAGGGAGGACAATATATGACATGCATTGCAGTCTCACTTATAACCAGAAACTTCAGCTGTAGTGAAAGACAGCATGCGCTCCAGTGCTTGCACCTGCTGCTAGTGAAGACTTTTGAGTTGGTTAAAAAAAGAAAGAAAGAAAAAGTACTAGGATCTAGTTCAAACAAGAAAATCCAAGAGGGAGATGAAGATGGAAACTAGTGTTGGGACACTTAGTGTTGGGACAACCTTATTTAAACTAATAAAAAGTAGAGGCTAGATTGAACTAGGGATGACATGCCAAGGTCAATTACAGGCTGCCTCAGTCTACCCACAGGTTGTACTATGACCCTTCCATGAATCCCTTCAGTTGCCAGTAATAACAAGTAAAATATTAGCAAGATTGTAATTTTTAGATTCATTGGGATGTTATTTGTGTGCCATCTCATACTGTTAGCATATATACTAGTCTATGTTTACTCACTATAATTTTAAATTTATGTTGAGTTAATGTGTAGTGTGAAAAAATGAGCACTAATTTTCATAAAGTTTCCTTATTCTCCTGAAGCACCCCTTACTTTGTCTTACATAATTAGAGGCAAGGGGTAGAGTTTCCTATAAAAAACTTTTAAATATTGTGTCTTAAAATAATTGTCATTTAAAGTGGGCTTGATTAAACCATTTTAAGATCAAAATTCTTGTGACCAGATGAATCTTGATGATACAGATCCATCCCACCCAAGCATTGTGTGAAGCCTAGATCCTGGCACCCAAACACTAAATTGGTGTCCCTCAATATATTTGATAACTAAAAAATTTTCCTTAAGGACTGTTCTGCCTCTTTGAGAATACTATTGAGAACATATCCATTACCTAATTTATTTTAACAAGAAAGTGATGACAAACAACTTCTTTCTGGGAAAATTATTTTTTCTGATGTGTCTGACATATAAAAAAGGCTATGATCTTGTTTAGTGACACCTTTGTCAATTATTCTAGAATCTTGGTAGACAAGGTTATGTTTGTCTGTGTTTAATGGGAATTCACATTAGAAATGTTGACATCTAAACACTAATATCATTTTAGCAGTTTGATGTGAGAACAGAGTTGGGAAGTGACAGCCGTGTGTACGATAGTAGTTCTGAGTTGAGTAGAATATACATTCATGTCATCACTTTGGCGGGGTGGGTTACTTACTAGGGGTTGAACCCAGAGCCACTCTACCACTGAGTTCCAGCCCTTTCTCCTCTTCTTGAAATGGCAGTCTGAAACTTGGGATCTTCCTGCTTCAGCCTCCCAAATTCTTGGGATTAACAAAAAAGCAGCACCATGCCCAGCTGTAATCACTTTTAAAATAACCCTTTCTACTTACTGGTGTTCATATTAGCAAATTTGGAAAATGCAAATAGATGTACATACACCAGATCTCATGGTATGACTCATTACAAATTATCTTTTCATTTGAAACACTGCTAGTTATGATAGAGAAAAATTAAAATAGCATTTAGCTCAAGCTAGCTACAATGTAACAAAAATTTCTTCAACTTGTTTAACTTTAAAAAGGATGTTTATTTTGACTTTTTAAAAATCTTGTAAAGTGTTTGTTGCTTATTAGTATTGAAAGGTGCTGTGGAAACATGTAAGTAAAGACTTCTCAGAAGAGAATATATTTTCAATTGTGTAGAGATGTATTGAATCTCTTTGACCTGAGAAGCCAGCCAAATTGAAAATAATTACTTTTTTTTTATTTTGAGCAAGTAAAATTTCCCAGAGTAAAAGAGGTCAGTACTGTTAAAAACACTGTTAAAAATCATTACTTTTTTTTTCATATTCACATGTTCCTATGTAAACTAAATAAATAACGAGTTACAAAGATATTGAAAATGTTCCAGTTTCTAAGCATGGAGGAAATGTCATCAAATGGACAAAACATGCATGCCTTTTTGGAGTTTTACATTTGAGAGACATAAGAGTTAATTGGAAGAAAAACAAATAATTTACCATACAATTCTGTGGTTTATAATTAAGGCATTTCATTGATTTTTTAAGATGCACATCTGAGATGGATGAAATCTTAAAATTGGCATGTTGTAACCACATGGAAATTTTTCTTTTGAGTTGAACATAGAATAAGAATGTTCTAAGTGTCTTAAAGGTGATGGCATCTCAGAGAGAATGAAACAGGAAATATATAAATATGTCGGCACATTGGTTAATTTTTAGCATCCAAAACTATTCAAAGGTGACTTGTAAAAAAAGTTACAGATTTCTATATCCTTCTTTTTTTTGGAGGGGGGTGAGTACCAGTGATTGAAATCAGGAGCACTCAGCCACAGAGCCACATCCCCAGCCCTATTTTATATTTTATTTAGAGACAGGGTCTCACTGAGTTGCTTAGTGCCTCACCATCCCTGAGGCTGGCTTTGAATTTGAGAGAGTCTTGTCTCAGCCTCCAGAGCTGCTGAGATTACGGGCATGTGCCACCACATTTCACTTCTAAATCTTTCTGTCTAAACTAGAATCTTTTTTTTTTTTTTTTGCAAAGGTCAAGAATGTTTTATTGTGGCTTGGGTGGGGAGGGGAGCGCTGCCCTACCCTGCACCCTGAGCAATTGTTGCGAGCCCAGAGGTGGCAAGAGGGAGGGGGCCAGGCCTGGAGGCTGAATCCAGCTAGCCAACCAGGGCCCTGCCCATTGGCTGCCGGGTGGGGCGATAACCATGGCGACGGCCATCGCTAAGGGCCAGAGCCAATCAGGGCATCACCCGGGCTGTTTCAAAAATCTCCCTGCAGCGCTTGGGGGAGGGGAGGCCAGAGCTGCGCATGGGGGAGGTGAGGTCAGAGAGGCGCGTGGGGGAGGGGAGGGGAGGTCGTGGCCCAGCAGGGAAGGTCCCCCTCCACGTTGTCTCGTGTGGGGCCTGGGCGCTCACTTGCAGCCCTTGGGCACCTTGGGGACACTGGGCTTGTCTGCCTTCTTCAACTTCTTGCTCCCAGCCGCTACCTTCTTGGCCTTGCTGCTGCTGCTGCTGCTGCTGCCCTTGTCCTCTGTGGCAGCGGCCTTCCGGGGTGCGTGCTTGTTGGCTGTGGCACCCTTGGTGGGCCAGGGGTGCTGCCTGCTTCTTGGGTTTGTGCACTGTTAGCTGGCCGTCAGCTTTTGGCAATTGAGCTTGAAGGAGCCGGTGGCGCCTGTGCCCTTGACCTGCAGTAGCAAGTCACTCTGCACCAGCGTGCACCAAGTACTTGAGGTAGGTGCAGCTGTTCTGCTGGTTGAACCCCGCCACCTTCCTGGCCTCTGCATAGATGCCCACCAGCGACAAGCTTCTGCTTGCTCAGCCTGCGCACGTCTCCACCACTAGCTGGCTGTACTTGACCGGCTGGTTCTTCTTGCCGCTGCTTTTATGCTTGGGGCCACTGAAGCCAGATTTAAAGTTAGGTAGTCAGTGTAGTTAGATAAATTGGGTCTAATATCGAGTGAAATCTAAAATGGAGGCCGTGCGGAGAATGACTCAGGGAAAACACAGGACAACTCATGGAATGTTAATGAAGTCCGAAAAGGCCCTAGGCCAAAGTCCACCTCAAAGAAATGTTAATGAACAGCCCCCAGCAAAAAGGTGCTGACTCAGAAGTCCTTCCTGACCAGATTACTTCTTTGGCCCACCTGTGTCCCACCCCTCGGGCCTTCCCACCTACATTCCATCACTGAAAGAACTATAAAAAGGGGAGACAACATCCCTTCCACGGATTCCACCTCTTGGGTCCCCTTCTTCCTCCGGGAGAAGTCTTTTCTGCTGTCCTTTAATAAACTTCTAATTTCTACTCTGACCTTGCCTCGGCGTGCTTCTTTGGTGTTATTCTTCAACATTGGGGAAGCAAGGACTCGTCACCGGTCAACAGCGGTAACACCACCACGGCCCTTGTCGCTGCCCCCCCACACACACCTCGCTGCCCTCCCCATGGCCCCCTTGGCGCCCAGGAGCTGCAGGGCCTCCTCCAGCTCCACCAACGTGGTGGCCAGCGGGTTGGTGGCAGGCAGTGCCAGGAAGAGGAAAGTGGGGGGGGGCGCTCAAGGCGCGGGTCCTGGGGCTGGGCGGCAGGGCTGGGGACAGATGGACGAGCCCCATCGGGGAGCCAGGGTGGTTGTCTGGGGCAGCTCTGGGGCTCAGGGAGGGCTCAAGCTCGGTCCGAATCTCGCGGCTGCTGTGGCGCCACTGCTCCAAAGCTGCCCGCCTTCTGGATGTGTGTGATGCGCTCTGCTAAGCTACAATGTTTTATTCAGAAGATTCCTGTACAGATCTTTCTCCTTGTGTAAAACAAATGGAAGACCAGTGTTCATCAACATGAGGACAATTTTTTGAAAAGGGTTTGAGGGAAACAAACTTCTTGGTGCTTTTCCATGAAAGCACATGGTGGGCAGTTAATGCATTTGAGGTTAAGTTGTTCACACAACACAGGCAGAATTTATGGAATATGGATTATTTTTGTTTCTTAGCCCAATTTCTGAAAGTTTGTAGGTCCACTTATAAGTTTTTTCAAGTGAGACATCCTTAAGTTGAATTTCAATGATTCATAGTTGTTATTGTTTTTATAAGAATGTATTTGAAAACATTTATTTTCTGTGTACAGTTTATGTAGGAAACTAGCTCCATGATATCTCTTGGCTAGGAAGCCTGTATAAGGACTTTTTCCATCTGATACTGAGGACAGGTTTCATGGGAAACTCAACCATATGAAGGTTACATACCTTTTTCCCCCAGGAGGACTTCAGCTATGCTTATCCAAGTGTGGTCCTATGTCCTGGAGCTTGTTTGAAATGCAGACTGGTGGCGTATCTGAACCTGTGGGAAGAACCAGACAAGATATGTGACTCTCAGACTTGAGGGTATTACCAGGATTGCTGGACTAGTACAAAGTTTCTGATTCAGTAGTCTGGGTGGGAGCCTGAGAATTTTAATTTTAACAAGTTATCACATGCTGCTGATGTTGCTGGTACAGGGACCATACTTGGAGAACCATTATATTAGAGTGTCCTCATTGTACATTTTTCTCCCCTTTCCAAATTTCTTACTCATTTAAATAGCTTTTTAAAAACAGATTTTCATATTCTTTAACTTGATTGAAGGGGGAAAAAGCATTTTTTTTTTTTTGTAATGACCACACCAAGATTGCTTTTCAGCATCTAATTTCAGAGCAAAAAATCTCTTTAAACCTTAGTTTTAAATCTTATCTATGGGTGTCTCTTTCTCTTCTTTCTGTAATATTCTTTTTAATGTTTAAAAATTCTTTTAATGTAGATAACATGTTCTTATGGTTCAAAAGTTAAAATGACACAGGCGTGCTTCGGAAAATGTGATTTCCAACTGCTTTGCCCCCCCCCTTCACCCCTCTTTTTTAGATAACTACCTTTAATTTATTTCCCATAGATGTCAATTGTTTCCTTTTATAGTAGGAGAAATGCCAGTGTACTATATTCTTTTTATATAAAATGTGGTATACTATTTAAGTAATTCTATCCTATTGTTTTTTCTTTATATGCTCTTTAGATGTTATCCTATTAGTATTTATTTAGAATGAATATAATATTTGATTATAGAAAACACTTAAAAAAACAGCTGTGTTTAAACAGTGTCTATTAAGTGCCTTGTTTACTTATCCAGCCCCCCCCCCCCCCCCCCCCCGTAGTGTTTGGGTTGTTTCTAGGTTTATCACAGACCATACTATGGTGAACCAGCTTGTATACATATCATTTTATACATGTGCAAGTACATCTGTGGGATACATTCCTAGAAGTGGGATCACCGTGCCAGTGGGCATTGCATTTATAATTTAGTTAAATGCTTCCTTTCTTAGGTGTTGCACCATTTTAAACTCCCACAAGTACAGTTGCTCCTCATTATTCATAGAGGATTGATTTGAGGACCCCTTTGTGGATGCTGAAATACAAGGATGCTTAAGTCTTTTATATAAAAAGCATAGCATTTGCATATAACCTATGCACTTTCTCCACATACTTTTAAATCATCTTTAGATTTCTTAGAAGACTAATACAATATAAATGCCATATAAATAGTTGTTACACTGTATTGTTTAGGGACTAGTGACAACAAAAAAGTTGGTATGTGTTCAGTATGACAATATTTTTAAAAAATATTTTCACCTATGATTGTTGAATTCAGTCTGAATACCACAGATACGAGAGGGCAGATCTCAGTGTATGAGAGAGTTCCTATTTTTTCTGGGGCCTTTCCAATGTACTGTGTACAACCCTTGAATTTGTTAACAGTTTGATAGATGAGAATTATCAATATAGAGTAATTTAATGTGGATTTCTATCATTTTTAATAAGGCTCTGCATATTATGCTTAAAAACGAATTGTATTTTTTTTCTTGTGAACTCTCTGTTAATTTTTTTTTCACATTTCTGTTTTGGGTTGCTTTTTTCCCATTATCAATTTCTAGAAATTTGTAAATTGGAGAGATTAGCCCTGTGTGATATCAATTCTAGTTTTCCCCAGATTTTCACTTATTTTTATTTACCTTCACATATTTTGATATACAAAAGTCTTACATTTTTTTAAAATTTTACAGTTTATATTAATCATTATGGTATCTTGATATTTTTTAAAAATATTTCTTTATTTCTATGTGGTGCTGAGGATCAAACCCAATGCCTCACAAGTGCTAGGCAAGCACTGTACCACTGAGCTAAAGCCCCAGCCCAGGTATCTGGAGTTTAAGTCACTGAAAGGCCTCCAAGATTTTTAGAATTTGCCCATGGTTTCTTTTAGTACTTTTATGGTATCACATTTACATTTAAATGTTCAAATTAGGATTTATTCTGGTGTTCAGAATGATGCATAGGTTCAACTTTATCTTTTTCTGTGTGCCTGTTATTTTCACCTGTTGCTTTTAGAGCCCTTCTTTGAATCTCTTATGGTGTTGTTAAATTTTGGAGGTATTGGGGTGTCTCTGGGGTTTGTATTCTATTAGTCTTTTTCTTCATATACCAGTATCACATTATTGATTTTATAAAAGTTTTAATATCTTTTAAAACTAGTTTCCCCTTTTTGCTTTTCATATTCCTGGGAATTCTTTCTTGCTTATTTTCCCATGTACTTTTGAACTGTTTTCTCTAGTTCCAGGAAAACAAAAATCTAAAGGAAATAAACATCAGATTAAATGTATACATTTAAAATCTATTTAACTTCTCCAAACTTTTTTTCAGGTTCTTAATAAAGGTGCTATGAAAGAATGTAAGACAGGAAAATAATTAAATATTTTTACTGTGGTGTTTTATGATTTTACATTTTAAAAATTATTTTATTATTATTATTATTATTATTATTATTATTATTATTATTATTATTATTATTTTAGTCTGCTTCCTTAATGTGTAAAAGGGATATTGTTTTAGGAGTGTTTGAGTTCATACAACCTCTGGGTAGTAAGGTGAATGCCAATAATGTGGGCTGTTTGAATAATGATGTTTGTCTTTCCCTATCTCTATGACTCTAATATTTTAATTTCTATTATTTTGTCATTTTAAAATGTGGTTCTGAGAAGGAGATTCTGTATTACATTTACTTGCAACATTCAATGAATTCTTTCCTCTTAAATAGGAAGATGAAAAGATTTGAAGTAATTTTGGTGATATAGAGGCACTTCTTTCTCTTAAAAGTTTGTTGTGATTTTTTATTATAATAATTAGAAAAATTTTTACCCATATAAAACAACATAATGACAAAAGTAAACCCTCAACTTCTGCACAAAGAAATGGCCACAATTAACTCACTTTTGGAAACTTATTGATGGATATGAAAGTATATATAAGATTTTAAATACACAGCAGTCTCTCTCTATATATGAAGCTATGTGGTCATTTTTATAGTGTTCTCTATATATCTCTATTTGTGAGTTGAACCTGATGTGCATAATCATGGGTGATCATTTTACTGGCTGCCTAGTTTTTTTTTTTTTTTTTAATTATTTTTTAGTTGTCAATAGATCTTTATATATGCAGTGTTGAGAATCAAACCCTGTTCTTCACACATGCCAGGCAAGTGCTCTACCATTGAGCTACAACCCAGCCCTGCCTGCCTAGTTTTCTATTATTTAGAGGCATCATACTTTATCTAGCTACTCCTTTCATAACCATTTAGATTGTTACTTGTTTTTCTTTCTTGTTAATAGTGGTATATTGATTATAGTATACTTATTCACTTATCTTCTTAGAGGTATAACTGCCAGGTCAAAGATTATATACATTTTAAATATTGATAAATATAGCTAAGCTGTTATCTGTAAAAACTGTCCCCTTCAATGCCCATGAGAATCCTATTTTCAAAACCCTTGCTCACACCAAGTTTTGTTAATCTTTTTAATCTTTGCTAATTCAATAGGGAAAAAAGTACATTTTTGAGATAACATGTGTTTTATTGGTACTGGGGATCAAACCCAGGGGTACTTCACTAGTAAATTAGATCCCCAGCACATTTTATTTTATTTATTTATTTATTTATTTTGAGACAGGGCCTCGCTAAGTTGCTGAGGCTATCCTTGAACTTGTGATCCTCCTGCCTCAGTCTCCTGATTTTCTGGGATTATAGGTGTGTTCCACTGTAAACTATTAAGGAAACCTTGTGTTATTCAAAGATTTCTTTCATTCAACATTTTTATTAACAAAAGAATTCTCTTCCTTAAGAACATACTAGTGATTCTTACATGTCAGATATTCTTAGGCATTTAATGTGATGAAAATATTTAAATATATTGAGTATTTTTTAGGTCTTTTGCCTTGATTTTAACTCATTGTTAATATTTGAAAACTTGAGGGTTGGGGATGTGGCTCAAGTGGTAGTACACTAGCCTGGACTGTATGAGGCACTGGGTTCAATCCTCAGCACCACATAAAAATAAAATAAAAGGATTGTGTCCACCGTGGAAAAAAAAAAAAAAACAAACTAAAAAGCAAATATTAAAAGCAATATTTGAAAACTTGATCAACCAGCTATAATTGTTTTGAACACAGAATGTTTTCTTCTGCAAAGAGTAGTACTTTTGTGTTTTATTCACCTGAAGGAAAGCCTAAAGTAACTTTCAAAATAAATTTCTTAACAATTTCCAAACATGGATACCAATGGCTGAATAGCATAAGAATATTATTTCCGTAATTGGGTGATAATATAGTTTTTATGAGTTATGTAAACTATATGATTGTCCAATCATGTCTAAAACTATGTGTATCTCTTCTGTCCAAAGATTTTATCACTTCCTGATGAAATATGATTTTTAATTTTATGTTTGCTTTAGATTTTATTTCAATCAAATAAGAGTAACATATAAAGATGGCCTCACATGAAGCAGATTCACAACTTTATCATTGACCGACTGTTTATTCTTTGAACTGTCTTCTATATATAAAGTACATCTAGATTGCCTTTCCTGAGAGTGCTTTTCTTTTCACTTCAGTTAACATTGTTTACTGAATAACCCAAGGCTGGGACAATATGGACCAACTGGCGATTTATTCACCAGTTTTCATTCAGCACTGAATACCTACCTAAATGCTAGGCATCCACAGACATCAAAATCATTATTTACTTCTTTGTTTAATTTTTTGGTACTGGGAATTGAATCTAGAGGCACTTTACCACTGAAACACATCCCCAGCCCTTTTGTTTATTTTTTAAAAATTTTTAGACAGGATCTTGCTAAGTTGCTTAGGGCCTCACTAAGTTCCTAAGACTGGCCTTGAATGTAGGATCCTTCTGCCTCAGCCTCAACCTCCCAAAGGTTGATGCATATTATCATTATTATTTAAAGATGCAAAAGAGAATAGTATACATTTTAATTTAGAGAAGACTAACATGGTTTCTTTTAAATTTCGATGTGCATAACTGTATGGCACTTGCTGCCATAACATTCAATGGTTACTTTATTTCAAATTTTGATGTGGACTATATTTTATTTAATTTTTATAATCACATGTGTCCTGTATTTTAAATCTTTTTTTAAAGGGCAGAGTAAGTATTTAAACTGAGTATGCTGCTGGTTCCTGTTTAAGATCTGTTTATGTTTCTCAGTATAGACATGGCAATATTTTATAAAATATGTTGTTTAAAAATAATGATAAAGTAAATGCCCCCCAAAATAAAGTAAATATAATTGTATGGTTCACATTTTTTAAAATAAAAGCAGAAAATTAGATTGCCAGACTTTGAGTGGAATTAATAAATTTTTGTCTGAGTCTTGCCTGTGAAGATTTTCTGACTCCTAAACCAGTTTTTCACAGCCAAAGTAAATAGAAATGGAACAATTAAAGATTTAATAGATTTAAGAAGTATTGTAGTCTGTATTTTTATTTACTTTATTCTAATATTTCTATTAGAGTACAGGATTCTAAAGAATACATGTAACTTGTTTTAATTATTATTTTTGCAGAAGTCATTTGCATGTGAAATTTTTAAAATCAATTAAATAATACTCTATCCAGTTTTATTTGCACTTTATTTTGCCTAACAATTGTTTCTTTTTTAATAATTATTTTTTAGTTGTATGATTTATATGTGGTGCTGAGTATTTAACCCAGGGCCCTGATGTGCGAGGCAAGCACTCTACTGCTTAGCCATAACCTCAGCCCCTAGCAAATATTTCTTAATACATAGTCTGAAATTAAATCAAGGCAGACTTGAAATTACTGATCTTCATTATTGGGCCAAATTAATGAGGTTTTCCTGGACTTTTCCTTCTGGTATCTTATTGTGGCTAATGATGTAATCTTATTTGTTTTCTAAAATATTGAAGTTTTAGGTTTTTGAAACTTTTCTGTGAAAGTACAGGGATTTGTTTATACAGTACCTTTCATTTTACTTATGAGTTAATTTCTTTAATTTTGTGCCCTAAAACCTACTAAAAATATTCCTGGAAAGTGAGGGATTAAACAGAATTTGTAATAAAAATGAAGACCTTTTTCTTTATTTCTCCTGTTAGCTGCATTTGTTAAAATTTTTATACTACATTTAAATAAATATTAAGACTTTATTACAGGGCTGGGATTATGGGTCAGTGTAGAGCACCTGCCTGGCATGTGTGAGGCACTGGGTTTGATCATCACCACCACAATAAATAAACAAACAAACAAACAAACAGACAGACAAATAAATAAATAAAGCAATTATGTCCATCAACAACTACCCCCCCCAAAGACTTTATTACATATTAAATGGGTGGGATTTTCTGTATTTGAAACAGTTTCTTTCTATATTAGGCATAAAGTTTAATTTAGACTGGCAGAGTAAGTGATCATTTGTTTGGAAAGAGGGGTAGACAATCTTTGGTTAGTTTCATTCTGTAACCTTCCAGCTAATTGTTGAATTGCATGCTTTTTTTGTTCTTTGCTCTGTCTACTTTGGATTTGGTTTTATGGTTGGTTGAAATAGAGATTTATTGGTAGGAACATAGATTATTTTCCCATTTTAACAGATTGTGTGTTTTTCTGACAGCTTATTCTGTCACAGGCAGAGTGATTCAACCAGACCCTTGTGCAGAGGTGTTAGTATATGATTTGGGAAGCCATTTTCAAAAATAACAGATTTATTGATATATAATTCACATTACCATCAAGGTCACTCATTAAAAGTGCAATTCACTGAGTTTTAGTATATTCACACAGTTGTGTGCCTATCCAGCTATCTAATATGGAAAGACATTTGTCATACCCAAAGAAGACCCATGCCCTTTAGCAGTCAGTCTCCACTCAATCTTGCTCCATGTAGGCATGAATCTTCTTTCTCTCTTTGTGGATTTACTTGTTCTGGACATGATATATAAATGTAATCATTCAATATATGGCCCTTTGTATTTTTTTTTTATCCTGTTTTTTAGGTAGCACATATTAGAACTTCATTCCTTTTATTGCTACATAGTGTTCTGTTATATAGATACACTGTAGTTTGTTTATCCATTTATCAGTTGATGGATATTTGGGTGACATTCACTTTGTGGTTCTTATGATCATGCTGCTGTGAATATTTGTGTTTTTGAGTTGACTTCTGTTTTCTTTTGGGTAGATACTTAGGATTGAAATTTATGGGCCATAAGTAACTCTGCCAGACTGTTTTATAAGGTGACTCAACCACTTTATATTCCCATCAGCAATGTTTGAAGATTTCATTTCTCCATATCTTTGCCAACATTGTGACATGGTGTTTTTCCATATTAGTCATCCTAATGGGTATGAAGTGGCATTGCATTGTGGTTTTTATTTGCATTTCCCTGATAAATAATGATATTCAATAACTTTGTGTACTTGTTAGCCATTGTTTATCTTTGTTAGGCAAATTCCTGTTCAGATTCTTTACCCATTTTAAAAACTGAGCTGTCCTTTTCTTGTTTAGTTTTAATAGTTCTTCTGTATTCTGGATATACACAAATGTTCACTTATCAGATATATGAAGTATATATTTTTTTTCTTATTCTATAGTCTTTTCATTCTTATAAGGCCAATAGGTTTTTTGTTCAAGTCCAATTTACCAGTTTTTTGACTGCTTATGCAGTTTTCTCTGAAATTTTTCCATAAGTTAAAAAAAAAAACAGACTTTATTTCTCAACATCTTCCATTAATTTTTCTTCCTACACAAACAATGATTATTTAGTTAACTACACAATGGGTTACAGATATTAAAAATATTTTTTGTTTTCAAATACTTTCATCACATTTAATGAAAGAAACCCAAGTTTTCTAACTTGATATCCAGTGCACTTTTTAAAAATCTGCTTAGCTCAAAATGCACATATTATTCTGTAAATATTTACAGGTGTCTAATGTATTCTGAGGACTTGACTGGGCTTGGAGATCCAGGGATGCTTAGAACATGGTCCTGTCCTTAAGGAACCAGAGGTCATGTGCCATGCTACAGATTTCTACAGAGGGTAGTGGCACCAGTGGAGAAAGAGGGGCACTGTCTGGGTGAGAAAGCCTCTCAGGGAGTCGGTGCTGGTGCTCTGTCTGCAGAGATTCATTGGTGATCAGAATCTTTTCTTATAGCCTATGATTCTTCCTTTTAGACATTTGCTGCTGCTGTGTGTTATGTACATTGGCACCAGTTATTTGTAACAGCAATATTTAGGGATATTGATGTAATGAATTGTAGACATCAATGTGATGACTTTGATACCTAGAAGCAAGCCAGAAGAAAGCCACATTTCTTTGATTTCTTCAGGTTTTCAAGAATGGGAACTTCCTACTTACTAATTAATTCAGTGTGGTGTGTGTGTGTGTATCTGAGCTCCAGACCAAACCCAAGCAATTTTGGGTAGTCAGAGCTAAAATGTGAGTCAAGGAGGAACAGCTGTTTGACTGGAGGGAAGATTGTATATAGATATTTGGGTGAGACCTGTTAAGGAATTTATATCTTTCTTTAATAATGGAAAGCCACTGATGAGTTTGGTTGTGTGTGGGGAACATGGTCCCTCCTGTTATCTGTTCCACAGAAGCTGTTTGTGTGGACTAGAGACAGGAGACTTGTGGGGCTGTGGGACTAGTCCACATGAGAGCCAATGAGGACCTGAGCTAGGGCACTGCTGATAGATGTGGACACACAGATTGGAAATGTTTAGAAGGTGCAAGTCAGAATGCTTGGCTGCAATCAACCATCATAATTTAAAAGGAGGATTATTGAAGAAAGAAGACTTCTGAAGAAAGTTTCAAAGGAATGAAATTCCACAGAAGCCAGCATTATTTTAGGCCCTTAGGGGCTAAGGGACAGAGCAGGGGCCATACTCAGGCCCTCACACAAGAGGGAGAAAAGAGGGTCTCCTTCCACCTGTGTTTTTTTAAAATCCCAAGAGCACTCTTTTTTTTAAATTTATATATATATTTTTTTAGTTGTTGATGAACTTTATTTTGTTTATATTTATGTGGTGCTGAGAATCAAACCTGGTGCCTCACACATGCTAGGCCATTGCTTACCACTGAGCCACAACCCCAGCCCCCAAGAGCACTCTTAGCCTTGGGTTTTGTGACCCTGCTCAGGCAGAAGTTTTGCTGGGAGCTCTGCACCCTCATCACTAGCATTCCCAAAAGTGGGGAAGGATTGTGGAGCAGAGCCATCTGTTCCTCTTTGGTTATTCAAGTTGGCTTGGGCAGATGTTAAGATCTGAAGGGGAAGGTTAGGAATGCCTCAGAAGTTTGTGGCCTGGGTAGACCATGATGACAGCATTTCTGTGCAAGAACAAGGTTCACAAGTGAGTAGACTAGAATGCAGGAAGTAAACAGAGTTCACTTTTAGACCAGCTTAGTTTGGGATGTGCCTGTCAAGATGTTATGTTTCAGTGACAGTTCACTTGACTTCATTCACTAATAGAAGCCTCTCTAGGGTTTGGTTATTTTTTTTTGCTATGACTTTCCAGAGACTAGCATGGATTTTCAGAGGTACCTTTATTAGCTCTTAGATAAAGTAATTAAAATTTATTTTATACAGTGCAGCTTATTCTGTTTTTATGTTTTCTTTTTTTTGTACCACGAATTGAGCTCAGGGTGCTCAATCACTGAGCCACATCCCCAAATATTTTTTTTTCTTTTTTCTTGAGACAGAGTTCTGTTAAGTTGCTTAAAGCCTCACTAAATTGCTAAGGCTGGGTTTGAACTTGCAATCTTCCTACTTCATGTTTACAAGCCACTGGGATTATAAGTGTGTGTCACCAACCTGGCTGAGCAATCTTTCTTAATGGACAAAGAACAGTAGATGCTGTTTAACTGTTCTTGCTCCTATGTTAGTGAAGTCTGAATTGAAATTTCTTTCTGCATCTCAAAGAGTACACTATACTGTACAGCAACTCTAAAAGGGTGGAAGTTATATGGTTTCTGAGAACTTCTTTTCTGGATGTAAATCCATGAAACATCAGTGTGTGTAGCAGTTAAATAGGAATTTTGGTCAGAGAACAGTGGAAGGCTGGCCTGGAACTACACTGTTACTCCAACAGCATCATTCAAACACTAGCATTTTGGGCTGGGGATGTAGCTTGCTTCACATGTGTGAGGCCTTGGGTTTGATACTCAGTTCCACAGACAACTCATTGTTCTGTTTTCATTAATAAAATACAAAGTCATTTTTGGAGGAATGAAGGATAAATTACTCATTTATATATCTTATGTGTTATAACATGACACAAATCATTTGCTTATGTGATAAACACTGCTACATATAAGATCAGAATTGTTTTGAATATTTAAAGTCACTTTATACATGGTCAGTATTGAAAATAGCATTGCAGGTAAGGCCATTTCATAGATGTCATTTTACTTAAGAGATCTTGATCTTTCCTAGCTTTGCAAGATATGACAATGAAGGCTAGCTGAATGCTAATACTTGGAAGATAAATTGTTGCCCACACCAGCTCTGCCACTATGTTGTTTCTCCTCCATGCCAAGGCATATGGTCAGATTAAGGTGAATTCGAGAAAAATAAATTTGCTGAGATTAAATGGGAGGTACTCATGGTGGGATGAATCCATATTCTCTGGCAGGTGTGGTCCTATTTGGGGCCCTCTTGATAAAATATTCAAGATATACTCTGTGCTGTTAGTAATGGGAAGTAGCTCAGTGACCTTGGACAAGTATATTAAGGTCAGTGACACTCTACCTGTCTATAATATTCTCCATTATAGCATTGTTGTGATGATGAGCAGAGCTGCTGCATATCAACTGGTAAGCACAGTGCCAAGAACATTTCAAATTACAAGTAGATCTTACTCCACACAACAGTGTTTTCTTCAAAGTAAAATGCAAAAGGAGGGCAGTAACTGACATCAGAGGTATCAGAAGTAACCACAAATTGGCTCTTAGCTTCAATGGAACTCAAGCTGTATCAGCCTTTCAGCATGGGCTCTGACTCAGCTCCATGTTCAATCTTCCTGTGATCTCCTCAGCCTGTGGCCTTAAGTAGTTCTTCTTCTTCTTCTTCTTCTTCTTCTTCTTCTTCTTCTTCTTCTTCTTCTTCTTCTTCTTCTTCTTCTTCTTCTTCCTACTACTACTATTCTTCTTCTTCTTCTTCTTCTTCTTCTTCTTCTTCTTCTTCTTCTTCTTCTTTTGAAATTTCAGATTAATTTTAATATTTTACACAGAGCCTGAATCACAAAAAAGCCAGTTTAGAAATGGTGGCATGCAGAAACAGCACTACCCAGAATCCAGGTGCTTCATGTGAGAAAAAGCAAGGGAAGAGGAGCCTATCACACATGATAGAGAGAGGACCCTAAGAGCCATGGTGTAACCATGGGAGGTGCCAGAAATCCCTCACCCCAAAGTTGAGGCATTGTAAATAGTTTAATTGGACTGGACTAATTTGATCTTATGGTCAGAGTAATAGCAATTTTGTTTGGACATTCCAATTGAGATGCCTTTCCAAAAATGTCCAGAAAAATGTTTGGAGACCAGCTCTCCCAGTATTGCTGTTATCCACCAAAGAAGAAGTAAAATTAAGAGACAGCTTACATGTTTCACTGAGAAAGTCACAGTTATGTGTTTACCGGGGAGATTTTTGTCATATTTCTCTAGACAATAATATTATAGGCTGGCTGGGGTTGTGGCTCAGTGGTAGAATGATTGCCTATAATGTATGAGGCACTGGGTTTGATCCCCAGAACCACATAAAAACAAACAATAAAATAAAGTACTTAAAAAATATTATAGGCCTGCAGAGACAGAACTTAAAGATGTCTTTCCTTAAAATGTGCAACTCTTTAGGCTATTACCTGCACACATCATCCTTTGCATCATCCATCTGGATATGTGCCTCTGCATTCTTAGATTCAGAAGTAGTGTGCAGTTGGGTCATGGAAAGGCTGTGGAAAAAGCAAATTTTAGCATACTAGTGAGGTTTCTTGTAGATGCAGAACAGAGACTTCAGCTCCAAGAGTTTTACTCAATCCAGAGGACTGTGTGCTGTATGATACATTGAGGATGTGTTCTTCTAACAATGTATGCTTCTTTAATTTATATGCTCTTAAAATGAGTCATTTTTTAATTGGTAATAATGATTAATTTTAGTTTTCCATTTGTTCTAAGTTTAATGAGTTCTAGTGATACAACTTACATATGGAATGTCATCTAGAGATTTTAAAAATTACTTATTTGTATACATATTATAAAAGAAGACATGAGTTTTAACTTGATATTTTATAAACTTTTATTTTATTTTATTTTCATGTGGTGCTGAAGATAAAACCTAGGACCTCACACATGCTAGGCAAGTGCTCCAACAATGAGCCTTATCTCCATCTGTAATTTAGCATTTTTTATTTATAAACTTGCTTCTCTAATATTAAAAAATAAAATAGAACTACTATTGATGTGAATTCTATAATTTGAGTAATTATAAGTTTTTAAGTTTTTAGAATGAAATGATATTCTATGTTCAAAACTTCATTTCATAGAAGGCAATATCACAATGCCATAAAATACTTGTATTTCTCATAAAGTCTTTGGGTCCAATTTAACTCAAAAGATTAAAAATTTCCTGATCCTGTACTCTTTCAGTTAGGAAAGGACAAATGAGAGGATCATGATAAATGGTTTTGGAAGCACACTGAATATTTTTGAAAATCAAATGAACGTACTAGTAATTTCCCATTCCTGGATTAAAAATACACAGGAATATAATTTCCAAGTTTAGAGGAGGAATATTTGTTTTCATTCGTTCTTTATGTATTAGTTTCATGTGTGTATATATATGTTACTATATACATACATATATGCCCTTTCCCATTTCTGTCACAATGGAAATGTCTGAACATAATTTTTCTTAAAGGAACATTTAGGTCAGTGGAATCTCATCCTACCCTGATCACTGTACTTAAATTTCTGATGTTTTCACAAACTCAGTTGTTTTTTAGTTCTTTTTTTTTTTTTCTTATTTGTTTTTTTTTGTCTTTAGCATGAACAAATAATTGTGAACCTATCTCATTCTCTGGTCACTGAAACACAAAGAACAAGATGACACAGGAAAGCCAAAGTTGTGGGGAAGAAAAGCAGGACTTGAATTTTACATAACTACATCAATCAGAGGGATAGACTGCCCTCTAGGACTCCTTGGGTTTCCCAGTAATGACAGCTTTACATCTGTGGAGAAGCACCTCTCTGGCTTCCTATTTCTTTACTTTAAAATTAAACAGATCTTAACTTTATGAACCATATAAATTTATTGATCATCAACTATGTGAAAACTCTAAGGTTAGACTCTGGGATGAAGAGTTCTTTAAGCCACTGTGCATTTTCTAACTTGCATGGTAATTGGTCTCTAATTTAGAAAATGTATGATTACCAAGAGTTTCTAAAAAATATTCTATAATTAGAAAGAGGCATATAACTCATATAAACATATATTACATTAATACATCTGAATAAATGAAGCACGTGAAATCACAAAACAAAAACATAGACCCAAAACTCCTCACATGGCTATAAAAAGTGCTGCAATTACAAAGCAAAATAACTGTCTTTTAGGTCCAAAGCATGTGTTTTCAAAGCCCTGTAGCTAATAAATATCTATACCTTCTTTATTCCAAATTTATTGCTGTGCATGCATTATCATAATTTGTTTGAAGGATCATGTGTTGATATAGTGTTTCATTTCAAAAAACTGTCTTAAAAGAACTAAGAATTTTTAATGTAACATCCATCACTAATTGTATTACTACCATAGTTATATGGTGAATTTTGAGGCTATAGGAGAAATTTACTTAAAATTTAAAAATTCTGTTTCACTGAAAAGGTAGGAGATATATTATATTAAAGCTGACCTTATTGTCTAGGAAATAGAAATCTGTCAAAGGAAATATATCCAGGTATTTGGTCATTTTTGAGGTACTGATCTGTGTATAATAAGTAAAATTTAATTGTATTTGCAGATTTATGGAACTGTGCTTCAAAATAAATGTGCCTTGAGAAATAATATTAGTGTATTTAACTTCTACATCTATGTCTAGAAAATTTACATAATATCATAAAATTATATGATTTGTGTAGAAATGTTATTCACTTTAAAGTATTTTGAGGAGATTCATGGATTTGTTATTTTTGCTTCAAATATGTTTTGTCAAAAATAAAGAGAACTTGGTTATAAAGCTTTTTGTTTTATATTATAACATCAATTTATGGTGACATAATTATTCTTTTTCAAGCACAACTATATACAAAAAATAGTGATTCTTTTTCTTGGTGTCATGTTATCTTCCAAAATTCTTATCCTTTGTGAAAAACAATGAAATTTTGTAGTGCAGAATTACATCCTAATAAAGCCTATTTTATTTCCTCCAATTTTAATCATGGATCTAAATTCATATTAAAATGTATTGAACATTTTTGATTGTGTATTATAAGCCCATAAACTAAGCTAACTATTTGACTTAGAGATCTGTATCTTCAAATATACAAGTCTATTTTACCCACAATGAATTAAAGTAACAGTCAAAGAGAAGCATAAAATGAGATAAACATCCACAATGAAAAGAGGTAATCTCCAGTGACAAAAGACTTCAAAGAACTTCGGGAAAGCAGAAAGTCTGGAAGTAGATGAAGGATGCATTTGAGTTCCAAATTAGGGCTTCCCAGGGGGTGGATTAAGACTATGACTAGGCATCTTGGAAGTCCATAAGTTAGTGTGCTTCAGATCAGCACAATGGAAATAAAGGGAAGGAAGCACATTTGGGCCCACAGAATCTGGGGTTGCAGTCTAATGTCAAAGGAGGCTTCTACTTATTCAAAGTGAAATTATGGATCTGTCTTGTACTCTCTTATTTTTCCTACTTGAGACATTGAGTGTGATTTACATGAGTCTCAAACAGTCTTGAGTTTAGGAAGCCTTAAATGGTAATAGCCAGAAAAACGATCTTCTACTAATGAAAATATTTTGAAAAGACCACTTTCAGCAATTGTCTGGGAAATGAATCCTTCAGTCCTAATTGTGCCATAAAGCATATTTCCCTTTAGTGACATCACAAAAACTCACTTTTCAGTCTAAGTTCTGTACTTAGTTTATGGTACTTGTGAGACTCTATGCTTGAAGAAAACTTATAAGAATGGAAAACAGTGCAATCAATTACAATTTTGACAGCTGTGTAGACTGAATGTCAAATTAATAGTCATCTTGTGTCTCTTCTGCTATTCATTTTAGATCCACTAAACATACTTTTTTGGTCTCTATACTCATCCCAAAATTATTTGAGGCTCCTCACTATAATTTTCTCAAGATTCAACTACTGAACTGATCCTTTTACAATTCCTGTATGGAAAGTGAATACTAAAAAGTAGAGAATTGGATCATCTGTTTTCAAATTGAATCACCTGATTTTTATCTTCAAATATACAATAGACTTTTATATTTGGATACAGTGGATACCATGGTCATAGACCAATAGTAATGTTTTTATTTTTGTTAAGTGTGGTCTGATTCAATTTTAGGCATGATGTATTGGCACTTTATTAGTGGTACTTGCTTGGCATTGCAACATGGAATCAATGTCCCTCTAGTGAGGAGAGTGAATTGACCTAGCTAGGATTGTGATTTCTCCTCTTGCTTTCTGTTTTCTTACTATATAGAATTTAGAGTCCTCAGGTGCAGTTTAAATTTTAGTTGGAATTTTGTTAGACATCCTGTTGGAAAAATGTCCTCTTAAATAATTAGGATTTCTAAAAGTGGAGGATGCAGAGGCATGGCATAAGAAAATATAATTGCCAAGTGCATTAATAGGAGTGATGGCAAGTTAAGACTCTTAAACTTTGACACTCTGGATCCTGGATCTATATAGTGTGTCTCTTGCTAGCACAACCTGATATAATGATGTGAAATTTAAGAAGTGTTAGCAACACCATCACCTGTCAAGAATTCTACCAGGCCAGCAGCTTTTTGTTTCTTTTTTAGATGATAATACAGTGGATACCATGGTCATAGATCAATAATAATATCTTTATTTTTGTTAAGTGTGGTCTGATTCAATTTTAGGCATGATGTATTGACACTTTATTAGTGGTACTTGCTTAACATTTATTGTCTGTAAAAGCAAAATTTAAAAAAAAATGGGTTTTTCTGGTTAAAATTATTTCTCAGTTAAAAGACTCCACTTGTTAATTTATTTTGAAAAAAATGATGAAAAGAATGATGCTGTAACAATAACCTAGAAGTAGACCTCTCCTCCTAGCTGACTAGATATTTGGAAGAAGCATTTGATAGATAAAATATGGTGACTGGAAACAACTATGGTACTCAGTCCTCATTCATCCTGTGCAGCACCAGAGGCTGGATAAAAACAACTACCCAAGTCCAGTTGTCAACTTGCTTGTCGTGTACAATGTCCATGATGTATGTGCTTTGGTATGTGATAGCATGAAATCCCATGAAATTTACACTGCATTGTCTCTCTCAGAGATCCATCCTTATTACTGTACCCCCCAAATTTTATAGTCTTCAAATGTTCCTTCTAAACCATTGACCAAGTCTTGATTTCTTCCTATTATTTTATGTACCTTCTTACCTGAGGTAACTTCTTTTTCCATGTAAAATTAAGGATGAAGTGTGCTGCCAAGTATTCTGCTCTTTAGAAAGAGGTTTTTTTTTTTCATTTTTTATTTTTCAAGGGTAATCCTGAAAGATACTGTACAATGGTGTTATTTTATTTCACTTTACTTCTAAATGAAGATAACTCATATTTATTTCTAGTAATATTTTGATAGAGGTTGGCCAATTACCTCTTCTATCTGATTTGCAAAAGGGAACTTTTCCCAAAGAAGGAAGTGAATAGGTGTTGTATCACACCTTTGCTCTGAAACTGATTGGAGTTTTCTGAGAAAGAGTGTAACTTAAGTGACTATCTTATTGGTTAGTTATTTGCTTAGTTATTGGTCACACTATACAAGTGTGACCTCAGGTGAAATGCCAAGAAAGAGAGAGTAAAATAAGTAGAATTTATCAATTGATTATACTTTTGTAACTGAAGTAAGGTTTGCAAGGTACTATATGACTTGCATATCTCTCTGCCTTCCATTTAAAATCAAAATATAAAATTCATCTTTATTTTTTATGTATCACCAATAAGCTTCTAAAAATAAAATTTACAGCTATTATTTTTCTAATCCTGTTCATGATTTCTCTCTTTCCTTGATTATATTAATTATTTAAAACTGATACTAACTTGATAATCTGTGTCATTTCCTGGTTTACAAACACTTATTGATTTTTGTCCCTTTTTTAGTTATAATTGGCCTCCAGTGACTAAGGGAAGTTTGCTCCTTAGTCAGACTTCCAGTCTGCTCCTCCCAGCCCTGCTCCAGCCTCTCAGCTTCCCAGACCCTCATGCAGTTGGTTGTAAATTGTCCCCAAAGCTGTTTTACTCTCCAATATTCAGGACTAAAAATAAAAAAATAAAAACTTAAAAAAATACTTTAGGGCTGGGGATATGGCTCAAGTAGTAGCGTGCTTGCCTAGCATGAGTGAAGCACTGGGTTAGATTCTCAGCACCATGTAAAAATAAAAAAAAAAAAAAAAAAAAGATATTGTGTCTACCTAAAATGAAAAAAAACAATATTTTTTTTTATTAAAAAAGATACTTTAAAAAGCAAAATATAGAGGGAGAAAGTAGCAACGTTTTTTTTTTTTTTTTTTTTGTAATTAGGCTTTTTAAAATTTTTTAAACATTTGTCTGTTTTTAATGTGTGTCACCCACTAACACTTCATCAAAATAAGTTTATTTGCTGAGTTCATGTGACCAAGGAATAGCCACACCCTTGGAACAAAACAAAATACACACACACACACACACAAAAAAAAAAAAAAAAAAAAAAAAAAAAGAATTATCTTTAACCTAACTTTTTATATGATGTCTCAGATCCTCTTAACTTTGCACATTAGCTTCTTTGTTCAGTTGAATTGTAACTGCTTTTTGTAGTTGGAAAGAGTGTGACTATTGAACTTGAAACCTTTTAATCTGGGCATCATGGTGGTTTCTGGTGAGGTTAAGTGGGTGAGAGGGTGAAGGGAAAGTGGGGTTCTTTCCTATCATAAAATGAAGTTTCCCCCACAGTCTGCTCACAAGTGCCAGACCTCAAGTATTTCTTTTTTTTTTTAATTTTAATATTTATTTTTTAGCTTTTTTGGCGGACACAACATCTTTGTAATTTTTATGTGGTGCTGAGGATCGAACCCGGGCCGCACGCATGCCAGGCGAGCAGGCTACCACTTGAGCCACATCCCCAGCCCCTTCAAGTATTTCTTACAGTGATATACTTTGATTATTTTTACTTCCCCTTTACCCATAAGTTTTAACAGCATTTTCTCAAGCTGCAATTATTAAGAACCATTTTTAAAAGAAAGTTATAGTTTGCCTAACCAGTCTGCACCTATTGCTTATGGTTTCACTCACCTGCTATGCCTGTTTTTGGTGTCTGAAAAACAGATATATTATTTTCCATATTTTATCCATTTTCCTACATGTATATACTGAAAATAAAATTATGTGTGGAAATCTTTCATTTTGATTGAATGCTATAATCAAGAAAATAAAATTTAAATATGCTAAATATATCTCCAGATTTTCTCAAGTATCTATGCTTAAAACAAAGAAAATATCCTGAAAATATCCATGGTCAGCTTCAAGAAAGCAATAATAAAACCCAAGTATTTATCCATAATGATGGATTATAGATGATAAATATAGAATAACCTCAACATTTAAAGGAAAAATAGTATTCAACCTGGTATTCTAAAATGAAGCAGATTGTCCATCAATCATAAATAAAAATAGATTTTCATAAATAATAAAAATCTAAAAAGCTATTTTCCATGCCTCATTTCAAAGAGAGTTACTCAATCTAGAAGAAAAAATTTTTTAAAAAGGGAGCAGAGTTTGTGGAGAGAAACAGTGGCTCTAACTGCAGAGCTCAAGAAAGTTATGCTGATTCTGCAGTAGACCTTGAAAATAGTTTTGTTAGCATACCTCAGTCCTACCTTTAAAATGATGGTTTAATAGAAATATTAGCTAGTGAGTAGTCAAGTGACTGAATGTAGCAAAAGTTAGAAGATTTTAGTGATCTATTTTTCTCACCACAAAAAAATTGAATATTAGAAAATACAGGAAAAACAAAGTGATGAAAAAAGAAAGTAAAAACTCACTAAACACAAATAATGGAAAGCCAATTTCTGTATATGAAAAACAGTAAAATGTGCACTTTTTGTAAAATTTAATGGGATAGAAGAAAGTAGTATTGATTGTTCTTGATGGTAAGAACATCCCTCCATGACCAGCATTCATGTCCTGATATTGGATGTCAGAAAGGCTAATAAATTAGAGAAAGAAATCATTCTTACTTCTGGTGTGTGTTTTGTGATGAAAAATATCTTAAAGTCAAATTTGTGAAAATGCTTACAGGTTTTTAACCTTCATAAATTTTCTGTAGACAAAGAATGCAACACATAATTATTTTTAAAAGAGAATAACCAACTGAGGAAGCATGAACACAGGGACTTGTAACTATTAAAAAATAGAGTTGGGTGTGGTGGCCTGTACAGATGCTGATACTCAGAAATAATAAAGTGTCCAATATAGATTAAGCAAGAAATCACAGAACACATATCATAAATGATAATCAATTAAATGCTAAATCCTTTTAATATTTGATTCATTAGGCCTGAAGAAAAAGAAGTGGCCCCATAAGTTAAATTTGTTTTCCTCCCTTTCTCATTGCAATTAGAAAAAATAATGGGAACACCCAAAACATTGTGAAGGATCTTCTTTGTATATATTTCAAGATTATGATAAATATAATCAGACAACTAGTAGTAGGTATGGCAAAATTTAGTTTTTTTTTTTTTTTTTAAACATTACATACTTGCAGATAGAATGTAGGCTTCTGATTTGGGTGTAAATTTTGAAACCTACTGTTTTTATATGGCACTGGAGATTGAACTCGGGGTGCTTTATCACTCATATATATACAAAATTCTTTGATATTTTATTTTGAGACCTGGTCTCACTTAGTTACCAAGGCTGACCTTGAAGTTGTGATCCTTCTGCCTCAGCCTCTATGATATTTGGAATTACAGGTATGTACCACCACATCAGGCCTGGACACTACTTTTTTTACATGCATCTAATAATCAAAATTATTTTAAATATTTCTGCCTTTTCTTTGATATAAAATATTCAATACTATCTTACCAAATTGGTTTTCACCCTAATATTCTTTTCTTGAAAAGGCCAATATTCATGTTAAGTAGTTAGACTTTTTTTTCTTACCATAACAAGATTTACTCATTAGATTCTATCATGAGTTATCAAGTCAATTTTCTCCATGTTTTAGAAAAACAAATTGCTATAAATTGTTGTGGTAATAGTTTTAATAGAAGTACCTTCCTCTTAGTCATAATCAAAAAAATGATAGAAGAAAATTTAGTAAAGTCAAAAGCTGAGATCCAACAGTTTGCCAGTTTTTGTTTCAACCAGAAGTTTATGATTTGATTGTTTCTCTTTTAAATTTTTCTTCTGGTTACTCTGTTGGCTTTTTCTATGATATTTAATAGTCAGCTTCATTTAAAAGCACTAGTTTATGTGAAAAGTGGATACTAAGGGAAATAAATATCTGGAACAAATTCATAGTACTCAATATCATTCTCATGATTATATACAGTTTCCTCCCACCATTCTGGGATTGCAATTCATAGACCTTTAAATGACTTCCATTCCTCACTATATTTCACTATCAGCACATGCAGAAATAATTTCTCAACAAATTTATATTAAATAAGTAGCAATTTAGAGAAAACCAGATATAATTTACACCTGTGAAATTAAAACAATATATGTGGAAGTTTGCCAAAGAATACTTGGCATATTCAAAGAATAAAATGAAGAAGTTTACCAGAATTTTTGCTTTTCTTTATATGATAGGGCACACTTTATTGTCATGTTGTTTCAAAAAGACATTAACATTTTCCTTATGAAAAAATAGTTGTTATTCTTTAACATAAATTTTACTTGATTTTTTTAAAAATTTTTACTCATTTATCTTGCACACTGAGAAGGTATTTGCTGGGGTCAGTGAGATACTGATCAATCAATTGTATTTTCAACTAATGTTGTAAAATGCATCTCTGACACATTTTCAATTGTTTTCATTTTATATAATAGCATCATGCACAATCAGCATGAGAAGAGTATGCTCATTAATTTTGGTATCAATACTGGGTTAGGTACATTGAAAAGATGTTGAGAAAATTATATCTATAATGGTGGAATCTCCCAATTCTTTGTTTTCATTTTTCCTGTGGTACTTCTGCTCTTGTTATTAGTATGTTAACTTTAATTTGCATTGTCCATACAGTTTCTGAAAACATAAGACACTTTGAATTGAGGAAATCATATATAGTAAGTTGATTTCATAAACTGATGTAAAACTCAATGAAAGACTTTAGCATTATTAATGTAATTTTATCAAAATTCCATTATATCACAATGGTACATACAATATTAAAATTTTATATAGGTAAAGGTTTTTTAACAATGAATGATAGTCACCCTAAGCAAGTATGTAGTTCCAATTATTCATTTACTGAGCTTAATTTATTCATAATACAATAGTTGACAAAAACCACACATCACAGTGTCTGTTTTTGAAAAAATTGTTTGGTGAATTACTAACAATGCAGCATGCAATTTTTATTTATTATTGGTTCATCATACCCATATCTTACTCACATAGTAAGTAATTCAATAAATTGTATTAATTGTAATAATTGTAATATTCAATAAATTGTAGCTAAAATCATGAAATACCACATACCATATTGTACAGATTATATAAATGCTCTTATTATTTCTTCATCTTTTTCACAAATATTTATCGGGCACTTACTATATGCTAATTAGAAATAAGTTCATTATAATTATTTCAGATATTAAAAAAAAAAAAAAAAACTGCAAGACCTCATTTGAAAAGAGCAATATAGATTTCAGAAGTAACTACTGTTTCTCTAGTGAATAATGTGTATAGAAATCTGCTAAGGACTTGGGGTATGCAAATATATTTGAGATGCATCAGAGAGTACATATGAAAAAACAATACTATTTATCATGTTATTTAAATAAAGTGAAATATCATACCAAAGATTAAAAAAAATTAACTTTGGGGAAAAATGCAAAAGGGTGCACTAGTATTTGAAATAAGGTAATAATAATTTTTACTATAATTAGTTGTTTCTGAGTCTCATTTAACTCTTTAATTATCTATCCATTGTGTTAAGAATCCCTATAGGCGTTTAACTATATAAGGTACATATATTGTGGTGTGAGGTGTTATTGGAAAATATTGGCATTAATTGAATAATGCCATCAATTTTATGTTTTGCAATATTAAAGAATTATTTCAGATTTATTGGAATGGACAGTTTTGTTTAAAGGTAACAGTAGTTTCTCAATGTAGAAATTACTAAGAAAAATTTAAGTGTTCTCAAAAAGTCTGTAACAACAATATTTGATGAACTTTGTGTCATAATGTATAAGAAAAGTTGCTTCCCTAACCCAAATCAGACATCATTGGAATAACCTTGTGTAATATCAGCACATACAAGTTTATATGAGGACATTTGCATCTTTTCTCCTTTTACTTCCCACCTACAGCATGATTTAGTTTTCATAAGCAAATTTCTATGCATGTTCCACCTCTCACACATCTCAGAATTCACTAGGAGGGATCTCTGACAATCTAGAAAAAAACATATCTGAGATAGTGTATAGATTAATATATGAATAAATTCAAGAAAATATTGATCTGGTCATGAGATGGTGCGGTAACTATATAGAAAGCTAAAAATTGAAATTGAAAGAAATATAATACTCCTGAGAATTACTATGAATCATGTAGTCTTTGGAACCAGATATTTTAAGTAGGAAGCTCTTGAGACTGATGTCCACTGCATCTTTTATAGGAATATTTGCTCTGGTTTTGAGGGCCACCAGATTTTAGCCAGTAAACTTTTGGCTTGATATAGCATAATCAGAAAGCCCAGCATTCTCTTTTTATACCTAGGCATGGTTTACTAAACATTCATTGAGTTTTTGCACAGACTTTTCCCTTATTTTAATATACCTAGCCCATTAGTCTTATCACATTCAAATTCATTCATTCTTCAAAAAGAAATTTAATTAAATTCCCTATTGTCTTTAAAATAAAATATCAACCTAAAATAATTTTTATACACTAAAGCATTTTATTGTAGTCCTAAAATCTTTATAACTACAAAGAAATGACATTCTATGTCTCATTTTTACCATTGTCTCTCTCGTATTACTTTCATTATGATTTGAGTATGTCCCCCAAATGCTCATGTGTTTGGAACTTAGTTTCAAAGGGAGAGAGTTAGAAAACAGTGGAATGTTTAAGAAGTGAGATCTAGTAAATTGTGGTTAGATCATTGGGGGAGATGCTCTTGGAAAGGGTGAATGTAACTTTCATGGGGCACAACATAGTTCTTATTAAAGCCGGTTGTTAAAAAAGACCAAGTCTTTTTTTCTGAATTTCTCTGACTTCCTGTCTCATTATGTTCCCTCTACCTCTCAAATGAGCCCTCACCATAATGCCACCTCATGTGTAATGTAGGTGAAGGAGCTGTTACAGGAGCTGAGAAGATTCTGGTACAGTGCACTTAAATCTTCAGAACTATGTACTCAAAAAATATTTTTTATTTATTTATAAGTTGTAGTTGGACACAATACCTTTCTATTATTTATTTATTCATTTTTATGTAGTGCTTCTTTCATGTGACAAGTGAGCAGTCTACCACTGAGCCACAACCCCAGCCTCTCAGAAAATATTTTTATGCATTTATATCTCTTTTTATACATTGGCCTTTTTCTGGTATTTTTCTATAACATTATGAAACAGACTAAAACAACTTCTGTGTCTTATTTCTAAAGAAGACAGGTGAGACTTTGCAATGTATTATCAAAAAAAAATCTGTAAAAGCTTTAGAATAAGAACTGTTATGAATTCACTGAGTGACTTTAGTGAGTGATTAAATATCTTTGAGTCTAAGGCATCTTACTATGAGAGTGAGTAGAACATCTAAGATTACATTTTAAAAGCACTTGTATAGTTTAGATGGTAATGGCTTAGCATTTCTGATTCTTATTTGTTTTTATATTTCAAAGGTGATATCTTTTATTTCTTATGTTCCTCATGGTGCTTAGGTTAATGTATTGCCATTTACTTTGGGACTCAAATATGTTGAATTTATTTTGTTTAGTAAAGAAAAAGCAAGAGTGGTTCCTTAGAATATAGCAAAGACTCTATGAGAATGTTTTTATTTTTATTGGGAAAAATTGTCTCATTGCTAATGATTATAGAGGGAATTTACATCTTGATGACACCCATTAATCAGAAATGGTCTGAACTGACTAGATCAAAACCATTAGAAAACCATGAATAAACAGGCAGATTCAAAAACAGGTTTGCAAGCACCATTTTGAATCTCCTATTAGAGTACAAATTATAGTATTTTTTTTTTTTTTTACCAGTGAAAGGACTCAAACACATGTACCTGCATTTTAAGCCTTCTGAAATCACACAAGTCACCCTCAATCATAATACCATTATATAAAGAGAAATGTAGATCTTCACAGGGAGAAAAATCAAATACAAAAAGTGCAATTTGCCTTATGCATAAAAAGACCTCATTATTTATGTCATACTTCTTTTAGCTCCCAGGTTCCATATCTTAGAGCTCAAGATATTCAACCAGAAAAAGGTGGATTTGTTTTATGCTAGATGAGTTAAGAACTGATATATTTAGAATGTAGAATAAACATATTTTTGATTTGGGGTTCAGTTGTTTCAAGTATGATGGCTTGCCCAGGAAAACAATGCAGGAGATTTTTGTCCTCTACTTCATCCAAATTGTATGGGAAAATTATTATTTTTTTAAATTAAAAGTGGAAGCCACAGGCAATCTACAGCACGTATTGAAATGTCATGATGAGACATCAAACTGCACTTGTTTTTGTATCATTGATTGCTTTAGACTTTGAATATTTGAAATATAAAAATTATATTTATAAATAAACATTAATATTCTTTTTTATTTTAAGGTAATTTTAAGGCTCATAGCCTAAGGTCATAATACAGAGTATAATTACCTCATATTTTTCTAATGTAATCCCAAGACAAAGGAGTTGGGATATATTTTTCATGAAAAAAAATTTTTACTAAGTAAAATTATGTTGTTCCATGTATCATACTTTTCTATGCAGTATATGTTTGGCATTAAAATTAATAGAAGTGAATGCCTTGATGGGGCTGCCAAAAGGTTTATATTATCTTGTCCTGGTGAATATTGTGGCAGAATATATAGAGGATGAACCAGAAGATTTCTGAAATTGTGTATTTTTGTGGCTGGAAACTGTTGAAAGGTACATCACTGTTATTAATGAATAAGACTGACTAAAAACAGCAATGTTCTTTAAGCGTACATACGTGAACAAAGTCTTTGTTAAGCAAAAATGCCCTGTGTAGCCAGGGATGGCTGAAATACACTATGCTTAGATTCTGGTAATCTTAGAGGTTTTTTTCAACTCTAACTAGTAAATTTTTCTAGCTCAATAAATCTCTCTCTATTCCTTTTCTTGCTTTTAATACCAGAGGAGCAATACTTGTCTTTTTTAACTTTCTGGATTGTTTCCCAATTTGCAATAAAATATGCAGAAAACTTTTGGAAAATATTACAAAGTATACAAATGGAAATGAATAATCTTTGCTTAATTTGTGACTCTTTTTCTTTGAAAGGCTGTTGTAGCTCAAAGTGGGTAACTTATCTTTCTTCAATTACCTTTAACTGATTATATGTCCTTTTTACCCCTAGCATTTGGAAACCGCACTTCTTCCACTATTGGTCTCTTGCTTAAGTCTTTACAAGTTTTTATTTATATATTGTTGTGTTTTGATGCAATTGATTTTTCTTCTCATTTAGTGTAGTTTCATGTATAATTAAATTAGTATAAATGGGTCTATATTGGAGAATGTACAATGTCCTCAGACCAAACTCAATTCTTCATGAATTATATGTAATGTTAATAAAATTGTGAATGATATTCAATATGATTTTTGTATGGATTCTGTGTATAAGAAGCTTTTGCCCCATTGTACCTGAAAAGCCAACATTTTATGATAAGAAACTTAATCTTTACATACAACCTTCTCAGTTTACCTCTTACTACTTGGTCCTCAGAAAATGAGACTATAAAACATAGCTCATTGATTATTTTGTCATAAGTATAAGGCCTCACTCAACCTTGACTCCACATCCATTTCTCTAATTCCTGCCCTGAAATAACACTACCCATAGAATTACAAGGATGTCAGAATTTACTAATGTACATGAAAACACTGATCATTGACCTCATTCACAGAAAAATGAAATGTCTCCAATGAGGATGAAGTCTAGAAGGCCATTATGCACACAAGAAAGATAAAGCTCTTCTCTCCTGTAAGAGCTACCTTTAGGTTTGTGGAAATTCAGTCTATTAAAATCACTAGTAAATGTTAAAATGTTAAAAAGTTAAAATTTTGAAATTTATAAATCAAGATATGAAATTCTGGGGCTTATTTTCCTATATCTATATTCTTCTTATAACTCTTAATTTCACCATAAATACGAACAGAAAAAAATAATGATCTGACTTATGCAAATTGTATTCCACATTAAATTTGATTAAAATGTGTAAAAGTATTAACAGATGCTAGAGTATTATTTACGCAATAGTATGTTTTACTGTTACATAGAACATTTAGTCAAGTGGAACACTATGATGTCTTTCATTTAACAACAGGATGCAATACATGAGTGTTAACATATAAACAAATATTCAGTTATAAAGACATATTTTATACATAAGGTAAACAGAGGTACAAAATAATGCACTGTAAACCTGGCATGATGGTCCGTGCTTGCCATCCAAGCAAATTGGGAAGCTGAGTAGTTTCAGAAGTTTAAATTCAGCCTCAGAAACTTAGTGTGGTTTCAAGCAACATAGCAAGACAGTCTCAAAATTTGAAAAAGTGGAGAGGGGACTTAGGAATGTGGCTCAGTGCATAAAAATACCTAAACAAACTGAAATACAAAAAAAAAAATAAAGTTTAAAATATTACACTTCAGTGATAAGCATCAAAAATAGATTTCATATAATTTCTTTCTCAGTATTCAAAAGTGAAAATAGTAATTTTTGATTTAGAAAAACAATTATATTCTTTCAAAGATGAGGTTTCTTCACTATTCATGTATGATATTTATGACTGATATTTCTACAAAATAACTTGATAATGCTTAATAAATTTAAGCAAAAGTTAAAGACAACTACTTGTTTTCTACATTTAAATGAGTTTTGTATTTTACTGATCCTCATATACAGCAAGGTGTAATATATAGACAATAACTTTACTATACTCTCACATTTATTATAAATATTTCATTGCTATATAAGGCATACCTTTTGGATAAAATCTGTTCAATGTTCACTAATAGTATGAGTTTTCAGATGTTCAATGAATTTAAAATTTAAATACATTTTGGAAATATTATTTAACTTTTTAGGGTTTCAGGGCACAATGAATTCTCCCAAAATAAGCAGAGTTTAAGAAACATGTGGCTAACAAATTTTTTTCCATTTGTATTTTCTCTAAACAGTATATACCCACAGGTACTGAGTATTGGTGAATAAATTTTGGAGGCATTGTCACATTGTCAATTTTAACATTTCAAAACTTTCTATATGCTATGGTTATTGTGGTGAGGATTAAATGTTGTTCCTTTCTTAGAGTAATGGTACAATGGTCTAATTTGTAGAGCTTATCTCCAGTGTGTTTTCTCTGATGTCTCGTAATATATGATATATAATTTAAAATGTTTCACATTCTCTACACTTATATGTCTTCTTTACATAATAAGTAGCCTAGTGGTGAAAATAATTGATTTCTTATTAAAAGCTTTGCTGCATTGTTTCAATTTGTAGGGGTTGTTTTCTATATAAATTCTGTCATTAATAAGATTTAGTCTTTTTTTAGTGTTTATTTTTTAGTTGTGGTTGGACACAATATCTTTATTTCACTTATTTATTTTTATGTGGTGCTGAGGATCAAACCCAGGATCTCACACATGCAAGACTAGAACTCTACCACTGAACAACAAACCCAGCCCCAAGGTTTAGTCTTTCTTTAAAAGTATTATCACTTTATTCACATTTCACATTCACCAGGATGTCTTCTGCTGTGGTGAATAATGTTTTATTTTTTATTAAAAGAGTCTCCACATCATTCACATTGGTAGGGCTATTCTCCATTGTGCATTCTGTTGTGGCAAATAAGGCCTGTTTTTTTTTTTTTTTTTTTTTTTTTGCTAAAAGCTTTGCCATGTTCCTTATATTTTTAAGGCTTCTCTCCAGTGTAAAGTCTGCTGTGGCATATAAGGTGTAATATTTGAGTAAAAACTTTGTCACATACTTTACATTTGTGTGGCTTCTCTCTAGTGTGTGTTCTGTTGTGGCAAATAAGTTGTGATTTTTGACTGAATGCTTTGCCACATTCTTTACATTTGTAGGGCTTCTCTCCACTGTGATTTCTACTGTGGGAAATAAGGTCTAATTTGTCACCAAAAGCTTTGCCACATTCTGTACATTTGTAGGGCTTCTCTCCAGTGTGAGTTCTGCTGTGGTAAATAATGTGATTTTTTACCCAAAGCTTTGCCACAATCTTTACATTTGTAGGGCTTCTCTATAGTGTGAGTTCTTCTGTGGCAAATAAGGTCCGATTTTTTGACCAAAAGCTTTGCCACAATCTTTACATTTGTATGGCTTTTCTAAAGTGTGAGTTCTACTGTGGCAAATAAGGTATGATTTCTGACCAAAAGCTTTGCCACAGTCTTTACATTTGTAGGGATTCTCTCCAGTGTGAGTTTTGCTGTGGCAAATGATGTGTGATGTTCGACCAAAATCTTTGCCACAATCTTTACATTTGTCGGGCTTCTCTCCATTGTGAATTCTTCTGTGGTGAATAAGGTCTGATTTTTGACCAAAAGCTTTGCCACAATCTTTACATTTCTAGGGCTTCTCTCCAGTGTGAGTTCTCCTGTGGCAAATAAGGTCTGATTTTTGATCAAAAGCTTTGCCACAATCTTTATATCTGTAGGGCTTCTCTCCAGTGTGAGTTCTTCTGTGGCGAATAAGGTTTGATTTTTGACCAAAAGCTTTGCCACAATCTTTACATTTGTAGGGCTTCTCTCCAGTGTGAGTTCTCCTGTGGCAAATAAGGTGTGATTTTTTACCAAAAGCTTTGTCACAATCTTTACATTTGTAGGGCTTCTCTCCAGTGTGAGTTCTACTGTGGCAAATAAGGTGTGATTTGTTAACAAAAGCTTTGGCACAATCTTTACATTTGTACGGCTTTTCTCCAGTGTGAGTTCTTCTGTGGCAAATAAGGTCTGGTTTTCGACCAAAAGCTTTGCCACAATCTTTACATTTATACGGCTTCTCTCCAGTGTGAGTTCTCCTGTGGCAAATAAGGTCTGATTTGTGACCAAAAGCTTTGCCACAATCTTTACATTTGTAGGGCTTCTCTCCAGTGTGAGATCTGCTGTGGTAAATAAGGTTTGATTTTTGACCAAAAACTTTGCCACATTCTTTACATTTGAAGGGCTTGTCTCCAGTGTGAGTTTTGCTGTGGCGAATGAGGATTGATTTTTGACCAAAAGCTTTGGCACATTCTTTACATTTGTAGGGCTTCTCTCCAGTGTGATTTCTGCTGTGGCAAATAAGGTGTGATTTTTGACCAAAAGCTTTGGCACATTCTTTACATTTGTAGGGCTTCTCTCCAGTGTGAGTTCTCCTGTGGCGAATAAGGTTTGATTTTTGACCAAAAGGTTTGCCACAATCTTTACATTTGTAGGGCTTCTCTCCAGTGTGTGTTCTGCTGTGGTAAATAAGGTGTGATTTTTTACCAAAAGCTTTGGCACATTCTTTACATTTGTAGGGCTTCTCTTCATTGTGGGTTCCTCTTTGGTAAATAAGGCCTTTTTTTTTACTAATAGCTTTGCAACTTTTTTTATATTTGTAAGGCTTCTCTCCAGTATAAATTATCTGGTGGTGATCAAGGCCTGATTTTTTATATGATTTCTGGTGTTCACTCTCAATTGTTGTTTTCCATATTTTCTTTTGTGGTAAATAGTCAAGATCACAAATTCTATATTTTGCACTTATCACTTCATGAAATATATGTTTTAGGCACTTTTCTGGTGAATATTCTTGGGTATGATTAGGAGTCATGGCTGAAATTTTAAAAACAATTAAAAAACAATACCTATTAGACTAGGTGAATATATATTTGGCATACATAACATGTAATTAAGGTAAAATAAGTACATCAGGAGTGTAGCAGATTAGTAAGTTCAAAGTCACCATAAATCAAAAAAATATATTAGTTCAATAAAAAATGTACAGAAAAATTACCTTGAGAATATTACCCAAATTCTTGTAGAGACCACAGTATCCAAGAGGAGTACATCAGTAAGAAGAGTAATATAATAAAAATTAGAAAAGTATCATTAACAGCCTTTTGTCCTTTATAAGAGAGTATTGTGTATTTAGGAAATATCTACCAGCTACCTTCATTGTCAGTAGAATAAGAGAAATGTAAAACATATACAAACGTTTCTGGCTTTTTCAAAGAGTGTCCAAAAAATGGTTTTTGTCTACCATGACATAGAGACATGAAAATAACTAGTAGATTTTGAGTGATAATACCGTAAATATTCAACAAGGGTAAAAAGGCAATGGACTCTTAACAAGAAATATGAACAAAAAAATTTACTAAGAAATATACACATATATGTCTATAAATTTTTTTCATAAAACATTTTAAAAGACTATAAAATGTTGCATAGTGTATGGCTATAATATTTTGATGAATTCAACACATGACAATCAAGTATAATAAATTGATTTTTATATTTTTATTGGTGTGATATGAGAATTTCCTTTATTGACAAATACAACTTTGTTTATTTATAAATATATCATGGTATTTTGATCTATATATACAAGGTAAAATGACTAAATAGAATGCATTAACACAATCATTATTTCATATAATTATCAATTTTGTTCTTATAAGGTATTGTATTTCTTCTACTAGTATTTATGAAGAACATAATACACTCACTATGTGGTAAAATAAAACTCTTGAACCTATTATGCTCAATAAAATAAAAATATGAAGACTTTTACTATAATATCAACCCTACACAAAACACAGTACCTGGTGAGCAAAATTTTGCTCACTGAATTTCTGACTTCCACATGTGAATCAAATGCTGCTACAACTTAATACCTGCCTGCCACCTTTCACTTAATTCAAAGTCCTGCATATATTTCTTATAACAGTTTAAGAGACAAAATATTTTATAACTAAATAATAGTAGTATATAAGTACATATTTTTATGCATTTGACATTGGTGGGCACACACATTGAGTCCCTAGCTTTAATAATGAGAAAAATGTTTGCACTAAACACAAAAGCAGAGGTATCTCTTCAATTTTCTGATTTAATTGTTCATGGATACATATTTAGTACTGGCAATTCTGGATCTTTAGGTCATCCAACGTTTAATGTTTCATGTGTAATGCTAGAGATTACCGCACAAATTCTATATCACGAACAACAACACAAGTCTTTTTAAAATTGTTAGAGCCATGCTATTTCTAAATTTCTGTGACTTCTCTCAAACATGAAGTACTTTTGCATGGCCTCCCAATTAGCAAATATTACAAGGATGCAGCACTGTTCTTGCCTATTTTTATTATTTAAAAGTTTTATACTTTTTTTTTCTGAAAATGGGCTATATTATCTACTGATGGCTCCTTTAATGAACAAATAAAAAATAGTACAGTAAATATAAACCAAAAGAAGCATGGATAAATCCAAATGACAAAAAAGAAAAAAAAAAAAACATTAAGAATTTAACATTAGGATGCTGATAGTTATGAATTACTCAAAGAACACTAAATAACTATTTTAAAAAGTTCAGAGAGTCAAATAGAAAAATATTAACATCAATGAGCACAATGTTTATGTGAATAATTCTTTAAGAAAAAATGAGAGGGGCATTCCTAGTGTGCAAATCTGAAATTCTACCAATATGGGAGAGGCTTATCAAGAAGTACCAAGTTTAAGACAAGTCTAAGCAACTTGTAAAATACTGTAAAAATTAAAAACCTATAGGATATATAAAGAGAAGTGGGATACACACACACACACACACACACACACACACACACACTGTGTTTTGTGTAGGGTTGATATTATAGTCAAAGACTCTCTCTCTCTCCCTCTCTCTCATATATATATATATATATATATATATATATATATATATATATATATATATATATATATTTTTTTTTTTTTTTGAAAAGAATCCAAGAATGCCACAATAAAAAAAACAATGATCCAGAAATTAAATCACTAATCAAAATTAAATAAAATAAAAAATTACAAACTAGAAATATAATGATTTATTCACTTCAAAATATTTATGATTACTAATGCATTATTGCAAAACACAAAACAAAATAAAAAATTTACTAACAGAATTGAATCTAAAACAAGAAAATATCAAGTCAGGTCCAGCAGAGAGCATGGAAAGAAACCAAGCATGATCTGCTCCTATAGGCCCTATTTCTTTAAAGATGGATTATGCTCCTGCGTTTACATCTCATTCTTTGGCACAAATTTTAATCAATGAGATATAGTGTTAAATCACAAAATTTCTCATAATTCTTTTGGATTAGCTTTTGTTGAGTGATCAAATTGTATCCTAATACTTGCCTTTTAGAACAGAAACAAAGATCTAGCCTCTCTTATATTAATATGCATTAAATATTTTTTATTTACATTTAATGTGCTCAATATACAACATAAAGTTAATACTCAAAATTGGTCATCTGCATTGAATAGACATTTTATTCTCAAACAGCCATTACCAAAATATATATATATATATATATATATATATATATATATATATATATATATATATATATGTAATATATGAGGTTCCACCTGACCAGCATGACAAGATCCTATGCCTTAGATCATTTTGGGAAAAGCATAGACTGCTACACTTATGCCAACATGTCCTGTTTGGACTCTACCTTCATGCATGAAAAATAGCAATTATAAATGTACATCAGGGACTTCACAAGCTGATTTCTAAGTTTCATTTAACCTTGGAAGATAAGAGTTCATCCAAACAAGAGAATAATCATTCTTCTCAAAAGAGGAGAAGCATTAAAAGAGGACCCCAAGGTACTTGAATTCTAGTTACTTGGGGGGATATAAAACCAATAACAGCCTCAGCTCAACAGGTATTGGCTAAAATGAGGTTAGAATGTACTCTAGATAACTTTGTTACTGCTTGGATTGCTAAACTCACACAAAACTCTGTAAATGCTTTGGTCTTAATAACAATTCTGCCCTGTTTTTGTACACCAGCTCTGGGAAATTCAGTACTGTCAAATCCTTGACTTCTAGAACCCACTACAATATCTTGACTCACTTGCATAAAATTGTTATATACCTGCAATAATGTCTCATGGTATTCATTTTTGTCTTAGCAGAAAAATGTGTCCTCACCATCCACATAGTATTTAATAGGTCACCATCCTGTGAAATTTATTCATAAAAGGTCTATGCCTCTTGATAAAAACTGTGATGATTCAGTGAAGCTTTTCTCTAAGGCAGAATTTAATGCTTTGACATTCTCCTTAGTGGGTTTACCTGGACTAGCTCTACGGGCTTATAAAACTTCTATGAAACTCACCTATGCTCTCATAAACAGAATTAGTCATGCCTCCATGGATGTAAATATGCTTAATGAAGAACAAAAACAACATTGTTAAGCCATACTTGACAATCATGTGGCAATTGATTGTCTGTTATTGTTACATCATAAAGGATATCAGAAGTTTTTATAACATGTGTTCTTTCAATTTAAGTTATACTAGTAATTTTATTTCAAAAGACTTAGATTACCTTAAAGATATCATTAATAATGTTAAACAAGATGATGGATTTTGGACTTTTTGAATTGGTTACTTCATGTTTACTCAATTTCATATGGGTGAAAAATATTCATAGGTGGATGTTTACTGATGTTGGAACTTGCTGTTGTCTATGCCTGCCCTATTTTATGCCCCCACCAGCATTAAGGAGATAAGTAATATTATTTATTCAAAAGGCCTTTAAAAAAAGGAGGTATTAGGTATTCTGACCTTGGAATAGACAAGTGTGGGAGTGATTGTAACTGGCACCCTGAGTCCCAAAATTGTAATGCCCAGCAGTTGCTCCCTGAAGCTATTAAGACAACTCTACAGGTGCACTATCTAGTTTCTGTGGTAATGTCCTTAGGAAGAAGGGACTCTATATTTGTATAAACTGTACCTAATCTTCGTTAGCTAGCACTTGGGGTTAAAGAAACACTGAGTTAGAATGTAGTCATGGTATCAGAAGCTATGTAATTTTGGGGTATTGTATGTGCAGCTATTAAGAGGGGTGTCCAGTTTTTGTCCTTTTCACTCTTTGTGTGTGTCTCTCTCTTCTGTTTGATTCTTTAAAGGTTTCTTCACAAGAAGATTTGAAACGGATCATGCTGGCCCTCACAACAAAAGGTAAGTTTTGATGGTTAATCTGAAAAAACTGGGACATCACTAAAGAAGAAAATAGGAATTTGAAAATGTGATAAATATAGGGAACTATGTGTTCAATGATTACAATCAAAATAAATAAATAAATCTAAGCTTCTGAAAATTTCATCTGCTGGATAACTACTCTTTCAACATTTTTTAGTTTGGTTTTCTCCTTGACATTTGAATGACTCAACTGTGTCCCCTGCTATGTGTAGTCTACAATAGTTTACATCACTAAATTATACTAGGTACTACTTATCTAAAGTGAAGGATGTGTAATACACAAAGAAAGAGACAGATTAAAGAGTAAAATTATATATATACACAGATAGAGAGAGAGAGTGAGAGAGAGAGTGAGTAAAATATCTGTACTAAAAATGGTCTCTTTCTTCGAAACAAAAATCTGAAACTCATAGAGAAGTTCCCAGAAGATACCCTGCAACAGAAGTAAATTAAATAATAATTACTAGTTAATAATTTCAAAGGGAAATTAATCTTACCAACGAAGGCAAAGTTTCTATAATTCTCTAGCATCACATCTCTATATAAATTTTTCTGAGCAGGCTGAAGGCATTCCCACTCCTCTTCAGTAAAATCAATGGCTATATCCATAAATGTTAACAGTTCCTAAAATAAGAATAGGTAAATAACACATTGACCACATGAACATTTGCACAGTCTGTAATGTAATTAAAGTTGAAATGAGAGTTAGTAGACTATCATGTACATAGTGTTTTGGAACACAATGAAACTATTATCTACTTATGCAGAAAAAGTGATTTAAGTATACATACTCCACATGTATAAAACACAATATAAAACTCAGGCATTATCACAATATATATATATATATATATATATATATATATATATATATATATATATATTGTAATTTTTTATATCTTGATCTAAATTATATATATTTTTCAGATGAGAAAAGCATGGCAATTAAAAAAGGAAATCCTCAAATTTTAATTGTACAACCACTAATCAAAGATTTATTAATGTGTACAATCTTATTTGTTATTTCTCTGATAGAGCTGGCTATTCTGAATGTGTATTGAGATCTCTAGTAATTCCAATATGCACGGTATAAGAGAAATTTTGAAATGTAACAAGGTTGACAGACCACTTAATGGAAATATTTAATAGCTTATTTAAGTTCAAACATTTTATGGTTTTTATGTATGTTATTAATATAAAAAAATAGTAACAACAATCCTGTTTGAATTTTCCTTTTTATAATTTTAACATTTTTAACATACAAAATTATATATATACAAACTTTGATGTTTTTATTGTATGATATTTATAATAAAATATACATATAGCTCTTAAAACAATTATAATATTTATTTTATTTTATTTGATCTTTCTAGTTCTACCTGACAGTAAAATCGATTTTTATGGTATTATGCAAGCATGGGATATATCTTATCCTAATTAAAATCCTGTTCTTGGTGGTGGTTATGATGCTAGGATTCACTTACAGATATATATCTTTTATATTTTTATCCTTGTCCCTTTTATTTATTTATTTATTCATTTATTTATTTTTTGTTTACCATTGTGCAATCTACTGATCTTTTTTTTTCTTACCCTTCCCCACTTTATGAGCTTTAGATTTTACATATCAGCAATAAGTAAAATTTAAAAACTAAAAGTAAAGAAAGTCTAAGCAAAAGAGAAAAAATAGAAGCTATTAAAGATAAACATAACACAGAGTTACCAGTATCAATGTTGGTGCTTTGAAAAAGCAAATGAGCCCAGTCTAGTGATAGACAACTGTAGTTCCAGTGACTGAGGAGGATAAGACAAAAGGATCATAAATTCTAAGACAATATTATATATAATATTGTCTTATATATATATTGTACTGAGCAACTTAGTAAGGCACTTAGAAATTCAGCAATACTCTGTCTCTAAATAAAATATAAAAAAAGGACGGAGGATGTGGCTTTATTGTTAAGCACCCCTGGGTTCAATCTTCAGTACAAATAAAAAAAAGCAGATACAATTTAAAAAGCACTAGCAAATTTGAAAATTCAAAAAAATAAAAAAATATCAATTATACAGTATGTATAGCAAATATAGGCATATATAATGATTTGTCACTTTATGGAAATACACTCTGGAAAATTGATCCTAAGAATCTTCTGCAATTTTCCAATTCTCTGAGTGCAATGACAGAATCTAGATGGTATAGACTAGTACATGGCTAAGATATTTGCTAAATACATGGTTGTACATAAAGTCTACTGCTGACCAGAATACCATGATGCCACATGATTGATGTTATGAAGTAAAATCAATCAGGGTAAACCTCATAATAAAATAAATGATGGAACTAGAGAAAACACCAACAACAAAACTCTTAAAACATGCTAGGATATTGGGAAAATAGTGTGATAATAAAATGCTATTTTATCCCATCACTCATAAAACATAACAACATATTTTGACACATTAAATGCAGAATATAAAGTATTAATAAATAATACTGAAATATATAAGAAAGTACAAAGCTCAAAAGTTTACATACAAAAGATAGGGTTCATATGCTGGTGCACACCTGAAATATCTACTATTCTGGAGTCTAAAGCATGAAGTTCAAAATTTAAGGCCAACTGAAGAAATTGAGCAAACCCCATCTGGAAATAAAATTTAAAACAGAGCTGAGAATATGCTCAGCATTAAGACATTTTGGTTGAGTTCCTAATATCACAAAAATACGGGTTTTTTTGTTTTCAAAATTATACAATGTAAGAGACTTAAACTTATGAATTACAAAATATTAATACAAAAAATCTATTCATCAAATGATAACATTAAATGCTGCAAAACTGACAAGTAAAAAAACCCAAATTCCCTCACATATAATCAAATGCTTATAAGAAGAAGAAATACAACAGATTGCGAAAGAAAAACAAAAATTTTGAAGAGTCACATTAAAAAGGATATATCTAAGTGTTCAATAATCATGAAAACTCAAAATCTTTAGAAATTAGGTAACATTGAATAAAATCACATCCTATAGATGAATTAAATAGTATTGATAAATATTTGGAATAAGTGCATTCACAAAAAAGGAAAATAATAATTTAAGCTTCTATTATCCATTTGTAGAAACTGTTTTGCAATCATATGTATATGATACACCCACACAGGAATCAGAGACTAAAATTACAGCAACTGTACATGAGAATACAGCCACATTCTTCCAGAGTTGAAACCAAGGGGCATGGCTAAAGAGGAAGAAATAATTATTAAAAATTTTAAAATGTAAATTCTAGGAGCTAGAATATTTGTTGATGTATTATATCCAGTTTGACAAATACAATAAAATACCATGTATATTTTATGCTGATGTCACATGAATGTTGCATTTCATATGCAAGTATGTTTACAAAAAGAATTGCAGTATTTGAGAAAATAAAAATACAGAAAAGAACATAAAAGACTCAAATATTCAACATATATACATAGGATAAAACTATTATAAAAATGATCATTTTCCCCAAGGTACCCTTTAATAATAACTGGTCATAATTTTACCATTCTTTAATTTTTGTTAAAGAAGAAATCAAAGAAAAAACTTCTAAGATTTTCCTGGAAAGTTGAATGTATATAAAATTAGACAAGAACTCTGTCATATATAAGAGCAAATGTACTAGTGATCATTACCTGACACTAATGCATGTTATAATATTACAACAGTGTAGTAATTTTAAGATAAAGAAATCACAAAACAGAAAACTACATAAGGCAAGTAGAATGCACTTGAAGATTTTCCTAATTTGAGCAATATGCAAAATTACTGGAACAAAATGCCCAAATCCAGTGTTAATATAAATAAAGGAAGATTGATTTGGGTTTGAAATATATTGCCTGTAGATTAAATGCTAATTTATCTGTACACACAGAGGAAGGAATAAGATATACATGAGTATTTACTCCAGTGAGGAAAAAAAAATAAGTGGTTTTCTGTGGCCATGCAATATCCATGGGCTTTATTCCATTAGACCAGAGTGAAAGAGGTGTTAAATCTTAAGGGAACCCCTTAATCCCTTAGAGGGCTTTGGCAACATTCTCTAAAAATGCAAATAGCTGTTGCTGACAGTTCAACTTTTATCTAGACAGTACCAAAAATTAACAGGGAAATACAGACCACCACTGAAACCCAAAGTGGCAGTTTAGCACTTCCTGAGCTCTCTCACCCAGCTCACTTTACTAATTACACCAGAAATTACCAATTCTTTCTGTAAGTAATTTGTCCCAATATTAACTTTTTCCATTCAATGGACTACATCTGAAACCTCAAAGCATTGAAAGCACTGTTAACTATGCAGGTGCAAATCTCCCTAGAACAAAAAGGAGTGTTTTCACATTGGTGTGCAAACATTGTAATGGGTTAAAATCTCGAATATTAGTGAACAAAAATGGTTACAATCACAGATGCCTCTTTATTTCTAAAATAGGTACACATCAATTTTTTTCCAGTGAGCATAAGGCACCCTGGAATCTAAAAAGCTTGCATCAGAATTTTAGTGCACCATCCAACTATAAGATCTTCTGCATGAGCACAGCTGTTAGAATGGCTACTCTCAAAAAGTAGAATAGTAAGTAGTACTCCAATTATATGGATATGGAAGAAAGAAACACTGTGCTAGCCTATAAAATTAGTGAAGATATTTTTAAAAAATGGAGTTGAGAGTTCTATCAGTTATTTCTTTGAGAAACTAAGCTCTCTACATTTATAATGCTCTTGAACAAGAAAAGCCCCAAGTATTGGTCTGGACTTATTAGAGGCATTAGATGTGCCAGCTGTGGGATCCTCATATTACATAGTTCTGAAACACAGTTCCAGGAAAATACCAGAGTAGGGAATCAGAATGCTCTCATATACATTGCACAACAAGAAATCTGAGCATAAAGACACTCTGACAAGTTGTCTGCCTTTGAAGACACAAAGGAAGAATAGAAACACATGATTTTTCCAAGATCAAGTGATTCTTCTTTACTTGTCAATCATGTAAAATGCTCATAAACAACAACAACAAAAAATTTTTCTTTTGATTTTTTTCTATGGTACTGGGGATTTGAAACAGCAGCATGTTAATTCTGGGCTACATACCCAGCCATGTTTTAAAATTTTGAGACAGGTTTTTCTAATTGTCTAATTAGTCTACCTAAGTACCTGATGTTTACCTTGAAATTGCAATCGTACTGACTTAGCCCACTTGAGTCTCTGGAATTAATATGCATGTATCATTGCACCCAGAGAGAAAAAAATAATTTAAAGTCTCATCCAGTTTTTGGTATAACAATTGAAAATACCATGCTCATTTGAAATATAATATGGGTAAAGTAACTGATAATACTGCAAAAAAATGTAACTGATAATACTGGGAAAGGGGGAGCTGTCATTGAACAGGAAGCTAAAATTTTATATATAAATACAACTCACAATACTGGGGCATAAATATAAAATCACACTCAGCAACTGTCTGAAGATAAAAAAAAAAAAAAAAAAAAAAAATTAAAAAGTACCAGGTATGTAGCAAAGTGGTACAGTACCTCTGGCTCAATCCACAATACCACAATCTCCAAAAAGAAGGAGAATGAATTCAGGAGGAAAGAAAAACTGAGATAACTATATTGTATCTCACCCCCCTCCTGGAGGAAAAAAAATACATGGAGTTGTGATTGGGATGATCTCCTCACTCCAGAATCCACAACACAATCTGAGAAGATTTGGAAATATTGCCACAAATGTTCTCACATAGAATTTAAAGTAGGGGCTGAAGATATTCTATAGAATACTATAGGACTTCCAGTGTCTACTGTTAATTTATGATCCAGTTGACTGGCCAGTGGAAATTCATGGCTGACCTTTCTCAGAAGAAGACACAGGACTGCAGAAACCAAAGATTACACCAGGGATTCTAGCCAACCATTGCCAGTTCCCACCACAGTCAGTGCAGCCAGTTTCAACCAGACTCACCATCCAGTCTCAGAATTTTACTGCACACTCATCATTTACTCTATTTTTAGGAACCTCATGTCCTCTCTATAAATCACAAAGTACCTATACAGGAGAAAAAATCAGGTTCACTGAACATAAGTGAGGAAGCCTAGAAGTGGATACCCACTCTGGCAGACTTCAAACCAGGTGGTCAAAACTTGCTTCTCTTTACTGAATATGTGTAGATTGGACAATGCTTATATAAGGGGTCCTGATTGGACACAACTTATGTCTTCATATGCACAATCTGAAACTAGTGAGTTTTTTGAGAGTCAGGAGATAACCTCAAATCCAGAAATAACTGATGTCACAATTGTAGGGTCTTGTCTGTACACTTACTTTTATATTTATTTTCTTTTGAGGATCTGGGAATTGAAATCCAGATCCTCAGGCTGCATCGAATTTATGGCAAGGTATCCTTGGAGAAGTAAAATCCAGCCAAACCAGAAAAGCATTTGCATTTAAACTTGCATATGAGGCCCTTTGAATTTGTAGATTATATATGTAAATATCTCATCTATGGATGGAAAAATACAGTTGACAATCCTGTAAAATTTCAGTTAACTTCTCTTATATGGAAACAGATTGAACATTAAAATTATATGAAGTGGAAAGATAATTATTTTTTTAGAATTCATATAAAAATAGTAAAATTGAATTTTATAGTATAACTCATAATTTCCACTATGTGAAAATTACCATTATGTATTTAAAATATTACTAATAAAATATATGTATTTTTGGAACAGCACCCTCAAAACTATGTCAAGACTCCAGAAAATCTCAGTTCACAGAACCATATTTGAGAGTTATGCATGTCCTGAGTTCAGGAAGATGAAGGACATGATCACTTCTTTTTATGCAATAGGTGAAAGATACATTTATTTTTTACCAATATTTCTCCTGGGATATAAACAACTAGAGAGAAACTGCCCTGAGTCAGGGCAAGGAGATTTCACCAGAAAGTGTATGGCATGTGTGTGTGTGTGTGTGTGTGTGTGTGTGTGTGTGTATTTTTCCCCCAGATTCAAAGATTTGAGTCTATTATTTAAATTTATTAATGGTTTATTCTTTATTTTACGACATGGCCTTAGACCCAATGGCCTGTCTATAACATTTTCTTTTTCTTCCTAGGATGAAAGCCCCTTAAGAAAGTGGGCTTGAAATGAAGATTAATTGTGTTGCTATCATGATGTCATACACCTGTAATCTCAGGTAGGGGATTTGAAATTTTGCTTCTTTAAGAATACTACTAAAGCACAAAAAATAGAAACAAGAGTCACTAGATTGCATGAATTCAAACTGAAAAGATTCTTCTCAGCAAAAGAAACAATAAGTGAGAGGAAAAGTGATACCAGAGATAGGAGCAAATTTTTACCACATGCACATCAAATAGAAACCTAATTTTCAGGATATATAAAGAACTTAAAAATCTTAATACCAAAAAACAAAATTCCCAAACATTAAATGAAATGGGCTAAGGAACTGAAGAGACACACTTCTTAGAATATAAACAATCAATCAATCAATAAAAAATGTTCAACATCTCTAGCAATTAAAGAATTGCAAATCAAAACTACTCCAAAATTTAATCTTACTCCAATCAGAATGGCAGTTATTAAAAATACAAGCAAAAATATGTTGGTCAGGATGTGAGAAAAAAGGCCCACTGTTACATTGTTGGTAGGACCCTAAATTTGTGACACCAATCTGGAAAAGAATAAAGAGATTACTTAGAAAACTTGGAAAGAAACCAAAATTTACCCAGCTACCCAACTCCTCCATTTAGACCAACAAGAGCTAAAAACTGCATAATAGAGAGTCATATCCACATCAATGTTCATAGCAAAACAATTCACAATAGGTAAACTATAGAACCAATCTATATGCTCTTCAATAGATGAATGGATAAAGAAAATATGGTCTATTTACACAGTGGAATATTACTGAGCATTAAAAGAGAATAAAATTATGGAATTGGGAAGTAAATGGATGGAGTTGGAGAATATCATGTTAAGGCAAGTTAGCCAATCCTCCTAATCCAAAGACCTAAGGTTTTCTCTGCTAAGTGGATGGTGACCCACAATGAGGGAAGTGGGAGTTAGCATGGAAGAAATGAAGAAAATCTGAATAAGACAAAGGGGAGGGAGGTGTTGGGAGATGGTATAGAGGTAGGTAAGATGGTGGAAGGAGATGAATATCTTGTTGTACACAAAGTAGAATTACATGGGTTTTGTAACTATACTTTCTGTACAACAAGAGAAATAAAATTTTGTGCTCCATTTGTGTACTATGAAGTGAAATGCATTCTGCTCTATTAGCAAGTTAGAACAAATTATTGATTTTTGAAAATTCATGAAAGAGACTTGCCTTTCCCTAGATCTACATATATTCTATATGTGTATATTCTATATATAACATGCACATATTTAATGTATACAATTTATGAAAAATTTTTTTTCTATCAATTTTTTTAAAGAAATGACAACAGAAGCATTACAATTCTTATTTCATGTATATAACAAAATTTTTCATATCTCTGGTTGTATATAAAGTATGGTGATACAAATTTGAGTCTTCATACATGTACTTTTGATTATGGTCTCTATCACCTTCCACCATTCTTGCTAATCCCCTGCCCCCTTTCTTTTCCTTCCACCCCTCTTCTTTATTGAGAATCCATGGATTTCTCTCATGCTCCCCCTCCCTACCCCATTATGAGTCAGCCTCCTAATATTTGGCATTTTTTTTTTTTGAATTGGCTAACATTACTTAGCATTATCTTCTCCAATGTTATCCATTTACCTGCAAATGCCAGATATTATTATATACCTAGAAGATTCAGTAAAATCCACCAGAAAACTTCTAGATCTAGTAAATAAATTTACCAAAGTAGCAGGATATATCAGTCAGGACCCACCCGTTGCATTGGTAACCCGGCAAAGGGAAAAAAACTGTCACCATTTGCATGGGATACCACCATGGCAGAGAACTGACATCACCAGAATGCGGCGAAGGAGATAACTTCATTGAAACCAGCGGCGACAGTGACTTCCTCCCTTCCCTTCTAACACCTTTCCTCCCAAGTATCAAATAAAGTTATAGGAGTAAACAGTAACTCAGCAGTCAAACAGAACAAGAAGTAACATGAGCAGCATGAAAAAGCAAGGAAGAAAAGGAGTACAAACAATGCAGTACAGCCTAAATATTCAGGAGGACCTAGAGTCATCAGAAAAATGGTCAAATAAAGAACTCAAGGAATAACTTAGACAGATGGAATGGAACCTTAAAGAGGATATGAGACAGCAAATTCAAACAGTGAAAGAACACATTGAAAATGAATTACATAAACAGATAAAAGAAGAAGTTAAGCATCTTTATCAGCAGAGATTATAAAAAAAATCAAACAATAATTCTAGAAATGAAGGAAACTATAAACCAAATTAAAAACTCAAATGAGAGTATCACTAACAGAGTGGAGCAAGTAGAAGCCAGAACGTCAGATAATGAAGACAAAATATATCATCTTGAAAAGAGTCTAGCCAACTAAGAAAGGCTGGTAAAAAATCACAAGGAAAACATCCAAGAGATATGGGATAACATAAAAAAAACCAAACATAAGAGTCATCGTGATAGAGGAAAGTATAGAGGTTCAAACCAAGGGAATGAGTAACCTGCTGAATGAAATAATTACAGAAAACTTTCCAGAAATAAAAAAGGAAGCAGATATACAAATTGTAGATGCATACAGGACACCGAGCATACAAAATCACAGTAGACCAATTCCAAGACACATTGTTATGAAGATATCCAATATACAGAACAAAGAGAAAATATTAAACCTACAAGAGAAAGGAGGCAGATTACATTCAGGGGTAAACCAATAAGGTTAACAATGGATTTTTCATCACAGACACTGAAAGCAAGAAGATCCTGGAACAACGTATTTCAAACACTGAAAGACAATGGATGCCAACCAAGAATTTTATTTCCGGCAAAATTAAGCTTCAGGTATGACAACGAAATAAAAATCTTTCATGATAAACAAAAGTTAAAAAGAATTTGCAGCCAGAAAACCAGCATTACAAAGCATCTTGAACAAAACACAATACGAGGAAGAAAAGAAAAACAATAACCAAAACCATCAGTGGGAAGTGCCTCAGTAAAGACAGAGGGTGGAGAGAAAGCTAATCATGGAGAAAGAAACTAGATTAAAAAAAAGATAAATAATTAAACATGGCTGGAAGTACAAATCATATATCAATAGTAACTCTAAACGTTAATGGCTTAAACTCTCTGATAAAGTGACATAGGCTGGTAACATGGATTAAAAAAACAAATCCAACAATATGCTGCCTCCAGGAGACACATCTGATTGGAAAAGACATACACAGGATGAAGGTGAAAGGTTGGGAAAAAATATACCACGCACACGGTCCTCATAAGCAAGCAGTGGTGGCCATCCTCATATCGAATAAAATGGACTTCAAGATTAAGTTAATCAAAAGGGATAAGGAAGGACATTATATACTGTTAAAAGGAACCATTCACCAACAAGACATAACAATTATCAATATTTATGCACCAAATAATGGTGCTGTGTCATTCATAAAACAAATTCTCCTCAAGTTCAAGAATCAAATAGACCACAACACAATAATTATGGGTGAATTCAACACACCTCTCTCACAATTGGACAGATCCTCCAAACAAAAGTTGAATAAAGAAACTATAGAACTCAATAACGCAATCAATAACCTAGACTTAACTGACATATATAGAATATATCAACCATCATCAAGTGGATATACTTTTTTCTCAGCAGCACATGGATCCTTCTCAAAAATAGACCATATATTATGCCATAGGGCAACCCTCAGTAAATATAAAGGGGTGGAGATAATACCATGCATTTTATCTGATCATAATGGAATGAAACTGGAAATCAATGATAAAAGAAGGAAGTAAAAATTCTACATCATATAGAAAATGAACAATATGTTACTGAATGATCAATGGGTTACAGAAGACATAAAGGAGGAAATCAAAAAATTCTTAGAGATAAATGAAAATACAGACACAACATGTCGGAATCTATGGGACACAATGAAAGCAGTTTTAAGAGGGAAATTCATTGCCTGGAGTTCCTTCCTCAAAAAAAGAAAAAAAACAACAAATAAATGAGCTCACACTTCATCTTAAAGCCCTAGAAAAGGAAGAGCAAAACAACAGCAAATGTAGCAGAAGGCAAGAAATAATTAAAATCAGAGTGGAAATCAGCAAAATTGATACAAAAGAAACTATTGAAAAAATTAACAAAACTAAAAGTTGGTTCTTCAAAAAAATAAACAAGATCGACAGACCCTTAGCCATGCTAATGAAGAGAAGAAGAGAGAGAAATCAAATTACTAACATACGGGATGAAAAAGGCAATATCACAACAGATGCTACAGAAATACAGAAGACAATTAGAAATTATTTTGAAAACCTATATTCCAATAAAATAGAAGATAGTGAAGACATTGATAAATTTCTTAAGTCATATGATTTGCCCAGACTGAGTCAGGAGGATACACACAATTTGAACAGACGAATACCAAGGGATGAAATAGAAGAAGCAATCAAAAGACTACCAACCAAGAAAAGCCCAGGACCAGATGGGTATACAGCAGAGTTTTACAAAACCTTTAAAGAAGAATTAATAACAATACTTTTCAAGTAATTTCAGGAAATTGCAAAAGAGGGAGCTCTTCCAAATTCATTCTATGAGGCCAACATCACCCTGATTCCAAAACCAGACAAAGACACCTCAAAAAAAGAAAACTACAGACCAATATCTCTAATGAACCTAGATGCAAAAATCCTCAATAAAATTCTGATGAATCGGATACAAAAACACATCAAAAAAATTGTGCACCACAATCAAGTAGGATTCATCCGTGGGATGCAAGGATGGTTCAATATACGGAAATCAATAAATGTCATTCACCACATCAATAGACTTAAAGATAAGAACCATATGATCATCTCAATAGACACAGAAAAAGCATTTGACAAAGTACAGCATCCCTTTATGTTCAAAACATTAGAAAAACTAGGGATAATAGAAACTTACCTCAACATTGTAAAAGCTATCTATGTAAGCCTCAGGCTAGCATCATTCTGAATGGAGAAAAATTGAAGGCATTCCCTCTAAAATATGGAACAAGACAGGGATGCCCTCTATCACCACTTCTATTCAATATAGTTCTCGAAACACTGGCAAGAGCAATTAAACAGATGAAAGAAATTAAAGGCATAAAAATAGGAAAAGAAGAATTTAAATTATCACTATTTGTGGAAGACATGATCCTATACCTAGAACACCCAGAAGGGTCTACAAAAAAACTACTAGAACTAATAAATGAATTCAGCAAAGTGGCAGGATATAAAATCAACAGGCATAAATCAAAGGCATTTCTGTATATCAGCGACAAAACTTCTGAAACGGAAATGAGGAAAACCACTCCATTCACAATATCCTCAGAAAAAATAAAATACTTGGGAATCAACCTAACAAAAGAGGTGAAAGATTTATACAATTAAAACTACAGAACCCTAAAGAGAGAAATAGAAGAAGATCTTAGAAGATGGAAAAATATACCCTGTTCATGGATAGGCAGAACTAACATCATCAAAATGGCAATATTACCAAAAGTTCTCTATAGGTTTAATGCAATGCCAATCAAAATCCCAACGGCATTTCTTGTAGAAATAGATAAAGCAATCATGAAATTCATATGGAAAAATAAAAGACCCAGATTAGCAAAAGCAACTCTAAGCAGGAAGTGTGAATCAGGCGGTATAGCGATACCAGTTTTTCAAACTATATTACAGAGCAATAGTAACAAAAACAGCATGGTACTGGTACCAAAACAGGCGGGTGGACCAATGGTACAGAATAGAGGACACAGAGACTAATCCACAAAGTTACAACTATCTTATATTTGATAAAGGGGCTAAAAGCATGCAATGGAGGAAGGATAGCATCTTCAACAAATGGTGCTGGGAAAACTGGAAATCCATGTGCAACAAAATGAAACTAAATCCCCTCCTCTCGCCATGCACAAAAGTTAACTCAAAATGGATCAAGGAGCTTGATATCAAATCAGAGACACGCTGTCTGATAGAAGAAAAAGTTGGCTCCGATCTACATAATATGGGGTTGGGCTCCAAATTCATTAATAGGACACCCATAGCACATGAGTTAATAACAAGAATCAACAAATGGGACTTACTTGAACTAAATAGTTTTTTCTCAGCAAGAGAAACAATAAGAGAGGTAAATAGGGAGCCTACATTATGGGAACAAATTTTTACTCCTCACACTTCAAATAGAGCCCTAATATACAGAGTATACAAAAAACTCAAAAAATTAAACAATAAGATAACAAATAACCCAATCAACAAATGGGTCAAGGACCTGAACAGACACTTCTCAGAGGAGGACATACAATCAATCAACAAGTACATGAAAAAATGCTCACCATCTCTAGCAGTCAGAGAAATGCAAATCAAAACCACCCTAAGATACCATCTCACTCCAGTAAGATTGGCAGCCATTATGAAGTCAAACAACAACAAGTGCTGGCGAGGATGTGGGGAAAAGGGTACTCTTGTACATTGCTGGTGGGACTGCAAATTGGTGCAGCCAATTTGGAAAGCAGTATGGAGATTTCTTGGATAGCTGGGAATGGAACCACCCTTTGACCCAGCTATTGCCCTTCTCGGACTATTCCCTGAAGACCTTAAAAGAGCGTACTACATTGATGTTCATAGCAGCACAATTCACAATAGCTAGACTGTGGAACCAACCCAGATGTCCTTCAATAGATGAATGGATTAAAAAATGTGTCATTTATACACGATGGTGTATTACGCAGCACTAAAAAATGACAAAATCGTGGAATTTGCAGGGAAATGGATGGCACTAGAGCAGATTATGCTAAGTGAAGGTAGCCAATCCCTAAAAACAAATGTCAAATGTCTTCTTTGATATAATGAGAGCAACTAAGAACAGAGCAGGGAGGGAAAAAAGGAGGAAAAGATTAACATTAAACAGAGACATGAGGTGGGAGGGAAAGGAAGAGAAAAGGGAAATTGCATGGAAATGGAAGGAGACCCTCATTGTTATACAAAATTACATATAAGAGGTTGTGAGGGGAATGGAAAAAAAAAAAAAAAAGGAGAGAAATGAATTACAGTAGATGGGGTATACAGAGAAGATGGGAGGAGAGGGGAGGGGGGATAGTAGAAGATAGGAAAGGTAGCAGAATACAACAGTTACTAATATGGCATTATGTAAAAATGTGGATGTGTAACCGATGTGATTCTGCAATCTGTATTTGGGGTAAAAATGGGAGTTCATAACCCACTTGAACCTAATGTATGAAATATGATATGTCAAGAGATTTGTAACGTTTTGAACAACCAATAAAAAAAGTAGCAGGATATAAAATCAACATTCATAAATCAAAGGCATTTCTGTATATCAGTGAAAAATCTTCTGAGAAAGAAATGAAGAAAACTACCCCATTTACAATAACTTCAAAAAAAAAAAGATACTTGGGAATCAAGTTAATTAAAGAGGTGAAGGGTGTATACAAGGAAAACTACAGAAACCTAAAGAAAAAAATCAAAAAAGACCTTAAAAGATGGAAATATCTTCTTTGCTCATCAATAGGCACAATTAATATTATCAAAATGACAATGCTATCAAAGCACTATACAGATTTACTGCAATTCTTTTCAAAATCCTAATGGCATTCCTCATAGAAATAGAAAAAGCAACAATGAAATTTATCTGGAAAAATAAGAGACCAAGAATAGCTAATGTAACCCTTAGCAGAAAGAGTGAAGCTGGTGGCATCACTATACCAGACCTTAAACCATACTACAGAGCAATGGTAACAAAAACAGCATTGCATTTGCAAAAAAAAGAAAAAGAGACTGGAGACGAATGGTACAGAATAGAGGTCACAGAGACTAACCCACAAAATTATAATTATTATATATTAGACAAAGGTGTCAAAACATGCACTGGAGAAATGATAGCCCCTTCAACAAACCACTATCTCTCACAAAACTCAACTCCAAGTGTATCAAGAACCTAGGAATTAAACCAGATACTCTGTGTCTAATGGAATAAAATACAGGCTCTAATCTTCATAATGTGGGATTAGGCCCCAATTTCTTTAATAAGACACTGATAGCACAAGAATTAAAACAAATAATCAATAAATGGGATAGAATCAAACTAAAAAGTTTATTTTCAGCAAAAGAAACAATCTCTGAGGTGAAGACAGAGCCTACATTTTAGGAGGAATATTTTACTGCTCACATATCAGATAGAGCACTAATCTCTAAGGTACATAAAGAACTAAAAAAACTAAGCAAATAATAATAATAGTGATGATAATAATGCTGCTGCTGCTGATGATGATAATCATAATAATAATGATGATAATAATAATAATAATAACCCAATCAAGAAATGGCCCAAGGATCTGAACAGAGAGTTCTTAGAAGAGAATATACAATTAATCAACTTTTTTTTTTTTTTTATATATCTGATTGGTTATGGTCCTCCCTTTTCAGGACCAAAACAGTTCTGGTTCAGTTTCTAAGGAGGGGAAACACGAGCAAGAATTATTCTCAACTCTCCTTTATAAATTATCAAACACAATTATCTATGTCATTTTCTAAACATAGCTGGACATGGGAAATATAGGTTTAGAGCAGAGAAGATTTTTATTAGAAACAAAGTGTAAAACAAAGAAAAAACATAATTATTTGTACCACATTGAACCACAAGAGAAATGGAACCTGGAATCCAGAAAAGAAAGATTCAAACTTTTATACTTCAGAATGTGGATGACATGGATGCCTAAAGTGAAAAGGTTATTACAAGCTTTTGAAAGAAAATTCATGTGAGTGGCAGATAATGGTTAACCAAATAGAATCTTCACAGTGTATTCCAGGGGCTTTGTCAGCTGTTCACTACAGAACATATAGGTATTCATAGCATCATGAAGAACATTATTCATCTGTGCCCTCTAAAATTATTCCCATAGTACAGATGAAAAGACATAGGTATGTGGATACTAAATGGCAATTCAGCAGCCCACATAAAACTACCCAGAGACAGAACTGTATGAAGTTTCTTCAAAGACCATCAGTGTATTGTTAGCTCCTGACACAGGGATGTCAGTCTGGGGAAATATTATTTTCTCTCCATTTTGAAGAGAGTGCATTGAGAATATATTTCAGGGGAAACATAAATCCTTTTTTTTTTTTCTTTCATGTTAAGAAACTCTTCAGAAACAGAGCTCACAAGACAGATTTCTTAGAAGGGTAAATGCCTGGAGATTACAAAATTAAAAAAAAAAAAAAAACAAAACACACATCAGTGGCCCTGAGTGAATCAATAAGGAAATAAATCTAAAAGGCTTATAAGAAACTGAAAAGCAAAAATGTAACTATTTCTAAAAATAAATATGTTCATTAGTTGCTATCTACACAACATGTCATTAGGTGAACAGCAAATTATATATGAATATTTCTAGGATTGGCCAAATATTATTCCATATGATTTTATATTAAATTCCAAAGTCCAGATAATAGAATTCATGATTCACTTCCAAAAATATTACAGAAAAAAAATTTAAAGAGTGGATGTTTAGTAAATATGTCATTTAACAATTTTATTACCATATGATTTTAAAGAAATGTATTCACTTTCCTGCAGCCATACTGTAGAGAAATTTCTTATTTATTTTTCCTGTAGTAATTAACAATGATAAACCCTAGAATCCACTTTAAATAACCTACCCTTACAATCATACAAGAAACCTATAATAAATGATAAGCAAAGAAAAAAAATCAATTTAAAAAAATAATTTAAACATTTTTATTTTTTTTAAATCAATCTCTAGCTGCATTTTTGGATCCTTTTATCATCTTTTAAGCCAAAAATATATAAAAGACAAAAGATTGAACTTCAAATTTATACATGAGATATGTTTATTAACTAAAAAAAAAATCAAAATCTTTAGAAATTTAAGAAACAGAAAATAAAAACCCATCATGGGAAAAATTAAGTAATATTGATGAAGATTTAAAACAAATTAATAATCATTAACTCAAAAGGAGTTTAAATTAGTGTCTATTTGTGGAAACTATTTTGCTATTGAATATACATGATACTCCCCATCACAGAGACTTACTGAAATTAGAGCATATGTGATCATGATAACATGTAAGTATGCAATGGTACTCATCCAAACACTTGAAGCCCAAGGGCATGGCTCAATACAAAATACATCTTGGAAGAGATAAATAATAATCTGTAGGAAAAAAAATGGTCACTGGGGCCAGTAACAATCATAATATATCCAGTTCAAAAAAGAGCATAAAACACTATGTATAAATTTTACATAGGTGCCTTACACAATTGGTATTTCACATGTGTACATTTTTAGAAACAAAATATGTAGAACTTATGAGAAAATAAAAGTCACAAAAAGCACATAAAAGACTGAATTATACATCCCATGTCAATAATAAAACTCATCATTACAAAGGTGAAAATTTTCCCCAAAATTAACTGACAATATATCTCACCAAAACTGCTATGTACAAATATGAATTTATCAGAGTGAAGTCTACTTTTACGTGTATTCTATAAAGCAATAGTTCAAAAAACTATAAATAAATATATGATAGAAGAAAATAGGAGAATAGGGAAAGGGGAACTACTGGATACTGAAGGGGAGCAAATTATATTTCATGTTTCATGGTTATGTCAAAATAAACCAGACTATTAAATACAAGAATAATGCAATAAAAAAAAAAAAAAAAAAAAAAAAAAAAAAAAAAAAAAACATCAAGCTTTACTTTAAATGAAGTAAGAAACCAAAGCATAAATTTTTAAAATTCATCTACAAAGTTATATGTAACTTTAGCCAAAAACCTTTTCAATTATAAGAGCAAAAAAAGAACTTATCATGGCCTACTATTCATATATATTGTGAAATTATAATATTACAATAATAAAGAATCACAATATAAATAAGATCCCCATATGAATACATATGTATGTAAAAACAGTATGCTTTATTGCAAAAGCAAATTCTAGATAAATCAAACCATAACAAAAATAATCTCAGCAACTTAGCTAGGGACTTTCTCAAAGTAAATTTAAACCTGTTAGGGCTGTTTACTGATGAAGAGTCCTTGCTTCCCCAATGCTGAAGTATAACACCAGAGAAGTGCACCAGGGCACATTTAGAGTGGAGAGTAGAAGCTTTATTAAAGGACAGTAGAAAAGACTTCTCCCCAGAAGAAAAAAGGGGTCCACAGAGGTAAAATCCATGAAAGGGATTTTTTTTTAAACTAAGGTCTTTTTAGCTTTTTTATCGCTAAGGTCTTCCTTCAGCTATCCTGCATTCCTGTCACATTCCTGTCCTCTGTTCTGTTATCTTGCAGTGTTGGAATGTAGGTGGGAAGGCCCAAAGTGTGGAGGACAGGTGGGCTGAAGGAGTAATTTGGGCTGGAAGGGCTTTTGGATTAGCATCTCTGCTGGGAGCCATTAGCCAAGTAGGTATGACAATTTCCTTGCCAGCGTACCCCATGTTGCTTAGTGGAAGGACTCGTGGAAATAGGACATTTTGCAGTGATATTGCATGTAAGGTGACCTTCAAGGACCAGGGCAGATCCGGGTTTAGGGTGTTACCAGGGATGTTCCGGAAACTGAATAGGAGAGGAAGTTGCCTGAGGAGGGTCCCCAGGCTCTCCCTTCCTGCCTTTCCAGCATGCCCTTGGGAAGACAATCAGGGTTTAGGGTGGTTCCAGGTTTAAGGTTATTCCTGCTGGGAATAGGGCGTATCCTGCTGCCTGAGTCCCCTTGAGTTCTCAGGGGATTCAGACAGTATTTTTTGGGAGACAGAAGCCCAGTGAGGGTGGATTTGGGCAGAGAACGTGGATTTCCCCAGAAGGTGATTGTAGAGTGCTGGTGTGAGTTCGGGAATAAAGAGTTGCTGTTTGAATCTACAAGCTGTGTGGTGGCTCGTGATTGTGTGCCCAGCCAGACTGCGGCACATCTCCATGTTTGCTGTGAGCTGCTTCATTAAAATTTCCTAGGGATGGGCTCAGGGCCTTGGGGACATTTTCAATTCCCCTTATCCTGGACTCCATTCTCAATATGGTGTTCATTCTTGATTTTGCTGGATATTAGACCCAATTTACCTAACTACACTAACTACCTATCTGTAAATCTGGCTTCACTACCAAGGATATGGCTAAGTAGTACAGTATTCCTAAGTTCACCTAACTTTAACAAAATAATAATGGTCAAATTAAAAATAAAAGAATGTCAAAATGAAAATTAGCTAGCTCAAAAGAAAATTAGGTACCCCAAAATTACAGCTCCTCTCCTGCAGGAAAATGGACCTTGGAGATTTGATTTTGATAATTATTCCACCGGTCAATCTCCAGCATCTGGTAAGACACTGGGCTGTAGGAACACACCTGCCACATAGTATTTTAGCAGATTCTGAGGATGCCCTTTGAGCATAAGGAAGGCAGCAAAAAGTCTCTGCCACTGGTATGTTCCCCACCTGGTTGGCCAGTAGGACTGAGGAAATAGTGGCCCAGTGGAGGAGTTAAGCCTGCAGACTCCAGAGACTGCCCATTGTCCCAATCTGCTAGCTCCTGTTTTCAACACAGCCAGTCTTGTGGTTCCAATAGTCTTCCTCCCCCAGCCTTCCTTGCTAGGCCAATGCACACTTACCATTTCCTGGTTCTCAGGAGTAGGGCTACTTGGGATGCTCAGTTCCTGCAAAACAGAACATCATGTAACTCTGAAGTGTGAGACTATAGAGGGCAAAAATGGAGGATTCAGGAGATAAGAAGTGAAAATCCCACCCTCCCTGATGAAACCTGATTGGACAGTTCCCACAAAATGCTCTTGATTGGAAGGGGCTTTAGATCATAAACATTGAATCTGAGAGAAGTGAACCCTTTTTAGAGTGACAGGGAATATTATCCAATCCAGGCATGAAGAAGGGCTAGAATCTCAGTTCTTTGAGTGCTGTTTTTTTTTTTTGTTGTTGTTGTTTTGTTTTGTTTTGTTTTTAATCTGAGAAATGTACCCCAGAGTCTCAGGCTGCTGTTACTTTAAGGCAAGGTTGTTTCCCATAAGTGGGAACTAACCCAACCAGCAGAACATTTTCATTTAAACTTACATATAAAGTAATTTGAGTTTATGGATTATATATGCTTGCATATTATTCAGGAATTAATATAAAATAATGACAATAATTATCAAATTTTATTTATTTATTTTTTGATCTCTGCTCTTTTTAGGTGACAGATTGAACTTTGAACTGGGAAGAAAACCCCTAATATAAAAATGCCCAATAAAAACAACACATAAGGGGCTGGGATGGTGGCTCAGCAGTAGAGAGCTCACTTCCCATGTGCAAGATCTTGGGTTCAATCCTCAGTACTACATAAAAACAAATAAGTGAAATAAAGGTATTGTGTCCAGATACAGCTAAAAAAAAAAAAAAAAAAAAAAAAAAACATAAGGTATAAGGTGAGAAACCAGCCTCTACCTCAGAGCAAAGACTATCCAAGGAAGGGGGCATGACTCTTGTCCTTGGAAACACACACCAAGCACTCCTAGGCTCAAACCCATCCTTACTGATTTGTTTCTCTACAAATAACAGGAGAGATCTGCTGTGCCTGCTGTCCCTGACTCAATCAGGCTAAGTGGAGATCCATAGCAACCCCCTAGAAGCCACCAATCAGCATGAGACAGGGAAAATTCCTGGGATTCCAAATGACACTTCCAGTACTTTATGGTGGTTGATAACATTTTGGGAAACCATATAGTTCAGCATATACTCCCCTAATGGCCTAAGCCAATCTGTGCAAATGAATCCCCATCTTGTACTAACCAATCACACTTACCCAACTTGTTCCCACCAGTGAATGTGCTAAATCATGTTTTAGAGTTGTTTATGATTTTCCCAAGGTGTGTGATGATTTGCTAAGAGATGCTAGATGTATGTGGGGTACCTGCATTCCCCAAAGAGTTATAAAACGGCTGCAAACCCTGGGCTCAGGTCCTCTAAGCCACCAGTTGCTGTGTGTGTGGAGAACTGACCTAGCTTGCAATAAAAACCTCTTTGGTTTTTACATCGATCTTGGTCTCTGGTGGTCTTTTGGGGGTCCCGCATTTGAGCATAACAATCTCTCCTGAAACCCATGGGAAAAGAATTCAGCACCCCAATTCTCTATGACTGTAGTTTTATAGCACAAAAAGTTACAAATGTGGGGTGACTTGAGAACTTAAACGAATAACAAGATTTTCACAAGCATAATACAAAGACACATAGTAGGTTAATGGTCTAAATGGTTAAGCACTTAGGGAGTAAATTTAGATCACAATATCAGAATTTATGATGCACCACTAAAGTTTCAGAGTGAGTTGTTATTTGGTCAGGGAAAGCCAGAATTTATGAGTCATCACTAAAGTTTCAGTGAGAGTTGTTATCTCATCAGGGAAAACCTGACATGGGTGAGTTGAAAGCACTGGTAGGGATTTCAAACAAGTTTACAAATCACAGTAATTTATAATGAAGCAGAAATTAACTTTTCATACCTTTGTGATGACATGGCTCCCAATCTTAAAAGGAAATTAGGCTGGATTTTTCATTTGCTATGGCCATAGCTTTTAAAGTATATGTTTCATACTTTATCAAGTATGAGAATTAAATTATTAATATTAATTACTACTAATTTTTTAAAAGACTGAATAAAATAGAAAATTAGATATTTGTTATTAAATGCATAAACATTTTGATTAATATATTAATAATATAAACATGGAAAATTTTGACAATGATAAAAAGACATTTAATATAAGGGATTAAATATTATAAGTCCCTCATGTTCAGTGTGTCAGTCCTTCAATGATATTTTACTTTTTTTTTTAGGTCATTTTGAATTACACTTCTGCAAATGTTTGTTAAGTATACAAATTTAAGATTTTGTATTTTGTAAAGTAGAAAAATGGCAGATTTAAGCTCCTGTCGGGATTTTAAAACTTATAAGCCATGTGGGTCATTGTAGCACTTTTTTTTCATATTTGCACACAGTCCAATTGTAGAGAATAATGAGTTGGAGACATAGTCTACTGTTCTGAGCTAAAGAGAAATTGCCTTAGGATATTTTAAAGCTTTTAACTTTTCTAACATTTCAGAATTTTTGGTGATTTGAAAAAAAAATTATTTATTTTAAGAAATGAATTGTTTGAAATTAATTATTTATCTTTCCTGCATTATTTTTCACTTTCATTGATTTTTTAGAAGAACTAATAGAACAGAATTCCAAAAGTGTTCCATGTAAATTTAAAGGTATGTTTCTAATAATCAAGATAGAAAGCAGAAGTAAAACATCATCTAGTTTGGTGGTTCCAGCTCAAACTAGAGAGTTACTTATTTATTTCTGCTATTATTCACTAGGTTCTTGAGGTTGCAGAAATCACCAACCAACACAGAGAAAAGTCTTTTTAGTTTGTTTCTCACAACCAATTCAAGCTAAAATACATTAGTATCACTGTAGTTTCAGAACAAAGTGTTTCTAAATAATAAAAATATGTATACATAGATATATTAATAAATATAATATTAGATAGATTTTTTTCCTGGATAATCATTTTGTATATATTTCCCTTTAGACACAGTTCTGGGAACAAAGTGTCATAAATAAGACATAAATCCTACATTGCTACACAGAGTATTTAAAGCACATACTAAGAGCTTGGTATAAAACTTGGCATAGAGACATAAATAAATAGAGAACATTATAGAGAATTATACCTAAGTGCTAAGCAGCAAATTCATAGTCTTTAAGCATATGAAGAGACAAGTTATCATAGCAAATTTTATAACTCAGTTGCTGCTAATATAGAGAGATAGAGATATTTATTAAGAGATGGTTTTATGCAGATTTTTGGTTTAAAAGGGAAAGATCAGATAATGTAGGTGATTTAAACATGAACAATAATATTTTTCAGCATTCAGCACCTTTTTCGCAGATATATAAATTATAATTAATTCCAACCAGTAAAATGCAGAAATAGTATAAAGATTATTCACTAGGAGTAAAACTACTTAAAAAGAGAACCAAAATTTCCATTCCTGTTCAAATGTTTATTCCTGACAAAAAGACTGCTTTTTTGAACCATTTCTGTAGATATGATTTTTTTGTAATAAATATTTTGGTGATTTTTTGCATATTACTTAATATATTTATGCTTCACATTTTCTCTTTTGTCCTATTTTACTACGTATATTCTGAAAGAAAAAATTTCTAACTCCTAAACTCCCTTGATATTTGAGATATCGTTTAATTTTTAAGCTTATATTATTTCTATAATGAATACTGTGCTTTCAGTAAAGAATGACTATTTGCATGCACCTGGCTCATTTACAGGAGTGTTGTTGTGTTCTTTGATTTTATTTACAGTGAAGTTCAAAAAAAGGTTAATGTTAAACCAAAACACAAAGAAAAGACCACCAACTCAAATTTTAAATCAAATTAAATCAAGATTGTATTGTGTACATAAAAGCTGGCCAGGACTGCCTCTTACAAGATTCTATGCTAAAGATCATCCACCTGATCTTCAGGAAAAAGTTTTTACAACACAAAAAGTTACAAAGGAGGTGGATGTCTAAGGTACTTACAGCTAACAATATTTTGACAATCATAGTACAAAGGCAAATAGCATGTTAAGGATCTACATGACTAACATTTCAAGGTAGAAAATAAATTCATCTCCAGACATTAGAATTTATGAGCTGCCACTGAGATTCAGAGAGAATTGTTATTTGGTCAGTGGGAGCCAGAATTTATGAGGCACCAGTAAGGTTTTAGAGAGTGTTGTTATCTGGTAAGGGATAGCCAGGCATAGGTGAATTCAAAACACAGGTAGAAATTGCAAGCAAGTTTAAAACATCAAAATATTGTCAGGCCAAAGAGAAATTTTAGTTTTCTTACACAAAACAGAAATAAACTTTTTACCTCAAAGAGCTCTATGAGAAGATTTTATTTTATTTTATTTTATTTTTGTATATTCTAATATCTAATGGCTTCTGGCATTCCTTTGTTTTTAACCATAAATGCTTCTCTTCTGTTTTTAATGGGGCTTCCAAAACAAAACAAAACAAAAAAAAAATATATATATATATATAGGTAAGCCCTTCTCATAGGGAAGATGTTTCTAACATAGCAAGTAACTACCCTTTAACCCACAGTGTCTGACAACCATATTATAGGATATGAAAGACGCTCCAATATGCTTGTTCTTCCAACCATTATTTGCAAAGATTGACAAAAGTCAATTCATTGTACAGAATGAGTGAGGTGAGTCTCTGCTCTGCAGTCCAGAACAGGAGGTAAAAGAGCCTCCAAAGTGAGTTTAAAACAGGGCTCTACATGACATAGCTGACATAATCCTAAAAACAAAAGAAAACATAAATTCAGAGAGAACCATACCCACATAATCTCATTTGACAGAATCAAATTCATAAGAGGAACAGAGGACTGAGGCAAATTTAAAGGGATTTAACTATATTTTCTTTTTCTAAATTGCTATTAATGTCTCCCACAATTATAGAGTTCTGGATCTCCTCATTTACTACTTTATCATTACCCTCAACATACAATGCATGAGGCACACTGAATTTACCCTCATACTCATGTACTTATCACTTATTTTTTCTATAGAAATGCATATGTATATGAATATGTTTTTCCCACATTTCCAAGATTCTACCATGAAAATTTCTGTGATATCACTTCCCTGAAATGCATTTTTATTATTTCTTGTCAGTTCATCTAAGTATTCCCTATCATGTGTTGCAAAAGATGAGACAACTCTAAGGCCCTTCTTATTTGACTATTTATAAACTATAATTAAAGGTCAACCTCAGTACCTCCACAGAACTTACATCTCATTCACCTTTCTCATTCACAGTGCTTTATTTTTTAAGTAGGTAACAGAAATTTTATTTTGAAGAAGAGAAAGTGATTTAAAGCCATTCAGTGAACCGTAGAGGATCTCAAAAACCTATGGTTGTGGTTCTTAAACAACCTTACCACTGAAAGATCTAGATTACACTCCAGGTTGGACACTGATACTATGCTTCCATGGGAAATGGTTTCTTGGTTGTGAATATTGTCTTTCCCTTTCCCCTATAGTCTTAGAAATGTGTAGATTGTGTGAACTTTTAGAATCACTATTTTCAACACACTTAGCATGGACCCATTTGATAATAGAAGACATCAATATTCTGAAAAAAAAGACCCCTCACCAAGCCCTAAAGAAGTGATAAAATAATCTCTGAAAAAAATAACAGTCAACCATTAGATTATTTTTTAAAAATACTAAGAATAAGTTTAGTTAGTAATACATTACTGTACTAGGAAAAGTGATATAAATGCAATTTTAATTTTTAAAGTTGTTTCTGATTACTACAAAGAGAGTATAAAAAGTAGGTACATGGGCTGGAGTTGTGTCCCAGTGGTAGACTACTTTGCTAAAAACATGTGCAAATCACTGAGTTTGATTCTCAGCAAAATATATAAAGAGTTTTTTTGTTTTATTTTTTAAATACATGATAGTGGAATGCATCGAAATTCTTATTACACATATAGAACAATTTTTCATACCTCTGTTTGTATATAAACTATGTTCATATCAATTCCTGTCTTCATATATGTACTTTATCTTTTTAAAGAGAAAGAGAGAGAGAGAGAGAGAATTTTAATATTTTTATTTTTTAGTGTTTGGCGGACACAACATCTTTGTTTGTATGTGGTGCTGAGGATCGAACCCTGGCCGCAAGCATGCCAGGCGAGCACACTACCCCATGAGCCACATCCCCAGTTCCATATATGTACTTTAGATAATAATGTCTATCTCATTCCACAATCCTTGCTAATATTTACACAACACTCCTACACTGGCTACTTCACATAAACTTGCCTCAGGGATTTAATGCAGTAATCAAATAGATTTTATTCAGCCTATGCAGTGCTGTTGGAATGGCTATTATAAAAATTTAAAATTGTCATGTATAGTGGCATAAAGCTGAAATTCTAGAATCTATGGAAAATGACACAGGAGAATTGTTAGTACAAAGACAGCCTCAGTAATATAACAAAGCTACAATCAACTTAATGAGAGCCTGTCTCAAAATATAACATAAAAAAGAATGTGGATGTATCTCAGTGGTATGCATCTCTGGGTTCAATACTCAGCACCAAACCATAGAAAACCAAGCAAATATCTCATAATTAATAGGGATTACATGGTACACAAATATGTATAAATGTTGGTGACAATATAAATGTAATAAATATATTTTTATAAAAGTGTTAAGATTCTTTAAAAGCCCAAAATAAAAATGCCACATAATCCACTAGTAATAATTTGGGGTAGCAGTGCAAAATCGTACATGCCTGTACACTCAGTGGCTTAGGAGAAAAAGAGGTAGAAAAGTAGGAATTCATTCTCAAGTTAAAGTCCAGCCTCAAGAACTTGGCAAGGTCCTAAGAAACTCAGTAAAACCCTCTCTCAAAAACAAATAAATAAATAAAAGTGTTGGACACTGGGTATGTAGCACACTGGTAAAGTGCCATGGGGTTAATCTCCAGTATTTCAATAAATAAAAAAAATATAAATAATAATTCTTGGTAAAAAAAAAAGCCATACAATCCAATAATAATAACTCTGGGTATATATGTAAAAAATTTGGAATCCTTTTGCTAAATATATTGCCACACATCTATTTTTATTGTACCTTTATTCACAGTATCTAATAAAAGGAAACAAATAAAGTATCTTTTAGATAGAAATTATATCAGAAAATGTGTTCCCTCTGCAAAGCATCCAATTAGTCCATCCCTTCAGAAGCTACACACTTAAAATTCAAACTGGTCCCTAAAAGGCAAGACTCAGAGGGTGGTGTTTTATACTCAAAAAATTTGGAATCTCTGGGAACCTTGTTTCAGATATTCTAAAACTCAGGACTAGGTCCTATGGGAGGTCAGAATAAGAACACAAGATATAGTAAATTCTTTAATGGAGAATCTTAACTCAGACACTGACATAACCAAAAGCAGTGTTGGAGATAAAAAATAGATTCTGTTTCACTGATTTCTGGGTTATGGATTCAAATCAAATATATATTAGAAAATAAGTTAAGGATACTGGTTAAAATCTACATAAAACAGGTATTATAAATTTATCAGGGCTGGGTGTGTTTGTGCAAGCCTGTAATCCCAGTTGTTGAAGAGGCTGAGGAAGAATTATCAAAAGTTCAAAGCTAGCCTCAGCAGAAGTGAGGTGCTAAGAAACTCAGTGAGATCCTGTCTCTAAATAAAGTAAAAAAAAAAAAAAATCCTGGGGATTTGTCTTAGTAGTCAAGTGTTCCTGAGTTGAATCTCCAATATCCCCCATAAAAATGTACCAGGGGGCTGGGGCTGGGGCTTAGTGCAGCTCACTTGTCTGGCACATGTGAGGCTCTCGAATCAATTCTCAGCTCCACATGTAAGTAAATAAAATATAAGGTCTATCAACAACTTCATATAAATACTACCAAGATATTGACATGGACTTTTATCTAATTTGCGTGTACTTTAGCTCTTAAGATTGATGTTGGTTGGGGCTGGGGATGTGGATCAAACGGTGGCGTGCTTGCCTGGCATGCGTGCGGCCCAGGTTCAATCCTCAGCACCACATACAAACAAAGATGTGTCTGCCAAAAAATGAAAAATAAATATTAAAAAAAATTCTCTCTCTCACACTCTCTCTTAAAAAAAAGATTGAAGTTGGCCAGGCATGGTGATGCATTCCTGTAATATCAGCTGTTTACAAGACTGAGACATAAGGATCATGAATTCAAAACCCGTCTCATCAATGGTGAGGCACTAAGCAACTCAGTGAAACCCTGTCTCTAAGTAAAATACAAAATAGGGGTAGGGATGTGGCTCAGTGGTAGAGTGCCCCTGACTTAAATCCCTGGTCTCCCACCCCCCCCAAAAAATGGGGCTGAGTAAATAGTTCAGCTTGTAGAGTGCTTGCTTTCTAAGCATGAGGCCCTGGGGTCAATCCCCAGTACAGAGAGAAAGAGAGAGAGAGAGAGAGAGAGAGAGAGAGAGAGAGAGAGAGAGAGAGAGAGAGAGAGATTGAAATTGCATGTAATTTAAATTCAAGTTAGTCCCACTTTTATTTTTTTCTGCCACACCAGAATAAAAAAGTTTCCTGAAATGTTTTTGTTGGTTTTTTATTTATTTATTTATTTATTAACTTAATTTTATGTGGTGCTGAGGATCGAACCCAGGACCTTGTACGTGCTAGGTGAGTGCTCTATCACTGAGCCACAACCCCAGAATGTCTGACCATAAATAAATAAACAAACAAACAAATTAATAAATAAATAAACCCTCAATTGATGACCCATTACAGTTTTGAAAAATCCTTAATTGGGACACATAAACCTCATTTAGGAGAGATTCATTCTTTTTAATGTCACCTAATTTTATTCTGCTTTCTTCTCATGAGAAAAATCTCAGAATGATAAATTAAATCTTTTAAAAATGTCCTCCAGTTCTTGAAGAAAAACATTATAAATTATGCATACCTTTGAAATAAAACATGGGAAAATAATGATCAATAATGCTGAATGTGGAGTTTTGAGATGAACCAAAATTTCTCAGTTTGCCAATTGAATCTGGGTGCTTGTCTCATAAATTTTGAAGAAAAAAAATCTATTTAAGCAAGAAGAATAGAATGCCTACCATGTGGTATGAGGGAGGAATGATACCAGAAAAAAGAAAAAAACTCATTTTTGTGTACCATCTTAGAAGTTTACAGATGGTTTAGGGCAGAACATGGAGCATAATGCATTTAGAATAGGCTTTGAAAAAGGCATCCTGACTACCATATGGGTTCACATTCATTCTTTTGTGACCCATCCTTTTTTCTTCAAATTCAATCAGGAATCACCCCTGGGACAAAGGACTTTGTTGAAGGTGTTCCCACAAGTTGGCTTCAAGGCCTTTTACATTTGAAATAGGCCTTATTGGTGCTCAATAACATCTTTCAGTTAGCCACCAGGTGTGTTTGAGTGAGGCCCATTATCCACATTACATGGTCATTATACTATCTGTTCTATTTTATATTTAATCTCTGTGAAAAGAGAACCCTAGATTTGGATATGTGAACAGAGAGCTAGAAAACTAGGGGTTTATTCTGAGACCTATGGAGAGCTACACTGAAGTTCTGGATTTCAGATTTTTGTTCTGGATTTGAGATACTGCTTCTGCTACATTTAAAAATCTCAGGACTCATGAAGAGAATGAGTTAAAAGCCAGCATCATGAAATTTGTGAGGCCCTAAGAAATTCAAAGGGACCCTGTCTCTAAATAAAAATATTAAAAAATGGGTGGGAATGTGAATCAGTGGACGAACAACTCCGGGTTGAATTTCTGGTACCAAAAAGAAAACAACACACACACACACACACACACACACACACACAAATAATAATAATAATAATAATAATAATAATAATAATAATAATAATAATAAATAAACAAACAAACCCTCATGAGTAACAAGCCCTAAAATTAACAGCCTCTCTCATGCATGAATACAATAAATGGATTTGGAGTTCTCTCTTGATAATTATCTCAGTCTTCACTATGCAATTTGGAGACATGCTGGACTCATGGCACATGGAAGCCCACAAAGGGCTTTAGAAAGAAGCTGAAAACACCATACAATTATGGAACAAAATGCCCAGGTTTTCAACTGCTGGTCTAAGCCTCACTAGACTAGTCAGAGGAAGGTGAAGGCTAAGCTACCCCAGAGAGACCCTCTGGCCACAAGACTCTGGAGAGAACCAGGAGGAGTCCATAGCCATGACTGCCAGTTTCCACCATTGCCACTCCTGTCAGCTTTAAGCCACCTTCCTATGCAGTCTCAATATAACAAGGCACACTTACCATCTCCTGGCTCTCAGGGTTCTCAGCGCTCTCCCTGTGGTTTGTTTTCAGATTCTGCATAGCACAGACACCTGGGCTCTGGATCCAGGACAGAAGCCTACAAAAAGATTTTAAAAATGGCGGGTTCCAGACACCAAGGGAACAGAAGATTGTGGAAGCCCTCCCCCTCATCACTGGCTGTGTGAGGATTGGACAGTTCTCACCTAAGTGACTGATTGGTCAAGGCTTCAGGCACTGCCTCCAACCTGAGCCAAATGGGCACAGAATCAAAGTCTGAATGACAGGCTGCTCCATTGTCATTGTTAACTGACTACAGATCAGGGCTGAGAATATAGCTTAGTCAGTAGAGTGCTTGTTTTGCTGATATAAGGCCATGGATTCAATCCCCTGCACTACACGCATAAACTCTCCCCCCACCAAAGGAAAAAAAAAATTAAGTAAAGGACTTTGGGGACTAGGGTTATGGATCAGTGGTAGAGAACTTCCCTAGCCTGCGTGAGATACTGGGTTGAACACCCAGCACCGCATTAAAAAGCCACCCAAGAGGGGATGTGGCTCAAGCAGTAGTGCACTCGCCTGGCATGTGGGTGGCCCAGGTTTGATCCTCAGCACCACATACAAACAAAGATGTTGTGTCCACCAAAAACTAAAAATAAATATTTTTTAAAAGCCAACAAACAAACTATTAATGATACTGTGTCCATTTACAATATATATATATATATATATATATATATATATATATATATATATATATATATATATATATATATATATTTTTTTTTTTTTTTTTTCAAGAAAAAAAAAGAATGTGTATTGCACTGGTGCACCCTCACTACAGAACTCATAAACACTTTTATAAATAATATATACATATATTTCTTCAGACAGTGTATAAAATTCTCCTGTGATGTCCTTTCAAGTAACTTATATTACAGTTATGCTTCACAACCCTGAAATCCTCCCCACCTCACTCACTTATTATTATTATTATTATTATTATTATTATTATTATCATCATCATCATTATTATTATTAGCCTTTTAATTGCATTAAATGTCTCTGTATGGGGTTATTTTAAGGCAAAGTTTTCTTCCAATAATAGGACCTAGCCCAGAGAAAAATTTATTGACACTTATAACTGTTTATAGGGTTAAAGCAATTTGTGAATAAATAGATTTCTTGTTGTATTACTGACCTTTAATATTCTGCAAATTTTACCCCCATTCTGATCACTTTGGACTATAGATGTTTTGATGTAGGGGATCTCAAAGTGGTCATGCACAAGGTAGGAAATGAATATAGTAAGATATAAGACTGGTGATTGCTGAGTATGTAGATTTTGCTAATCAAAATAAGTATTGGTGGATGATATGGGGGTAGGGAGAAAAAGAGCAATGAAAAAAACAAGAAAAACTTCAACAGTAGAGGGGTTCACATGCTACAAGTCTATAATGATAGCGTGAATATAGAGGGTAGTGTTCTTGGAAGCAGCAATAAAATTTGAGGGAAAGAAAAAGGTAATTTTTTGCACAGTTCCCAAGTGAGAGAGCCAGGTGAATGGGTTCTCTGTTCAACTCTTCCCACCTAGGAGTGGAATTTATAGTTCATAGGGTATGTCTCAGTAAGTAGTAAAACACCATTTCTATGTACCTTTACATTTTTTCATGGCTACAAGCTGATTTTGACAATTCCAGTCACATTACATCTTTGCACTTGTTAGCTATTCATTAATTAATTCATTCATTACCTTAATAATTTGTTTTTTTATTAATTCACTTTTTCTTTAGTTGTCATTGTTTTTACATTACTGGTGATTACATAATTGCATAAATATTCTGAATGTTGACTTTTGGTTAAATATTGTTATATGTGTTTATTCATACATTTACTTTTCATTGAAATGTTTTTCCTTTACCAAGCATGCTTTATATTAGACCTCAATCTTCATTTATGAAGACTAGATAAAATCACATTATTCCAAATAACTCAAGTATTTATCATCTTTGCAGAATCCTAATCACCCACTAAAGTTGACCCAGTCTGGATCAACTAAAAGCTCTGTCAAAAGTCCTCTTTTTTCTTATATACACTTTAATAAAGAATTCCTCTCTCACTTTTATATTTTGGAGAGTATACTAACTTCCCAAGCAGTAGTTAATAACCTATATGAGTTTTCCAAGCAGCTCACTATTACTTTTAAATTATTTACATCCTTGACACTAAGACTGTCACTGATTACTTTTTTTTATTTTTTCAAGATCTCTCTCTCTCTCTCTCTCTCTCTCTCTCTCTCTCTCTCTCTCTCTCATGACAAATTGAAATCAGAAATGCTTTTTTACTAAGAAACACTCTCAGCCTTTAATAAATTATTCTTTAAAGAAAAAGGGTTTCACTATTTTTCTTAGAGCCTCACTAAGTTGCTGAGGCTGGCTGACTTTAATCTAATGTTATAGAAGTTTGATATATATATATATATAATGAATATAGAGGGTAGAGGGTAGTGTTCATTTGACTCTTTCTTCTCTTGGGGACTGTGCCAGAGTTACCTTCTTCTTTCACTTCTACCTTATTTCTGCCTCCAATGAAATTACCCTTTACCCTCATACTACCATTGATCCACCATTAGACTTTTTAAATCTGAACTCTTGAGCTGGTCATTCTTTCCTTCTTTCCTTCACAGCACTTTTTTCTCTACCCGTACCTATTCCACAAATACTTTTTCATAAATACTCACTACTATATACTCAGTATCCACTAATCTCACATCCTGATCCATCCCTGTTCTGCCTTTTCCATGGATCACTTTGAGATCCCCTCCACCCAGATATCAATAGTCCAGAGTAAGGTCAGGTAAGGGTGTTATATATACACAACAATAAGCCTATTAAAATTGGGATGTATTTTGTCTTAGGTTAAAAAAGAGAATCTACAGACTGCACTGTTAAACTGAATTGTTTAAAATTCATTAATCTCAATAATTTGGAAAAAGAAATTCTATAAAAAGGAGAATAAAAAAGAACATAATACATAAAAGTGACAAATTTGAAGAACACCAAGTGTATATATCAAATAGTGTCATATATTGGTGCTTTCAAAAAACAAATTAATTTGAAATAAATGTAGTTAATGTGAGATGTAGTAATCATTTATTAATTATATATAATGGTAGTATACATGTATATGTACAAAATGCATCTCATATAATTATGAGTGTACATTGCAAAAAATGAACTCTACAGTAATTTTTTTTAAATTTTGCTGACACTATAAATACCTACATCTAGGTTTATGTATTACCAAAAGTTCAGGATACATTTTGTACTTTATAAAGTTTGCAACTGATGAGCAGATCTTTTTTTTTTTTTTTTCAATTTTTAAAAGTAGTAGTACTTATTTTCAGTCAGAACATAATACCATCATTTATCTTTAATTTTTAAATATTTTTAATTATATGACAACAGAATGCATTACAATTCTTATTACACATATAGAGCACAATTTTTCATTTCTATGGTTTTATACAAATTATATTTACATGAATTCACTTCTTTATACATATACTTTATATAACAATATACATCATATTCCACCATCATGTCTAACCCCATGATCCCTCCCCTCACCTCCCAACCCCCAAAAGGTCATTTTGATACACAATGATGTATGCTATGAAGTTATAGAAAAGAGTATATACCTTATAATAATATGAACAGATAAAGTTTTGTAACTAATACATAGCATAATAATAATAATAATAATAATAATAATAATAATAATACACTTGCCATTTAGACATTAATAAATTATACATCTGGCACTACTGACATCTTTTCCCAAAAAAAGGGGGAGTTATTTGTGGGGGAAAATGGTATTCTATGCTTTCTTAATATCAAGAATAAATTATTTTCAGAAGTAATATATATTTCAATATAAAAATAAAATAGAACCAGGTTCCATGGCACACACCTCTAATCCCATTGGATTGTGAGGCTAAGGCATATATATATATATATGAAATACTCCTCACCAAGCAGCCTAAACCTGTAGAAATTATAGTATGTGTGTACCATGACAGTGTACAAGTATGTGATACCATAAGACTAGAGGTATACTTGTCAATACAGTAGAAATAGGAGGCCTAGGAGGAAAGAGGAAATGATTCAGAAAAGAAAAAAATAATAAAGTTTGAGAAAAAATGGTTTCTGGAGCCCAGAAAGATTTTTGGTTTAATTAGAGTACAAAATACCACATAAGTATTATACTGAAGTTACATCTGTTAAATACATCACATGTATAATGGATTTCAAGGAAAATATGTGGAACTTATCACAAACTAAATAAAAATTTACAAAAGCACATAAAATAGCATGTGCATAAATAAAACTAATCATTACAAAGACAACTATTTTAACTCAATTTAACATATACTATTTTCCTACCAAAACTTTAGCATGTTTTTCTTTAAATACAAGAAGAGAGCTGGACCTGTTGGTGCACAATTGTAATCCCAGTACCTTGGGAGGCTGAGACAGGTGTATTGTGAGCTCAAAGCCAGCATCAGCAAAAGTGAGGCCTTAAGCAACTCAGTGAGACATTGTCTCTAAATGTCATACAAAATATGTTTGGGGATGTGGCTCAATTCCCCTGAGTTTAATTCCAAGTACCAAATAAAAGAAAAGAAAAGAAGGGACCAAAAAATTGATCTTATAAATCTTTCATTATTGTCTTAGAAGTTAGATAGTGGCACACAAAAGCAGAATTTTTTTTTTGTACCAAGGACTGGACTCAGAACACTTTATCACAAATCGCATCTCCAGCCCATTTGTTTTTAAAGACAAGCCAAGTTCTCACTAAGATGCTTAAGGTCCCACTGAGTTGCTGAGACTAGCCTTGAACTTAAAATCCTTCTTCCTCAGCCTCTTGAGTCACTGAAATTACAGACATGTATTACAATATTGGCTCTTGTTTCCTGGTTTATGAAATTAACAGGCAAAATTGAAATGCTAAGCATAAAAACAGCTGTTAAAATCACCCCTTTGTTAATTCTAGCTTATTTCCTAAGGTTTAAATATTGAAACCAATATTTCAATGTATATTGAAGGTAACATTATCTATTATAGTCAACAGTCTGTTGATCTCCATTCTATCCAGACATTTTTTTTTTACTGCCTAAACTTTTATTTAATTTTAAAAGATTATTCAATATATTTGAACTTCTGGTTTTTCTGCTGGCATTATTAGGATACTAGGTTCAAACCTTACAGCCTATGGAAAATTAAGGTGTGGTTATAGCTAAAGAAAAGACTATATGATAAATAAAATTTTAAACTAAAGAGGATGAGGTATTTTTTTGTTATTTTTTTATGTATCCTTGGTGAATAAGATAGAGTACACAGCCAAATCTTAAATCATACAAAGCAGGCTCTATCTCTAGTTAATAAAGAAAAATATCAAATACAAAAAGTTGTGTTGCAAAACCACATGGCACTTGGTTTGTTAACAGCAGCACAGGAATGGATTTCTGCCATATCCAGTTGTATGCATATTCTAGATCACCAAAATAATATCAGTATTACTTCAATATATATTACATCTTTAGTTGCAGCCACACAGCAGTTGATCAATGATAAGTTGAAAGAATGATGAGCTTGTCAGAATAATATCTGGACAATGCTTTTAGTAATCCTAGGCAGGGGGATTGTGTTCTAGTCATATCACAATACAGTGTATTTTTTGTGGCCTGTGGATGCAGAGCTCTTACTTCCTTGCTAATAGATCATTGCAGAAGACTTCAGGTGTGTAGATTTTTTGATGATGAATCCTAAAAGTGTGGATGATTGGAAAGGCCCAACATGGCTATAGCTACTCTATTGTTGATGCTTCCAACAGGTTATTGTTGTTGTTGCTGTTGCTGTTGTTATTATTATTATTATTATTATTATTATTATTATTATTATTTATTGAAGTAATAAATACCCTGATTTAGTGTATTCATTCATTGTCATAAACATTTTCTTTTGAGCATGTGTTCATTATGTAAAATATTGACCATTCACCTTTGTTTTCTGTCCTATATATGAAAAGTCCTATGGAATGATGCAGGAATCTAAGGGCTGAAGGTTCTGGGCTGTCTGGGAGCTATTCTGTTTTTTTTGCATAAGCATGACCACACTGCCAACTCTGCCTCACATCTCTCAATTGCTAGAGACCCAAATTTTACATCCTGGGTCTCAACATCCACACAGCAACTGGCAAAGTCTTTAGGATATTTGTAGGTGAGAGATATCTCAGTCCTGATAGATTAACAGAGGTTGTTAGGGGAGTGGTGGCACCTATGGACACCTAAAAGCATACAACACCTAGTTGCCTCAGTCCTATTACAGTGGACTCCTATGGAGAGTTGTGATATAATGGGATTAGTTCCTTGTAAGCAGAAATAAGGATTCTGACTGCACTATGGGCAAACATGAACCCTGCAAGTTGAAGTGTCAATTAAGTGTTGAAGCCTAGGCCCCAGCCCCTGGCCAAAGAAAAAAGTGGCAGCAGTGGCATAGATGATTTGGGTAAGTAGGCAAATGAGTCATGTGCAGCTGCTCTGGCCATGGGATGAATGGTTTCTATAGATCTGAGAGCAAAAACTGATGCAAGTGTATGAGAGACTACCAGAATGAGGAATTGCAAGATAGTCAAGAGGTCTAGGAATCCAAAATACATCCAGTAGAGTAAGATCTCTGTATTTTGAAAATACCTATCAACCTTCCCCATTGTGATGTTGAGTCTCTAGAGAAGAAGGATAAAGGCCTTCAAGTCCAGTCATTGGATGATGCATAAAAAGAAACAACAGTAGCCAATGGCTCCAATGAACAACTGGCATGGCCAGCCCAGGTATCAAAGTTTAACCTATTTTACCTGTTAACCAGAACTGATGGACTTAAAAAAAAATTTACCCAGGTATCAAGAGAGCAAGATTATTATTTTTTGTATGTTAGAATTAGAGATAAACAGCATTTTGTGTTGCACCCTATAAATGGTGAGGTTAGCATTGCTCCTTACAGTAGAAGTTGTAAAATGCTCAATTCCATGAGGCATTTGGGGCCAAAAAAAGACCAAAAAGACCAACTGTGTTAGTACAGCTTCCAGAGGGCTATGTTTTTAGAAAGTAGCCAAGGTCATAAACACTCAGATTCAATGTATGTACTCAGGGTCAAAAACATTTGTGTGTGAGCATGCTCTTACATTAGTCAAATGTTGTTGATATGCCTTCTTTGTCTGACCTGCATAAAAAAATTCTATTTAATAACTTTGGGGGCTGAGGGATAGAAGCTAGAGGCTGGTTATGGGCTATTACTGCCTTCAGAAGCAGCAAGCCTACCATCTGAAAAGTTCCTCACATCTGGTGAATAGGGAGCCTACACCCTGGGAACAAATTTTTACCCCTCAAACATCAGATAAAGCTCTAATCTCTAGAGTATACAAAGAACTTAAAAAGTTAAACAACAAAAAAGCAAATAACCCAATCAACAAATGGGCCAAGGATTTGAACAGAAACTTCTCAGAAGAGGATATAGAATCAATCAACAAATACATGAAAAAATGCTCACCATCTCTAGCAATCAGAGAAATGCAAATTAAAACTACTATAAGATACCATCTCACTCCAATAAGAATGGCAGCCATTATGAAGTCAAACAACAATAATTGCTGGCGAGGATGGGGCGGGGGGAGATACACTCATATGTTGCTGGTGGCACTGCAAATTGGTGCAGTCAATTTGGAAATCAGTATGAAGATTCCTTGGAAGGCTGGAAATGAACCCACCATTTGACCCAGCTATTCCCCTTCTCATACTATACCTAAAAGACCTAAAAAGAGCATACTACAGGGACACAGCCACATCAATATTTATAGCAGCACAATTCACAATAGCTAGAATGTGTAACCAACCTAGATGCCCTTCAGTAGATGAATGGATTAAAAAAATGTGGCATTTGTACACAATGGAATATTACAAAGCACTAAAAAATAACAAGATCATGGATTTTTTCAGGCAAATGGATGGAATTAGAACAGATTATGCTAAGTGAAGTTAGCCAATCCTAAAAAAAATAAATGCTGAATGTCTTCTCTGATATAAGAGGGATGACTCAAAATGGGATAGGGAAGAAGAGCATGAGAAGAAGACTACCACTAAATAGGAAGAGAGGTGGGAGGGAAAAAGAAGGAGAAGGGGAGTTGCATGGAAGATGGAAGGAGGACCTCATTGTTATACAGAATACATATATGATGTTGTGATGAGAAAAAGAAAAAAAAAGTGTGTTGTTGAGAGCCACAGTTTAGTTGGAATGACACCTGGCATTTTGCTAGAGGGAATGGTTGAAAGGTGACCCTGCTTCAGGAATAGGGCAGTTCCAGGATTAGGGCAGATCCTGCTGCCTTGGGCACCTGCTACTTTGGAGTTCCAGTTGAGTTCTCGCGGGGGTGAGGGGGTGGGGGGGGGTGTTCAGGAAGAATTGGCACACGGAGCCCAGTGGAGGGAGTGTGTTGTGTGTTTCCGAGAAGTGTGTGTAGAGAGTCAGTGAGAGTTCGGGAATAAAGACTTGCTGTTTGAGCCTACAAGGCTTTTGTGGCGGCTTAGTTATTTGTGCCCAGACAGACTGTGGCAGTGTGTCACATTAGATTGAATAAAGAGAAAGGATGGAACAGGAGGGCAGGAGTAGGGAGGATAGAAAGGGCAGCAGAATAGACAATATGATTGATGTATGTACATTCCATGTATGTATATGTCAAAATACATTCTGCTGTCATGTATGACTAAAAAAAAAAATTAAAAATCACATGGTAAAAAATAAATAAAAAAAGTTCCTCACATCTTCTTTCAACTGCTTGAGCCCCAAACATTGCTTTTTTGATATGAGCCCCTACACAGCAGCCACAGATGTGAAACTATTTTTAATTTGAGACTATCACAAATCCTCTGCTTTATGCAAGGAGTATTGTTTTGTTTTGTAGACATGCTCCCAGATAATATTTATATAGTGGATATTTAGTGAATTATTTATTTTAGATTATATATATTGCCTTAATGTTTGTGGTGAGCCGCTTCTGCTGTTTCTGCAGACTATGGTCGCCATTACGAGATGGCGCTGGCTCCGCTGTGGTATGTGACAAACAACTCCTTATCTGAGAGAGTTGGCACATGATTTTTCACCACCCTGTGAGAAAGTTCCACGCGGCAGCTTTGCATTGGGGCTTGGGATGCTTTATTAAGGCTGGGAGGGCATCCGGGAAGAGAGAAGAAGAAAGAATAAGAAATATCAAGGGACCTGAATAAACTGCTGAGAGAAGATTCCTGAGTGTTGCGTCTTCCTTGCGGGCAAGGGGTCGCGACAAGTGGTGCCGAAACCCGGGAAATCAGAACTCTCAGTAGTCAGGGGTGGTGCACCGGTTAGTCCCCAGGTAAGTGGGATCCGCGATCAAAGCGGGGTTAGTCCCCAGGTAAGGGGGATCTGCGTTCAAAGCGGGGTTAGTCCCTAGGTAAGTGGGATCCGCGACTAAAGCGGGGCAGCTCTTCTGTAATGAAAGAGGAAGCCTTGCATTTTATTGCAGCTGCGCCGTGTACTTTTGCTTCTACTTTCGCTTTTGTTTTCTGTGTTTTTTCCGCTGCGTCAGTGTGTTTCTGCTGTCTGTATTTTTTTTGTCGTTGTGTCATGGGTGCCACATCTTCAAGTCCGCTTCTTCTGGCCCTAGATGGCCTGTTACGTTCCAAGGGACTGGAAGTGAAGCATAGTACATTACAGAGATTTTTACAGAAGGTAGATATCGCTGCACCGTGGTTTGCATTTTCGGGCAGCCTTACTGTGCCTAGTTGGGATAAATTAGGCAAAGATCTTGATTTTGCATCTGAGCACGGCATGTTAGAGGGTGGGGTGATACCCCTTTGGAAAATGGTCCGTGGTTGCCTTACGGATGGCAGATGCCAGGAAGCACTTGCTAAAGGACAGGAGGTTTTAGAGCGATTACATGAGGAAAAGTCGGAGACGGCAGAAAGTGAAGTGACTCGGGAAGAGGGGAGTGTGCGGAGCATGACACGGGGGAGGAGATGGTTGTATCCAGATCTCAGTACACTGCGTACACCCCAATGCGAAAGTGGGTCAGAGGAGGAGGAGGATGAGGAGGAAGAGCTCGGGAGGCTGTCTTGTCAGCTAGGGAGTTTAGCTATAGGAGAAGGGAATAAAAAGAAACAAGGGCTCAGGAAGAACGATCCCCCGGATCCACCGCCGTATGGTGGGGGCACTACGGGGAGAGCTTTCCATGCCCAAACATGGAGGGCTGTTCACGCTGAGATGGGTCTTGCTTATCCAGTTTTTCAGGATGACAACAGGGGAAGAGTCCATGAACCCTTAGATTTTAAAATTGTAAAGACCCTGGCGGAGTCTGTGCGTACTTATGGGGTGGATGCCGCCTTCACACTGACTCAGGTGGAGAATCTATCTAGATACTGTATGACTCCCTCTGATTGGGCTAGCCTTGTTCGGGCTTGCATTTCCCCGGGTAAATATCTGGACTGGAGAGCATTCGTGCTAGAGGGCGCAATAGAGCAGGCCACCCAAAACCATGCGGCGGGACATCCCCATTGGGACAAGGATATGCTCTTAGGGCAGGGTAGATTTGCAAATCAACAGACAGGATTTCCTCTTGAGGCATATGATCAAATTAACAACATTTGCATTCGGGCATGGAAGTCGCTTCCAAATAGAGGAGAGGTGTCTGGTAATTTGACCAAGATTCTACAAGGCCCTACAGAACCCTTTTCAGATTTTGTAGCAAGGATGGTGGATGCCGCTGGAAAGATTTTTGGGGATCCTGATAGAGCCATGCCCCTTATCAAGCAATTGGTCTTTGAGCAGTGCACCAAGGAATGTAAAGCAGCAATCACTCCTTATAAAAATAAGGGCATAGAAGCATGGATGAAAGTGTGTAGAGAGATTGGAGGACCTTTAACTAATGCAGGTCTTGCAGCTGCTGTCCTTCGGATGGCAAAAGGGGGCAGTCCTGGTGCCAGAACATGCTTCCATTGTGGTCAACCTGGTCATTTCAGACGTGAATGTCCTAAAAAAGATAATTTTACTGGACCCCCTCGCGGTGGCCCTTCCAATGGCCTTCGTCAACCGGGGCTGTGTCCAAAATGTAAAAAGGGAAAGCATTGGGCAAAAGAGTGTAGATCAGTGAGGGACATCTATGGACAGCCTGTTTCAGCTGGGCCAAAAAACGGCCGAAGGGGCCCCCGACCCCAGGGCCCACAAATATATGGGGCAATGGAGAATGTCACACCCAAACCCAAGACATGGCCATCTCTACGCCATCCCATGAGACGCGGAGAGCCACTACAGGTGCCGCTGGATTGGACCTCTGTTCCACATCCAGACTCGTACTAACACCTAAGATGGGAGTCCAATTGGTGGAAACTGAATTCAAAGGGCCTTTACCACCTGGCACTGTACGTTTGCTAATTGGACGTGCATCCTCTATATTGCAAGGTCTTCATGTCTTTCCTGGAGTCATTAGTCCTGATACTGTAGGATCAGTAAAGGTTATGGTGGAAGCTCCAAGGGGTATTGTGTCCATTTCCCCAGGAGACCGGATTGCTCAATTGCTAATTCTACCCAGTCTGCATAACCGCTTTCCTGCTGATTCCTTTTCAAGGACAAGTGATGAGATTGGAGTCACTGGAGGGAATTCTGTTTATTTGTCCTTAGATATGAATGACCGTCCTACTTTAAACTTAACCATAGAAGGTAAATCAATTTTGGGATTGCTAGATACTGGAGCAGATCATAGTATAATAGCACAAAAGGACTGGTCAAAGGGGTGGCCGGTGCAGCTCTCAGATCAATCACTAAGAGGTTTGGGATATGCCCAGGCCCCTCAAATCAGCTGTAGACATCTATCTTGGAAGGACCCAGAAGGACACAATGGCACCTTTCAGCCTTATGTACTTGATTTACCTATCTCTTTATGGGGTCGTGATCTGATGAAAGACATGGGGTTCACTCTTAGTAATGACTATTCTCCGGTGTCTCAACAGATTATGCAAAATATGGGGTATAGGCCAGGTCTAGGACTAGGAAAACACCTACAGGGGTGTAGGCATCCTGTACAAGGTCATCAAAAGCTTAACAGATTTGGTCTGGGTTTTTCCTAGGGGCCACTGGGGCTCAAATACCCATAACATGGCTCACCGAGGAGCCTGTTTGGGTGCCTCAGTGGCCTCTTCCCTCGGTTAAATTGGCAGCGGCCCATAATTTAATTAAAGAACAACTAAACTTGGGTCACATCCAACCTTTACTTCTCCATGGAATACTCCCATATTTGTTATTAGGAAAAAATCAGGAAAGTGGCGCCTACTGCATGATTTACGAGCAGTTAATGCTCAAATGCAACTTACGGGGCCCATTCAAAGAGGGCTACCTCTGCTCTCCTCTATTCCTCAGGGCTGGCATATTATTGCTATTGACATTAAAGACTGTTTCTTTTCTATTCCTTTGCATCCTAAAGACTCACAACGTTTTGCTTTCACCCTTCCCTCGTGTAACCACGAGGAGCCAGATCTTAGGTTTGAGTGGGTAGTGTTGCCACAGGGAATGGCTAATAGGCCCACGATGTGCCAGATGTATGTGGGGAAGGCACTCGCACCTCTCAGACATAAGTATTCCTCCATCAAGATTATTCATTATATGGATGATGTGTTATTGGCCGCTAAGTTAGAGCAGATAGTTAATGAGGCCTATAAAGACTTAGTAAAGCTGTTAGCTCAATATGGGCTACATATTGCACCTGAAAAAGTTCAAACGGGAAATTCTATTGAGTATTTGGGAGCAATAATTGGGTATGATAAACTGAAACCACAAAAAATCACCATAAGAACTCAAGATCTCCAAACTCTAAATGATTTTCAAAAACTGTTGGGAGATATTAATTGGATAAGGGGATATTTACATATTCCTAATGGTGTGCTCCAGCCTTTGTATGCTACCCTTAAGGGTGATCCAGATCTTGCTTCTCCTCGTAGCCTCACCAAAGAGGCTAGAGCTGCCCTTATAACAGTAGAAGAAGCTATACAACATGCTACTCTATGCAGGCTCCAAAGTGATAAATCTTTCCAGTTATGTGTGCTTGCCACTATGCGGCAGCCTACTGGAGTACTGTGGCAAGATGGGCCTTTACTATGGATCCATCCACATATATCCCCAGGAAAATCTTTAGAATACTATCCTGATGCTGTTGCAGCGTTAGCACTTAAAGGGATTCACCAAAGCATTCAATTTTTCGGACAATCACCTTCTTCTCTTATTATACCCTATACTAAGGCTCAACTTAATGTTTTGTGTGCTACTCTAGACAACTGGGCTATTCTATGTTGCTCGTTTCAAGGGGATATTGATAATCCATTACTCCATTTTGTTAAAGAACATCCCATCATTTTCCCTAAGGTAACTTCACCCAATCCAATTCCGGGGGCTGTTAATATTTTCACTGATGGTTCCAAGTCTGGAATGGGAGCTTATGTAATTAATGATTCTCCCCCTGTTCAGCATCAATTTGCTCCTGGTAATCCACAATGGGTTGAACTGCAAATTGTTATTGAGGTTTTTAAACAGTGTTCTTTTCCTTTTAATCTTATCTCGGACTCCATTTATGTGGTACAAGCACTCAAAGTCCTGGAGGCCGTGGGAGCTATTAGTAATGCCCATAATGTATCTGCTTACTTTAATCAGCTTCAACAACTTATCTGTAGCCGCACTGCTCCTTTTTATCCAATGCACATACGGGCTCATACTTCTCTTCCTGGTCCGTTATCACAGGGTAATGCCTGTGCGGACTCAGCCACTAGAGGCCAGTTGATATGCTTGGCTTCCTCCTTAGAGGGGGCTAAATTATTTCACCAAAATTTCCATGTTAATGCTTTAACGCTGCGCAGGCGTTTTTCCATTTCAAGAGCGGATGCTCGTCAGATAGTATTACAATGTCCTCATTGTGTCACATTTCTTCATCCCCCTACTTATGGAGTGAACCCACGGGGATTAAAACCATTGGTTGTCTGGCAAATGGATGTGACGCACATACCTGACTTTGGTAACCTCAAGTATGTACATGTTTCTGTTGATACGTGCTCTGGAGTTATTCATGCCTCTGCTTTGTCGGGAGAGAAGGCACGTAATGTTATCACTCATTGCCTAGAAGCATGGGCAGCATGGGGTGCTCCTGCATCCCTTAAGACTGATAATGGACCTGCTTATACTGGCAGACAATTTACATCCTTTTGTTCTACCATGGGAGTACAACTTACTCATGGTCTGCCTTACAATCCTCAAGGACAAGGCATTGTTGAGCGTGCTCATCGCACCTTAAAGGAAACTTTACAAAAACAAAAAGGGGGAATAGGAGCTGAACACACTCCTAAAGAACGCCTGTCCTTAGCTCTCTTTACCATTAATTTTTTAAATTTGGATATTCATGGTCGCTCTGTGGCTGATAGACATGTGTCCCCTCAGCCCTCTGTGATTGGTTATGTTAAGTGGAAGGATGTTCTTACAGGCCAATGGAACGGCCCCGACCCCGTGCTGATATGGGCACGAGGATCTGTATGTGTTTTTCCCCAGGATCGCACGGAGCCGTTGTGGGTCCCTGAACGCCTGACAAGAAGAGTCTTGACATCAACCGACCAGCAACAAGAGATACCACAGCAACCCTGTGATGAGGATCTTCACTCTGCTACGTGCTCTGGTTCTGGTGCTGGTGCCGATGGCACAGACGACACCAATGCAGTGGTGGGCAGTGGCACAGGCTTGGCCAATGCCGATGCCGGTTCATGGTAGTTCTAGTGTCCTCCCCACTCTTTTCTCTACCTCATGTGAGATGTCTGCTCCCTGTGCCTCTCCTAGAGGGGACGTGGAAAGCATTTTTAATCGATCTCAGGTTAATCTCACAGGAGTTTTTTGTTTCAGCCTTGGAAACGCTAATTGCATTAGCCTTAAGACCAAAAATTTGACTAACTGGGAGGACCCATTGCGGTCCAATCAGGTCTCAGGGAGTATTATTAATGCTCTACTGAGCCAAGTAGTTTCGGGGAAGCAATCAGGTTCAGGGACCCCTGTAAATAGCTCTGCTTTAAACATAACTACCTTGGCTATGATCTCCAAGGTACTAATACCAGTACCTCCTTCTTTTAATAGTACTTACAATGCCACTCATTTCAAGGCCTCTCCTTACTGTACCCCTAATCTTGCTTTCCCCCCAACATTTACGCCTTGTCAGGATCATTCTTGGGAGAAACTTCAAGTTGCTAAGGGTTTCTCCTTTTCCCCCTCTCTTAAGAGGTATGTTTATAATTTTAACCATAGTGCCAACTCCTCTACAGGAGTAGGTTGGTCCTGGTTTCAATGGCTGATTTCCAATGAGAAGGGGGCTTCAGCTGATATTTCTGCATTGGCTCAATTGCTAGGAGCCAAAACCTGGCTGGCTAATGTTTCTGGCACTGTTAGGAGAAGTGAACGAGGTAATAGGCTCACATCTGTTTCGCTCAACTCTTTGCTATATAATGCCACATTGCCTCCTGCAATGGTCTGCGTCCAATCCCCGTTCTTGCTCCTTTTGGCTAATAATACCTCATCGGGGATGCTGGATTGTTCTAGTGTTACCTGTCTCTTATCTGAGTGTTGGAATGGTTCTTGGACTGTAGCAGTGGTTATGAAAATTCCAACCTTTGTCCCAATCCCAGTCACTGCGGACCCAGATAAATTCCCCATTGTTGAACTACTTAGAGTCCGCAGAGATTTTGGAATTACGGCAGCTATAGTGACAGCTGTGGCAGTGTCTGCTGCTGCAGCAGTTACAGCTGGAGTAGCCATGGCCAGTCAAGTACAAACTGCTGCCACTATTAATCAAGTTGTTCAACAAACCTCCACCATACTTGAATCCCAAAATTCAATTAATCAACATATTTTGTCAGGGATTTTAGCTGCCAACCAAAGGATAGATTTACTTCAAGCTCAGGTAGAAGAATTGGCTGACTTAGTGCTTTTGGGTTGTGTTGATCAACGTGCACATTTATGCATAACCTCTGTCAGATTTAATGATTCCAGAAATGCCTCCCGCATCATTGGCGAATATTTGGCCGGAAATTGGTCCATGGCAGCGGAAGACATGATCCAGTCTCAACTAACTCAGATTGCTGTTTTGAATAGTACCCGCGTTGAACCAGTGACTTTGGGTCAATTCACCGATTGGATATCTTCTGCTTTTTCCTTCTTCAAAGAGTGGGTGGGGGTAGGCATTTTTGGTGCAATGTGTTGCTTCAGTGTTATACTTTGTTTGTGGTTTCTCTGTTGCCTTAAAACTCGCCATGCACAAGAAAAGGCTATGATCATACAAGCTCTTGCAGCTTTAGAAAATGGCAACTCACCTCAAGTCTGGCTTGCGCATCTTAAACAGTAAACCTTTGTCATGGTCGTTGCACCCCAAGTTATTATAACATTGCACTGGGATCGACATGACTTTCCTTGTTATTCTCTTAGTGTTGGAAAGCCCTTGCACTCTGCCGGTCTTGCTGCCATTGCACGCAGATGGGTTTTCACACTAGTGCTTTTCTATCGCTTTAAAGTCCGTGCCTTTCTTTCAGGGTGCTGTCAACTTGTTTGTCATTAATACAGCCACAGTTCAGCCTCAGCTATCCCCCTTCGTCCACCATCGTCACGACACAGGATGCGAGGCAAGGCACTGCACTTGAGTGATCCTTGACGTGGACCTCAAGGAGAGCATGTCCTATTGCATGCGGGTTAGACGCGTCCACGCCCCGCCCCACGAAAAAAGGCGTCGGCTGATATGGCCTCGGATCTGGGGAAGGGCCCTCCTTAGGACTGAGCCATACTATGCAGCCACTTCTGCACAGTGGGATAGGACCTCTACTCTCGCCTGTATTGTTTTAATAAAACAGAAAGGGGGAACTGTGGTGAGCCGCTTCTGCCATTTCTGCAGACTATGGTCGCCATTACGAGATGGCGCTGGCTCCGCTGTGGTATGTGACAAACAACTCCTTATCTGAGAGAGTTGGCACATGATTTTTCACCACCCTGTGATAAAGTTCCACGCGGCAGCTTTGCATTGGGGCTTGGGATGCTTTATTAAGGCTGGGAGGGCATCCGGGAAGAGAGAAGAAGAAAGAATAAGAAATATCAAGGGACCTGAATAAACTGCTGAGAGAAGATTCCTGAGTGTTGCGTCTTCCTTGTGGGCAAGGGGTCGCGACAAATGTTGTCTCCCCCTCACTTTTTTATGTAGTGTTTTATGTTTCATATTCTCGATTTATAAAACTTTTGTGATACAAATACAGTGGTTTTGTTGCATTTTCCATACCATGCTGCATTTTTATCATGACTCTAATGAAATATATCTGTTTTTAAGTTTCTCCTGATAAGAAATTTTAAAAATGTTTCTTGTCCTTGATTTTCACTTCAGTTCTCAGCCATTTCCCAAGTTTATTTTAAATCCTTGCTATAAGCTTCAGAAGTTTTTCTCAAACATATAATCCCCATTTAATAGAAAGTTCACCAGATGTAATTTTTTTATTCTTTTCTTTTCTTTTCCTTTTAAGGGGAGAGGAATGAGTACTTAACCCAGGATAGTTCTCCTAAACCCCTGTATCACAAGCCCTTTTTAATTGTATTTTATTTTATTTTCAGACAAAGTGTTGCTTAGATGCTTAGGGCCCTCTCATAATATTTAGGCTCAATTAGAAATTGTGATTCTCCTGATTAAGTCTCCCAAATTATTAAGATTGCTGACATGAGCCACCATATGTGTGTAACCCCCTTTTTGAAAAAAAAAATGTGACTACTTAACTTTTAAGAGAATTTAAAAATAACGATGAATCATGGCTCCTAAATGAGATAAGATTTGCCTTTGGTTCAGGCATATTTGTTCTTGATATGTACTTAAAAATTATGGGCACACAAGAAATCATATTTGTAAGATTCTGTCTCAAAACTAAAAAAATAAAGAAAAAAATTGAAGATATAGCTCAGGAATAATATTCCCTCAGTTTATCCATCAGTACTACACTCATATAAACACACACACACACACACACACACACACACAGTACTTGTGGGAATTTGAAAATATTTTTTGATACCAAACAGCTGTATAAACCTCATCTTTTACAAAAGGCAGAATTAGTGCCATAATAGCAGTAGTCCTTTAGCCTTATCTGTGTACAGAAATTTGGTAATGTGATTTTACTCCTACTGTAGCCAAATGCAGAATGTATTCTCCAAACTTTGGGTCAGGGCTCTACTTATTTTTTATGGCTTATGTAAATGTGTGGCTATGAAAGAGTACTTTTCAGGTACCTAGTCAGGAAATACTTTTTAATGATTTTGCTTTTGCTTTTAGAATACTGTCTCCTTGATGAGAACAAGTCCATCTTAATTTATTTGATTCTGAGATATCATGTGAAGAAGATTCACAGTAATCAGGTCCATAACCAAGGCAGGTTTTTCCTGGCATGGAGTGGATGACCTGTTGAGGAGAGGGTCATAGAAAGAAGTTGAGGCTCTCACCATCCAGATGAGGTTATAGAGTTTGAGAGGATCTCGTCAGGAGAATGATGATAAGTAATGAGATGTCAGTCCAGTTCCTCACCAGGCTCTCAAGCCCAAGTGCATCCTTGTTTCAGTTGGATGAATCCCTGTTCATTAGCTCTATTTTTACACTAAATTTGGGGGCTTTATGACCCCCCTTGCAATCCTTATCAGCTACCACCAGATTTCTCCAGGACATCATTTACCCTGGGGTCAGAACCATCTGCTGGTGGTCTCCACCCTTATCTTCTCACTTTATCTTCTTATCAGGAGAGGACAGCCTGCCAGAGTCTTCACTGTGTTTTTCAGAGTAAGGGGAAGTAATTGTCTGAGGTCATACTTGAGGGATCTGTGGGTGTGCCTGGTGAGACTGCAGGTTTCAAACTGGAGTTTTTAAAATGGAGTTGCTTAGGCCCAGGCCTAAGGCCATTCTCACCATTCTCCCACTTGATTCACATTGTACATCCTGGGGAAGGGGTGCCTAAGCTTGGCACTGTGAATCACCCATTCCATTGGCCAAAGGCTGGACTTCACCTATGTCCAAAAGTCACTTCTCATTGTGGTTTGTTGCATTGTTCCATAACCACCAATAGTGACCATATTTGAATTACATCTGGTTAAGACCAAAGCGTTTGCAAGGTACCCAGGGATTGAAATGATAATATAATCAAAATCAAGTGGTATGATAAGGTTGAGACATTTTAAAATTTGTCTTGCATGTAAGTCCCAATGAACTAATTCTGTTACATTGTCCCAGTTGATTCTAATAGTCACTGTAAGGCTCTCAAATGCTCTGAGATATATTGAATCTAAATATTGACTAAAATACAAGAATGAGGGTGGTTCCTCTAATTATATATATGTAGGCATTGCAATTCCAACTTCCATCATTCTGTGTTTATTAAAAGTGGGACTCTGTCCTCAAATAACCTCCTGGGAAAGATGTGGGTAGAAAAACAAAAGATGGAGTTCTCACTGTTCCATTATAAGCTCAGGATTTAGATCTCCAATGGCTATTTTTGCTTAAAAAATAATGTCACTTTCCAGTGTTTTGTAGCCTGTGAGTGACTCTTGCAGGCTTTCAGAAACTGTGAGAACCTAGGTCTGTTTTCCAGTCCAGCCACATACACACCCCACAGCCTTGGCTAATTGCTACAGCAATCCGCCTGCTCATTCCACATATGCAAAGTGGGCCTTATGCAGTTCTGGATCCTATGGTGGTATTGGGGTTCAAAGAACAGGCTGTGGGGATGAATGGGAGACTCCACATAACTAGAATCCTTGTAAAACCAAGGTATGCCCGGGAGCCATGGAGCTGCATTTTGGGCCTGAGAGACATTAGTTTGCAATGAGTGACCCGATTGGCTTCTGGGGGAATTTATCAGGAAACCTACTCTGCATTTAGCATGCTTGTTTTGGTGCCAATAAACTCATAGAGAGACAAAGGGGCAAGAAAAATGATAAGGCCCTGGTACACACCCAGACCATATGTGCTTAGCAAGGTTAACTTCTTTATGCTGATTCATTATTAATAAATGGGAAGAATAGGACCCACCTCATGGAATTTTCAGGAAGACTGAGAGATATGGGTGGACAAATCATTGAGCCCCGTGTCTGGCATACAGTAAGCTCTGTAAATTTTATCTCTGTTTTAGAAGACAATTTAAAGTTTTTCTTCCTCCATAGTCAGTAACATCCTGATATTTTCTCTTTCTACTTTTAAAAGAGTGGACTCACCCTGACCATCCCTAACCCAGCTGTAACAGGAGCCATGGAGGTTCCTGAATAAGCATGACTGCAAGATGAACCTGGGAAAGGAAGACAAGGAGAGGAGACCATGGCTAGGAGGCTCAGGATAGACAGTATTTTAATCACCCCCAAGGGCAGGCATGTAAAGGGCCATGAAAGATCACAGTGATGGAGTGCAGGCTCAGGCAAGGCCAGAAGGACCAGGACCAAGAACACAGGACTTGTTGTTATATATCCACTGCCCAATCTGCTCGGTGCTTTACCCTGGACCAAGGAGGGCAGCATGACCAAATTATTGCAGTCTTTTCCACTGAGTGAGCACTGTAAGGGTCACTGACTTTGACTGACACTTGGCACCACTCATGTGCTCTCTCTAGAGGAGATAGGTTCCAGAAGGGAAGACCATGGCTTTTCCAGGAGAGGGAGATAAAAAAGAGAAATAGAGGGAATGGAGTGAGAAATCTCAAGATGGAAAGACCAGATACTCTCAATGCCCTGTTCAGAAGAGAAACCTGGCCTCTGACCTAAGCACACAGGATAGAATGAAGCAATATTTAATCACAAGACACATTTGAGTGAGGAAATTAGGAAAATAAGTAAAGATTTCCTGACTTCGCTCCCAGAGCCCCCTCCCACCTCCCACCCCCTCTTTTATTCAGCAAGACAATGAGGTGACATGAAAAGGTTCCCAGAGACAGGACACATGTCAAGGTAAATGTGGAGATGAGGGGAGTGCAGATTCCAAAATTCAAACAGCCCCTTAGGGCCAACCCACCCTATTTTTTGCATTTCTCATTGGCTGGGAAATGGGAGGGAGGGTTGCTGTGGTCCTAATAGGCAACTCCTGTTTGCTCCTGGCCCTGCAGCTGGCATGCTGGGAGAAGGACCCCTCCTGTACTGGGGGTGATGTTCATTTGAGAGCACAGTCAGGCTGGAGTCAGGTCCCTGAACCCCAGGACTAGGACTCAGAATGGGGGAGGGGGTGTCTCCAGCTGGGATATCTGGGGACTCACCTTCCCACAGTCTGTCATGTGGCAGGGCAGCAGGGCACCTGAGCAGGACAGAATAAATGGCCCCCCAAGGAGAAGCCCCCATCTCAAGTCCTCAGAGGGCCCTGACCTAGTCCCTGAAGAGTTAATAGCCCCAGTGCCAGGATCAATTAGAGAATGGCAGAGTGAAGACAAGTCACCCATCAGGCTGCCCAGGACCCCATGTATGAGTGACCTCAAAAGTTTGTTTCTTCCCCTTACTGTGCCTCGGTTGCCTCACGTTCCAAATAGGAAAGTGTGCTCATGGCATTCCCACGGGACCATGAGGTCATCAATGTACAGCCAAGTCCCTGGAACACAGTGAGGCTTGGTAAACGTCAGTGATCTGCTCCATGCCCTAAATGCACAGATGAGGTCCAGAGAGGGCTGGTGGAGCTCCCCAAGTCACACAGATTAACAGCAGACACAGGACTTGACTGGAGCTTCATGCTGTCCAGTAGAGACTTAGGGGAAGGATGGGTGGAGGCCAGGACCTGGCCCTGCCCCCCTCCCCTCTGGGAATGGTGCATGGCAAGAAGGTAGGAGGAACCTCTGAAGCCACTGCTCTCTAGGGCTGGGGGGAACCGGAGCTGGGTCCTGGCAGGGCCTCCGCAGGGCCTGTGCAGGGGTAGCTGTCCAGAACTGTCTGTCTGTGGAGGGGGCAAGGAGGCTGTCACTAGGAGCATGCAGTGTGCCAGTCCCTGGGGCCAGGCCGGCTCAGCCTGCTGGCTCCATCCAGAGCCCGCCCCAAGGGATGCTGGGGGAGGCAGCCAGGATCAGAGCGGCCAGCTGTGCGCTCCCCTCCCCCAGCAGCAGGGGACTAAAGTGGGTCAAGGAGGAAGGAGGGCGCCCAGGAGGGCTGGGGGAGGGGCCCAAGGAGCTCAAGAAGGCACCCAGGGGGAGGGGACCAGGGGAGGATGCCTGGAAAGGCAAACCCATGTGTGGGATGGGCCTGGGGGGTGGGGAGAGCAGCGAGGTGCTGTGACTTTGGAGGTCCTCAAAATCGCCTCAGAATTAAGTCCAGAGAGGCATGGGTCCCGACTCCTGCCCCAGAAGGCCAGTCTTGCCTCTCCTCATCCCTAATCCTTCAGCCTCTTCCAGAGCCCACAGGCATGACTGGCCCCAGCCCAGGGGTCTCTGAGGAGCATCTCAGACCATGGCTCTCTGGCTCAGACCTGGAGGGGAGCCCGGCTGGGACCCCGCTGCCCAGCCAGAAGGTGGGTGTGGAGAAATGTAGGGAGACGAGGTCAAGCCAAACCCCAGGCTCAGTGGGACCACAGCCATGTCAGGCCAAGTCAGGTCCTGTCACCAGGGAGAAAGGTTAGAGAAGGCTATCCCCCCGCCAGAGGAACCCCTGGGGAGCCTGGGTGCAAAATGAAATGGAGGCAGACAGGAAATGCCAAAGAGGGTGGGGAAGCCAGGCCCTGGACCACCAGAGGAAGGGACTGGGGATCACAGTTTGATCCAGGGAGACACGGGCTGGTGTCTGCCTCCACCCCTGGCTGGCCCTGACCCAGTCATCGGCCTGTCTCCCAGCTCCCAGCTCCTCCACTCAGCATGCCCCCCCCCCAAAAAAAAAAAAAAAAAAAAAAAAAAAAAAAACAACAACACCCAGGCAACTTTATAGGGTCCAGAAACCTCCAGGGTCCCTGGGTTCCAGGAAGCCAGCAAAGGAGCGGGCGGAGGGCAGAGAATGCAGAGGGTCGACCCAGTGGCCGATTAGCTAGACTTCAGGAGGGAGAAGGGCTGGAGCTCAGAGCCCCTCAGCCAGCACGGGTGCCCCACGAAGGGCAGCCTGAGAAAGCAAGATTGGGAGGGGGCACACACCAACCCGTTCTGCAGAGATGTCACAGTGAAGATGATGCAGACTTACAGGCCAGGCCCTGGACCAGAGGGCAGTTTGGGTAGAGGCAGAAAGAGGTCCAGAAGGCAGGGCCCCAATTTGAGTCCCTCAGCAAAGCCACACACTCTCACCAAGCACATCCAAGTTTCCAAGTTGAGCCAGTGGAGCTCCTGAGGCCTGGGGGATAGGATAGAAGGGGACAGAATAAAAGAGAGGACTGTCCACCCCAAGTCCCTAAAAGAGGTAAGCACCTCCCACATGGCAGGACAGAGTTGCTGGCCCAGCTGGGCCCAGTGATGGACACTGCTATGTTGGAGTAGCCAAGAAACCAAGAAGCAGGTAAAGCCCAGCCCAGCACCCACTCAAATGTCCCAGAACCTGGCCTCATCCTCCCACCACTGACCAGTCCAAGCTGCTTCTCCCCCACTTGAACCTCAGCAGCTTGCCAGGCCCAGAGTAGGGGATAGGGTGGGGCTGGCCACAGCTGGCTCCTCAGGGTTAACACAGTGTCTCCAGCCTCAGAGTTCATAACTGTTTGCTCATCTGTCCCCAAGACAAGCTCCTGGGGGAGGGGGACCATGATGTCAGTGGTTCACCAGGTATGTAGAAGCTGTCCTGGGAGTGACTCAGGCAGGCATGGTGGGTGGCATCAGGCCACCTATATGACCTTGGATCCGTGGCTGTCCCTCAAAGCCATCTCAACTGCAGACAGGTGAGAATAATGGAACCAACTTCACCGAGCTGTTGATAGGGCTCATGAGAAATGGCTCATCAAGCACTCAGCATGCAGCTGGCCCAGAGTACACCTTAGTGAGCACTATAGATAAATGTCCTGTCCCCTTTGTCTCAAGTCAAACCTCCCTCCCTGGAAGCAGACTTGGGACTCTCCTAAGAAAAATAAAGCAAGACAAGAGGCACAGAGAAGTTCTGGGACAGGCTCAGACTCGCCCAGCAAGTCCAAGTGGAAAAAAAAAAAAAAAAAAAACTCAGTCCTGGGAATCCATAGCCCTCTCCATTCCCCTAGAAGAGCCTGAGCAATGGGTATTTGGAGCCAGACAGGAAATTCACAATAAAGCCCGTTTGGAGACCCAATTAAAGTGGACTTGGGGATACAATGGGCACATGCGGGCAGCTGTTTTTTTAATGACCTAGCTAGATCCTGGTTGGATGGGGGTAGCTCAGTCTAGAACCAGGCTCAGAAACTCAGGTGCATGTAATGGGGCACCCACCAGCATCTCCTTTCCACCTCCAACCCTAACATTGGGGTGAGGGGGAGGCAGGCCTTGGTAAACTCCTCTCCATGGGATCTAGAGACCCAGGAAATGAACGTCCCAACTGACAGATGGTCACAAGCCCTGCTGCAGGTGCAGCAGGACAAGGCTGCTGGCCTCTGTGGCCCTCCTTTCCTCATTAGACAAATAAGAAAGATTCCTACAACCTACTCCCTGGTACTCGCAGGTACCAATGAAAATCTCTGGGGACCTTGAGGGTCAATTCTCGAGGTCCAGGTGGCCTGCCCTGGGGACTCTTCAGACAGACCCTATGTGCATGAACTGAGGGCCATCCCACAATGCAACCCATGCCAGGCAGTCTCTAACACTGTCCTGCCCTGGCTCTTCTTCACCTGGGCTCCAATCCTCTCAGGAGAGCCAGTCAGCACTCGTCCCTGCCCTTCCAGACATACGTGCCCAAGATTCCCCAGATTTCATCCTTTAAGGGCCTTACAGACAGCGGCCACAGCCTCCTCTTCTCCTTCTCCTTTGCAACCCTGGGGAAGGCACTTAGAGCCAGAGGGGACTAAACACCTTCCTCAGCAGTCACCTCTCTTCATCCTGCACTAATGTCCTCTACAATGTCCTCCCCGAGGACCCTGTCTAAGTCAGATAAGCAGAGCAGTCTCTCAGCAAGAAATTGCCTCTTGGTGGAACTGTTTACTCTTTACTGGGGTCTTACTGCCACATACCCCACCCCACTGACTGTCTGCTCCCCCAAGGTAGAGAGACCCCACAAAAGCAAAAGGCCTGGCCCGGACTCAGAATATCCCTCAGAGGAAGGAGCCTGTGAATGAATTTGAAATGGCAAACACAGAATGACTACGATCTGCCTGCTAACCTATCTTTAATTTCTTGGACATGTGCAAATGCACTCAGAACGGCCCCCATGCCCAGATGCCCAGGCCATCCATGCATGCCTGGACACCCTACAGGGAGGACATGGTTCTGGAGTCAGAGAGGCCTATATTCGGATCCTATCTGGTCCTAGCTGTGCCTTAGTTTCCTCATCTGAAAAACGGGGATAATCATGGCCTTACTCATAGATACTGTGAAATGCATGTTAAGGAATGAATGAAGTGAGTGCGCAGAACAGTCCCTAGGACCTGGAAAGTGCATTTATTTTTATTGCCATACATTCGGATGGTCCAGGCTGCACTCCATGCCTCCTTTAACTCCTCCCCAAATCTGAGGGCCAATCATTGCTCAGCGACCCCAGGGCTCCCCCAAGGCGAACATCTGGCCAGCGGGGGGCATCAGCCCACCAACCGGCGCCCAGCTGAGGGTGAGATGCCCTTTGGTAGGTGCCCCTCAGCGCGGGGCCTGGGACTCGGCAGTCTTGGGGGCGCCAGACTCTGAGGAGCAGGCGGCCCTGCAGCACGGAACAAGCCAGCCCCACCAGGGCAGTGCAAGTGAGCGAGCAAGTGACGCAGCCTGCGCCTTCCCAGCCAGACCCCTGCCACTGCCGCTTTGTGCCCAAACCTGGCCCTGAGTTATTGCAGCCTTGGAGTCCTCCCGGGCAGGGGGAGACCCGATGCGTTCCCAGGACAGCAGCCTCAAAGAGGTCCTGGGCTGCCCCCCGAGAGCTGGGCAGACAAGGGCCCAGGAGGAGCAGCATTCCCAAGCACCAGCTGGGCTCACCCAGGTGGAGGGGCGGGAAGAGCCCCCAGGCTCCCTCCCCTGCCTTACCCAACTCTGTCTCATCGCCACCGCCCTCCCCCCCAACTTCTACCCAACTGCCTACCCCACCCCACCCCAGCTCTGCGCCCTCTCCCACCCTTGCCCGCTTCCCCTCCCCCGCGGCTTCTCCATCCCCCTCCTCCTACCCCACTTCCCACCCGCTCACTCTTCCTGCTCCTCTCTCAGGACCCAAACCCTTCAGGGCCACTCTGCAGACAGGCACCAGGAGGCTTTAAGGGGCCTCAGCTATCCCGTCCTGGAAATCTCTGTTGTCCCCAACACTGAGGCGCAGCCCCACACACACCACCAGCCTCAGGTCACAGCCTGGCTTGGAAAAGGGTTGGATTCTGGGCCGGACCTCTCCGGAAATGGTCTGGGGAGCCTCCTGGACTCATTCCCCCATCTGTCAGATGGGGGGTGGGAGGAATGTGAGTCCAGTGCCAGGCGCTGGGGACATGGCGTGGGCACACAAGTAAGGTGCTTGGCCGGGTGGTGTGCACAGCAGGCAGGCCCAGGGAGGAGTCATCCTCCTCCTTTCATGGTGAGAGTTACAACGAGATAGGTCTAGGGCAGAGAAATGGGCCAAGCCACTGAGGTTCCTAGGACAAGATTGGAACCCTGAAGCACCCATGCCTGCAACAATCCCGTTTAACTGACTCAACACCAGGGGAAGCCTCTCTCTGGTTTCTGGACTGCACCAGGGAAACCAAAAGGATACTGAGTTGGTAGCAGGAGCTCCCAGAATGTGAGGGCAAGATTCAGAGAGCCCTCTCTCCAGACTTTCCCAAAATCCCCCAGCCCCTCCCAGGCCCTCCGAATCATCAACTGCAAAGACTTTTGGGTCCATAAATCCCCTCATGAACCCCCCTGTCATTTGAGCTCAAGTGTCACCTCCAGGATGGCCTTAACCAGAAAGCCTCCCACACCATTCCCTGCCTATTCCAGGTTTGGCTTTTCAGGATGAATGGACCCATATACTTGTAGATGGGTCACTCAATTTTACTAGAATACACTTCTGTCTTCTCACCTGTGGAGCTTCAACACCTTGAGCATACCTGGCATATAATAGGTGCTCAGCAAACACTTGGGCTGAATGAATGAACAAATGAAGAGCCAGTAAATAATGTCAACTCTAAAAGCCTTGAAACCCAAACTGTGTCCAAGATAAGAGGACTCCACAAAGAGTGATCTAATAAGTTTGGAAATTACAAACTACTAAAAATATCTGAGTCCTACATTAGCATTTTAAAGGCTCAGAGAAGACCTAAAGGTTTAAAAAACTTTTTAATTGTTTATTCCAGTGTTTGCCAAATGCATTTGGCCATAGAAAATACTTTTTAACCACCCTCACGACCACAGCTTTATAAATGGTCAACTGATTCTTAGAAGAAAGAACTTGCTTCTTTGTTTTTATAGGACTGAGTCTAGCACAGTGCTCCACACACGGAAGATGCTCCAATTATTTTAATGAATGCTTATAAAGTAAATTCACCCATGTGCATTCTCCCAGGTGAAAACCTATGAGCCTAGGAGTTCAAACTTTTGGTACAAACTGTACCCAAAGTAACACAGCCCCTGTACTGAGATTCTGAACCGGGCAAGTAATGACAAAAGTCCTTTCCCTCAGCTGCAGACACACAAGGCCATTCATATACATTCATTCACATTAACTTATGCACACATGTACAGATGCATGTGTGAGCACACATGAGCACACCAGCACAAATACACTCACATACAAGTACACATAGCCACAAGCACATGGACTCATGCACACACAGACACATGGGCAACCCATTCTGGGGCATACGCCTTCCCTCCCACACAACCAGCTTCACTGTGCCTGGCCGAGGAGGCTCCTGAGATGGGCAGCAGTCCTCTGGGGGGTGAGAGGATGGACATGAGGAGGGATGCACAATCTGGCATCACCAAGAGGGCTAGGTGTCACCCAGCAGGTGACAGATTAAAAGTTTGTTGTTTCCTGCCCATTATCTCCAGCGCTGCATTTTGAGTATAGATATAGATGAGAGGGAATGGGAGAGTCTGCAGTGGGATCCCACCAGAAGAAATAACTAACCCTCCTCTGTATGGCTACTCAACTTACAGCTCTCTCTCCCTTAAGATTTCTTTCTATGTTTTGAACTATGGGTTGAGCCCAGGGATGCTTAACCACTGAGCCATATCCCTAGCACTTTTATTTTTTTGTTCTGACACAGGGTCTTGTTGAGTTGCTTAGGACCTCAATAAGTTGCGGAGGCTGGCTTTGATCTTGCAATCCTCCTGCTTCAGCCTCCTGAATCACTGAGATTATAAGCCTGCACCACCACTGCTCCATGGAGTTGTCCTCACACTTCCCCCGGGAGGGAGGAAAATAAACTAAGACTCAGCAGTAACACAGCAAGTGTGTGTGGGAGCAGGGTTGGGAGCCCATACCCATCTGCTCAGAATTGCCCGACACTCCAGAAGTTTAGGGGTCTCCAGGCTGTCTCCAAAGTGGGTCCTAGCCTGGGTCAGTGGCTGCAGCAAGCTCCCACAGCACATCTTGCCCCTCTCTTAGGCAGAGTTCTGCCTCAAGGTCACTGTATAACCTTGGACACTTGACTTGCATCTCTCTGGGCAAGTCTGACCATCCATATGAGAAGAATGCTCAGCTGAGGATTCTCCAAGATCCATTGTTGCTCATGCAAAAGAAAGCCCGAGGCCCCACCTAAGTGTCAATTAGTGCCAATATTAAATGAGACCCTGCCTGTAAAGAACACAGGCCGGCATCTGTACCAAGAGGGCTCTTCTGATGTTAGCTGCTCCTTGTGGTCTGATTTCACCCTTCAGGGTCAAAACAAAATGCCTTTCCGTATGCTTTGCCTGATTTCCCCTATCAAAAAGAATCTGCCCCAACTGCCCCAACCCCCCAGCCCTAAGCCTGGACCTCAATGCTGGACTGCCCTGTCTGGTCTGGGGATTGAGGCCTCATACCCTTCCAGTCTATGGGCTCCCTGAAAACATGGCTTCCTCTTGGTTCTCAAGCATCTTCCTGGGAGTCCAGGCTAAGATCAGCTGGTAAGATGCTCTGGATTTAGATGGAAGAATGGATGTATGCAAGGGAGGTGGGGGAAAGACTGAAGGACTCACCAAAGGAAAGAGATGCCTACTGGGTGCAGCCTGCCCTACACCCAGTGCAGCCAAGCTGCCCAGAGAAGAAATGAAACCAAAGTGGTCAACTTTGCTAATAATAATAAAAGAAGTACAAACAAAAACAATGTGCAATGTCTTGCTTGCCTGATGGGCAAAAAGCAAAAAGGGTGTGGGGGATGACAGAAACAAAGAGAAGAAAGAAAACCTCCTAGGTGGGCAAGGGTTCAGAGGAATGTGCCATGCACCTGGGCCCTGTTGTTGAAGAGTTCCCCGGCACAGCCTTTGCACAAGGTGACTCAGAAAGATCTACCAAATTGCTGGGCACAGTGGTGCAAGCCTGTAATCCCAGCAGCTCAGAAGACTAAGAAAGGAGGATCACAAATTTAAAGCCAGTCTCAGCAACTCAAGGCACTAAGCAACTCAATGAGACCCTGTCTCCAAACACAATATCAAATAGGGCTGGGGATATGGCTCAGTGGCCAGGTACCCCCTGAGTTCAATCCATAGTACAAAAAAAAGTATCAAATTTTTGGAGTGATACACTTAGACCCAATAATTCCACTTCTAGGAGTCCAGCCTAAGAAATACTCAAACAAGAACACAAAAATGGATACCTGAGGATGCTCACTGCAACACTGTCACTAACAGTAAAACAGTAGAAAGCAACTGTATGTCCACTGCTAGATGACTGTAAGTTCTAGAGGGCTGAGAATGTAGCTCAGTGGTCCAGTTCTTGCCTAGGGTACTGAAGGTCCTGGGTCTGATCCCCAACTCCATTAAAACAATCAATAATTCTGGTGCATCCTCTCCATAGAGCCCCTCTGGCTGTAATGTGGAGATGTGTGATGCACACGTGGTGCTAACTCTTTCACCAACAATCCTTAACCCTGGCTGCACATTCAAGTTTCCCAGAATTTTTCAAAGTTTTCAAAGAAACACTGACCTGGAACCCCTCCTCAAAGACTCCAGATGCTGGGCCCAGGTCAAGTTATTTATTTATTTATTTATTTATTTTTGAGTGCCTACAATTATCTTAATTGTGCAACCAAAACTGAAATCTCTGCTACGTGAAAATATGAAATGAGAGTCAGTGTAGCCAGGGAGTAGGAGGCACCATCTGTGTTTAAACTGACACACACAGGTGTACACACCCAGGTCTAGTGTAAAGGTACCACTGTAAAGGCTCTGGGTAAGGGGGCACCCAGGATGCTAGTGCTCTGGGAAAAGAGCGGGACTGTTTTTTAAGATGTCAATCCCCCCCCCCCCAGATTGGAAAATGGACAGCCCTAAAGGCAGAACTCCATGGATGGACAAATGGGTGGGAAGGAGGGCTCCCCCTGGGTGTCTTTATTCATGGCTGTCTCATACAAACCAGAGGTGGGCCTCTGCTGTCCTTCACAGCCACAGAGTAGTTATAAATAAAGGTGGTGGTGACTGCTCAGGCTCTGGACCTAGATAAGGCCTGCCCCCAAATCCCAGCTCTTCTACTTCTAGCAGTATGACCTTGGGCAAGGGACTTCTGTGCCTCAGTCTGCGCACCTGTGAAACGGAGATAAGTAAATCAGAAAGCTGCTGTGAGAATCTCATGGAGGAACAGGGGACAAGAGTAAGACAGAGCCCCATGGTGCCCAAAGAGCCAGGTCCTGACTGTCCCTCCATGTGTCCTCCACAGGGATCAGGGCTGGTGACTCTGGATGGATATGTGTCTGGCCTGGTCACCACTGGATTATAGCAGCACCCAGATGACCAGCAGTGCTTTGCAGAACACCTGGAGCCAAAGAGCCTGAGACACCCCCAGCTGGGACCAAAGATGCCCATCACCACCAATTCTCCCTCTCAGACACCTGGAAACATCACCATCAAGCCTCAAGCCTCTCCTAATCTGTTGCTCACCCTAAACCTTATAAAGGGCTAGAAAGAACCCAGCTGCCCTGCAGCAGATGCCCTAGAGCAGTCAACTCAGATGTATCCACTGTGGCCCCAGCACTTGGAAAAGAAACTTTTTTGGGGGGGGTACTTGGGATTAAACTCAGGGGCACTCAACCTCTGAGTCACATCCCCAGCCCCATTTTATATTTTATTTAGAGACAGGGCCTCACTGAGTTGTTTAGTGCTGCGCCATTGCTGAGGCTGGCTTTGAACTTGCAATCCTCCCACCTCAGCCTCCCGAGTTGCTGAGATTACAGGCCTGCACTACCGCACCCAGCTTAGCCTGCATTATTTTAAAACCCAAGTTTTGTGTGTTTGCCACTTCTTGTGTTCCAGGAATTAAAATCCTATAGCACATAAGACATGCAGCTGATCCAACTGGTTCCATCCCATTTCGAGATAGGAAAACTAAGACTGAAAGAGGACACTGTCTCTCCCCAGATCATGGAACACATTGCCTGCAACCCACACCCATCCCCCACAAGAAAAACAAAGCATTTTGTGCCTCACCTTGGAGATAGGGTTGTTCGTTGTTTTTTTTTTACAGAACTGGGGATTATTGAATGCAGAGGTGCTTTTCCACCTAGCTACATCCCCAGCCCTTTTTATTTTTTTTATTTTTAGATAGGATCTGGCTAAATTGTTAAGGGCATCACTAAAATGCCAAGGCTTGCCTCAAATTTGCAATCCTCCTGCCTCAGACTCCTGAGATAACTTGCTGGGATCATAAGCATGCACCACTCTGCCAGCTCAGAGTGAGCCTTGGTTTTTTACTCTGGGAAGCAGGTTTCCCTGAAAGCACTGCCCATTTCCTCCCTCCTGCTTCCTTCTCCCGACCCTACCCCTCACTCTTAGTGCTAATCCTGGGGCAAACCCTCCCTGAAAGATGAGGAGGGTCCTGAAGGCCACTCAATGGTAGCTGAACTGCCCAGCACTGGCCAGCACCAAGCCAGTTAAGGATGTCCTGTCTGACCCCTGAATCTCTGTGGCAGGATGAATATAAGCAGCAGGATGGGAATTTATTGAGTCAAGCATTCTGTTTTATTTCAAATTAATATAAAAATCTCATATTGCTTTTATCATTTTTAAAAGACTATTTTTCAAGCCTAGGACCATACAGGGCAAAGGCCCCCCGTGAGCAGCAACTACCGTCTCACCACATGGAGCACCTGAGAAGGAAGAGGATGGCAAAAGCCACCCCTAGCTCTGGGGCATGAGGGCTGGCAGCCTCACCTCCTGAGCAGGAAAAAAGGCGGAGGGAGACCAGGAGGGTAGAAGAGACGAGAGAGAGTAACACCCACTGGAGCCCAAGTCCTGCCTGGGAGCTCACCCACTTGCTATTTCTCTTAGAAATTCATTAGCCACAACTTGATCATTCATTCACTTACTCGCTTGCTAACCAGTTCATTCCCTCAACAGTTTACACCTTCACTCATTCAGTTCAGAAGTCCTTTTATTTTTAAACACAGTAGTCCAGAATCCCAGCTTGGCTCCTCATCTGTGATGGAGCATGAGGTCCTGGAGGCCCCCCCAGGCTGCCTTGTGCCAGGCAAGGTGCTCTCCCATGAGGAAGGCAGGACCAGCCTGACCAGCTCTCCACAGGGTTGCTTTGGGGACTGGGAACCTGAGTGGTTCTCTGTGGCCCCAACAGGTGGAACGAGTACCCACACACCTAAATTGTGGGAGCCAGATTGCAGATGGATGTGTGAAATTAAAGATGCACGGATGTGGCACAGAGAGAGAAAGAGAGCTCCCTGAGAACAGCAGTGTTCAGGTCCAGTCACACACACACACGTCTGAATGAAGGAACTCCAGGGTCCCTTTTCCGTGGTTTTCAGGATTTTGAGAGATTCAAAGGCAAAAACAGTAAAGGCCTGAATCTTCCCAATATACATGCCCAGGGCCCTGGCTGACCACTGTCCCTCTGGGGGGAACAGGGCATCTGCAGACACTCTTTTGGGACACCAAGAACAGGTGTACTGCTCGCGAATCCCCAGAGAACCCAGCGCTCTCTGCAGCCTCCACCTCAGGTGATGGGAAACTATCCCTTTTTTCCATCTTCCAGCCACCAGCCTGCCAGCCTGCTCTCCTCCCTTGTCCTCTCCCTGGGGAGTCCCTGGAGCTGGTGATTGTCTCCCATCTCCCCAAATTCAAACCTACAGCCACATGGGGGCTAAGGACAAAACCAAACCTCTTGTTCAGGAAGCAGAAACACACTGTATACTGCTGGTGTTCCATAGTCCCACCTCACCCAGTCCAAGGGGCACAGCTCCTCGCCTGCCACCCCCCACCCCACCCCACCCCCGCTATCTCCAGGAACGCCCTGCTCCCTGACCAGGCCCAGATGGCCATCACTCTGCTTTCAGGCAGGTAAAATTTGGTGCAACAGGAGTTAGGTGAACAGTATGTTTTATTTAATTAGGATCAACAGAATAGATAAACCTCACAGCAGGACAGGGAATGACAACACTGCACAAAATAATTCATGCCCAGGTGGCGAAAGGGCAAATCTCAATTACAGGGAAATCAGGGAAGGAAAAAGTTCCCCAGCACTTTGGAGGAGGCAGAGAGGAGACTACATGCTGAGGCAAAGCCCAGAACTACAGGCCCAACATGGGGCTTCAAGGACACCACAAATCAAGGCAGCCAGGTGGCCGTCCTGTAACAGCTGCTCCTCCCTTCTCCCCATCACAGACAAATGCCGCAGACTGGCCCACCGGAGACCACCGACCACGGGAGAACCAGGGAGAAGGCTCTAGGAGAAGTCAGGAATCGGCGAGGAAATGACAGACAGACACACTCAATGAAGAGACTATGCTGCTGTAATTTTATTGAGATTTGTGCATGGTTTATATAGAGATGCAATCAAGGAAATTTAGCATGGGTTTACATCACCAGACATCTGCAGATTATACAATCTTGTAAAGCAAAAGTACAGAGACATTGTTACATAGTGAGCTGTTCTTGGTATAACAATGTGGTTTTTTAAGCAGGGGCCAGAACATAACTTTCCGTGAACTTAGTCTCACACCATTACCCACATGTCTGTTTGAACTTCCTTTCACAGGCCTATTGTTAAGTGTTTGGTGTTTTACCGCAGCCCTGGGTGGTCTTCTATAGCTATTTTTCCTTCTAGCATTTCCATATAATATTGTTTTACCACTGTCCAATATTTAATGTCCTGAGCATGTAACCAACCATACCGTCCTCTTTCTAATTGTCTCTCTGCTTCCCTGATTTGCCAAGAGATGCCAGGTTCTAGCATTTCAATTAATTCCTTTCTTTCTTGTTCACTTTGTAAACACCACGGTTTACGAGTACGTGCCAATCTTTCTGACCAAGGGAGAGAATGCCATTCCCGTCTTTGGCCCTCATAATTAACCCACCGACGACCCTGTGCATCATACCATCCCGTATAAGGAAGGGGGTGTAGGTAATGATTAGGCCCTGGACGTCTAGGGGGAGTCCACCAACCTCCTTTCAATTTATATTGTAACCATTTCCCATCTATCCAACGTGTGGGAATTGCCAAACGTCTGAGCTGTTTTTCTGTAGAACTGTTAGGCTTACTGTGAGGATTTCCCCTGAGCATTTCTATTTTAGCCTTAATGGGGTCTGTGTCATCCACATCTATGAATAACTCTGCTTGTTCAACTGCATCCAGGAATTGTCCCAAAGATTTTCCTTCAGTTCCTTTTTCTACCACAGTAATCCAAGCTTGCATCACAGGAGGGGCAAAATCCAGGAGTTTCCGTAAAGTAATCATATGTGACACATTAGTTGCTGTTTTAGTTTCATTTTGAGTATTTCGGACATTAGGCAAAATGATCTGTTGAAAAGATACAAGAAGACCACAAAACATACATAGAATAAACACCATAGCCCAAAGCCACCAAGAGGAATAGCAAGATTGAGCCTTTTGATGCATATAACATGCAGATTGAAAGGGAAGTGCCTGGGGCTTCGCTCCGAAGAGCACTAACCCCAATCCTGCGCCGTTTTTCCACCTCAGCGGCATCTTGCTACACGGGTGTGACGGCCGTGGACGGAGCAGTTCCCCGTTTTTTATTATTAAAATGTAGCTCAAAGAGATCTTGCTTCACTTGACGAACAGCACTGAAAAGACATTTGAGAAGACAGGGAAAGAGAAATATAACCAACATGATCAATAATGCCAATATGCCGAGGAGAATGAAATATTGAATCCAATCAAGAGGATTAAGAGCTTTGACTCCTTTTTGAATTTCAGATGCCAAATCTTGTAAACCTCCTAGTTGCAAATGAGATTGACTGATAGCAGAAATATCTTTTTGTAATCCTTCTAAATTATGAGTCAAATCATTATCGTTCCATACACCTTGTAAGTGGGCACGGACTTTATCCCAAGATTGTGACCTATTGTAGGGTAAAGGAGTCACGCATATTGACTTGAAACTATCATGACATCTGGTGGATAGGGTGGTTTTAAGATTAGAAATGTCCTGACCTAAAGCAATGACTACTTCTTCTAAAACATTGATTTTTGCTTCAAGCTTACGATCAATGGCTGCTTGTTCAAGCAAAGCTGCAGTTACATTTTTATTTAAAGCATTAACATAATGAGCAGTATGGATCTCCTGTACTAAAGCTGTGGTTGCTACTGCGAAAGTTGTTATGATAGAAATGAGTGCTGTGATGCCTAATATTAAGGCTGCCACGAATCTTTTAGGCCTGATAAGATCATTTAAAATTGAAAGCACTTGCATAGCAGAATTATCATACCATGGATCGTCTCCCAATTCGACAGGTAACATAACATAAGGAGGTCTTTTAACAATGATCATAGTGCCCAAATCTTTAGGTTCAGCAGATGTGATACAATTAGTTAACTTACAAAAATTGCAAACAATGGAATAAGAATTACCTTGTTTAGTAATATTAACAAAGGATGATTGGGCCAAAAGTAGCGCAAAAGGATAAGAAATACAAGCCTTAAGACCAATTGCGTCACTATGAGTATGATTAGGTCTCTTTTCTAATAACATATTAGAAGCTGCAATTAATCTAAATAGATCTGGAAAAGAGTGAGTAATATTTCCATTATACACATACCATATCGGAGTAACAAACCCCACAGAGAACCATCGACGTAGTGGCTCTCCATCAGAAACAAATGTATACTGATTAAATTTATCTTTATGAGAATTTATATAATTTTCATAAACATTGGCTTGAAAATTAGAGTTAGAATAATCCCATATTTTTAAATCATATCCCTTAGGATGATACCAAGAAGCTGCATTGGCGAAACCACATTGAAGCCAAGCAGGGAATCGATTAATGGCAGAGTCCCAAAATTGATTCTGATCTCTATATTTTTGAATACATAAAGTAATGGGCACATGGGAGACAGAAGTATGATTATCTTTATAGTTGCTGTCTCCAAGAGTTAACATTTGAGTTTCCCAGACCCACCGATGGCTAGCACTAACCTTATCTGGCCCGTCAGTAAGGAAGGTTCTATAAGAAGTAGATACACAGCCTTCAGGAGTTTTTCCTTGAATGGCAATGCAGATTGGTAAGGAGTCAGCACGTCCTTCAAAATTTATTAAAGAGGAAGAGGAGGAGCGTGCATTAGAATCTTGAAATCCCCCGAGACGATCAGTATCATTGGTCAAAATTCTGATCGGCTGAGGATCTAGCCAACCCACGGGCTGCAGAATAGGAGGATTAGGAACATAAGCCCAGAAAGCCACACCTTCTACTGGGGGTGGGGCAGAAATTATTGCTAAAAATGCCAAAAAGTACATTTCCATAGTTAGGGGTTTTCCTTGATTGAGTAAAAGTTGTTTTGTCTGCTTAGTCAGAGCTTTGACTTTGGTCCACGTTATCGCCGGCTGCATTTTCGAGCTCAATTTCATTTTTTTCAGTTGCCACGTCAATTTTTTCTGTTGTCGACGGAGCTTCCACTTTTTGTTTTTGTTCTGCCGGTGCGGCTGGTCTGATGAGTCTGTCTGGGATCCAAATGGGAGATTCGGCATCCTGTGGAAAGACACAAGCATACCCTCGTCCCGAGGTGATTAAGATATCTGGACCTTTCCATTGTCCGGAAAGGAGATCTTTCCACAAGACCCTTACCACGGCTGAAGAAGGAAGAGTATCCCAATGCCGTAAAGCTGGAGTTAATCCCTTTTCATTAATGTTTAAATGATTTAATACGAACAGGCTATGTCCTAAGAGATGATGAGGGGAAAAATAAGAATTTGCTTTTTGTAATCTCTCAATTTGTGTCTTAAGTGTTTGATGAGCCCTTTCAATAATTGCTTGTCCCTGGGGATTGTAAGGGATTCCCGTAGTATGCACTATATGCCATTGTGCGCAGAAATGCTGGAAAGCTTTTGATGTGTATGCCGGCCCATTGTCTGTTTTAATATGTGAGGGAATACCCATGGTTGAAAAACATAAAATGAGATGCTGTATAACATCCTTTACTGCTTCTCCAGTCCTAGCTGAGGCAAATATGAAATGTGAAAAAGTGTCTATAGTAACATGTATAAACCCCAGTCTTCCAAAGGAAGAAAGATGGGTGACATCCATTTGCCATAATGCGTTAGGTTTTAAACCTCTGGGATTAACCCCCATTTTTGGGACTTGAGGAACTGGAGGACAGGCTCCGCACTGACGAACAATGTTACGTGCCTGTTCTCGTGTTAATTGAAACATTTTTCTAAGAGCCAAAGCATTTTGATGATGTAATGCATGACTTTTAGTGGCTTCCTGAACATTACCAATTACTTGTTGTGTTAATAAATCTGCCATGGCATTGCCATGGGTTAAAGGGCCTGGTAAATTAGAATGACCTCTTATATGGCCTATAAAATATTTGTGAGTTCTTTGTTGAATTAAGATCTGTAAATTTTTAAGTAAGGGCAAAATTGGCGATTTCCCTGATAGCAGAGCTGTTTCAATAAAGGGAAATAAAGATACCACATACTTTGAATCTGAATATAAATTAAATTCATGTGGAAACTTTTGAAAGGCCAAAATGACTGCTTTAATTTCTGCTTGCTGAGCAGAAGTTTTATTTTCTATCTCTGTAAAGGTTACACCTTCATGAGTGTAAACCGCAGCTCTTCCTGAGGAAGAACCATCAGTAAAAATGGTGAGAGGGCAAGCAAGCGGTTGAGGTGAAAACCAAATTGGAAATATAAGTTCTGTATTTTTTACAAATTCTATTATAGGATGCTTTGGAAAATGATAGAGAACTTGTCCTGTATATCCCTGGAAAGCTATTGCCCAATCCTCATGAGTTTGGAATAAGTAATCAACTTGATTTCTTTTATAGGGTGTAATAACTGTATGAGGCTCTTGTCCAAATAATTCTCTTGATCTGATTCTACCTTTCCCTATTAATAAAGCACACATGTAAGGATAATCTGCCAACATTTTAGATTGAGTATGAGGCAAATGTAACCATTCCAAAATTCCATTTTGCCATAGGCAAGCAGTTGGTGTATATGGAGTAGGTAAAATTAGAAGAGACCATTTTTGATTATAATTTACTTGTTTTACCTTAGCTTCAGTTAAGGCTGTTTCTACTATTTTTAAGGCTTTAAGTGCCTCTGGAGTTAATTGTCGTGGGGATTTTGGATGTGAATCACCATGAAGCAATGAGAACAAAGGACTAAGAGTTCCTGTGGTGATTTTTAAATAAGGTCTGATCCAATTAATGTCCCCTAATAGTTTTTGAAAATCATTTAATGTTTTTAATTTATCTTTTCTTAAGGTAACTTTTTGAGAGGAAATAAAATCATTATGAATAGATTGACCTAAATAATTTAATGGTTTATTTCTTTGTATTTTTTCTGGTGCAATAACAAGTCCAAACCTGGTTAACTGTTTGACTGCAAAAGTTAGCAATTTCTCTACTTCCTGATATGAGGGTAATGCTAATAATATGTCATCCATATAATGGATTATGTATGCTTGAGGGAATTGGTATCTGACTTGTTGTAAAGCTTTATCTACAAATTGTTGACACAATGTAGGGCTATTCTTCATACCCTGAGGTAAAGTGACCCACTGATACCTTCGAAAAGGTCGTTTAAAATTTATTGATGGCACACTAAATGCAAAATATTCGGAATCCTCAGGGTGTAATTTTATTGTAAAGAAACAATCTTGTAAATCTATAACTATAATATTCCATCCTTCCGGTACTGCCACAGGAGAAGGCAAACCTGGTTGAAGAGGTCCCATATCTTTCATTACTGCATTGATGGCTCTAAGGTCTTGTAGCAATCTCCATTTTCCAGATTTCTTTTTAATAACAAACACCGGCGTGTTCCAAGGACTATGAGATTCTATGATATGTCCTTTTTCCAATTGTTCTAGTACTAGGATTTCTAACGCCTGTATTTTTTCTTCATTTAGGGGCCACTGATTTACCCATACAGGCTCATTAGTTAACCATTCTATCTTATCAGCATATAATTCTTCAGTGGCCCCTATGAAAAAGGCTGACAAATGTGGTCAGCAGTGACTAATTTTACATTCATGGAATCGAGAATATCACGACCCCATAAGGTAAAAGGAAGTGAAGGGATAATGTATGGCTGAATATATCCTTCCTTTCCTTCGCTCGTCCATTTGAGATACATAGAACTTTGAGTCACCCCAGAAGCCATGCCTAAACCTAAAAGAGATGACCCTGTTTTATGAATCGGCCAAGCGTTTGGCCATTCTACTCCTGCTATACAGGTCCTGTCAGCTCCTGTATCTAACAAACCTGTAAATCTTTTTCCATTGAGGTAAATGTCTTTGAAGGGTCTATCTTGGAGATTTTGCACCCAAAATGCCCCTTCTGAAGAGCCAAATTGTCCTTCACCTCGAAAGTCTCGTAAGACCATGTTAGGCAAATTAATGTAAGGCAAGAGTATTAACTGAGCTATCCTTTGTCCCTTATAAATCTGTACTGTTTCAGATAGGGGTCTTACCATAATTTTAATGTCAGCTTTAGTATCTGAGTCGATCACTCCAGGTATTACTTCAAAGTTTTTCTTATAATTAGAACTTCTGCCTATAACTAATCCTACCGTTTGAGGTAGAAGTTGTCCTTTAGTTTGCGTAGGTACCAGAGTGATACCATCCCATTTAGAAATAATCATATCTTGTGCACTGGCAAGATCTAATCCTGCACTTCCTGGAGTTGCCCTGGGCAGATGATGAATAGTAAATTCTGGAGCCAAGGGGCTTAAATTTGATTCTTGTTTAATGTTTCCTTTTTCTCCCTTGGTTGTCGGGCTGGGAGCATGCCCCTCACTTAGTTTTTTGAGTCTTCATCCTCATTTTCCTCCTTTTCTTTCTTAGATCCTTTCCCTAAAGGAGTCCCATCCTTATGAAATTTAGACTTACATTCATTTTTCCAATGTTTTCCTTTCTTACATCTAGGACATATTCCGGGACCCCCTTTTGTTGGGATTCCGGATGACGCAGGACAATTCTTTTTTATATGCCCTGTTTTTCCACATTGGAAACAGTTGGGAGTGTTATTATTCCCTCCCCCATAAGTTTTCTTAACATAGGCGCTAAACTTTTGTCCTTTCATTGCTGCAGCATATGCCATTCCTTGAATGACAGCTGGTGAGGCATCCATGCACGCTCTGATGAAGTCCTGCAAGGTTCCTGTCTTTCTAATTGGCCGAATTAAATCCTGACATAATTGATTAGCATTTTCCCAAGCCAGTTGTTTTATTAAAATATCTGTTCCTTCAGACGGAGGCATCATTCTTGTGATTGCCTCTTCAAGTCTAGAAATAAATTCTGGGTATGATTCTTCCATACCTTGTCTTATACCTGCTAAGGTACCACCCTTGGATCCCGGAGGAGGGAGTTTGCGCCAAGCTGAAACAGCATTATCAGTAATAAGACGCAAAACATCTTTAGGAATTTTAGTTTGAGCCTGCGGAGTAGCATATTCATCAGTGCCAAGCATCATAGCCATAGTTGGTTTAGGAGCTCGCCTTTTAAAACTCTGCATAACTGATTCTTTACATCTATCTTCATAATCTGTCCTCCAGAGAATATAATCTCCCGGAGGAAGAGTGGCTTTTGCCGTTTGCTGCCAATCATAAGGAGTAAGCCAGTGACTGGCCACCATATCAAGAACTTGTAAAGTATATGGTGCAGAGGAGCCCGATATTTTTACAGCACTTTGCAGTTCTTTTAAAGTTTTTAAAGGCATAGGTTCCCATATGGGCTCTTCATCATCAAATCCTTCTGCTACTGGGAATGCCATAAAAGAGACATCCCCCATCTTTTTAGCTTCATGGAGAGCCCCTTTAAATCCTACTGGGGGCAAAGGGGTTCTCCCACGGGTAGCCTTTCTTGGAACAGTTCTTAAGGGTACCTTATTATCACCATGTCTATGATCTCTAAAGTCATCCTCCCATTCTCTTTCTGCTATTTGATCATCAAGTCCCCAATCATCATTAACGCCCTCATTATCATCCTCGAATCCTACTCCTTCAAATTCTGGTAAAACATAAGTAACCTTAGGAGCAGAGGGTTTAATTGGCTGACTTTCTTCAGGCGTCCCATCATCCAAATCATATACCTCATCATATATGGGTGAATTTGTTTCAGAGGCGGTTTCTCTTACCAACCCTTCAAATGGAGTAGTTTCCGACAAAATTTCCCTCATTTGTAACCAAATACTGAAGCCTTGCTCAGGGAGAGTTTTTTCTCCATTCTGCTGTACATATCGGCGCATTTCTTTGCCCACACGTTTCCAATCATCTATAGTTAATGTTCCATCCTCCACAAACCAAGGGCTGACCTTTTTCACAAACAACATAAATTGAACAAGAGTTTTGGATGACACTGAGAACCCGGACTTCATCAAAGTTCTTTGTAACATAGTGACCAACATTTTTTCATTCTTAGTCATGGACTGCCCCATGGTTCCTGAGATTACTTACACTTAACCAGTGATCCTTTACTGGCGGGACTGCAGTTCCCTGGTAAGAACCGGACCTGACTTCTAAGAAAAAGGAAAAAGGGGATTACCTGTCCTTCACGTCCCTGTTCGGGCGCCACCTGCCGCAGACTGGCCCACCGGAGACCACCGACCACGGGAGAACCAGGGAGAAGGCTCTAGGAGAAGTCAGGAATCGGCGAGGAAATGACAGACAGACACACTCAATGAAGAGACTATGCTGCTGTAATTTTATTGAGATTTGTGCATGGTTTATATAGAGATGCAATCAAGGAAATTTAGCATGGGTTTACATCACCAGACATCTGCAGATTATACAATCTTGTAAAGCAAAAGTACAGAGACATTGTTACATAGTGAGCTGTTCTTGGTATAACAATGTGGTTTTTTAAGCAGGGGCCAGAACATAACTTTCCGTGAACTTAGTCTCACACCATTACCCACATGTCTGTTTGAACTTCCTTTCACAGGCCTATTGTTAAGTGTTTGGTGTTTTACCGCAGCCCTGGGTGGTCTTCTATAGCTATTTTTCCTTCTAGCATTTCCATATAATATTGTTTTACCACTGTCCAATATTTAATGTCCTGAGCATGTAACCAACCATACCGTCCTCTTTCTAATTGTCTCTCTGCTTCCCTGATTTGCCAAGAGATGCCAGGTTCTAGCATTTCAATTAATTCCTTTCTTTCTTGTTCACTTTGTAAACACCACGGTTTACGAGTACGTGCCAATCTTTCTGACCAAGGGAGAGAATGCCATTCCCGTCTTTGGCCCTCATAATTAACCCACCGACGACCCTGTGCATCATACCATCCCGTATAAGGAAGGGGGTGTAGGTAATGATTAGGCCCTGGACGTCTAGGGGGAGTCCACCAACCTCCTTTCAATTTATATTGTAACCATTTCCCATCTATCCAACGTGTGGGAATTGCCAAACGTCTGAGCTGTTTTTCTGTAGAACTGTTAGGCTTACTGTGAGGATTTCCCCTGAGCATTTCTATTTTAGCCTTAATGGGGTCTGTGTCATCCACATCTATGAATAACTCTGCTTGTTCAACTGCATCCAGGAATTGTCCCAAAGATTTTCCTTCAGTTCCTTTTTCTACCACAGTAATCCAAGCTTGCATCACAGGAGGGGCAAAATCCAGGAGTTTCCGTAAAGTAATCATATGTGACACATTAGTTGCTGTTTTAGTTTCATTTTGAGTATTTCGGACATTAGGCAAAATGATCTGTTGAAAAGATACAAGAAGACCACAAAACATACATAGAATAAACACCATAGCCCAAAGCCACCAAGAGGAATAGCAAGATTGAGCCTTTTGATGCATATAACATGCAGATTGAAAGGGAAGTGCCTGGGGCTTCGCTCCGAAGAGCACTAACCCCAATCCTGCGCCGTTTTTCCACCTCAGCGGCATCTTGCTACACGGGTGTGACGGCCGTGGACGGAGCAGACAAACCTGCCCCAAGTGCACTGGGCTGGGTGAGCCAATGCTGCCTGGGCACTGGCAGGCAAGTGCGGGAGCCACTCAAGATCTGGCCTATGAGGGTCACTAGGGGAGCTCACACCCAGCCAGGCTTAGTCTCCAGAAGAATGGCACCCCCCAAAGAGAGGGCAAATGTTCTAATCCTGGGAATGGTCACCAGATCACTAGAAAGTTCCTGTCCTTGTCCCTGGCACCCTAGTCCCACTGGCCCTGATGGGGCTAGGCTCCTGCTCTCTCTTAGTGGCAGGCAGACCTGACTCACCTCTCACTCTGGACTAAGAAAAAGAACTGTGAGCTTTTGAGACCCCACATCATCTTCTGAGCCAGTTTTTTCACATCTGCCCTGGAAGACTGAAGTTTGAACTGATGGCCTTCCCCCAACCATCACTAAATACTACTTAAAAATGGTTAAGATGTAAATTTTATATTATGCATATTTTACCCCCATTTTTAAAAAAAGGAGAGACACAGAGTTTTTAGAAAAGGAGAGACACAGAGTTCTGAGCCCCTGCTTGGGTCAGCCAGGTGAGCAGAGGTCTCTGGGATCCAGGCCCAGGAATGCGTGACTTTAAGCAGCTTCACCATGCAACAGTGAAAGGACATGACAGTTGGGGACCCACATATCTGTAGGAAGCCACTCTCCCCCTGCCAGGGCTCCCCTTACCTATCCCAGCACAATGCTTTGAATTATCTCAGCAAATATGTCTCCAGCGACTGAACATCCTCAACAATGAACTCTCCAAGTTTCAGAGCTCAAACAAAAAGATTTTTATTGGTGCAGTCTCCCTCCCAAACAAACCCCCAAGTAGCACAAGGAGTGCCACCCAGGGCCCCTTCTCTCAGCTCCCAATCTCTGGCCTTAGGTGACATAGGCTGAGCAACCCCCATTATGGAGGAGAGGGAAATTTTGTTAGATTAGTGAGCACATCCACAGAGCCCCATTTTATATCCCAATTCAGAAGATGACATGAACATCTGCTTTCACTTCAAGACCTTAATTTTCAATTATTGGAGAAAAACAAAATTAGTTCTGACAAATTGTTGGCGAACACAGGCTCTTGTCTGGTGGTTCATAATAATAACTTCGGGGGCTCACCATTAGTGTCCTTGGACGGAGTTTCCTGATGGAGCCCATCATCTGCAGTCTGCGGTGGTGGCGGGCAGCACCAGCGTATCTCCTACACCCTGTTCTGTGGGGCAAGAGAGACGGTTCTGCGAGCCCCTCCTCCAGGTGACCGCCTCTTCCGTGACCAGGTTAGGGAACTCAGGACTTTCAGATGTTCTGGAGAAGGGAGGGATGGTGAAGATGGCAGGTAAATAAAAACACCCTCTGGAACCATTTTCAGCTTTAGACATGTCGAGGCTTCCTTCCATTCAGTAGCAGATTTCACACAGGGATGTAAATCCTTCCCAAGTCCAAGTTTGCCCAAAAAGGCAGATTGGAATCCCCTCAGAACAACATCTTATAACCCGATTTGTCATCTGCAGTGGGAGAATGGACTGCATGCTTCTCCTATGAGACCACTTCCATCCGTGACAAAAGGCCATTCAGGATCCTAAACCCCAAACTCAATGACTCTAGCTGAATGCTACATCTGTAATAATAATAATAATAATAATAATAATAATAATAAACTGTTTGCCAGGGTCCCATCTACCAGGGAACCTGGTTCAGCTCGAATTGCAGGCTCTAGGAAGTGGGAGGAGGAAAAATATTTAAAAAGCAAGCTCTGAATTTGCCAACCTTAGTGACCCCCAATCCAGAGAACAACCCACTTGATAAGAGATTATCAACACTATAATCTCGTTGGATGGGTTTTTTATGTATCTTGGCTGCTGTAGTCACTATATCAATAAAAAGCTACTGAGATGTGAATGAGCAGAAGAATTCAGAGATAATGATGTAGCGCTCTTTGAATTTGGATGGTCACAATTAAAACCAGAGTGTTTGCTTTGCACACATGTTCAGACTATGGGGAGGGGGCGTGGGGGGGTGCGGTTAGCACATGGAAGGGGAGGTAACCAGGGAGGGAGGCAGGTTCAAAAGGAAAAGGAGAAAAAAAAGCAACAATAACAATACAAAATTATATCTTTAAGAAGACAGTGAAAGACACTGCTACATCCAAAGTCAACTGGGTAAATGAGCTCCAACATTGTGTAATTGACTTTGCAAGTAGAACAACAGCAATGTAACAAAGAAAATGTCAGTGTTTTCACAGCACTAATCTATAACACTGGGAGGCCCTCCCACTGTCAGGCAGGGCTGACAATACAATAGCTTTCAAAGGGATATTACCATCATGCTTTTATTCCTGACATCAATCAAGACAAAGAGAACCCTTTTCACAAGACATTAAAAATCAAACCTTTGTACAAGAAGATAGGTAAAACAGCACTCTCCTTAAAGACAGCCATGCAGAGCAATCAGATAATTGGTGATCCTTGAAAGCAGTAAAATATTTTTATTTACTGAGTGTACAACCCCAGTCGCTGGCTGCCACCCCATCCTGGCAGGTACACTATGAATCCAAAGTTTCCATCTTTATCTCCCCCACTCACTTCACCCTGCCTGGCACCCACAGCAGGCTAAGGGAACTGACAGCCAGCACTGAAATATTCAAGTGGGATATATAACCAATACAGGCTTCACTAGTCCACTTTGAGTTCAAAACTACTCTGATTACAGACTAATATAACTACACACAAAACGCCCTTGCAAGCCAATGGGAATTTGCAGAAATTGACAAATTGGCCCAACCACACCTATTGAGGTTACCTATTATAAACAGGCACTAAGAGTTTCCAAGGTACTCTTCTCTTTTAATTACCCTAGACACTCACTCAGATAGGAAGAAACCCTGATATCTATACAAATATTTTCAAGACATAAAGATAATACTCTTTGCAAACATCAGTGTACCATGCATAGACAAGTTTGGACTTTACTTCAGCCAGGGTTCAGGAAAAGCAAGCACCTAAAGCCACCCACCCAACTTGCAACATGGATGGGGCCATCAGGAAACCTAGCCATCCACCACTAGATTACCTTGAAACAGTTAAGATGCCTGCATGCCATAAGTTAGTGACACTTCAGGAAAACTGCAGGTCCCAGAGCAGGAAGTAAGGGGGAACTAATGTTCAAGAGAGTTTATAATCTACACACTTTCTGAATCATTGATGTATCCAGCCACCAGCCTTCCAAAAGGTCCAAGATGATGGCCTTAACACCCAAAGGAGGTCACCCCCACTCAGGGCTTGACAGAGCTCCTGGTACAGGTAGCTCCAAGTCCTAGAATGTTGTGAAGGAGGAGAGGAAGAGAGAAAGACACTTTGCTGAAGAGCCCAGACAAAGTGTTTTGTCCCTCTGATATCCAACAGACCACATGCCAAAAGTTTGCAACCAAGTCGAGTCACCCTGAGACAAAGATGTTACTCTCAAAGCACCAGAGGTAGCAATGGTTGCTTTTACTTTTTCAGACAGAAGTAGACACTGTTGTGTCTTTTTAAACAGTGTTTGAACAGGCTCCCTTCATTTCATTGATAAAATGGAGAGAAATGTTAAAAGAAGAGGGAGCTGGTCCTAACACTGCCTTGAAAACACACTCTCCCACCACTGCTACCTAAATGAGTCTTTTCCAGAGCCAGGCAGCAAGTCTGCACGCTGGCCTCAGTGGTGAGTTCCTTTCGTTTACACATCCAAATGAACAGTTAAGATAAATCAATGCATCTAATTGCCAGACTATTAAATCCTACATCAGGGGAAGAATTCCACAGCCACCAGCTGAAGAGTTGGCTATTGACATAGCAATTATTACAACTTTGTATTAGATTGAACCATATCCCGAGCCTTCCGACTCCAGCCATATCCCCAGCCTTCCGACTCCAAGATGCCTAGCTCCAGTTTCCTCCTTGCATGGTTCCCCCTCCTCCTCCTCTGTGAACACGCTGTAGCAGGCCACAACATTTGCCAGGGCTGGCGAGTTCTGTGGAATTACTTTATGACTGCTAAGTCACCAGCATTTTTCACCTTTCATTATTAATGCACACTTGGCACCTTATGGTTAAATGTTAGCAGAATTCTCCTGCCAGAGGCACATAGTTATCTTATTTTATTGCTTATTAAGTTTTTGCAAGGAAACAGGTGTAAGAATCTAAACAGCAATTATTAGACATAAAGAATGTTTCCTAGAATGAAACAGGCCCTTCCAAAGCTAAGAATAGGTAACTTAATTGGGGGGGATTAATATTAGGATTAAATATCAGTTACCCCAATCCACATAGAAAGCTATGGAATGTACAAAGGATTTGTTTTGCCCTTCCCGCAAGATCATGTACATTTAGCCAAACAAATGTCAACAATTTACACTTGTATGTGGTCTCAGATGAATCAAGAAACCTGTAACCTCAGAATGCCTCTATTTATTACATCTCAATTATTTCTATGGAAACACTAGCAATGGCAAGCTACACTGTTCCCAGGTCCCTAGACAACCAAATTTATAAAATGGACTTTGGAGGAGCTCCGGGCTGGCAGAAGAAGACAAAGAAGGGGAGGGAAGGAGAGAAAAGTCATTGGGGGCAGTTTTGGATGTTGGGGTGGGGGTATGTGGACACAGCCTGAGTGCTAGTTAATATTAAGAACTGTAATTAACAGGCAGTTGCTAGATGGAGAAAAACTGACAGCAGTACAAATTATTCAAAAGTTTTTAAAAGGATGGGAAAAAAAGACGTATTCCTTTTCCAAAGAAATGAGAGAAGTTGTTGTGTGGATCTGAGGAAGCCAGCAGCAGCCAGCCATAGGGTAAAGGGAGACAGGGGTCCTTAACATTGAGGGACAGAGGGAACTGCCAGCCGAAATAACATCAGTGAGCAAGATGGGAACAGCCTGGAGAATGAGGCCAAAATTATCAAAGGGAACAAATCATTGCAACTACCATGCCGCACCACCAGGACTCACAAAAGGGGAAAGGGGGTGTAGGAAAATAAGTCAGAAAATACGACTTTTGTAACATTCATGGATTTGTTAGTTTTTTTTTTCTTTTTCTTTTCTTTTTTTTAACAAAATCACAAGGCCTTGGAAAACCAATGAGGCTGCTCACTCCCTGCCCTACCACCCCAGCCCCCTTCTCTATTTGTTGGGTATCCTCCCTCCAGTAAATCTGGGTTTTCCAAAGAAGGACAAACATCCTGGGGGGACAAATAATTCCCCACTCCAGAGGGAGGCTGTGTCCCCGAAGTGGGAAGTGAGCCCCCCTGAGGCCTGATTGATTTTCAAAGCAGCAATGCCTATGCTTTCAAATCACACTCTCTGAGCATCCATTCAAAATTGTTACATTTCTGTCTTTCCTTCCTGCTATGGGCTTTCATATTTCCAAGATCAATTATGAATTATGGTCAAGAGACTTCCAATGCAGAATGTTTGGAGCTGGGGAAGTCCACAATGCCACCACGTTAGCCCTGACACACAGCAGTGGAGGCAAAATAAAATAAATTAAAATGTAAAAGGCACCACTGTTCCTTAAGAAGAACCTTCAAGCATCTTTAAAGGTGAAGACCTTGCCATTTCAAATGCTTGGTATGGAGCTGTCCACACTTAAGAACACACTTTTGAATATTGCTTTCAAGAAGGGGGGCAGTTCTTGAAAAGCAATAAATCTCTCACCTGCTGTAACTCTTATCTATTCAAATTATATACTCTCTTAATTCCTCCCTTGATAAGTGGCCACATCTCCACCCTATGCACTCCAGTAAACTGAATAAAAGGCAAAATGGTGAGAGACAAAGGTTGTGGCTGCTTTTAGAAAATGTAAAGCTCCATGGGAAGAATCAGGGGGCTTCCGATGCCAAGGTTCTGCAGAGAGATTGTGTGGCTGGTACAACACTTATCAAAATGCCTTCACTAGTCTTCTCCCACCTAGCTATCTTCCTTCCTCAATTTGCTTGAATTGTCAGCTACATATACACACATGTACATGTAGATTCATTTAAAATCATTTCAAGGCTCATTTCGTGAAAGGCTAAAGACCAATTCTTGAGTCTTTCTCTGAGATCCACAGAGTGGTTTTAGAATTCAGTTCAAGCAACTCTGAAACACCCACCCATCTGTTCACTGCAAACTGTTCTACCTTTCCTTTCTGTGGCTTGCCTTCTAAAATAAGGCGATCTGAAGACACATTACCAGGTTATAGGTAAGCAAGCTTTGCATCTTTACCAAAAAAAAAAAAAAAAAATCTGCAAGTTTAACCCAAAATCAACTGCCCGATTTAAAGAAAACTCTATTTGCATCCAGTAGTTCCAATTCCAATATCTTCTTCTTAAGTGGCTCTAGAAGGAGTGAGCAATGAGCCAGGAAAAGAGAAAAGAAATCAAATATTACTTAAAGCTCTGGGTGCCCTTCTATTCAGCAAAAGGACAAACATTGACCCTTCTTCCCTCTACTGTTCTGGGAGTCTCTCTTCTGGTTTCCTTCCCTTGGTACCCCCACCTCTGTGGGACACAATAGGCTATTCCGAATTGTGATACAGAACAAGGAGCAGAAGTAAGACCAACTTTTCCCAAAGCATAATAGAGGTGTAGTCCCACTGCTGAAAGTTGAACTGAGTGGTTTTCTTCTAAGATGACAGGGAGCATCTCTTCAGGCCGGCTGCCACTGGCTTTCCTGGGACTTTAGAAGGAGGGAGGTGGCTAGTGTATCACCCGTGTTGCCAGATTCAGTCTCAACCACTCCAGCCAAGAGCAAGGCTGGCAGGAAGAGAGAGGGGCCCCACCGCCTTCTAGTGCAGGCCTTCCGGAAATGAACTTTTCAGAGCAGAACTGGGCTGAGGCCAGAGGTCATCAAGGGAGTTGGGAGAGGACAAGGGCCTCAGGACTTTAAGGCTCCAGAGGCATATAGCCACTCTCATCCTGTTCCTCAGTCATCCCTCAGTGTGTCCAGGTGGCTAAGCACCCATCTGAGGGGCTGGAATTGGGACAAAGCAGCAGGCCAGGCCAGGAGAGGGCGGCCTGTTAGGGGAAAAGGGCAGGCTCAGCCCTCGCACTGCCTCTTCCCAGGGCCTCTGCTCTCCAGGGGCCCCTGGAGCTGGGGACCTCGTGTAAATAGAAAGCAAAGCAAGGAGAAGGAGTGCCTGCATGTGCTGTGCATGTGCATACCTATACATCCATATCTCATCACAAACATGCACACCCTGGGGACTCGGTGCAGGAAGCTGGCCAGGGTGTGGAAGGTGAGTGTGCCAGAGGTGGGGTACCCGGCACACTGCGTGGAGAGGCGCTCCTGACTGCTGCAGCGCTCCCTGGGGACCTGCGTCCCCTTGGCCTAGACAATGAACTCCAGGCAGAGGCTCCCTGCCAGGTTGGCCTCCGTGCAGCAGGCAGGAAGTGCACAGCTGAGCTGGGAGCACGGTCTGGGCTGGGGGGGGTGGGGCACGGGGGGGGAGGGGCACGGGGGGGGGGGAGGGGGCGCCGGGTGGCCTGGGACCAGACTGCCGCACCTGAAGCACGCTCCCTCTGCTCTCCACATCCCTGGGCAACAAGGAGGGGGCTGGAGAAAGCCAGAGAGTCCCGGGGCCAGCAAGGGGGGCCTGGAAGCTGCCAGCCTCCTGGGCGCCCGTCCTCGCCGCCTCTTCCTGCCTTTCGCTGCCACCGAGATTCCGCAATCCCTGCCAAGTCAGCGGGGCCCCTTGATTGGCGACGGGGGGCTTGGGGCCACAAGGAGGGAGCGACCAGGGCCCCTTGTAGGCGACCCCAGGCCCGGGTCCCCGGCTAGAGGTGGCTCCAGGCCCGGAGAGGGTCCAGGCCGGTAGGGTGTCCACGGCGTGCCCCCTCCACCGCCTCCGCCTCCCGCTCCTGGCTTCCTCCTCCCCCTCCTCTTCCTCCTCCTCATCCTCTCCCCTCGCTCACGCGGGTCCCCAGCTGCCCACCCGCTCGCCAGTCCTTCCTCCCTCTCTCCTTCCCTCCCGCCTCCTCCGGGCCTCCCACACTCACCTTTCCCTGAGCGCGGCTTCCCCTGCTTCTGTCCCAGGCTTCTGGAGCTCCGTCGCCCTCCGCGGCCAGGGCCCCCAGCCGCCCTTCCCCGCTCTGGGTAGCCCTGAAGCCAGATTTAAAGTTAGGTAGTCAGTGTAGTTAGGTAATCAGGTCTAATATCGAGTGAAATCTAAAATGGAGGCCGTGCGGAGAATGACTCAGGGAAAACACAGGACAACTCCTGGAATGTTAATGAAGTCCCGAAAAGGCCCTAGGCCAAAGTCCACCTCAAAGAAATGTTAATGAACAGCCCCCAGCAAAAAGGTGCTGACTCAGAAGTCCTTCCTGACCAGATTACTTCTTTGGCCCACCTGTGTCCCACCCCTGGGCCTTCCCACCTACATTCCATCACCAAAACTATAAAAAGGGGAGACAACCGCACTTCCACGGATTCCACCTCTTGGGTCCCCTTCTTCCTCCGGGAGAAGTCTTTTCTGCTGTCCTTTAATAAACTTCTAATTTGTACTCTGACCTTGCCTCGGCGTGCTTCTTTGGTGTTATTCTTCAACACTGGGGAAGCAAGGACTCATCACCGGTCAACAGCGGTAACAGCCCTCCTCCCCCTTCTCTGCCTGCCTCTCGGAAACTTTTTGCAGCTGGGTTGGTGGCTGCGGACCGCCAGTCCAGGGCGGCCTCTCTGGGGGGGGGGGGGAGGGGGAAGGCCCGGCACGCCGGGGTCCCTGCTTGTTGCAATGCAGAAGCCGAGGGCTCCCGGTCCCAGCGGGGGTACTTGCGGTGAGTGGCCTAGCCCAGTTATGCAAAAAAAATAAATAAAAATAAAAGAAAAACACGCCCCCCCCTCCTCCTACCTACCCCCAGCCGGCCCCTAGGTGCCCGTCCCTCTCTCCCCCACCCCCCACCACCCTCACCCTCCTCCTCCTTCTACTCCTCCTCCTTCTCCTCCTCCTCTGCCCCTTGCCGGATTTTTGTGCAAAGTTTGCAGGCCTCCTGTCTTCTTTGTGGTCGCTGGCTCTCCTCCTCCCAATCCGGCTGCTGGGGCTGCACTGCAGAGACACATAATAAAGCCAGGCTTGGCTGGAAATGTAGCCGGGTCCCAGCAGGAGGATGTGAGGAGCAGAGTCCCAGCAGTGGAACGCTCTGATCCCGTGGGGCGGCCTGCACTGCTCCAGCTCGGATCAGACGGAGAGAGGGCCAACAGCACTGAGCGATGGACAGCGCTGGCTTGGCAGCCAGCAAAACCGGACTGTGGCGCGGCTGCAGCAGGCACCGCGGGGTCGTGGGCACCGCACTGGCTTGCGGGGCGGGCTCTGGCTGCATGGGGGTGGGAGGAGGGAACAGAAGGCCCACTAGGGCTGTCAAGCTCACCCAGATGCATTATGTTTATAAACTGCAAAAATTAAAAGAATGGGGGAGCAAACAGGTTAGCTACCCTAACATTGCTTCTTGTGCCCCACGCACTAGAATTATCCTCAGACCTAGCTGTTCCCTCTCAATTGACTTTTGACTATGGGTTGGTTTTCCAAGACCACTTTTACCCCACATCCAACAAATTCTTACACCACTGGGCTAGCCTATACCCTCATTTGTAGGGTTCTTGGGCCTGGTGCTCACTTCCAGGCTGTGACTCTAACACCTTATCTCAGGAAAACTGCAGTAGCACCCCTTCCCTCCGAGGTTGGCAAAAATAAACCAGTTGCTACTTTCCACAAAGTTTTGCCAGGGGGCGCCTCAAGTCCCTGTAGTTCTTGAACTAGTTGAGGCTCAGATCTCCTAGCAGGTCCTGGGGTCCTGGAAGGGCACATGCTTAAGGAAAGTCTTCCCTGGGCGGCTCCCCTAAACCTTTACTTTGAAGCGTCCACCACCCCCGCCAGCTGCAGGCTTCCAGGTCCCGAGTAGGGGAGAGGCCCCCACATCTCCCCCTCCCAGGCAAGTGGCGCCACCTTGGGCCTGCGCGCCTTGAGCCTGGAGAGCTGAGCGGGTGCACGGAGCAGAGCTGGAGGTTATCAATCTTGGGGATGGATAATTTGCCACTTGGAGAGGGGAGGGCTGTGTCCCCTCAGAGTCGAGTTACCCAGGGCAACCTTTCACGGAAAAACCGCTGCCTCCGAGAGCAGCGCTGGACCAGCCCAGAAGCGGCGCTGCCCCAAGCAGGGTGCCCGCACTCCGCAGTTCCGCCTGCCCGCGGCCCCCTCAGCTAGCTTCTGCAGTCCCGAAGGACCCTGCTCGCCAACCCCGTGCTGGTCTGATTGCTGAGGTAGACGCCACCCCGCACCCCTGCTGCTAGGGAGAGCAGGCCTGCAGATGCGGAGAAAGGCCTTAAGCAGGGGGGCCCTGCGCATGCGCCCAAGGCCATCTCCGAGGTACAGTGGGGTGACAGGGGAAATGCAATGTCCAGGCAAACACACCAACAGAAGAGACCGAGCATGAGGATACCCGGACAGGCCTTAGCCTGTCATCCACTAAGTAAGACCTAGACCCCGAGGTCCTCCCCTTCTCCGGAATAGGGTTGCCACCCTCAGCCACCACCCTCCCCAGGTCATGAGTCCGAGAATGTCCAACATTTCCAAGGATCCGCCTCCTGCAGCCAGGGATGGCCAGTGTTAGACTGAAGAGTGCCAAGGGCCCAGGAGAGGGCAGAGTTTGCTAGGCGACTGGGAAAGAGCCAGGAAGGAGGGGCCGAACCAGCCGCCCCCCCACCCCCACTGGCGCCTGGGATCGAGGCCCATGGAGAGAGGGCCCTTGTTCTGGGGGGGGGGGGGGGTGGAAACTGCAAATCATACCCATCCAGGAGAGAAGTGGCAAACAAAAGGAGCGAGGTGGGGATGGGTTGCGTTGGATGAAAGGAGGGGGTCATCTGGCGGGAAGGGGCGCCATTGCCTCTGCCCTTTCTCTGTCCTAAGGGAACTGCGGGAGGCTCAGAGGCCGGAGGTGGAGGTAACAGAATGGACTGGGCGGGGCGCGGGGGAAATTGGGAGGGTGGGGGGGTGGCAGGGATGACCAAAGACCTTTTGGAACTAATCCTCAAGGATGAAGGTCCTGGAGCAGCACACAATTTTTTTTTTTTTTTTTTTTTGGATGCGTTGCCCGCACTGCTCTGAAGCATGTTTGCGACTAGACCCTCACCCCGCCCCCACTCCAGACCTGGCAGCTGTGTCTCTGTCAGCTACAGTCAGGGTGCAGAGGCCCTCACCCCGCCCCCGCCCAAGACCTGGCTGTTGTGCCCCTGTCAGCTACAGTCAGGGTGCACCAGGGTGCGGAGGGAGCTCGACCTCCTCCTGCCTCGTTTCTCCTGTTTCCTCTAAAGCTTGTTTCATTTTAAACTCCTTCCAGAAAAATGTTGTTATAAGGAAAATCTCAGAGCTGCAAAAAACCAGTACTATCCCTCTTACTACCCTAGCCCTGTTGAGCTCGGATTCATACCTGAAGGGTCTCAAGGGACATTTGTTGAAGCCTGGGCCTTACTTCTCACCAATCTGGTGACTCTGTACCAGAAAGTCATTTTCAGGTGATGTATTTTACAGCATCTGCCTACCTCCAGCAGGGAATCCAGGGTTTAGGGCCCCTCCCTTGTTAAAAAGGTCCCTTTGGCCCAAGGTGCATGCCTGTTATTCCAGCAACTGAGGAGGCAAGAAGATCTCAAGTTTGAGGCCAGCCTGTGCAATCTATCAAGGGCCTATCTCAAAAATAAAAAAAATGAAAAAGACTATATATGTAGCTTGGTGGTAGAGTGCTCCTGGGTTCAATCCACAATGATAATAATAATAATAATAATAATAATAATAATAATAATAATAATAATAATAGAAACAATAACTTTTTTGTACTGGAGATTGAACCCAGGGGCACTCTACCACTGAGCCATATTTCCAGCCCTATTTTATATTTTCTTTAGAGACAGGGTCTCACTGAGTTGCTTAGTGCCTTGCTTTTGCTGAGGCTGGCTTTGAACTTGTGATCCTCTTGCCTCAGCCTCCTGAGCTGCTAGGATTACAGGTCTACTAGGATTACAAGTCTGTGCCACCGCACATGGCAATTATAACACTTAAAAGGCATTTTCTGACCTCAATTTCATCTGCTTTACGTGGATCAAGATTTAGAGGAGGCAACTTCTTCTGCCCTGCTCAGAGAAGTGGTTGGGAAACCCAGAGTAAACTGTAAGAAACCAACATCATAAATGCAAGAAAGATTACAAGTTGATGATTTTGAAAACAAAGAAGACTTGCTCACATAAATAGGCATTTTCCCTCAGTTGTCATGTGGATGGAAGAGGGGAAGCCAAAGAGCTGCCATACTCCCAAATGATGCATCTTGAGAATGTGTCTCTGAACATGGAGCAAGTGAGGCTGCTGCTCTGAATTTCCAAGAAGAGGCAAGTGTATCATCCAGAGCGATCTGGTGAATGCAAGAGTCCAGTCAGCAACAAAAACAAACCTGTAAAACTGTAGAGCCCGGCGCAGGGGCACACATCTGTAATCCCAGGGGCTCAGGAGGCGGAGGCAAGAGGATTGCGAGTTCAAAGTCAGCCTCAGCAAAAGCGAGGTGCTAAGCTACTCAGTGAGACCCTGACTCTAAATAAAATACAAAATAAAGCCGGGGATGTGACACAGTGGTTGAGTGCCCCTGAGTTCAATCCCTGGTATCCACCCCCCACCCCCAACAAAATCCTATGTTAGAGTTCCCTTTGTGGCCTCTAAATTAGATCCTGAAGAGTTCCCAGAGTCTTTTAAGAGATGCTTTGCAAGCCAGGCACAGTGGCACATGCCTGCAATCCCAGTTATCAGGGCAGCTGAGACAAAAGGGGCATAAATTCAAGACCAGCCTGGGCAACTTAGGGAGATACTGTCTCAAAATAAAACACAAAGGCTAGGGATAGAGCTCAGTGGTAGAGCATCTTTGGATTCAAGTCCCAATACCAGTTAAAAAAAAAAAAAGATGCTTTCAGTAAGTGACCCAGTGACCACCTTCTCCCCTACATATTTCTACTTGTATGTGCACACACACATGCACACTTACATTAAATGATACCTGTCACTTGGATATATGCAATCTGAAATTTGCAACTTTTGCTTGCTGGTTAATTACTTGAAAGTCTCACTCTCTGTGGGGAAAACTTGCATCAGCCCCTGAGAATCAGTCATTTTGGGGAGAAAGCTTTATAACTTCCTTGGTTCACCTGTTTATTCAACATTTATTTATTGATTGTGTGCCTACTGTGTGCCAAGATTGAGGGTACAACAATGCAGAAGGATTACAACTCTTCCCTGCTGGGGCTTGTTTGCTAGGGTGATGAAAAAGTCTTTTTTTTTTTTTTTTTTTTTTTTTTTTTTTTTTTTTTTGAGGATTTTGTTGGGGAGATGGATACCAGGGGTTAAACTCAGGGGCTCTCCACCACTGAGCCACATCCTCAGCCCTGTTTTGTATTTCATTTAGAGACAGGGTCCCACTGAATCGCTTAGTGCCTCGCTTTTGCTGAGGCTGGCTTTGAACTTGCAATCCTCCTGCCTCAGCCTCCCTAGCTGCTGGGATTACAGGCATGTGCCATCGCACCCAGCTAAGGGTAACTTTTTTAAAAAAATATATTTTTTAGTTGTAGTTGGACACAATACCTTTATTTTATTTATTTATTTTTATGTGGTTCTGAGGATAAAACCCAGGGCTTCACACATGCTAGTCAGGCATTCTATCGCTACAACCCCAGCCCCTAAGGGAGGGGGGGGTTGTGGCTTAGCGGTATAAAAGTTAGCCCTAAGACTAACTTTTAATAGAATATCATGAGAATAATGATTTAAACAGTTTTGAACAAATCCTGAGAAGAAAAAAAAGATAATACAAATGAAGCCAGAAAAATAAGGGTCAAAAGTGGTTTGGCTAACATGCTGAAGGAAGAGAAGGAAGGAGTCAAGGAAAAGGATAGAATGTATAGTATATGCAAAGGGCCTGAGGTGAGAGGAAGCTGGTTGTTTGCAGTGAAAAGTTGTCACAGCTCCCGCAAAGAACCAAAGGAGGCATTATAACCAATCCCATCCCCTTTCCAATCCATCTTCCTCATTGCCTCACTGGAGAACCTCAAGCAAAGGGCTGTCTGTGTTTATAGTTTCTCATCTGCAAAATGGGAGTATTGATAGCACAGATCTCATGAGATTGTCCTGAGAATTTCATGTCAGTAAGCACTGCCTGTCTGGCCTAGAAAGAGGCCACGAGACAGCTGTTACCGGGCCTTACTTCCCTCTCTTCCTTTCCCATATCTCACCTTCACCACCGCCAAGGTCAACGCCATTTTAGAGAGAGCCAACCACATAACTGTAAATTCCCTCCTTTCATTCAGACACTCCCCCATCTCATGTTCTCTTGAGACTTGTGTTTGCTTTGTAGAAGATTACTGCTTTAGGTCTACCAAGGAGACAGTATGCTTTCTGTGCACTTGTGCTTGAGATTGAACCCAGAGCCTCAGCATTGTGCGTTTTTGTTTCATTTATTGATACATCTATCTGTGGAATCCACGTTTCCCTGGGCATCCTGTCAAGAGGGCAGTAAGGAAGCAATGGCCATGTGCTCTCCTTGAATCTGTCGGGTAGCCAGATGCAACACATGTAGCCACCCACCAGGATGGATCTGGCTGCTTCTTTCCCAGTATGCCAGTGTCTGGGCAGATTGAGTGTTTCTTCCCCAGGAACCTGGTCTTGAGGTTGTATTGTTGTTGTTTATGGGGGTTTTTCTTCTGGTACTGGGGTTTGAAACAAGTGGCATTTTACCATTGAGCTACCTTCCCAGTCCTTTTTGTTTTTAATTTTGAAACAGGGCCTCCCTATGTTCCTGAGGCTGGCTTCAAAGTTGCAATCCACCTGCCTCAGCCTCCTCATCTTGAGGTTTTGGCTTCTCCTTCTTTTCATTTTTTGTGGTCATAGGGGTTGAACCCGGGACCTCTCCCTACATCATGTAAGCACTTTGCCACTGAGCTGCAACCCCAGCACCTTTTCTTTTATTTTAAGACAGGATCTCACTAAATTGCCTGGGCTGGCCTCAAACATGCAATCCTCCTGCCTCTGCCTCCACAGTCACTGAGATTACAGGTATGTGCCACAACACCCAGCTGGTCTTGAAGTTTCTAGGCATTCACAAGAGGGTAAGGCAAGAGAGAAGAGCGTATCCCCTTCTTTGCTTCTAGTTCTCAGCCTGCAATTTTCGGGGAGAAAAATACCTTCAGATGCTTCTGAAATTCCCCAGAGGTTCCCCATTGTTTCCCCCCCCCCATGACCACAACTCAAAGAGGCCAGCAGCAGACCCAGACATCTGCCCCCCTGGGGCTGCAGGAGCCTGGTGCCAAAAACAATAAGTAGTGTGTGGGAACCTCCTTGTCTTCTCCAGTTTCTGTTCAGCTGGGAAAGCCATCTCTATTTTATCATCATTATTATAATTATTTAGTTCTTCAAGCATCACCAGTATTTACAGGAAACACCCACAAGGCAGCAAGGGAAGCAACTCATTGGGAGAGTCCCTGGTGGATTCACACCCTCAGAGAGCTTGAAACTCCTGGCCCTGGCCCCAGGAGCCTCCGCCCAAACCACCTTCAGCTGCCCTTGGTGGGCTGCTGCACACTGGAGCCTGCGGATGCTGGACTCTGGTTCACTTGTGGCTTTGTTCTCTGTTACAATGTTGGTTACTGGCTTTCATTTTTTACCCCAGTACTAGGGATCGGACCCCGGGGCACGCTACACTCAGCTACATTCCCCCATCCTTTTTATCTTTTATTCTGAAATAGCATCTCCCTAATTGCCCTGACTGGTCTCAAACTTGCAATCCTCCTGCCTCAGCCTCCCATGTAGTTGGGATTACCAGCATGTACCCCTATACCCAGCAGTCTTTCCTTTAATTTTAAAACAAATTTTTTAAAAATTCAATATAATAAATGTGATATGAGGCCTGGAATTATAAGCTTTGACTCAGAGTGCACAGGTAGACAGCCCCAGCAGGCAGTGGACACACTCCAAGACTAGTCACATGTCCTTTGGTCTTGAGTAGATCATTCAGCCACCAATAAATTTAATTATCACATTAGAAAACAAACAAACAAAAATGTGGTAGATTTAAAAATGGGCTCTCATTGGTGACGTCTAAGGCCTTTGAGTATGGTTTAACAAACAGAGTCTAGAATGCTCTCTACCTTGCATGCAGGTGAGGCTGGGGTAACTGCACAACCCCTACACACACAGCTCCACCCCCAGGCCATCCTGTGTCCAGCGATGAGTAGAAATTCTGAGGACACCAAAGCCTGCCTAGGAATGTGATGGGCTCCTCACCCTGGGGAGGGGGCAGATAGCCTGAAACATGGAGCTGGGACTTCATTGAGCTGTTGAAACTACTTTAGGTCCTGTTTTATCTTTAAAATGACCCCACTTTTGCCAGGCACAGAGGCACATGCCTGTAATCCCAGCAGCTCAGGAGGCTGAGGCAAGAGGATCGTGAATTCAAAAAGCCAGCCTCAGCAATGGCGAGGCACTAATCAACTCAGTGAGACCCTGTCTGTAATAAAATACAAAATAGGGCTGGGGATGTGACTCAGTGGTTGAGAGCCCCTGAGTTCAATTCCCAACATACACACACACCAAAATAAAAATACCCCACTTTGCTGCTGAATGTCTGTGTTTTATGACTGTCAACTTGTGTAGCAAATTTGGTCTAACATTTGCCTTCACTATCACCTGCTAGAGAGGTTGTAGGGCAGCAGGAGACCACACCTGACTCTAACCTCTCTTATAACACTGTTATCTGAATCTACCAAGAAGCACCAAACTGGCTCAGATCATTCTGAGAAAAATTAAAACTTTTGTTTGTTTCCATTTATTCTGAAGTAGCATCTCCCTAAATTGCCCAGACTGGCCTCAAACTTGCAGTCCTCCTGTCTCAGCCTCCCATGTAGCTGATATTACTGGTGTGTACCCCTACACCCAGCATGGGTACTTTTTTTTTCCTGTGTGCATAGCCCTTTCCTGCACCTCCACTTTCTACTGTCATAGAAAGAATTTCCTAAGTACACAGGCCCAGAAAATATATTAAGGAGGTGTCTGCATGTGTGGTCCCTGCCTCAGATGAACACATGGAATGCTTTTGGGGACCCAATACCCACCAGCAGAAAGGAGGGAAATTTTTTCATCCACTCTGGGTCTACTGCTCCTTTTACATTCCCTGTGCCCTACAGATGCTCGGAATGCAGTGATGTCATCAAGAGAAAGACCAGCATCCTGGCTGGCATATAGAGGAGGGGTCCATATACAGTGCACTCAAGCACTGTCGCATAAAGTCTCTCTCATGGACAAGAGGACCAGGGGTAGAAAGCTTGGCCCACCCAAGTAAACCAAAACTCTTTCAGGACAGAGGCCTAGATTTTGATATATACCCCAATCTCATCATGGTGTCTACTCCCTGCCCAGTGAATGAGGGGTGACTGGAGTAGCTGTCAGGGCAATGCCCAGAGGTCAGAGGTGGGCACTGGACAGAGAGGTCTGCCCCATAGCACACAGGCTCATATCATGTAAAGAACCAGGCAGTGCTGCATTATAATCCCAGCCACGCTGTTTACCAGCTTTTGCACTTTGTACCTGAAACCTTTCCCAGAGGCTCCTATCTTGAAGGCTTGGTCCCCAGAGCAGCAATGTTCAGAGGCAGGGCTTGGGGGAATGATTGGATCATGAGGGCTCTGTCTTTATCAGTGAATCAATCTACATATTTTAACAAACCATCAGGAGGTAGTGGACATTATAGGAGGTAGGGCCTAGTTGCCTTGTTGGAGGAAGTAGGTCATGGGGAGGGTGCCCTGGAAGGGTAGCACCACAGTGACCAGGCTCATTGATGTGTGGAGAGCAGAGAGGGGGCTAAAGCTGGAACATGTCTAGTCTAGCACACGACACTTTGCACCTGGTAGGTGCTTGTTGTTAATTTTTTTTTCTTTCCTTTTTTGCAGTACCGGTAATTATAGTGCTGTACCAGTGAGCTACATCCCCAGCCCTTTTAATTTTGTGGTACCAAGGGGCACTCTATCACTGAGCCACATCTTCAGCCCTTTTTTTTTGAAACAGATTCTCAACTAAGTTGCTGAAACTGGGCTTGAACTTGCAATCATCCTGCCTCAGCCTCCTGAGTAGTTGGGCAGGTGTGAACCACCATGCCCAGCTATTAGATATATTTTGATAGTGCTCCTTCATCAGTAATAGATATAGCTGAGACCCTAGCGATGGGTGGCCACACAAAGAAGAGGCTCATTTGCAAGGACTGGAACTAAATAAGACTAGAAGAGAGCTAGCCAGGCAGTGTCCTTGAGAGACAGATCGCTGGGTTTTCTCTGCCAGGTGAATTCCTGGATTCATCAACTTCATCCTTCCATATTATATGTGCTTAAGAAATGGTAGCTGTTGTTCACATTTACAGGACAATGACAACTCAGTATGTTTAGGTTTCCTGAATGGCCTGGGGTAAGCCCTCTCTGCCTCAGTCTCCCTGTTTGCAAAATCTCTCTGGTTCTCTGAATGAAGAAGCAGTCCATTCCCACCCTCTGGCTGAAATGGCACGCAGCCAGCATTTAAAGCCAGAGGGATCAGAGGAAATTCAGGCAAGAGGCCACTAAAGGGAGGTTATGGGGCTTGGGCCCCACTGGGAGAGGAGCAGAGTGGGTGGGGCCCAAGGCCCCAATGGACCCAGTCTGGTGCTACATTTCCCAGGGCCTGCTGCTGCCTTCTCTGAGTGGACTGGCCCCATCCTCGCCATGCACATTGGGACATGCCAGAGCCTGGCTTCCCAGGGGCAAGAGAGAGCCCCTGCAGGGGACTTCAAAAGCCCAAATGCCTTTCAGAAAGGAACTAAAACTTTCTGCTTAACCAAAGCCTCCACAGGAGAAGAACAGGCCTAGCCATTTTCTTTTTAAGTCTTTTTATTTTCCAGCTGGCTGGCCTGGTCATTCTCTTTTTTTCCTATTATAAACGGTCCCAGCTGCAACACTCAGGGAAAAAAAAAACATCTCCCAGGCCTGGGCAGGGGCTGGCTGGCCTCCTGGGGCAGACAAAGGCAGCTCTGGCCTCCAGCACCCACTGGGAGAGGCCCTGGAGCCCCTGTCCAGAGCCAGAGCCACAGCAGGAGTGAGGGGAGGATTCAGGAAGTCTCTGTTTGCACCCCAAACCTTCTCCTGTCCCTGGGAGCAGAGCTGCCTTCCATCCAAGGAAAGGATTCCTAAAGGGCTTGTGGGCAGAGAAGGAAAGATCAGACACCCCCTCACCAAGGCCCATGGGGAAACTGATGTCTGGGGAAGAGTTGCAGAAGGTCACAGTATCAACAGATGGTAGAGCTGATCTTTGAAGCCAACATTCTCAAGTCCAACATCAGGTACCAAGGAAATGTTGGAAGAGGGGTCCAAGGAGGAGCCCTGGCATCCTGAGTTTGCTGAATGAGAGCGGATGTCATTCCTTTCTCAGCTTCTCTGCCTCCCAGTAAGTTAAGTTCATTTTTATTTAACTCAGTTCCCTCATCTTTGAAAATGAGGACATGCTTGTTTCCACCTTGTAGGGCAGCTGTGAGGAGCATAGGAGCCAAGGACATAGAACAGTGATTAAAAAAATCACCTCTTACTCTCTGTAAATTTAAAGTTTGTGTTCTTCACCTAAGGAATGTTTACTGACCTCTCCTAGGACAGGCCCTGGGCCAGGTGCTAGGGGATGCAGCTGAGCAAAGCAAAAAGGTCTCCTGCCTGGTGGAACTTCCAGTGGGGGAGGGGGCAAGCCAAGGGACACAGTGGATTCACTAGATACACTGCCTCATGGCACATTCTAGATCTCTCTTCTCTAGGAGGGAGTAAGGTGGGGGGGTCGTCAGAAACTTTCTGGACTCAGGGGCCAAACTGATAAAATGGGAGAAGGCAAGGGCACTCCTTCCCTTGCAAAAGGAGACAGGAAAATGTTGAAAACCAGGTTTTGCAGTTTAATTGTTTTTAAGTGAAAGAGGGCCCCAGTCTGATAGCTGGCCACCTCCCCATCCTGGTGGGCAGGTTCATCTGGTTCAGCCTCAGAGCACTCAGCGCTTGGGTCTTCGTCGCTGTGCCTGAGATGCAGGGGTGGTCCTGAGGAAGTAGGAACCTTTGTCCATCGCATCCATCGAGGTGTTCCATGCCCCCGACCTTTCTGCTCACAGGGTTCCCTACTGCCCAAGGAGCCACCAGCGACCTCCCAGAACTGCGTGCTGGAGCTGGGCCAGGGCGTGACCTGAGTGGAGGGGTAGGGGTGTGGCCTGTGAGCATAGGGCGGGGCCAGAGCCACAGCCCCACCCTGCACTTGCAGGCCACGCCCAATGCACTCACCACACCCAGTGCGCCTCCTGGCTCAGGCTCCCCACAGTGGCCCGAGGGGACACTGACTACTCGTGAGACGCCAAGCCTTTCTCAAAAAGCCAACAGAACTCCCCTGCCCCGTGCTTCACAGAAACCTCGCCTGGGTCTGAAGTGGGCAAATTGATAGGCAGCATCCTCTGGGCTAAGGGAAGGACAACCTCCTCCTCCCCACACTTTTCTCCCAGTGCCCCACCTGATGCCCTACAGAGAGCTCTCCCTACACAACTAAGCTGATGCCCACTGTGCTGTTATAAATTCCATTTTACATGTAACAAAACTGAGGCTCAGGAAGGCTGATTATGTCCCTAATCCAAAGTCACACAGTCCTTAAGGGATAAAGCCAGGATTGAAATCCAGGTGAATCTCCATCCAAAGTTGGAAAATTTCCTCTCTCCAGCTAGTTAATTCCAGCTTCTACACTTTGCCTGAAGCATAGCATTGATGTATCGATTTAGATGGATGGATATATAAACTGCTAGATAGATGTGGAGGTTAAGCTAGAGATGGAGATAAAGATGATATCTTGGAACCACAGACAATTGTATCAGGTGTTAATGGGATGGGGGCAGATACCCTTTTTCCAAATCTCCATCAATCCCCAAAACCTTTTGTTTAAGTCAAAAAATTAAAAAAAATATTAGATGTAGATGGACACAATACCTTTATTTAATTTATTTAAGTTTATGTGGTGCTGAGGATTGAAACCCAGTGCTTCACATGTGCTAAGCAAGTGCTTTACCACTGAGCTACACCCACAGCCCCTAGTGGAAAGATTTTGAGAGGGTGTACCAAGCATTGAACTTAGGGGCACTCGACCAATGAGTAACATCCCCAGCCCTATTTTGCATTTAATTTAGAGACCGGATCTCACTTGAGTTGCTTAGTGCCTCACCATTGCTAAGGCTGGATTTGAACTCATGATCCTCCTGCCCCAGCCTCCGGAGCTGCTGGAATTACATGTATGTGCCATGTGTCCAGCTAGTTGAAAGATTTTTAACATGCAGAAAATAGTACACAGATTTTCATATGCTCCCAATAGAAGAAAAAATTTTACATTTTTTGGGGGGGACTTTCTTTGTTGTGGAACCAATGTTGTCTCAATCTTGCAGAGACAGAGCTTCAAGTCAAATTTCCTAGGTAACTTCTACCCCCCTCCAACTAGACCTAAGCCCCTCCTAATTAAGAAAGTTCCTATAGGGTTACAGGCCTGCCCTCGTATCCAGCATGTCAGGAAAAGCCCCCAGTATTTAGGTATTTTCACCTCAGGAGAGAAGTTCTGACTCCTCGAAAGAAATGTCATATGGTGAACAGGCAGGGAGGCTAAGAGGGTCCCATTTTACAGGAGTGAAGCTGAGGCTCAAGAAGTCACTAGCCCTAGGATAGAGACTCGGTTCTTTGTTTATCTTACCCAGTCCTGTCTCCCTGTTTTTGTTTGTTTGTTTTTTTTTGTCTTGGGGGGGTGTTGTTTTGGGTTTTGTTTTTTAATACTGGGGATTAAACCCAGGAGTACTTAACCACTGAGCTAAATCCCCAGCCCTTTTTATTGATTTATTTATTTTATTTTAAGACAAGCTCTCACTAAGTTACTTAGGGCCTCACAAAATTTCTAAGCCTGGCCTCGAACTTGTATTCCTCCATCCTCAGCCCCTGAGATTACAGATCTGTGCCTGGCTCTGCCTTCCTTTTATGCACTGCTTTCCTTGGAATAGTGGTTGCCAGAAGGAAGGGGCACCTTAGTAGGAAGGAGGTCAAAGCTACCGGCAAGAGTGAAGGGTCCAGGAGGCTATATTGAGCCTCCAGGATAGAAGGCTGCAGGCCCTGCTGATCTGCGGCTCCGTCTGATGCTCAGGGGTGCTGGGGTTCTGTTGGCCCCCTTCAGGACGTCTGAGAATTGAGAAGGGGATGCTCAGAGGTGTCATCAGGAACAACAGACACTAGACATGTCAGGCAGGTTTGTGGCTCACTCTCCCACCTCCATCCCTTGCTAAGCAAGTGCTCTATCACTGAGCTGCACCCCAGTCCAGACTTCCATCTCTGAACATTCTGAATGGCCTTCTTCCACAGTAGAAAGCCCACCTTAATCAGTGCATTGTGCCTCCTGGGCTCGGGAGCCTTGGAGTGGACACACAGGGATGACAATGACCACAAATCGGAATTTTTCTACTGTAAATGATTTTTCAAAATCTGGCTTCAGCAAAAAGAATTGTAGTTTCAGGTTCAGACTCTGGAGGATTCAGGGTTTCAAGTAATATGATGAGGGACACAAGCTGTCTCTCCATCACTCAGCTTGCCACCCCTCACTCCCTAATGGTGACTTCATTCAGAGTTCACACAATGACACTATGTCTGCCAGCAGGTCTGGCTGTCCTGGCAGTCTCAAGGTCAGTGAGAAAGAGCTACCTCCTTCTCCAAACCTCTATATTGACCAGCAACCAGCGTGAGTGGGCCAGCCAACCTGGGGCACCTACCACTTCCTAAATGCCAGGCATTGTCTGCATTGTCTGCTTGATCTCATGTTTATTTGGGGTTTGAGGAGAGGGTTTTGTTTTGCAATACTGGGGATTGAACTCAGGGTCACTCTACCACTGGCTGCACACCAGCTTGTTCTCATGTGGGGAGTAACTGTTTTTCCCCTAGCCATGTTCACAAGAACCTTTCACTAGGATCCTTGTAAAGCCTCTTGACAGGGCCCAGAGGAATCTCATCATGGCTAATGGTCTAAGGGATCCTTGGGCACAAGGAAAGGAAGGGCTGTCCCCCAAACCTCGTCTTCAGAGAGCGTCCCACCTAGGAAGGTCAGGGAAGTCATTTCCCAACTCCTTCCTGCTCCCATACTGCCACAGTGGAAGTGAAGGCATGAGAACACACACCTACTGCTGGTGACCAGCTGACACATGCATTTGGGCTTATAGAAAGGCACCTACCTGAGCCAGGTAAGTGCCTAACCTAAAGCAAGGCTAAAGTGGGCAGCTGTTGCTTACCTGCAGCCGTCTGATTCCTTGGTCACCTCTGAGAAGGTAGGGGTATGTTAGGGTCTGTAAACAAGTCAGGATGGCGCCTGGCATTTTGCCAGAGGGAGTGGTTTGTGAATTAACACCAGCGAGCCATTAAGTGTGGAGATTCCTTATTGGTTTACTGCTGTATCTAGTTTATGTTAATTAAGATAAGCTGTGTGTAATGTATATATACCACTACTGTCCTACAAGAAATGGCTCCCACTCCTGCTGTATCAATCTACACAAGTTCCTCATCACCCCCCAGTTAGTTTGCCCAGTCAGCCGGACTGTGGCAGATGGTGGCCCGTACAGGGAGCCCTGGGACACTCGGGGGTAAGTGACGAGAAAAAAGCTGCCTGTCCATAGATAGGATGGGAGCAAATCTGCTCATCCCTAGATAGGCCGAGAGGAAAATGGCCATTTTGAAAAAATGGAGAGGATTGATGCAGTATGTTTGTGTCTTGTTTTGTCTCAGTGTATTGTATTGTCTTTGTGATAAAAAATATGGAAGGGGTGTTAATTAAATTGATAAGGGAAAGAGGCACCTCAGTGGAACCAAGAATAGTTAGGGCATGTGTTGATGGAAGCCCAGGAACTCTAGTCAGAAAGAAGAAAGTTCAGAGGAGGAAGGATTATCAGGAAAAAAGTTGCAGCAAAAGGCTATTACTTTTCATTACCGTTACCGGAGGGTGCGTGAATCAGCGTGGCGGCTGCCACGTGCTCGAGCTGGTCATGGTGCAGCAAGGACTTTTCAAGCGGTGGCAGCCAGCTCTTCCCCACCCCCCACCCGGGGAACCACTGTGAGAGCCCAAATCCAAACCCGGAGGCACAGTCTTGCAGGCTCTTGCTCCCTGTGCCCAGTGGCAATTTGAGTCTGGAACACTCCCCGGACTCTCCCTGGGGCCATCTGGGGCTGCCCATGATGATGCAGGTGGAAGATGGCCCGTGTCCCTGAAGTTTGATCATTTCCAAGGCCAGTAACTACAATGGTTCACCCACACCTGGAGGCTGATGAATAATTAGCACCATTAAGGCTTATTTCAAATGTAAAAAAAACCTTAAGATAATGTACTAAATTGTTCAGAAAGTTGTTAGTGCCTACTGGAATACTACAGGATTTTCTTTAACATCATTGCCAGAGTTCCTTCCTTCATCCCAGTGCCAGTGAGGATGAGGGTGGAAGAATTTCCAGTGTTGCTGAGAACCAGACAAGACTTCAGATCAAGCTAGCTGCCTGCAGAACTTACCTGGACTGTGATTTAAGCTAGCTGCCTGCATAACTTACCTGGACTGTGATTTACCTGGACTGTGAGTTAATCTATTGAGACACTGCTTTACCTGGACTGAGACAACAAACTGTAATCTACAACAAATTGTAACTCGGTATCTTTGCTAACAGTGTCATTGCTGGTATAATTTTTCCAAGGGCTTCTTGCATGGAGCCATCAATTGGCTTGGTATTGTGGCATTTTGTATCCTCCCCTTCTGCTTGTAGCAGATTATTTATGGTGTTTGTGTAAAAACCACTATGGTCGTTATTTAAATTAAACAAAAAGGGGAAATGTTAGGGTCTATAAACAAGTCAGGATGGCGCCTGGCATTTTGCCAGAGGGAGTGGTTTGTGAAGTAACACCAGCGAGCCATTAAGTGTGGAGATTCCTTATTGGTTGACTGCTGTATCTAGTTTATGTTAATTAAGATAAGCTGTGTGTAATGTATATATACCCCTCCTGTCCTACAATAAACTGCTCCCACTCCTGCTGTATCAATCTACACAAGTTCCTCGTCACCCCCCAGTTAGTTTGCCCAGCCAGCCGGACTGCAGCAGGGGTAGGAGAGAGATTCCCTCTTCTGGATCTCCAAAGGAGCACCTGCTGGAATCACTATGGACTCCCATGCCAAGCTCAGGCATGTGAGAGCCACAGCTCCACCACTGCCTAGGGCCAAACTCATTCATGCAACAAATACTTACTGGGTATGCATTATATTCCAGGCACTGTTCCAGGTGCAGGGGGATACGCTAATGATCACACAGGCAAAGCTCCCTGCACTCATGGAGGTGATATTGTCCAGCAGGGCTCGGCAAACTTTTCCTCTAACAACCAGATAGTAAATATGTTTGGCTTTGGGGGCCATAAGGTCTCCATCGAAAGGATTTAACTGCCTTCGCAGTAGGAAACCATCCACAAATGGGTGCAGCTGTGTGCCAATAAAACTTTATTTATGGACACTGACCCTTGAATTCCATTTCATGCATCCTAAAATAAAAGTGTTCTCCCCTTGCCCAAACATTTAAAAATGTGCAAATATATAAAACATTCTTAGTGTGAGGGAGGGGCAAATAATTACAGGTGATGCCAATAATAAAAAAAGGGAAACATACACAACACTAATATGTGCCAGGTATTGTTCTAGTGCTTATGTAAATTAACTCATTTAATCCTTAGAATAACTCTGGGAGAGATGTAACCATTATTGGCTCTACTTTACTGACAAGGAAAGAGGAATGCAGAAATTTACATGGAATGATACTACCAGAAAACTGTGTGGCCAGGACGCCTACCCAGAACCCCAATGTGCATGCTTTTATACCTTATTCCTATCCTGCTCATAAAAACCCAATGAAGTGATCAATTTGTTAGCACCTTTGTTGAGCAGACAGTCCTAGGCATCAGATCTATAGTACAGGAAAGAAACTCCAAACAACCTCATCAGACAGGTGTCATCGCCCTCAGTGAAAAGCAGTTAACGGTGAGGACAGCTGCTCCTATGGTCACCCTACTCCCCTTGCTCTCAATTTCCTTGCTTTGCCCCAATCACCCTCCCCTACCGCATCCCCTAGCTTTTCAGCATTCCACATTCTGGCCGCTTTTAACTTGAATTCCACTGCCAGAATGATGTTGGCATCATTTTAACACTCCCAGATATTCGAAGAGGAAAGATTCAAAGTTAAACAGCGCCTGGAGGGACAGAGACCCGGGGAGGTTTGAAGTCTGGGGGCGATGGGGACGAACCTTGGAAAATAAAATCTCTTAACCAGTCATCTGTCCCCACTCACTCTGCCCCCCACCCCCAGCAAGCCTTGGCCTCCTGGTCTCTAAGGGAGGGGCAAGCAGGTGAAGGTTCCCACTCTGGGAACTTGGGGAAAATGCTTCTGGCATTAAACAAAGCCTCTTTATATTTAAACTGCCAGCCCAGGATTTCCAGAAAAGTTTCCCCAAGCGTCACTGAGTGTGTGTGCACAAACAATTACACACCTGCATAGGCACAAAGTGGGATGCACAAATACGCACGTGTGCACCTTCATGCACTGCTGAGAGGGACCCAGCGCAGCCGCGACTCCCCGCAACCCCGTGTTCAGTGGAGTGCACACTCGCTTGCACACCCAGCCCAGTCTGGAGCGGGAGGGCGATGTAGGTTCCAGCAGGAATTCCGGAGGGGCAGGAAGCCCCGCCTCTGGGTGGGGAGGCAGGGTGGGGAGGCAGGGCGGGGAGCCCCAGAGCTGGGGGCAGGGGGGGAGAGTTCCTGGCCCCCCACTGAGGAGCCACCCTGGGGACAGAGTGGGGGAGGATTGTCTTGGAGCCTGGGAGCCAAGGGGGACACCTGGGACTGGGGCACCCCGTAGGGGGCGGGAGAGGGCTGAGTGTGGGAAGGGACCCGGTGGTGGAGGGGAGAGGTCAGGGTGCAACCTGGCAGGCAGGAGGTGGGAACTGCGGCCCAGGTGGGTTCCCAGAGCGAAGAGCCGAAGAGCCAGGAGACTCTCCCAGGAGGCTCCTCTGAGGGCCCGGAGGACAATCGTTAACATGATGGGTCGGACGCCCCCTGCCGCTGTGCGGGGCGGTGGCTCCACAGACCCCTGGGTTCCTTTCCTCTGGAGGTCTGAGGTCACACTGGGAAGGTTCTGTTGGTCCTTCAAGGGCTCGAAAGCTGGGGCACAAGAACCCGTCACTGGCTAATATATTTTTTTGTTTGTTTCTTTTTGCAGCACTCAGAATTGAACCCAAAGGCACTTTACCACTGAAATACACCCAGTCCTTTTTGTTTTGAGGCAGATCTTAAAGTGCCGAGGCTGCCCTTGATCCCCCTGCCTCAGCCTCCTGAGTCACTGGGATTACAGGCTTGCCCACTACAGGCTTGGACATGTGTAATTTTTGCTTTTATTTATTTATGTCTTTGTTTTGGTGGGAGGGGTGAACCCAGAGCCTCTTGCTTGCCTGGCAAATCCTCTACCACAGAGGTACATCCACAGCCCTTTTCTTGTTTTGTTTTTTGTTTTTTATTATTATTATTATTATTATTATTATTATTATTATTATTATTATTTGCTTTTGATACAAGGTATTGATTCCAAGAGCGCTTCACCACTGAGCCAAATCTCCAGCTCTTTTTTTAAAAATAAATTTTTAAGTTATGAGGCTGGTTTTGAACTTGTGATCCTTCTGCCTCAGCCTCCAGATAGAAGCTTTGAATTGGTTGAGTCAGTCAACCCCCACCCCTCCCCGCCCCCACAAATAAGTCTGCAATGAAATTTTGGCATTCACATTGAACAGACAGCCCTGGCCAAAGCATTGTTAAAGAAGTAGGTGATACTGAGGCCCAGAACAGAGAACATCAAACTGTCAAACTGCCAACTTCACAGCTGACCAGAGGTAGAAATGGAACCCAGATTCATGTCTCCCCACCCTCATCCCTGTGGAACATTATACTGTCTCAGTCCTGAAAGCAAATGGGCTTGTTTTCCAAGGCCAGATTCAAGTTACTAAGTCAAAAGTAGCTGCCGATAGCTTTCCCCCTTCATTCTCTGAACACCTTTTCTGTGCCAAAGCTTTACCTGAGAGTCCTTCCCACATTGCCCACAGACTTCTGGTCATATTGGGAAGACAAGGCTCAGTGATATAATGAAACATACTTCTCAGGTCCACAGCGCAGCCAGGATTCAGCCCTGCATCTGGTACCTCATGTTCCTGTCCTGCTTCTAGCCATTAAATCAGAACTTTGGGGGTACTATGGAGTCAAATACCCAGGAATTTCCAACAAGTTGTACTGATGTAAACCACAGCACTAAATGTCAGACAGAGACTTTCCAGTTTCAAGTTAGCAAGCCGGGGTCTCTGGGCCCAGTCTGCTCCCTGGAGTGTCTCCATTGATCTCCAGAGGTATTGTGTACAATTTTGAATTCATTACTAGCAACTAAAAATCTAAATTTTATACCAAAATCTGAATTTCTAACTTTTTCAACAGAGAATCAGACAAAAACCAATTCCTGACTCGTTTCCTTTCATTGCATGGATAAAATGACCAACAGCAGATAAGGGCAAGGTTTTGTTCAGACACCCACAGTTCAGGTTGAGGGACAGAACTGGTGCTTGGGGGAAACCAGGACTCCTAGCTTTCTGACCTGACCCCAGACAACTGCAAGGAATCATTTTAAGATGGAGCTTTTCAGGCAGGCATGAGTGGTACCTTGGCATGTCAGCTTGAGGTAGGATAGAAGAGATATAAAAAAGACAAGTAAAAGTGAGACAAAAGAAAGGGGAAAAAACACCACTTTTTCCTTTCATCTGAAAGCACTGTTGTAAAGTTCCTCATACTTTTACTCCCCAAGCCAGTTTTTCTCCCAGACCTGGCACTCCCAAATTATCACCCACAATCTTCAAGTCACAGGAAACTCACCACTTAAGAAAACTGCCCTGTGCACTGTTAATTAGCCCACTAATACATGCATTTTTTAAATTGGTTGAGAAAGGGAGATAATAAACCTATAATATAGGGTACTTTCCCAATCATATCTATTGATCAGATAATGGAGAAGATGTCAATCTAAGGATCCCTGGAACTCCCAGACCTCCATAAGCCATCTGTGATCACCAGACTGATGTCATCTCCACATACCTGCCCAGGCCCACACTCACCAAGTTTCCTTTAAAAGAAGAGCCCAAACCACTGAAGTGCTCTCACTCTTGAGATAGCCTGTATTCCTGCCCACCCCACCCCCTTTTTTTGTACCAGGGATTAAACCCAAGGAGCACTGAATCACTCACTACATCCCCAGCCCCTATTTTTATTTTTTATTTTGAGACAGGTTCTTGCTAAATTGCTGAGGCTGGCCTTGAACTCGTGATCCTCCTGCCTGAGCCTCCCTAGTTGCTGGGATTATGGGTGGGCACCATGACACCTGGTTCAAATTCTCTCTTGAATGTGTTCTCCTTGATTTCCTAAATAAATCTGTGTACCTCAATGTCTGACACAGGCTAGAATTCTTTACTGTCACATAAATTAAGGACCCCATTGTCCCGAATTGAGGTCCTCCTCTCTGGGACCTCATCGGACTCCCTCCAGTGACAAGACCTATCCGAAGCCAACCCCTTGGCTTCTACAGTCCTGTGCTCTTTCCTGCTCCACAGTCTTGTGGGAGACCCAGGAGGCTCCAGCAGGTGTGAGCCTCCATAGATGCTTTCAACAGCCCAGTACTCACAGGTGGGCCTGTTAGGCTAGCTGGGGCACTGTCAGGGGCAGGGAGAAATCCAGCGGAGAAGGAGCTATCTTGAGGTGGGAGCCAGGCAGATCTCTAGGAATCAGATCCCCAAGTGAAGGCGGATGGACTGATTCACATTTTCAGCACCTTGGAATGAAAGAGGGGGCTGGGGTACCTTCCTCCCCACACTGCAGAATGGCCAACTGAGGTTAGAACAGACTTAGGTGAAGGTGAGCCCTGGGAGAGACCTTGGGAATTGAACTGGGGTGGAGGTAGCAGATGGGCTTCATCTCACATGTCACCTGGCATGGGGGGCAGAGGGCTTCCCAGGTGGGTACTCCAGGAAGCAAGGGCAAGATTGGAAGGGCGAGGGTCAGCATGGCATGGGCAGGAGGTGGGGGCCAGATTGGACAGGCCATGAGGCCATTAAGCTTTGATTCATCATAGGAGAGATGGGAAAATGCTGACAAGGGTTTTAGGGGTTAAGGACCAACTAAGGCCAGAGGACTCTGCAGGCTGCAGAGTAGGAGCAGAGCCAGAACCAGGACTATTAGAGCTGCCAGATAGATGCAGTGCTGGGGGCTGGGTGGCGGCTCAGTGGTAGAGCTCTGGCTAGCACGTACGAGGCACTGTGTTAGGCATAGATATAAATAAATAAAATAAAGTTATTGTGTCCCTCTGGAACTTGACAAACAAGACACAGTAGGACAGGGTGACCAGATAGGTGTGGAGATCCAGAGACACCCCTATCCCCCCTCGCCCCCCCCCCACACACACAGAGCACAGGCCAGATTACAGGGACCTGTGCCCAAGTGGTAAGCTGGGATCAAGTCACTGCCAGCTACCGAGACACACTCCCAGCTGTTTCCACAAGTCAGATTGGGAGCTGGGAACCTTCTCTTGGTCTCCAGCTCCTTAAAAAACCAGCAAACCAGCTGGCCCATGCCTGTAATCCCAGTGACTTGGGTGGCTGAGGCAGGAGGATGTGAGTTCAAAGCCAACCTCAGCAACTTAATGAGGCCCTAAGCAACTCAGTCAGACCCTGTCTCTAAATAAAATATTTTAAAAAGGGATGGGGATGTGGTTTAAGCACCCCTGGGTTCAATTCCAGGTGCCAACCCCCATGCCAGAAGCTCAGATGTTCAAGGCCAACAAGGCCATGAGGCACGAGGCACCCACAGGAAGATCGGTCCTGTGCTGTTACTGATTTAGCCTGTGATTTGAGGAGACATACACCCCCTATCAGGTCTTAGTAGGTGGGGGTCTGACGGTTGTCTTCCAAGCCGACCACATTGGCTAGATTTTCTCACTTCGACCATAAACAACCTGGCCCTAGGACAAGGGCTGCAGAAGATGCCAGAAGTGTGGGCTGAATGGTCACTTTCGAGGCAGAGAAGAGGTATATCAAGGACACCTTGTGCGTTTCAGGATGAAGTCTGTCCAGCAAAGGCCACAGATCTCCCAAGACATCCCTGAGGGTCCTTCTTATCATATGTCCTCAGTTCACAGGCCTCTGAGCTCATGGAGCAGTTTGCAGATACACCTGGCCATGATCAGGGCAGCAGCTGAAGGAGAATCTCTGCCCAGGGGACCAGACCACCCAGGATCAAGAGGCTCTGGTCCCTGCCCAGGACCCCAGGCATGGTCCCATCTCCCTTCTGAGGCTGCCTGTTGGGGTGAGCCAGAGGATGGACCTGGGGCTGCAGGAAGGGCAGGGACCCTCCCTACTCTGCCTCATCAGCTGTGTGTCCTGGAGTAAGCCACATCCTGGCCTTGCCCAGAGCCTGGGGCAGCAGTGAGATCTGGAAGAGGAAATGAACTGAGGAGGAACGCCTGAGGCCATGCGACCAGTGCTCTGTCCCATGCCAATGTCCAGAGTCCAGTGTTCACAGTTGGGCTGGACTGAGGAGGGGCTTCCAGGGACAGGGGAGGCTGACACTAAGGGTGGAATGAGATGGACATCATTACCCTAGGTACATGTATGATTGAAGAATGGTGCAACTCTACATCATGTACAACCAAAGAGTGAAAAATTCTACTCCATTTGTGAACAAGGAATCAAAAAGCTTTCTGCTGTCATGTGTAACTGATTAGAACTAATAATTAATTAATTAATTAATTAAAAAAGAGTCACCAAGGTGGCCTTTGCATCTGGGCAGCTGAGGGGTGGGAAGGGAGGCAGCATCTTTGAGTTTGGAGTCCAACTTGTGTGAGTTCAAATCCTGACCCTGCCACTTGCTGTGTGACCCTGGGAAAGTTATTTACCCTCTCAGATCCTTTATTTTCACATCTATAAAATAAGATGAATAACAACAGCCAATATTAAAGCCAAGAGCCTCTCTAGTAGTCCCAGCTACTTTGGAGGCTGAAAGAGGAGGATTCCTTGACCCTAAGAGTTTGGACCCAGATCTCATTTCAAATAAATCAATAATAAAAGTCAACATTAAGTTCTAGAAATTGCTCTAAACCCTTTAAATGCTTTATATCATTCTATAATACCACACTGGTGTGTAGGTGCTATTTTAGTCCCAGGGGATAGAATCAGAAATCAAGGCCCAGAGAACCAAAGTAATTTAACCAGATCACATAGCTGATAGGTGGCAGATGATCCCAACAAGGTCCCTAACTCCCACCTACCAGAGTTAGTGAGGATCAGCTTGTCACATGGAGGTCAAAGTTATGCGTTTGCTGTTGTTATTGTCGTGATGGTGGCTGTATTAGTTTGCTAGAGCTTATGTAACAAGGATCACTGATTTTTTTTTCTCTTTCTTTCCTTCTAATCGGATGACTTAAACAATCAAAAGTCTGAAATCAAGTGTTGGCAGAGTTAGTTTCTGCTGCATCCTCCCTCCTTTCCTGTCTCCTCCCTGTGTCTTCACCTGGTCTTCTTTCTGTTTGTGTCTGTGTCCTCTCCTTATGAAGATATGTGTCCTATCGAAGTATGGCCATTCTCCATGACTTTTGTTTTGTTATTTTTTTTCCCAGAAATAAACTTGCTTTGTAATTAATATAATTTCTGGACCTTGGAATCTAACAGGACAGCTGGAACCCAAAGTTCCCTGTGAGTTTAAAACTGTGCAGGGGATCAGGAGTGATCCAAGACAGGTGTGGAAAGAAGGAGGAAGTAGACTTTGGAGTGATTAGTTCTGCCCTGAGTGGGGGTGGGTAAGTGGAAAGGGAGGGGAAGAGTGGGCGCACCTGTAATCTCAGTGGCTTGGGATGCTGAGGCAGGAGGATTGTGAGTTCAAAGCCAGCCTGAGAAACTTAGTGAGGACCTAAACAACTCAGTGAGGACTTGTCTCTAAACAAAATACAAAATAAGGCTGAGTGCCCCTGAGTTTAATCCCTAGTACCAAGATAAAAAAGAAAAAAAGGGAGGTATTCAGCCCTGCAGTGATTCAGCTCTGGGAGTGGGGTTGGCTATCCCCTAGAATGTATGCAGAGTCACATGCTCAGCAGTCACCAGGACACAGTAGTAGAGGCAGAAGTGTCCAAGGAACATCAACTCAATAGCGTGGGGGGAGTGGCTCTTGTTTTGTGTACCTGTAGCAGAGGAAGCACAGCTAGTCCCAGGAGAATTAGAGGGTGTGTAGAAGCCCAGGGGGAAGTTGGATGCAGCTGTCCTCTTGTACACTCCCAAAATGCCCACTCTTTGAGCTGTGTTGGCCTCTTTTTTACTCAACTTTAAAGACTCTGTCACCAAATACAGTCACATGCTGAGGTACTGGGGGTTAGGACTCCAAAAAATGAAATTCAGAATGGGCACCATTTGGTCCATAGTGGTGAGAAATGTGGTTTCCTGTTACCATGGCAGGGACAGAGAGGGAACAGGGTGGAGGACAGACAGCAGCTGCCCAGATGCCCCCTTGGTCCTGCAGGCCCGAGCCAAGGAAGGCTGGACACCATATCAGGGCCACATCCATGAGGAAGAAGCCTGTCGGGTAGAGGCCTTCACACATCTGGGCCTGGGATGGAAATTCATGCCCAGCACTTTGGGGATGGTTTCCCCAGTCCTTGCCTGTCCCCAGGGTCGGACAGGGTACCCGGGCTCAACCCTGCCAGTCATGCTTTCTCCCACACAGGTGGACCAAGAGCATGTCTCATGGGCCAGGAAGCCTCCTCCAGCTCCTATTCTTCCTCAGGAAGTGCTTTCTTAAGCCTTCATGGGGGAGAGGGCGGCTTAGTGGTAGAGATCTGGAGGAGCAGGTGTGAGGTCCTTGGATCCTTCCCCAGAATCAACAAAAGAAAAACTCTGCCCCAAGAAGGAAACAATGACAATAAAAAGTTTTTTCCAACCCCCTCAGGAACACTGGGCTCTTCAGCCTTGTTTTTTTCCCATCTCACACCCAATCTGGGTTTGGCCAGCCTGGGAGTGGTGGCTGACACACCGCCATAGTGTCCAACCAGCCACAGTGCTGGCTCTGGAAGTTTTTTCTGGAAGGCAAGTCCTGAAGCCAGCATAGCCAGGTCTGGGCTCATCCTGGGGTCACATGTCCCTTTTTCTCCCAAAGATATCTCATTCCTTCGAACTAGCCCCCACCTCCCTAGGGCTGGCTGCCCCTGCTCTCTCCTCCTAGATGGTCTCCGGTCTTCTCCTGTGGATCAGCCACCAAACAGCCAGCGGGACCTTCTCAACATACCATTTTGCTCTGCTAGGAGCATGCAGTCCAGGGCAGGAGGAGGCTGGTGCACATTTGTGGGCACTGGGGATGGAAACCAGGGCCTCGGGGGTGCCAGGCAAGCACTCTACCACCGAGCCCCAGCCCCAGCACCAGGACTACACTTTGTTCTTTCTTCCCTCTCCACTGGGGACTTGGTCAGAGTTCCTAAGGGCCTAGAGGGTGGGTCGTTTCTTTGACAAAAGAGGGATTAACAGTGAGTGCACCAGAGTATATCTAAAAAGAACAGATTTTTAAAAAATTAAAAGAAAAAACAGCAATAAGCACATCTGCATGGCCTGTGGTAACAACAGCCCCGGGCTAGTTGTGCTTCTGTGTTACCTTACCCCAGAACAGGGGCCAGCTGATGGGCAGACACTCGCTAAGGTGGTATTATTGCCTGAAGTCCAGACCAGGATGGTGGCCAACCTCGTGTCCTTCCAAAGGTAGAAAAGTTTGGGCATAAATGGACAGAAGGAAAAATAATCACTGAGGGACAAGAAATGATTGGAAGGAGGGAAATTCAAGGAACACGGATACCTGAAGAGGCTCAGAGCAAGAGAGGACAGTCTCTCTTAGGTCAATCAGAGCAGATTCCTAAAAAGACAAAGCCATTTGACAAGACCACTTCTGTTTTTGGAACCTGACAAGATCAAATGGAAGCCTGCAAACCTGGTGACCTAGTTCTGGGAAACATTTCCATATGTCTGAAGGGTGGAATGAACTAATTATTAATGATTGAATGGAGTTATAGTAATACCCATGTCTTCTGAGTTGTACATCACCTTGCAGTGAGGGATTTGTGTTTGAAGTCCACTGACTATGATATTGTGGTTGATTGATTGATTGATTAATTTGTGTAGTACTTTGAGTTGAGCCCAGGGGTGCTCTGTCACTGAGTTACATTTGTGGCTCTTTATATTTTATTTTTATGAGGCAGGGTCTTGCTAAGTTACCAAGACTGGCCTCCAACTTGGGATCCTCCTACTTCAGTCTCCCTAAGTTTCTGGGATTATAGACAAGCGCCACCTCTCCCAGCTGACATTGTGATTTATAAATAAAGAAATTATTTTGGAGCCATGCATGGTGGTGCATGCCTGTAATCCTAGTGACTCCAGAGGCTGAGTCAGGAGGATCCCAAGTTCAAGGCCAGCTTCAGTAACTTAGCAAGATCCTGTCTCAAAATAAAAAAGTACCGGGCTGGGGATGTGGCTCAAGAGGTAGTGCGCTTGCCTGGCATGCGTGCGGCCCGGGTTCGATCCTCAGCACCACATACAAACAAAGATGTTGTGTCTGCCGAAGACTAAAAAAAAATAAATAAATATTAAAATTTTCTCTCTCTCTCTCTGTCTCTCTCTCTCTTAAAAAATGAAATAAAAAAATAAATAAAAAAGTACTGGGGGTATAGCTCAGTGATAGAGCACCCCTGAATTCAATCCCCAGTACTATAACACACACACACACACACACACACACACACATTTTGGTCTTCATTCCCAGTTCCTGGCACAGAGTTCCTAAATGCTTGCAATTTCCTAGGTGATAGTGGTGTCTTTTGCTTTAATGAGGTGACTTTCTTGGTAGTTTTCTGGATGGGGACTGCTATCCAACATGATCAAGTCATAATTACAAGTTTGGATCCTTCCATGTCAGTCCTCATCCTCTAGGGGGGGGAGAGGGGCTGGAGATTAGGTTGAAAATAAAGCAGGCCTAGGGCTGGGGTGTAGCTCAGTGATGAAGCAATTGCCCAGTGTTCAAATCCCAACTCTGCTCAATAAGCCAGTCGGTCATACCTCCAGTATAAAACACTCCTAAACATTCTGAACTCTGGGGACTCAGGGTATTTCCAGATTGGTGAATACATCCACGTGCCAAGAGGGCGATGCATCCCAACTCCATGGGAACGGCAGCTCCTGCCCTGAGGACTGGTTCAGAGCTCTACCACCAAGCCCCAGCCCCAGCCCCAGGACTACACTTTTGTTCTTTCTTCTCTCGCATTTTTTCTTTCTTGCTGTTCATTGATGTCTTTTATCATATCCTTTAATGAACCAGGAGGCAAGTTCCCCTGAGTTCTGTGAGCCTTCTTGTTTAGTTATCAAACCTGAGGTAGGCACCGTGTGAACCCCAATTTATTATAGCCAGTTGGTGTGACATATAGGTGACAACCTGTGACTTACAAGGGGCATCTGGACTAGGGTGGGGGCAGGCTTGTGGGGCTGAGTCCTTCACCTGTGAAATCTAACTTACCTCTCAATGGTGTCAGAATTGAGCTGAATTGCAGGTCACCCAGCAGATGTCCATTGGAGAAATGTGTGGTGCAGGAAAGCAACCCCCACACCTGGCCACAGAAGTCCTCTGTGCTGGCTGTTGAGAGTGCAGGAAGAAAAAAACAGTTTGCTTGTTCTGTTATATAAGCACTAAGTTACTCTCACTTGCCGTCAGCTCCTACGGACTCCCACGAGCCCTCCTTCTCCAAGGGCTTTGATCATCTCTGTTTTCTGAGCATCCATGGCAAGGCTGACATTGGGCCAGCATGCCCACATTCCCAGCAACTTCTGCAGCTGGGGCCTGGATCTGTTGGGCTCAGTTGGTGGAGAAAACCTATCTCTTGTGTTTACCCCAGGACTTCAAAGAACCAGGAAATTATTTGTTCAGCCTAGACAGGTCTGAGCTTCAAGGTCTCCCAACGTCGAGCCATGCTCGCTACTTGGGAATATTTTACCCAGAAATTGGGACTGAGCCTATGGCAGGGAATAGGGGTGTGACCACTCTGCCCAGAGACCCACACCCTCTGATAGGCTCAGTTTCCCCCAACTCTCCCTGGACACCACAGTAGCCCCTAGCTCTCGTCCAAGGGCTCATACTTTCTAGAACAAATGGTCAAAGTCATTGCATTAGTTTACTGTTGCTGCTGTAACAAATTTGCACAAATGAGGGATTTAAAGCAACACAAACTTATCTTACAGTCCTGAAGGCCAGAAGTCAGAAGTGGGCCCCAAGCTCCTCCCCTGCCCTCCAGTATTGGCAGGGCTCCATTCTTTCTGGAGCATTCCTGGCCATTTCCAAGTCCTAAAGACCTCTTGCATTCCTTGCCTTGTGGCCCCTTCCTCTATTTTCAAAGACAGCATCTGCAGATCTCTTCCCTCCTCTCCTCTTCTGCCTGCTTCTGCTACTTCAAAGGACCCTTGTGATTACCCTGCCCTGGCCCCCAGTGTAAGAAACCAAGGGCATCTTTTTGTCTTGAGGCCATCTTAGAGCAACCTTGATTTTATCTGCAAACTTAATTCCCCCTTGCCACCTTATATAACATATTTACAGACTCCAGGAATTAGGACATAGATGTCTCTGGGGGGTCATTATTCTGTCTACCACAGCAAAAGGCACCATGCCTCCCAGCACTGGAAAAAAAAAAGAGAGAGAGTGAAAAAAAGTCACCATGCCCCAGTTAGAAGGCACAGGTGGCAGTTAAGTTAGTTGGCTCTGGAGGCACTCACCTGGGTTCAAGTTCACCAGCAAAATGACCTTGGGCAATTTGCTTCACTTCTCCAAACCTCAGTCTCCTCATTTTTAAAATGGAGGATAATGTGATACATCTATACAATGGAATAATACTACTCAGCAGGAAAAAGGAATAGATTATGACTATATCACAGCAGGGTGGACAAATTTTTATGAGTGAATGAAGCCAGATTTCTGTTAAAAGCACATATCACAGGATTTTGTTTATATATAATTCTAGAAAACATAAACTATTTTATAATGTCAGCAGATTGGTGGTTACTTGTGCTCAGAGGGTGCAATTACAGGTAGCATAAATAAACTTTTGGGCAGAGTACAGTGGTGCATGCATGTTATCCCAGACACTTAGGAGGCTGAGGCAGGAGGATCACAAGTTTGAGGCCAGCCTGGACAATTTAGTGAGACCCTCAGCAAAGACCCTATCTCAAAACAAAAAAAGTAAAAAAAATAAAATAAAATAAAATAAAGGGGCTGGGAATGTAATGCAATGGTAAAGTACCCCTGAGTTCAATCCCCAGTATCAAAAAAGAAAAAGAAAGAAAGAAAATTTGAGGATGATGAGGTGATGGAGAAGTTCACTATCTTGATTGTGTAGATGGTTTTGTGGATGTATATAATAAATTGTTCACTTTAAAATATGTAGTTGACTATCTGTCAAAAATATGTATTGTTGGGGCTGAGGTTGAGGCTCAGCAGTGGAGCACTCACCCAGCACATGTGAGGCACTGGGCTGGATCCTCAGCACCACATAAAAATAAGAAAACAAATAAAAATAAAGGTATTATGTCCAACTACAACTAAAAATAACATTTTAAAATATGTATTGTTGATTGCACATTGTTTAACCCTCAGTAAAGCTGTTTAAAAGTGAATTCCACTATACCAACATCCATCAAGTCCCACAATGTAATTGTGTGAATATCTTCCCGATACTTTGGTCAGGTAGGCCAGCACTGGCCACAGTCATTCATTCATTCATTCATTCATCAAATGTAACCTCCATTAAGCAGCCGCAGTGCTAGGACATGAAGATGGACCTGCTGAGTGCCTGGTCTGAGGAGAGAAATGGATGAGGAAACAGGTCCACATGGTGAGGAATGGGCTCCTGAAGACTCACACACAGAAAGCCACCAAGGCAAGGAGGAATCAGGGAAGGCTTCAGAGAGGAGGAGGCAACATTTTTATGGGTCTTGAAGAATGTGTAGGAGTTTGCCATGAGAAAAAGAGTTATATATTGTTGTGTAACGAATTACCCACCACTTACAACTTCAAGGAACCATCTTATTATGCTCTTAAGAGTCTACAGGTCAGGGGCTGGGGCTGGGGCTCAGTGGTAGAGTGCTTGCCTTGCACATGTGAGGCCCTGGGTTCCATCCTCAGCATCAAATAAAAATAAATACATGAAATAAAGGTATTGTGTCCATCTACAACTAAAACAAAACAAAACAAAACAACAGTCAGTAGGTCAGGAATGTGGGCAGGGCAGAGTGGAGGGAGCTTGTCTCTGCTCCTTAGAGTCTGAGGTCTCAGTAGGAAAACTAGAGACTGGAGCAACTTAAAAACTGGAGGCTGAAATGATCTGATATCTCCTGTGTCTGGCCAGGGTGACCCAGAGACTGGGACTGCCAGCCCCTCTCCCACAGGTGTGGCATGGGCTCTTTCCCATCAGGGTGACTTGGAGAGGAAGCATTGCACTAGAGAAGAGGCTCTGCACTGCGTTGTGTGACAGCCTTGGAAGTCACAGGCAGAACTCCCCCTGCATTCTACTGGATGAAGCATCCTAAGCCCACCCAGATTCCAGGGGCTCTGATTGGGGAACTGCTCCACTGTGTTCAGGGAGGGTTGCTGATGATGAAAACATCTGATGTATCCTAGGAGCACTTATGTCACATGCCAACACCATTCTGAGTGCTCTTTATGCAGAAACTCATGGAGTCCCCCCATCATCCTGAAGCATGGGGAACTTCTACAAAGTCAGAAAGTGGGCAAGAAGGAGAGCTGAGATTTGTACCCAATGTCCAGGCACCAGCCATTATACCACAATGCCTCCTATCAGGAGAGACCAGCGTGGCTGAACCATGTGGTGCCAGTTGGGAGGGCTGGAGCTGCGTCTGTAGGGGGGCAGGGGGCCAGGGCCTGAAGACCCCTGCCAGACACATGGAAGAGCCTGGAGTTCAGGCCAAGAACAGTAGGGAGCCATGGAGGGGACTTCTGCTGGAAAATAGCGTGACCAGATCTGTGTCTCAGGATGAGCCCTGCAGGGATGGGCAGAGCAGGAACTGAAGGAGCCAGAGCCAGAGATGGGTGGGAAAATCAGCAGTTGTTGCAAGGGTTCAGGGAGGACCTTGATGTGGGGAAGACAGGACAGGCTCCATGAGGGGGTCAATAAGCGCTGTCCTTCAAATGGTCTGCAGTCCTTAAATATCTTGCGTTTGAATGACATTCTTTCTTACTTTCTTTTGATGCTGGAGATTGAACTCAGGGGTGCTCAACCACTGAGCTACATCCCCAGCAACCCCCTTAAAGATGTTTCTTATTTTAAGACAGACCTGTCTCTAGGTTGCTGAGGATCTCACCAAGATGCGGAGGCCGGCCTTGAACTTGTGATCCTCTTGCACCAACCTCCTGAGTTGCTGGTGTTATAGGCATGTGCCACTGTGCCTGGGCTGGAAGAACATTCTTATAATATATATACAATTAAAAAAAATCTAAATACTACAATACATTTAACATTTCAAAACCTATGTGAAGTATAATAAATAAAATGTTTATATATTATGTAATAATACAGAAATACGTAATGTAAATATACAAATAACATAAATGTAGAACATAATATCAATGCATAAATAATGTATAGATACATAATATAAATTATATATATATATTTGTGTGTATTTGTATTATAAAAGTTATATATATATATATATATATATATATATATATATATATATATATATATATATATATAATTTTTTGGTGCTGGGGATGGAACCCAGGGCCTTGCTCATGCTAAACGTGTGCTCCTCCACTAAGCCACACGCTCAGCCCCTAATTTATATTAATTATAAATTATAACAAGTTAAATTATAATATATATTATTATGCATTTATAATAATATGTATTGTAGTATATAAAATATGGGATATAAAAATTCTTACAATGTATTTTAAGCCCAGCTTAAAATAGAAAGCTCAAACTGTACTCCAATTTATTTCCTTATTATCTATTTCTTTACTTTGGTGGTCTCAGAAAGAGCCTTAAGTGTGCTGAGCGAGTGCTCTACCACTCACTGATTGACATCCCTCTTGTAATCTCAATTTATTTTATTTTATTTATTTATTTTGGTCCTGGGAATTGAACCCAGGGGTGATTTACCACCAAGCTACACTCCCAGCCTTTTTCATATTTTAAATTTTGAGAAAGGGTCAAACTAAGTTGCTGAGGCTGGCCTTGAACGTGCTGTTTTTTTGGTGCATTTCTGGGATTACATGTTCGCAACACCACGTCCAGCACCTTGATCTTTCTTTCTTTATTTTTTATTTTTGTTTCTGTGGTATTGGGGATTGAACCCAGGGCCAGTTGCACTGAGATACATCCACAGTCTTCAGTTTGTTTAAAATGTACTTACCTCCTGTGCAGTTTACTCTCCTCCCATCTCTACCTACTCTCTTCACCTCTCTGTCCTCTGGCATTCCTAATACTGCAGATCCCCTCAACCAGGCTCCTCTCTCTTGGGTGTTCTGAGTCCCTCTAGGTAAGGCCACAACTCCTGGTGGCCCTTCTGCCACAGCTCCAGAACTCACTGCATTCTGGCAACACCCCTCCTCACCCCCCAAATGATACAACTACACACACACATACATACACACACACACACACACACACACAGGTCTAGATGGAAACACTTCAAATTGTAAATAGCACTTATTTATTTATTTTTAGTTGGACTCAATACCTTTATTTCATTTATTTATTTTATATGGGGCTGAGGATCGAACTCAGGACCTCGCACATGCTAGGTGAGTGCTCTCCACTGAGCCATAATGGCAGCCCGGTATTTTGCATTTATTCAGGTGGTAGGATTAGAGGCATTTTTCTATAATTTCTACTTTTCTAATTTTTTTGCAATGAACTCCTATAACTTTCATAACTTAACAAAATAGCATTCTGGGGATGGGAGTAGGGCTCAGTGGTAGAGAGCTTGCCTAGCATGTGTAAGGCCCTGGGTTCCATCCTCAGCACCACCCAAAACAAATAACTACAAAAAATTGTCATGCCTCTTCCTCCTGCTCCCCTCTCTCTTGGATCACTGGCTCAGGAGGAAGCCAGGGACCCTGTCATGATGACACTCAAGCAGCCCCATGGAGAAGACAGCATAATGAGGAACTGAGGCCTCCTGCCAACAGCCCAGAGAGCGAGCCACACCACAGCAAATCCTCCAGCCCCAGTCCAACCCTCAGACAACTGCGGTCCTGCAGCCTCATGAGAGACTGATCCAGAAGCACCCAGCTGAGCCACTCTGATTTCTGACCCACAGCCTATGTGGAAGAGGATTTAACATATTGTGTTAATGCCACTTTTAATTTCTAAGGTCATTTGAAACAGAGAAACATCACTAATAGCGCATTATGAATGGATCCCTGGATTCCAGTTTGGATGTTAGGTTAGATGAGATTCAAGATGGGGAACTGTCATGGGGAAGAGGAGCAACTTCAAATCTGCTTGGGGGACGTTGAGCTTAGGGGTCTTGGGTGAAGGTGGCCTGTGAACCATGGGTATAAAGGTTTGAAGGTTAAAAGAGAAAGATCAGGAGAGGGAGAGGTGGGAAAAGAAACTTAGGGAAGAGTTCATGGAGCAGAGAGAGTACAGGGCTGAGGAAGAGCCCGAAAGAAGACCACAGTGGAGGTGGCCTAGGAGAAGCCATCAGAGAGGCAGAAAGAAACTAGGGAACAGAGTAGTGTTTGGGAGAGGGAGAGCTTTGGAAAGCCATGGACTGAGAGGGGACTGTAAAGTCCCCAGTTGCACCATGGTGGCCTTGCTGAGAGAGTAGCTCCAAGTTTTCAGTCTTCTAAGTTCTTCTGGCTGAGGACTTTCCTCAGTGATGTCAATCCTCAGTATCCTGGACACCCTCCCTGTCTTCACATGGATACCAAAATCTCTGGGTGCTCAAGTCCCTTAAACAAAATGGCACAGTATTTTGTTGTCACCTGTGTCTACTTCCTGTGTACTTTCAACCACCTCTAGAGGACTTACAGTGCTAATTCAATACACATGCTATGGAAATCACTGTTATAGTGCAATTTTGTTTAAATCATGTTTTCTTGTTGCATTTCTATTTTTAAAAATCTTTTCTCTCCACGGTCCAATTGGTGGATACGGAACCTGAAGGTGGGGCTGACTGTCCATCCTCCCATAGACAAAGGACAACCCACCCTCACCCTGGGCCAAGAATGTTCAGGCAAATTCTCCAACCCTAGGAAACGGATCACCTAGAGCTTGTGGGGAGAGGGGCTCCTCACATAGGTGGCCCCTGTTCCTTGTGCTTACTCTTTTGGGAATGGGTTTGTTTTATTTTTTCATTTTTTTCCTTGTACCTTTCAAGAGCTTTCTCAATTTCTTCTTCCTCTTTCCATGCTCCTGTCTGGGGAATGAAGCGTAGAGAAACCAACCTCTAAACATACACTCCACTGAAACGCACTTATGGATCCAAGTTGGAGGGGCGGGGGTTCCTCTTAAGATCCAGCCTGTTCTTGAGTAACTTCAGTGGTGGCAACTTCAAGGGGAGGGAAGGCTCATTCAAAACTCCATTCAGCATCCACGTGGAACCAACTTTCCTTTCCTGGGTTCTCAAAGCCCAATTTAATCCAAGCTTATTAACACATAATATTTTAATTTGCCTTTTCAATATGTTCTGCACTGTATAAGTGTAACAAATTTTATAATATCAGAAGTAAGGATTTCATATGTTAATTACAATGCTTTATGTCTTCAAGTTGGGGGTAACCTCTGTGGAAAAGAGATTGCTGTAAAGAGAGACAGTTTCTGGTCTTTCCTCCCCCCATCCCCAAATTGCTGTATTGAAAGAAATCCAAAAGGAAAAAAAAATAAATTTCTTAGGTACAAAAAATGAGCTGAAATCTCATGTTCTCCAGTGTCTCCATGTGGGTTGCTCCAGAAGCAGAGAATGAGCTAAGGTTCTCAGTGTATGTTGTTTACTTGGAGCCAGGATGTCCCTGAGGGGAGAGGGAAATTAAGGGGAAGAGGAGCCATCAGTAAAAGATGTATTATGGATCCTGCTGCCCATCCTGATGGGAACTGTGGGACCCAGTGCAGGACATGTCCCACTTCAAAATTATCAACAGAGAGGGGAGGGTCTGTCAATCATTGGTTAAGAGCTATTTCCAGGGGCCATTAATTCCCTGGCAGTCCACTGCATGGTGGCAAACTTGGCCCCAGTTCCCAGATAAAGCCACAGACAAAGGAAGGCAGGTGCAGGCAGCAGAAGTTGGGCTGGAGCGTGCTGAAGGGGTCAGAGTGGGGGAAAAGGTGTGGCCCAGAAATCCCCAGGATGATACAGCACAGACCCAAGTGCCCCTTGCACAACCTATAGCCCCAGCATAAGCTTGTTAATTCCTGGATTTTGCCAACATTCAATGCAGGTCTGAATTTTCCTGGGCCAGGAGAGATTCTGAATCTTCAGAGCTAAACCAGCCAGGAAATAATTTTGAGCATTTATAAGGCACTGGGTAGATACTTGGTAGGACTGGAGACTCAGTTATGAGTCTTGATTTTTGTCCTGTACATGCATACAGTGTGCAGACTGTCACATAGAGGTGCAATGTGAACCTCTAGTGGCAGACAGTGTCAATCTAGGGGGTTGCAAGAACACTTTTAATTTTTACTTTGTTAGTTATATATTTATTTCAGTGAGTATCCAAAATGTATTTTACCATTCAACTCTAGTTTGCTTTTCCTTTTCTGTAGCACTAAAGATTAAACCCAGAGCTGGGCATGGTGGCCTATGCTTATAATGCTAGTGACTCAGGAGGATGAGGCAAGAAGATTGAAAGTTCAAGGTCAGCCTCAAAAATTTAGTGAGACCCCATATCAAGATAAAATATTAAAAAGGCTGGAGATGTAATTAAGTGGTAAAGCACCCTTAGGCTCAATTGCCAGTACAAAAAAAAAGTTCCCACCCAGGGCCTCATACCTGCTAGGTAAGTAATCTGCCACTGAGCTACATCCCCAGTCCTTGGTTTTCATGGATATTATTGCTTAGGATCTGACTGAGTTTAGAAGGTGAGCCAATCCAAAAGGTTACTTATGGGTGAATAGATTAAAAAAAAATGTGGTTAACACCAAACCGGGTATTAGCCATAAAAAATAAAATTCTGACACACGCTGTAACATAGAAGCACCTTGAAAACGTTATGCTAAGTGAAATAAGTCAGGCTCAGAAAACAAAATCATGGCAAGATTCCACTTGCCTTAGGTATCTCAAGTGGGAATATTTATGGAGACAAAGTAAAATAGATATTACTGGAGGCTATGGGGAGAAGGGAATGGAGTTATTTAATGAGGACAGAGCTTCTTTTTGGGATGATGGAAAGTTCCGGAGATGTGTAGAGGGATGGTTGTGTAACTTATTGCCACTGGAACCTGGAGTGAATGATGGTTAGGGGCTGAGGAGGCTGCTCAGTGGTAGAATGCTTGTCTAACCTGGAAGTCGCCTGATGCCAGGAGATGGGCACGTCCACCATGGTGTGTGGGGGGGCTATGACAGGTGCCGACCGTGTCTGTGACAATACTGCAGCTCCAGGCCAGGAGTGGTGGTGCACACTTGAAACCCAGCAGTGCAGGAGGCTGAGGCAGGAGGATGGTGAGTTCAAAGCCAGCCTCAGCAACTTAGTGAGACCCTGTCTCAAAATGAAAATCTGAAAATGGCTGAGGATGTGGCTTCATGGTTAAGCACCCCTGGGCTGAAACCCAAGTACAAAAAATAAAAATAAAAAAGTGGGGTTCCATCCTGGTAATGTTTTATATTGCGACAAGTTCTTCCTGGTGTATGGTGGGGGAGAGAGGAAAACATTGTTCCAACACAGGTGGCTCTGCCCACCATGCTCTCCAGGAGTAAGACCTGCCCTCCTACCTTCTTTGGTTATGGGCCACCTGAGACTGCTTCCCTGCATTGAGGACACTTGTAGTGTTTCAAGATGTATATTCTTGATTCCTCAATGCAAAACATAAACATCACCAAGTCCTAACGTAAAGACACTGGCCATGTTGGTTTGTTGGGAGAGACCCAGGGCAGGTAGGGAAGGGGTCTCCAACATGGCACCTACCTGAGACATAACAGATGCCTCCTTCAGGGTGTCCATGCCCCCATACTCTCTCTTGCTCTTCGGTGACCCTGTCTCATTTGTCATCGCTGACAGTAAGGTCCCCCGTGAGTCTCATCTCCACAGAAATAAGGCCAAGGCCATGTCAGTCACACTCACTGCTGTGTCACCACCACTAACCTGGGGCCTGGGGCTACCCATCAAATAAACTCACAGCACATGCTGGTGCCTGACCCCGAGCCACAGGCTTGATGACTGTTCTCTTAACAAATTACAATCAGCCTGTGACATAGAGCTTCTGAATATTTTTTTTTAAATTTTATATTGTTTTGGGGATTACCAGGGATTGAACTCAGGGGCACTTGACCACTGAGCCACATCTGCAGCCCTATTTTGTATTTTATTTAAAGAGGTCCCATCGAGTTGCTTAGCAACTTGTTTTTTTTTTTTTTTTTAATTTTTATTCTTTAGTTTTAGGTGGACATCTTTATTTATTTATGGTGATGAGGATGGAACCCTGTTCCTCACACATGCTAGGCGAGCGCTCTCTCAACTGAGCCACAACCCCAACCCTTAGTGCCTCGCTTTTGCAGAGGCTGGTTTTGAACTCACAATCCTCCTGCCTCAGCCTCCCAAGCCACTGGGATTTCATGTGGGCATCACTGTGCCTGGCTTTATCTTATGTTTGAGGCGAGGTCTTGCTTATGTCGACCAGGTTGGCTTCCAACTCCTAGGCTCCAGTGATTCTCATTGTCACAGCCTCCTCTACAGCAGGGACAGCGGGGACTACAAGGTCATGCCACCATGACTGACTTCTTATTTTTAAACAAGGCTGTTCTGGAGCTGAGGCTGGGGCTCTGTGGTAGAGCTGCTTGCCTAGCTTGCAAGAGGCACTGGGTTCGATCCTAAGCACCACATAAAAATAAATAAAATAAAGGTTAAAAAAATACAACAACATGATTTTAAAAACAGACAAACAAGCAAGATTTTTCTGATGTCCCAATTTTACAGATGAAGCTGTGGAGGCTGGGGCTGGGTAACTTGCTATAGCAGAAGCTGTGGGTGCTCCACCCACGACCCCCTCCCATCCCGCTCAAGGCCCTGACTGTGCGGGGGGACAGAGAGCCAAGCCATGTTATTGGTATAGCCTGGGACACATAGGCTGGCAGAAGCTCAGCCACTTTCCTCAGTATCCCCACTTGTCCTGGGGAGTCTGTGTCTTGCAGCATAACAGATGAGCCATGTCTTGCAGGCATGGTGGACTGTGTCTGGACAGCCAAGGGGGTGGGATTAGAATGAGGGTGAGCAAGAAGAAATAAGGTCCCTGTGGCCCCCAGAGGGAACATCAGTTTTCCCACTGTCATTACTGGGTTTGGGCAGCCTAAGCCATCCTGTGTCACCGAATCAGAGCCCCCAGGCCCAGCACCACACTTGCCATCCCAAGCAATCCTCCCTGGGAAATCTCCAGTGGGGTGTGCCGGCTGGGTTTTTTGGTGTTTTGGTTTGGGGTTTGGTTTGGTTTTTCAAACACAAATCAACTAAAACAAACACATAGCAATTAAAACCTCCAAGTGAGGGCAGCCGCTGTCCTCGGGCAGAGGGTGGAGCAGAGTCGGCTCCTGGGAAGCTTGCCTTGTTGTTCCTCAGTGGAACATGCTGGTGGCCAGTGGACTTGTCTGTTTGTCAAGTGTCAATGAAAACAAGTTGACTTACAAAGTACTAAAGTCCCAGATGCGGTGTCGCACGCCCGCAATCCCAGTGACTCGGAAGGCTGAAACTGGGGAATCGCGAGTTCCAGGCTGGCCTGGACAACTCAGTGAGTCCCTGTCTCAAAAACAGAAGGGGCCACACACGTGTGGGAGGCTGAGATGGGAGGATTGCAAGTTCAAAACCAGCCTCAGCCTCGGGGAGGTACTAAGCAAGTCAGTGAGTCCTTGTCTCTAAATAAAATACAAAATAGGGCTGGGGAGGTGGCTCAGTGGTGGAGTGCCCCTGAGTTCAATCCCCTCCCAAAAAACAGAAGGGGCTGAGTGTATGGCTATGTGGTCAAGTGCTTCTCTAGCAGGTGTGGCCCTGGCTCCACATCCAGTACCAAAAAAGAAAGAGGGAAGAGAGAGAGAGGAAGGAAGGAAGGAGGCAGAGAGTGAGGGAGGGAAAGAGAAAGTCCTGAAGTGGTGCTGAATGAATGGGTTTGGAATTGTTTCCAACACAGACTGCGGCACGGTGCAGGGACAGGAGGAAGATGTCTGCATCTGTCACACATGTGGCCAAACACACAATTGCCTAGAACCAGGCAGCAGAAACTAGAACGACGGTGGCCTCCAGGAAAGGCAGGTGGGTGGCTGAGGGCTGTTTTTAATTTTATCCCGTATGCATTCATGATCAGCCAGTGTTTTTAAAAGTGTGTGTGTCCTCCTTACAACCCTCTGCCCCATCCCCAGGGTGCCCATGTTCCCTTGGGGACAGGGTATTGTGGTGCTCCATCTCGACCTCCTCACTCCAACCTGTCCCTGCTGGGTGGTGGGGCCCTGGAGACATTCTTGGCCTCTCTGGACTCCCATTTCCCTGTGGTACAAGGTGAGACTGGACCAGGTTTCCCCCAAGACCCCTCCCATCCCAATGTCCCATGTGCTGTGACTTGGTAAACCCAATCCAGGGCCAAAAGCTGCCCTGATGGGCGACAAACCTCTCCACCCATCCCACCCCACTACCCCAACCTGGGCTGCTGAAGCCTCCCAAGATGGTGGGACAGCACAGCCAAACAGCAGCAGTGCTTGGGCAGGTGTCCCCGCCTCCAGGCAGCCTCTGCCCCGCCTCTGCTACCAGCACCCTGACTGTGCCCTAAGACCCAACTATTCCCTGTGCGGACCTTGAGGGACTCTCCCTTCTAACCCAGGATAGTGCATATGCTTCCCCAAGCCCTGGTTCTGCAGCCCAGGGATACGGTGACACCAGGACAAGGGGCTCTCCCCACAATGGGGTTCCCTGGAGGGTGGTCCATTCCTTGGACCCCTAGGGTCTGGAGCCACCCAAGCCCTAGTCCTCCTCCCATCCATCCCAGCAGCTCTCCCCGGCCAGGAAATCCCTCTTGGGCCTATGTTGTCACCTCTGTCATGTGCGAACCCTGAACCCTGATGGACAGGAGAGTGCCCTGTTACTAAGACAGCCGCTGACTCAGGACCAAGCACATCTCCACCCTCATCCCACCCAGGAGCCACCTGGGAAGGGTGATCTCAGCAGACCCGAGAGCCCACAGCCTTCCACTCCACCCTGGAGAGTCAGGCCCAGGCCCCACCTGGAGGAAGAAAGCAAGCTCTTCCTTCCTGGAGGGCTGTGGGGCTCACTGAGCACCCACTTTTTTCCCTGGAGCCCAGAGCACTCAGGAAGCAGCCAGCGCAGGAAGGGCAGCCTGCGCCCATGGACTGGCTAGAGGCTGCCAGGAGTCCCCAGCTGGGTCCAGGCTCCCCCAGCCATTGGGAACCCAGGCCTGGGATGGACGAGGCCTTGGAAACAGTCACAAGCCCAGCCCTCAGCAGCTGAGGACATTGGCCAGAGCCTATAACATTAACCTTTACAGACATCACCTGTAAATGGGAGGATTCAGCCCCTTTCCTGAGAGGAGATGCAGAGGGGGTGAGCTGCAGGGGGAGCCTGGCAGAGGAGGTTACACTTGCCCTTTCCATCAAAGGGACACAGGCTGGGAGTGGGAATGGACAGGGGTTCTCCTTTCTCAGATGGGAGAACCAAGGCTCAGACAGGACACGCTGGGTCCTGAGAACTACAAGAAGCCCCATTCTCCAGGTTCCTCCTAACAACCACAGCAGTTGTCCGGGCTGCAAAATGTGGCTTGTGGAGCTCGGTGAGCAATTATTACACCTGCAAAGAACCACAAGGGTCTTTTGGCTCGATGGGCCTCGCGTGCATCTCCCTATCCCATCCAAGGGCAGCGCACAGCACCACTGACCCTTGCTGTGCAAGAACTCAGTCCAGGGCTGCCAGATCTCCTGATCACCTGGAGCCTGGGAGCCCAGCCCGGGTCAGCCCTGGGGGAGGGAAGCCTGGTCCTGAGCACACAGCCAGAGGGGGACTTCCCTGTGTCTGCCGATGGCCTGCAAGGAGGGCTAGTGCAAGAGGTGGCAGGGTCTCCCAGGGCACTGGCCTCCCCTTTGCTGCAGGGCACCTCTCTACACCCACCTCCTCCCATGCCACCTAAGGGACAGAAACAGTAGTTAGGGCCTCACTGTCTGCAATGACACAAACATGGGCTCTTGGCCACTTGTAGCTGTGTGACCTCTGGCAAGTTACTCAGCCTCTCAAAACTTCACTTTCTTCATCTGTAAAACAGGGGAGGAGAGCCTCTCTTTGTAGGAGAATAATGCTGCTCATCAAATCCCATCATTCTTATCTATAAACACATTATGGTTCCAGAAGCCTTGGTGCATGCCTGTAATCCCAGCAGCTCAGGAAACTGAGGCAGGAAGATCACCAGTTTGAGGCCAGCCTCAGCAACTTAGAAGACCTTGTATCAAAAATAAAGGAGGTGGAGGCTGTGGATAGAATTCAGCAGTAAAGCACCCTGGGTTCAATCCCCACTACCGCAAAAGAAATAAAAATAAAAAAGGTATTGTCCCTTTCTTGTTCTAATACACCTCAAGCCCCTGGCTATGGGGTTAACACAAGTAGTTACCCAGGAGTTTTCCAACCCTGGATAAACAGGGAGTCACCTAAGCAAAATCTGATGCTCAGGCCTAATTCATAAAGGAGAGAAGGGAGACAAGGCAGCCCACCTCACAGCCTTGCCCTGGCTTAAAGTGGGAAACCACTGATCTAGTCTACTGGCCTCCAGACAGATAGGGAAACTGAAGCACAGAGAGGTGGTGTGACTGGAGCAAAGTCACACAGCAAGCAAGAAGCAGGGCTGGACCAGAAGTTCCATGCTGACTCCTGCCTGCTGCCCCAGCTCATCTAACCCTTAGTGTGTTAGCAACACTCAAGGCCTCCAGGGCCAGACACAAAAGGGGCAAAGAGGACTCGGCTGCACTCTGGAGTCCTGGAAACTGGCAGGACAGTGCCAGCGATCCTTACTGTGTGAGAACTCAGTCTGGGGCTGCCAGATCTCCTGGTGACTTTGAAGGACAGTTAGAAACCTGAGTTTTTGTGCAAACTTTCCTGAATCTTAAGAATTACATTCTAGGGCTGGGGTTGTGGCTGAGTGGTAGAGGGCTCACCTAGTATGTGTGAGGCACTGGGTTCGATCCTCAGCACCACATAAATATAAAATAAAGATATTGTGTCCACCTAAAACTAAAAAATAAATATGAAAAAAGAATTACGTTCTAATTCCAAGCAAATTTTTTAAATATTTATTTTTAGTGGTAGTTGGACACAAGACCTTTATCTTATTTATTTATTTATTTATTTTTATGTGTTGCTGAAGATCAATCCCAGGGCCTTGCACGTGCTAGGCGATCGCTCTACCGTGGAGCCACAGCCCCAGACCCCAAGCAAATTTTAAACCTGAACAACCAACCAACAAAAACCTGGAGCTAGGTGAGCTTCTCTGGTTACCAGTTTGGGACCTTGGTTCAGGATTTCAGGGTAGGACCTGGGGATAACTTTTTGGCACCGAGTCAGGATAACATGAGAGTTTCTTGGAAAGTATCTTTCTCTATAAATCAGTGTCTGGTCCTGGTGGCTCAAATTCTGCCGTTAGCTATTTGCTCCTGTGAGCCAAACAGTGCTCTCCCTGGATATTCTTGCCAAAAGATTTTGAAGAGTTTATTACAAATATTTTTCTCTAGAGGACAGATCTAGGTAGTGTCCTGGACCTGGAAGAACAGAAAAAATTAATGGAAAGTGCACTTCATCCCATGAGAGGGAGGAACAAAAAAGCCTGTGCTGTGGCATCTTCAGCCTCCCACCATTGCCTCAGTGTGTAAGAGGGAAAACTGAGGCCCCTTGTGGAGCAGACCCTGAGGTCACATTTCTATCTCAGAGCCCAAAGACCCTTCTTCCCCACTGGGTCAACAGTGACTTCTGACAGAATTACTGGATGCCTCTCCTGACTCCCTTTGCTTCCTGTGGATGCACCCACCATGCCCTCTGCTCCTGCATCACTGCACCTCCTGGTTCCTAGGCTGTGCTCACCTAAGGGGTCCCGGGTGGGATGTTGCTTCCAACGTGCTTCCCCTGTCTTCTCCCCACCCACTGTTCTTATGGGTTGGGCTCCACTCACTCAGCCTGACTCTGCCTCACCAGCTCTGCCAAACAACTAAGCCCCACTATGTCCTCTCCACTTTTTTTCATAGGCTCCACCCAGCATCTGGCCTCTTACCTGCACTGTTCTGCAGAGCCATGCCCACTCCACCCATTTGATCTTCTACATTCTGTCCATGTGGCTCATCTTCCACAGACATATTTAACACTCTGGGATTGCAGGATTTTCTCTCTAGCTCTGGAACCTTTGTAGTATGGCTTGTTTGATATAAGAATACCTCAATATTGTGATTAACAATGTTTCTCAAAAGTTAAAAAATAACATTAAAAAAATCTGAGGATGAGGCTCAGTGGTTATGTTCCCCTAGTTTCAAACCATTGTACAAAAAAAAAAAAAGAAAGAAAGAAAGAAAGAAAGAAAAAGAAAGAAAGAAAGAAAAAGAAAAGAAAGAATAAAGAAAGAAAAATAGGCAAGTAAGAAAAAATGTGGTTCCTTTTTCTTATGTTATGTGTTACAAATTTAGCATTCATGTTTACCTGTTGTGGAGGCTGTGAAAAGTCAGTCTTTCATACATACTTCCATGCCCACACCTGACATTTTGCTGTCAGGCTATTGCTTTATGTCAAGGTCTATAATATACCTGCCACCTCACTTAAATTGGAATTTTTTTTTCAAATCCTAGGTTTCTCTGGAGGCAGGGTTCTTCTTCAGTCCTTGGAACCTGGCTTCTTCCTTCAGTGCTCATTTAGTTTCAAGTCTTTTTTTGGAGAAGACACACTTGAAAATTGGGGACAGTAAAGCTTGCTTAAACTCACTTTCCCAATGGCCCATCAGTGCAGGAATGGAGATTGGGACCAGTGTCAGCCTGTTGTGGAATAGTTCTCAGGAGAGCCATGGGAGCCCTGAGATTTTGGACTTGAGTGTTGGCATCAAGAGGAAAGATACTCACTCTCTGTGAACATTCTGGGGCAGATGAGGGACCCTGGAGATGACTCAGGCCTAACTCTGTCCCAATGGCTCAGATTAGGTACTATAGAGGTTTTGTGTTGTACTTTCCTTCCATCCCCAGAGACCTGAAAAACAATTGGTGACAAAGATGGCTGCTTTTCTTGACCTACATTGTTCCTGAACCTGAAGACAATGAACAGAAAGCAGAACAAGGAGGAAAATCAATGCATCTGTCTTTCCAATACTAGAAAAATAAACCCATCAAATACTGAAAAATATTTCCTTTTACTTGAAAATCAAAAAGCCCAGTGATTGGTAGTCTGGGCTGCTATGGCTATCCAGCTATTCCATCATGCCCCAGGGCCCTTCCTGTTTTTCATTGTGCCATCCATTTAATACAGCAATCAGGGGAAAAAGAAAAAGGAAAAAACAAAGAGCTAGAGGACCAGTTGCTTCCAATGTTATCTCACTGGCCAGCACAAAATCACAGAGACCCCTACCTGCAAAGGATATTGGGGAATACAGTTGTTTTTCACTTTTACTTTGGGTTTGTTTTTGTATTTGGTTGTGGGGACTGAATCTATGATTGCTTAAGCACTGAAAAACCATCCCCAACCCTTTTTATATTTTAGAGACAGATTTTTAGGGCTTTACTACATTGCTGAAACTGTCCTTAGACTTGTGAGCCTCCTGCCTCAGCCTCTATAGTCACTGGGATTATAGGCATGTGCCATTAGGCCTGCCTGTGTTTTTTTAGGTGCTGGGGTTGGAACACAGAGCCAGGCACATGTGAAACTTGTTTACTACTGAGCTGTACTTTCAGCCATAAACTTGTCATTTTGAATTATTAGCAACCCATTTAAAAAAAAATATAAGGTCCCAGTGGAATGAATGAGGGATACCTGCCACCTGGACCTTAGCAACCAGTTCTGCTGGGGTGGCTTAGTGCAGACCCAATGCATACTCACAGGGTGGCATGAAAAGATGGGCATCAAGTGAGGAATGGGTTCGGATGGGCTGTGAAAGGAGAACTGCTGGATAGGTGGCAGGCTGAGATATTGTTCTTTCATGTGTTGTGATGGGCATCTCAGGTGGAGAAGGGGTAGAGGGTGAGTGCATTTGGGTGGTTACCCACTGAGATACATCCCCATTTTTTAAATTTTTTTTTTCTTAAAATATTTTTTTCCACTGGGATGTCAGGCCTGCACCACTGAGCCAACTCTTATACAATTTTTAAAGTTATTTATTCCATGGTAATATGGATCTATTTAAACTTACAATATAAAAACATACTTATAGTATATTCACTTATTATAAATAAAGTTATAAGAATTAGGATATGTCATTTTTATAAAAATAGATGTCACAACACTTGTTCCCAGTGACCAAATATGACCCATAAAATGTTAAACACATATGGACATTTGATTTATTTATTTTATTCTTTTTCCATATTTATTATTGTAGACAAGTTCAAAACACTGAATGAGTGAATGCAGAGAATTATGCCAATTTCCCTAATTATTAATTGAGAATAATATTTTATTTTTCCTAGTAGTGGCATTTATTTTCCCACAAATACTGCATGTGGCATTTATGTGTTGAAGCTGAAAAGTTAATCACACAGAAACTGAGAACAGAAACACTTCCCGGATTTACGATAAGAATGAGAAAGTGACTTATTGTGTGTAAGGAGTGCAAAAAAGAATTAAGACCAGAAAGTAACTCTTAGGTTTTAGAGAACAATAAGGTGATTACAGTGTATAATAACTACTTAAATAAATCAAAATAGCCAGAACTTAGAAGGTTTCAAACACAGAATAATAATTTTAATGATATGAAAATTACCCTGATCTAATAATTACACACTACTTACACATGCCGAGTTATAATAATGGGTCTCATATCCAAGTACAAAGAGTAGATTCCAGGTAAAAATTAAAATAAATAGAAATAAATTCTTTGATGTTTTAGCCAAATATCTACATTACCTCAGATTTTTAAATGGTATCCTATGTTCATGAATGTTTCACTGTTTTGGTTTCCCTTACTGTCATGTCTTTTAGATCTACAAGTTCTAAAGAGTCATGGAATGATTTAGACTTATTCACATGGATTTCTCATGACTGTTATTTATTTTCAAAACTTGTTTACACTTTATTTTATTATTTTATTTTTATGTGGTGTTGAGGATTGAACACAGTTCCTCACATGTGCTAGGCAAGCATTCTACCACTGAACCACAATCTTAGCCCTGATGACTGGTACTTTTTTAATATGTGGCTGGAAAAAAGCTAAAATACATACCTACTATTTCAGGCACTTGACTTAAAATCCAACATGCCTTGTATAAAAAAAAAAATATTCCATCAGATTAACATCAAATTTTTTGTATCAATTTTAAGCATGGTTTCTTTACTGGAGAAATGCATTGCTTACTTCAAGCAGATGAATATTGGGACTCTTATGGAAGTTTATCTTTTAGGCTTGGGTCAAATTCTTGTCCTTTAATTTAAAAACCTTACAATGGAATGACTTTGAGTCTATCTGAACTGTGACTTTAATTACACCTTTATTCCAGATGACTAAGGAAAAAACAGTAATAATATATTTCTAATGATATTCAATAGCTGGACTTTGGTCACTTAAGATAGTTTTTCTGGTCATGATAATAACATATATGCAAGGTGGATAGCTACATTGGGGATTCAAAGACAGGCCTTAAATACTGTCAAAGAGCTTTCTACACATATTGCTAGAAAATTTTAATATAATGAAAATAATTTGAATCAACAACATATGTAGCCATTATGAAAAGAAAAGTTTTAAATCTATTAAATCACATAGATGATGAAGTACATAATTAAAAGATAATGGCCAGCATTTCTACTGAGTACTTTTTTATTTCAGAAACACATCCATATTTGATCCTTGTTCTTCTTTCATACACAATAGCTCTAGAATATGTGTAATAAGACTCCTTATATGTAATACAAGATGATCAGATTTAGCACCAACATAACACTTGAACTCAATAAAAGACTACAAATACAAATTAAAAAATCATCTTAGAGGATATGCTTCTCAGTGTCATCTTAGATGTTATATTAAAGGCATTAAGTCTGATAAAAAATGGTCAAAAGATAGATCTAAAAAATACATCTATGTGCACACCTACTACATTGAAATTCATTTTTTGAGAAGGTTGCAATTCTTTACTTTTGTACAATCATTCCATTTCAATTCATTGAAAATTGTAGAGTTTTCAATATATTCCTACTGCTTAATCAAGAAGAGAAAGATGAAATCAACTTAACACTCTACCTCAGAAAATCTCAAAAGAAGATAATATCAAGAAATATTTTGAGAATATATGGTAATTCTGAATCTATAAGAAAGGCTATGTACAGTGGGAGCACAGCTACTATTACACAATCCAGACATGATTTGGTAATAATATTCGAATGGCACCTGGAGAATATTAGAGGGAGTTGATAATTGAAGTGGGAAAAATGTGTGTTTGGTGAATCCACATATATCCCTAGTAATAGGATAGGCTGAGATTGATAAAGATGACACTATTTGAAACAAAGGCTTCTGCTTCATTTTCTCCTAGATATATACTATTAATATGGAATATAAAAATAAAGATCAACAAAATATATTATTTTATTAGTATAAGAAACATTTCCTCTGAAGTTCATCTTGAGATCTCAGCTCACACCATAATTTTCTTCTGCAACTTCACATGCCTTTTCTAGCACAAGATCTAACCCAAGAACTTTACCATTGGTATCTTGGCCCTAATATATGTAGGGATGCTGATAATTATGGGGTTTATAGTTACAGATGTTTTTGTCTCAGAATTTTGGAGATGACATCAAATATAAATTAATAATCTACTTTCACAGGTTTGGAGAGGGGGCTTCTCCATTTTTACCATCTGCCTGCTGAGTGTTCTCTATGACATACACCTCAGCCCCAGAAGCTCTTGCTTGGCAAAGTTCAACCATATATTCTCACATCAGAGCCTGTGGTTCCTTATTTCTTGTGGGTATTCTGCATGTATGTGACCTGATATGATCTTATATTTATTACTGTATGCTGAATAATTATACAGATGCATTACTTTCTAAGGCATTTATTTTAAATATTTGGGATGTTCCAGGAATTCTTTTTTATAGGGTTCATGTCCTCAGGTCTTTCTAAAATTCAATAAATAGATAAACCTCTAACTAAAAAATAAATGATGTTATCACTATTAAAACGTGAACATTAATATAAACAAACAATATTTAAATCTCTTATCCCATAGGTATAAGGATTTAGATTACAAAGATCAATATTTTGGGAGACACAAACTACCAAAATGCATTGTGTCCTTGGTGATCATTGTACTGGGAAGAAATTATTGGTTTCAGCATTGGACTCTCACCAAGCCATGGATTTATTAAGGGTAGGACACTGATGTTTTCTTCTGTAACCATGACATGGTATCAATTATATGTAAAAAGAAAAAAAATACAGAAAGAGAAAATGGTTCCCTCAGAAAAAGAAGGCATTACCAGCATTCTGTAATAGTGCAAAGAATATCCAAAATGTGGCCCCTGTCTACTGGGGCATCTACAGAAAGCATGAACTTGTATACCTTCTGGGAGAAAGAAAAAATGTTCTAACCTTCCAAAGAATTCGGCTTTATTATTTGAAATTATAAAAAGTAGCCATTGATAAAGCAATATTTCTTGCAGGACTGAACATTCAATGTACATTTGCAAGAATATAAAATAGATTCCCAGAGCTATTCAATACAGAAATATTGTTAATACATAAAGTTCAGGAATAGCCCAAATGTCCATCATTTGTTTAGTTCCAACTTTGGTCTACCTACACCATGGAAAGGTAAGATTTTTGCATATGTGGGGTGTTTTCCAGGTTGTTTCATTGAGTAATAAATAAGGGGCAGACAGGATATACAGGAGCACTCCCTTTTGGGGAAGAAAGAAATTTACCTAATAACTTATTATTGTTATTGACTCCTACCAGAACAAGAAACAGTAAGAATATATACTAAAAACAATTAAAACAGATGTTCATGAAGGGCAATGGGAAAAGATTAGTGGGGATGGAATAGAGGTGAGTCTTTAACATGGGTTTATATTTGAGCCACATAAACAACAACCATGTTCAAAACATAGAATTAAATCAAAGAACAAAAATCAAGCCCAACAGGTAAGAGTCTGACAACCCAAACATGAACCACACTATTCGGTGACTAATTTCTTTTTGTTTTTCTTTTTTTTAAGAGAGAGAGAGAGAGAAAGAGAGAGAGAACTTTGGAAAAAAATATATATATAGTTTTCAGTGGACACGACATCTTTATTTTATTTTTATGTGATGCTGAGGATAGAACCCATTGTCCCGCGCTTGCCAGGTGAGCATGATACCACTTGAGCCAGATCCCCAGCCCCTAATTAGTTTCTTAAGCTTGCATGATTTCCAGGATCTTTTTCTCCAATGTGAACAATATTTTACCTACATTTTTTACCACATGCTTGTCGCAATGTAATATTTACTGATCAGTAATTACCCATAAAGGATCCCAGGATTCATATGCAATGTTTAGTGTCAGTGCAGCAAGGGACAACATGGGTTTTATGCTTTCTCCATTAGACTGGAGTTTACAATGGGAGGGGCCACTTCTTATCTTGAGTGAGCAGCCTGGTGAATACACAGATATGACTATTAATATGCACTGAAGAATTCTTTGAAAGTTTAATGCCAGGAACACATAGAGGACTTGACAGTTATTTCCAGGTCCAGATTTCAGAAGCTTGGCTATACACACTTGGGGCAAAATGACCAGTCCTAGACCCTGTGTGAATATGTATTGTAATATTGTGGTAGTTTATCATAAGCCTAGGCAGAAAAAGGTTGGGTCTTGAAGGTTATTCAGTCATGTGGGTAGAGCTATGGAATGGGATTATTGTCCTTTATTAAAAGAGAGCTGCAAAGATCTCTTTGATTCTTGATCTTGTATAAGATCAAGGCACAAGGCTATTCAATGCTCGGTGAGGACATTTATAATGGGTAGAAGCTTCTGGCTGTGTCATAATGTGGTGGAAGAAACCAGCTAGCCTGTAGCACCTGTTCATTAGAGCATTAATTCCACTGATGAAGTCTTCAGCCTCAGAAACTCAACACCTCTCCAAAGACTCACCTTCTAATACCATCACCTTATTGGAGAGGAGTTCAACCAAGATACTCAAAGGGACACAAACCTTCATATTACAGCTTTCTATGAAAAAGCAGTATCTCAATAGTCAATAAATCTGTTGGAAAGTTGATCTTAGAAATCTGAGCTTTCAGAAGTCCACAAATAAAATTTGTTTTTGCTTGTAAAGTATGTAGTTTCTAGAACTCCCTTAGAGCAGTCCAATCAGACTAAAGTATATTTCAAATGATAATACTGTCTTTTCAATTGTTCCTCCATTATGAACACTTCTCTGATTTTTACACAGGTTATCAACTCTCTGGGCATCTCTCTCTGTATGTGCCTATGTACATGCACATACAACAGAAAGGAGCTTGGGGCTTTCTGCCAAGCCCAATCCTCATATTCTGCATTTCTACATGTCAAATTTGGGAACCACCCACTTGGCCCCATGCCTGCAAGGCAGGCCCAGGCCTCCTGTGGTGTTACTCTCTGAGCTACCTCTTTATGGTAGGAGTGAAGCCTGCTTCTCCCCTGTACTCTGGACTCTGCTCTCTCCTCCTCAGTCCTTGCCTATACCCTGGTTAGAGCCAGGCCTTCCATTGCACCTGTACCTCCTTTTACTGCTATATAACCTGATCATTATGTGCCAATGCTTTACCATGCTCATTTGTGCATTTCTTCCCCTCTGTTCCCACAGCTACAATGAAGCTGCCATTTGCTAGCTGTGTGACCTAAATCAAGTTAACTCGACACAGCTGAGCATCTTTGTCCTGCAACATGAGTGTAAACATGGCTTCTGCTCATGGAGTTCTTATTGCCAGTGAAGAGGGCAGGGATAAAAGTCTCAAAAACAATAGTCCAGTACATGGTCATCAATGGCTCCTGATGTCATTAAATGTTACCACTACTAGCTGTCAATCTCATTTCAAAACTTGGGAACATGAATCCCTGAAAAGTAAAAAAAAATAATAATAATAATTAAGTTCACCTGGCCAGTGGGACCAGGTCTGCTCTGACTCTAGATTCTCTGCCCCAACCAGAGCTCAGGGCCAGGATGAATACAAAGGTGCCACATGAATAGAGGACTAATGTAAAGCTGGTAAAGGCAGTTTCATGAATGGACAAAAGGGAAAGAATTCTGGGAAGGAACCAAATCCTATATCTGACACCTGGAGAATCAGGAGATTTTACCTTCACATTGATTCCCTTCTCTTGAGAACAAAACTGTACTGAAAACAGACCCCTGAAACAGGTTAGTCATCAATGCAGACAATAAAGGACACTCTGGAAGTTACCAGGCTGTTTGGTGCATGTACAAGCAGTAAGAGCCACAGATCGGAAGACCTCAAATGGTTCACATGAGACCTCATTCTTCCTGCATCTTCATTCCCTGGCTCATACAATGGCAGGCTGAGCTTGGAAACTCAAGGTTCTGTGTGCTGGCAGGTGACATACCCAGAACATAGCATCTACACACCTTTTCACAAGTTTACTCATTCTACTCAGCCATAAACAAGAGTGGAATTATATCATTTGTGGGAAATGCAGGAACCTGGAGCACATCAAATTAAATTAAATAAATCAAATGCAGAAAGTCAATTGTCAAGTGCATTCTCTGATATGTGAAACGTAAAAAGAACAATGGAATGAAAAAAGAAGTGGATCTCGAAAAAATTGGAGAGAGAATTGTTGAGTTTAGATTGATGGAAGAGAGGATAAGAGAGATAATTCAGGCACTGAGAAATGAGACTGATCAATGATGTTATGCCCATGCGTATATGTCACAAATGAATATACTAATAAATTAATATAATGTCCTAATATAAATGACATTTTTGGCACCTGTGACTGAAATTCAGCATGCTTCAACATTGAGCAACATTTCCTTCACCAGTCCATATATATATATATATATATATATATATATATATATATATATATATATATATATATATTTAAATAGGTTTCTGCTAAGTTGTTCAAGGCTTTGCCAACAGACAAAAAGCTGGGTGCCCACTTTTTGTCTTTGTAAAAATACAAAGGCCTGTCATCCCCCTGGCTTATGGAGCACTCACTAGGCAACAAGTGCCAACTATTTATGACTTCATTTAATTCTCATCACAGTCTTGAGAAGCAAGTGGCATCATCCCCATCTTGAAGATAAATAAATAAAAGTTGGGAGAAATTAAAGATCTATTCAAGCTGAGTGAGGTGGCACATGTCTGCAATACCAGCAGATTAGGAGGCTAAGGCAGAAAGATTGTGAGTTCAAAGCCAACCCCAGCAAAACTGAGGTGCTAAGCAACTCAGTGAGACACTGTCTGTAAATAAAAATACAAAATAAGACTGGGGATGTGACTCAGTGGTTATGAGCCCCTGAGTTCAATCCCAGTACCAAAGGAAAAGAAATCTATTCAAGCCTTAAAAATATATAAAAGCCAGACTACAAATATATGATATATACTCAAGACCTTGGTCCATTAACATTTATTTTATACTAATCATAACATCTAGGAACCTCCCTGCAAGCTTAATAAATCCAATGCTTGAGAGTACTCCCCAGAGATTTTTGTTTCACTGATTGGAGCAAAAGTCCAGGTATCAGGGTAATTGACTCTAATGCTCACAATTAGGAATGGAATCACTTTTCTATTAAAAATCAGGGAAGCATAGACAAAGAGATTAGATTCACCTGCTCAATAGTATGGGTCAAGTCGACAGGAAAACCAGGGTGTGTGTATGTACTTCTGTAGCTCTCCAAAGAGCTCTCTGTGGCTCCAAACAAAAGAAGACTCCACAAAGCTGGGGGCAGAATACAAGCCAACCCCTCTGCCACAACTCACCCCACAATACTCCAATACTCCTAGACAATAAGTGTACATATAGGAGACAATTCCAGATGGTATCTTGGTGATCAATGGGCGACATGCAAAGAAATAGGGCACAACCAACTTTAGCAAAGGCAGAGGTGTGGCTCGGCCAGGATGGGGACTGGTCTAGAGGATAAACTTTTCCATGGCACATGAAGCCCAGGGCTTCCTCCTCCCCAAATGAGCCTTGCCTTATCACATATATGCTTGTTCAACTATGTATGCCCTTCTACTATTTTATATTTCTCTTGCACATGGCTTTGGACGTCTTATGCTTTGGCATTTCTTATATTTTTTAATGCATCTTTCAAACTACCACAAAATCAACCATGTGGAATATTACGTGTACAGGTTACTGTTTTATTTTATTTCCATTTAGCTCAAGTTTCCAAATCTCTCTGAAATACACTCTTTTAGTTTTTATGATACTTTTATTATCCCTTTACATATTGACAATGGTTGTGATAAAGCAGTATCCTCTGATTTCAACACCTGGAATATCATTGACCTGCTTAAACTGATTGCACTTTCTTTTAATTCTCCATCATAAGCCTCCATTTTATTTTTTTACACTATATATAACTTTATATATAGTACAGACAAGCCCAAGCTAATATTACATGGTTTCTCTCAGAGAAAGGGCAGGTATCCCCTCTACCTCCATTAGTGAGTATGAGGGCTCATCACAGCTTCCTTAGTTTGGCCTTCCAGCATGGGCTCTGACTCAGCTCAATGTTCAATCTTCCTGTGATCTCCTCAGCCTGTGGCCTTCAGCTCATCTTCTTCTTTTAAAATTTTAGATTAATTTTAATATTTTACAGAGCCTGAATCACAAAAATGCCAGTTTGAAAATGGTGGCATACAGACAAAAACACTACCCAGAAACCAGGTGTTTCATGTGGGAACAAGCCAGGGAAGAGGACCCTATCACACATGATAGAGGGAGGACCCTCAGAGCCATAGTGGAACCATGGGAGGTGCCTGAAATCCCTCATCCCAAAGTTGAGGCATTGTAAATGGTTTAATGGGACTGAACCAATTTTATCATATAATCAGAATAATAGCAACTGTGATTGGTACATGATTCCAATTGAGATGCCTTTCCAAATATGACCATAAAAACATTTGGAGACCAGCTCTCTCAGGATTGGTGTTATCCACCAAAGAAAAAATGTAAAATTAAGAGACAGCTGACATGTTACACTGGGAAAGCCACAGTTCTGTGTTTTCCAGGGGCATGTTTGTCATCTTTCTATAGACATTAAAATTATAGGCCTGCAGAGAAAGAACTTAAAGATGTCTTTCCTTAAAACATGCAACTCTTTAGGCTATCACCTGCACCACATTTTCCCTGGCCTCATCCATCTGGGTAAGTGCCTCTGCATTCTTAGATTCAGAAGTAGTGTGCAGTTGGGTCATGGAAAGGCTGTGGAAGAAGGGAATTTTAGCATACTACTGAGGTTTCTTGTAGATGCAGAAGAGAGACTTCAGCTCCAACAGTTCAACGCAGCCCAGAAAACTATGTTCCGTATGATACATTGAGGATATTTTCTTCTAACAATATTTGCTTCTTTAATTCATATCCTCCTAAAATGAGTCATTTTTTAAATAGGGAGTGATGATTAATTTTAGTTTCTCATTTGTTCTAAGTTTAATGAGTTCTACTGATATAACTTACATATAGAATGTCATCTAGAGATTTTAAACATTACTTATTTGTATACATATTATAAAAGAAGACATGAATTTTAACTTGATATTTTATAAACATTTATTTTATTTACATGTGGATCTGAGGATCGAACCCAGGACCTCACACATGCTAGGCAAGTGCTCCACCACTGAGCCATATCGCCATCTGTAATTTAGCATTTTTTATTTATAAACTTGCTTCTGTAATATTAATAAATAAAATAGAACTACTATTGATGTGAATTCTATAATTTGAGTAATTTTAAGTTTTTAAACTTTTAGAAGGAAATGAGATTCTATGTTCAAAACTTCATTTCGTAGAGGGCAATATCACAATGCCATAAACTACATATATTTCTTATAAAGTCTTTGGATCCAATTTAACTCAAAGAATTAAAAATTTCCTGACCCTGTACTCTCTCAGTTAGGAAATGACAAATGAGAGGATCATAATAAAAGGGTTTGGAAGCACACTGAAAATTTTTGAAAATCAAATGAACATGCTAGTAATTTCCTAATCCTGGATTAAAAATACACAGGAATATAATTTCCAAGTTTAGAGGAGGAATATTGGTGTTGATTAGTTCTTTATGTATTACTTTTATGTGTCTATATATATGTGCCTATATACACACATATGTCCTTTCCAATTTCTATTACAATGGAACTGTCTGACTCTAATTTTTCTTAAAGGAATCTCATCCTACCCTGTCACTGTATTTAAATTTCTGATGTTTTCACAAACTCAAGTTATTTTTTAGTTGTTTTTTTACTTGTTTGCTTGATTCTTTACATGAACAAGTAATTGTGAACCTATCTCCTTCTCTGGTCACTGAAACACAAAGAACAAGATGACACAGAAAAGCCAAAGTTGTGGGGAAGAAAAGCAGGACTTGAATTTTACATAACTACATCAATCAGAGAGACAGACTGCCCTTTTGGAATCCATGGGTTTCCCAGTAATGAAAGCTTGGCATCTGTGAAGAAGCACTCTCTGGCTTCCTATTTCTTTACTTTAAGATTAAACCGATCTTAACTTTATGAACCATATAAATTTATTGACCATCAACTATGTGAAAAATTTAAGGCTAAACTCTTGGATGAAGAGTTCTTTAAGCCACTGTGCATTTTCTAGCTTTCATGGTAATTGCTCTCTAATTTAGAAACTGTGAATAACAAGAATTTCTAGACAATTCTATAATTAGAAAGAGGCATATAATTTCAAATTACTCATATAAGCATATATTACATTAATATATCTGAATAAATGAAGCATGTGAGATCACAAAACAAAAACATGGGCCTAAAACTCCCCACACAGCTATGAAAAGTGCTGTAATTACAAAGCAAAATAATTGTCTTTTGGGTCCAAAGCATGAGGTTTCAAAGTCCTGTAGCTAATAAATGTCTATACCTTCTTTATTTCAAATTTATTGCTGTGCATGCATTATTATAATTTGTTTGAAGGATCATGTGTTGATCTAGTGTTTCATTTCAAACAACTCTCTTAAAAGTACTAAGAATTTTTCTTCTAATATCCATCACTAATAGTATTAGTACCATAGTTATATGGTGATTTTTGAGCCTAAAGGAGAAGTTTACTTAAAATTTAAAAATTATGTGTCACTGAAAAGGTAGAAGATATACTATATTAAAGCTGACTTTATTGTCTAGGAAATAGAAATGTCAGAGGAATTATTTCCAGGTATTTGGTCATTTTTGATGTACTGATCTGTGTATAATAAATAAAATTTAATTATATTTGCAGATTTATGGAACTACGCTTCAAAATAAATGTTCCTTGAGAAAGAATATTAGTGTATTTAGCTTCTACATCTATGTCTAGAAAATTTACATAATATCACAAAAATTACATGATTTGTGTAGAAATTCTATTCACTGTATATACTATTTTGAGGAGATTCATGGATTTGGAATATTTGCTTCAAATATATTTTGTCAAAAATAAACAGAACTTGGTCATAAAGCTTTTGGTTTTATATTATATCATTAATTTATGGTGACATTATTATTCTATTTCAAGAACAACTATATATAAAAAATAGTGATTCTTTTTCTTGGTGCCATGTCAGCTTCCATAATTCTTATCCTTTGTGAAAAAAATGATAATTTTGCAGTGCAGAATTACATCCTTATAAAGCCTATTTTATTTCCTCCAATTTTAATCATGGATCTAAATTCATATTAAAATGTATTGAACATTTTTGACTGTGTATTATAAACCCATAAACTAAGCTAACTATTTTACTTAGAGACCTGGATCTTCAAATATACAATTCTATTTTACCCACAATGAATTAAAGTAACAGTAAAAGAGAAGCATAAAATGAGATAAACATCCACAATGAAAAGAGGACAAAAGACTTCAAAGAACTTCTGGAAAACAGAAAGTCTGGAATCAGATGAAGGATGCATTTGAGTTCTAATTAGGGCTCCCCAGGAGGGAGATTAAGACCATGACTAGGCATCTTGGAAGTCTATAAGGTAGGGTGCTTTAGATCAGCACAATGGAAATAAAGGGAAGGAAGCTTGTTTGGGTGCACAGAATCTGGGTTTGCAGTCTTATCTCAAAGGAGGCTTCTGCTTACTCCAAGTGAAATTTTGGAGTTGTCTTGCACTCTCATATTGGGTCCTACTTGAGACATGGAGTGTGATTTACATGAGTCTCAAACATTCTTGAGTGTAGGAAGCCTTGAATGGTCATAGCCAGAAAAACTCTCTTCTACTGATGAAAATATTTTGAAAAGACCACTTTCAGCAATTGTCTGGGAAATGAATCCTTCTGTCCTTATGGTGCCATAAAGCACAGTTCCCTATAGTGACACCACAAAAATTCACTTTTCAGTCAAAGTTCTGTACTTAGTTTATGGTACTGGTGAGAGTCTGTTCCTGAAAAAAAAAAAAAAAAAAACTTATATAAAGGAAAACAGGGCAATTAATTACAGTTTTGACAGCTGTGTAGACTGAATGCCAAATTAATGTCATCTTGTGTTTTTTTTCTGCTCTTCTTTTTAGATCCCCTAAATGGACTTCTTTTGGTCTCTACAACTTAGCTGAGTGAGTGAAACTCATACGTATGCCCAAATCATTTGAGCCTCCTCACCATAATTTTCTCAAGACACAACTACTTCACTGGTCTTTTTACAATTCCTGTATGGAAAGTGAGTACTAAAAAGAAGAGAATTGGATCATCTGTTTTCAAATTGAATCATCTGATTTTTATCTCCATTGCAACATGGAATCAATGTCCTTCTGATAAGGAGAGTGAATTGACTTAGCTAGGATTGTACTTTCTCCTCTTGCTTTCTGTTTTTTTTTTTTTTTTTTTTTTTTAGTACATAGAATTTACAGTCCTCAGGTGCAGTTTAAATTTTAGTTCGAATCTTGTTAGACATCCTGTTGGAAAAGTGTCCTCTTAAATAATTAGGATTTCTAAAACTGGAGGATGCAGAGGCATGGTGTAAGAAAATGTAATTGCCATGTGGGTTAATGGGAGTGATAGAGAGTGAAGACTCTTCAACTTTGACAGTCTAGCTCCTGGATCTATGTAGCCTGTCTCTTGGTAGCACAACCTGATATAATGTTATGTAATTTAAGAAGTGTAAGCAACATCATCACCTGTTCCAGTGTGGTGAGCCGTTCCTATAGACCATGGCCGCCATTAGAAGATGGCGCCGGCTTCCACTGTGGCCTGTGATAAACTCCTTTTATGGAGAATTGGCGCGCAATCCCTTACCACCCTATGAGAAAGATCCACGTGGCAGCTTGGGGTTGGTATGCGGGAGGCTTTATTAGGCTGTGCTTGGGCGCTCGGCGGGGGGTCGCTAGAAGATGATACTTGAATCAAGGCCTGAATAAACTGCTGAAAGAAGAATCCTGTGTCGTGTTTTCCCTTGCCGGCGAGGGGTCGTGACATTCCAGAATTCTACCAGTCCAGTACCTTTTTATTTTATTTTTTTTGTAAGTGAAAATACAGTGAATAACATGGTCATAGACCCATATAATATCTTTGTTTTTGTTAACTGTGGTCTGATTCACTTTTATGCATGGCTCATTGGCACTTTATTAGTGGTGCTTGCTTAGGATTTATTGTCCCTAAAAGCAAAATGTAAAAAAAAAAAAAAAATGTTTGGGTTTTTCTGGTTAAAATTATTTCTTCATTAAAAGAGGTCCACTTGTTAATTTATGATGAGAGAATGATGAAAAGAATGATGCTGTCACAAGAACCTAGAAATAGACCTCTCTTCCTAACTGGCTGGATATTTGTAAGAAGTATTTGATAGATAAAATGCAGTGACTGGAAACCACTATGGTACTCAGTCCTCATTCATCCTGTGCATCATCAGAGGCTGGATAAAAACAACTAGCCAAGTCAAGTTGTCAACTTGGTTGTCTTGTACAATGTCCATGATATATTTGCTTTGGTATTTGATAGCATGAAATCTCATGATATTTACACTGCATTATCTCTTTCAGAGATCCATCCCGATTACTGTACCCCCAGAATTTTATAGTCTTCAAAATTTCCTTCTAGACTCTTGACAAGTCTTAATTTCTTCCTATAAGTTTATGTACCTTCTTAGCTGAGGTAACTTTTTTTTACAGTGTAATTAAGGATGAAGTGTGCTGCCAAGTATTCTTCTCTTTAGAAAGAGATTTTTTCACTTTTTATTTTTCAAGGCTAACCCTGAAAGATACTGTACAATGATGTTATTTTATTTCCATTTACTTCTAAATGAAGCTAACTCATATTTATTTCTAGTAACATTTTGTTAAAAGATGGCCAATTTCTCCTTCTATCTGATTCATAAAGGGACCTCTTCCCAAAGAAGGAAATGAATAGGTGTTGTATCAATTCTTTGCTCTGAAATTTATTGGGGTTTTCTTAGAAAAGTGTAACTTTGTGACTATCTTCTTGATTAGTTATTTGCTTAGTTATTGGTCACACTCTACAAGTGTGACCCTAGGTGAAATGCCAAGGATGATAAAGAGTAAAATAATTAGAAGCTATACATTTATTATGCTTTTGTAACTGAAGAACGGTTTGTGAAGTACTTTATGATTTGCATATCTCTCTACCTTCCATTTAAAGTCAAAAGATAAAATTCATCTTTATTTTTTATGTTTCACAAATAAACTTCTAAAAATAAAATTTACACCTATTTTTCCTAATCCTGTTCATGATTTTTCCATTTTCTTGATTATATGAATTTTTCATAACTCATACTAACTTGATAATCTGTGTCATTTCCTGGTTTACAAACAATTATTGATTTTTGTCTCTTTTTAGTAATAGTTGGCCTCCAGTGACTAAGAGGAAGACTCCTTCCTGTCTGCTCCTCCCAGCCCTGCTCCAGCCTCTCAGCTTCCCAGACCCTCATGCAATTGGTTGTAAATTCTCCCAGAAGTTGTTTTACTGTCTACTTTTCAGAAGTAAAAATAAAAAATAAAATAAAACTTTAAAAAAAACTTTAAAATGCAAAATGTGGAGGGAGAAAGCAGCATATATATATATATATATATATATATATATATATATATATATATATATATATATATATATATATATTGTAATTAGGCTTTTTAAAAATTTTTAAAATATTTTTTCTGTTTTTAATGTGGGTCAGCCACTGATACTTCATCAAAATATAACAGTTTCTTTGTTGAGTTCAGGTAACCAAGGAATAGCCACACCCTCAGAACAAAATAAAACACACACATAAAAAAAAGAAAAGAAAAAAAAAAAACAGAATCATCTTTAACCTAACGTTTTATAAAATGTCTCAGATCCTCGTAACTTGCACACAAGCTTCTGTGTTCAGTTGAATTGTAACTGCTTTTTGTATTTGGAGAGAGAGTGACTACTGAACTTGAAACCTTTTATTCTAGCTGTCTTGGTGGTTTCTGGTGAGATTAAGTAGGTGAGAGGGTGAAGAGAAAGTGGAGAGTTCTTCCCTATTATAACATGAATTTTCCCCCACAGTCTACTCTCAGCTGCCAGACCTCAAGTTTTTCTTACAGTGGTATACTTTAATTATTCTTACTTCCCCTTTACCAATAATTTTAACAGCAGTTTATCAAACTACACTTATTAAGAACAATTTTAAAAATAAAGTTATAGTTCACCTCACCAGTCTACACTTATTGCTTATGGTTTCACTCACCTGCTATGCCTGTTTTTGGTGTCTGAAAAACATACATATTATTTTCCATATTTTATCCAGTTTCTTACATGTATATACTGGAAAGAAAATCTGGTCTGGAAATATTCCATTTTGATTGAATGCTATATTCAAGAAAATAATATTTAAACATGCTAAATATATCTACAGAATTTCTCAAGTAGCTATGCTTAAACCAAATAGAATATCCTTAAAAGAAAAACTATGGTCAGCTTCAATAAAGCAAGAATAGAACTCAAGTATTTATCATTAATGATGGATTATAGATGATACATACAGAATAACCACAAGATTTAAAGGAAAAATAGTATTCAACCTGGTATTCTAAACTGAAGCAGACTGTCCATTAATGATAAATAATAATAGATTTTCATTAATGATAAAATTCTAAAAAAGCAATTTTCTGTGCCTCATTTCAAAGAGAGTTACTCAATATAGAAGAAAAATAAAACAAAAGGAGCAGAGTTTGTGGACAGAAATAGTGGCTCTAACTACAGAGCTCAAGAAAGTTATGCTGATTCTGCAGTAGACCTTGAAAATAGTTTTGTTAGCATACCTCAGTCCTACCTTTAAAATGATGCTTTAATAGAAATATTAGCTAGTAAGTAATCAAGTCATTGAATATAGCAAAAGTTAGAAAATTCTAGTGATCTATTTTTCATACCACACACACAAAAAAATGAGTATTAGAAAACACAGGAAAAACAAAGTGATAAAAAAGAAAGCAAAAACCCACTAAACAAATAATGGAAAATCAAGTTCTGCATATGAAACACAGTAAAATGTGCACTTTTTGTAACATTTGATGGGATAGAAGAAAGTAGTATTGATTGTTCTTGATGGTAAGAACATCCCTCTATGAGCAGCATTCATGTCCTGATATTGGATGTTAGAAAGGCTAATAAATTAGAGAAAGAAAGCATTCTTACTTCTTGTGTGTGTTTTGTGATTAAATCTATTTTAAAGTCAAATTTGTGAAAATGCCTACTGGTTTTTAACCTTCATAAATTTTCTGTAAACAAAGAATGCAACACATAATTATTTTTAAAAGGGAATAACTGATGAAGCATGAACACAGGTACTTGTAACTATTGAAAAATAGAGTGGGGTGTGGTGGTCTGTACAGATGCTGATACTCAGAAATAATAAAGTTTCCAATGTAGATTAAGCAAGAAATCACAGAATGCATATCATTATGATTTCATAAATGATAATCAATTAAACACTAAAGCCTTTTAATATTTGATTCATTAGTCCTGAAAAGAAAGAAGTGGCCCCATAAGCTAAATTGGTTTTCCTCCCTCTCTCATTGCTATTGGAAAAAAATAATGGGAACACCTAATACATTGTGAAGGGTCTTCTATGTATATATTTCAAGATTATGGTCAATATCAGACAACTAGTAGTATGTATGGCTAAATTTATTGCCTTTTAGAACTTTACATAGTTGCAGATAGAGTGGAGGATGCTGATTTGGTTCTAAATTTTGGAAAATACTGTTTTATATGGTACTGGGGATTGAAACCAGGGGTGCTTTATCATTCATATATATTCACAATTCTTCAATATTTTATTTTGAGAACTGGTCTCTCTTAGTAACCAAGGCTGGTCTTGAAGTTGTGATCCTTCAAGGCCTCAGCCTCTATGATTTTTGAGATTACAGGTATGTACCACCACATCAGGCCTGGACACTACCTATTAATTTTTACATGCATCTAATAATCAAAACTATTTTAAATATTCCTGCCTTTTCTTTTATATAATATATTCAACACTAACTTTCTGACATTGCTGGAGAGCATCTGCCCCTTCCCTCACTCCCACTGTGCTTGGGGCACACACAGAAAGAAACCAGAAAAACTGGTTTCAAAATATACTAAAATCCACTCTACAGCCATTCGTATCTAAACAGAAACAAACAAACAATTATACTGAAGCCAGAGACAGTGGCACAGGCCTGTCATCACCAACAGCTCTGGAGGCTGAGGCAGGAGGACTGCAAATTGGAGGCCAGCCTCAGAAACTCAGCGAGACTCTGTCTCTAAATAAAATATAAAAAAGGCTGGGGATGGGGCTCAGGAGTTAAATGTCCCTGGGTTCCATTCCTGGTACCAAAAAATAAAAATTAAAAAAAAAAATGCAGACTTCTTGTGCTCATGCTGGACATACCTGGAAATGGATGATTACAGCAAAGACAAAGATGGAGGCAATGAGGTTTATGAGGTAGAGGAGACTCTGGCAGGAGAAAACCTCTCTAAGGGCTCTGACTTTGTCTGTGCACGTGGCCCAGAGATGGAACAGTGCAAGATGGCACCCTCCAATTCCATGCCTGTTGGCAGAGGAGGACACAAACGTGAAGGGAAGAACAAAGGGCTGGACTCCGCTGGGTCTTGGGCCTCCTCCTGGCCAAAGCAGAGTCAGGAGAACAGAATCAGCCAGGAGACTCAGCCAGGAGACTCACGGCACCAACAGGAACCCAGGGGCCCTCAGCCACTGGGCCCCACTCCCAGCCTATTTGTATTTCATTCACAGTCAGCATCTCACTGAGTTGCTGAGGCCTTGCTGTTGCTGAGGCTGGCCTCCAAGTTGATATCCTCCTACCTCAGCCTCAACAACAGGCAGAAAGGGGCCTGGCCTGAGGAAAAGGCAACAGACCAGCCAGGGACACTGCAGCACAGGGCACCAAGGTCTGAGCACTTCAGAAATAGCATGAGACTGACTTTAGAACAAGAACACAGTGGGAAAGGCTGTCACCATGGCCCCTGCTGCCCAGGTCGGTGCTTCACTAGACGTGGCATCTGTGGGCAGAGTGGCTAATAGCTGGGGACTCAGATGTCCCAGTCTCTCCCTGGGACTGCATTTTCCTGTCACCCCAGAGTTGGCACAGCAGGACTCGTGTCACCTTCTGGATGGCCACTCAGATGGGCCATCTGTCCTGTAGACCACATGGACAGGATATCTGTGACAGAAACACTGTCCTAGCTTTCCCTGGCCCCCTGGCATCCCCATGGTGGTCTTCTGACAGCCCCTCTCCCTGCCGCCTCTGGCTGTGTAGGACAACCGCTGATGTCCCTGTGGTCAAGAATCTGGAGACATGAAACCTTGAGGATTTTGTAAAGGAGGAAGTTCAGCAATCCCAGGGGGAGAGAGTAGGGACTTGTCCTGGCTCCTCTTGCCACCAATGACCTCTCTGAACTCCCCGCACTTGCTCCGCTGAGCCACAAGTGGACCCTCAAACACACCACTCATCTCTGCCCCAGGGCCTTTGCACCCGCCAGGTTCTCTAGATGGACCTGTAACACTCTTCCCCAGTCACCCCATCTTCCTTCTCTGCTCTATTCTGACCCGGGGCCCTGGGATGACACTGACGCTCACACACCTTACGTTCTATCCCTTTGTATTCTTAGCACCCACAGAAGCGCCTAGTGCTTAACAGCACCTTACTGACAAATGTCTGGAATGAAAGGTGGGTGACATCAATGGCAGGATGAGGGCCTTAGAAGCTTTCTGAATGTTTAACATGGTCATTTCTTGCAAATCACTACCCTCTGATCTCTAGGAACTGGGTTGTTTCATGCACTAGTGTCACAGGGGGCAAGAGCCATGTGACATCTGTACTGTCCACCTCCCTCCCAGCCTGGACTGTCCCCCACCTCAGGGAAGAAGGACCAACTTCACTCTCCACCCTAGGGGCCCTTCCACACCCCACTTTCCAGGTCACAAGCTGAGCCATGGTGGCACTCCTGGTAACAGGAAAGCCTTCCAGCTGAAAGCTACCTGTGCCTGCTCGACCCTCCTCTTGCCCGTCCTGGGGGTGTCCCTGTGGCTCCACCATTTTGGCTCCTTACAGCACCACTCAAAGCCCCCCAGGTAAGATCTCTGCCCCAACCAGGTCCCAGAAGTGGCCAAGGGCAGCCACCTCCATGTCTCAGTTGTCCGTGGCCTTCATCTCTCCCTAAGTCCTAAGGCCCTCACTCTGATGTCACACTGGCTGGCTCAGGCTGGATGGCTGTGCCACCTTGCCAGCCATTTTCTCAGCCTGTCTCCCAGGGACAGCAAATCATTCCTTCAAAAACTGTCCCCTCACTCACCATCCTGCTCCAGAGCAAAGTGATCCTCTGGCTGGCTGCCACAGCCCAAGCCTTCGCTGACTGGTCCCCTGTGTCCACCACTGCTCCCACTCTTTTTGAAGGCAGCCCCCAAAGCCAGGAGGTCTTGGCAGACTCCTTAACTCCTACCCAGATTTCACCCCCACATCCACAGCTAGGGTCCAGCTGCTTTGCACCCCCAGATCCTCAATTCACCTTAGATTTTCTGAAATTCTAGGAAGAGTCTGGTGTCACCTTTGCCTACTCTTCTGTAAGTGTCACCGACCCTCCTTCCTGAGGTCCAGTCTTTCCCATGGGATCTCTCAGGCACCCAGCAGGGACTCATCTGCAGTTTCCTCAATTTGATGACGTGGCACTGGAAGCCAAGAACCAGCTCCACAGTCAATTCCAAGAAAACACGAAAATGCACACAAATATTTTCCATGAGAGACTTCCCAGCAAAAAACCGATTCAGGGATCAGAGGCCAAAAGAAAAAGAAAAGAAAAAAAGTCAATTTCCCTCTCCTAAGAATTTTCACATGTTTTTCAATTTTTATTTTATTAAGATTTGTAAGCCAGGTGTCATGGTGCATGCCTGTAATTCCAGTGGCTCTGAAGGCTAAGGCAGGAGGATTGCAAATTGGAGGCTAACCTCAGCCAAATTGGGGCTCTAAGCATCTCAGCGAGACCCTGTCTCTGAGTAAAATGCAAAAGAGGGTTGGGGACGGGGCTCAGGGGTTAACTGTCCCTGAGTTCAATCCCCAGTGCCTTCCTCCCCAAATTGGCAATACTGCAGGTTGAACCCAGCAACAGTCATTCTACCCATAACTGTTTTGAGACAGGGTCTCACTTATTTGCCAAGGCTGTCCTTGAACTTGTAATCATCGAACTAACTGCTCCTTGACTGAACAAGTGGTTTGGTGTAGAAATGTCATTTTTAGAATCTTATTCGCTAAGAACAACTGCTAAAATATGTGCAGATGATTGCCCAAGGATATTCACTTCGATGCTAACTGTGACTGAGAAAGGACTGAAATGTCCACCAGAAGACAATTGGCTAAAATCAACACTTCTTTATCCTTGCAGTGCAGGTTCCTGCTAAGAAATTTGAGGCAGAATTACTCTGTGGCATGTTAACTGTCCTTGAAATATTCTTATAAGATATGAAAGTTTAGATATCATTTTGATTGTAAGTGTTGTTGTTATTGTTGTTGTTGTTATTATTATTATTATTATTATTATTATTATTATTATTATTATTATTATTATTTGGTACTAGGGATTTACCTCAGGATCACTTAACCTCTGAGCCGTGTCCCCAGCCCTTTTTCTATTTTATTTAGAGACAGGGTCTCACTGAGTTGCTTAGGGCCTCACTAAGTTGCTGAGGCTGGCCTCCAATTTGTGATCCTCCTGCCTCTGCCTCCTGAGCTGCTGGGATGACAGGCTTGAGCCTCTGCACTCAGCTATAATTTTAAACATTTGCACACTGAAAATTCAGAAGAAATGATTATGAAACAGTCATTTTTCCACAGGAGAATACTCTGCATACATGAAAACTTCCTGCAGAGGTACCCAAAGGGAGGCAGGCCCTTACCTTGGTCGGTTTTGATGGTGGTGGGATTGAAGGCCTTCCCCAGGATGGTTTCACAGATGTTGTTTGAGGTGGAGAGGGAAAAGCCAGAGCCCAGGCCGTGCCCTTTATAATGAAGCTCATCCAAAAGGAGGACGATCAAGTCCACCACAAAAAAAAAAAAAAAAAAAAAAAAAAAAACCTGCAGAATTAAAATAAATTAATTAATAAAATTGGACTCTGCGTTACTGGCCCCAGCGCCCTGGTTCTTTCCATCTTCAATGTCAGGGTTCTCTGCTATGAGGGCCAAATAGGAGACCCTTCTCAATCAGCCTCACGGGAATTCAGAAGCCAAAGCCAGGGTCTTTTGATTCTCTATTATTTATTTAAATCTATTTTTTAGTTGGAGGTGGACACAACATCTTTATTTTATTTTTATGGGTTGCTGAGGATGGAGCCCAAGGCCTCGCATATGCCAGGTGAGCCTCTACCCCTGAGCCCCAGCCCCAATATTTTTTTTGTTTCTTAATTGTTTTGGGGTTTGCAGGTGGACAGCATGCCTTTATTGATTTCAATATTTCTCTTTGTAGATGGGCGCAATGTCTTTATTTGATTGTTTTCTTTTTGGGCGGTGACCAGCCTCCAACCCGGGGCCTTACCCTGCTCAGGCCAGTGTTTAGCCTTGAGCCCAGCCCTGATCCTGGCCTGGCCCCAGCTCTGGCTGAGTACTGCTGAGGAGGAAGAGGGACAACAGGGTCACTCAGGAAGCGGGGCGAGAGTGGGGGTTCACCTGAGTGGTGATCAGAAGGCAGATCCCAGAACCCATCTTTGAGGGGTCCCTGTCCATGCCTGTCATCACATCCATAATGGACTGGCCGATGGTGACAATCATGCCAAACACTAGGGTCCTAAGAAAATCTTGAGCAGAGTGTGACAGGAACACAGATGACAAATACTGACACTGCCCACGGGAACCTTGGTGAGAAGTGTCCAACTGTCACACGTCAAAGCGCATGAGAACTCAGAGGCTTTCTAGTGAAAGCACCTTTCATCTTTTTTGTGGCTTTAGGGATTGAACCTAGGGCCTTTCGGACGGTAGGCAAGTGCTTTACTAAACCTCAGACCAGTCATCCTAAATTCTTTTTTTAAAAAATTATCTTGAATTCTTAATATGGAAAAACATTTTTAAAAAATTGTCAAGGGTAAGGAGAAAACTTCTGGGGCTCTAGCTCAGTGGCAGAGGCACTGAGTTCCATTTTCAGGTCTGCAAAAAAAAAATTAAAAACAAAGAGAGAAAGAGAAAAAAACACCCAATTTGGGCTTTAGAAAAATAATGCAAATTTTTTGTTTGTTTGTTTTTATTTTGGTACTGGGGATTGTACTCAGGGGCACTCAACCACAGAACCTCATCCCCAGCCCTATTTTGGTTTTATTTAGAGACAGAGTCTCACCGAGCTGCTTAGGGCCTCGCTGTTGCTGAGGCTGGCTTTGACTCACAATCCTCCAGGATCAGCCTCCCGAACTGCTGGAATTAGAGGCGCGCACCACTGCACTAAGCCAAGTATATTTTAAAATGTCAAAAATAAAAATTAAAAAAAGAAAACCACTTATTAGTGTTTTAGAAGGATAATGCATTAATTTAAGGCATTGAATAATAAATGCATTACTTAATATTTAATAATGCATTACTTAATTCATTAATGATTAATGCATTAATACATAAATATATTCTACAAACTTGATTTGTGTCTGAAACTCACAATTTAAGTTAGATGGATTTCTCACTGAATTATTTAACCTACTAACTTAAGATCTCTAAGACATGCTGTATGGAAGATGGCAGAGTAGAAAATTGTAAATATTGTTTTCTAAATAGCACATTCCAGTTAACAGAGGCTAGGCTTGGCTGACTCTGAGGCTGGTCCCCATTATTGGGGCTGCCTATCATTTGATACAGCCAATACTCTTAACCTAGTTTAACAGCATGTAGAAACTGAGACTCCAGAACTATTATCCAAATTTCTTCCACATCAAAAAAAACTAATCAACAGCAGAGCTGGACTGAGAGGATCACCTTTTTGCTCATTAAATCCTTTTAAATACAGAAGAAAAATAGCACTTGCTAAATAACTACCATGTGTTAGGCACTGTGAGAGTGATTATTTAATTTAATCCTTTTTTTTTTTTTTTTGATACTGAGGACTGAGCAGACGTGCTTCACCCCTGAGTCTCATCCCCAGCCATTTTTTATTTTATTTAGAAACAGGGTCTCATTGAGTTGCTTAGGGCCTCATTAAGTTGCTGAGGTTGGCCTCCATATAGTGATCCTTCTGCCTCAGCCTCCAAAGCTGCTGTAATTAGAGGCATACTCCACAGCATCTGGCTTTCATTGAATTCTTATGACAGCTCTGAAGTAGATGTCACCTCCTTCGTGAGGTACGGAAATCATGGCTGGTGAAGGGGTGACCTCCATGCACTGATCCTTCAAGTGCATCTTCTGGGGCATTCCTGCCCTCCCCTGCCCTGCCTGGCCTTCCCCCATACCCAGCACCTCCCAGAAGTGCTCTCTCACTAACAGGCCATGGAGCACCTACAGGGTCGGCAGGCAAAGCACACAGGCCAAACTGGGCTGTTTTAATGCCCCCAATTTTAGAGCCAATTCAAATTCTCAACTAGACACCAGAAATGTACCCATGATCTTTCTTAAACTTCTGGGCTCCAGTTGAAGAGGGCTTGGTCTTTTGGGGTGTCACCCACTTCAATCATCTTGGCGCAAGCCAAGAGCTGCATGATGAGGCCCAAGGTGACCATTGCAGAGATACCCAGCTCCATGAGTGTGTCTAAGGAAATGGGCAGCCACAAAGCCCCTGTGAGCTCAAGAAAGCAAGACATTATTTAATAAAATGAACCTACAGAATTGAATGTGACCCCTTCTCCACATTGGATGGGCTTCAGGTTGCTGGCAGCAATTATAGCATAACCCCCCAAAAACCAAAGATAAGAACACAACTGAGTCCCTCTGTCGAGCCCACCAGACCCCATGTCATTCTGTTTGGAAAGTCACATACCCCTCAAGAGCCTGCTGCATTCCCACCCCCATGGACAGATCTATTCTGGCTGGACAGAGGACAGAGAGGCCCGTCCTTCATCAGTTCATAAAACTGGAGAACATTCCAATCATTTCCTGAGTCTGCAGATGGGGCTGGCACATTTGGATCTAGTTGGGAATCAACCTTCCCTTTCCATCATGTTCAGATGAGCTCTGATTTTGAGTGACTGGAACCTCTTTGGAACCCCATTTTTAAACCGTGTCCATCAAATGCACCATCAACATACACAAGAAAATCATTTCTAGACCCACAGGTGACTGGTTAGATTCGATCCTCCACTGTCACTCGTGGTTTTGATCCATATATTTCACCTGTAGATATGAAAAAGATGCAGCTGAGAAACCAATAGAGAGTTCTAGAGAGTGTTCCATGTGGACTCACCATCTCATTTCAGGGATTTCAAACACTCTAGTTTTTTTAAGTTTTCAGAAATTCTCAATCAGAGACTTATCTTGCTCTTCCAGGTTTTGTATTGCATTCAAACCCAATTCTAAAGAAGATGGTGTTGCCCAGGCTGAATGCACCATTGATCAGGCTATTTGACATGGCACATGCAGACTTTCCAGGACACAGAGCTGCCCATTCTCTGAGCTCCACAGAAAAGCTGTAATTCAACTAAATGGTGCTGGTCCAGCAGAGAAGAGGCAGAGTGAGTCTGAGCCTCCCTCTGTTGGAGGCCAGAATCCCTCACATCCAGTAGAAAGGGTCCACAGAATCTGAGGCCATAATACCAAACAAAGGATCTGGAAACAAGTAGAAACCAAAGGAGTGGCACATGGTTTCCCCCTCTCCCCCTTGCCCCAACAACAGCACAGGAGACCGGATTGACCTGACTGGAGACTAAGAAGATGAAAAGGGGGATGGCTCTCCACAGCACCTCCTCCTTCAATTGGATCTGCAGAAGAGGTAGAATCAGAGGACATGAAGTTTCCCAGTAAGTCATTAAAAATAGAGTCCCAGAGACACTTTCTCTGATCACCAATAAAGGCCAAGGTGGGCTGGAGACACAGTTCCATGGGGAAGCACTTGCCGAGCATGCATGATGTTCTGGGTTTAGTCTCCAACAGACAACCTCCCCCCAAAAAGAGAAGAAGCCAAACCATGCACCAAGCAGAGTCCTGAAAGGTGAGTCTCATGCTTTCTGTGGACAAAGCCAATGCGAAGATGTCCGTAGGTGTCACGTCTGGGAATGCTCATATTATACAGCATCATGATCTTCCCACTGCTTAAGTGAGTTCAATGGCAAAGCTGTACGCTTAACCATTGATATGAACAGTTTAGATCCTCAAGGAGGGCCAAGAGGAAGGCAAGTTCAAAGGCAGCCTCAGCAAAAGTAAGGCACTGAGCCACTCTATGGGACCCTGTCTCTCAATAAAAAACAAACTAGGTCTGGAGACATCTCTCAGTGAGTGGTTGCTACTGAGTTCAATACTAGGGATAAGTAAGTAAGTAAGTAAGTAAGTAAGTAAGTAAGTAAATAAATAAATAAATAAATAAATAAATAAATAAATAAATAAATTCTTTCTGTTGTTGATATTTTTAAAATAATATTTAATCTTTATTTTATTTACCTCTTCTCTGATGTTTAGTATTTTTTCTTCTACTAGTTTTGGGTCAGGCATGTTCTTGATTTTCTACCTCCTTGAAGTGGAAGTCTTGGTTGTTTTCTTTTTTGATGTAGGTATGTACTGATCTAATCTTCTTAAAATTGCCTCTGCTCTATGATATATGTTTTTTTTATTTTGTGTTTCTATCATCATTTTTCTCAAGAATCTTTAAAAATTTCCATTCTATTTATTCATTGACTCCTGGCTATTTGAGAGCTTGTTGTTACATTTGCAGACATGCAGGATTTATCTGAAGTTCCGCCTGTTGCAGGTTTCCAGTTTTATTACATTGTGTTCAGAAAAATAGTTATTTCAAATGATTTTTAGCTTCTAAAATTTGTTAAGGTTTGTTTTATGACTTAATCTGCTGTCTATTCTGGAGAATGTTGTTGGTACTGTTGTGAAGAATTTGTCTTCTTTTGGTTTTTGTCGGAAAGTTCAGTTAAGCCTATCTGCTCTTCAGTGTACTTTAAATCCTGTGTAAAGAAAGAAGAAGAGACAGAAGCAAGGTGCAGAGGCAGAATGACAGGATGGTAGAAAGTCTCCTTGTCCAAGCTGCCAGCTTTACTTATAGTAGTAGGTTACCTTATGGCACTGGCATCAGTAGTACACTGTTGTTCATTGTGCCATTAGACTACAGATTTAGCAACATTATGCAGCTTCTTAGATAGTTACCTACTAAGGTTGCTATAGGAGACTTGTGTGGCTCTCAAGTAAGTCCATTGTTTAAAGTTACTATTATGTGGACAGCTTCAGGTGCAGCAGAACTTGGCAAAACAATGTGGTTGTCTAAAAAGAGAGTCCCTCCCCAAAAGCTAAGTGCCTAAGGTCAAGGTTGAGGCTGATAAGATTCTAGAAAAGAGCTTCCTCATGCAAGGCATTGCCACAACAGCTAGGTATTGCACATGTATTAGTTATCTTGCTGGTTTCTGCAAGAAACTGCAGAATATTCCAAACATAGGAAACAGGGTGCCTGTTACCTCCTGGGAGTTTGCTCACCAGAGGAATGCTGTCCTTATATTTCTATGGTCAAAACACTTACAATCCTGTGTCTCTTTTTTGATGTTTTTGGATGAAAGTTCCATCCATTTTTCAAACTTAGAAGTCCTCTATTAATATACATTGAAGTCTCTCTCTCCATTTAGATGAAGTAGTGTCTGTCTTATGTCTATGTGTTGTAGTATTATGTGATTTTATATTTATACTTATATTTTTTGCTTAATTGAAACCATTTGTCATTATATAATGACTTTAGTCTATTTTTACTTTTGGTATTAAGGTCTATTTTTTGTGATTTAAGAAACGCTACTTCTAGTTTTTATTTCCATTTTCTTGAGATATCTTTCTTTTATTCTTCACTTTTATCCTATGTGTTCTTTTAGAGGTGAAATGAGATTCTTGTAGGCAAAATATAGATTTTTTTGTTCTATGTATTATAGATCTTTATGTCTTTTTACTGGAGAATTTACCCCATTAAGGTGGTTCTTGACAGGTGAATATTTACTAGTGCCATTTTGGTTAATGTTTACTCCTTGTGCTGTGTGACCATTCTTCCTCTCTTACTGTCTTCTATTTTTGTTATCTTGTAATACATAGATTTGTATCACAACTCTTTGAGAGTTGAAAATTAAATGAATATGTAAATCTAATTGATATAGCATGTGCAAAATCAAATAATTAAAAGGTCTGAAGAGGCTTAGGCTTTTTACCTGTGACAATGTCTACCCTCCTGACAAATACTATTTACTCTTTTATGTTTGCTTTTTTCTTTGCATATTATTATTATATTATTATTATTATTATTATTATTATTATTATTATTATCATTTTACTAATCTTTATACATCTTAATACTATGCTTTAAAGAAATATGCATTTATTTAAAATATGTTATAAGTAAATAACAATGGTTATTTAGGGATCAGAACACTAATCTATAAATCAGTTGAAATAAGAAAAATCTTATTTTAAAGCTTTATATATCAAAACAATAACATTAATATAAGAAGAAATGAACGTTTTGGTTATTGGGGTAACTGGATATGATTGAACAGTTAAAAGAATTTTTCGTAATTTGATTGAATTCCAACTGCATTAAAAACTAAAGTCAGCCAAGTGTGGTGGTTCACACCTGTAATCACAGCACTTCAGCTGGCTAAGGCAGGAGAATTACTTGGTATTAAGGTGTAATTTTTGTGACATAAGAATAGCTACTTCTGTTTAATTTTTGTTTCCATTTGCTTGAGATAACTTTCTCTTATTCTTCACTTTTGTCCTATGTGTTTCTTTTGGAGGTGAATTGAGATTCTTCTAGGCAAAATATAGATGGTTTTTATTCTGTCAAAAATCAGTACCTTGTGGTGGTTGATGCTTTTGGAAGTGCAAGGATCTCACATTAGATTTCTTGGTTCCTCTTAAGTAGAAGGGAATGGGGGACTTGACATCTCTTGGAATCCTAGCATGCAGAGCAGAAGGTCACAGCTACAGGGTGTGATGATCACCCCCAACTCTCTGTCCAGCCAGCTGTCTCTGCACAGTGTTGACTTAGATGAGCCATTTGGAATGGGAGTCATACTGGGGATGCTGGGATTTTGATTTCTCCTTATGTAGCTTAAAATTTTTATAATGAACACCAATCCTTAGAAATAAAAATATTAGACTATTGAGGGGAAATGTCCACTAGGTGTTCATCTAGCTGTTCCATCCAGTGGGACAGAGAACTGCAGGATGGGGACCCATGAAGGGACCTCTTGACAAGCATCTTCAGAGCCTCAGACAGTGGTCCAAGCCCAGGCTTTGGAGTCAATGGCTTGATTTTATATAAGTCTGTCTATATACATGTTTGTGTGTTTGTGATTTTTACAAAATCTTTTCATAAAATAAGTTATAGATGACCGAATCACACAAGATGTTCCTGATAAACAGACTAAACCTCCCCTGTGTTCTTTCACTTTTCAGTTAACCCTTTAATAGAAGGAGAGGAGAAGCTAACACCAAATGGCGGTGAGGAGGGGCAGCTGCACTGGCTAGTTGCAGAGGTGCTGCATGGCCTGGTGAGGACCGGCCGGCAGCTGCCTCCTTCTTCTCAGCTCAGGTGTGAAGTGTAAGCCCACTGGGAGACACAGCCTGATTCATGCCTCATGAACCATGATGTGCTGGCTGTCTTAATCAGCATTGAGTTTTGGTTCCATGGCCAATGGCTAAATATTAACAAAAAGCAACTGGGTTCCTCAAATTGATTGACAGGGTGGCCCTCCCCTGTTTCATTAGTGATTGCTTCCATTTGGATCTGGGTGGTCCCTAGAGGCCAGGTGTTGATGGGGTTCCTAGTCTGGTGTTGATGAGGTGGGGAACCTTTGGGGACTTTGCAGAAGGTTCTAGATCATGGGCCTTGAGGGTGGCTGCAGGAAGCCAGCTCCCTCCTCTTCTTTGTTCAGGGAAAGAGTGAGTGGACATTTTCTCTACCCCCACGCTCCCTGCCACAGGGTGCTAACTCACCACAAGCCCCCAAACCTGACCACAGTCTAAATCCTCAAAAACTATATGCTAACAAACCCCTTCTCTCTGCAAGTTGATGTCTCAAGTGTTTGTTCCAGCAATGGAAGCCAGCGAACTGTCACCATGTTGTCTGGACTACAGCAGCAAAGAAAAACCCAGAAGGGAGCTGAGGATGGATTCCAGATTTCCAAACATGGTCATATTTCCCAGCGCACGTTGCACCAGGGCAACAGCATGGGGAGGGCCTGTCCTCTGCAGAAAGCCTGGGCTTTGCTTCTCCTCTTTCCTGTGGACAACAGAGCCTCCCTCTGCCCCAACCACAGTGCTCAGAAAAGGAGGGCTTTGAACTATGGGTCCTGGTGGCTCACCTCCTGAGGTCTAGGTCCAACAGCCAGACAAGGCAGGGAAACACTTGCCCCCACTGGCCAAAGGCACATGGCTTCCATGCAGAGAGCCATGTCCTCTGTCTTGTTCCCTTGGCTTCAGATTATGTGTTCTGAGCCTTTCCAATTTGCTTCTTTTTACAATCTTTTCTCTTTTGGCAATGCAACCATTTGTCTTCTGGTTTCATCTTTATTACTCACATTCCCTCAGGATGAGTATTCATTACAATATTTTAAATTAAGACCTGCACTGCCCTCCTAGCTGTGTGCATCAGGGCTCCCCACACAACACGTGTAATTCTTATCACAGGATTTCAGGCAGTTTGTACATGATATTCTATTAAAAACTCAGTTCCACTCAAGGTTGTCACAACCCAGGGATCACAGCTTCCTTCCGGATGATGTCCTGAGATACATTCACACATTCCTGTTAGCAGCAAGTTTCCTCCACAGGCCTGTGTTTCACATCTCATTTGATATAAAAATGCAACAGAAGGCATAAAAAGAAGCAGTTATTTATTTACATTATGGAATGGATTCTAGAGGGATACTAGATAAGCATAAATTATCACACCATAGCCACAATCCCTGCCCTTCTTCAGCCCAGAGGAGGAGGGTGAGGCCAGGAGCTGTCAATCACACAGCTGTTTCTCAGTCACTTCTAAGAATTGCAGACTTTGCTCTTAGAAAACAACAGTGACAACCACCTCCAAGAACTTGTGTGGTTCTCTGCATTTGAAACATTACCATTTGACCAAATATTTCAACAAAATTCCCTCTGAATGGAACCTGGACACCATCACCTACCTAGTGTCCCAGGATGCAGGGACAGATGGCACCCACAGCATGCTCTGCGGGTATCAGGACCCCTGACACTGTGGTGACTGTCTGGCTCACTCTCACTCAAGTCCCCATCAGAGTTCATGGCCCCCCAGATCCCCTCCCACATTCCATCCCAGGCCTTCAGCTGAGGTTGATGGGAACCCCTGACTTCAGTGTGGGCTATGGTAGTTGCTTAGGGGATCACATGTCATAGTTATATCCCCAGGGCCAGGGATGACCAGGACTTGTGCTGGGCCTGTCTGGGAAGAAAAGCTTCTATCAGAGTGACCACATCAGCAGATGGATGCAGATGTAGTCAGTTTCCATCCTCTTCCTCCAGGGTGCAGAGCACCTGAGAGGAATACAACCATGGGAAGATGGGGACAGACTCTGAGGAGAAGGTTGGAGCCCCAATCTAACACTCCTTTTGCCTGTCCACGATGAACTCAACCTGCCTGTTAATTAAAACAATCAAAGAAGGCTTGGTGGTTTTCCTAGCCTCAAACATGCCTGGCCTAGGACTGCCCCTCAACAATAAAATTTGTACTGAAAATTAATAATTTCCAACAACATTGTTTTTCTTTTGTTTCTTTTCTTTCTTTCTTTCTTTTTTTGTATATTTTTTTGTGAAGTAGTGCTGGTGTTTTCCTACAAAAATCAAGAAAATCTATTTCTACAATTTTCATGATCTTTTTAGAGAATAGTGAACATAAGCCCTTAGTGAATAAACTAATACGTTATTAAAAAGATGTTTATACATCAATAAAAAATGATTATTTATCACTCTGCTCCATAGGTAGTAATTCTTTGAATACTAAGGAAAATATGTTCTAAACTTATTTTACTACAAATAATCATGAGAAAATTATCTGAGATTTTTTAAAGTCCACCTAACTTCCAATATGCTACCAATAAAATGAGATTACTTTTTTTTCTTACCCAACAAATCACTGGTTGAAATAAATGAAGATAGTCCAAGTAAAGAGGTATACTGATACACATTAAGGGGCAGATAAATTGTGGGTGATATTACTTAGAAACACAGTCCTATTGATCAGATAAATACTAGGCATTTGATGAGACTGAAAATTCCATATTCTTTCTCCATATATTCTTTAATACTTAATCCTTCCCATGTAGATCTTTCATTTCTGAGCTATGGTAGTTACTAACACTATCCTACCAGAAACAGATAACAGGGTCCATGAGTCATTTCTGTCCAGATCAAGTTCCATTATGCTCACAACAATATTTAGTAGAGTTGGGCATGACCAGGGCCAGTCAGGGCCTTCTTTTACATTTCTCAGCCAAGGTTAACAGAAAAGAGGTTCTCATTTTGGTTCCTAGAATGGGAAAGAGAAAATCCTGCATGATTGGCATCTACAGTTCATTTTTTTCACAGTTCTTAAACTACCTGCTCATGGCTAAGCTGAACTGTACAGTAGCTGAAGAAATTATCTTCAAGCACAGATTGGTTCATAATGACAATGTATATCTGCTAAATATTCAATTTGATGAGGTGGAGAGAATCAGAAGATGGACTACAATGGGAAGGGGTAATTGGAAGAAAAGCTGGCTTCCTCAGAAAGAAGGTGCTTTAACCTGTCTTCATTCCCAAATGAGAAAAAAACATTAGTCAAATGTGTTCCTTCCTTTCTCTCTTCTCTATTTTCTTCCTTTCTCATTTTATTGGTTTTTTCCTTCTTATCTCTCACACTCCATCCCTTCATTGATTTCTTTCTAAGAGAAGATGTCTCAGTTTACTCTTCATATTTACTTCTCACAAACTAGTCATTTGGAAAATAAAGCTCTATGGGAGCCATATACATTTATATTATGTATTGTTACTCTGAATTTTTTTTAGTTGAAAAATATATTTTAAGAGTATACACACTCACATAAAACATTAGTGTTTTTTGTTTAATTTAATTTCTTATACAACAAATCATACATGTCCAGGGTCTAGTGAGAAGCCTTACATTGTTTTGCTAGGAATAGAACCAAAAACAAACAAACAAACAAAAATGACAACAGTAATAAAGTCCAAATTATTTTCTATTACATTACTGACTTTTCTGTAATAAGAGCAGTTTATAATAATTTAGAGAAAGTTATTTTATCTTTTCCTGAGAAGTATTCAAACTTTCAAAGGAATTTTCACTGATTTTTTCACCCAAATATCAAAGGATGATTTTGTTCACTGAAAACTTTAAAGAAACAATGCATTTCAAAGACATTTTAAATTCATTCAATGAATAACAACAGACTTTGGATGTTCAGATAAAGTAAGCATTTTCTATAGAATTTTTTTTTTAATTTTAAAAGAAAAAGGTAATTGGATCATCAGAGTACAGCTTTGCTCCAAATATCTGAATCCACACATTGATGTCAGGATGGCCAAAGCTGGGGAAAAATGAAATTTTTCTTGAAGAAACTCAAAGCCCTGGCTACCTATTTCTTTGTATTCATGTGTCTTTCAGGCATTGAGGGATTATTCTGGAAGAGGCAGCAGAGTTAATGAATATTGCAGCATTATTCAAAGAGTAGCCACTTATCTGAAAAGACTTTCTGTTATTACTGAGTTTATTCATGGGAAATAGTCATTTTTCTTCTTGGTCATAGATGTGTCAAAAACAGTTTAACAAGTTGAACTTGACAGTTTTTTTCTACCACAGCCTGGTTTATTAGTTTCGCTTGAAATGAAGCATTTTATTGAATTTATTAAAAATATGTCTGTAAACTATTATGTTCTACTCTGTCCTCAGCAGCAAGAGAACTGATGATCTATTTGCTTAACTTTGTTTCTTTCTACAAAACATCTCTAGGCTTCACATTTGGGTTTCCAGCTAAATTCAGCATGATGTTTATGATAGGGCTCCTTTTATTTCCCTATTTCTTAACACTGTAATAGTATCTTATATTCTCCTACTCTACAAATACCTAAATATCTTAGTGTAGTAATTATCCCAATACACACAAACACACACACACACATGAAAAATGTTGATTCCACCTTTCGTGGAACTTAGCTTTTAATTCAGAAGTATTTCATAATCTTCATCCTGCTCTCATGGGGGCTCTGTCACTTCCCTTGACTGATCCTCTTATGTTTCATTTATTTCAAATGTTTTGACATTTATTTCAGGAGAATTATGTCAAGAGTATGAATGACATTACACTCCATTAGCAATAAATTGGATAATATTGGAGAGTTAGAGTGTTAAAATATTTTATCCCATCATTTCATACTTCCATGTAGAAACTCTGATAGAAATTATAGCTACTTTAAGTGTTGTATGGATCAAAAACTTAAGATGTGGACTAAAAATTTTGAGTAAAATACCCAAATTGAAGTCATGGCTGTGTTATTTAATGAAGTTTTAACAAGTGACCACAAAACACTGGACACACACACACACACACACACATGTTTAAAGAAAGGAATCTTGGAGGTGTCAGTCCTCTTCTGGGGAAAACAAAAAAATGTTTAAAAAATATTGTTATTGAGGACTAACATTTGTCAAAGCAGGCTAATGTTAAGGTAGGCATTTCTCCTCTAAAGTCTTGAGTGTACTACATTAATTCTCTCAAGGAAGCGTTTATCACAAGCCTAACAACTAAGAAAAAAAAAAAAACATTATCAGAAGAATTCTCAGCCCAGTTCTACAAGAAATTGAAAAAAGAATGAACACCAATTCGTCTAAAATTATTTTATGAAATAGAAAATAGCAAAACTTTCTAACCTCATTCTATGAAACTAATATCAACCTGATGCAAAAACCAGACAAAGACACATCAAGGAAAGAACATTTCAGGCCAGTATTCCTGATGAACAGAGATGTAATAATTCTCAATAAAATTATGGCAAACAACATACAAAATCATATTAAAAATATTGTACAACATGATCAGTGGGCTTTGTCCCAGGGATGCAGGGTTGGTTAAACACATGGAAATCAATAAACATTTTTTAAGTAAATAGATGTAAAGACAAGAATCAAAAAAAATTATCTCAACAAATGCAGAAAAAGCATTTGACTAAATACATGGTCAAAACACTAGAAAACTATATATAATAGAAAAATATCTTAACACTACAAAAGCTGTTTATGGTAAACACAAGGGAAATCTTCTTCTTCTTCTCCTCCTTTTTTTTTTTTTTTTTTTTGAGTAAGGAGATTTTACTGAAAACAGAACCAAAACCGGACAAAGGATTACAAACAGGAATGTGGACTCCTCACAAAACAAAAACAAAAACAAAGAACAAAAAGTGTCCGAAGGACAAAAGGGGGTAGCGAGAGTAAGGAAAAGGGTGATTTTTTTTCCTTCCCATTTCTTTTAAAAAAGCCAACACAAAGAAACACACGCACACACAACCCTTTGTTCCCGAGTAGAAACATAAATACGGAAGAATCTAAAACTCTGTTCTTCTTTCTTCCAAAGGCAAAAAAAAAAAAAAAAAAATGTAAAAGAAAAGTCAGGCTGAAGGCTGTGCCGCACAGAGCCCCTTCCGCAGCAGTGTGTAGAAGGGGCGGCTAGGCCCTGGGTTTGTGTGACACCTGGCGGCAGCGCGGGGAACAGAGGCAGTACGAGGGGGTGTCATGCGCTCTCCCTCAACCCCCCAGAAGCAGGGGGTCCAGCTTGTCAAGTCCAAGGCGCCCTCTCCAAGTCCTGGGCACCCTCTTGGAGGGGGTCGCCAGGGCAGCACCATACCAACTCCTGGGAGCTCAATCCCCGCCCCCTGCAAGCCCGCCCCTCAAGAGGAGGCAGGCCGAGGATGCGCCCTGTGCTTGGGCTCAGTACCAGGGCACCTAGTGCTGGGGTAGAAGCTGGCGGCTGCTGTTGACATGGCTGAGGACTTTCTGCTTGAGCTGCGCCACCTGCTTGGGCAGCAGGCTCCTGGTGGACGCCAGTTCCGTGTTCTGGCTCTTGAGCGCTTCTCTTTCTCCTCCAGGTGAGAGATGCTCCAGCTTGCCCTTGGGGCACTTGGAGGCTGCGATATTGTTGAGCAGCTGCTTGGGCTCAGCCTTTATGAGCTCCTGCATGTCCACGTTGATTGGTGACAGCAGGCTCTCTCCGAAGCTTGGCAAGGTGGGCACCATCTGTGGCTTTCCTTGAGCACAGCTAGGCACAGCGGCCCCAGTAAATCACTGGGAGGCAGCGGCTGTGGGAAGGGAACGGACTAGGAGGAGAAGGCGACAGTGGCAGCATCCCCAGCACCCCGGGCGCCATCCTTGTAGTGGCTCAGGTTTAGGAAGACTGGTGCCAGCTGGGAGGGTGGCGCGGATGCCGTGCCAGAGGGTCCTCCTGCGAGGCCGCAGCAGCAGCCGGGCTGCACCCAGCCAAGCTGGTGCTGCTTGTTCAAATCCTCCAGGGCCTTGACAACATCCTCGGTGAACTCCTGCTTCTCCCTGGCCACCATCTTGGGTAGAAGAACTGCGTGCTCCTCAGCGTGGTTGTGACCAGCCCGTTGGTCTGGATGGTTGGTCAGCGTGGTTGGACCAGCCCCAGGTCGGGCTGGAGAGCAGGCTGTCGTGGCGACTGCTGGGGGTGCAGTCTGCGCAGGGGGGCCAGAGGTGGTGCCACCACCACTTGTTTGCTCAGGCTCAGCGTCAGCTGTCATTCTTCACCACTCTGCCTGCGAGGCTGTTTGGGGCGCCCCAGGGACAAGCGGGACAGGCACGCAAAGTTGCTGCTGCTGCCACTGACGCCATTGCCCAGGCTGCTCAGCGCCTCATCACCTTAGAAGGGTGTTTCCAGCCTCCGCATCACCATTGCGCCCTGTGCGGGAGGACTGTCCATGGCCTCCCTGGGGGCTCGCTCCCCTCCCCTGCCCATTCAGCCCTGTGCCCACCCAGGCAGTGGCCGCTGCACCTGGGCCTTCTGTGGCGGCTCCTCTGAAACATTATTCTTAAGGGAGAAAAAATTAAAGCATTTCCTCTAAAATTAAAAAAAAGGCAAAGGATGCCTTTTTTTTTTTTTTTTTGCCACTTCAATTCAACATCATCCTTGAAGCTCTATCCAAAACCTATGTTTCTATTCATTTATCTTTATTAAATAAATGAATAGATAAATGAATAGAAACATAGGAAATCAAACTATCACTATTTACAAATGACATGATTCTATATTTACAAAATCCAAAAAAATTCACTTGAAAACGTTCTTGTCTAATAAATTCAGCAAAATAGCCGAATATAAAATAAACATCCATAAACCAAATAAATTTCTATATTCAAGCAATGAATTCAGTGTAATAAAAATTAGGAAAACCACCCCATTAACAATGGCCTCAAAAAAAGAAAAAGAAAGAATAAAATAAAATACTTCTGAATCAATCTAAAAAAGAGGTAAAAATACCTCTACAATGAGAACCACAGAACACTAAAGATAGAAATTGAAGATCTCCCATGCTCTTGGTAGGAAGAATGATCATAGTCAAAACGGCAATACTAACAAAATACTTATACAGATTCAGTGCAATTCCTTTTAAAAGTCCAATGACACTCTTCATAAAACTAGAAAAAGCAATCGTGAAATTCATTTAAAAAAATAGGAGAGCCACAATAGTCCTTCTCAATAAGCAATTCTCAACAAAATGATTGAATCAATAGACATCATAATACTAGACCTTAAACTATACTACAGAGAAATAATTAAAAAAGAAAGAAAGAAAGAAAAAGGAAACCCCATATCAAAAGGCATATAGACCAATCCATACTAGACAAAGGTGACCAAAACATAAATTGGAGAAAAGATAGCCTCTTCAACAATTGGTGCTGGGAAAACTGGAAATCCATATGTAGAAAGATGAAATATCCTGCTGTACAACACAAGCAGATGAAGTTGCTATTTTTTCAATCTAAAATAGAAAAAAAAGAAAGAAGAGCATAAGTTTGTGAGCAAAATATACAAAGAAAACACAAAAGAAACACTTTACAACATTGCTTTAGGAAACGTTCCTTTGGTTATGACATTAAAAGGACAGGGAAGTGAACCATAAGCAGACAAGTATAATTCCATTAAACCAAAAGCTTCTGCACAGCACAGTAAAGCATGAACAGGGAAAAGATTCAACTGTTGGAATGAGAGAAATTACTTACACATCACCTGAGAAGAGTATAAAATCTGAAACACAAAATAATCTCTATGAAAAATCATTAAGTGAGCTGGGTACAGTGGGACATACCTTGAATACCAGTGGTTTGAGAAGCTGAGGTGGGAGGAACACAAGTTAAAAACCAGCCTCATCAAGTTAGCCAGACGCTAAGCAACTGAATGAGACCATGTGTCTAAATTTATATATATATATATATATATATATATATATATATATATATATATATATATATATATATAGAGAGAGAGAGAGAGAGAGAGAGAGAGAGAGAAGCATGTTGTTTGCAAAGAAATGTAGCTAAGAGAGAGTTGAGTACAATGTGACCATGTCTTATTCACCAGTAAGTAAAAAAAGGGAGCATGATGAAACCCGGGGAGACCACACCTTAATGTTCAACCAGAATTAGATTCAAATATAGAAAGAAGACAGCTTTGTCACCCAAGGTACTTCACTGTGTTAACCCACCTCTCCAGCTGAGAATATGAAGGGAAAGGAAAAGTAGGGTGATCCACAGTCATTTTTCTTCCATTTCTTTCAAACTCATTAACAAACTAGCTGGAGAAATTGTTCACAGTTATCAAGTTGTAGTAAAAACAATTGCATTGGTTCTGTGTAACATTCACTGCTTTGGTATTAATGAACACAACATGGATATGTAAGCTCTCCAATGTGACTTGCTCATAAGTTTCCATATAGAATTGATATGGCATACACAAAGATGAATGTTAGAAGTCTTGATAAAAATTTAAAATTCTGTAATAAGGACAATTAAAAGAAAGACAAAATTTACCATGACATGTGAAGAGATCACAGAAGAAAGATATAGATTTCTGTGACATGATGTCAATTGTAGAGGTCACCTGATTTTATGCAGGGAGTCAAAGTTTTCATTTTGCATTGGGCCTGACAAATTACACAAGTTTCCCTAAAAATACCAGTAAAAATGTGTATATTTCCCTGGATAAAATGATGATTCTAGGATCTGGTAAGATAAATTTAAAAATGAACCTGAATATAGTAGGAGAAAAAGAAGGAAGAGTAAGAGGAGAGTCTCCCAAGATGTCCCACATGTGGATTCCTGACAAATGACATGAGAATTAAAGTAAAAGATCCTGAAAGAGTGAAAGCTGGAAAAATATGAGCAATAAAATAAAAACCATTATCAGTAAATTATAAGTGAAAGCAACAAATGAATATATATTTACTGATAAAACATAATTGACTTCATTGATAATAAGTGATGGGAACAGACAAATATTTCATATAGAAGAGTTCAAAACAATGCAGGAGAATAGCATCCCCTCCTGCATGTGGAGTTTAGTATCCTTGTCTTTTATGGGTGGGCAGATTCAGTGACTTGATTGCAACAAATAGTGAAGGAATAAGGAAAATATTACATTCCCAAAGGATGAAGCTGGCACAAACTACCTTGACAATGGATGGAATGTAGCGCTTCAAATATTTCAGTGACCATCAGATAAGCTCTTTATACTTTGAGAACAAGGCATTTCAAATGCATACTATTCCTTCCAAAATTATTTAATAAGTTCTCTTTATAGGTGACTAACAATAACCATTTTCACAAGCAGGAAACAAAACAAAAGTATACTCTCTCCCTCAGTGTTGAGTGCCTACCTTTCAGTAATCAAATAGAATAATTAGTTTTAATTTATTTTTAATTAACAAACATTTATTGCACATGTTAATGGAATTGAACATAATATTTCCAATGCAAGGCACACAGTTATCATATCTAATTATCCATCTTCTACTTTCATCCCTTGCCCTGCCCCAGCACCCTTCCTACTCTCCAGAAATCACTATGGGGCTTCTATATTACTTCTAAAAAATCAACTCTAGGGTGTAGGTGGAAAACATGGTAATAGAAAAAAAAAATTCTGCAGCCACAAACATTTGCAGAAATAAACTCTTCCTACATCTCAGAGGCCATTAATGTTAACACCTGGCTGAGTCTCCCTTTATCTCATTGTACACAATCAGAAAAATTATCTCCAGCTATTACCTTCACTATGCTGACCTTAATTTTTCCATAAATCTTCCATTTGGCTTCCCACCACCTGAGGACAGGGGCTCCACTGAAATCATCAGAAACCACTATGGCACCAAATCACAAGGTCCCTCCTTTATCACCCTGTAGTTCACTTTTTAGTGGCTTTTAGAACAAAAGGTTCTGCCTTTCTTTTTTAAATCATCTTCTCCAGAAATCCATGTCATTAAATTTCCCTGGTTTTCTATCTCCTTAACTGGATGCCCTCACTCTCTGTCTCCTTCATATAATTTTCTTCACCAATGCTAAATATAGGAGTGTCCCCAGCTCAGAGAAATGCTCCCTCTACTTCTATATCTTCACCCACACCTAGGGTCATGCTCAACCTCATTGCAGTATTTTGCACATTCCCACACCTTCCAAATATTCATTTTCTTCCCAGTCCTCTCCTCTCACATTCAAACATGTTCATGTGGAAATCAAGGAGAAATCACAAACATCAACACAAAAGCCTTCTTTGAGACTAGCCTCATGTGGTTTTTCTGCTCCATACAGGATTGGGTATCAGTAACTACCCTAGAGTGCTCAAGTCAAAAATTCAGCAATTGTCCTTGATCCTTTCACCATTACACTCACACCAATCCATCCCCAAACCTGCTTATACTAAAGACAATATTATAAGCATATATGTGTGAAAGAGTGATACATGTACTCCAAATTATTGCTTTATAAGTATATAATTATATGTACATTAAATGTCTATAAAATATATAATTATAAATAAATAAATCAGTTTAAGCCACTTTTATTCCTGTTACCAAGTCATGCCATCATATCATATAATACATATTCTATGGATAATCATATCCATGGGGACAAGTTCTGCTAAATAGGCACAAATCCTCCCCATATTGAGGGACTTAAAAGATGCTTTTGCCAAAAAACACTGAATATTTACTTAGGCCTAGAGATGCCCAATGGACAACTACAAGTGAGATAACACTTGGCATCTCTGAGATATATTTATTCTATTTAATGGCTTATAATATCCACAGCATAGAAAAGAGAAAAAAATACCTGCAATATTAGTAAGAACTCCTGAAACATCCCAGGAACAACAGGTGTAGAAAGAGGCCATGACTGAATTGAAACTCTTATTCCACTTCTGAATAAATTTTGAAAAAAAAATATATATGTGTGTGTATATATATATATACACACACACACACACACACACACACACACACACTTATATACACACACATACATACACTGGATAGTTAGTGTACTCCCTTTCATAGCTGGATGATTAATTTCATACATACAATTAATGAATATTTGTAAGAAACAAAATTAAAAATCTGATTATAAAACAAATACTGAAGGGCTTTCTAGAATGTTTCTTAACCAAGCCAGCCAATAAGTAGGCAGATACTTTGGTGGACACTAGGGAAAAAAAGTCAAAAGTAGAGTTCTGACGCCGTCTAGTGTCTCATTAGGAGTTAGCACTTCTAACAATGGGAAAGTACACACATTAAGAAGAACAGTAAGTACAAGTAGGGATGAGACAGGAATTCTTGAAACCTCAGAGAGGGGTGGGGAGATGCAACTCGAGAAGCCAGCAAGGGATGGATCCTTAAGGAGGCCTTTATCTCACAGGTAGAAAAGGATTGGGGCAGATAAGTGACATGGTGAGGGGTGTGTTTTAGAATAATTGAGAAGGTAAAACATTGCCATGGATGGTAACATTAGATCAGATGCCTAAAGGGTGTCAGTACTTTATGTCCCTTTAGTGTCTGAATTTTTGCTTCAGACCAGGGTAAATGGTCTGAAGCAAGAATGAGAGCAGAGATTCCCTGCTGTTTTGAACATATCTGTGTCCTCTTTGCCTAGAACAGAGCCTGGTACTATAGTTTTATTTTAAAATGCGAGGGGTTATGTTTCCATATATAAAACTAAATGAAGGCTGTGGTTTTTCATAGATGTAGAGTGTTCCCCTATTACACATAGGCATTGGGTTCAAGCTTAACCATCACATAAAAATAAAATAAATGTATTGTGTCCACCCACAACTAAGAAATAAATGTTTCAAAGAAAAAAAACCTAAATGATAATACTGTCAAAATAGATGCCCTGCCCCATCCACGCCAAACTGCATTTCAGAGAATCATGAAGCTGGACCAGCCTGAGAGGAAGGCATCACATCGTGTTCTACTTTACAGATTTAGGGAGTTTTCCAAAGTCGCCCTGGGAAAGGGTTAAGGCCTTCTCCCCCATCTATGTTTTTTTCACTGCCTAGGTGCTAGAAAACACTTCCTGTGCCTGAGTGAGTGAGTGAAGTGGGCTGTGCTATCAAAACTAAGCTCCAGCAAGTTATGGCTGAATCACAGGCTTACCCTCTCTGGACCTCAAGGTCTCAGTATGTACACAGCAGGCACTAAGAGAAGTCTCTGTGAACATGCCAGTAAAATTATTGTTCCCCAAAAACAAAGTGTCTCAGGTGATATCCCCAGGACCTCTTCCAGAAACCCCATGGAACCCAATCAACCTGAAATATAAAAAAGTGCACAGCATCCCATGAGAGGGAGGAACCAAGAAAGGCTGTGCTGTGGCATCTTCAGCCTCCCTCCATTGCCTCAGTGTGTAAGAGGGAAAACTGAGACCCCCAATGGAACAGACCCTGAGGTCACATTTCTATCTCAGAGCCCAAAGATCCTGCTTCCCCACTGGCTCCACAGTGTCTCCTGACAGAATTTCCAGATGCCTCACCTGACTCCAGTTGCCTCCTGTGGACACACGTACCATGCCCTCTGCTCCTGCACCACTGCGCCTCCTGGTTCCTAGGCTGTGCTCACCTAAGGAGTGCTGGATGGGGGTGCTGCCTCCCACATGCTTCCCCTGTCTCCTCCCCACCCACTGTTGGGTGGGCTCCACTCACTCAGCCTGACTCTGCCTGACCAGCTCTGCCCAACATTCAAGCCCCACTAGGTCCTCTCCACTTTATTTAAATGGGCTCCACCCAACATCTTGCCTCTTACCTGCTCTCTTATGTAGAGCCACATCCACTCCATCCACTTGATCCTCTGCATTCTGTCCACGTGGCTCAGCCTCCACTGACATATTTAACACTCTTGGATTGCAGGGTTTTCCCTTCAGTTCTGGAATATTTGCAGTCTGGCTTGGCCCAATTCCACCAATATCCAATAACAAAAAATGGCTCTGCTCTTCTTCATTAGCCATACATTTCCATCAAGTTCACTCCTACGGCAGCCTCCCTGTGTCACCTGGCCTCTCTACTGCTCCTTGAAAACTCTATCTGAAATGAAAAAACGGGATCTTGCAGAGATGCCCATGGTTGTGACATCACTGAGTCTAAGGGACAATTACCTTTGGGCTCTGGTCACCTTTGAACCCCACATCTTTAATGTTTGACCTTGAACAACTCTGCTAACCTAAGTCAGAGTATCTCCGTTTACAAAATTCAGCTGATGATAATACTTTATTTACATAAACGTGAGCACTTTTCAACACTATCTGTGTATTATGGATGCAGAAGAGGCACTGGCAAGCAACTAGCAAGGTCCATGCCCTATATGTGAAAGAGCCCAGCCAGAATTAAAAAAGCATGTTTGCAAAGGATATGGCCTTCTGCTCTTTAGCTCTGTGGCCTTAAGCACCTTCTCTTACCCTTTCAGCACAGGATGGGCACAGCTACTTGGCAGACAAGAGTCATCTGTGATCTCTTCTCCAGCCAGCTGGGGCATCTCAGATGGGGGAGCATAAGTGTCTGACAATGGCCATCTTTCTCAAGGTTGAGTCTCAGAAGAAAAGCCTCTTTATAATGACTTATGTATAACTATTGTTTACTCTGACAGCCTGACTCAATGCTGTAGAGATAGGGCAGCAGTTGGGGACTTGGGTTTCAAGCTGCAGAAACTAAACTGGGTGCTTTTAAAAAAATGCTCTAGATGACACTGGGGAGGTCAAGGGAACCTGATGGCAAAACTCAATAAAACCAGGAGCTGGGTTTTGCCAGATGATCTCAGTGCCCCAAACCCCTTTATAGTCTTTCCTGGAACCCACAGATATAAAAGCACACTGGAAGCCTTTTTGCTGTTGCTTTGGTGCTGCTCAGATTCTTAGTCTTCAGAGAAGGGGGCTGGTTGGCTTGGTATAGGTATTGGCTGAGAGTATGAATTCTTCACATTAAAGTAGGTATTGAAGGATGAGTTGAAGTATGCTAAAGAACAAATGGAAGGACATTATAGGTAAGAACACCATTTGTGACCTCACAATGAAATTTGTGTCTTTTCAGAATCACACAACCACACCATGCCAGGTGCTTTTCTCATCATGTCATTCAATATCCACAAAACTTTCAAAAATAGTGCCATATTTTGGGAAACTGTTTGCATTGTTCTACAACAATGCTAAAAGCTCCTATAAAGAATTCAAAATATACAGTAGAATACTGAAAAACTGGCCAAAGATTGGGAATCTTGCCAAAACCCAGTGCCCCAAACACCAAAATTAACATTAGGTAGTATCATTTCTCAGGCCTTTTTAGTCACATACATTGGAGGGTAAATAAAAATGCAAGGGTGGGTAGAAAGAATGAAAAGAATTTTATTAAAATGGGGTTAAATGTGGGCTGGGTTTGTGGCTCATTGGGAGAGTGCTTGCCTAGTGCACATGAGGTGCTGGGTTATATCATCAACACCACATAAAAATAAATTAAATAATGGCAAAAATTATAAAAAAAGTTATTAAATATGAAAATAAACCATTTTCACTTGAATTTAAGGAAAAAAATCAGTAAAAGAGAAGTAGTTGCTAACATGACATATTTATTTTGTGACCAAAGTGCTTGTTTGATATAAGAATACACTTATATTGTGTTTAACAATGTGTCTCAAAAGTTAAAAAATAACATTAAAAAAATATGAAGATGAGGCTCAGTGGTATGTGCCCCTAGATTCAAACCCTTGTACAAAAAAAGAAAAAAAAAAATTGTAGTTCCTTTTTATTATGTTCCATATTGCAATTTTAGCATTCATTTTCACCTATAGTGGAGGCTGTGAAAAGTCAGTTTCTCACACATATGTCCATTTCCACACCTGACATTTTGCTGTCAGGCTATTGTTTTATGTCAAGGTCCATACTTTACCTGCCACCTCACTTTAATTGATTGTTTTTCAAATCCTAGGTTTCTCTGGAGGCAGTTTTTATCTTCAGTCCTTGGAACCTGGCTTCTTCCTTCTGTGTTCATTTAGATTCAAGTCTTTTTTGGAGAAGATCCACTTCAAAAAATGGGGACAGTAAGGCTTGCTTAAAATCACTTTCCTAATTGTCGCGACCCCTTGCCCGCAAGGAAGACGCAACACTCGGGAATCTTCTCTCAGCAGTTTATTCAGGTCCCTTGATATTTCTTATTCTTTCTTCTTCTCCTCCCGGATGCCCTTCCCAGCCTTAATAAAGCATCCCAAGCCCCAATGCAAAGCTGCCGCGTGGAGCTTTCTCACAGGGTGGTGAAAATCATGTGCCAACTCTCTCAGATAAGGAGTTGTTTGTCACATACCACAGCGGAGCCAGTGCCATCTCGTAATGGCGACCATAGTCTGCAGAAATGGCAGAAGCGGCTCACCACACCTAATGGCCCATCAGTGCAGGAATTGAGATTGGGACCAGTGTTAGCCTGTTGTGGAACAGTTCTCAGGAGAGCCATGGGAGCCCTGAGATTTTGGACTTGAATGTTGGCATCAAAAGAAAAGATACTCACTCTCTGAGAACATTCTGGGGCAGGTGAGAGATCCTGGAGATGACTCAGGCCTAACTCTGCCCCAAGGGCTCAGATTAGGTAAAGTCAAGGTTTTGTCTTGTACTTTCTTTCCATCCCCAGAGACCTGAATAATAATTGGTGAAAAAGATGGCTGGTTCTCTTGGCATACATTACTCCTGTACCTGTCAAAGAAGCCCAGTGGTTGGTATTCTGGGCTGCTATGGCTATCCAGCTATGCCATCATGCCCCAGAACCCTTTCTGTTTTTCATTTTGCAATCTATTCAATACAGCAATCAGGGGAAAGGGAAGAAGGAAAAAACAAAGATCTAGAGGCCCAGTTGCTTCCACTGATATCTCCTTGGCCAGCACAGAATTATAGAGACCCCTACCTGCAAAGAATATTGGGGAATACAGTTTGTTTTTTACTTTTAGTTTGGGTTTGGTTCTGTTTTTGGTTGTGGGGACTAAACCTGGATTGCTTAAGCACTGAACAACCATCCCCAACCCTTTTTATAGTTTAGAGACAGCATCTCTGTAAGATTTTTAGGGCCTAACTACATTGCTGAAGCTGTCCTTAGACTTGGGAGCCCCCTGCCTCAGCCTCTATAGTCACTGGGATTATAGGCATGTGCCACCAGGCCTGCCTTGCTTTTTTTTTTTTTTACATGCTGGAATTGGATCCTGGGAGGCCATCCTTACATGTGGTTTGAGTTACCTCCCTGCCTGGGTGAGAAGTGCTTAAACACAGCCTGTGTTAAAAAGCCTTCCCCACGATTTCCTAGTCCAAGGGCTTGTCCGTGCTGAGCCGTGCCTGGCCACTGACCTGAAGACCCAATTTCCGGCCCTGAACTTGGGATGCTGCCCCCCTTATCCTTCATTGGATGGGATTTTCCCTTGAATTTTTTGTTCCCCAATAAAAGCTCACTCCCTGGCATGCTCTCACTCTCTCGCTAGTCTCTTCTGTAAACCTCGCCACCACATTAGGTGGCTGGAGGCGGGAACTAGGAGAAGCCGTCTTGGAGCTGTGCTAAAGGTAATGAGAGTCTCTTTAATTTAAAACTCACTAGCAATTTCTTATGCACCAAATCTTCTTTCATGAAGCTCACGCTGGTCACGTGGCAGAGGAACCCAGAGCCAGTCACATGGGAAACACTTGTTTTACTACTGAACTGAACTTTCAGCCCTAAACCTGTCATTTTGAATTATTAGAAACCCATTTTATAAAATATAAGGTCCCAGTGAAATGAATTAGTGATACCTGGACCTGGACCTTAAAAACCAGTTGTGCTCAGGTGGCTTAGTACAGGCTCAGTGCATAGTCACTCGGTGGCATGAAAGAATGGGCATCAAGTGAGGAATGGGTCCTCATGGGCTGTTAAAGGAGAAATGCTGGATAGGTGGCCAGGCTGAGATATTGTTCTTTCATATGTGTTAGGGTGGTCATCCCAGATAGAGAAGGGGTACAGGGTGAGTTCATTTGGGTGGTTACCCACTGAGATACATCACCAGTTTTTAAATATTTTTTCATTGTTGATAGATCTTTATTTTGTTTATTTATATGTGGTTCTGAGAATCAAACCCAGAGCCTCACACATGCCATGCAATTCAATTGTGCTACCACTGAACCACAGGCCCAGCCTCATCCCTAGCACCTTTTATTTATTTATTTGATTTGGCCCTTCTGGGATTGAACTCTTGGATACTCCACCACTGAGCAATATCACCAGCCTCATTTTGTATTTTATTTAGAGTCTCACTAATTTTCTTAGTTCATCACCATTGTTGAGACTGACTATGAACTCTTGCTCCTTCTGCCTCAGCCCCTTGAGCTACTGGGATTACAGATGTGTGCCACTGTGTGTGGGTCCCCTTTTCTTTCTTGTTTTTTTTTTATTATTTTGATAAAGGGTTAAATTATTTCTCAGGAACTCACTAAGTTAATGAGGCTGGCTTTGAACTCTCAATACTCCTGCCTCAGCCTCCACATCCACTGGAATGACAGGCCTGTGCCACTGAGCCAACTCTAATACAATTTTTAAAGTTATTTATTCCATGGTAACATGGATCTATTTAAACTTGCAATCAAAAAACATACATATAATATATTCACTTATTATAAATAAATTTTTAAGAATTAGCATATGCCATTTTTATAAAAATAGATGTCACAAAAATTACTCCCATTGACCAAATGTGACCCATAAAATCTTGAAAACATGGATATTTGATTTATATATTTTTATTCTTTTTACAGATTTATTATTATAGACAAGTTCAAAACACTGAATGAGTGAATGCAAACAATTATGCCAAGTTCCAAAATTACTAATTGAGGATAATATTTTTTTCCTAGTAATGACATTTATTTTCCCACAAATACTGCATCTGGCATTTATGTGTTAAAGCTAAAAAGTTGATTACACAGAAACTGAAACAGAAATGCTTCCAAGATTTATGATAAGAATGAGAAAGAGATTGATTGTGTGTAAGGAGTGCCAAAATCAGTTAAGACCAGAAAGTAACTCTTAGGTTTTATGGCACAATAAGGTGATTACGTTCTATAATAACTTCTTAAACAAATCAAAATAGCCAGAAATTTGCAGATTTCAAACAAAGAATAATAATTTTAATTAGATGAAAATTACCCCGATCTGATAATGTCACACTATATACACATGTTGAGTTACAATAATGGGTCTCATATCCAAGTACAAATAGTAGATTCCAGTTAAAAATTAAAATAAACAGAAATCAACTCTTTGATGTTTTAACCAAATATCTACATCACCTCAGATTTTAAAATGGTATCCTATGTTCATAAATATTTTTTTCTATTTTGTTTTTTCTTACTATCCTGTCTTTTATATCTAAAAGGTCTAAAGAGTCATGGAATGATTTAGCCTCATCCACATGGTTTTCTGATGACTGCTATTTTTTTTCAAAACTTGTTTACACTTTATTTTCTTATTTTATTTTTTATATGGTGTTGAGGATTGAACACAGTTTCTCACATGTGCTAGGCAAACACTATACCACTGAGCCACAGTCTTAGCCCTGATGCCTGGTATTTAATAATATGTGGCTTGAAACAATTTAAAGTACATACCTACTATTTCAGACACTTGACTTAAAACACAACATGCCTTGTATAGAAACTATTCTATCAGATTAACATCAAATTTTCTGTATCAATTTTATGTGTGTTTTTTTTTACTGAAGAAATACATTGCTTCCTACAAGCAGATGAATATTGGTATTTTATGGAAGTTCATCTTTTAGGCTTGGGCCCAATTCTTGTTCTTTAATTAATAACATTACAATGAAATGACTTTGAGTCTATCTGAACTGTGACTTTAAGTACAATCCTTTATTCCAGATGATTGAGGAGAAGACAATAATAATATATTTCTACTGATATTCAATAGCTGGACTTTGGTCACTTAAGATATTTTTTCTGGTCATAATAATAACATATATACAAGGAAGATAGCTACATTGGGGATTCAAAGACAGGCCTAAAATACTGCCAAAGAGCTTTCTACACATATTGCTATAATATTTTAACATTATGAAAACAATTTGAAGCAAAAACATATGTAGCCATTATTAAAAGAAAAAATTTAAATCTATTAAATCACATATATGAGGAATTGCATAATTAAAACATAATGGCCAGCATTTCTACTGAGGACTTTTTATTTCAGAATCCCATCCATATTTGATACTTGTTATTCTTTCATACACAATATCTCTAGAATATATGTAATGTGACTCCTTATATGTCATACACGATGATCAGATTTAGCATCAAGGTAACACTTTAACTCAATAAAAGATTATAAATACAAATTTAAAAAATCACTAGAGGGCATGATTTTCAGTGTCATATTAGATAATTTATTAAAGGCATTAGTTCTTGTAATAAATGTCAAAAGACAGCACTAAAAAATACATCCATGTGCACACCTACTACATTAAGATGCATTTTTGAGAAGGCTGCAATTCTTTACTTTTGTGCAATCCTTCCATTTCAATTCACTGAAAATAATAGAGTTTTCAATATGTTCCTACTGCTTAATCAAGAAGAGAAAGATGAAATCAAAGTAACACACTACCACAGAAAACCTCAAGATGAGATTATATCAAGAACTATTTTGATAATATATGGTAATTCTGAATCTATAAGAAAGCCTATGTACAGTGGGAGCACAACTACCATTACATAATCCAGATATAATTCGGTAATAATATTGGAATGGCACCTGGAGGATATTAGAGGGACTTGATAAACGAAGTGAGAAAATGTGTTTTGGGTGAATCCACATATATCCCTGGTAAGAGGATAGGCTGAGCTTGATGAAGATGACACTATTTGAAACAAAGGCTTCTTCTTCATTTTCTCCTAAGATATATACTATTAATATGGAATATGAAAAAAATGAAAAAGATCAACAAACTATATTATTTATTAATAAAAGAAACATTTTCCTCTGAAGTTTATTTTGAGATTTCAGCTAACACCATAATTTTCTTCTGAAACTTCACATTCCTTTTCTAGCACAAGATCTAGCCCAAGAACTTTACCATTGGTTTCTTGGCCCTAATACATCTAGGTTTGCTAATAATTATGGGGATCATAGTTACAGATGTTTTGTCTCATAATTTTTGAGATGACATCAAATAAAAATTAATAATCTACTTTCACAGTTTTTTGGGGGGTGCTTCTCCATTTGTACCACCTTCCCACTGAGTGTTCTCTATGACATCACCTTCAGCCCCAGAAGCTTCTGCTTGGCAAAGTTCAACCATCAATTCTCACATCAGAGCCTGTGATTCCTTGTTCCTTGTGGGTATTCTACATGTTTTTGAATGCTTGATTCTCATTGTCTTCTACTGCCATCATCAATGTGACCAAACATGATCTTGTATTCACTAGTGTATGCTGAACAATTGTACCAATGTATTACTTTCTAAGGCATTTATTTTCAATATTGGGGGTGTTCCAGGAAGTCTTTTTTCTAAGGCTTATGTCCTCAGGTCTTTCTAAAAGTCAATAAATAGATAAAACTCTAACTAAAAAATAAATAATGTTATCACTATTAATACATGAACATTAAAATAAATAAACAATATTTAAAACTCTCAGCCCATAGGTGTAAGGACTTAGATAACATAGATCAATTTGGTGGAAGACACAAAATACCAAAATGCATTGTATCCTTGGTGATCTTTGTACTGGGAAGAAATTATTGTTTTCAGCATTGGGTAGGACACTGCTGTTTTCTTCTGTAACCATGACATGGTATCAATCATATGGAAAAAGAAAAAAAAAATAACAGAAATAGGAAATGGTTCTCTCAGAAAAAAAAGAAAGTACAAGCACATTGTAATAATGCACAGAATATCCAAAATGTGGCCTCTGTATATGGGGCATCTACAGAAAGCATGAACTTGTATACCTACTGGGAGAAAGAAAAATGTTGCAACCCTCCAGCGAATTGGGCTTTATTGTTTGAAAGTATAAAAAATAGCCATTGATAAAGCAATATTTCTTGCAGGACTGAACATTGAATGTACATTTGCAAGAATATAAAATAGATTCCCAGAGCTATTCAATACAGAAATATTGTTAAGTAATGAAATTCAGAAATAGCCCGAATGTCCATCATTTGTTTAGTTCCAATTTCATCTATCTATTTCATGGAAAGTTAAGATTTTTGCATATGTGGAGTGTTTTCCAGGTTGTTTCATTGAGTGAAAAATAAGGGGCAGAAAGCATATACAGGAACACTCCCTTTGGGGTAAGAAAGAAATTTACATAATAACATATTACTCTTATTACCTCCTACCAAAAAAAAGAAACAGTAAGAATATATACTAGAAACAATTAAATCAGTTGTTCATGAAGGGCAATGTTTAAAGATTAGTGGGGATGGAATATAGGTGAGTCTTCAGTGTATTTTAATATGGGTTTATATTTGAGCCACATAAACAAAAAACATGTTCAAAACAGAATTAAATCAAAAGACAAAAATCAAGCCCAACAGACAGGTAAGAGTCTGACAACACAAACATGAACCATACTATTCTGTGACTAATTAATTTCTTAAGCTTGCATGATTTCCAGGATCTCTTCTCCAATGTGAACAAAATGTTTACCTAAAGTAGCAATGCTTGCTGTGATGTAACATTTACTGATCAGTAATTGGCAATAAAAGATCACAGGATTCATATGCAATGTTTAGTGTCAGCAGAGCAAGGGACAAGATGGGTTTTATGCTTTCTCCATTAGACTGGAGTTTACAAGAGCAGCGGCCACTTCTTATCTAGTGTGAGCAGCCTGGTGAATATATAGATATGACTATTAATATACATTGAAGAATTCTTTGAAAGTTTAATGCCAAGAACACAGAGAGGACTTGACAGTTACTTTCCGGTCCAGGTTTCAGAAGCTTAGCTATACACACTTGGGGGAAAATGACCAGTCCTAGACCCTGTGTGAGTATGTATTTTAATGTTGTGGTAGTTTATCATGAGCCTAGGCAGACAAAGGTGGGGTCCTGCAGGTTATTAAGTCATGGAATAGGATTATTGTCATTTATTAAAAGAAAGTTACAAAGAAACTTCTCAATTTATCCTGTGAGGACAGAGATGGTGTACTTCCTTACTCTCATCAAGCTGCTATAATAATCTATGGTAGACTTGGTGGTTTATAAGCCACAGACACTCATTTTTCACAATGTGTAAGATCAAGGCACAAGGCAATTCAAAGTTTGGAAAGGATATTTCTAATGGGTAGAAGCTTCTGGCTGTGTCATCATTTGGTGGAAGAAGCTATCTAGCCTGTAGCACTGTTCATTATAACATTAATTCTACTGATGAAGTCTTCAGCCTCAGGACCTCAACTCCTCCCCAAAGACTCACCTTCTAATACCATCACCTTAATGGGGAGGAGTTCAACCAAGTTACCCAAGGAGACACAAACCTTCAAATTAGAGCTTTCTATGAAAAAGCAAGTTCTCAATAGTCAACAAACCTGTTAGAGACTTGATCTTGGACATCTGAGCTTTCAGAAGTCCACAAATGAATTTTTTATTTTTTTTGTAAGGTATATGTTTCTAGTACTCCCTTAGAGGAGTCCAAACAGACTAAAATATATTTAAAGTGATAATTCTGTCTTTTCAATTGTTCCTTCAATATGAACTCTTCCCTGAATTTACACAGGTTATCAACTCTCTGGGCATCCCTCCATGTATGTGCCTATGTACATGCACATACAACAGCAAGGAGCTTGGGTCTTTCCACCAAGCCCAATCCTCATATTCTGCATTTCTACATGTCAAATTTGGGAACCACCCACTTGGCCCCATCCCTTCAAGGCAGGCAAAGGCCTCCTGTGGTGTTACTCTCTGAGCTACCTCCTTAAGATAGGAGTGAAGCCTCCTTCTACCCTGCACTCTGAACTCTGCTCTCACCTCCTCACTGGCCCTGCCTATATCCTGGTTAGAGCCAGGCCTTCCATTGCACCTGTACATCATTTTCCTGCTCTATGACCTGATCATTATGTGCCAACACTTTACCATGCTCATCTGTGCATTTTGTCCCTCTGTTCCCACAGCAACAATGAAGCTGCCATTTGCTAGCTGTGTGACCTTAAGCAAGTTAACTCGACACAGCTGAGCATTCCTGTCCTGCAACATGGGTGTAAACATGGCTTCAACTCATGGAGTTCTTATTGCCAGTGAAGAGGTCAGGGATAAAATTCTCAAAAACAATAGTCCAGTACATGGTCATCAATTGCTCCTGATGTCATTAAGTGTCACCATTACTAGCTGTCAATCCCACTTCACAACATGGGAAACATGAATCCTTTAAAAGGAAAAAAAATAAATAAATAAAATAATTAAGTTCATGTGGCCAGTGGGCCCAGGTTTGCTCTGACTCTAGATTCCCTACCCCCAACCAGAGCTCAGGGCAGAATAAATACAAAGGTGCCACATGAGGAGAGGATTAATGTAAAGCAGATAAAGGCAGTTTCATGAATGGACAAAAGGGAAATAATTAAGGGAAGGAAACAAATCCTATATCTGACACTTGGAGAATCAGGAGATTTTACCTTCACATTGACTCCCTCCTCTTGAGAACAAAACTGTAATGAAAACAGACCACTGAGACAGGTTAGTCATCAATGCAGACAATAAAGGACACTCTGGAAGTTACCAGGCTGGTTGGTGCATGTACAAATAGTCAGAGCCATGGATTGGAAGACCTCAAATGGTTCACATGAGACCTTTTGCTTCCTCCATCTTCATTCCCTGGTTCACACAATGGCAGGCTGAGCTTGGACCCTGAAGGTCCTGTGTGCTGGCAGGTGATATTCCCAGAAAATATCATCTACACATATTTTCACAAGTTTACTCATTCTACTCAGCCATAAACAAGAATGGAATTATATCATTTGTGGGAAATGAATGAATCTGGAGAATATAAAATTAAATGAAATAAATCAAATGCAGAAAGTCAATTGTCAAGTCTTCTCTCTCACATGTGAAAGGTAAAAGAAAAATGGAGTTGAAAAAAGAAGTGGATCTCAAAAAAAAAATTGGAGAAAGAATAGTTGAGTTTAGACTGATGGAAGAGAGGATAATAGAGATGATTCAGGCACTGAGAAATGAGACTGGTCAATGATGTTATGCCCATATATGTATAGGTCACAATTGAACATACTAAGAAAATAATTACAATGTCCTAAATTAAATGACATTTTTGGTACCAGTGACTGAAATTCAGCAAGCTTCACCATTGAGCAATATCCCCATCATAAGTCCTATTTTTGTATTTTTTTTAAACAGGGTTTTGCTAAGTTTTTCAAGGCTTTGTCCAAAGACCTAAAGCTGGGTGCCCACAAAGCAAAAATACAAAGGACTGTCATCCCCCTGGCTTATGGAACACTCACTAGGCACTAAGTGCTAACTATCTATGACTTCATTTAATTCTCACTATAGTCTTGGGAAGCAAGTGGCATTATCCCCATCTTAAAGATAAGTAAATAGGAGAGAAATTAAAGATCTAAGGAGAGAAATTAAAGATGTATTCAAGCTAAGTGAGGTGGCACATGTCTGCCATCCCTGCAGATTAGGAGCCTAAGGCAGAAAGATTGTGAGTTCAAAGCCAACCTCAGCAAAACTGAGGTGCTAAGCAACTCAGTGAGACACTGTCTATAAATAAAAATACAAAGTAGGACTGGGGATAAGACTCAATGGTTATGTGCCCCTGAGTTCAATCCCAAGTACCAAAGGAAAAAGAAACTATTCAAGCCTCCATAAATATATAAAAGCCAGAATACATATGTATGATACGTACTCAGGACCTTGGTCCATTAAAATTTATATTATACTAATCATAACATCTAGGAACCTCCCTGCAAGCTTAATAAATCCAATGCTTGAGAGTACTCCACAGAGATTTTTTTTTCTCTGACTGGAGCTAAAGTCCAGGTATCAGGGTGATTGACTCTACTGCTCACAATTAGAGATGCAATCACTTTTATATTAAAAATCAGGGAAACTTAGACAAAATGATTGGATTCACCTACTCAATGTTGTGCATCAAGTCCACAGGAAAACCAGGGTGTGTGTCTGTACTTCTGTAGCTCTCCAAAGAGATCTCTGTGGCTCCAAACAAAAGAAGACTCCACAAAGCTGAGGGGACACAAGCCAACCCCTCTGCCACAACTCACCCCACAATACTCCTAGGGAATAAGTGTACATAGAGGAGAGAATTCCAGGTAGTAACTTGGTGATCAATGGACAATGCCACACAAGGAAATAGGGAATAATCCAATCCAGCAAAGGCAGAGGAGTGGCTGGGCCAGGATGGGGGCTGGCCTATAGGATAAACTTTTCCAAGGCACATGAATCCCAGGGCTTCCTCCTCCACAAATGAGCCTTGCCTTATCACACATAGGCTTGTTCAACTATTTATGCCCTTCTCCTATTTTATTTTTCTTTTGCACATGGCTTTGAAGGTCTCAAGATTTGGCATTTCTTATAAATTTTTTTCTGCAGCTTTCAAACTACTCCAAATTCAACCATGTGGAAAATTACCTGTAGGCCTTACAGTTTTTAATTGATTTTATTATCATTTAATTCAAGTTTCCAAATCTCTCTCAAAATACTTTTTTTTTTTCATTTTTATGATACTTAATACTCTTCACACATTGACAATGGTTGTGATAAAGCAGTATCTTCTGACTCCAACACTGGAATTTCAGTGACCTGCTTGAAATGATTGTACTTTCTTTTGATTCTAAATCACAAGTCTCCATTTTATTTTGTATGCTTTATATAACTTTATATATAGTACAGACAAGACTAAGCTAATATTACATGGTTTGTCTCAGAGAAAGGGCAGGCCTCCCTTCTACCTCCGTTAGTGAATATGATGGCTCATCACAGGTTCCTTAGGGTTGCCTTTCAGCATGGGCTCTGACACAGCTCCATGTTCAATCTTCCTGTGATCTCCTCAGCATGTAGCCTTCTGTTGTTGTTGTTGTTGTTGTAGTTCTCCTTCTTCTTCTTCTTCTTCTTCTTCTTCTTCTTCTTCTTCTTCTTCTTCTTCTTCTTCTTCTTCTTCTTCTTTTGAAATTTCAGATTAATTTATTTAATTAATTATTAACTTTAATTAATTAATTATTAATCATTGATTAATTATTACTTTTAATATTTTACACAGAGCCTGAATCACAAAAAAAAAATCCATTTTAGAAATGGTGGCATGCAGAAACAACACTACCCAGAAACCAGGTGCTTCATGTGAGAAAAAGCTAGGGAAGAGGAGCCTATCACACATGATAGAGAGAGGACCCTCAGAGCCATGGTGTAACCATGGAAGGTGCCAGAAATCCCTCACCCCAAATTGGAGGCATTGTAAATTGTTTAATTTGACTGGACTAATTTGATCTTATGATCAGAGTAATAGCAATTTTGTTTGGACATGATTCCAATTGAGATGCCTTTCCAAATATGTCCAGAAAAAAATTTGGAGACCAGCTATCCCAGGATTGCTGTTATCCACCAAAGAATAAGTAAAATTAAGAGACAGCTTATGTATTACACTTGGAAAGCCTCAGTTCTGTGTTTTCCAGGGAGATTTTTGTCATATTTCTCTATAAAATAATATTATAGGCCTGAAGAGACAGAACTTAAAGATGTCTTTCCTTAAAACATGCAACTCTTTAGGCTATTACCTGCACCACATCATCCTTTGCCTCATCCATCTGGATAAGTGCCTCTTCATTCTTACATTCAGAAGTAGTGTGCAGTTGGGTCATGGAAAGGCTGTGGAATGAGGAAATTTTAGCATACTAGTGAGGTTTCTTGTATATGCAGGAGAGAGACTTCAGCTCCAATAATTTTACTCAATCCAGAGGACTGTGTTCTGTATGGCACATTGAGGATATTTTCTTCTAACAATGTTTGCTTCTTTAATTTTATATCCTCCTAAAATGAGTCATTTTTAATAGGTAATAATGATTAATTTTAGTTTTCCATTTGTTCTAAGTTTAATGAGTTCTATTGATACAACTTACATATGGAATGTCATCTACAGATTTTAAAAATTACTTATTTGTATACATATTATAAAAGAAGACATGAGTTTTAACTTGATATTTTATAAATTTTTATTTTATTTTATTTTCATGTGGTGCTGAGGATAAAACCAAGGACCTCACATATGCTAGGCAAGTGCTCCACCACTGAGCCATATCTCCATCTGTAATTTATCATTTTTTATAAACTTGCTTCTGTAATATTAAAAAAATAAAATAGGACTACTATTGATGTGAATTCTATAATTTGAGTAATTATATATTTTTTTTTAAATTTTAAGAATGAAATGATATTCTATGTTCAAAACTTCATTTCATAGAGGGCAATATAACAATGCCATAAACTAATTATATTTCTCATAAAGTCTTTGGATCCAATTTAACTCAAAAGATTAAAAATTTCCTGATCCTGTACTCTTTCAGTTAGGAAATGACAAATGAGAGAATCATGATAAAAGGGTTTGGAAGCACACTAAATGTTTTTGAAAATCAAATGAATGTACTAGTAATTTCCCATTCCCGATTAAAAATAAACAGGAATATAATTTCCAAGTTTAGAGGAGGAATATTTGTGTTAATTCATTCTTTATGTATTAGTTTCATGTGTGTATATATATGTGACTATATACATACATATATACCCTTTCCCATTTCTGTCACAATGAAAATGTCTGAATCTAATTTTTCTTAAAGGAACATTTAGGTCAGTAGAATCCCATTCTACCCTGATCACTGTACTTAAATTTCTGATTTTTTTACAAACTCGGTTGTTTGTAAGTTCTTTTTTTGCTTGTTTGTTTGTTTGTTTTTTGTCTTTAGCATGAACAAATAAGTGTAAACATATCTCTTTCTCTGGTCACTGAAACACAAAGAACAAAATGACAAAGGAAAGCCAAAGTTTTGGGGAAGTAAAGCAGGACTTGAATTTTACATAACTACATCAATCAGAGAGACAGACTGCACTTTAGGACTCCTTGGGTTTCCCAGTAATGACAGCTTGACATCTGTGAATAAGCACCTGTCTGGCTTCCTATTTCTTTACTTTAAGTTTAAACAGATCTTAACTTTATGATCCATATAAATTTATTGATCTTCGACTATGAGAAAACTCTAAGGCTAGACTCTGGAATGAGGAGTTCTTTAAGCCACTGTGCATTTTCTAGCTTGCATGGTAATTGCTCTCTAATTTAGAAACTGTATGATTACCAAGAGTTTTTTTTTTAATTCTATAAATAGAAAGAGGCATATAACTCATATAAGCATATATTACATTAATACATCTAAATACATGAAGCACGTGAGATCACAAAACAAAAATTTAGAACTAAAACTCCTCACAAAGCTATAAAATGTGCTGCAATTACAAAGCAAAATAACTGTCTTTTAGGTCCAAAGCATGTGTTTTCAAAGTCCTGTAGCGAATAAATGTCTATACCTTCTTTATTCCAAATTTATTGCTGTGCATGCATTATCGTAATTTGTTTGAAGGATCATGTGTTGATATAGTGTTTCATTTCAAAAAACTCTCTTAAAAGAACTAAGAATTTTTCTTGTAACATCATCCATAACTAATTGTATTAGTACCATAGTTATATGGTGAATTTTGAGCCTATTGGAGAAGTTTGCTTAAAATTTAAAAATTCTGTGTCACTGAAAAGGTAGGAGATATATTATATTAAAGCTGACCTTATTGTTTAGGAAAGAGAAATCTGTCAAAGGAAATATATCCAGGTATTTGGTCATTTTTGCGGTACTGATCTGTGTATAATAAGTAAAATTTAATTTTATTTGCAGATTTATGGAACTGTGCTTCAAAATAAATGTGCCTTGAGAAATAATATTAGTGTATTTAACCTCTACATCTATGTCTAGAAAATTTACATAATATCATAAAAATATATGTTTTGTGTAGAAATGCTATTCACTGTATAGTGTTTTGAGGAGATTCATGGATTTGGTATTTTTGCTTCAAATATGTTTTGTCAAAAATAAACAGAACTTGGTTATAAAGCTTTTTGTTTTATATTATATCATCAATTTATGGTGAAATTTTTATTCTCTTTCAAGCACATCTATATATAAAAAATAGTGATTCTTTTTTTTTTTAGTGTTATGTTATCTTCCAAAATTCTTATCCTTTGTGAAAAAAAGATAATTTTGTAGTGCAGAATTACATCCTAATAAAGCCTATTTTATTTCCTCCAATTTTAATCATGGATCTAAATTTATATTTAAATGTATTGAAAATTTTTGATTGTGTATTATAAGCCCATAAACTAACTATTTTACTTAGAGATCTGGATCTTCAAATATACAAGTCTATTTTACTGACAATGAATTAAAGTAACAGTAAAAGAGAAGCATAAAATGAGACAAACCTCCACAATGAAAAGAGGAGGTAATCTTCAGTGACAAAAAGACTTTAAAGAACTTCTGGAAATGTTGTGCATCAAGTCCACAGGAAAACCAGGGTGTGTGTTTTTTATCCAGCCTCTGATGCTGCACAAGATGAATGAGGACTGGGTAAAATAGTGGTTTCCAGTCACCATATTTTATCTATCAATTAAACACCTTCTGGAAAACAGAAAGTCTGGAAGTAGATGAAGGATGCATTTGAGTTCTAATTAGGGCTTTCCAGGAGGTGGATTAAGACCATGACTAGGCACCTTGGAAGTCCATAAGTTAGTGTGCTTCAGATCAGCACAATGGAAATAAAGGGAAGGAAGCACATTTGCGTACACAGACTCTGGGGTTGCAGTCTAATCTCAAAGGAGGCTTCTGCTTACTCAAAGTGAAATTATGGATCTGTCTTGCACTCTTGTATTTTCATACTTGAGACATGGAGTGTGATTTACATGAGTCTCAAACGGTCTTGAGTTTAGGAAACCTTAAATGGTAACAGCCAGAAAAACTATCTTCTACTAATGAAAATATTTTGAAAAGACCACTTTCAGCAATTGTCTGGGAAATGAATCCTTCAGTCCTAATGGTGCCATAAAGCATAGTTCCCTGTAGTAACACCACAAAAACTCACTTTTCAGTCCAAGTTCTGTACTTAGTTTATGGTACTGGTGAGACTCTATTCCTGAAGAAAACTTATAAGAATGGAAAACAGTGCAATTAATTACAGTTTTGACAGCTGTGTAGACTGAATGTCAAATTAATAGTCATCTTATGTCTCTTCCTCTGTTCAGTTTAGACCCACTAAACATACTTCTTTTGGTCTCTATACTCATCCCCAAATCATTTGAGGCTCCTCACTATAATTTTCTCAAGACACAACTACTGCACTGATCCTTTTACAATTCATGTATGGAAAGTGAATACTAAAAAATAGAGAATTGGATCATCTGTTTTCAAATTGAATCATCTGATTTTTATCTTCAAATATACAATAGATTTTTATATTTGGATACAGTGGATACCATGGTCACAGACCAATAGTAATATTTTTATTTTTGTTAAGTGTGGTCTGATTCAATTTTAGGCATGATGTATTGGCACTTTATTAGTGGTACTTGCTTAGCATTGCAACATGGAATCAATGTCCTTCTGGTGAGGAGAGTGAATTGACCTACCTAGGATTGTAATTTCTCCTCTTGCTTTCTGTTTTCTTAGTACATAGAATTTAGAGTCCTCAGGTGCAGTTTAAATTTTAGTTGGAATTTTGTTAAACATCCTGTTGGTAAAGGGTCCTCTTAAATAATTAGGATTTCTAAAAGTGGAGGATGCAGACGCATGATGTAAGAAAATATGATTGCCAAGTGCATTAATAGGAGTGATGGTGAGTTAAGACTCTTAAACTTTGACACTCTGGTTCCTGGATCTATATATTGTGTCTCTTGGTAGCACAACCTGATATAATGATGTGAAATTTAAGAAGTGTTAGCAACACCATCACCTGTTCCAGAATTCTACCAGGCCAGCAGCTTTTTGTTTCTATTTTTTAGATGATAATACAGTGGATACCATGGTCATAGACCAATAGTAATATCTTTATTTTTGTTAAGTGTGACCTGATTCGATTTTAGGCATGATGTATTGACACTTTATTAGTGGTACTTGCTTAGCATTTATTGTCTGTAAAAACAAAATTAAAAAAAAAAAAAATGTTTGGGTTTTTCTGGTTAAAATTATTTCTGGGTTAAAAGACATCCACTTGTTAATTTATTATGAGAAAATGAAGAAAAGAATGATGCTTTAACAGGAACCTAGAGATAGATCTCTCCTCCTAGCTGGCTAGATATTTGGAAGAAGCATTTGATAGATAAAATATGGTGACTGGAAACCACTATTTTACTCAGTCCTCATTCATCCTGTGCGGCATCAGAGGCTGGATAAAAACAACTAGCCAAGTCCAGTTGTCGACTAGGTTGTCTTGTACAATATCCATGATGTATGTGCTTTGGTATGTGATAGCATGAAATCCCATTATATTTACACTTCATTGTCTCTCTCAGAGATCCGTCCTTATTACTGTACCCCCCAAATTTTATAGTCTTCAAAGTTCCTTCTAAATCCTTGACCAAGTCTTGATTTCTTCTTATTATTTTATGTACCTTCTTATGTACCTTCTTACCTGAGGTAACTTATTTTTCCACATGAAATTAAGGATGAAGTGTGCTGCCAAGTATTATGCTCTTTAGAAAGAGTTTTTTTTTTTTTTTTTCATTTTTTATTTTTCAAGGGTAATCCTGAAAGATACTGTACAATGGTGTTATTTTATTTCACTTCACTTCTAAATGAAGATAACTCATATTTATTTCTAGTAATATTTTGATAGAGGTTGGCCAATTTCCTCTTCTATCTGATTCACAAAAGGGACCTTTTCCCAAAGAAAGAAATGAATAGGTGTTGTATCACACCTTTGCTCTGAAATTGATTGGGGTTTTCTCAGAAAGAGTGTAACTTCAGTGACTATCTTCTTGGTTAGTTATTTGCTTAGTTATTGGTCACTATCTACAAATGTGACCTCAGGTGAAATGCCAAGGAAGATAGAGAGTAAAATAAGTAGAAGTTATCAATTGATTATACTTTTGTAACTGAAGTAAGGTTTGTGAAGTACTATATGACTTGCATATTTCTCTGCCTTCCATTTAAAATCTTTATTTTTATGTATCACAAATAAACTTCTAAAAATATAATTTACATCTATTATTTTTCTAATCCTGTTCATGGTTTCTCTAATTTCATGATTATATAAATTTTTATAACTGACACTAACTTGATAATCTGTGTCATTTCCTGGTTTACAAACACTTATTGATTTTTGTCTCTTTTTAGTTATAATTGGCCTCCAGTGACTAAGGGAAGCCTGCTCCTTAGTCAGACTTCCAGTCTGCTCCCCCCCAGCCCTGCTTCAGCCTCTCAGCTTCCCAGACCCTCATGCAGTTGGTTGTAAATTTTTCCAGAAGCTGTTTTACTGTCTACTTTTCAGGACAAAAAATAAAAATCATAACTTAAAAAAAGATACTTTAGGGCTGGGGATATGGCTCAAGTAGTAGCGTGCTTGCCTAGTATGCATGACACACAGGGTTTGATTCTCAGCACCATGTGAAAAAAATAAAGATATTGTGTCCACCTAAAACTAAAATGAATATTTTTTTTAAAAAAAAGATACTTTAAAAAGTAAAATGTAGAGGGAGAAAGTAGCAACATTTTTTTTTTGTAATTAGGCTTTTTATTTATTTATTTATTTTTATTTTTTTTATTATTAGTTGTTCAAAACATTACAAAGCTCTTTACATGTCATATTTCATACATTTGATTCAAGCAGATTAATAGGCTTTTAAAAAAATTTTTAATATTTGTCTGATTTCAATGTGGGTCACCCACTAACACTTCATCAAAATAACAGTTTCTTTTCTGAGTTCAGGTGACCAAGGAATAGCCACACCCTTGGAACAAAACAAAACACACACACACACACCAAAAAAGAGAAAAAAAAACAAACAGAATTATCCTTAACCTAACTTTTTATATGATGTCTCAGATCCCCTTAACTTTGCACATTAGCTTCTTTGTTCAGTTGAATTGTAACTGCTTTTTGTATTTGGAACGATTGTGACTATTGAACTTGAAACATTTTATTCTGGGCATCTTGGTGGTTTCTGGTGAGGTTACGTGGGTGAGAGGGTGAAGGGAAAGTGAGGAATTCTTTCCTATTATAACATGAAGTTCCCCCCACAGTCTGTTCTCAGGTGCCAGACCTCAATTATTTCTTACAGTGGTATACTTTGATTATTTTTACTTCCCTTTACCCATAAGTTTTAACAGCATTTTATCAAACTGTGCTTATTAAGATTCATTTTTTAAAATAAAGTTATAGTTTGCCTAACCAGTCTGCACTTATTGCTTATGGTTTCACTCACCTGCTATGCCTGTTTTTGGTCTGAAAAACAGATATATTATTTTCCATATTTTATCCATTTTCCTACATGTATATACTGAAAAGAAAATTAGGTCTGGAAATATTCCATTTTGATTGAATACAATAATCAAGAAAATAAATTTTAAATATGCTAAATATATCTCCAGATTTTCTCAAGTAGCTATGCTTAAAACAAAGAAAATATCCTGAAATGAAAAACCATGGTCAGCTTCAAGAAAGCAAGAATAAAACCCAAGAATTTATCCTTAATGATGGATTATATATGATAAATACAGAATAAGCACAAGAGTTAAAGGAAAAATAGTATTCAATCTGGTATTCTAAAATGAAGCAGATCGTCCATCAATGATAAATAAAAATAGATTTTCATAAATAATAAAAATCTAAAAAGCTATTTCCCATGCCTCATTTCAAAGAGAGTTACTCAATATAGAAGAAAAAAAATTAAAAAGAGAGCAGAGTTGGTGGACAGAAACAGTGGCTCTAACTGCAGAGCTCAAGAAAGTTATGCTTATTCTGCAGTAGACCTTGAAAATAGTTTTTTAGCATACCTCAGTCCTACCTTTAAAATGATGGTTTAATAGAAATATTAGCTAGTGAGTAGTCAAGTGATTGAATGTAGCAAATGTTAGAAGATTCTAGTGGTCTATTTTTTCTCACCATAAAAAATGAATATTAGAAAATACAGGAAAAACAAATGATGAAAAAAAGAAAGTAAAAACATACTAAACACAAATAATGGAAAGCCAAGTTCTGTATATGAAACACAGTAAAATGTGCACTTTTTGTAAAATTTAATGGGAAAGAAGAAAGTAGTACTGATTGTTCTTGATGGTAAGAACATCCCTCCATGAGCAGCATTCATGTCCTGATATTGGATGTCAGAAAGGCTAATAAATTCGATAAAGAAATCATTCTTAATTTTGGTGTGTGTTTTGTGATGAAAAGTATCTTAAAGTCAAATTTGTGAAAATGCTTATGGGTTTTTAACCTTCATAAATTTTCTGTAGACAAAGAATGCAACACATAATTATTTTTTAAAGAGAATAACTGAGGAAGCATGAACACAGGGACTTGTAACTATTAAAAAATAGAGTGGGTGTGGTGGCCTGTACAGATGCTGATACTCAGAAATAATAAAGTGTCCAATGTAAATTAAGCAAGAAATCCCAGAACACATACCGTAAATGATAATCAGTTAAATGCTAAATCCTTTTAATATTTGATTAATTAGGCCTGAAGAAAAAGAAGTGGCCCCATAAGTTAAATTGGTTTTCCTCCCTCTCTCATTGCAATTATAAAAAAATAATGGGAACACCTAAAACATTGTGTAGGGTCTTCTATTTATATTTCAATATTATGATCAATATAATCAAACAACTCATAGTAGATATGGCTAAATTTAGTTTCCTTTTAAAACTTTACATAGTTGCAGATAGAGTGTAGGCTGCTGATCTGGGTGTAAATTTTGGAAACTACTGTTTTATATGGCACTGGGGATTGAACTCGGGGTGCTTTATCACTCATATATATATATATACAAAATTATTTGATATTTTATTTTGAGACCTGGTCTCACTTAGTTACCAAGGCTGGTCTTGAAGTTGTGATCCTTCTGCCTCAGCCCCTATGATATTTAGGATTACAGGTATGTACCACCACATCAGGCCTGGACACTACTTTTTTTTACATGCATCTAATAATCAAAATTATTTTAAATATTTTTGCATTTTCTTTGATATAAAATACTCAATACTATCTTACTAAATTGGTTTTGACCCTAATATTTTTTTGAAAAGGCAAATATTCATGTTGAGTAGTTATACTTTTTTTTTCTTACCATAACAAGATTTACGCATTAGATTCTATCCTGAGTTAGCAAGTCAATTTCATCCGTGTTTTAGAAAAAACAAATTGCTATAAATTTTTTCCGGTAAGTGTTTTAATCGAAATACCTTCCTCTTAGTCATAATCAAACAACAAAAAAAAAGATAGGAGAAAATTTAGTAAAGTCAAAAGCTAAGATCCAACATTTGGCCAGTTCTTGTTTCAACCAGATGTTTATGATTTGATTGTTTCTCTTTTAAATTTCTTCTTCTGATTTCTCTGATGGCCTTTTCTATGATATTTAATAGTCAGCTTCATTTAAAAGCACTTGCTTATGTGAAAAGTGGAAACTAAGGGAAATAAATATCTGAAACAAATTCATAGTACTCAATATGTTTCTCATGATTATATACAGTTTCCTCCCACCATTCTGTGATTTCAATTTATAGAGCTTTAAATGACTTCCATTCCTCACTATATTTCACTATCAGCACATTCAGAAAGAATTTCTCAACAAATTTATATTAAATAAGTAGCAATTTCTAGAAAACCAGATATAATTTACACCTGTGAAATTAAACAATATATGTGGAAGTTTGCTAAAGAATACTTGGCATATTCAAAGAATAAAATGAAGAAATTTATCAGAATTATTGCTTTCCTTTAAGTGATAGGGCACAGTTTATTGACATGTTGTTTCAAAAAGACATTAACATTTTCCTCAAGAAAAAATAGTTGTGATTCTTTAACATAAATTTTACTTGATTTTTTTTAACTTTTACCCATTTATCTTGCACACTGAGAAGGTTTCTTCTGGGGTAAAACACAGTGAGATACTGATCAATCAATTGTATTTTCAACTAATGTTGTAAAATGCATCTCTGACACATTTGCTTGTTTTCATTTTATATAATAGCATCATGCACAATCAGCATGAGAAGAGTTTGCTCATTAATTTTGGTATCAATAGTGGGTTAGGTACATTGAAAAGATGTTGAGAAAATTACATCTACAATGGTGGAATCTCCCAATTCTTTGTTTTCATCTTTCCTGTGGTGCTTCTGCTCTTGATATTAGTATGTTAACTTTAATTTGCATTGTCCATACAGTTTCTTAAAACATAAGACACTTAGAATTGAGGAAATCACACATAGTAAGTTTATTTCATAAACTGATATAAGACTCAATGAAAGACTTCAGCATTATTAATGTACATTTTATTAAAATTCCATTATATTACAATGGTATATACAATATTAAAATTTTATATAGCTAAAGGTTTTTTTTTTTTTTTTTTTTTTTTTTTTTACAATGAATGACAGGCACGCTAAGCAAGTACATAGTTCAAATTATTCATTTACTGAGCTTCATTCATTCATAATATAATAGTTGACAAAAAACACATCAGAGTGTCTGTTTTTGAAAAAAATTGTTTGGTGAATTACTAACAATGCAGCACGATTTTTAAATTTATTATTGGTTCATTATACCCGCATCTTACTTACATAGTAAGATTGTTATAATATTCAATAAGTTGTAGCGAAAATCATGAAATACCACATACCATATTGTACAGATTATATAAATGCTCTTATTATTTCTTCATTCTTTTTCACAAATATTTGTCAGGCACTTACTATATGCTAATTTGAAATAAGTTCATGATAATTATTTCAGATATTTTTTTTTAAAAAAACTGCAAGACCTCATTTGAAAAGAGCAATATAGATTTCAGAAGTAACTACTGCTTCTCTAGTGAATAATGTGTATAGAAATCTGCTAAGGTCTCGGGGTATGCAAATATATTTGAGATGCATCAGAGAGTACATATGAAAAAACAGTACTATTTATTATGTTATTTAAATAAAGTGAAATATCATACCAAAGGTTAAAAAAAATGAACTTTTGGGAAAACAAAAGCAAAAGGGTGCACTAGTATTTGAAATAAGGTAATAATAATTTTTACTATAATTAGTTGTTTCTGAGTCTCATTTCACTCTTTAATTATCTATCCATTGTGTTAAGAACCCCTAGAGGTGTTAATCTATATAAGGTACATAAATTGTGGTGTGAGGTGTTATTGGAAAATATTAGCATTCAGTGAATAATGCTATCAATTTTCTGTTTTGCAATATTAAAGAACTATTTCAGATTTATTGCAATGGATAGTTTTGTTTAAAGGGAACAGTCATTTTTCAATGTAGAAATTACTAAGAAAAATTTAGGTGTTCTCTAAAAGTCTGTAACAACCATATTTGATGAACTTTGTGTCATAATGTATAAGAAAAGTTGCTTCCCTACCTCAAACCAGACATCATTGGAATAACCTTGTGTAGTATCAGCACATTCAAGTTTAGATGAGGACTTTTGCTTCTTTTCTCCTTTTACTTCCCACCTACAACATGGCTTATATTTCATAAGCATATTTCTATGCTTGTTCAACCTCTCACACATCTCAGAATTCACTAGAAGGGATCGCTGACAATCTAGAAACAAACATATCTGAGATAGTGTATAGATTAATATATGAAGAAGTTCAAGAAAATATTGATGTGGCCATGAGATGGTGTGGTAACTATATAGAAAGCTAAAAATTGAAATTGAAAGAAATATATTACTCCTGAGAATTACTATGAATCATGTAGTATTTGGAAGCAGATATTTTAAGTAGGAAACTCTTGAGACTGATGTCCACTGCATCTTTTATATGAATATTTGCTCTGCTTTTGAGGGCCACCAGATTTTAGCCAGTAAACTTTTGGCTTGATATAGCATAATCAGAAAGCCCAGCATTCTGTTTTTATACTTAGGCATGGTTTACTAAATATTCATTGAGTTTTTGCACAGACTTTTCCCTTATTTTAATATAACTAGCCTATTAGTCTTGTCACATTCAAATTCATTCATTCTTCAAAAAGTAATTTAATTAAATTCCCTATTCTCTTTAAAATAAAAAAAATCAACCTAAAATAATTTCTATACTGTAAAGCATTTTATTGTAGTATCTATAATCTTTATAACTACTAAGAAATGGCATTCTATGTCTCATTTTTACCATTGTCTCTCTAATATTACTTTCATTATAATTTGAGTATGTCCCCCAAAAGCTCATGTGTTTGGAACTTAGTTTCAAGGGGAGAGAGTTGGAAAATAGTGGAATGTTTAAGAAGTGAGATCTAGTAAATTGTGGTTAGATCATTGGGGGAGATGTTCTTGGAGAGGGTTAATGTAACTTTCATGGGGCACAACATAGTTCTTATTAAAGCCGGTTGTTATAAAAGAGCAAGTCTTTTTTCTGAATTTCTCTGACTTCCTGTCTCATTATGTTCTCTCTACCTCTCAGATGAGCCCTCACCATAATGCCACCTCATGTGTAATGCAGGTGAAGGAGCTGTCACAGGAGCTGAGAAGTTTCTAATACAGTGCACTTAAATCTTCAGAACTATGTACTCAAAACTATATTTTTATTTATTTATAAGTTGTAGTTGGACAAAATACCTTTATTTTATTTATTTATTCATTTTTATGTGGTGCAGAGAATTGAACCCAGCTTCTTTCATGTGACAGGTGAGCACTCTACCACTGAGCCACAACCCCAGCCTCTCAGAAAATATTTTTATGCATTTATATCTCTTTTTATACATTGACCTGCTTCTGGTATTTTTCTATAACATTATAAAACAGACTAAAAGAACCTCTGTGTCTTATTTCTAAAGAAGACAGTTGAGACTTTGCAATGTATTATCAAAAAATTTGGTAAAAGCTTTAGAATAAAAACTGTTATACATTCACTAAGTGACTTTAGTGAGTGATTAAATATCTTTGTGTCTAAGGCATCTTACTATGAGAGTGAGTAGAACATCTAAGATTACATTTTAAAAGCTCTGGTGTAGTTTAGATGGTAATGGCTTAGCATTTCTGATTCTTATTTGTTTTTATATTTCAAAGGTGATATCTTGTATTTCTTATATTCCTCATGGTGCTTAGGTTAATGTATTGCCATTTACTTTGTGACTCAAATATGTGGAATTTGTTTTGTTTAGTAAAGCAAAAGCAAGAGTGGTACTTCAGAATATAGCAAAGACTATTTGAGAATGTTTTTATTTTTAATGGGAAGAATTGTCTCATTGCTAATGATTATAGAGGGAATTTACATCTTGATGACACCCATTAATCAGAAATAGTCTGAATTGACTAGATCAAAACCATTAGAAAACCATGAATAAAGAGGCAGATTAAAAAAATAGGTTTGTCCAGCACCATTTTGAGTCTCCTATTAGAGTACAAATTATAGTATTTTTTTTTCTTACCAGTGAAAGGACTTAAACACATGTAGCTGCATTTTACGCCTCCTGTAATCATACAAGTCACCATCAATCATAATACCATTGTAGGAAGAGAAATGTAGATCTTCACAGGCAGAACAATCAAATACAAAAAAGCGAAATTTGCCTTATGCAAAAAAAGACCTCATTATTTATGCCATACTTCTTTTAGCTCCCAGGTTCCATATCTTTGAGCTCAAGATATTCAACCAGAAGAAAGTGGATTTGTTTTTTGCTAGATGAGTTAAGAACTGATATAATTAGATTGTAGAGTAAACATATTTTGATTTGGGATTCAGTTGTTTCAAGTATGATGGCTTGCCCAGGAAAGCAATGCAGGAAATTTTGTCCTCCACTTCACCCAAATTGTATGGAAAAATTACTATTTGTTTAAATTAAAAGTGGAAGCCACAGGCAATCTACAGCAGGTATTGAAATTTCATGATGAGACATCAAACTGTAGTTGTTTTTCTCATGTTTTTGTATCATTGATTGCTGTGGATTTTGAATATTTTAAATATAAAAACTATATTTAAAAATAAACATTAATATTCTTTTGTATTTTAAGGCTCATAGCCTAAGGTCATAATACCCAGTATAATTACCTCATATTTTTCCAATGTAATCCCAAGACAAAGGAGTTGGGATATATTTTTCATGAAGAAAAATTATTTTTACTAACTAAAATTATGTTGTTCCATGTATCATACTTTTCTATGAAGTATATGTTTGGCCTTAAAATTAATAGAAGTAAATGCCTTGATCTGACTACCAAAAGGTTTATATTATCTTGTCCTGGTGAATATTGTGGCAGAATATATAGAGGATGAAACAGAAAATATCTGAAATTGTGTATTTTTGTGGCTGGAAACTGTTGAAAGGTACATCATTGTTATTAATGAAAAAGACTGACTGAAAACAGCAATGTTCTTTAAGCGTACATACGTGAACAAAGTCTTTGTTAAGCAAAAATGCCCTGTGCAGCCAGGGATAGCTGAAATACATTATACTTAGACTCTGGTAATCTCAGTTCTTTTTTTTTTTTAAACTCTAACTAGTAAATTTTTCTAGCTCAATAAATTTCTCTCTATTCCTTTTCTTGCTTTTTAAAACCAGAGGAGGAATACTTGTCTTTTTTAACTTTCTGGATTGTTTCCCCAATTTTACTGCAATAAAATATGCAGAAAACTTTTAGAAAATATTACAAAGCATACAAATGGAAGTGAATTATCTTTGCTTACTTTGTGACTCTTTTTCATTCAAATGCTGTTGTAGCTCAAAGTGGGTAACTTATCATTCTTCAATTACCTTTAACTGATTATATGTCCATTATTGCCCTAGCATTTGGAAACCACACTTCATCCACTATTGGTCTCTTGCTTAAGTCTTTACAAGTTTTTATTTATATATTGTTGTGTGTTGACCCAATTGATTTTACTTCTCATTTAAAGTAGTTTCATGTATAATTAAATTGGCATAAATATGTCTATATTGGAGAGTGCACAATGTCCCCAGATCTTGTTCTTAGGCCTTTGTTGCTGTAAACTCAGTTCTTCATGAATTATATGTAATGTTAATAAAATTGTGAATGATATTCAATATGATTTTTGTATGGATTCTGTGTATAAGAAGCTTTTACCCCATTGTACCTGAAAAGCCAACATTTTATGATAAGAAACTTAATCTTTACATACAACCTTCTCAGTTTACCTCTTACTACTTGGTCCTCAGAAAATGAGACTATAAAACATAGCTCATTGATTATTTTGTCATAAGTATAAGGCCTCACTCAACCTTGACTCCACATCCATTTCTCTAATTTCTGCCCTGAAATAACACAACCTATAGAATAACAAGGACATCAGAATTTACTAATGTACATGAAAACACTGATCATTGACCTCATTCCATGAAAAATGAAATGTCTCCAATGAGGATGAAGTCTAGAAGGCCATTGTGCACAAAAGAAAGATAAAGCTCTTCTTTCATGTAAGAGCTATCTTTAAGTTTGTGGAAATTCAGTCTATTCAAATCACTAGGAAATGTTAAAATGTTAAAAAGTTAAAATTTTAAAATTTATAAATCAAGATATGAAAATCTGGGGCTTATTTTCCTATATCTACATCCTTCTTATAACTCTTAATTTCAACATAAATACAAACAGAAAAAAATAATGATCTGACTTATGCAAATTGTATTCCACATTAAGTTTGATTAAAATGTGTAAAAGTATTAACAGATGCTAGAGTATTATTCACTCAACAGTATGTTTTACTGTTACATAGAACATTTAGTCAAGTGGAACACTATGATGTCTGTCATTTAACAACAGGATGCAATACATGAGTGTTAACACATAAACAAATATTCAGTTTTAAAGACATTTTGCATACATAAGTTAAATATAGGTTAAAAAATGCACTGTAAACCTGGTATGATGGTCCATGCTTGTAATCCAAGCAAATTGGGAAGCTGAGTAATTTCAGAAATTTAAATTCAGCCTCAGCAACTTAGTGTGGTTTCAAGCAACTGAGCAAGACAGTCTCAGAATTTGAAAAAGTGGAGAGAGGGCTTAGGAATGTGGCTCAGTGTATAAAAATACCTAAACTTAAACTGAAATACACACACACACACAAATAAAGTTTAATATTACACTTGAGTGTTAAACATCAAAAATAGATTTCATATAATTCTTTTCTCAGTATTCAAAAGTGAAATAGTAATTTTTGATTTAGAAAAACAATTATATTCTTTCAAAGATGAGGTTTCTTCACTATGCATATATGATATTTCCACAAAATAACTTGATAATGCTTAATAAATTTAAGCAAAATTTAAAGACAACTACTTGTTTTCTAAACTTAAATGAGTTCTGTATTTTACTGATCCTCATATACATCAAGGTGTAATATATAGATAATAACTTTACTATACTCTAACATTTATTATAAATGTCTCATTGTTATATAAGGCATACATTTTGGACAAAATCTGTTCAATGTTCACTACTAGTATGAGTTTTCAGATGTTCTATGATTTAAAATTTAAGTACATTTTGGAAATATTATTTAACTTTTTAGAGTTTCTGGGCATAATGAATTCTCCAAAAATAAGCAGTGTTTAAGAACATGTAGCTACATTTTTTTTCCATTTGTATTTTCTCTAACCAGTATGTATCCACAAGTGCTGAGTATTGGTGAATAAATTTTAGAGGCATTGTCACATTGTCAATTTTCACATTACAAAATTTTCTCTATGCCATGGTTATTGTGTTGAGGATTAAATGCTGTCCCTTTCTTAGAGTAATGGTACAATGGTCTCATTTGCAGAGCTTCTCTCCAGTGTGTTTTCTCTGATGTCTAGTAATATATGATATAAAATGTTTCTACATTCTCTACATTTAGATGTATTCTTTCCAGAATAAGTAGCCTAGTGGTGAAAAGAATTGATTTCTTATTAAAAACTTTGCTGCATTGTTTCAATTTGTAGGGGTTCTTTTCTGTATAAATTCTGTTGTTAATAAGGTGTAATCTTTCTTTTTTTAAGTGTTTACTTTTAAGTTGTAGTTGGACACAATACCTTTATTTCAGTTATTTATTTTTATGTGGTGCTGAGGATCGAACCCAGGGTCTCAAACATGCAAGGCTAGCACTCTACCACGGAACCACAACCCCAGCCCCAAGATAGTCTTTCTTTAAAAGTATTATTACTTTATTCACATTTCACATTCACCAGGATATCTTCTGCTGTGGTGAATAAAGTTTTATTTTTTATTAAATGCTTTTCCACATTATTCACTTTTGTATGGCTATTCTCCAGTGTGAGTTCTGTTGTGGTGAATAAGGCCTGTTTTATTGCTGAAAGCTTTGCCACGTTCCTTATATTTGTAAGGTATCTCTCCAGTGTAAATTCTTCTGTGGCACATAAGGTGTAATATTTGAGTAAAAACTTTGTCACATACTTTGCATTTGTGAGGCTTCTCCCAAGTGTGAGTTCTGTTGTGGCAAATAAGCTGTGATTTTTGACTGAACGCTGTGCCGCATTCTTTACATTTGTAAGGCTTCTCTTTAGTGTGAGTTCGTCTGTGGCAAATAAAGCCTGATTTTTGAGTAAAAGCTTTGCCACATTCTTTACATTTGTAGGGCTTCTCTCCAGTGAGTTCTGCTGTGGTAAAGAAGGTCTATTTTTGACCAAAAGCTTTGCAACATTCTTTACATTTGTAGGGCATCTCGCCACTGTGATTTCTTCTGTGGTGAATAAGGTTTGATGTGTCACCAAAAGCTTTGCCACATTCTGTACATTTGTAGGGCTTCTCTCCAGTGTGAGTTCTGCTGGGGCAAATAAGGTGTGATTTGTGACCAAAATCTTTGCAACATTCTGTACATTTGTAGGGCTTCTCTCCAGTGTGAGTTTTTCTGTGGCAAATAAGGTTTTATTTTTCACCAAAAGCTTTGACACATTCTTTACATTTGTAGGGCTTCTATCCAGTGTGAGTTCTGCTGTGGCGATTAAGGTTTGATTTTTGACGAAAAGCTTTGCCACATTCTTTACATTTGAAAGGCTTTTCTCCAGTGTGAGTTCTGATGTGGCAAGTAAGGTATGATTTTCGACAAAAAGCTTTGCCACATTGTGTACATTTGTAGGGCTTCTCTCCAGTGTGAGTTCTCCTGTGGCAAATAAGGTCTGATTTTTGACCAAAAACTTTGCCACAATCTTTACATTTGTAGGGCTTCTCTCCAGTGTGAGTTCTGATGTGGTAAATAAGGTGTGATTTTCAACCAAAAGCTTTGCCACATTGTGTACATTTGCAGGGCTTCTCTCCAGTGTGAGTTCTTCTGTGGAAAATAAGGTCTGATTTTTGACCAAAAGCTTTGCCACAATCTTTGCATTTGTAGGGCTTCTCTCCAGTGTGAGTTCTGATGTGGCAAATAAGGCTTGATTTTTGACCAAAAGCTTTGCCACAATCTTTACATTTGTAGGGATTCTCTCCCATGTGAGTTCTCCTGCGGCAAATTAGGAGTGATTCTAGACTGAAAGCTTTGCCACATTCTTTACATTTGTAAGGCTTCTCTCCCATGTGAGTTCTGATGTGGCAAGTAAGGTGTGATTTCTGACCGAAAGTCTTGCCACATTCTGTACATTTGGAGGGCTCCTCTCCAGTGTGAGTTCTGCTGTGGTAAATAAGGAGTGATTTTTGACCAAAAGCTTTGCCACAATCTTTACATTTGTAGGGCTTCTCTCCAGTGTGAGTTCTGCTGTGGCGAATAAGGTTTGATTTTTGACCAAAAGCATTTCCACATTCTTTACATTTGTAGGGCTTCTCTCCATTGTGTTTTCCTCTGTGGTAAATAAGACCTTTTTTTTCACTAAAAACTTTGCAACATTCTTTATATTCGTAGAGCTTCTCTCCAGTATAAATTCTCTGGTGATGAACAAGGCCTGATTTTTTATACGATTTCTGTTGTTCACTCTCACTTGTAGTTTTCCATATTTCCCTTTGTGGTAAATAGTCAAGATCACAACTTTCATATTTTGCACTTATCACTTCATGTAATATATGTTTTAGGCCCTTTTCTGGTGAATATTCTTGGATATGATTAGGAGTCATGGCTGAAATAAACAAAAATTAAAAAAATAATACCTATTAGACTGGGATAAATATATTTTGCATACATAACATGAAATTAAGGTAAAATAAGTACATCAGGAGTGTAGCAGATTAGTAAGTCCAAAGTCACCATAAATCCAAAAAATATATTAGTTCAATAAAAATGTACAGAAAAAAAATTACCTTGGGAATATTATCCAAATTCTTGTAGAGACCACAGTATCCAAGAGGAGTACATCATTAAGATGAGTAATATAATAAAGTGTAGAAAAGAATCTTTAACACCCTTTTGTCCTTCATAAGATAGTATTGGGTATTTAGGAAATATCTACCACCTACCTTCACTGTCAGTAGAATAAGAGAAATGTAAAACATATACAAACATTTCCGGGTTTTTCAAAGTGTGTCCAAAAAATGATTTTTGTCTACCATGACATAGAGACATGAAAATAACTAGTAGATTTTGAGTGATAATACCATAAATATTCAACAAGGGCAAAGAGGCAATGGACTCTTAAAAAGAAATATGAGCAAAAAATTTACTGAGAAATATACATATATGTAAATAAAATTTTTTGTAACAACATTTTAAAAGACGATAAAAACCTTGCATAGCCTGTGGCCATAATATTTGGATGAATTCAACACATGAAAATCAAGTATAATAAATTGATTTTTATATTTTTACATTCGTGTGATATGAGAATTTCCTTTATTGACAAATACAACTTTGTTTATTTATAAATATATCATGGTAATTTATACTATATATACAAGGTTAAATGACTAAATAGAATGAATTAACAATCATTATTTCATATAATTATCAATTTTGTTCTTACAATGTATTGTTTTCCTTCTACTAGTATTTATGAAGAACATAATACACTCACTATGTGGTAAAATAAAACTCTTGACCCTATTATGCTCAATAAAATAAAAATATGGAGACTTTTACTATAATATCAACCCTACGCAAAACACAGTGCCTGGTGACAAAATTTTGCTCACTAAATTTCTGACTTCCACGTGTGAATCAAATGCTCCTACAACTTAATAATTCAAAGTCCTTCATATATTTCTTATAACACTTTAAGAGACAAAATGTTTTATAACTAAATAATAATAGTATATGAGTACATATTTTTAAACATTTGACATTGATGGGCACACACATTGAGTCCCTAGCTTTAATACTGAGAAAAATGTTGGCACTAAACACAAAAGCAGGGGTATCTCTTCAATTTTCTGATTTAATTGTTCATGGATACATACTTAGTACTGGCAATTCTGGATCTTTATGTCATCCAACTTTTAATGTTTCATGTGTAATGCTTGAGATTACCCCAAAAATTCTATATCACAAACTACAACACAAGTCTTTTTAAAATTGTTTGAGCCATGCTCTTTCTAAATATCTGTGACTTCTCTCATACAAGACGTACTTTTGCATGACCTCCCAATTAGCAAATATTACAAAGATGCAGCACTGTTCTTGCCTATTTTTATTTATTTAAAAGTTTTTATACTTTTTTTTTCCCAAAAATGGAGTATATAATCTACTGATGGCTCCTTTAATGAACAAATGAAAAATAGTACAGCAAATATAAACATAGAGAAGCATGGCTAAATCCGAGACATAAAAACAAAAATAAAACATTAAGAATTTAACATTAGGATACTGACAGTTATGAATTACTCAAAGAACACTAAATAACTATTTAAAAAAAGTTTAGAGACTGAAATTGAAAAATATTAACATCAATGAGCACAATGTTTATGTGAATAATTCTTTACGAAAAATGAGAGGGGCATTCCTAGTGTGCAAATCTGAAATTCAACAAATATGGTAGAGGCTTATCAAGCAGTAACAAGTTTAAGACAAGTCTAAGCAACTTGTAAAATACTGTAAAAATTAAAAATCTATAGGATATATAAAGAGAAGTGGGATATATATATATATATATATATATATATATATATATATATATATATATATATATATATATATTGTGAAAAGAATCCAAGCATGCCACAATAAAATAACAATGATCCAGAAATTAAATCACAAATCAAAATAAAAAATATTTAAAAATTACAAAGTAGAAGTATAATGATTTATTCACTTCAAAATATTTATGATTACTAATGCATTATTGCAAAACACAAAACAAAAGAAAAAATTTAATAACAGAATTGAATCTACAATAGAAAACGTGAAGTAAGTTCCATCAGAGAGCATGGAAAGAAACCAAGCATGATCTGCTCCTAGAGGCCCTATTTGTTTAAATATGGATAATGCTCCTGCCTTTACATCTCATCCTTTTGCACAATTTTTAATCAGTGAGATATAGTTTTAAATCATGAAATTTCTCATAATTTTTTGGATGAGCTTTTGTTGAGTGCACAAATTGTATCCTAATACTTGCCTTTTAAAACAGAAACAAACAAAGATCTAGCCTCTATTATATTAATATGCATTAAATATTGTATTATTTACAGTTAATGTGCTCAATATACAACATAAAGTTAATACTCAAAATTGGCCATCTGCATTGAATAGACATTTTATTCTCAAACAGCCATTACCAATAAAATTATGTAATATATGAGGTTCCACCTGACCAGCATGACAAGCTCCAATGGTTTTGCTCACATGGGGAAAAGCATAGACTGCTACACTTATGCTAACATGTCCTGTTTGGAATCTAGCTTCATGCTTGAAAAATAGCAATTACAAATGTACATCAGTGACTTCACAAGCTGATTTCTAAGTTTCATTTAACCCTGGAAGATAAGAGTTCATCTTCAAAAGAGGAGAAACATTAAAAGAGGACCCCACAATACTTAAATTCTAGTTACTTGTTGAGATATAAAATCATCAACAGCCTCAGCTCAACAGGTGTTGGCTAAAATGGGGTTAGAATGTACTCTAGATAACTTTGTTACTGCTTTGATTGCTAAACTCACACAAAACTCTGTAAATGCTTTGGTCTTAACAACAATTTTGCTCTGTTTTTGTACACCAGCTCTGGGAAATTCAGTACTGCCAGATCCTGGACTTCAACAACCCATTACAATATCTTGACTCACTTGCATAAAATTGTTATACACCTGCAAAAATATCTCATGGTATTCATTGTTGTCTTAGCAGAATTATGTGTCCTTACCATCCACATAGTATTTAATAGGTCAAAATCCTGTGTAATTTATTCATAAAAGATCTATTCCTTTTGATAAAAACTGTGATGATTCAGTGAAGCTTCTCTCTAAGGCAGAATTTAACGCTTTGACATTCTCCTTGCTGAGTTTACCTGGACTAGCTCTATGGGCTTAAAAAAACTACTATGAAACTCGCCTATGCTATCATAAACAGTACTAGTCATGCCTCCATGGATGTAAATATGCTTAATGAAGAACAAAAACAACATTGTCATGCCATACTTGACAATTATGCTGCAATTGATTGTCTGTTATTGTTACATCATAAAGAATATCAGAAGTTTAATACCATGAGTTCCTTCAATTAAAGTTATAATAGTAATTTTATTTCAAAAAGCTTAGATTACCTTAAAGATATCATTCATAGGGTTCAACAAGATGATGGATTTTGGACTTCTTGGATTGGTTAACTTCATGTTTACTCAATTTCATCTGGGTCAAAAATATTCATAGGTGGATGTTTACTGATGTTGGAACTTGCTGTTGTCTATGTCTGCCCTATTTTTTGCCCCCACCAGCATTAAGGAGATAAGTAATATTATTTATTCAAAAGGCCTTAAAAAAGAGGGAGGTATTAGGTATTCTGATCTTGGAATAGACAGGAAAGTGTGGGGGTGATTGTAACTGGCACCCTGCGTACCACAATTGTAATGCCCAGCAGTTTCTCCCTGAAGATATTAAGACAACTCTACAGGTGTACTATCTAGTTTCTGTGGTAATTTCCTTAGGGAGAAGGGGCTCTATATTTGTATTAATTGTACCTAATCTTGGTTAGCTAGCACATGGGGTTAAAGAAACACTGGGTTAGAATGTAGTCATGGTATCAGAAGCTATGTAATTCTGGGGGATTATATGTGTAGCTGTTAAGAGGGGTGGCCAGTTTTTTTTTTTTTTTCCTTTTCACTGTGTGTGCGTTTCTCTCTTCTGTTTGTTCCTTTAAAGTTTCCTCACAAGAAGATTTTAAACAGATCATGCTGGCCCTCACAACAAAAGCAAAGTTTTGATGGTTAATCTGAATAAACTGGGACATCACTAAAGAAGAAAACAGAGAACAACAAGGAATATGAAAATGTGATAAATATAGGGCAGTATGTGTTCAATGATTACAATCAAAATAAATAAACCTAAGCTTCTGAAAATTTCTTCTGCTGGGTGACTACTCTTTCAACATTTTTTAGTTTGGTTTTCTTCTTGACATTTGAATGACTCAACTGTGCCCGCTGCTATGTGTAGTCTACAATAGTTTACATCACTAAATTATACTAAGTACTACTTATCTAAAGTGAAGGATGTGCAACACACAAAGAAAGAGACAGATTAAAAAGTAAAATTATATATATATATACAGAGAGAGAGAGAGAGAGAGAGAGAGAGAGAGAGAGAGTAAAATATCTGTACTAAAAATGCCCTTTTTTTGAAACACAAATCTGAAACTCATTTTTATAGAGAAGTTCCCAGAATATACTCTGCAACAGAAGTAAATTAAATAATAATTAGTAATTAATAATTTTAAAGGGAAGTTAAACTTACCCAGGAAAGCCAAGTTTCTATAGTTCTCTAGCATCACATCTCTATATAATTTTTTCTGAGCAGGATGAAGGCATTCCCACTCCTCTTCAGTAAAATCAATGGCTATATCCATAAATGTTAACAGTTCCTAAAATAAGAATAGGTAAATAAATAACATATTGACCACAGGAATATTTGCACAGTCTGTAATGTAAATACAGTTGAAATTAGAGTTAGTAGACTATCATGTAGGTAGTTTTTTGGAACACAATTATACTATTATTTACTTCTGCAGAAAAAGTAATTTAAGTTCAAAAAAGTATACATACTCCACATTTATGAAACACAATATAAAACTCAGGCATTATCACAAAAATATATATTTTGTAATTTTTTATTTCTTGATCTAAATTATACATATTTTCAGATGAGAAAATCATGGTAATTAAGAACGGGAATTTTCAAATTTTAATTGTACAACCACTAATCAGAAATTTACTAATGTGTAGAATCTTATATGTTATTTCTCTGATAGAGCTGACTATTCTGAATGTGTAGTGAGATCTCTAGTAAGAGAAATTTTGAAATGCAACAAGGTAGGCAGAGCACTTAATGGAAATATTTAATAGTTTATTTAAGTTCGAATATTTTATGGTTTTTATGTATGTTATTAATATGAAAAATAGCAACAACAATCCTGTTTGAATTTTTCCTTTTTATAATTTTAACATACAAAATTATATATATATATATATATATATATATATATATATATATATATATATATACACAAACTTTGATCGATGTGTATATTGTAAGATATTTATAATAGAATATATATAGAATATATATAGAAACAAATTATATTTGTTTGAAGATATATATATATCTTCAAACAAATATAATTTGTTTGTTTGGTTTTTTTATTGGTTCTTTCTAGTTCTACCTGACAGTAAATTGATTTTTATGGTATTATGCAAGCATGAGATATATCTTATCCTAATTAAAATCCTGTTCTTGTTGGTGGCTACAATGGTAGGATTCACTTACAGATATGTAATATTTCTATCCTTGTCCCTTTTATTTATTTATTTATTTATTTATTTATTTATTTATTTACTTATTTATTTTTGTTTACCATTGTGCAATCTACTGATCTTCTTTTCTTACCCTTCCCCACTTTATAAGATTTAGATTTCACATATCAGCAATAACTTTCAATATTTGGTTTTAAAGAAATGGTTTGTTTTACTTAGCATAAAATCTCCAGATTCATCCATTTCCTGGCAAATGTCATAAAGTCATTCTTCTTTATGGCCGATTCATAGTTTATTGTGTACATAAGCAATATTTTTTATCCTGTCATCATTGAATGGACCCATTCATCATTGAATGGTTGGTTTTATAGCTTAGCTATTGTGAATTGTGCTGCTATAAATGTTAATGTGGCTGTGTCAATGTAGTATGCTGATTTTATGTCCTTTGGGCATATACAGTGCAGTCAAAAACTGGGTAAAATTGTGGTTCCATTTCTTTAACAATATCCATACAGGTTATTATGTTTCACGTAGACCTCTATACAGCTGGAAAAATTGGAATTCATCTATACCTGAGGTGAAAATAAAACATACAAAAAAATTATTAAGCCATAAAATGACTAGAATTTATTATCAAATCATACATCCCAATAAAAAGTAAAATTCAAAAACTAAAAGTAAAGAAAGTCTTAAGCAAAAGAGCAAAATTAGAAGCTATTAAAGATAAACATAACACAGAGTTACCAGTATCAATGTTGGTGCTTTTAAAAAGCAAATGAGCCCAGTCTAGTGATGGACAACTGTAGTTCCAGTGACTGAGGAGGATAAGAAAAAAGGATCATAAATTCTAAGACAATATTATATATAATATTGTCTTATATATATATATTGTACTGAGCAACTTAGGGAGGCACTTAGCAACTCAGTAATACTCTGTCTCTAAATAATATATATATATATATATATATATATAAAACGACTGAGGATGTGGCTTTATTGTTAAGCACCCCTGGGTTCAATCTTCAGTACAAATTTTTTAAAAAGCAAATACAATTAAAAAAGCACTAGCAAATTTGAAAATTCAATGAATAAAAATTATATCAATTATACAGTATATAATTGCAAATATAGGCATATATAATGATTTCTCACTTTATGGAAATACACTCTGGAAAATTTATCCTAAGAATCTTCTGCAATTTTCCAATACTCTGGGTGCAATGATAGAATCTAGATGGTATAGACTAGTACATGGCTAAGATATTTGCTAGATCCATGGTTGTACATAAAGTCTACTGCTGACCAAAATACCATGATGCCACATGATTGATGTTATGAAGTAAAATCAATCAGGGTAAACCTCATAATAAAATAAATGGTGGAACTACAGAAAACACCGACAACAAAACTCTTAAAACACGCCAAGATATTGGGAAAAGAGTGTGATAATAAAATGCTATTTTATCCCTTCACTCATAAAACATAACAACATATTTTGACACATTAAATGCTGAATATAAGTTATTACTAAATAATACTGAAATATATAAGAAAGTACAAAGCTCAAAAGTTTACATACAAAAGGTAGGGTTCATATGATGGTGCACACCTGAAATATCTACTATTCTGGAGTCTAAGGCATGAAGTTCAAAATTTAAGGCCAACTGAAGAAATTGAGCAAACCCCATCTGGAAATAAAATTTAAAACAGAGCTGAGAAAATGCTCAGCATTAAGACACTTTGGTTGAATCCCTAATATCACAAAAGAAAAAAAAATAGTTTTTTTTGTTTTCAAAATTATACAATATAATATAATAGACTTAAACTTATGAATTACAAAATATTAATACAAAAAAATCTATTCATCAAATGATTACATTAAAAGCTGCAAAACTGACAAGTTAAAAATAAACCCTAATTTCCTCACATATAATCAAACACTTATATGAAGAAGAAATACAACAGAATGCATAAGAAAAAAAATTCTTGAAGAGTCACTTTAAAAAGGATATATCTAACTTTTCAATTATCATAAAAACTCAAAATCTTTAGAAATTAGGTAACATTGAATAAAATCACATCATATAGATGAATTAAATAGTATTGATGAATATGTGGAATAAATGCATTCACAAAAAAGGAAAATAATAATTTAACCTTTATTATCCATTTGTAGAAACTGTTTTGTAATCATATGTATATGATACACCCACAGAGGAAACAGAGACTAAAATTACAGCAACTTTTCATGAGAGTACATCCACATTCTTCCAGAGTTGAAACCAAGGGGCATGGCTAAAGAGGAAGAAATAATTATTAAATTTTGTAAAATGTAAATTCTAGGAGCTAGAATTTTTGTTGATGTATTATATCCAGTTTGACAAATACTATAAAATACCTTGTATGTTTTATGCTGATGTCACATGAATGTTGCATTTCATATGCAGTATTTGAGAAAATAAAAATAAAAATACAGAAAATATTCAACATATTTACAAAGGATAGAACTATTATAAAAATGATCATTTTTCCCAAGGTACACTTTAATAATAACTGGTCATAATTTTACCATTCTTTGATTTTTGTGAAAGAAGAAATCAAAGCAAAAACTTCTAAAATTTTCCTGGAAAGATGAATGTATATAAAATTAGACAAGTACTCTCTCACATGTAAGAACAAATGTACTAGTGATCATTACCTGACACTAATACATGTTATAATACTAAAACAGTGTAGTAATTTTAAGATAAAAAAAAAATTACAATACAGAAAACTACATAGGGCAGTTCATATGTATGCAAATATCTTTTTATTGTTCATTATTATAAGTATATAAATCAAAACATATCAATAAAATATTTAATGTTAATGAATGCTACAATCCAACTTCAAGGTAGATGTTAGAATAAAAGGCATAGATTACAAAAGCGATTTGTGTGCAGAATGTGTGTGACACTGGAATTATACACAAGCATCCACCAAAGAGCAGATATAAAGAGAGATAATTTTAAAAAATAAAATAAAAATAAATAAAAGCAGAATATAAGCCTACCTCCATTTATGGTACACCAAATAAATATATACTCCTGTTTTGAGTCCTTCTAAAAACTGTAAAGGAATTAGAGGCACACAAATTGGAAAACTGAAAAAAAAAAAAAATATCGACCAAGATGAGATAAGTAGAATGCACTTGAAGATTTTTCTGATTTGAGCAATATGCAAAATTACTGGAACAAAATGCCCAAATACAGTGTTAATATAAATAAAGGAAGATTGGTTTGCATTTGAAATATATTATTTAACTCTAAATTGCCTGTAGTTTAAATGCTAATTTATCTGTACACACAGAGGAAGGAATAAGATATACATGAGTATTTACTCCAGGGGGAAAAATAAGTGGTTTTCTATGGCCATGCAAGATCTATGGGCTTTATTCCATTAGGCCAGAGTGGAAGAGATGTTAAATCTTAAGGTAATCCCTTAATTCCTTAGAGGGATTTGCCAACATTCTCTAAAAATGCAAATAGCTGTTGCTGACAGTTGAACTATATCTAGAAAGTACCAAAAAATTAACAGGGAAATACAGACCACCACTGAAAGCCAAAGTGGCAGTTCAGCACTTCCTGATGTCTCTCACCCAGCTCACTTTACTAATAACACCAGACCTAACCAATTCTTTCTGTAAGTAATTTGTCCCGATATTAACTTTTTCCATTCAATGGACTACATCTGAAACCTCAAACATTGAAAGCACTGGTAACTGTGGAGGTGCAAATCTACCTAGATCAAAAAGGAGTGTTCTCACATTGGTGTGAAAACATTGCAATGGGCTAAAATCTCGAATATTAGTGCAGAAAAAATGGTTACAATCACAGATCCCTCGTTATTTCTAAAATAGGTGCACATCAATTTTTTTTTTCCAGTGAGCATAAGGCACCCTGGAATCTAAAAAGCTTGCATCAGAATTTTAGTGCACCATCCAACTATAAGATCTTCTGTATGAGCACAGCTGTTAGAATGGCTACTCTCAAAAAGTGGAATAGTAAGTAGTACTTCAATTATATGAATATGGAAGAAAGAAACACTGTGCTAGACTATAAAATTAGTGAAGACATTTTTAAAAAATGGAAGTTGAGAGTTCTCTCAGTTATTTATTTGAGAAACTAAGCTCTCTACATTTATATTGCTCTTGAACAAGAAAAGCCCCAAGTACTGGTCTGGACTTATGAGAGGCATTAGATGTGCCAGCTGAGGGATCCTCATATTACATAGTTCTGAAACACAGTTCCAGGAGAATACCAGAGTAGGGAATGAGAATGCTCTCATATACATTCCACAAAAGGAAATCTGAGCATAAAGACACTCTGACAGGTTGTCTCCCTTTGGAGACACAAAGGAAGAATAGAAACACATGAGTTTTCCAATATCAAGTGATTCTTCTTTACTTTTCAATCATGTAAAATGCTCATAAACAACAACAAAAAAAATTTTGCTTTTGATATTTTTCTATGGTACTGGGGATTTGAAACAGCAGCATGTTAATTCTGGGCTACATACCCAGCCATGTTTTCAAATTTTGAGACAGGTTTTTCTAATTGTCTAATTAGTCTACCTAAGTTCCTGATGTTTACCTGGAAATTGCAATCTTACTGACTTAGCCACTTGAGTCTCTGGAATTAATATGCATGAATCATTGCACCCAGAGAGAAAAAATACTTTAAAATCTCATCCAGTTTTTGGTATAACAATTGAAAATACCATGTTCATTTGAAATGTAATATGGGTAAAGAAACTGATAGTACTGCAAAAAAGTAACTGATAATACTGGGAAAGTGGGAAGTTGTCATTGAACAGGAAGCTAAAATTTTATGTATAAATACAACTCAAAATACTGGAGCATAAATTTAAAATCACACTCAGCAACTGTTTGAAGATAAAAAAAAATTAAAAGTACCAGGTATGTAGCTAAGTGGTACAGTACCTCTGGCTCAATCCACAATACCACAATCTCCAAAAAAAAAAAAAAAAGGAGAATGAATTAAGGAAGAAATAAAAACTGAGATATCTATAGAGTATCTCACCCCACTCCTAGAGGAAAAAATACATGGAGTTGTTATTGGGATGATCTCCTCACTCCAGAATCCACAACACAATCTGAGAAGATTCGGAAATATTGCCACAAATGTTCTCACATAGAATTTAAGGTAGGGGCTGAAGATATTCTATAGGATACTATAGAACTTCCAGTGTCTACTGTTAATATATGGTCCAGTTGACTGGCCAGTGGAAATTCATGGCTGACCTTTCTCAGGAGAAGACACAGGATTGCAGAAACTAAAGATTACACCAGGGATTCTAGCCAACCATAGCCAGTTCCCACCATAGTTAGTGCAGCCAGTTTCAACCAGACTCACCATCCAGTCTCAGGATTTCACTGCACACTCATCATTTACTGTATTTTTAGGAACCACATGTCCTCTCTATAAATCACAAAGTACGTATACAGGAGAAAAAATAAGGTTCACTGAACATAAGTGAGAAAGCCTAGAAATGGATACCCACTCTGGCAGACTTCACACCAGATGGTCACAACTTGCTTCTCTTTACTGAATATGTGTACATTGGTCAATGCTTATATAAGGGGTCCTGATTAGACACAACTTATGTCTTCATATGCTCAATCTGAGCCTAGTGAGTTTTTTTGAGAGTCAGGAGATAACCTCAAATCCAGAAATAAATGATGTCTAATTGTAGGGTCTTGTCTGTACATCTATTTATTTATTTATTTTTCTTTTGAGGCTCTGGGAATTGAAATCCAGATCCTCAGGCTGCAGCGAAATTAAGGCAAGGTATCCTTGGAGAAGTAAAATCCAGCCAACCCAGACAAGCATTTGCATTTAAACTTCCATATGAGGCCTTTTGAATTTGAAGATTATATATGTAAATATATTATTTATTGATGGAAATAATACAGTGAAAATCTTGTAAAATTTCAGTTAACTTCTCTTGTATGGAAACAGAGTGGACATTAAAATTATATGAGGTGGAAAGATAATTATTTTTTAGAATTCATATAAAAATAGTAAAAATTGAATTTTATAGTATAACCCATAATTTCCACTATGTGAAAATTACCATTGTGAATTTAAAATATTACTAATAAAGTATATGTAATTTTGGAACAGCACCCTCAAAACCATGTCAAGACTCCAGAAAATCTCAGTTCACAGAACCATATTTGAGAGTTATGCTTGTCCTGAGTTCAGGAAGATGAAGGACATGATCACTTCTTTTATGCTACAGGTGAAAGATACATTTATTTTTTTTAACCAATATTTCTTTTGACATATAAAAACTAGAGAGAAACTGCCCTGAGTGAGGGCAAGGAGATTTAACCAGAAAGTGTATGGTGTGTGTGTGTATGTGTGTGTGTGTGTGTGTATAATAATAATAATATATATATATATATATATATATATATATATATATATATATATATATATATATATATATATTATATATATATATATTATTATATATATATGTTTTTCCAGAGATCCAAAGTTTTGAGTATATTATTTAAATTGATTAATGGTATATTCCTTATTTTATGTCGTGGCCTTAGACCCAGTGGCCTGTCTATAACATTTTCTTTTTCTTCCTAGGATGAAAGCCCCTTAAGAAAGTGGGCTTGAAATGAAGATGAATCGTGTTGCTATCATAATGTCTTACTGTAATCCCAAGTAGGGGATTTGAAATTTTGCTTCTTTAAGAATAGTACTAAAGCACAAGAAATAGAAACAAGAATCACTAGATGAGATGAATTCAAACTGAAAAGATTTTTCTCAGCAAAGGAAACACTCAGTGAGGCAAAAAGTGATACCAGAGAATAGGAGCAAATTTTTACCACATGCACATCAAATAGAAACCTAATTTCCAGGATATATAAAGAAGTTAAAAAACTTAATAACAGAAAACAAATTTCCCTATCCTTAAATGAAATGGGCTAAGGAACTGAAGAGACACACTTCTTAGAATATAAACAATCAATCAATAAATAAAAAATGTTCAACATCTCTAGCAATTAACGAATTGCAAATCAAAACTACTCCAAAATGTAATCTTATTCCAATCAGAATTGCAATTATTAAAAATACAAGCAAAAATATATGTTGGTGAGGATATGAGGAAAAAGGCCCACTGTTACACTGTTGGTAGGACTCTAAATTGGTGACACCAATCTGGAAAAGAATAAGGAGATTCCCTAGAAAACTTGGAAAGAAACCAAAATTTACCCAGCTATCCCACTCCTCAGTTTAGACCAACGATAGCTAAAAACAGCATAATACAGAGGCATATCCACATCAATGTTCATAGCAAAACAATTCACAAAAGGTAAACTATAGAACCAATCTATATGCTCTTCCCTAGATGAATGGGTAAAAAAATATGGTCTATTTACACAGTGGAATATTACTGAGCATTAAAAGAGAATAAAATTATGGAATTGGGAAGTAAATGCATGGAGTTAGAGAATATCATGTTAAAGCAAGTAATCCAATCCTCGTAAACCAAAGACAATAATGTTTTCTCTGCTAAGTGGATGGTGATCCACAATGAGGGAAGTGGGAGGTAGCATGGAAGAAATGAAGAAACTTTGAATAAGACAAAGGGGAGGGAGGTGATGGGAGATGTTATAGAGGTAGGTAAGATGGTGGAATGAGATGAAAATCTTGTTGTACACAAAGTAGAGTTACATGGGTTTTTTAACTATACATTCTGAACAACAAGAGAAATAAAATCTTGTGTTCCATTTGTGTGCTACAAAGTGAAATGCATTCTGCTCTATTAGCAAGTTAGAACAAATTAATAAATTAATTGATTTTTGAAAATTCAGGAAAGAGACTTGCCTTTCCCTAGATATATATATATATATATATATATATATATATATATATATATATATATATATATATAATGTATATAATTTATGAACATTTTTTTCATATTTCTATCAATTTTTTTAAAGAAATGACAGCAGAAGCATTACAATTCTTATTTCATGTATAGAACACAATTTTTCATATTTCTCGTTGTATATAAAGTATGGCGATACAAATTTGTGTATTTGTGCATGTACTTTTGATGATGGTCTCTATCACATTCCACCATTCTTGATAATCCCCTGCCCCCTTTGTTTTCCTCCCACCCCTCTTCTTTATTGAGAATCCATGGATTTCTCTCATGCTCCCCCTCCCTACCCCATTATGAGTCAGCCTCCTTATATTTGGCATTTTTTGTTTTATTGGAATTGGATAACATCACTTAGCATTATCTTCTCCAATGCTATCCATTTACCTTCAAATGGCAGATATGATTATATACCTAGAAGACTCAAAAAACTCCACCAGAAAACTTCTAGAACTAGTAAATAAATTTAGCAAAGTAGCAAGATATAAAATCAACACCCATAAAGCAAAGGCATTTCTGTATATCAGTGAAAACTCTACTGAGAAAGAAATGAAGAAAACTACCACATTTACAATAACTTCAAAAAAAAAGATATTTTGGAATCAACTCAATGAAAGACGTGAAAGGTCTATACAAGGAAAACTACAGAAACCTAAAGAACAGAATCAAAAAACACCTTAGAAGATGGCTTTCCATCTACTTTCCATCTACTTTGCTCATCAACTATCAAAACTATAATTATTATATATTAGACAAAGGTGTCAAAACATGCACTGGAGAAAAGATAGCCTAACACCTTAGAAGATGGCTTTCCATCTACTTTCCATCTACTTTGCTCATCAACTATCAAAACTATAATTATTATATATTAGACAAAGGTGTCAAAACATGCACTGGAGAAAAGATAGCCTCTTCAACAAAACACTATCTCTCACCATGCACAAAACTCAACTCCAAGTGTATCAAGATCTTGGAATTAAACCAGATACTCTGTGTCCAATGGAATAAAATACAGGCTCTAATCTTCATCATGTGGGATTAGGCCCCAATTTCTTTAATAAGACACTGAAAGCACAAGAATTAAAACAAATAATCAATAAATGGGATAGAATCAAACTAAAAAGTTTATTCTCAGCAAAAGAAACAATCTGTAAGGTGAAGACAGAGCCTACATTTTAGGAGGAATATTTTACCCCGCACATATCAGATAGAGCACCGATCTCTAAGGTACATAAAGAACTCAAAAAAAAAAACTAAACAAATAATAATAATTGTGATGTTTATGATGATGATGATGATAATAATAATAATAATAATAATAATAATAATAATAATAACCCAATCAAGAAATGGGCCAAGGATCTGAACAGAGAGTTCTTAGAAGAGAATATACAATCAATTAACTTATATATATATATATATATATATATATATATATATATATATATATATATATATATATATATATATATATCTGATTGGTTATGGTCCTCCCTTTTCAGGACCAAGAACAGTTCTGGTTCAGTTTCTAAGGAGGGGAAACACGAGCAAGAATCATTCTCAACTCTCCTTTATAAATTATCAAATAAAGGCCAGAACTGAGTGGCGACTTTAAGAAGCCAGCCCTGCCGGCGACCCCAGCAGTGCGGAGTAAGGCTCCGCAAACCCTGAGGAGGTGAAGAAGGAATGGCCCACGGAGCCGCGGGACTCTGACTCTACGGAGCCCGACGTTCCGCCTAGGCGGGACAGCGGAGAGACTAGGAGTGGAGAGACTAGGAGTGTCCAGGAAGAGCAGCTGCGTCCCCCCACCGCGGTTTCCTACCCTGGTGGCCCGGCTCGAGCTCTGCTGTACAGAGAGCCGCCGTGGGGCAGCCCAGCCATGGCCCCCTATAGCCTAGAGACCCTGAAGGGCGGCACCATCCTGGGCACCCGTAGCTTAAAAGGGACAAGTTGCTACCTTTTGGGGAGGCTGTCTAGCTGCGACATGTGCCTGGAGCACCCTTCGGTGTCTCGGTACCACGCGGTGCTCCAACACAGGGCGTCCGACCCGGACGGAGAATGCGACGGCCAAGAGCAGGGCTTCTACCTCTACGACCTGGGAAGTACCCATGGCACGTTCCTCAACAAAACTCGAATCCCTCCCCGCACCTATTGTCGAGTCCATGTCGGGCACGTTTTCCGCTTTGGTGGTAGCACCCGGCTCTTTATCCTGCAGGGACCAGAAGAAGACCGAGAGGCAGAATACGAGTTAACAGTAACACAGTTGAAGGAACTGCGCAAGCAGCAACAGATGTTGTTGGAGAAGAAGATGCTAGGAGAAGATTCAGATGAAGAAGAGGAAATGGATAACACTGAATGGAAGAGGAATACTAGTAACCAAGATGATGATATGGGTTGTACCTGGGGAATGGGAGAAGATGCTGTAGAGGATGATGCAGAAGAGAATCCCATTGTCTTAGAGTTTCAGCAGGAAAGGGAAGCCTTTTATATAAAGGACCCAAAAAAGGCTCTCCAAGGTTTCTTTGACCGAGAAGGAGAAGAACTAGAATATGAATTTTATGAACAGGGACATAGCACTTGGCTCTGCAGGGTGAGATTACCTGTGGATGATTCAACTGGGAAACAGCTGGTGGCTGAGGCCATTCACTCAGGAAAGAAAAAAGAAGCAATGATTCAGTGCTCACTGGAAGCTTGCCGGATCCTTGATACTTTGGGATTGCTGCGGCAGGAAGCAGTATCTCGGAAAAGGAAAGCCAAGAACTGGGAAGATGAATATTTTTATGATAGTGATGATGACACATTCCTTGATCGCACTGGCCTTGTGGAGAAGAAGCATCTTAACCGAATGAAGAAGGCTGGGAAGATTGATGAGAAGCCAGAGACCTTTGAATCACTGGTTGCAAAGTTAAATGATGCTGAAAGGGAACTCTCTGAAATTTCTGAGAGTCTCAAGTCCTCAAGCAAAGCTCTGTCAGAGTCCCCACCTCAGGATTCTTTAGATGCATTCATGTCAGAAATGAAATCAGGGAGTGCATTAGATGGTGTGTCCAGGAAGAAACTTCATCTCAGAACTTTCGAACTGAGGAAAGAACAACAGAGGCTTAAAGGGTTAATAAAAATTGTAAAGCCAGCAGATATTCCAGAACTAAAAAAGACTGAAAGTCAGACTACAGATACAGAAAATAAAGCTAAGAAACTTACACTGCCTCTCTTTGGTGCTATGAAAGGAGGAAGCAAATTCAAGTTAAAAACTGGAACAGTAGGGAAATTTCCCCCCAAGCGTCCAGAACTCCCTCCGGCTCTAATGAGAATGAAGGACGAGCCTGAAGTAGAAGAGGAGGAGGAAGAAGAAGATGAAGAAGAAGAGAAAGAAAAGGGGGAGCACGAAGAGAAAATGGAGGATGGAAACAGCAGGTTGCCACAGGAGATAGAGCCAGAAACTTCAGTGCAGGAAATGAGTTCTCCCACAGATCTCACATGTTCTAAGGAAACAAAAAACCATGAAAACATGTCTCAAATCAGCCACATGGAACAGAAGAAAAATTATCAAGAGATTAATGAAACATCTTCATCCTGCAAAGAACCATCAGCACCAAAGAATGAATATGAGAAAAGCAGAGATGAATTGAAGAAAAAGAAAGCTCCTGGTCCAGGCAAATTTCCCCCCACACTTTCTTCTAAATATCCCGAAGATGACCCAGACTACTGTGTGTGGGTTCCACCTGAAGGCCAAAGTGGAGATGGCAGAACTCATCTTAATGACAAGTATGGCTATTGATTACATCAGAGTCCCAGAGGAAGATCTTGTGGACTATGTGACATAGAGTATTTGGAATAATATGTGAAGTTGAATGGCCAGAGAAGTTCAGATGATCTTATGTAAAATCTGGTGACTGACTTTTTCTTCCATGCTCTTGGCTTCTTGAATTTATCTTGTTATCCAGTTCTCCTGATTTGGGAATTTATGTTTAAAAGTATTTATTTTTGTATATATATATATATATATATATATATATATATATATATATATGTGTGTGTGTGTGTGTGTGTGTGTGTGTGTGTGTGTGTGTGTATGAAGGGAACCCTATATTTTGAGAAATAGTAAAGTGAGAAACAGGGATGCTATTATAAAATGAAAAGTCAAAGTGCCCCTAATACTGATTGCCTGTTTGATTTAAGATTTAGGGACTGTGGGTTAGAGGTGTAGCTTGTCTAGCATGCTTGAGTCCTTGGGTTCCATCCCCAGAAACACAATTTAAAAAAAAAGATGGAGAATTGTGCTTTCCTAAGCATTAGGCTATGTCTGGCAGTTAGGGTGTAGAATTCACTAATATTGCTTCCTCAGATGTGAAATATGAATATTTCATGGATCTGACTCTGGATGTCCTTGTCATTCTTAGAACTAAATTTAGATTGACAGTGAAAGTTTCCTACTGCCTCCAACCCTAATCCTCCCTCTACATTTGAGAATAGACCCTGACTTATCAGGACAAGGTTAACCATAGATAGCACCATCTCATATACTCGGGCCCCAGTCTGATAAAAACTCATCCCATTGAATATCTTGGCTCTGACTAATCAATTAGTCATCCTCCTCTTACAGAAGGGTGCAAATATTGTTATGGAATGAAAAGTTGAATGTGTTCCGCCCAATGTGTGTTTTCTCACCTCTGTGTTTTCCTCTTGGGAACAAAGAAATGTAAAAAGATGTCTTACTCCACCCGTTTTCCCCATAATTAATGCCTCACTTTACTTCCATAGATAGAAAGCGGGAAAGTAAAGGGATGCAGCAAGGTAGAGAGCATTTGGGTTAGGCTTAAGGCAGACATTGGGGAGAAATGCTGTGGCCCAGCCAGAGAGTGAATGAGACTGGTTGCTTTTTTATTATGCATTACGCAGTATATACAACAGTAGGCAGGAAGAAGTAATGAGCCATTCCAGTTACCATGACAGATGGGGGAAGTTCTTGTCTACTAAAAGTAAGTCCTTCATCTTTCAAAAGAGAGTGTTGGTACTCTGAGAAACGTACTTTGGACTTCATTCAGACCAATAGGGAGAACTGATTGATGATATAAGAAGTGTCAGGAATTTGGGGGCAGTGTTCATGACATTTGGATTAAAACAATGGACAGAGGTCTGAGCCACATCAGTGGTCTTTGCATATGAAATTCTATTCAAACACAGTTGTATGTGTGAGCCTAATATTTGAATGGTAAAAATATATCTGCTCTGGGTGAAGTGAAGGTGCAGGGATTGGAGCTACTACACACACACATCCTCTCCTCCAGTGACCCTAAGGAATCCCAGGAGCTATAGGAGGATAGACAGCTTTAGGAGGACAGATTTCTAAGGTTCTGGGAACAGTAGGTATGCTTTCGTGTCTACAGACACTGAAAGCAAGTGGGATTCCACATGCCAAAATAAAATCTAAATATGTAATTTGTGGGCAGTGGACTTGATTTAAATGACCTACACATGTTTCTTAGCTGCCTTTTACTAAATAGAGACTGGGAATAGGACTAAATTCTCTGAGTCTCAATTTTGTTATCTCAAGCAAGTCTAGCAAAGCTTCCTGCTCCTAGAACCTCAAATGTACTTAAGGATTGGATGAGATGATGGAGGTGGATTTAGTACAGGACTTTATAGATGTTAGTAGTTGTTATTTTAAAAAGGGGACACAAGCCAGGCATGATGATGCACACCTGTGTAATCTCAGCAACTGAGGAGAAATTTAAGTTTTTAGTTACAGTACTTGGATCTTAACTGCAGACCAATTGAAGCAGAATCCCTGAGGTGACCCCTTCTACAAGGGGTCTCTGATGTACAACCCAGGGTGACAAACCTCAAGAGTACTTTTTTCCTTCAGCCAATTTTTTTCTATAAGGGCCAGGTATTTTAGGCTTCGTAAGCTGTATGATTTGTTGCATGCAACTACTCAGCTCTGCTTTTGTAGTACACTTGTAAATAGCATTAACAATATATGAGTGAGTGTGACTTCTTTCTAATGTGTTTATTTATAAAAACAAATAGCAGGCTGGTTGGCAGACCCCTGGTCTAGACTGATTCATCTTCAAGGTCTTATTTGGTTCAAAATGTTCCCTTATACCTTTTTTTAAAAAAGCGTGTCCCAGTTCATGCATATTTGGAAGATTTGTATTCAGAATACCAATTATCTCCTCCTGAATATATGGGTTGCAGTTTATGGTTACCAGAAGTTAAAGTAAACCAGTCTCTCTGCCACGCGACCAGCGCGAGCTTCATGAAAGAAGGTTCGGTTCATAAGAAATTGCTAGTGAGTTTTAAATTAAAGAGACAGACTCTCATTACCTTTAACACAGCTCCAAGATGGCTTCTCCTAGCTCCCGCCTCTAGCCACCTAATGCGGTGGTGAGGTTTACAGAAGAGACTAGTGAGAGAGGGAGAGAATGCCAGGGAGTGAGATTTTATTGGAGAACAAAAATTCCAGGGAAAATCCCATCCAATGAAGGTTAAGGGGGGCAGCATCCCAAGGTCAGGGGCGGCGATTGGGTCTTCAGGTCAGTGGCCAGGCACGTCACTGCACAGACAAGCCCTCGGACCTGGGAAAGGGTGGGGAAGGCTTTTAACACCGCTGTGTTTAAGCGCCTCTCACTCTCCCTCTTGCCAGGGAGGTAACTCAGATCACGTGCAAAGATCGCCTCCCACAAGGCTCCTTTTCTCAGAAATAAAAGTAATGTTATTTAGTCATTAGAAAAAAAATACTTGGTCGCAGCAGGAACACAATAGTTAACTGCAACCAGGGTGTCCCTAGTCAGCTGTCCTGGACAGGAATTCTGAACCTTGAATTCTCCACACTCAACCTATAGTGTGGAGAAAGAGTGAAAAAAGGTGAGAAGACTCGGGGACCAATTAGGAGCCAGTGGCAGCAGTCCAGCTGAGAGATTATGATGGCTTGAATTCAGTGGAGATCGAGAAGGAAAGAGACACATGGATCTTAGCAATATTTGTAAAAGTAGAATGACTTAAGTTGAGTGGTGGGGGGGGTTGTGTAGGGTAAACGAAAGGAATCCAGGAAGATTCCTAGGCTGCTAATTTCCACATCTGAGTGGATGATGGGTCATTCATTGAGGGGGGAAATAAGAAGGGCTGGTGTAAAAGTGGAGGGGTCATGAATTCAACACTTTGAGGCACCTAAATAAAATGTCCACCAGGCAGTTGAATACATAGGCCTGGATCTCAGAAGAGAGGGCCTAGGAGCAGTTATGGCTGTCCAACAAATGAACCTCAGCATTGGGATGGGGGGATCCAGTAGGATTCATTAGAATCTAGGTGACCGACAGGAATTATGCAGAGAAACCACTGTCTTGGTCAGCTGATCTTCCTATCTTGGTGCAGGGAACAAATTTTTTTCCTGGTTATAGGTACTCATTTGTTGTAAGAAAAAGATAAAGTGTGGTACCATGTGAACAGTGGAGAAAAAAATGTCAATGCATGTATTTAACATCAAAATAAGTCTCTTGATTCACTATAGGAATTAGGGGCCTAAAACTTACCTAAAAGGTCAAAACTTTTCTTAATTGTTTTTTTATTTAAAATTTCCAAAAGTAGCTAAGATTTATTTAATGTCCCCAGTGTGTCAACACTATGCTAACTGCCTGTATGATTCATTTAATCTTAGATCACTGAAGTAGTTCTATAGTTGAGGAAACTGAGGCCCTGAGAGTTAAGACTTGTCTAAGGCCACTCAGTAGTCTGTGAATTAGACTGAAGCCCAAACAGTCTAATATCTAAGTCCGGCTCTTAACCCTCCAGTACATTGCTTTAACATTTTTAATATACTGTATTTTAATTTTTTTTTTATTTTTTTAAATATTTATTTCTTAGTTTTAGGTGGACACAGTGCCTTTATTTTATTTTTACGTGGTGCTGAGAATCGAACCCAGTGCTTCACACATGCTAGGCAAGCGTGCTATCACTTGAGCCACATCCCCAGCCCAATATACTGTATTTTTTACAGAAGTATTAGATTCACAGCAAAGGTGAACAGAAAGTACAGACTATTTCCATCCATGCCCTGTGCCCCACACATATAGTTGTCCCAGTCCCCACCAGAGCCTGCATTTGTCACACTCAAACCTACACTGATATGTTATCACCGAAACTCCATAGTTTACTTTAGGGTTCTCTCTTGGTGATGCACATTCTGTGAATTTTGATAAATGTAAATGACATGTACCCACTATTACAGTACCAAACAAAATAGTTTCACTGCCCTAAAAGTCCTGCATGATCCACCTGTTCATTTTTCCCTCCCCACCAATCCCTGGCAACCACTGATCTTTTTACTGTCTCCATAGTTTTGCCTTTTCTAAAATGTCATATTTGGGTATTACCTTAATTTTTAAAAATTCCCTAAATAATTAAACAGGCCTCACAGAAAAAAAATATCAAATAAATTATCTATGTCATTTTCTAAACATAGCTGGACATGGGAAATATAGGTTTGGAGCAGAGAACATTTTTATTAGAAACACAGTGTAAAAGAAAGAAAAAAAACATAGTTATTTGTACCACATTGTACCACAAGAGAAACGAAACGTGGAATTCAGAAAAGAAAGATTCAAACTTTTATAATTGGGAATGTGGATGACATGGATGCCTAAAGTGAAAAGGTTATTACAAGCTTTTGAAAGAAAATTCATGTGAGTGGCACAGTGTATTCCAGGGGCTTTGTCAGCTGTGCACTACAGAACATACAGGTATTCATAGCCTCATGAAGAACATTATTCATCTGTTCCCTCTAAAATTATTCCCATAGTACAGATGAAAAAACATGGGTATCTGGATATTAAATGGCAATTCAGCAGCCCACAGAAAACTACCCAGAGACAGAACTGTATGAAATTTCTTCAAAGACCATCAATGTATTGTTAGCTCCTGACACAGGGATGTCAGTCTGAGGAAATATTATTTTCTCTCCATTTTGAAGAGAGTGCATTGAGAATACATTTCGGGGGCAACATAAAGACTTTTTTTTTTCTTTCATGTTAAGAAACTCTTCAGAAACAGAGCTCACAAGACAAGATTTCTTAGAAGGGTAAATGCCTGGAGATTACAGAATTAAAAAAAAAAAAAAAAAAAAAAAAACATCAGTGGCCCTGAGTGACTCAGGAAGGAAATAAACCTAAAAGGCTTATTAGAAACTGAAAAGCAAAAAAAGTAACTATTTCTAAAAATAAATATGTTCATTAGTTGCTATCTCCACAACATGTCATTAAGTAAACAACAATTTATGTATGAATATTTCTAGGATTGGCCAAATTTTATTCCATATGATTTTATATTAAATCCCAAAATCCAGATAATAGAATTCATGATTCTCTGCCAAAAATATTACAGAAAAAAAATTTTTAAGGAGTGGATGTTTAGTAAGTATGTCATTTAACAATTTTATTACCATATGATTTTAAAGAAATTTATTCATTTTCCTGCAGCCATAGTGTAGAGAAATTTCTTATTTATTTTTCCTGTAGTAATTAACAAAGATAAGTCCTAGAATCCACTTTAAATAACCTACCCTTACAATCATACAAGAAACCTAAAATAAATGATGAGTAAAGAAAAAAGTCAATTAAAAATAATTTAAACCTTGTTTTTTTTTTTTTTTTTCAAATCAATCTCTAGCTGCATTTTTGGATCCTTTTCTCATCTTTTAAGCCAAAAATATATAAACGACAAAAGTCTGAACTTCAAATTTATACATGAAATATGTTTATTAACTATAAAAATTCAAAATATTTAGAAATTTAAGAAATATAAAATAAAAACCCATCATGGGAAAAATTAAGTAATATTGATGAACATTTAAAACAAATTAATAATCATTAACTCAAAAGGAGTTTAAATTAGTATCTATTTGTGGAAACTATTTTACTATTGAATATACATGATACTCCCCATCACAGAGACTTACTGAAATTAGAGCATATGTGATCATGAGAACATGTAAGTATGCAATGGTACTCATCCAAACACTTGAACCCCAAGGGCATGGCTCAATACAATATACATCTTGGAAGAGATAAATAATAATCTGTAGGAAAAATGGTCACTGGGGCCAGTCACATTTCATAATATATCCAGTTTAAAAAAGAGCATAAAACACTATGTATAAATTTTACATAGGTGCCTTAGGAAAGTGGTATTTCACATATGTACATTTTTAGAAACAAAATATGTAGAACTTATGAGAAAATAAAAGTCACACAAAGCACATAAAAGACTGAATTATACATCCCATGTAAATAAGAAAACTCATCATTACAAAGGTTATCATTTCCCCCAAATTTACTGACAATAGATCTCACCAAAACTGCTATGCACAAATATGAATATATCACAGTGAAGTCTACTTTTATGTGTATTCTATAAAGCAATAATTTAAAAAACTATAAATAAATATATGATAGAAGAAACTTAGAGAATAGGGAAAGGGGAACTACTGAATATTGAAGGGGAGCAAATTATATTTCATGTTTTATGGTTATGTCAAATAAACTGACTATTAAATACAACAATAATGTAATAATAAAAAAAATCATCAAGCTTTACTTTAAATGAAGTAAGAAACCAAAGCATAAATTTTTAAAATTCATCTACAAAGTTATATGTAACTTTAGCCAAAAATCTTTTCAATTATAAGAGCAAAAAAGGAACTTATCATGGCCTACTATTCATATATATTGTGAAAATATAATATTACAATAATAAAGAATCACAATATAAATAAGATTCCCATATGAATACATATGTATGTAAAAACACTATGGTTTATTGCAATAGCAAATTCTAGATAAATCAAACCATAACAAAAATAATCTCAGCAACTTAGCTAGGACCTTTCTCAAAATAAATTTAAACCTGTTAGAGCTGTTTACTGGTGAAGAGTCCTTGCTTCCCCAATGCTGAAGTATAACATCAGAGAAGTGTGCCAAGGCAAGTTTAGAGTGGAAAGTAGAAGCTTTATTAAAGGACAGTAGAAAGGACTTCTCCCCAGAAGAAAAAAGGGACCCAAGAGGTAGAATCCATGAAAGGGATTTTTTTTAAACTAAGGTCTTTTTAGCTTTTTTATAGCTAAGGTCTTCCTTCAGCTATCCTGCATTCCTGTCACATTGCTGTCCTTTGTTCTGTTTTCTTGCAGTGTTGGAATGTAGGTGGGAAGGCCCAAAGTGTGGAGGACAGGTGGGCTGAAGGAGCAATCTGGGCAGGAAAGTCTATTGGATTAGCATCTCCATGTTTGCGGTGAGCTGCTTCATTAAAATTTTCTTGGGATGGGCTCAGGGCCTTGGGGACATTTTCAATTACCCCTATCCTGGACTCCATCCTCAATATGGTGTTTATTCTTGATTTTACTGGATATTAGACCCAATTTACCTAACTACACTAACTACCTATCTGTAAATCTGGCTCCACTACCAAGGATATGGCTAAGTAGTACAGTATCCCGAGTTCACCTAACTTTAAACAAAATAATAATAATGAAGAAAGTAAAAATAAAAGAATGTCAAAATGAAAATTAGCTAGCTAAAAAGGAATTTAGGTATCCAAAAATGACAGCTCCTTTCCTGCTGGAAAATGGACCTTGGAGATTTGATTTTGATAATTATTCCACCTGTCAATCTCCAACATCTGGTAAGACACTGGGCTGCAGGAACACTCCTGCCACATAATATTTTATGCAGATTCTGAGGATGCCCTTTGAGCATAAGGAAGGCAGCAAAGAGTCTCTGCCACTGACATGTTCCCCACCTGGTTGGCCAGCAGGACTGAGGACATAGTGGCCAAGTGGAGGAGTAAAGCCTGTAGACTCCAGAGACTGCCCAGAGTCCCAATGTGCTAGCTCCTGTTTTCAACACAGCCAGTCTTGTGGTTCCAATAGTCTTCCTCCCCCAGCCTCTCTTGCTAGGCCAATGCACACTCACCATTTCCTGGTTCTCAGGAGTAGGGCTACTTGGGATCCTCAGTTCCTGCACAGAAGAACAACCTGTGACTCTGAAGTATGAGACTACAGATGGCAAAAATGGAGGACTCAGGAGATAAGAAGTGAAAGCCAACCCTCCTCCCCCCTGATGACACATGATTGGACAGTTCCCACAAAATGCTTTTGATTGGAAGGGGCTTCAGATCATGAATCTGAGAGAAGTGAGCCCTTTTTTGAGTGACAGGGAATATTATCCAATCCAGGCATGAATAAGGGCTAGAATCTCAGGTCGTTGAGTGCTGTTTTTTTTTTTTTTTTTTTTTTTTTTTTTTAAACTGAGAAATGTACCCAAGAGTCTCAGGCTGCTATTATTTTGAGGCAAGGTTGTTTTCCCATTAGTGGGAACTAACCCAACCAACAGAACATTTTCATTTAAACTTACATATAAAGTCATTTCAGTTTATGGATTATATATGCTTGTATATTATTAAGGAATTAATATAAAATGACAATAATTATCAAATTTTATTTATTTATTTTTTGATCTCTGTTCTTTTTATGTTACAGATTGAACTTTGAACTGGGAAGAAAACCCCTAAAGTAAAAATGCCCAACAAAAACAACACATAAGGGGCTGGGATTGTGGCTCAGCAGTAGAGTGCTCACCTCCCATGTGCAAGACCCTGGGTTCAATCCTCAGTACCACATAAAAATAAATAAGTGAAATAAAGGTATTGTGTCCAGCTACATCTAAAAAAATATATAAAAAACATAAGGTACAAGGTGAGAAACCATCCTCTACCTCAGAGCAAAGACTGTCCAAGGAAGGGGGCATGACTCTTGTCCTTGGAAAGACACACAGAGCACTCCTAGGCTCATACCCAACCTGCTGAGTTGTTTATCTACAAATAACAGGAGAGATCTGCTGTGCCTGGTGTCCCAGACTCAGTCAGGCTAGGTGGGGATCCATAACAACCCCCTAGCAGCCACCAATCAGCATGAGACAGGGAAAATTCCTGGGATTCCAAATGAAACTTCCAGTAGTTTATGGTGATTGATAAAATTTTGGGAAACCATATAGTTCAGCATATAATCCCCTCATGGCCTAAGCCAATCTGTTCAAATGAATCCCCATCTTGTACTAACCAATCATGCTTACCCAACTTGTTCCCACCAGTGAATGTGCTAATCATGTTTTAGAGTTGTTTATGATTTTCCCAAGGTGTGTGATGATTTGCTAAGAGATGCTATGATGTATGTGGGGTTCCTGCCTTTCCCAAAGAGTTATAAAACTGCTGCAAACCCCAGGCTCAGGGCCTCTAAGCCATCAGTTTCTGTGTGCGTGGAGGACTGAGCTAGCTTGGAATAAACACCTCTTTGGTGCTTACATATTGGTCTCTGGTGGTCTTTTGGTGGTCCCGCATTTGAGCATATCAGTCTCTCCTGAAACCCATGGAAAAAGAATTCAGCACTCCAGTTCTCTAGGACTGTAGTTTTATAGCACAAAAAGTTACAAAAGGGGGGTGACTTGAGAACTTACACGAATAACAGGATTTTCACAAGCATAATACAAAGACACATAGTAGATTAATGGTCTAAATGATTTAGCACTTAGGGAGTAAATTTAGATCAAAACATCAGAATTTATGATAGACCACTAAAGTTTCAGAGTGAGTTTTTATTTGGTCAGGGAAAGCCAGAATTTATGAGTCATCACTAAAGTTTCAGGGAGGGTTGTTTTCTCATCAGGGAAAACCAGACATGGGTGAGTTCAAGGCACTGGTAGGCATTTCAAGCAAATCACAGTAATTTATAATGAAGCAGAAATTAACTTTTCATGCCTTTGTGATGAGATGGCTCCCAATCTTAAAAGGAAATTAGGCTGGATTTTTCACTTGCTATAGCCATGGCTTTTAACGTATATGTTTCATACTTTCACAAGTATGAGAATTAAATTATTAATATTAATTACTACTAATTTTTTAAAAGACTGAATAAAATAGGAAATTAGATATTTGTTATTAAATGCATAAAAATTTTGATTAATATATTGATAATATAAACATGGAAAATTTTGACAATGATAAAAAGACATTTAATATAAGGGATTCAATATTATAAGTCCCTCATGTTCAGTGGGTCAGTCCTTCAATGATATTTTTCATTTTTTTAGGTCATTTTGAATTACACTTCTGCAAATGTTTGTTAAGTATACAAATTTAAGATTTTGTATTTTGTAAAGTAGAAAAATGGCAGATTTGAGCTCCTTTCAGGATTTTAAAACTTATAAGCCATTTGGGGCATCTTAGCACTTTTTTTTTTATATTTGCACACAGTCCAATTCTAGAGAAGAATGAGTTGGAGATATAGTCTACTGTTCTGAGCAAAAGAGAAATTGCATTAGGATATTTCTAAAGCTTTTAACTTTTGTAACTTTTCAGAATTTTTGGTGATTTGAAAAAAAATATTTATTTTAAGAAATGAATTGTTTGAAATTAATTATTTATCTTTCCTGCATTATTTTCAGTTTCATTGATTTTTTTAGAAGAACTAACAGAACAGAATTCCAAAAGAGTTCCATGTAAATTTAAAGGTATGTTTCTGATAATTGAGATAGAAAGCAGAAGCAAAACATCATCTAGTTTGGTGGTTCTGCCTCAAACTAAAGAGTTACTTATTTATTTCTGCTATTATTCACTAGGTTCCTGAGGTTGCAGAAATCACCAACCAACACACATAAAAGTCTTGTTAGTTTGATTCTCACAACCAATTCAAGCTAAAATACACTAGTATCACTGTAGTTTCAGACCAAAGGGTGTTTCTAAATAATAAAAATATGTATACATAATTATATAAATAAATATAAAATAAAATATAATATTAGATAGATTTTTTTTCCTGAATAATCATTTTTACAATATCCCTTTAGACACAGTTCTGGGAACAAAGTGTCACAAATGAGACATAAATCCTACATTGCTACACAGAGTAATTAAGGCACATACTAAGAGCTTGGTATAAAACTTAACAAAGTGACATAAATAACTAGAGAACATCATAGAGATTTATACCTAAGTGCTAAATAGCAAATTCATAGTCTAAGTACATGAAGAGACAAGTGATCATAGCAAATTTTATAACTCAGTTGCTGCTAATATACAGAGATAGAGATATTTATTAAGAGATGGTTTTATGCAGATTTTTGGTTTAAAAAGGGAAAGATCAAATAATGGAGGTGATTTAAACATGAGCAATAATATTTTTCTGCATTCAGTACCTTTTTTGCAGATATATGAATTATAATTAATTTCAACCAGAAAAATGCAGAAATAGTGAAAAGATTATTCACTAGGAGTAAAACTACTTAAAAAGACAACCAAAACTTCCATTCCTGTCCAAATGTTTATTCCTGACAAAAAGACTGCTTCTTTTGAACCATTTCTGTAGATATGTTTTTTGTTTTTTGTAATAAATATTTTGGTGATTTTTTGCATATTACTTAATATATTTATGCTTCACATTTTCTCTTTTGCCCTATTTTACTACCTATATTCTGAAAGAAAAAAAATTTCTAACTCCTAAACTCACTTGATATTTGAGATATCTTTTAATTAATTTTTAAGCTTATATCATTTCTATAATGAATACTGTGCTTTCAGTAAAGAATGACTATTTTTATGCACCTGGCTCATTTACAGGAGTTTTGTTGTGTTCTTTGGTTTTATTTACAGTGACATTTAAAAAAAGGTTAATGTTAAACCAAAACACAAAAGACCACTAACTCAAATTTTAAATCAAATTAAATCAAGATTGTATTGTGTACACAAAAGCTGGCCAGGACTGTCTCTTACAAGATTCCATGCTAGAGATCATCCACCTGATCATCAGGAAAACGTTTTTACAGCACAAAAAGTTACAAAGGAGGTGGGTGTCTAAGGTACTTACAGCTAACAAGATTTTGACAATCATAATACAAAGGCAAATAGCAGGTTAAGGATCTATGTGGCTAACATTTCAAGGTGGAAAATAAATTCAGCTCCAGACATTAGAATTTATAAGTTGCCACTGAAATTTAGAGAGAATTGTTATTTGGTCAGCAGGAGCCAGAATTTATGAGGCACCAGTAAGGTTTTAGAGAGGGTTGTTATCTGGTAAGGGATAGCCAGGCATAGGTGAATTCAAACACAGGTAGAAATTACAAGCAAGTTTAAAACATCAAAATATTGTCAGGCCAAAGAGAAATTTTCGTTTCCTTACACAAAACAGAAATACACTTTTTACCTCTAAAAGCTCTAAGAGAAGACTATATTTATTTTTGTATTTTCTCATATCTAATAGCTTCTGGCATTCCTTTGTTTGTGACTATAAATGCTTCTCTTCTGTGTTTATGGGGCTTCCAAAACAAAAAAAAAATATAGATAAGCCCTTCTCATAGGGAAGATTTTGCAAACATCGCAAGTAACTACCCTTTAACCCACAGGGTCTGACAACCATATTATAGGATATGAAAGACAATCCAATATGCTTGTTCTTCCAACCATTGTTTGCAAAGATTGACAAAAGTCAATTCATTGCACAGAATGAGTGAGGTGAGTCTCTGCTCTGCAGTCCAGAACAGGATGTAAAAGAGCCCCCAAAGTGAGTTTAAGACAGGGCTTTACATGACATAGCTGACAAAATCCTAAAAACAAAAGAAAACATAAATTCAGAGAGAACTATACCCACATAATCTCATTTGACAGAATCAAATTCATAAGAGGAACAGAGGACAGAGGTAAATCTAAAGGGATTTAACTATATTTTCTTTTTTCTAAATTGCTATTAATGTCTCCCAGGATTATAGAGTTCTGGATCTCCTCAGTTACTACTTTATCATTACCTTCAACCTACAATGCATGAGGCACACTGAATTTACCCTCATACTCATGTACTTATCACTTATTTTTTTTCTATAGAAAAACATATATATATTAATATATTTTTCCCACATTGCCAAGATTCTACCCTGAAAATTTCTGTGATATCACTTCCCTGAAATGCATTTTCATTATTTCATGTCAGTTCACCTAAGTATTCTATATCATGTGTTGGAAAAGTTGAGACAATTCAAAGGCACTTCTTATTTGACTATTTATAAACTATAATTAAATGTCAACCTCAGTACCTCCAAAGAACTTAAGTCTCATTCACCTTTCTCATTCATAGTGCTTTATTTTTTAAGTAGGTAGCAGAAATTTTAGTTTGAAGAAGAGTACGTGATTTAAAGCCATTCAGTGTACTTTAGAGGATCCCAAAAACCTATGGTTGTGGTTCTTAAACACCCTTACCACTGAAAGATCTAGATTACACTCCAGGTTGCACACTGATACTGTGCTTCCATGGGAAATGGTTTCTTGGTTGTGAATATTGTCTTTCCCTTTCCCCTATACTCTTGGAAATGTGTGCATTGTGTGAAGTTTTAGAATCACTATTTTCAACACAGTTAGCATGGACCCATTTGTTAATAGAAGGAATCTATATTCTGAAAAAAAAGACCTTCACCAAGGCCTAAAGAAGTGATAAAATAATCCCTGGAAAAAATAACAGTCATCCATTAGATTATTATTTTTTAAATACTAAGAATAAGTTTACTTAGTAATACATTACCATACTAGGAAAAGTGATATAAATGCAATTTTAATTTTTAAAGTTGTTTCTGATTACTACAAAGAGAGTATAAAAAGCTGGGTACATGGGCTGGAGTTGTGTCTCAGTTGTAGACTACTTTGCTAGAATGTGCAAAGCACTGAGTTTGATACTCAGCAATAAACATAAAGATTTTTTTTGTTTTATTTTTTAAATACATGACAATGGAATGCATCACAATTCTTATTACACATATAAAACAATTTTTCATACCTCTGTTTGTATATAAAGTATGTTCCCATCAATTCCTGTCTTCATATATGTACTTAATTTTTTAGAGAGAGAGAGAGAGAAAGAGAGAGAGAGAGAGAGAGAATTTTATTATTTTTATTTTTTAGTGTTCTGCGGACACAACATTTTTGTTTGTATGTGGTGCTGAGGATAGAACCCCAGCTGCACGCATGCCAGGCAAGTGCACTACCACTTCAGCCACATCCCCAGCCCCATATATGTACTTTAGATAGTAGTGTCTATCACATTCCACAATCCTTGCTAATCTTTACACAACACTCCTACACTGGCCACTTCACATAAACTTCCCTCAGGGATTCAATGCATTAATCAAATAGATTTTATTCAGCCTATGCAGTGCTGTTGGAATGGCTATTATAAAAATCTAAAATTGTCATGTGTGGTGGCATATGCCTGAAATTCTAGAAGCTATGGGAAATGACACAGGAGAATTGTTAGTACAAAGACAGCCTCAGTAACATAACAAGGCTACAATCAACTTAATGAGAGTCTGTCTCAAAATATAACATAAAAAAGAATGTGGATGTATCTCAGTGGTATGCAACTCTGGGTTCAATACCCAGCACCAAACCATACAAAACCAAGCAAATATCTCATAATTAATAGGGATTCAAGGGTACAAAAATATGTAAAAATATTGGTGACAATATAAATTTAATAAATATATTTTTTATAAAAGTGTTAAGGTTCTTTAAAAGCCCCAATTAAAAATGCCACATAATCCACTAGGAATAATTTGGGGTAGCAGTGCAAAATCGTACATGCCTGTACTCCCAGTGGCTTAGGAGAATAAGAGGTAGAAAACTAGGGATTTATTTTCAAGTTAAAGACCAGCTTCAAGAACTTGGCAAGGTCCTAAGAAACTCAGTAAAACACTCTCTCAAAAATAAATAAATAAATAAAAGTGTTGGAGACTGGGTATGTAGCACACTGGTAAAGTGCCCTGGGGTTAACCTCCAGTATTTAAATAAATAAAAAATAATAATAATAATTGTCATTAAAAATGCCATACAATCCAGTAATAATAACAACTTTTGTTATGTATGTAAAAAATTTGGAATCCTTTTGCTAAATATATTGCCGCACATCTATTTTTTATTGCACCTTTGTTCACAGTATCTAATAAAAGGAAACAAATAAAGTACCTTTTAGAGAGAAAGTATATCAGAAAATGCCTTCCAGTTGCAAAGCATCCAATTAGTCCATCCCTTCAGAAGCTACACACTTAAAATTCAAAGTGGTCCCTAGAAGACAAGACTCAGAGAGTGGTGTTTTCTAAATACTCCAAAAAATTTGGAATCTCTGGGAACCTTGTTTCAGATACTCTAAAACTCAGAACTAGGTCATAAGGGAGGTCAGAATGAGAACACAAGACATAGTAAATTCTTTAATGGGGAATCTTAACTCAGACACTGACATAACCAAAAGCAGAGTTGCAGATAAAAAATAGATTCTGTTTCACTGATTTCTGGGTTATGGATTCAAATCAAATATATATTAGAAAAAAAGTTAAGGCTACTGGTTAAAATCTACATAAAACAGGTATTAAAAATGTACCAGATGCTGGGTGTTTTAGTGCAAGCCTGTAATCCCAGTTGCTGAAGAGGCTGAGGAAGAATTATCAAAATTTCAAAGGCAGCCTTAGCAGAAGTGAGGTGTTAAGAAACACAGTGAGATCCTGTGTCTAAATAAAGTAAAAAAAAAAAAAAATCCTGGGGATTTGTCTTAGTAGCCGAGTGTTCGTGAGTTCAATCTCCAATATCCTCCATGAAAAATGTACCAGGGGGCTGGGGCTGGGGCTCAGTGGAGCTCACTTCTCTGGCACATGTGAGTCACTGGAATATAAGGTCTATCAACAACAATATATATATATATATATATATATATATATATATATATATATATATAACCAAGATATTGACATGGACTTTGATCTAAATTGCGTGTAATTTAGCCCTTAAGATTGAAGTTGGTTGGGGCTTGGGATGTGGCTCAAGCGGTGGTGGGCTCGCCTGGCATGCGTGCAGCCCGGGTTCGATCCTGAGCACCACATACAAAGATGCTGTGTCCGCCCAAAATTGAAAAATAAATATTAATTAAAAAAAAATCTCTCTCTCTCCCTCCCTCTCTCTCTCTCTCACACACACTCTCTCTTTAAAAAAAATAAAAAAAGATTGAAGTTGGCCAGGCATGGTGGTGCATGCCTGTAATATCAGCTGTTTACAAGACTGAGACATAAGGATCATGAATTCAAAACCAGTCTCATTAATGGTGAGACACCAAGCAACTCAGTGAAACCCTGTCTCTAACTAAAATACAAAATAAGGGTATGGATGTGGCTCAGTGGTAGAGTCCCCCTGACTTCAATCCCCAGTCTCCCCCGCAAAAAAATGGGGCTGAGTAAATAGCTCAGCTTGTAGAGTGCTTGCCTTCTAAGCATGAGGCCCTGGGGTCAATCCCCAGTACAGAGAGAGAGAGAGAGAGAGAGAGAGAGAGATTGAAAGTGAATGTAGTTTAAATTCAACTTAGTCCCACTTTTATTTTTTTCCTGTCACACCAGAATAAAAGAGTTTCCTGAAATATTTGGAATGTTTGTGTGGGTTATTTATTTATTTATTTTTTATTTACTTATTTTTATGTGGTGCTGAGGATCGAACCCAGGACCTTGCACGTGCTAGGTGAGTGCTCTACCACTGATCCACAACCTCAGATTGCCTGACCATAAATAAATAAACAAACAAACAAATTAATAAATAAATAAACCCTCAATTGATGACCCATTACAGTTTTTAAAAATCCTTAATTGGGACACATAAATCTCATTTAGGAGAGATTCATTATTTTTAATGTCACCTACTTTTATTCTGCTTTCTTCTCATATGAAAATCTCAGAATGATAAATTAAAATCTTTTAAAAATGCCCTCCAGTTCTTGAAGAAAAACATTATAAATGATGCATACATTTGAAATAAAACATGGGAAAATGATTAATAATGCTGAAAGTGGAGTTTTGAGATTAACCAAAATTTCTCAGTTTGTAAATTGAATCTGAGTGCTTGTCTCATAAATTTTGAAGAAAAAAAAATCCATTTAAGCAAGAAGAAATAGAACGCCCACCAGGTGGTATGAGGAATGATACCAGGAAAAAAAAAAAAAAAAAAAAACCTCATTTTTGTGTGCCATCTTAGATGATTTTGGGCAGAACAGGAAGCATAATGCATTTAGAATAGGCTTTGGAAAAGGCATCCTGACTACTATATGGGTTCACTTTCATTCTTTCTATGACCCATCTTTTTTTCTTCAAATTCAATCAGGGATCACCCCTGGGACAAAGGACTTTGTTGAAGGTGTTCCCACAAGTGGGCTTCAAGGTCTTTTACATTTGAAATAGGCCTTAATGGTGCTCATTAACATCTTTAGGTTAGCCACCAGGCGTGTTTGAGTGAGGCCCATTATCCACATTACATGGTTATTATACTATCTATTCTATTTTATACTTATTTTCTGTGAACAGAGAACCCTAGTTTTGGATATGGGAACAGAGAGCTAGAAAACTAGGGGTTTATTCTAAGACCTATGGAGAGCTAAACTGAAGTTTTGGATTTCAGATTTTTGTTTTGGATTTGAGATACTGCTTCTGCTACATTTAAAAATCTCAGGACTCATGAAGAGAATGAGTTAAAAGCCAGCATCATCAAACTTGTGAGGCCCTAAGAAATTCAAAGGGACCCTGTCTCTAAATAAAAATATTAAAAAAGGGGTGGGAATGTGAATCTGTGGATGAACAACTCTGGGTTGAATTTATGGTGCCAAAAAGAAAACAACATACACATAATAATAATAATAATAATAATAATAATAATAATAATAAACAAACAAGCAAACAAACCCTCATGAGTAACAAGCCTTAAAATTAACAGCCTCTCTCATGCATGAATACAATAAATGGATTTGTAGTTCTCTCCTGGTAATTATCTCAGTCTTCACTATGAAATCTGGAGACATGCTGGACTCATGGCACATGGAAGCCCACAAAGGGCTTTAGAAAGACGCTGAAAACACCATACAATTATGGAATAAAATGCGCAGGTTTTCAACTGCTGATCTAAGCCTCACTAAACTAGTCAGAGGTGAAGGCTAAGCTACCACAGAGAGACCCTCTGGCCACAAGACTCTGGAGAGGACCACGAGGAGTCCCTAGCCATGACTGCCAGTTTCCACCATTGCCACTCCTGTCAGCTTTAAGCCCCCTTCCTACACAGTCTCAATATAACAAGGCACACTTACCATTTCCTGGCTCTCAGGGTTCTCTGCGTTCTCCCTGTGGTTTGTTTTCAGATTCTGCATAGCACAGACACCTGGGCTCCGGATCCAGAACAGAAGCCTACAAAAAGATTGAAAAAATGGCGGGTTCCAGACACCAAGGAAACAGAAGATTGTGGAAGCCCTCCCCCTCATCACTGGCTGCATGAGGATTGGACAGTTCTCACCTAAGTGACTGATTGGTCAAGGCTTCAGGCACTGCCTCCAATCTGAGCCAAGTGGGCACAGAATCAATGTCTGAATGACAGGCTGCTCCATTGTCATTGTTAACCGACTACAGATCAGGGCTGAGAATATAGCTTAGTCAGTAGAGTGCTTGTTTTGCTTATATAAGGCCATGGATTCAATCCCCTGCACTACACACATACACTCCCACCAAAAAAAAATACATTAAGCAACGGACTTTGGGGACTAGGGTTATGGATCAGTGGTAGAGAACATCCCTAGCATGCATGAGGTACTTGGTTGAACATGAAGCACCGTATTAAAAAGCCACCCAAGAGGGGGATGTGGCTCAAGCTGTAGCACACTCACCTGGCATTCGGGCGGCCCAGGGTCGATCCTCAGCACCACATACAAACAAAGAAGTTGTGTCCGCCAAAAACTAAAACTAAATATTAAAAAAAGCCAATAAAGAAACTACTAATAATACTGTGTCCATCTACAACAAAAAAAATTCAAAAAAAAAAAAATGTATTGGACTTGTGCACCCTCACTACAGAACTCATAAACACTTTTTATAAATAATATATACATATATGTCTTCAGAAAATGTATAAAATTCTCCTGTGATGTCTTTTCAAGTAACTTATATTACAGGTATGCTTCACAACCTGAAATCCTCCCCACCTCACTTATTATTATTATTATTATTATTATTATTATTATTATTATTATTATTATTAAGGCCTGTTAATTGCATTAAATGCCTCTGTATGGGGTTATTTTAAGGCAAAGTTTTCTTCCAATAATAGGACCTCGCCCAGCGAGAAATGTATTGACACTTATAACTGTTTATAAGGTTAAATCCATTTATGAATAAATAGGTGTATATATATTTTTATGAAAATGATATCACAATTACTTTAATATATATTTTTTTTTAATTTTTCTATTCTTTGTCTCATAAAAAAAAACAGTTTTAACTTTAAACTCTTCAACAATGTTCTTATATCCCTTCCCCCAAAAATGTGACTCACAAGTATAATTCAAATTATTGAGACTCATAAATTTTTGATCCTTTATTTTAACTAGTGAAGTCTAAAGATTTTCTTTTTATTTTCACCTTTAAATGAAGCCCATTTTTATAGCTTTCTTGTTGTGTAACTGACATTTAATATTCTGCAATTTTTACCCCCATTCTGATCACTTTGGACTATTGATGTTTTGATGGAGGGGATCTCAAAGTGGTCATGCACAAGGTAGGAAATGGATATAGTAAGATATAAGACTGGTGATTGCTGAGTATGTAGATTTTGCTATACAAAATAAGTATTGGTGGATGATATGGGGGTAGGGAGAAAAAGAGCAATGAAAAAAAGAAGAAAAACTTGAACAATAGAGGGGTTCACATGCTACAAGTCTACAATGATAGCATGAATATAGAGGGTAGTGTCCTTGGAAGCAGCAATAAAATTTGAGGGAAAGAAAAACGTAATTTTTTGCACAGTTCCCAAGTGAGAGAGCCAGGTGAATGGGTTCTGTGTTCAACTCTTCCCACCTAGGAGTGGAATTTATAGTTCATAGGGTATGTCTCAGTAAGTAGTAAAACACCATTTCTATGTACCTTTACATTTTTTCATGGCTACAAGCTGACTTTGACAATTCCAGTCACATTACATCTTTGCACTTGTTAGCTATTCATTAATTAATTCATTCATTACATTATTTATTTGTTTTTTACTAATTCACTTTTTCTTTAGTTGTCATTGTTTTTACATTACTGGTGATTACATAATTGCATAAATATTCTGAAGGTTGACTTTTGGTTAAATATTGTTTTATGTGTTTATTCATACATTTACTTATCATTGAAATGTTTTTCCTTTACCAAGCATGCTTTATATTAGACCTCAATCTTCATTTATGAAGACTAGATAAAATCACATTATTCCAAATAACTCAAGGATTTATCATCTTTGCAGAACCCTAATCACCTGCTAAGTTGACCCAGTCTGGGTCATCTAAAAGCTGTTTCAAAACTCCTTTTTTCTTATATACACTTTAATAAAGAATTTCTCTCTCACTTTTATATTTTGGAGAGTAGACTAACTTCCCAAGCAGTAGTTAATAACCTAGATGAGTTTTCCAACTAGCTCACTATTACGTTTAAATTATTTAATCCTTGACACTAAATGCTGAGAGCCATAGCTAAGTAAGAATGACTCATGGCAATTTCCTTGTCAGCTTACCCCATGTTGCTTAGACAGAGGACTCTCCATTGTGGAAATGGGCTTGCCTTGGACCCAGGTCATTTGCAGTGACATTGCATGTATGTTTGAGTAAGGTGACCCTGCTCAAGGACAAGGATGGATCCGGGTTTAGGGAGGATCCTGCTGGATTAGGGTGGGTCCAGGTTTAGGGTGTATCCTGCTGGGAATAGGGAGTATCCTGCTGCCTCAGGCGCCTGCTCCTTGGGTTTAGGGCGGTTCCAGGTTTAAGGAGGACCCTGCTGGGACTAGGGCGTATCCTGCTGCCTCAGGCCCAGCCCACTCCTTGAGTTCCCTTTGAGTTCTCACGGGATTCAGAGAGTATTTTGGGATGCAGAGCCCAGTGGAAGTGCTTTTTCCCCAGAACGTGCGTGTAGAGTGCTGGTGACAGTTCAGGAATAAAGAATTGCTGTTTGAATCTACAAGGCTGTGGGTGGCTCGTGATTTTGTGCCCAGGCAGACTGCGGCAACTAACAGTGCCACTGATTATTTTTTTTAATTTTTGCAAGATCTCTCTCTCTCTCTCTCTCTCTCTCTCTCTCTCTCTCTCTCTCTCATATGACAAATTGAAATCAGATATGCTTTTTTACTAAGAAACACTCTCAGCCTTTAATAAAATATTCTATAAAAAAAAGGGTTTCACTGATTTTCTTAGAGCCTCACTAAATTGCTGAGGCTGGCTGACTTTAATCTAATGTTATAGAAGTTTGCAATATATATGTATATATATATATATATATATATATATATATATATATATATATATATGAGAGAGAGAGAGAGAGAGAGAGAGAGAGAGAGAGAGAGAGAGAGAGAGAGAGAGTAGTGTTCATTTGACTCTTTCTCTTGGGGACTGTGCCAGAGTTACCTTTTTCTTTCACTTCTACCTTATTTCTGCCTCCAAAGAAACTACCCTTTACCCTCATACTACCATTGTTCCACCATTAGACTTTTTAAATCTGAACTCTTGAGTTGGTCATTCTTTCTCTCTTCCCTTCACAGCACTTTTTTCTCTACCCGTACCTATTCCACCAATACTTTTTCATGAATACTCACTACTACATACTCAGTATCCACCAAGGTCACATCTTGATCCATCCCTGTTCTGTCTTTTCCATGGATCACTTTAAGATCCCCTCCACCCAGATATCAATAGTCCAGAGTAAGGTCAGGTAAGGGTGTTATATATACAGGTTTTTTAAAGTAATTTACATAACAATAAGCCTATTAAAATTGGGATGTATTTTGTCTTAGGTTAAAAAAGAAAATCTACAGACTGCACTGTTATACTGAATTGTTTAAAATTTATTAATCTCAATAATTTAGAAAAAGAAATTCTATAAAAAGGAGAATAAAGGAAAGAACATAATATATAAAATTGACAAATTTGAGGACACACCAAGTGTACATATCAAGGAGTGTCATATATCAGTGCTTTCAAAAGACAAATTAATTTGAAATAAATGTAGTTAATGTGAGATGTAGTAATCATTTTTTAATTATATATAATGGTAGTATACATGTATATGTACAAAATGCATCTCATATAATTATGAGTATACATTGCAAAAAATGAACTCTACAGTATTTATTTAATTTTTCTGACAACAGAATGCATTACAATTCTTATTACACCTATACAGCACAATTTTTCATTTCTCTGGTTTTATACAAATTATATTTACATGAATTCACTTCTTCATACATATACTTTATATAACAATATACATCATATTCCACCATCATTTTTAACCCCATGATCCCTCCCCTCGCCTCCCAACCCCCAAAAGGTCATTTTGATAAACAATGATATATGCTATAAAGTTATAGAAAAGAGTATATACCTTATAATAATATGAAGAGAAAAAGTTTTGTAACTAATACATAGCAAAATAATAATAATAATAATAAACTTGCCATTTAGACATTAATAAATTATACACCTAGCACTATTGACATCTTTTCCCAAAAAATTGACATCTTTTCCAAAAAAAGGGGGGAGTTATTTGTGGGGGAAAATGGTATTCTATGCTTTCTTAATATCAAGAATAAATTATTTTCAGAAGTAATATATATTTCAATATAAAAATAAAATAGAACCAGGTTCCATGGCACACACCTCTAATCCCAATGGATTGTGAGGCTAAGGCAAGATAATCCTGAGTTTAAAGCCAGCCTCAGAATCATAGCAAGGCCCTAAGCAACTATGTGTGACCCAGTCTCTGTGTGCCCCTGATTTAAATTTCCAGTAAGAAACAACAAAAAAAAGAATACAATGTTTTGATGAGGACACAGAACAAATTATCATGAACTAAAGATGGAGTAGAAATTGCTGTTATTTCATCATGAAAACTGTATATATATATATATATATATATATATATATATATATATATATATATATATATTTCTCACCAAGCAGCTTAGACCTGTAGAAATTATAGTATGTGTGTACAACGACAGTGTACAAGTATGTGATAGCATAAGACTAGAGCTATACTTGTCAATACAGTAGAAATGTGCAGCCTAGGAGGAAAGAGGAGGTGATTCAGAAAAATAAAAATAATAAAGTTTGAGAAAAAATGGTTCTGGAGCCCAGAAAGATTTTCGGTTTAATTAGAGTACAAAATATCACATAAGTATTATACTGAAGTTACATCTGTTAAATACATCACATGTATAATGGATTTCAAGGAAAATATGTGGAACTTATCACAAACAAAATAAAAATGTACAAAAGCACATAAAATAACGTGTGTAAATAAAACTAATCATTACAAAGACAATTATTTTAACTCAATTTAATATATAATATTTTCCTATCAAAATTTTAGCATGTTTTTCTTTAAATACAAGGAGAGAGCTGGACCTGTTGGTGCACAATTGTAATCCCAGTACCTTGGGAGGTGTATTGTGAGCTCAAAGCCAGCATCAGCAAAAGTGAGGCCCTAAGCAATTCAGTGAGATACCGTGTCTAAATGTCATACAAAATATGTTTGGGGCTGTGGCTCAATTCCCCTGAGTTTAATTCCAAGTACCAAATAAAAGAAAAGAAAGAAGGGACCAAAAAATTATCTTAGAAATAAAATATATGTAAAATACCCCAAAACCTTTAATAAAAAAAAACAACAAATAATATAGTTATTGTTATGCGACACATTTAATGTATATTATGAAACTATATTGCAATAATACAGACCAATATATCATAATATAAAACAAATCTGAAACCATATGTAGATCAATAGTATTGTTAAGAGCAATAGAAAGGCATATGTAAAACCGACCATATGAAAAATAATATTAGACGTGAATGAATGAATCTATCCAACCTAAAGTTAGAATTGGGACATAGAGGCAAAGTTCACTGTTAGAGTGTGTGTGCAGAATGTGCAAGATAGTCAGCTCCAACCTTAGCAACACTATAAAAAGCAAATATTAACAGGGAATGATGTTGAAAATAAAGCAGAATATTAAATGAGACACTGTCCCTCCATCTATAGATAAATTTAAGGAAAAAAAACTACTGTGAGTATCTCTTTGGCAAAATCATGAATGAGTAGAGAGATTTAGATACACTGGATATTAGTCCGGTCTTAAGTAATGTACCACATTTGGGACAAAATTCCCAATTACCATCATCACCTCTAGTGAACAGAAATGTGAGAGAGGTTCTGAGGATGTTGCTCAGTTTTTAGAGTGTTTGCCTTGTATGGACAAGGCCCTGGGTTCAATCTCTAGCACCACAAAAAAAAAAAAAAAAGAAAAAAGAAAAAAAAGAAGGAAATATGAAAGAAATGATACAAAAAAAATGGTGATATCTAGGAGCCATAAAATTTTTCACAAGTGTTTCATCAGCTGTGACCAAGATACGAAAATACCCAAATATCAAAGCTGTCAATTTATCTAAAAAAAAAAAATCTGCAAGCATATTTTCCCAATTGCTGTTGCTGACAGATGAAGTTCACTCCAGCTTGTATTATAGGTGAAATAGGGAGGAATCCAGTAAACTACTCTAAGCCTGACTGAGATTTTAGCACTTCCTGAATCCTGCCCAACCCTGATACACTAGTAATAAGGCCAGAACTACCAATTCCTCCTAGAAAAAGTTTTTTTTTTTTTTTTTTTTTTTTTTGTGGGTGTGTGTATGTGTGTATTGAATGTTTCACATTTAACATATTTTGTTTATGTTACTATGTCCTGGATACACTAGTAATAATGCCAGAACTACCAATTGCTCCTAGAAAGTTTTTTTTTTTTTGTGTGTGTGTGTGTGTGGATGTGTGTGTCAATGTGTGTACTGAATATCTCAACTTTAACATATTTTATTTACCTTACTATGTCCTGAAGTTCCAAACTCTAGAACAAAAGGTGACTGAGCTAATGTAAATCTCTGTAGATTTCAAACAAATGAATTTACATCCTTTTCCTAGCACTTTTATGAACTATGATACCAAACAGCTGTTCAGAAAGGAGCTTTAAAAACAATGATCCCTGTTTATTCCAACAAATCTTTACAGAATAGTCCTACAATGGATACTTCATATGAACTTTCCTCAGGGATAAAATGCATCAGTCAAAGAGATTTTCTGTAGCCTGGGCAGTGTTGTTGAAAAGGTTATTATAATAATGTAAAAGAGCTAGGTGTGGTGGCAAATATACTAGAGGCTGGAGAGGCAAGTCAGGAGGATTGTGATTTGAAAGCCAGCCTTAACAAAATAGAAAGGCTATAAGCAACTTATTGAGATATTAGTGATATATCAAGGTCTCAAAAAAAAAAAAAGGACTGGAGACATAACTCAGTGGTAAGCACCCACGGAGTTCAATTCCTAGCACCAAACCACACCAAACAAAACAAATATCTGAAAGATAGTAGGGACTCCAGAGTATAGGTGTATATGCATAGATAAAAATTGTGGTTACAATATAAAGTTAATAAAGATACTTTTGAAAAAAAAATTCATGGTTCTTTTTTTAAAGAGGAGAGAGAGAGAGAGAGAGAGAGAGAGAGAGAGAGAGAGAGAGAATTTTAATATTTATTTATTCATTTTAGTTTTTGGCAGACACAACATCTTTATTTGTACGTGGTGCTGAGGATAAAACCCAGTGCCACACGAATGCCAGGCAAGTGCACTACCGCTTGAGCCACATTCCCAGCCCCTATAATTGTTCTTAAGATCTCAAAATAAAAATGCCATATAATCCACTAATAATAATTTTTTTTGAAGCAGGGTATCATTGTGAATGTCTGTACTCTCAGTGGCTTGGGAGGATGAAACAGGAGGAACTTAAATGCAAGACCAGCTTCAGAAACTTGGCAATGGCCTAAGTGACTCAGTGATATCCTGTCTTATTAAAAAAAAAAAAATAGGGATGTAACACAGTGGTAAAGTGCCTAAATAAGTAAAAATAAATAACAATAACAATTCTTGGTTTAAAAAATGCCCTATAACCCAGTAATTATAATTCTGGATAAATATCTAAAGAAATTGGAACACTTTTGTTAAAGATATTACTTCACTTCCATTTTTATTGTAGGTTTATTCACAGTATCTAATAAAAGGAATCAAATTAAGTGCCTTTTAGATGCAAGGTATTGATCCAAAATTAAGGAATAGGTAAATTTTGGAGTTTGGAATGTGGACAACATACAGTAAATTCTTCAAGGGAGAATCTTAATTCAGACACTGTGATAAGGTGTCTGGTCTGGGGAAGAAAGAGGAAGTAAAATCAGAGTTTGAGATAAAACTAGACTTTGCTTCACTGATTTCTAGGTTATTGATTTAATCCAAACAGATATTGGAAAAGGGTTAAAGCTACTAATTAAAATTTATGTAAAACAGGTATTTAAAAAGTACCAGGAAAGAGCTGAAGGTGTGGCTCAGTGGTACAGTGCTTGCCTAGCATATATGAGGCTGTGAGCTTAATTCTCAGTGCCCCATATAAAAAAATTAAATATAAATAAATATTTAAAAAAATACCAGGTAAGGATTTAGGGTTGTTGCTCAGTAGTAGAGTACTTGGATAGTATGCATGAGGCAGTCTGTTTGATACTGGACCCACATTAATAACAATAATAATAATAATAATAATAATAATAATAATAATAATATATTTTGTTCATCCACAACTAAGAAAAAAATTATTTTAAACAAGTACAACAGTGCTATAGCCTGTTGAAAGACCCGCCGATTCCCTGTCCAAGAAAGACGCACGAGGCACTGGCTGCAAAAGCAAGAGGCGATTTATTGATACACAGGCGCCTGCGGGTGCTCAGTGAAACCTCAGCCGGAGCTTCGGTGAACTGGCACACCGGGCTTTGGGGCACAGATCTTTTATAGGGAATAAGTGGGTTAGTTCTTAGCATAGTACAGCGACAGTCTTCCTGTTGGACCTTCTGAATCCGGTCAGTGGGTCACCTAGGGGGTAAACTTGTTTTTCAACTCATTGTTCTCGGGAAAACCATAGAAGGGTATCCTGTCTCCTTTTTTAATTCCTATTTTAAACCTGCATCCTATTCTTTTAGTTCCTGTTTTTAAACCTGCATCCTATCCTTTTAGTTCCTGTTTTTAACGCTGCATCCTCAAGTTTGACCGTTAGGGTTATCTATATGGAACATCTTGTGGTAGCATTGTGCAGGACTTGAAATGCTACGTGCTGCTGGAAGGGTCTTGGCATGGGGGTTGTATAAGGGAGCATCTTGCAGCTTCAGGGCCCAGGGGTTAGATTTCCTAATGTTGGGCCTGGGGCCTTGAGGTCCTTCACTGTAACCTTCTAATTATCTGTGTTCTAATTAAGCCCTTGCAATTCAACTTTCTTGTTATTTAAATTAAAGTCCAGTTCCACTTTTATTTCCTGCCATACCAGGTCTAAGGAGTTTGCTTGAATATTAGGAATGCTTCTAAATGTCACTTTAATAAAGTCATTTTACATATTTAAAAACTCAGTTGAAAGCAAACTTGGTGGCACAGGCCATAACCCCTGTGGCACAGAAGAATTATACATGGGTATCATGAGTTCAAAGCTACCATCAGCAAAAACAAGGCACTAAGCAACTGAGACCCTCTCTCTAAATAAATACAAAAAAAGGACTGGGGATGTATCTCAGTGCCCCTGAGTTAAATACCTGGTACAAAAAAAAAAGAAGAAAAATGAAAAAATTCACTTGAGGACAAATACATTAAAGAAACAAACAAACAAAAAAGCACATTAATTTTGGACAAATTAACTACACTATTGTGAGGATGGCCTTAGGCCTGGCCTAAAAAAAACTCCATTTTAAAAACTTCAGTTTGAAACATGCAGTCCCACCAGGCATGCCTAAAGAAGCCCTGAAGTATTGCCTTCAGACATAAACAAATCACTTCCCCTCACCATAAACAGAGTGAGGCCTCTGGCAGGTTGTCCTCACCTAATAAGAGGGAAGGGTGGGAAGACCAAGGTGCAGACCACCAGACCAGATGTTTCTGGCCCTAGAGTAAATGATGTCATGGAAAAATCTGGTGGTAACTAACAAGGATTGAAAAAAGGGTAAAAAAGCTGCAAAATTTAGTATAAAGAGTAGAGCAAATGAACAGATGTTCAGCCAGCTCAATAAAAAATGCACTTGAGCTGGGGAGGCTGATGAGGTCTTGGAATGACATCTCATCACTTCTCACCATTTGTATTTTCCTCGCCACTCTTAAACTCTACAGCCACACCTTAGTGAGAGGGGGAAAGGTAAAAGACTATAAGATGTTCTTCTCATGTGATGAAAACTCAATTTCAGTGGGGAGAAACCCAATGGGGAAAATAAAACCAAGAGGCAAGATCTCCCACACACCCAAAATATATACTTTTATGAATAAAAATTTTATCAAAATTACTTTAAAATTTCATTTAACTTTTGTGCTGTCTGGTCTTATGAGAAAGCAAATTTTATTTTAAACTTCTAAGCAATGTCCTAAGGCATTAATATTTTCCCAGAGGGAAAAACAATATAATGCATTAGTATAATTTAAAAATTTCTAGTATTCATAATAAAAATTAAGAAGGACAGCTTAAATCAATTTAATAACTTAAACCACTATATCCAAAATATTATTATTTTTGAAAATATAAATTGACTAATAAATAAATGTATTTTTCAAGCTTCATCCTAAAATTCACTCTTGATGTCTCAGGGATATCTATGTTCACCACAGCTATATTATATGTTTGAGATTCATAAATACCCTGACCTCAGCAAGGTGAAAAAAATGGACAACTCAGTTCTGTGTCATAGGTTTTGGAATAAACATACCAAACAACATTCTCTCAGGGCCAAAGAACAGGAGAGACTCTGCACTTTGAGAGAGAAGCCATCTACAACTCAGAAGTGTACAAAAGTGGAAACTGTTTCTCACAGGATTCTGGGCATGGGTCCATTTTCATTTTAGAGAGCATACTTTAACCAAAAGAGGTTGATATCACTGGAGAGAAGACTCTAGGTAATCAGATCATCAGTAACCCAGAAACTAGAGTCTAAACATTTAAAAAAATTTATTTTGCAGTTTTGTCTTTAGCCTAATGCAGGGTTGTTATTTCAATTTTCTTCTTTAGGATGGGGTACTCTGAGAATATCATCAAACATTAAAGGCATAGAAGTCTATACATATTTCCATATAATTCAATAAAGCCTGTCAAGAGATTAAAGTTTAAATTTAAATTAATAAAAATTTAACCAGAACCTATAAGGCACATTATGTTTTTCACATAACTTCTGTTCCACATGTGATTGAATCCTGGCATTCAGCCCATGTTTAGTGAATTAGATATCTATCACTGAATAAGAAGAAACCATATAAAATTATTGTCTCAAGTGTGGGCTTATCATCAATTAAGCCTGGGTTCATATGGGATCTTTTTACTGCATTAGGTGATAGTTGGTAAGGTTACTATACTTCAGAGGGAGATATGGTTGCCAAAAAAAGCATCCTTCTTCTCAGAATCAAATAAATTAAGGTGGGCTCATTCTCATGGAGGTGACAGTGTTATGAAAGTAAAAACAAAGTATTCAAAGTGTTTCCTGACTAATACATTTTCATAGTCACATATTTACATAAGCCATTCACAAAAAATAAGAGCTCAGATTCAAAATTTGTGAAATATACTCTGCACTTTGGCTACAAGAGGAGTAAAAACACATTGTCAACTTTATGTATACAGATAGGGCTAAAGAATTGCTAATATGTTGACACTCGGTATCATTCTGCTTTTTGTAATGGATGAGGTTTACATAGCTGTTCAGTGTGAAAGAATATTTGAAAGGTCTCCTGAATATTAACTTTACTGGAATTCAGGATCAATTCTCTGTGACTCCAAAGCCACAACTCACATTCTCTAGACTACATGAATTATAAATCTTTCATTATTGTCTTAGAAGTTAGATAGTGGCACAATAAATCAGAATATTTTTTTTGTACCAAGGACTGGACTCAGAACACTTTATCATAAATCACATCTCCAGCCCATTTGTTTTTAAAGACAAGCCAAGTTCTTACTAAGATGCTTAAGGCCCCACTGAGTTGCTGAGTCTAGCCTTGAACTTAAAATCCTTCTTCCTCATCCTCTTAAGTCACTGAAATTGCAGACATACATTACAATATTGGCTCTTGTTTCCTGGTTTATGAATAGGCAAAATTGAAATGATAAGCAGAGAAGCAGCTGTTATAATCACCCCTTTATTCTGGCTTAATTCCTAAGGTTTAAATATTGAAACCCATATTTCAATGTATACTGAAGGTAACATTATCTATTATAGTCAACAGTCTGTTGATCTCCATCTTATCCAGACAATTATTTACTGCCTAAACTTGATTTAATTTGAAAATGTTACTCAATATGTTTGAACTTCTGGTTTTTCTTCTGGCATTATTAGTATACTAGGTTCAAACCATACAGCCTATAGAAAATTATGGTGTGCTTATAGCTAAAGAGAAGACTATATGATAAATAAAATTTTAAACTCATGAGGATGAGTTATTTTCTTTAGTTTTATGTAACCTTGGTGAATAAGATACAGAGTACACAACCAAACCTTAAATCTTTTAAAGCAGGCTCTAACTCTAGTTAATAAAGAAAAATATCTAATACAAAAAGTTGTGTTGCAAAATCACATAGCAGTTGGTTTGTTATCAGAAGCACAGGAATGGGTTTCTGCCATATAATAATATCAGTATGACTTCAATACATATGATATCTTTAGATGCAGCCACGCAGCAGTTGATCAATGATAAGTTGCAAGAATGATGAGCTTGTTTAGATACCATCTGGAGATGGGTTTTAGTAATCCTAGACAGGGGGATTGTGTTCTAGTCATTTCACAATACAGCATATTTTTTGAAGCCTGTGGATGCAGAGCTCTTACCTCCTTTCTAATAGATCATTGCAGAAGACTTCAGGTGTGTAGATTTTTTGATGATGAAACCTATAAGAGTGGATCATTGGAAAGGCCAAACATGGCTATAGCTACTCTGTTGTTGATGCTTCCAAAAGGTTATTGTTATGATGATGATGATGATGATGATGATTATAAGTATTATTATCATTTATTTAAGTAACAAATACCTTGATTAAGTGTATACATTTATTGTCATAAACATTTTTCTGAGCATGTCTTCACTATGTAAAATATTGATCATGCACCTTTGTTTTCTGGCCTATATATGAAAGGGCCTATGGAATGATGCAGGATTCTGAGGGCTGAATGCTCTGGGCTACCTGGAGCTATTGTTACCTCTGCATAAGCATGAGTACACTGGCAACTCTTCCTCACATCTCTCAATTGCTAGAGACCAAAATTTTACATCCTGGGTCACAACACCCACACAGCAACTCGCATAGTCTTTAGGATATTTGCAGGTGAGAGATATCTCAGTACTGATAGATTAATGGAGATTTTTAGGGGAGTAGTGGCAACTACGGACACGAAGAAGCATACAACACTTTGTTGCCTCAGTCCAATTACAGTGAACTCCTGTGGAGAGCTGTTACATAGTGGGATTAGTTCCTTGTAAACAGAAATAAGGATTCTGACTGCACTGTGTGCAAACACAAACCTTGGAAGTTGAACTATCAATGAACTGCTGAAGCCCAGGCCTCAGCCCCTGGCCAAAGAAAAAAGTGGCAGCAGTGGCATAGATGATTTGGAGAAGTAGTCAATTGAGTCATGTGCAGCTGCTGTGGCCATGGGATGAATGGTTTCTATAGATCTGACAGCAAAAACTGATGCAAGTGTAGGAGAGACTACCAGAATGAGAAATTGCAAAATAATCAAGAAGTATAGGAATCCAAAGTATATCCAGTAGAGTAAGATCTCTGTATTTTGAAAATACCCATCAACCTTTTCCATTGTGATGATTGAGTCTGGGGAGAAGAAGAAGGATAAAGGCCTTCAAGTCCAGTCAACGGATGATGCATAAAATGAAACAACAGCAGCCTATGGCTCCAGTGAACAACTGGCATGGCCAGCCCAGGTATCCAAGTTTACCCCATTTTACCTGTTAAGCAGAACTGGTGGACTTTTAAAAATAATTTACCCAGGTGGCAAGAGAGCAAGATTATTATTTTTTGTCTGTAAGAATTAGAGATAAACAGCGTTCTGTGTTGCACCTTAAGAATGGAGAGGTTAGCATTGCTCCTTACAGTTGAAGTTGTAAAATGCTCAATGCCATGAGGCATTTAAGGACAAAAAAAGACCAAGTATGTTAGTACCTGGCCAGGCTTCCAGAGGGCTGTATTTTTAGCAAGTAACCAAGGTCATAAACACTCATATTCAATCTATGTACTCAAGGTCAAAAACATTTGTTTGTGAGCATGCTCTTACATCAGTAAAATGTTGTTGATATGCCTTCTTTGTCTGACCTGCATAAAAAAAAGTTCTATTTAATAATTTGGGGGGCTGAGGGATAGAAGCTAGAGTTTGGTTATGGGCTATTGCTGCCTTCAAAAGTAGCATGCCTACCATCCCAAAAGTTCCTCATATCTTCATTCAACTGCTTGAGCCCCAAACCTTGCTTTTTTGATATAAGCTCCTGCACAACAGCCACAGATGTGAAATCATTTTAAATTTGAGACTATCACAAATCCTCTGCTTTATGCAAGGGGTATTGTGTTGTTTTGTAGACATACTCTCAGATAAAATTCATATAGTGGATATTTAGTATATTATTTATTTTAGATTACACATATGGCCTTAATGTTGTCTCACCCTCACTTTTTTAATGTAGTGTTTCATATTGTCCATTTACAAAACTTTTGTGATACAGATACAGTTCTTTTGTTGCAGTTTCCATAGCATCCTGCATTTTCATCATGACTGAAATGAAATATGCCTGTGTTCAAAGTTCTCCTGATAAGAAATTTTAAAAATATTGCTTGTTCTTGATTTTTCAATTCAATTTTCAGCAATTTCCCAAGTTTATTTTAAATCCTTGCTATTAGCTTTAGATGTTTTTCTCAAACATATTATCCCCATTGAATAAAAAGTTCATCAGATGTAAAAATTTTGGTTTTCTTTTTTTTTTATTCTTTCTTTTCTTTTTTTTAAGGGGAGAGGAATGAATACTTAACCCAGGGTAGTTCTCCTAAACCCCTATATCATCAGGCTTTTTAAATTGTATTTTATTTTATTTTTAGTTTTCACACAAATTCTTGCTTAGTTTCTTAGGGCCCTCTCATATTATTTAGGCTGAATTTGATATTGTGATTCTTCTGCTTAAGTCTCCCAAATTATTAAGATTGCTGACATGAGCCACATATGTGTGTAACCCCCCTCCCCTTTTTTAATAAATGTCACTACTTAAAAATGTCACTACTTAAAAATAATGATGAATCATGGCTTCTTAGAGGAAGTAAGTTTTGCCTTTGGGTCAGGCATATTTGATCTTGATATGTACTGAAAAATTGTGGGCACACAACAAAGCATCTTTGTAAGATCCTGTTTCAAAATAAAAAAAAAGAAAAGAAAAAAATTGAGGATATAGCTCAGGAATATTAATTCTCTCAGTTTAACCACCAGCACTACACTCATATAAACACACACACTCACACACACACACACACAGTACTTGTGGGATTTTGAAAATATTTTTAACACTGAACAGCTGTATTAACCTCATCTATTACAAAAGGCAGAATTAGTGACATAATATCATGGGTCCTTTAGCCTTATCTGTGTACAGAATTTTGGTAATGTGATTTTACTCCTACTCTAGCCAAATGCAGAATGCATTCTACAAACTTTGGGTCAGGGCTCTTCTTCTTTTTTTATGGCTTTTATAAAGTTGTGGCTATGAAAGAGTACTAGTCAGGTACCTAGTCAGGAAATATTTTTTAATGTTTTTGCTTTTGCTTTTAGAATACTGTCTCCTCAATGAGAACAATCTCACCTTAATTTATTAGATTCTGAGATATCATGTGAAGAAGATTCAGGGTGCTTTTTTTTGGCAGCCAGATCACCCTCTGAAGTTCAGTAATCTTAACAGCTAAACATATGCAGCAAAAATATTGCAGATGAATGCAGTTCAATCCAAATGTGAACTAGTAAGTTTTAGAGTGACTTCTTATACAGTTATAGACAACAATATACCCACTTCTGCCCCTTTCAATGCTTTATTCATTCAATTACTCAACATAATTTCACTCTATAGGTTCTTAATCAAGAAAACAACAATTCTTAATGCTAGGTACCGCAATAGACATAATCCACTCACAGCTAACAATTATAAATTAATTCTAAGCACTGTAAAGCACACTTAATAATGACAGGCTAATTACAGACATTCCCTCTGCATGCTAAGTTCAAAAGTCTCAAGCCTTAGGCTTTACGTCCAGCATATGCACACTCACTCAGACCAGGGTGATCAGGACAAAAAACAAGGCAGGGCTTTCCTGGTGTGGAGCAGATGACTGATTGAGGAGAGGATGATAGGGAGAAGTTGCAGCTCTCACCAGGGTCCAGACAAGGGCATAGAGTTGGAGAGTGGTGAGTATTATGCAGAGGATCAGGAAATGAAGACAACTAATGTGATGTCAGGTCCTCATCAGGCTGTCCATCTCAAGTGCATCTTTGTTTTGGCTGGCTGAATCCCTGTTCATTAGCTGTATTATTTACATAAAATTTTGGGCTTTTTGACCCCCCTTGCAATCTTCTTCAGCTACTACCACGCTTATCATTTTCATTTACCCTGGGGTCAGAAACATCTTGTCTGGTGGTCTCCACCCTGATATTTTTTGCCTTTCTCTCTTATCAGGCTAGGAGATCCTGCCAGGGGCTTCATTCTATTTATCAGGTTGAGGGGAAATAATTTGTTTGAGGCCATACTGGAGTGCTCTGTATGTGTGTGCCTGGTGAGACTGCAGGTTTGAAACTAGAATTTTTAAAATAGAGTTGTGTAGGCTCAGGCCTGAGGCCATCTTCACAGGACTCCTCAGTGGGTCTCTGTGGCAGATCAACCTCCACCCCCCCCCCTTACTAGTCTAGTGAAGCTTAGATCAGCAGTTAAAAACCTGGGCATTTTGTTCCATAATTGTATGGTGTTTTCAGCTTGTCTCTAAAGCCCTTTGTGGGCATCCATGTGCCATGAGTCCAGCATGTTCCCACATTGTGTGGTGAAGACTGGAATAATTATCTGAAGAGAACCCCAACTTCATTTGTTGTTTCCATGCACAAGAGAGATTGTACTTTTAGAGCTTGTTATGGACGGTTTTTTTTTTTTTTTTTTTTTTTTTTTTTTTTTAATGTGTGTGTGTGTTTTGTTTTCTTTTTGGTACCAGGAATAATTCAACCCAGGGGTGTTCCGCCACTGAATCACATTCCCCAGCCCTTTTAAAATATTTTTATATGGAGACAGGGTCCCTTTGAGTTTCTTAGGGCCTCATTAAGTTGCTGATGCTGGATTTTAACTCAATGCTCCTCATGACTCAAGAGCTTTTTTAATGTAGGGGAAGCAGTATCACAAATTCAGAACAACAATATAAATTCCAGAACTTCAGCTTAGCTCTTCCTAGGTCTGAGAATTAACCTCTAGTTTTCTAGCTCTCTGTTCACATATTCAAATCTAGGGTTCTTTTTTCATAGTGAATTAGTATAAAATAGAAGGGATAGTAAAATTACAGTGTAATCAGGATTATGAACCTCATTCTAACACAGCTGGAGGCTAACTGGGAGATATGTTAATGAGCACCATTAAGGCCTATTTCAAATGTAAAAAACCTTAATGCCCACTTTTGGGAATACCTTCAACAAAGTCCTTTGTCCCGTGGTGAAGTTGCAAGAGGAAAGATGGGTCATGGAAAAGATGAAAATGAACCCATATGGTAGTCAGGATGCCTTTTCTAAAACCTATTTTAAATATTTTTTTCCATGTCTGCTGAAAAACATCTGTAAACTTTTAAGATGGCACACAAAAATGAGTTTATCTGGTATCATTCCCCATCCCACATGGTGGGAGTTCTATTTCGACTTGCTTAAATAAATAGATTTTATTCTTCAAAATTTGTGAGACAAGCACCCAGATGCAATTGGCAAAGTGAGAAATTTTGTTTCATCTCAAAACTCCACTTTCAACATTATCAATGACTATTTTCCCATATTTCGTTTCATTTTTCTTCAAGAACTAGAGAGCATTTTCAAAAGATTTGATTTATCATCTGTGTAGGAATGGTGGAAAAGCTCCATAAACTCAACAAGCAGAACTGTAGAGGCCTGTCACAGAAGAGAAGGGGGAAGGGGGAAGAAGAGAGAGAGAAGGGGGAAGAGAGGGGGAGGGGGATGGGGTAGAGGGAGAGGGAGAGGGTGTTGATATTTATGAGCTCAACGGGGATGAGGAGGAGCAGGGGGGAGTGGGCTCTTACTTCTTTATTGGCTGAGAGTTCACGCCACTTTGGGGATTTGGAGGTGTGCCATTGTGCCATTAAAAGTTCACGCTATTCAGTGTCATGGACCTGAGCTCCTGGAAGAGAAATGCTCCAGGCACCATCTTTTTTTTGAAGAGAGAGAGAGAGAGAAGAGAGAGAGAGAGAGAGAGAGAGAGAGAGAGAGAGAGAGAGAGAGAGAGAAAGAGAAAGAGAGAGAGAGAGAAGAGAGAGAGAGAGAAAGAATTCTTTTATTTTTATTTTATTTTATTTTTTTAGTTTTCAGCGGACACAACATCTTGTTTGTAGGTGGTGTTGAGGGTGGAACCTGGGCCGCATGCATGCCAGGTGAGTGCTCTACCACTTGAGCCACATTCCCAGCCCCTCCAGGCACCATCTTTACCAACAATCCAAGCTTTTTAAATATGAATAAAGCAGAATAAAATTAGGTGACATTAAAAAGAATCTCTTCTAAATGAGGTAGTGTAGTTTATGTGTCCCAATAAAGGTCCTCAATTCATTTTGTTTTCATATGTAAGACCTTTTAATTAAAATGGCCCTGAACCATAGAAACATTCCAAACATTTTAGTAAGCACCTTTCTCTGGTGTGGCAGGAAAATAAAAGTGGGACTATCTTGAATTCAAACGACATGAAAGATCAATCTCTCTCTTTCTTTCCTTTTTGTTTTTTGTTTTTTGTTGTACTGGAAATTAAACCCAGGGCCTCATGCTTAGAAGGCAAGCACTCTACCAGCTGAGCTATATCCCCAGTCCCATATTTTGGGAGTCAAAACCAGGGATTGAAGTCATGGGCGCTCTACCACTGAGCCACATGGCTACCCTTATTTTTTTAATTTTTACTTAGAGAAAGGGTTTCACTGAGTTGCTTAGCTTCTCACCATTGCTGAGACTGACTTCAAATTCAGGATCCTCCTATCTCAGCCTCTGAAGCAGCTGAGATTACAGGCATGCACCACCATGCATGGCCAACTTCCATCTCAAAAACTAAAGTGCACAGCAAATTAGGTCACAGGCTGTCAACAAATAGGTACACTATGAAAAAAACTATTTTTTAGTTGTTGATAGACCTTTATTTTATTTACTTATATGTAGTGCTGAGAATTAAGCCAAGTGCCAGACAAGTTAGCTACTGTTAGACCAGGACGCAAGAAAAGAACACCGACTCCAATTAAAATCAAATTAAAGCAAGCTTATTATTTCGACCGGCTGGGCTGCCTCTCCCTCCCAAAATGGCGGGAACAAGACACCACCCCAGCTTTCCTGAAGCCCAGCTTTATAGCCCAGAAAGTTACACAAAGGGGGGTCACAGATAACAGAACTCTGACAAGCATCACACTAATGGTAGTTTACATTTTTTTGCTGGCCCCAACATCAGAATTTATGAGGACCATTAGAGCCTCAGAGAGGGTCTTTGTCTGGCCAGGGAAGGCCAATATTTATGAGGTGTCACTAAGTTTCTGAGAGAGCTGCTATCTGGTCAGAGAGCCAGGCATGGGTGAGTTCAAGGCACGGGCAGGCATTTTAAGCAGGTTCAGAATTTGCAGTAATTTATAGTAAAGCTGAAATTATCTTTTCATGGTTTTGTGGCGAGATGCCCAATTTTAAGAAAAGATCAGGTTGGGTCTATCACTACCACTGAGCTCCAGCCCCAGCCCCCTGGTACATATTTTTTTTTTTTTTTTTATGGTGGATACTAGATATTGAATTTAGGAACACTGGACTACTGAGACTCAGTCTCAGGGTTATTTTTTACTTCATTTAGAGATGAGGTTTCACTGAATCATTTAGCACCTCACTTTTGCTAAGGCTGTTTTGAATTTTGATCGTTTTGCCTCAGCCTCTCCAGCAACTGGGATTACAGGCCTGCACCAACACAGCCAGCCTTTGGTATATTTTCAATACCTATTATAAATAGATTTTAACCAGTAGCCTTAAGTCTTTTCTAATATATGTTTGGATTGAATCCATAACCCAGAAATCAGTGAAAGAGGGAATCTAGTTTTATCTCCAAAACTGTTTCTTCTATTAGAGTGTCTGAGTTAAGATTACCCATTGAAGAATTTACTGTATATTGTGGTTTCATCCTGACCTCCCATATGTACCTCGTTCTGAGTTTTAGAACAGTCTGAAAAAAGGTGCCCACAGATACCAAATATCTTGGAGTACTTAAAAAACACCAGTATCTGAGTCTTGCCTTCTAGGGACCAGTTTTAATTTTAAGTGTGTAGTTTCTAAAGGCATTAGTTGAATAATCTGCAGCTGGAAGGCATTTTCTGATAATACCTTTTATCTAAAAGGCAGTTAATTTGTTTCCTTTTATTAGATACTGTGAATGAAGCTACAATAAAAATAGAAGTGCAGCAATATCTTCAGCAAAAGGATTTCAATTGCATTACATATATACCCATATTTTTTAAAATTTATTTTGAATTTAAATTACATGCAAGTTCAATCTATCTCTTTCTCTCTTTTATTTTATTTATTTGCTTATTTGTGGTACTGAGGATTGAACCCAGGGATTAACCCATGGGCATTTTACCAATGTGCTACTGTAAGGGTAAAAGAAATTGAAGTTAAGCGTAAAAGTTAAAGGGTAAAAGACCGGGTGTTGTAAAGTTTCTAAGCTGCAAGGTCTGAGTTAAAATGTAAAGGATTAGGTATTGTTAGGTTTCTATGCTACCTGCAAAACCTGAAATTTCTGTAGCTGTTAAGACAATGCTTGGAACTGCCCAGTAAATATTTCCCCTGACTATTTGGATTGTTTAATAAGGGCTCTGTGTGGTCGCACATAGGCTTTGCAGGGCCTGGACCAATCAGTTTAAATGTAACCCCCTCCTTAGGAATGACCTATCACTCCAGCCTGACCTGTTCCCGCCAATGAATGAACCAATCATGTTTAGGAGTTGTTGTTCAATTTTCCCGCGCCTCATGATGATTTGTTCTGATGTATACAAAGCCCTCCACCCTCCCCAATAAGTGTACTTAAGCAGTGCTCAGCCCCTGCTCTGGGCTCTGGGCTGCTTTCCCTTCTTGAGTGGGCACGGAGCCCCAGCATGCTGGTTCAATAAATCCCCCTTCTGCCAATTGCATGAGTGGTCACTTGGTGGTCTCTTTCTCCGACGTTTCGCAGGACCCTTACACTACATACCCAGTCTCCACCACTTTTATTTGTTTATTTATTATTGAGACAGGGTTTACTGATATGCTTAGGACTTTGCCAAGTTTTTGAGTCTGGTCTCTAACTTGAGATCCTCCTGTCTCACCCTTCTAAGCCACAGAGAGTACAGGCATGTACAACCTTGTAGTAGTACCCCAAATTATTACTAGTGTATTATGTAGCATTTTTATTTTGGGCTTTTAAAGAACCTTAACACTTTTATCAAAAATATATTTATTAAATGTATGCTGTTGCCAACATTTTTTACATGTTTTTGTACCCTGAATCCTTATGTTTATTATTATTTTTTTAATTTTTGGTTTGGTGCTGAGTATTGAACCCAGGAGTGCTTTCCACTGATACACATCCACTGTCTTTTTTATGTTATATTTTGAGACAGGCTCTCACTAAGTTTCTTGGAGCCTTGTTAAGTGAATGAGGCTGTCTTCAAACTACCAATTCTCCTGCCTCATTTTCCTGAACTTCTAGGATTCCAGGCATGTTTCACCACTCATGACAATTTTACATTATTATAGTAGCCATTCCAACAGCACTGTACAGGCTGCAGGAAATTCATTTGATTCATGAATTAAATCCCTGAGGCAAGTTTATGTGAAGTAGCCAGTGTAAAAGTGTTGTGTAAAGATTCCTTGGGAATAAACAGGGATTTTTTTTCTAACCTCTTTTGTGAATGACTGTTGGAAACCATAGTCCATAAAAGTCCTAGAAAAAAGAATGTATATTTATTTGTTTGCAGTTTACAGATATTTGCACATGCCCAGTCGCCTTTGCATCTAAAACTTTAAACTTCAGAACATAGTAACTCGAACAAAATTTGTTAAAGTTGAAACAGTGCACAAACAAAAATTTTAGGAGCAATTGGTAGTTGTGGAGTTATTACTGTGGTCAGCAGAGTTGGGCCAGGGCTCTGGAAGGTCTCACTCAGGGTATTGGTGATTTACTTTATTCTACATTATTACACCCACAATACAATACTCCCAGCAATAGTAATTGAGAAAATATGCTAATAATGTCTTGAGCTAAACTGGCACCTTTGATATTTGCCTACTTCCCTGCACTGATCCCAGCTGAGTAATTAACATGCAACCAGAATGTGAATAGGGTATATCCTGGGCCTATTGTTTTGGGGTCAGCTGCTCCATTAGTGTGTGGGGGGGTCTGAAACCAGGCTGGTGCAAGTATTTTTTTATATGTTCCTTTGCTCTGGCTGAGATCTATCATTTTAAATGACAAAAGATTTAGAGTAATGTGCTCGGACATATTTTTCATACACTTCATAGTTTACATCAAGAAGAAATGCTGCAGTCTGTCTGGGCACAAAGCCTTGTAGGTTCAAACAGCAACACTTTATTTCAACTCTCACCAGCATTGCACACGTGCTTTTTGGCCAACACCACTCACATGGCCCTTCCAGCAACCCCCCACACTGCAAATCCCTCCTCTGGCACTTCCCCAAGCAATGGGCACTCTCCGGGAATCCCCAGGAGAACTCCAAAGTAGAGCAAGAACTTCAAAGTAGCGGGCGCCCAAAGCAGCAAGAGCCACAACATTGCCTGACAGTAAAGGTCAAATATACAATGCAATCAATCCAGCACCATAGCAATTGGATATAGCTTAACTCAAATCATCATCTCAATGGTTCCCTGGCATAACCTTTCAAACATTCCCTGTCACCTTTCAAACATTCCCTCTGGCAAATGCCAGGCATCATTCTGACTGGCTGTGGCTCTCAACAAAGAAACAACAGCTAGAATTTATCTCAACACCCCTTTACATACAAAATATAGGTTGTCATTGAATATGTTGGAAGTTTAATCAAGGTTTATTAATTAGAGAACAGGCTGATCTAGAGAGAATGTAAAGTACCACCAAGTGCTATGTTTTCAAAACAAAAAGAAATGTGAGATATATAGACATGCAGAATAATTTTTTTTAATTTTTTCTTTGTTTATTTTATTTCATTTTTAAATAGAAAGCAAATAGAGGAAAAAGGAGACCAAGGTGGGAAATATAATTACCGGCAGGACTATGAAACATTAAAAAATAGAATCTAGATTTCAGAAAAGAAAGATTTGACATATTGTATTTGGAGATGTGGATGGCATGAGTGTCCATGATAAGAATGTTGTAAGCTTCTGAAAGAAAATTGATATGGTGAAAGAAGCTTCTGTAACCCAGATCCCTACTTAAGCCATTTTCTGCCCCCCAAATAAGCCATGCTAAGTAAACCACTGCTTGACTCTACTGCTGAATACTGAATAAAGAAAAGATTGCCAATGAGAGGTTTGCTTCATACCTTCCACCTTTGTCATGTTTGTGTCATTTATGCAATTGTTAATCAATCCAAAATTATACAAACAGTAATGACATTTCAGCCCCTTTGAAATTTGTCAGTGAATTCCTGACCACTTTGATGGAGGCTCACAGCAGGCCTATCAGGTGCCCTGGAGAAGACTAGGACCTGAATGGCAGCATTAGAACCTTATTTTCCTCCTTCTGAAATTAATCAATATTTTGAGATGACTTTCTGGCTGGAGGCAGAAAACAGGAATCATTTCAGAAGAATTGAGTCAGCTCAGAAATGAGTCAAACCTAGCTGGGCACTGGGCTCAGTAGTTGACTGGTCACAAATATCTGCAGTGGCCTCATGATTGGCAGCCTTGCACAAAGAAAGATCAACCTTGGTGCTTTCCCAGTTTCCAGGTAAGTCACATGGATCCCAGGCATTGGGCACTCATCTGCCTTCCTAAAAAACCTGCAAAGCCACTATCCAGTTGTTCATTCTTAATAGTTGCTGAACACTCTGTGCTTTTCAAGGCGAATAAATGAATAAACAACAGCATCATGACTGCTCACCCCAGCCTGCTTGTTTTTATGCAAACAGAGTTGATCTGTTTCAAAACAAGCTAAGTGGGGCTGGGATCCTGGCTCAGTGGTAGAGCACTTACCTAGCATGTGTGAGGTCCTGGTTTCGATCCTCAGCATCATATTAGATAAATAAGTAAATGTATTGTGTTCATCCACAACTAAAAATTATTTTTAAAAAAGAGGCTAAGTGTTCTGTCTTGCTCCCCAAGTGGTGCAAAAAGTAACATAATCATTAAGAGAGACTCAAGGAAGACGCAGGCATGGGGAGCCAGCAGGAAGAAGTCCACAGCTGAGGAGGGTCTGACTCCTGGTGCTCAGGAATTTCTAGAGGGAAGAAAAGGAACCCAGCGCCTCTCTGTGAACCATGCCCCGGGCGGCGGCGGCTGGGTCCCCTGTCAGCCGAACTGGATGCGTTTATAGAGGGTTTCTCGAGGTCCCCAGTCCTGGGAAGGCAGTGTCCCCCTCTTGGTCTTTCTTCTTCTTTTAGTTCACTTGGGTCTAGGATGGGCACCAGGCGAGCAAGTTGCCTCCAGAGTCGGAGCTCGCCCACACCAGGGCGGGAGGACAGGCCCGAGGGCAGCAGAGCCTGGCAGCAGGGGAAGCTAGAGCTCCCAGTCCCCTCTGTGGAGATGGCAGGAGGCCTGTATTGACTGCAGGCTGTGCTCTGGGCTCCATGCACCAGGCCTCGTCCCTGGATCGCTGGGCTCTGCAGGTTCCAGGGCTTGGTGGTGTCTCTGGCACTCTGTTCTAGGGCTCTTACTTGTCGCTCTCCATCACTGTGAAGGGACCAGCGTTGGAACCCGCTTTCCTGAGGCTGTGGGTGCCGCCTGCTGTGTGCCCTGGAGACCAGGCTGCCCAGATTTTGGAAAGGACAAGAGTTCAGCATCTGCTCCATGACCCTGAAATTGCCTCATTGGGGAAACCGACTCCAGTATGGAGCTCCTGGTCCTGAAGGGATCTCAGGGGACATTTGAGTTGGGGCATGGCTTGCAGAATGTGGGTCTTGGGAGGAGTTGGCAGACCTTAGCCAGACGACAGCAAAGAAGCCCCCCAGTTTACTCTCTGGGCTGGTTGCCAGGCACTGTCAGGTAGGGCCACCTGGGGCCACCTGTGGGAGATCAAAAGAATGAAAACAACACCTCCAGTCCCGGGATGGCAGAGTCTAACAGAGGGGCATTTTCTAAAAGATGAAGAGATGGAAAATGATCAAAACTAGTATATTTTAAAGTTGAAATGAAAGCTTGCAAAATTTTGGGACCATATTTTTGTGTACTTTGTGCCTAAAGAAATATTAGGTCATTGACTCCCTTCTACTTTTTTAGTTTTTGTTTTTATTTTATTTTAGCAAGGAATCAGTTTTGCCAGCATTTTCCTCAGGAGCTGAGCATTACCCACAGCAGGGAAGACAAACTTATAATTCTCAGGTTGATTTTGACTTCAAGTCTGGGATCTAGCACTTCTAAATGTAGAGGAAAATCATTTCTTGCTGTATTTTCCATGTGTGATTCCTTCCCTTATCCTCAAGGACCCAGTGATATTTGTTTATTGGTTTCATAAGCATCTATTTAAATGTAGTTTTTGTATGAAATACTCCCAGTTGCCACAGGGTGTAGTTTTTCAGAGAAAGCTACTAGTGGCTTCACTTTCCAAGAATGTAAGTCATTTCCTTTCTTTGATTTCAGGGAGTTGATATTACACAGCATCTGAACTTTGTGGGGACAATTTTCCATAGTACATCTGTCATTAAAAAGGCTTTTGGGTTTCCTTCCTAAGAGCAGTGCATAAATTTAAGCCAAGCAATATTAAAGGTTAAGAAGTTTTTCAGCATCTAGAGTATTATAAGACTACTGTAGAAATAAATTTTAACAACCAAGACCTACTAAAAGCCACCTCCAGATGGTACCCAGACAAGCTTATCATTCATGCAAATGATCATTGGTCAGTTGCTTTGTAGCTGCAACTTCAGAAAGCATATGTACTGAAGCCATACTAATATTATTTTAATCATCTAGAATACATATGCAACTAAATCTGTTACAGACTCATCATTGTGCTGCTGTTAACAAACAAAATGTGATTATGCAACTCAATATTATATATCTGATATTTTTTTTTTCATTCACTAGAAATAGATGCTTCATTCTATGACTTAAGGCTTGTGTTGTATGCTCTCTCAAAGCAATTATCTGCATCTTAGTCACCATGGATGAATTTAAAAAAAGAAAAAAAAAAGTACCTCATCCTTGGGAGTAGTTTAAAAAAAGAAAAGAAAAGTACCTCATCCTTGGGAGTAGAGTTACAGGAATGCACCATTAGGTGAGTTTGTATACTCAACTTTAAGAACGTTACCAAATAGCCATGTACATGGTCATGCACTTCAATACCGGTGATACAGGATTCTGATGTTTGAGGATCAAAAGTTTGAGATTAGCCTTGACAACTGAGAAAAGCCCTGTCAAAAAACAAAGAAGAAAAAGATCTTGGAGTATAACTCAGTGATAGAGGAGTTATGAGTTCAATTCTTCATATTGCTAAGTTAGAAATATGAAATAAAAATATGATTAAAATTAATACTATTAATATTTTATTATATAGACTTATCTCTAGCTGTAAAAATTTTGCACAGGCATTAAAACCAGTGTTCTAACAGAAAGAAGAGAAAGCACAGAAATTTTACAGGATGAATTATATTTTCAAATTAAATCAAGTTTTGAACTGTAACAAATTGTATAGATGAAATGAGAATCAACAGACTCCCGATTAAAATAATATTTCCTCATTATGTGTCAAAACAAGTCCAATGTTTAAATATTAGGAAATAAGACACCATTTAAGATGGGGTGATTTTAACAGCTCTCTTTCTGTTTGACGTCCCAATTCTGCCTTTGTGTGAACTGAAAAGAACCGGTATGGTGATGTGTTTCTGTAATTTCAGTGACTCAGGAGATTTAGGCAGGGAGATATCACATTCAAGGACAGCTTCAGCAACTGAGTAAATACTAAATCAAACAAAAGAAAAAAACAAAACAAAACAAAAAAAACCATGACTGTGTTGGGCAAGGTGCACACAACCATAATCCCAGAAGGATGGTAAAATGAGGCAAGAAAATGGTAAATTCAAAGTCACCCTCAGCCAAAGTGAGACCCTAGAAAACTCAGTGAGACTCTGTCTCTAAGTTTAATACAAAATAGGGCTGGGGATGTGGCCCAGGGTTAAGTGCCCCTGGCTTCAATCCCTGTTACAAAAAATAAACTAAAATAAAATGGGGCTGGAGGTGTGACTTTGTGCTTAAATGCCCCTGGGTAAGATCTCTGGTACAAAAGAAACAAAAATTCTGCTCTTTTGAATAAGTGTCACTATCTAACATCCAAGAGAATATGAAAATATTGATAACTCATCTAACCTAGAGGAGGTGAGTTTTGGCTTTGAGATAAGGTAAATTTTAACCTGAATTCCAGTAAAGTTACTTAGCAAATATTCTTGTGAGACTTAGAAAATATTCTTTCACACTGAACACCTATGTGAACCTCATGGATTATAAAAGGTACAATAATCATAAATGCCAACATGTAACAATTCTTCAGCTTCATTTATATACAGAAAGTAGATGATATGTTTTCCTCCTACTCTAGAAAAATGTAGAATGTGTTTCCAAAACGTTGAATATGGTCTCTTATTATTTTTTTTATGAATTATGTAATGCTGTTTGCTATGAAAGAGCAGTCAGGTGTCTGGTCAAGAAACATTTGAATGTTTTGGTTTTTGCTTTCATAACACTGTTACCTCCAGGAGAACAAGCCCACAATACTTTTTTAATCATGAGTTATTTTGGGAAAAAACATCAGGGTGTTTTATTGGCAGCCAGATTATACTCTAAAGTTCAGTGTATTTACCAACCATCAGCTAATCATATGCAGCAAAGATTCCAGGTGAACTGAGCCTAAATTGATGACCATCCCAAATATGAGCTAATAAGTTTTATTTTTTTTTATTTTTTATTTTTATTTTTTTTTAGCTAATAAGTTTTAGAATGAGTTAATTAGTGACAGATAATTACTTAATTTATTCACTATAGGTTGGATGCCAGGTTTCAATCACGTGATGTGCAGTGGTTGTATGAAAAACAGCAGTCATCTTTTAGACAGTGATTTATTTTTTCTTCATTAAAATTTTGTTGACTCTCTTAATAATCTCTATTGAACTATAGAAAAATATTTATAGACATATATGCCTTTAATTGTGAAAATATTCTCCCACTACCTTATAAATTTGGTATGAATATTAGCACAATTATAAAAGCCAAATATCTCAATTCTGCCTCTAGGGTCAAGATAAAATTGCAAATAAGTTTCCCTTTAATGTATTTATATCGTAGAGTCTGGGCTGCTGAAATATCTGAAGACCTGGCACCATCCACCTCCTGTGACACCAATTCTTTATGTTTACCATGTGGGATCTGAAATGGGAATGAATCAGTTCTTAGAATCTAGTGAGAAATAATGCCCACATTTGTACAGTTCTGGGTTGGAGCTGCCAGCTGTCTCAATGTGCACTGTCTCTCCTGTTCTTTGTCCCTGTTCAGAATATGTCCAGGAAGTGTATTCCATCACCTAGGACATAAAAATGAGTGGTTCAGGCCTTTCATCTTGCTGATGTCAATGAATCCATAGCTCTCAATGTGAAATTTGGATTCAGTAAACTGAGATAATGCCTGATGCTTCAGGTAAATAGTGAATATTAAGATGGTTTTCCAAAAGTGCATGTATGTATTAATAAATTCATAGTGTCAAGCAATGATAATATATTGAATATAGAGTTTTTAGTTACAATTTGTTTAAGCTCTTATTTTCTTCTTCTCCTTCTCCTCCTTTTCCTCCTCCTCCTCCTCCTCCTCCTCCTCCTCCTCCTCCTCCTCCTTCTTTTTCATTTAAGGATAGGATCTTACTGAGTTTCTTAGTGCCTTACTTTTTGCTGAAGGTAACATTGTACTCACAGTTCTCCTGCAACCACCTCCTGAGCCACTTGGATTACAGGTGTATGTCACTGTGCCTGACTTTTGTTTTTCATTTTTAATTTGAATAGAAAAAACTTTAAAATTATACTTGTGAGTCTCTTTTTAGTGGTGAGAGATATGGGGACATTGATGCTTACGGAAATTGCTAATGAGTTTAAACCTCAAGCTGTTTTTCATGAGATCAGTGAACAGAAAAGAAAAAAAAAACTAACTGTGATATCATTTCCATAAATAAAAATATATACATATTTATTCACAAATTGCTTTAACCTTATATACAGTGATAAGTGTCAATGCACTTCTGTCTGGGTTAGGTCCTACTATTGGAAGGAAATTCTCCCTCAAAGTAAATCAACTCAAGGCATTTAATGCAATTCACAGCCACTCAAAATAATAATAAGAAGGGTAGGGGGATTCCAGAATTGTGATGCACACCTGTAATATAAGTTACTTGAAAAAGCATCACAGGAAAAATTTATACTCTCTCTCTCTCTCTCTCTCTATATATATATATATATATATATATATATATATATATATATATATATACAAGTATTGAGGGTACACAAGTCTAATACACAGTCCTTTTTTTCTTAAATTTTTATTTGTTGCTGTAGATGGATATAATATCATTATTAGTTTTTTTTTTTTTTTTTTAATGTGGTGCTGAGTGTTCAACCCAGTACCTCACACATACTAGAAAAGCACTATACCAGAAGATTCTGACCTCTTTTTTCTTTGATTTTGAGGGCCTGCTATCCTCTCATGTTTTTAATTGCTGGACTCAGAAGTTTTAGATGTGCTTCTTTTCACATTTTGACACCATTGTCAGCAGATCCAAGATCTTAAATTAGATAGTCCCTAATACAAAGTTTCTCATTTTGAATTCTTAATTAAATATTAGTTTCCAAGCATAGGTAGATGCAAACTATTATTGAATTAAATAGTTTTTATTTGAGTTTCTTTACAAAAGTCTTTTTTTTTTTTCTTTTCTTAGGTCACTATGTTCTCAGTTTAGAGTATTAACAGGAGATGCTTTCAGTTCATGGGAAATATAATTTTTTTTAAATAACAAAAAAGAATTTGTTGAATGAATACTAATGATTTTAATGGAGGAAAAAATGATTTGTTGAGACTCATAAGGAAAATTGACAATATTAAAATCATGTTTAGGATAGAATAGAAATAAATCATAATTAATAAAAGAATAAGTGCAAATCATCCAGAAAGATTTTTAAAAATTTGAAAATGCCTTTCCCCCATAAGCCTGCAGAACCATCATTGGATGATGATAGCAGCATAAAATATTTTAGGTTCTAAGGTGGAGACTAAAGAAAAAGAAAAATGTTGATGGCTTCAGAAGTTCTTTTTCTCCTTATGAGTTTTTTTTTTTTTTTAATTTTTTATTGTGGGTTGTTCAAAACATTACAAATTTCTTGACATATCATATTCCACACTTTGATTCAAGTGGGTTATGAACTCCCACCTTCACCCCATACACAGATTGCAGAATCACATCAGTTACACATCCATTGATTTACAAATTGCCATACTAGTGTCTGTTGTGCTCCGCTGCCTTTCCCATCCTCCACCATCCCCCCTCCCCACCTCTCCCCTCCCCTCCCCTCCTCTCTCTCTACCTCCTCCACTCTATAACCCTGAGGGTCTCCTTCCATTACCATGCAATTTCCCTTCTCTCTCCCTTTTCCTCCCACCTCTCATCCCTGTTTAATGTTAATCTTCTTCTCCTGCTCTTCGTCCCTACTCTGATTTTAGTTACTCTCCTTATATCAAAGAAGACATTTGGCATTTGTTTTTTAGGGATTGGCTAGCTTCACTTAGCATAATCTGCTCTAATGCCATCCATTTCCCTGTAAATTCTATGATTTTGTTATTTTTTAATGCAGAGTAATACTCCATTGTGTATAAATGCCACATTTTTTTTTATCCATTCGTCTATTGAAGGGCATCTAGGTTGGTTCCACAGTCTTGCTATTGTGAACTGTGCTGCTATGAACATCCGATGTAGCAGTGTCCCTGTAGCGTGGAGGAGGAGGGGAGACCCGCCCCGCAGGCTGCCGCCCTTGTCCGTGCCAGGGGCGGGGACAAGGGGCGCCACACAACAGGGCCTGACAGGAAGGAGCTGCAGCGGGCAGGGCGGCGGAGGCTCTGGCAGAGCAGGCCAGTCTGCGGATGGGAGCCTGGCCAGCAGCGGTGGGGGCTGGAGCCTGGGGCGGGGAGCCAGAGCCGGGGGTGGGGAGCCAGAGCCAGGGCCTCAGAGGCGCCAATCTCGCTCCCCCATGACTTAACTTTCTGGGTGGACATGTGTGCCAGAGGTGCGCTGGGGCCAGCCAGGGCAGGAGGAGCCCACCCATATTTCAGCTCAAAATTGTATTCATGGAGTTCTTGATGTCTAAAAAATTTTGCTTTATGAAAAGAACCAACTACTCTCAACTTTTATTCATTGTAATTAAATTATTCCTTTGTACATGGAATAAAAAAAGAAATTATTAAATTTATTTGAAGACATCCGAATAACATTTGGTTATGCAGTCTGCCTATTTTAATATGACTTGCAAAATTGAAAACTGCAGAGGAATTCAAAGTCAATAGAAAAATCTCTAAACTTTTTTAAGGACATTCATCTCAAAATGTGGTTTAAAATTAGGCACTTCACCATCTGACACAGGAAGAGAAAGATAAGAAACCAAATAAAATACTAGCAAAATCTGACAGAAACTCTCTTTCCAAAATTAGACTTATTAATCTTCACATGAGAGACTCCATTTTCTACAGAGGGCTTATTTTTTAATATACAAGACCCCCTCTCCTCCCCACTAAACTTAGAAAATTACACTGGTTTCTTGGGGCTTCTGCCAAAGTTTCTTCCTTATGAACCACTGACATTTCTGCAAACCTCCTCTAAATATTGTGAGAGATAGAAGTGGCTTTTTATTTGGAAAAGTAGTTGTCATTTAGGATTATCAGTGAAACCCCTTGGGGCTTATTGAATCATGTCAACAGCTGTCAGTAATAATATGTACTTTGCTGGCCACAACATAATTTGTTGATATGTATAAAACAATGTTATAAACTGGAAAAAAATATGGTTTTTTTTATAATTTATATGCAGTCTTATGAATAATACAGAGTTCTTTGTGAGCATTATGGTGCTGTAGATAATAAATGTACCCTGTTCTCTGGCCTGCCAAGAGAGTTGTAAAGCAGAATATATTGGTTCACCTTTGTGATAATAAGCAATTTTAGTATGTCAGTAGGTTCTAGCTACATTTACTTCTGAGGTCTTAAAGAATAGTGTGCTCTAAATGGTTCTTGGAGTGTTTATACTGGCTCTGGCTCTCCTGGGTAATGTTTCAGTAAGTGATACGATCAGATAACAAGTGGCACTATTTCTCAAATATTGATATTGTGATATCTCCTGTAGATTTATTGCCTGGAGTAGCTGATTTTTTCTTAACTGGATCTGTAGTTCTTTGTATGTATTTTTAATATGATTTTTTAAAAGTGGTTTATAGACTTGTGTACATTTTCTAAGTGATATCACCCTTCTTTCTCAGTTATTTTTCCATGGATCAGGAATCAATAAGTCCTTACTGTTCTTGTTTTACCTTCTTGACAAAATACAGACACCCTTATAGGAAATGTTTCTCTTGAAACTGAAATATCGATCAATTCATCACCTCTTCATGTGTTCCAAGTGGTAACAAGACATATGCATTGGTAGCAAATCATAATTGATTATATAAATTTAATTTAGAGTAACATGTTTACATAAACTTTGTGAGAATAGCCAAGCTTTCTGTGTTTATTAATTTCTCCTACAATAACAGTAAGGGTGGTGATTTTTGCATAGGAGGAAAAACTCTGATATTCAATCATTCTTTTGGCTGATAACATACAACTGAATTTTTAACATGTTGTAATTTCCTCACAGGATAACAAAGAAGAAATAAATTTATAAGCAGCACTTTATTGAAGGTAATAGCTTTTCTACAAGGGGTGAAACATTTCATTTTGTCCTTATTTTCTTAAAATGGCATTGACTAATTCTGAGAAAGTACTTAAGCACTTTATTTATTTATATACATTTTTGGATGTTGATGGGTCTTTATTTTGTTTATTTTGTTTATATGCAGTGCTTAGATGAAACCCTGTGCCTCAAACATGCTAAGCAAGTGTTCTACCATTGAGTCACAATCCCAGCTCCAGGCACAAACACAGGTCTTTCAGGTCTTTCTTGATGTGTAGAATTTCTCACCCATGCCTCTGCTGTCTTGATCTAAGTATCCATACATTTACTTCACACTGATACAGTGATTTGATGCACATACACAATACCATTTACTGCCACAAAACAGCATGGTTTATAACTTAAATCAATTTTAAGCATTCAAGCTAATTAGAGTCATAAAGCTATAAGAATAGGGCCTTTTAATCCACTGGTATATTAACCTATTTAAGATGGTTGGGCTTTTTATACAAAAAATCCTGAAGTAGTCCTGAAGAATATTTGGATTGAAACAGGTGAAAAAAAATGGTTGAGGCCCACTGCTCTTTTGTGTTTCACTAGTATTAATGCAGAGACCATTAGGAGCAGCACACTAGCTGAACTGCCAATTTCAAAGAAAATCAGAATTTATATAATACAGGACCTTTTAGATCACATCAGGTTGACTCTTTTGGAAAGCAACTGTGTAAGCTATCCAGCTCACAAGACATGACATGGCTCATCCACATTCCGCATGGCTTGTGAGGCCTCTGTTTGGCAGCAGAAGACCCTCAACACTGGCTCCCACAAAAGAGGATCCTGCAGTCCAATATTGGGATTAGAAAATTGTAGTAAACTATGGTGAAAGCAATTTTGAAGACAGATGCCTTCTGTTTGTTTCCAGAAAAAAGACAAGAAGGAAAATATGAGTGAAAAAGTCCTTTTCCATGAACTCCTATTTGTTTTGCTTTATGAGCATACCCTATAGAAGAAAATAGAATTCTGACTGTGAGGGGAAATCTGGACCTCCAGTGATTGTTATAGAAGAATAGGAAATGTTGACACCAAGGGTATGCTATCAGATACTTAGCATAGGACTGCCTACTTCTTTGAGAGAAGGCTCTGTGGTAAATAGAAAGTGCTGGTAAAATCTTTTCTTTTGGTTTCATGAAGCCTAGAGTTTTATTTGATGTTTGAGATCCATTGTGCTTTGAAATATAATCTTCTTAGCATCCCTGCCATAGGTTTATATGAAAGATGATTTAGCGTACTGTGGTGGGCTAACATCCATTGCTTCTTTTTATGGGAAACATTTTCTACTAAAAAAAAAAAAAAATGGCCAATACTCTTTAATAGGGAATTTTATTCATCATTGAGTGGAGGCTTTCTTAAAATGCTTTTATTCAAACACATCTTTTTTTAGAGAGAGAAAGAGAGAGAGAGAGATTTTTAATATTTATTTTTTTAGTTTTTGGCGGATACAACATCTTTATTTGTACGTGGTGCTGAGGATCAAACCCAGGGCCGTGCGCATGCCAGGTGAGCACGCTACTGCTTGAGCCACATCCCCAGCCCCCTCAAACACACCTTTTATTTAAAATATAGAAATGACTGGCTTTACAAAGCCAGTTATGTAAAAAAAAAAATTCAAACACTTTAAAATAAACAGATCACTCACATTATATTTTCTACAAAAATATTTTATTTACCATTATATTTAGAAAAATATAAAAGAATCAAATTATTTCACATACATATAAAAGTTAACCTTAGGGCTGGGATGTGGCTCAAGCGGTAGCATGCTTGCCTGGCATGCGAGCCGCCCAGGTTCGATCCTCAGCACCACATACAAAGATGTTGTGTCCGCCGATAACTAAAAAATAAATATTAAAATTCTTTCTCTCTCTCTCCCTCTCTCACTCTCTCTTTAAAAAAAAAAGTTAACCTTAGATAAAACATATATACATTTATACATAGTGTTCTAGAGTGCACATGCACATACATATTCTAAAACATATAAAAGATTTCATCGACTTGGAGAAAAATTCCAGGAAGTACCTAGTATTGATATTATTTAATAAACTTTCATGAATAAGTAATTACAAAATCGTGTCTAAACTTGTGAGAAGTAGTTTCATATGTTATCTTTATCGCAAGAAAATAAGTTTTCAGAGATTTATCAGAGGATACATAATCTGTCATTCCTCACAGTCTTATCATGCATTCACTACTTTTTTTTTATTTTTAGCATGGATTCTCTAGTACTTAAGACTTCTTTCTTCATTTGTATATTTAGTTTTCCACTTCTACCTATTTTGTTTTACTTTCTTAATCACTCTTTGTATTCTGTTTTTCTCTCTCTCATTCAAAGAATAGATTTAAATGAGACAATATATTACTTTTTTAATAAATGCATATATTTTAGTTGCTTCAAAAGTATTTGCTTTTTTCATAGTATGTTACAGTTATTCTTGAGTATTACAAACTCCACAATGGAATATATAAAACATTTCAACATATATAAACATGCTTTTTTTAATTTTTGTATTTAAATATTTTATTTCCTCTGAATTTGCTCACAATCTTTTATAACATAATTTTTAGATTTTATTCTAATTTGGTATAAAAGACAGTAGAATGCATTGTAATTCATATTACACAAATAGAGTACAATTTTTCATATCTCTTGTACACAACAGAGTCACACCATTCATGTCTTCATACATGTACTTAGGGTAGTGACATCCATCTCATTCCACCACTTTCCTATCCCCATGCTCCCTTTCTTTCCCTTCCTCCCCACTGCCTTATCTATAGTTTGTCTATTCCTCCCATGCTTCTCCCTCCTTTCCATTACATATCAGCAAGTTTATGTCAGAGAAAACATTCAGCATTTGGTTTGGGGGGATTGGCTTACTTCACTTAGCATAATATTCTTCAGCTCCATCCATTTACCTGCATATGCCATGATTTCATTCTCTTTAATGATGACCATTATCCCATTTTGTACAAAAAGAACATTTTCTTTATCAATTCATATACTGAAGGGCATCACAGCATACTACAAGAATGCAGCTACAACAATGTTTATAGTAGCACAATTTAAAAAATGATTTTAACTATCAGATTATAAATGCTTTTTCTAAAAATCTGATATAAAGGTATAAAAACTCTACATGGTTTCTATTGAACATTGTGGATGTTGAAGGTGTTGAATATTTTCTTATATATTTATCATCAGAAATACTATTATTTCTACTAATAAAATGTTTCTAAAATGAAAATATTAAATGGAGAAACCAATAAAGTAATAGCCTTGCCTCATAATGTATTAGGTGTAAGACTTTGTGAATAATTTAGTATTTTTTAGGTGTAAAACCTTAGCTATATTTCATTTGAATCTTAGATTTTCTCACTTAGTAACTTTATAAACTATGATATATCACTTAACTCTGGGAATCTCAGTTTGATTATCTGTCAATCATTAATAATTGCTCTCAGATTTTTCTGGAAAATTTGAACATGCCCAATATTGTTTTCTTTTTCTTTTTTAAAAATATTTATTTATTTATTTATTTTTTAGAGAGAGAGAGAGAGAGAGAATTTTATTTTTTATTATTTTTTTTTTAGTTTTTGGCGGACACAACATCTTTGTTTGTATGTGGTGCTGAGGATCGAACCCGGGCCGCATGCACGCCAGGCAAGCACACTACTGCTTGAGCCACATCCCCAGCCCTGTTTTCTTTACTTATGTGTTATAAAAGAATTTTTCAGAGTTCTCTAAAGTAAAGTAGCCCTGAAAAAAAGCAAGTGCTCTATAGAATGTAGACATGTAGTGGTCATAACTTTTGAGATCAGAACTACATGAAGCTTGGTTTGTATACTCCATCAATTCAAGTTTTGTAAACAAGGGATAAGACAATGTTTTTATACCATGAAGAAGACCTCATAGCAAGACAGGTAGACACTGCAGTCACTTATCTGCAATAAGTGAAGTCCCAATATCACATCCACTTATCACATCCACCACATTTGCAAAAAGACATCTCATTACATCAAAACTGGTGTATGAGATGTAACCTCACCAAAAGTCTCACCAAGCACAAAAAATTTGAGCACCATACATGGGAGTGAGGAAGCCAGGACCAGATCAAACAGAAACTGCTTGCATTAAGACCTGTAACCACCTTGGTGATGTAGCTGAACACAAAGAAAAATCAAAGCATGAGTATTGGGGTTTAGAGATAAGTGTGCAAAAGGCTTAATTGTTCTAAGGCAAGGAAGCAATGTAAACCATAATTGTAACTATGCAGTTATAAATCACAATTTTAAACAAAAGGACAGAAAAACAGGCAGAAGTACCGAATTAAAGAACAGGATAGAGTTTTTAACTCATAATAGAAGACTTGACAATCCTTACCAAAGGGGTGAAGATGTCCAGAAATTTTTCTTTATGAAGATAATTTGTGGAAAGAGGGAGTTTTTTGTTTCTGAAGAAAATTTTGGCAGAAAGTATAGAATAAGAGGAGGAATAGCAAAATCACAAAAGTCACAGAAGGAAACTAGAGTCTAGTAAGATGTTCAGTTATAGGGTTGGGGATATAACTCAGTTGATAGAGTGCTGGCCTCACATGCACAAGGCCCTGGGTTTAATCCCCAGTACCACCAAAAAAAGGTTCAGTTACAAATTTTTATTGTGTTTACATGATGTCATTTAGAATTATTATTAGTATTATTATTTAAATCAGGAATTGAACCCACAGGTGCTTAACTAATGAGCCAAACCCCAGCTCTTGCTTTTCTTTTTCTTTTTTTTTTTGTTTGTTTTTTGAGACTGAATCTTGCAGAATTTCTGAGACTGGCTTTGAGCTTGCAATTCTCATGCCTTAATCTCTAGAGCCAACCAAGATTACAGGCATTCACCACCATGCCCAGCTTGGAATTTTTTTTAAGTTATTTTATTTTTATATATCAGGACTTCATCTGACAATGATTGTATTTTCTTTTGCTAATGTTTTGAATAGAATCTGTACCTTATACCACAAATAACCTAAAAACTCACTCTTTATGTAAATATGATATCATCTTGCCATGAGTGGAATGACTGTACAGTTTTTGAAGGGACTCCCTAAGTATGGTCAAGCATAATGTCAAATCTTTGATATTGTTCCATAAGAAATTTGGAAAAGAATGTGGCACATTAAATGTATATTCTAATAAAATTAAAAAGCCTTGAAAAATATGTCCCAGATACTTGTGCTTTAATCCATTAGGAGTAATGTTTTAGACTGTATAGTTGAGAAAATAAATGTTGTTTAGAACCTCACATCTCAGTGATTTATTTAATCAATGTTTATTTCCCACTCTAAAAGGTCTAAAGTGAACAAAATCTAATGGTCAGGCAGGTCTACTGGGTGGCTTACATCTGAGATAGTTCTCAGAACTCTGGGGTTCCTGCATTTCATGGGTTTTATGAATCATTTTTCCTCTACAATTTGTTAGTATCACAAGAGTACGTGTTTCCATCAAAAATATCCACCTTAGTCTCCCAGACTTTAGAAATTTTCACTTTGTGATGGTGTGCTGTGGGAGAGGCATTAGCTTTCAGAATCAGTTTCAGCCTTCAGCACACTTGCTTGTGCTACTTGCCATCTTGAAGGATTTGTCCAGCATAAAGTATGCTTAGATAGTTATTTTGTGTATGGAGAAAAACTTAAATTTTTATTTAACTTGCCTCTTGGCTGACTCATGTCTCTTAACCAGTGATGAATTTATATTAATAATTTTACATGAATAATAAAGGAAAAGGCATATTTAATAGGATAAAATTATAAGTAAAAAATAGAATGAGCCATTATGCCTTCATTAAGATTGCCAAATGAGAAAGAAAATTAATGTATTTTAAATATTTGTAATTTAAAATTATTGTACTTAAAATATTATAGCAAATACGGTAACTTTAAAACTGTTTCTTTATCTTAATATATATGATAGAAACTTTATAACTTAAAGATTATTTTTTCAAACCTGAACCCAATGAATCACACCTCACCAGGTGCAAAACTCAAAAATGAAGGCAGAGAATTTGTATATTAAGAACAAGATTATTTTTTTTAAAAAAATAGATGACTATTATAAAACCTGGAAGATAATGTTGAAAAGATCCTTCAGAATGAAAACAGAAGATTGGACAAGGAGATTAAGTTTTCCTAACATGATTCTAAAATGAGAGAAATGAGATATGGAAAAGGGGAGATAGAACATGAAAAAATAAAATTCCTTACTGCTGAGTGGGAATGTGAATCTTCAAAGAGTTTAAAGTCTTTCCACAAAGTAAAAAGTGATCATGAATAAAGGTGCCAAACCCACAGTTGTCCCTGAGTTACCACCAGTCTCCCTGTCTAAAGACACAGGAGAAGTTCTTTCAAGTTTTTTTGAGATAAGGTTTAAAACTAAACATCCAAGCCACTCAACCTTTCTTTAAACTAGGAGCTAAACATAAAGACCATGGTGTCTACACAGACTTTATATCCTGTGATATGACTGTGTCTGTGTTTTAAACAATTTCATCTGTTGCTTTATGAATTTTTAAAAATGACTGTATTCTGTAATGGAGTCCTTTGTAAATTACCTGATAAATTTTGAATAAGAAAAAGTTATCTACCATAGCTAGAACATGGTGAAAGGCATTAAAATTAATTAATCTAGAGAACTAGAAGTAAAAGTGTCCCAGAAATGAATGTAAATTTGCTAGTTTACATTTAACTTCTGGATTCTTACCATGTATCCATTAAAATATAAGATTTGAAGAAAAATATTTTCTAAGACAGTGTATACTAGTCTGTCCTTTGCATTGGCTAAGGGAGGTCAGACCTCTTAAGACCAACTCCATTCCTCTTTGATATAGCCCTAAATGCTGTGTGGTCCTGCACTGGCTTTGTCCTTGTTTTTCAGTTCCTACACTTCTGTAGCACTTTTTGTTCTGACATTATTTAAATAGTGCTCTCATTCTGGGTGGTTCTACACATTCTGTAGCATGAGCAACAAGCACAGGGTAATCATTAATTATTGAAAAAATACGAAGGCAAATTACTTCTAAAAATAGATAAAGAGAGCTAATTATTTTTTTTAACTTTTTAAAGACCTAAATATAATTACTCAAAAACTTGTTCTTCATTTTTTTTTTTTTTTTTGATGTCACATTGGAAAGACGTGAGAGAGACACATGGACAGACACAGGGGATGTATAAAATTTTCTGAGGTTAAACCTTGTTGTGCACACCCATTTCTCAAGTATTTGCTTAAAATTCTGACTTATTTTCTCTAATATATAAAATCATTAAGATTTGGTAAATTAGAATGCTTATAGTTTTGACTTTACATCAAAATTGATTCTGATATTTTCTTGCCAAGAATTTATTTATTTCATGATCCTCAGATTTTTGAGGCTTACTTAATATTCTTATCATCTTTCTCTTATGCTTGCATTACTCAGAGACAGAATTGCTGTACTCTTTCATATGTATTTCTTAAGAGTAAAAACTTCACAGTATTTTTTCGGGTATCAAAAGTATTTTAAATTAATCTCATGGTAAAACAACTCTAAATACTCCTTTCTATGTTTTTACATTTTCAAATTGAGGTTTTCTTCAGAGCATATTTTACTGAATATTTGTGTTTCACAATAACAGACTCAGCAATTTCAGTCACTAAAAGCCATTTATTTACTGATATATGTACAATTTGTATTTTTAATTTTGTGCAGCTACAATAATATTTGATAATAATATTTATGATGCTTTCATGAACAAAAGTATATTACAAAAATAGATGTATTTCACTATACCTTAATAAAAATGGACATGTACATGTATCATTATTTAAATGTTTATTTTCACCTCTGGGTATATTTTTCCAATATTATTATAAAATAAATCATTTAACATTTATTAATTTATGTTGATTTTTTTGTACCATATTTATTTATTATGTTATTGTTGTATACATATTGCTGGTTAGTACATTCTTTTTTTTAAGAGAGAGAGAGAGAGAGAGAGAGAGAGAGAGGGAATTTTAATATTTATTTTTTAGTTTTCGGCGCACACAACATCTTTGTTTGTATGTGGTGCTGAGGATTGAACCCGGGCTGCAAGCATGCCAGGCAAGTGTGCTACTGCTTGAGCCACATCCCCAGCCCCAGGTTAATACATTCTTAAAAAGAAAATGCTATTTAATAACCATAGCAATGGTATATTAAAGAGCTTTTTAAACTACTCTTTTAATACATATTTTCTTTTATCTTTCTAAAACCTTCTAGAATGTGTAAATTTATAAATATACACATTGAGAAACAAGAGATCCTATGGCAATAAGTAATATACCAAAGTGTCAAAACCTGATAAATTCAGTGCTAGAATTAACAGTTTTTCTGAATTGCAGGTCAATGATGTCTCTAATGCAGATAGTAAGCAAAACATTAAAATAACTAAATAACTGTAATTGAAATGATTCAGCAAACTATTTGGCATGACCATATATATCCTCAATTTTAGTCAAATATATATTAGATTTATTTGTAATATATAGGTTAATTTATTCCTTTATGATCATTATCTCTTTTTTGAGAAATGACCTCTAGTAAACAGCCTCATTTGGCCTCAGGATGTGTGTACAGTAAGAAAAAAGTCTCAAGATTTCTCTCTATTATATTCATGATATATTCACATATCCCCAAGGCCTTTCACATACTGGTCAGTCACACACAGCAAGCAATTTGAAAGTTCATGAAGTTTTGCAATATAACATTGTTATCCTTTCAAGCTATTTCTAAGAATTCTGTGTGCTTTATTGAAAACATCAAGGAAAATGAATATGTCTTTTTAAACCCAGAACTTGAAATGACACTGGACTCAAGAGATCAAGTTTATGAAGACAGGAGTTATGTGTTATAGCTTCTGTTTATCTGCAGAAGAGCTGTCAAGGTGAAAGGGGTTGTGTGAGAATGGCCTTAGGCCTGAGACTAAGCAACTCCTGTAATGCCAGATTCATGGGACCACAATAGGCCTCCAGGAGCTGAATCTGATGCAATCACACAAGAGTGTTTATTGTAAGCTCAAGCCTGGACTCACAACCATTTCAGATACAGTGGTCCCAAAGAGTGAGTCTTGACCCTTAATTCAGTGAGGATTAATAGATTTTTGGGGATACTGTGTGCTTCACAATATCACACAGCCAATCATTTCACATCACAGAAAAGTCAAACAACAACTCTTAACATTGATTAGCACATCCATTGGCAGGAGCAAGTTGTGTAAGGGTGATTGGTTAGTTCAAGTTGTGGATACATTTGAACTGATTGGTTTAGGCCATGAGATGTTGCAAGAGTGTATATGATAAACTTGCCTAATCATTTTACCAATCAACAAAACAACTGGGAAGGTCACCTGGTGTTTCAGGTATTTTCTGTGTCTCATGCTTTTTGTGGTAGCTAGGGGGTTGCTATGGGTCCTAACCTAGTGTAACTGAGTCAGGATCACTTGGCATGGAAGATCTCTCCAGTTATTCACAGACAAACAACTCAGCAGGGTGGTTATATGCCTAGGAGCACTCTGAGTTTTTCCATGGACAAGGGTAACTCCCTGCTTTGGACAGGCTTTGCTCTGACGTAGAGGCTGGTTTCTCAAAAATGGAGTCACATCAGTTTCTCACTCCATTTAAAAAACTCCATTTTGAAACCTGAGGTCATTATTAGAGGTCATTTATCACCAGGCACACCCACAGAGCCCTCTAATATGGCCTCAGACAAATTACTTCCCCTCACCCTGATAAACTGAATAAAGCCTCTGGCAGGCTTTCCTTTCCTGATAAGAGTCAAAGGTGGGAATATCAGGATGGAGACCACCAGAGCAGATATTTCTGACCTCAGGGTAAATGAGAAATCTGGTAGCACCTGATGATTACAAGGTGTGGTAAAAAAAAAAAAAGTATAAAAATAGAGTGAATAAACAGGGATTCAGCCAGCCTAAACAAGTATGTACTCCAGCTGGAGAGCCTGATGAGGACCTACGCTGACATCCCATCACTTGCCATCATTTTCCTATTCTCTGTGTGATCCTCACTGCTCTCAAACTCTACCGCCTTGTCTGGACCTTTGTGAGAGCTGCAACTTCTCCCTGTGACCCTCTCCTCAACTGGTCATCCACTACCCACCAGAAAAAGCCTGTTTTGGTTTGGAACCTAATCACTGCTGTCTGAGTGAGTGTGCATCTGCAGGACATAAAGCCTAAGGCTTGAGTGTTTTGAACTTAGCATTCAGAGGAAATGTCTGTCACTAGCCTGTCATGATTAAATCTGTTTTGCAATGTTTAGAATTAATCTAAAATTGTTTTCTGCGAATTAATTAATCTAGAATTGCTTGGTGTTATTTGATTATCTCCACTGCAGTGCCTATCATTAAGGATTGTTGTTTTCTTCATTAGGAACCTATAGAGTAAAGTTGTATTAAGAATTTGAGTGAATAAAGAATTGAAAGGGGCAGAAACGCATGGACATTCTTTATTTCTCCCCTTGACTGCATATGTCACAATTTTGCTCCCTGGCAACCTGTTGCTATTATTTTTAAAGTATTAAATTAAGGAATTTGTATCACTAAAGATTATTATTATCTTCAATTCTAAATGTTGACTTTACTTTTGGCATTATCTCTGTCCTCTGACTGTTATTGTTACTGCTGTTTACTGGTAATGAGGCTTTGCTTTCCCAATGCTGAAGTATAACACCAGAGAAGCATGTCAAGGCAAGTTTAGAGAGCAAAGTTGAAGCTTTATTAAAGGACAGCAGAAAAGACTTCTCCCTGGAGGAAGAGGGGGACCCAATGAAGTGGTACCCCCTTTCTCCACAGAAAAGTCCGCTTCACCATTGCTAATTTGGGGACTGTCAGCCAAAGAGTCTCTGCAAAATAGTTCAATGTAGATAAACTTTCTATTTTTGTGTTGCCCTGTTTACTTGGCCACTGGCCAGGAAGATACCAGCACTCCGGGTGCTGGACACACCCTTACTATTTTCACAAATATATCCAGTATAGTACTTTGAAGAAATGTGCAAACAAGGCCTCTGGCCTTGAGCTGGGCTTCACAGAGATGTCCACATTTTAAAGATAAGTTACAAATGGGCTCCAAGGTAACAGCTGGCAGAGGGAGGAAGAAAGGGAAGAAGAAGTTCTCCTCTTCTCAAGTGTTGTCCTTGAAGGGTTAACTTGCCCAGAACAGTGAAAGAGAAAGCTGCTTTTATGTGAACTTCTGCAGACCATGAACTTCTGAGCCCCTCTACTTACATGCTGGGTATAAAACTCTGAAATGCCCTGAACTTGGAGGCATTGATTAATAACAGCAAAAGCTGTGCTCTCTGAACCTGGCTGCAGCCAAATAAAACTGTGTCCTGCTATCTTCAGTGCCTTGCTTCATTTGTCCCTACAACAAACTGGGACACAGCACTGGAGGGAGTTCTGTCACATGTGGTGAGTCAGGTTTTGCAAGAGAAAACACCAACTGGGCTGCTATCCCATACAACTTTCCCACTTTGAGTAGCAATCTGATTCTGATTATCACCCCAAAGCCTCTCCCCACAACAAGAGGCCTTTACATATAAGGGTCTGCTGACTGCCCCATGTCAGTCACATGTCATTTGGAAGCCAATGACAGATCCACATGGCTCCACCATAGATCTTTTATCATACACCCACACTCTACTGCTCCAGGCCCAGTTCCCAGCAGGCTCCAACTCAATGGCATCTCTGTTCTACACCATTTTCATGAATTCTAGTCAAAAAAAGCACTATCTGGTTCAGTCATGATGAACAACAGGAGATCTGATGGATCTCCAGTGCTTCCTGGTCATGACAATTTCAAATATTACACTGTATTGGTCTAGACATCATTCAAGGATGAATTAGGTGGCACTGTGGGTCTTGATTCTTTCAGGAACCATTAAGGGGTGAGAAAACTCCTTTCAATGAATTATATATATATATATATATATATATATATATATATATATATATATATATATATGAGAGAGAGAGAGAGAGAGAGAAATATATACATTAAATACATGTAAAAGTAGCAATAGATATTCAAATCCAAATTCTTAATGGAACATATATCATTCAAAGATCACAAAAATATTCATTTGACTCTACATGGGGTTATGTATAAACTTGTTCAACTATGGAGCTCACCATTGGTTGAACTTTCAGTTGCCCTGGGGTTTGGGGGGAGTGATCTGTTCATGGAATTTGTATTTGCCAAAGTCAGAGTACTCACATGAATGTACCTATGATAGCAGGAAGGGCAATATATATGTATATAACAATACATGTTCTGACCCAGCCTACAGAGAAAGGGAATCCATAAGTTATATATTTGTTAAATTTGACAATCCATGGAGAAGTATTAGAATGAAAATGTGACTAGTGTTATAACACATACCCTTGATAAAGCAAAAGGAAAATCAAAGTATACACAATTCCTCCTATGAACTGCCTGCATTTCTTTATTTTAGGTTTGCTTTTATGCATATGTTAGGATTAGTACTCAGAGTCTAGTAGGGTATGGGTTAGGGTCAGAGATTCAATACTTCAAAGGGAAAATATTAAAATCAATCCAATGTGTATATGAACATGTGCTACACAAGATCACTTCCCACTGTCATCCAGAACAATGCCTTGACATTACCATCACCCCAAGTTATACACAATTAGAGGGAGAAGAAGAAGAATATCTGTGAATACATACTGGAATGGAAAATGCTCAGCAGTTCACAACCTTGTAGGTGGCAGAGGAGATTACAGTGACTGAGCCTTTAATCTCTCCTACTCTTGGCTGTGCCCTTCCAAAACCTGATCTCAGGTAGTTTTTATTGAGTCTCTGGAAACAAAGAATTGAGAAACAGAATGCATTAGTGGAAAGCTTTCCAGCACACATCCTGGTGAATATATGAATAGACTGCTGCTTGCTTTGCAGATGGGCAACACCTACTATGTTCCTAAGTTCCTGAATTTTTCCTGAATTTTGGCCACTCTCCAGAAGGGGCTCATGATTTTGTGTCCAAGATATGTGCCAGCTCCAATCTCTGTGAAATGGCCATTTCCTGGATTGTTGAAAGGAATGCCAAGCATCTCAGAAAACTCAGAAATCAGTGTGACCGGTAAGGGTCTCAGTGGAGAAACCCTGCTTGGCTAGATAGCAACCTAAGTAGCATGATCAGGAGCTGTCAATGCCCTAGTGTTCATCTTGTGGAAAAGTCTGTCCCCGGGCTGTTTTCTTACCTATTGTTCAATTCCCCTTCATGATAGGAAGGTCTTCACCTCAGACCATCCCTTTGTGAAGCCTCAAGAAAACAGTTTCAAAATGGAAATGAAGGGGCCTCACCTGTGGCTCTTTGGTAAAGTGCTTTGTGAAGGGATGTGTCTGAATCAACCTCTTGGCACTGGGTGAGGCTGTGGTTTAGATTCTCAGCACCGCATGAAACTAAATAAAGATCCCATATGTCCATCCAAAACTAAAATTACAGAAAAGAACAGTAATTTTGGATTAAGTCTCTCACCTATTTCTGGTAAGGCTCCTGACCTCCATTTAGTTCGAAGGGATTCTTTGGTCAAATGAGGTGTTCCAAGCCCTGCAGTAGCTAGAATATAAGTGGTTGTGTTTTCTGCCTTGGACTTTGAATAGCTGGGATAACAGGTATACACCATATCATAACACATAAAGAATCTACCCCCAACAGTCAGTAGGCTTCTAATTTGAGAAGTAGGGCAGTATTAAAAAAATTCTTCTACTTAATCTCATCCAAAATTAGTCAAGTTCCCAATGAAGCTACAGAAACAAAATTTCTATCAATATTCTCTATTGATAGAAATTTTTATTTGCCAAACTCAGTTGTAGTCATATCCTATGGAGTGATAGTCATATCCTATCACTAACTTTAGCATCCCAGATCTGGTCTCTTTATTTGTCAAAGCCAGCTTCCCAGTTCCTTCTCTGCCTCAAGGCCTCCCATTCCCATGGGTGAACCCACTGCCCCTTAGGCAGTGTACTCTCACTTCAGTAACTCCTCATGCTCTGTCTAGTGAGTGTCTCCTTCAATTATCTGTTCACAAAAAGAACCTTGAACTACAAACCTTGTCATTGCATCCATCTTGCAAGAAAATCTTTCATGATTAGAAGTTGAAAACAACTAGAAATAGAAGAAAGAAAAACAGCTGGATGATATGGTGTATACCTGTAATCCCAACTATTCAAAGTCCAAGGCAGAAAACACATAAGTTCTAAACCACCCTGAACCCCTTGACCAGATTCTGTCTCAACATTTTTAAGAGGGTCAGGATTTAGTTCTGTTGTTGGGAGAATGCATGTCTAGCATATGTGAGACCATGAATGCAATTCTTGATATTGAAAAAAAATGAAAAATGCAAACAACAACAAAATAAAGATCACACATGAGAAATTACCTTCTAATACATTAAATAATCAAAAAATAAAATATTTTCTTCCCAAAATGGAAAGAAGGCAAATTTACATGCTTTCACTTGTTCTTTTTAACATATTAGAAAACCTGGCCAGATCAATCTAAGAAGTACAGGCAGAGGGCATGCCAAATGGAAAGGTAGAATTATAAAAACCTCTGTTTATCAGTGAGATAAAGTTATATCTGGAGAATCTCAAGATTCCAAGAAAATAATCACCACAATGAATAAATTCAGCAAAGGTGCCAATACAAAACCCCACACACACAAAGTGTGTTTCTATACACTAATAATAAAAAAATATATATGGAAAGAAAATCAAGAAAACAATTTCATCTGACAAGTAAAATAAAATGTAATACTAGACCCAATGTAATACTACCCAATCAAATAGATCAAACGTGAAGACTTTAAAACAAGCAATGAAACTTAGAATAACACCAAATAGTGAAAGATATCAATTGATCATGGGCAGGAACACTTAAACTTGTTAACATATCAACACTATCCAAAGAAATCTACAGTTTCTGTTCCATCCCTAAAAAAAATTCCTAACTTCTTTTTTTCATGAATACCATTTTTATTTCATATTTTTATTTACTCATATTCATTTTACATGATAGTAGAGAATATTTTAATTTATTAATAAAATCATGGAATACATCTTATTCTAATTAAGATCCCAGTCTTGTTGTACATGATGCAGAGATTATTCATTGCAAAAATTTAAAATTCCAACCTAAAGTGATAGGGAATGTGAAAACAACCAACTTCAGAAACATTTTGAACAAGAACAAAATTGGTGGTCTAACCTGTCATAATTTCAAAACTCCATGCTATAAAGTTACCAGTCATACAAACACAAAAGATAGAAATGTTGATTAATAAAACAGGGTAAGAAATTCAGAAATAAAAAAAAAATAAGTTCTCAAGTGATTTCTGACAACAGCATTCCATGGAAATGGACAGTGTTTTCCACAAATACTGTTGAGAAAACTGAATAGATAGCAACACATGAAACAAGGAAGCTGGGCCCTTATCTGACACCATGGACTAAAATTAACTCAACATAAATAGAGGACCTAAGTGTAAGATCTGAAATATAAAACTAATAACACACAATAGAAAAAGCCCATGACAAGGGATTTTGACCGGGACTTTTTGAACAGCACATCAAAAGCACAGGCACCAAAAGGAAGAAACAAACTGAACTACATCAACCCCAAAACTTTGATTCATCAATGGACACAGTCATTAGTGAAAAGATGACTCACTAAATGTAAAAAAGCATTTGAAAATTATATTTGTGATTAGAATTTAAGATCTATGATATAAAGAGTCCTTATATCTCAATAAGAAGAAAACAACAAATCAATATTAAAATGGGCAAAGGACTTGCACAGATATTTCTCCAAAGAAGATATGCAAATAGCTGAGAAGCACATGGGAAGATGTTCAATATCAATAATAAGTGGAGAAATCAAAATCAAAATCACAATGAGATCCAGCTTCAAACACATGATGAAACAGAAAGAAACAGAAAACAGAAAAATCCCTGATCGGCTCCCATTCTCCAGTCCAGGAACAAAGAGGCACATCCACCCACCACCACAACTAAAACAGAAAACACCAGTGCTGCTGAGAATGTGATGGAGCCAGAACCCTAGTGGGTTAGAATGCAAAGTAGTGCAGGCTCTATGGGAAACTGATTGGTGGTTCCCCAAATTATCAAAAGGATCATTCAAATGACCCTTCAATTCTACTTCTTTTGAAGAGATATTTATATGCTTGTAATTACCACAGGATTATTTATTATACTCAAGGGTACATTGAGGGAGAATATGTTTATTTTTAGCCGTGCATTATAGTTATACAAAAGCATGGAATATAGTTTGTTCCAAGTCAGTCTCGAGAACTTGCCCTTTCCCTCCCTTCCTCCCTGACCCAGTTTCCTTTCTTCTTCTATACTGGTCTTCCATCCATGTATTTATAATTTTCTTAACTCGGGCTTTACAGATATACATAAAGATAAAACTCACTGTGGTCTCTTCATATATGTATATAGGATAGTATGGTCAATTTAATTCTACAATTTTGCCATTTTCCTATCCCAAGGGAGAATTTTTTTTACGTGTAGCACATGATGAAGTATTATTTGGTCTAAAAAACAAAGAAAATCCTGGCTGATAGTAGAGTAGGGATGGACCTTGAGAATACAGACTGTACGATCCTATTTATATGAAGTACAGTACACAGAGTAATTAAAATAATACAGAAAGGAGAATGGTGACTTCTTAGAGCATGACGAAATTGATGATTACTGTCTAACAAATGAGCTTCAATTTTGCAAGATGAGAAAAGTTCTGAGGCTGCATGCTGGTTTCCAAAGAATGGAAAAATAAGTGTAATGAACACCACTGATGTGCCTTCCCAAATAGCTGACATGGCAAAACTTTGCTGTGAATATTTGAAAATGTATATAAAATTAAACTCATCCTGCTTATTTCCACACAAATAAAAACCAAGTAAATTCTCCACTAGTAGAAACTCATCAGAAGGAAGTTCTCTATGAGTAGAAATGTGAAAGGATCATTCAGGTTGAAAGGATGAATCACTCACTTGGTCATGCTAAGAAAAAAAGAATACAATGAGGGTAGCTCCACAGGAAAATTTAAAATAAGTATCATTGTACAATCAATTCTTAACTCCTCTCCTAATCTGACTGAGGTGCAGTGGTGTAATAATTATAGAGCTTGTGATGTTGCCAGAGCATGCCAGTCATGTGCACATATGGGCCAAGGACACCATCAAGCTGGGAGGGCTCTGTGGAGACTTGTGCTTAGGGTCTCTGTCTTTGTCTTGGCAGAGGGAAAAATGCAAGGGAGGATGCAACAGGTGAACAAACAAACAACTCTCTCAACAATTGTCCTTGGATCTGTGAAACTCCTGGCAGTTTCCTTCCAGAGTCAGTCCCTTTGAATCACAATGTCCATACCTTACATCTTGGAGGAAAAGCTCGCCCCACCACTCCTGAGGGACCATGCCTGATCAGCTCCCATCCACCAGCCCAGGATCCAAGAGGCACATCCACCCACCACCACAACTAATGTAGACAGATGTCAGATAAGAATGAGAATGCAGAAATCACTGTTGGAGCTCCAGATCAACAGGAACAAGCATCAGTGCACTTGGGAAAGGCTTGCCATAACCAATGTGTTCCTGCCATCCCTTATGGCCACAGATGCACACATGCCACCCAGCCACAGAGACCTGTGAACACCTCTTGCTGAGGCACGTACATGTAAAGATGCACACTCATTAAAACCCCTTCCACCACAGATATCATTAAAACACCTCGCATTTAGAAACAGGTGCATGACCCACAACTCACTGCCATCCCACCAAAAACACAGATGCATAAATCACCTTTATCCTTGCTTTCCCTGAATACACACACCACCACTTCCTTTCTAAAAAAAAAAAAAAATATATATATATATATATATATATATATATATATATATATATATATATATATATATACATACCCACAAATACACATGCCTGTTATCACCCAGGTACTGACGGACATGCAATTATACTGTATACTTTTCCAAATGCAGGCTTATACATTCCTATATACTCTACACTTCCTGAAGGCATGCACATGATATAACCAAACACTGAGTATACATGCACACAGAAATACAACATACAACCCCCCTACACACACACACACACACACAAAATAAACCCTATTTGTTACCAGAAGTCACATAAACAAAACCCTAACTACTCTGGAAAATCTCACAGACTTGATCCTCTCATCAGAAATACAATATACACAAAAATCTCTTTGAACTTCCCCAAGATTGAGTGGAACCAGAAATACCCTGATTACAAAAATGTAACATTCTTAACCCTAAATGACACAGGTACAACCACCAACATACACACATAAACATGAGTCCATATTCCCAGAATCACTTGATACGCAAACACCAACTCCCAAAAACACATAAAGTTTCCCAACCCTCTCCAAATGTACACAACAATGATGTCACCTGCAATCTACTCATTGTCATTTCCCAAATACATACATAACACATGTGTGGCCTTAATACACATATTTTACCCTGCACTCTAATGTCACACCCTTCCCTAAACAAAAAATAAAATTAAATTAAAAAATCAATATTTTGTGAATATCAAAAAGTATTCACAAAAATACTCCATTCAAACACTCTTCTTAATAATTATTCACAAGTCCCACCATGTCATAATAACCCATATACACTGTCAGTACCCAATCCTCCTAACTTGTATTCCCATATAAATATAACTCCTATATTCTCTCAGTGGAAACACACACTACCCATCTAGTTTGAGAATGAATATTCAGCCACCACACTTCCTAAATACTTTCACAGTCCTAGATTACACAAGTCTGGGAATACACGTGTCTGTCTGAATCTACAAATCGAGAGTACTCCCACAGACCCAAAGTACATGCAGCCAGTCTCTCACTATTAAAGGGAACAGAACTCACTATTAATGTACAGAACTGCTCATACTTTCTGATATACTCAGTCAATAGCACACAACACTGTGGAACTCTGAAAATCCTCAATAGCATAATCTTCCTATCTTCCAGATGCCTGACTGTAAACCCAGAGGTCCTCATGCCTAAATTAAAACAAATACACAGCAAAATCCAAACAATTCCAATCAATAACCTTCCTTACAAAGTCTCATACATATTCCAGTCACCTCCAAGAAACACTTAAAATAGATATGAAGTAGGACCTAAGAGGCTGGATACCAGAGGAATTTTTAGAAAGCAGGTTTATTGGCTGTTGCCAACCAGTCCAGAGTGTGGCTCATGCCTGAAACATTCTATGTATAGATAATTTCAAAATATTTTGACTATTATGTCCCATGGGGGAAAAGGGCTTGAAGATTCACGTGACAAGTGCTTTTCATTCCGTTCTCTAGGCCGGACACAGGTTTCACACGTATTTACAAAAAAAAAAAAAAAAAAAATCTGGTGTTTACAAGAAAGAGGAAGGTACCAACCACAGTAACCTTTACATACTTGCTGCTGATCTGACAAGAGAAGAAGTTTAATTATGGCAAGAATCTTTTGGTTGAGAGTATCTGCTGTGCTTCAGATGCACATATCTTCAGACTACACACCAATCAGTATCACCCAAAAAGCAATCACACAAACACTTCCTCAGTAACTGAATGGAACAAACAAATTACTTATTTACATGACAACAATTTGTATTTTCAAATGAAAACATATACAATCACCTCTATGTTGCAAACATGCACATACACAGAATGCCTCAGAATATGAAGTTCAACAACAAATCTCAAGACAGACAGACACTGCTGACTCCTCCTACATACTCACAAAGGATACCCCTCCATTCCCAAGAATAACATGATCACCTCAAAGCCCTAAACAATAAAATACACAGCAGTCCACTTGAGACATTATCAACAGAATCTATACACATCTATGTGCCACATATACATAATTCCAAACACCCCAACATACCCAATGATTTCAGTCTCTCCAAATCTCTGTACACCAAAGATTATGTCCCAAAATTCTCACCGAGACACCATGAACATACATATACATTCTAAAATCTGAAAATGCACAGATCCAACAGATAATGGTAAGACAACATCCTAACTATTCTCAAATGCATTCACAATAGTCACGTTCACAATAGTCCACAATGACAACAATACCTACAGACGCACCACTAAAACCCTAAACACATGTCCTGCCAGAAAGGTACTCAGCCAACACTGACCAAAGAAATCACTCAGAAAATATTTACACATGACAACCAAACAGTCCCACACAAGATAATTTATGGTGTCTTGTTTCATATCCTTTCCATACCTATACACATGAAACACATGAGAGCACAAAGTCCTGGTGCTAGAGGGACAAGTTCTTGTGTTCTCTCTCTCTCTCTCTCTCTCTCTCTCTCTCTCTCTCTCTCTCTCTCTCTCTCTCACACACACACACACACACACAGAACATCACATACATAATCTGAACACTGACACAACAAGTTCAAGGATATTATCTTGTGGGCCCTTCACACAGAGGTAGAGGGGTGAAGATGCAGATTTAAGGCACATACCTTGTTGTTGAAAACGTAAGAAAATATAAAAGTGCAAAGGAGAGAGGACATTCCCTCCTATAAATCTGAAAGGTACTTGCCAGCCACTCAGTAACTGCTCAATATAGAGAAAACACTTCAAATAATAAGAGAGTACTCTCAGATAGTGCCTCTGGAGATGAAGGTACTCTGGGAAACTTAAGGGGTTTCTAAAGGAGAAAATCACCCCAAATAGATTCTTTTGAGTATCCACCGTCAGCCCAGATGGATGTCTTCTAGCTGGAAAGCCAGACCATTGTGCAATGTGTGCTCCCATGCCAGGGCTGGGCTTGTTCACCTGGGCTCCCCCTTAAGCCACATCAGCTCCAATTTCTGAATGGGGTCTGCAGTGTTCTCACACAAGAGGCCTTTGGCATCCTTACATGCCCAAATTCTAACCTGAAGATATTACTGGCATATTTGTTGCTCAAAAAAAGGGAAAGGGAGTGGGGGCAGGGGATTTGCAAGGATGGGGGAATGTGATAGACATCATTATCCAACATATATGTATGAAGACGTGAATTGGTATCAACAAACTTTATATATAACCAGAGATATGAAACATTGTGCTGTATGCATGTAATAAGAATTGTAATGCATTCTGCTGTCATTTTTTTAAAAAAAAATCAATAAAAATTTAAAAAAAAAATAGGAGAGACAGAGACAAAAAAAAATAGTGAGTAAATTGTCAGCTTTTCTGTGCTACATTCAGACAGAAGAGGTGAATCTGGTTAGAGGAAGGTCTGGGGCCTCTTGTGTTTTGGACGGCAGCTGTCCTAATCACTTTCCAAACCTGTGAGAATATACCTGAGATCACCACATTCAAAGGAGCTGAATTCAGAGATTACAGCCCATGGTCACTTGGCCCTCTTACCTCTGGACCTGTAGCAAACAGAACATCTGGCCGAGAGTGTATGACAGAGGAAAACTGATCACCGCATGGCTGCTAGGAAGCAGAGAGAGACAGAGACAGAAGTGCATTAGGGTCCCAGTACCCCATCATGGGCACATCCCCAATAAACTAATTTTCATCAACTGGGCCCCACTTTCCACAAGCTTCCAACACCTCCCAATAGTGTCTTCAGCTGGGAACTAGATGTTTAACAGGTGAGCCTTTGAGGAACACCAAATGTTAATGCCAGAACACCTACTCCTTGTCCCCAAAAGCTCATGTCTGTCTCACAGCAATAAATAATTAAAAATAACTAAATAAATAGATTAGATAGATAGATAGATAGATAAGCATTTGGACTCCAAGAGTCCAAAAATATCAACAGTGCATTCTCAATAGTTCTTGTCCAAAGTCTCTTCTGAGACTCAAGGGAACACAGTGATGCTGAACCCTGAATTGAAAGGTTTTTTTTTCTGCCATTCTCTTCTTTTTGATTCATGAGTATAGCTTTCTTTTCTCCCCACACCTTCAACACTATCTTAATGACTAACCATAGCATCAGTTAAAAGCACTAAAGTCAGTTAAAAGGACCCTTGCACTGGGCACTCCTCCTCACTATGTCACAGGAAATATCCAAATGAAAAGGTATTGGCAGAAGTGTAGAGAAGACACTGACTAGAATAGAAACCACACACACACACCTTCAGAATTGCAAGCATATAAACAATCACATTATCTTAGATTCACAGGTCTGGGATGGGTCAGGGTCCACTGGACCCAGATATAACCCACACAATTCCAGCTTCTCTAAATGACATTTTTAATATATATTTTTAGTTGTTCATGGATCTTTAATAGATTTATATATGGTTCTGAGAATTGACCCCTGTGCCTCACACATGCCAGGCAAGCTCTCTACCACTGAGCCATGACCCCAGCCCCATTTAAAGGATGGTCTGTCTACACTAGTGAACTGTGCTTGTGTCCCCCTGCCCAAGACTGAGAGAACAATTCCTCATAACACACTGTATACACTTTCACTCAGCAGCACTAAGCAAGATGAAACCAGGAGCTAGCCATTCATCTCTGAAATGCTGGATTGTTGCCAATGAAGCCTTTTCCTCTCCCACCTCTCTGCCTCTTCAGTAACTGACTGTCATGGGTGGAAGCAAAGCAGCATGATGAAACCTTTTGTATCTGCATTGGCTGCAATCCTCATTAATAATCAAAAGAAAGTCAACATGTTTCCAAGATACAACTACACAGGGGAAACCCAACTAACCCCAAAGGGAAGAGAAGGAGAGTAGCAAGGAGGAAACTGAAAAAGCACATCAGGGAACACGTTAAGTCTAGCGCTCCATTAAGTCTAGTGCTCCAGGTGGGAAACTCGGGCACCTGATTGTGTGATATGGGTCCCCGAGGGCTTGAGCCTCCTCACCCATCCAGCCTGGTCTGATGTGGGACCACTCCCTAGAGCTGGTGCGCTCACTGACTTTCACTTCCCTGAGCAGGTGTTTCATAGGATGCCACTGCTAACCAACTGAGCGCTCCACCACAACACTGGCTCCACTCTCACAGTTTGACAAATCACTGTTTCTGGGGCTACTGGGTTGAACTCTGAATGTGACATGCTATTCCTGGCCACCAGCCTTTCCTCTGAATTATCAATGCAAATCTTCACAACCCCACAACTCTTCGCTCTGTAAGCCTGACAACCAGCATCACATGGATGATATCAAGGTCAGCTGGGAATGAGGACATTAGCCATGCCCACCTGGACCATGGCCTGTGAGCCCATATGGTGTTAGTTACACAGCAAAATGAATCTGGACATAAGGATTCTGAGGCTGCCCTATGCAAGCAGGGCATCTTGACACTCTCTCCACAAGTCAAAGAGCCTGCTAAAGGTGGTGTCCTTCCCATTCCTGAGATGCCTAAAGGTGGCTTCTGTGTAATGGAACTAATCTCTTTACCAACCACTCCATCCTTGGCCCCAACATTACAAACTTTTCTTTTCTGGAGAACCTGCAAGTATTTTAAATCTAACCTGGCGTTTGCTCCTGAGCCCTATGGTAAGTCAGGCTGAAAGCAGCTAGAAATACCCAGGCCATATCTCAAATGCTGTACTGCCATGAATATTCCCTGCTGGATAAATTAGTCTGTGTTTTAGTTGCCTTTTACATCACTGTGACCAAAAATATCTAACTAACAACAACAATTAGAGCAGGACAAGTTTATGTAGCTCATAGTTTCAGGTCTCACTCCACTGACCACCAGCTCCATAGCTCTGGAGCCAAGGTGAGGCAGAACATAGTGGGGGAAGTGTAGGGAGTGGGAAAGCAGCTCAGCATACGGCAATGAGGAAGCAGAGAGAGAACTCTGCACACCAGGGACAAACTATGAACCCCAAAGGCATGTCCCCTCTGATTGACTACTTCTAGGTCTACCCTACTTGCTACAGTTACCATCCAGTTAGTCCATACCAGTGGATTAATGCACTCATTAGGATTAAGCTCTCAAAACCCAATCATTTCACCTCAAAACTTTCCTGCATTGTCTTATACCTGAGCTTTCCAGAGACAACTCATATCTAAAGTATGACCTTCTCTTACCTTTAAATAAGCCTCCCATGAATTCTAAGGACATGTGCAATGTAGTCAAATTCTTTTTTTAAGGAGAGAGAGAGTGAGAGAGAGAGAGAGAGATAATTTTTTAATATTTATTTATTTATTTATTTATTTTTCGGCAGACACAACATCTTTGTATGTAGTGCTGAGGATCTAACCCGGGCCGCATGCATGACAGGCGAGTGCACTTCCACTTGAGCCACATCTGCAGCCCTATGTAGGCCAGGTCAGGTGCAAAAGAAAACAGAAATGGGACACACACCCTCCAGGGACTCAGGTGGAAACGGAAATGAAGGGTTCCGTTGGCTTCGGTCTGCAGCTCCTCTCCCCCACCCACCCCCATTTTCTATTCTTTGTAAGAAATTATGATCCCCCCAACATGAAGCCCCTTGCAGCACAGAGGTCAGCCTGGAGAGGGGTCCTGGTCCCTCCAGTCTGTCAACCCTGTGCTTTGGGCAAATTCCCTCCTTCTCTGAGCCTCAGTTTCCTCATCTGTAAAATGGACCTAATCTTCCTGATAGGCCACCCGAGGGAAATTAGGACTGAATCAAGGTGTCAGGTCTTGGACCAGCCTGAGTCTCGGTCAGCACGTAACACCTGATCCACAGACTCATGATCATTTTCTAAAATCAGACAATTCTCACCTGTCCTTGGCTTTTTGTTACTGTAACGATCCCCAAGACAACCAGCTTATAAAGACAGGAGGTTGATTTGGCCTCACGGTTTTCAGATGGCAGTGCATGCCCAGTTGGCCCTGTTACACATCACAGTGGGGAGCCTGTGGTGGAGCAAGCTGGTCACCTCATGGCTAGGATGGGAAAGAGGGCAGCAGGCTGACCATGGGCCACACACCTGTCATCCCAGCAGCTTGGGAGGTTGAGGCAGGAGAATCCTAAATTTGAGGCCAGCCTCAGCACCTTAGCAACATCATTTCTCAAAATAAAATAAATAAATAAAAAGGCTGCAGAATGAGGCTCAATGGTAAGAAGACTTGTGTTCAATCCCCGACACTACAAAAACAAAATAGAGACCAGGGTCCCAGAAGGGCACAGCCCCAGTGACCTGAGACCTCCCAGTAGGTTCCACCTCCCAAGAGCTCCACGGGGTGGGGCCCAGGCCTGTAATCATGGGCCTTTGGGGACCTTAGCCTAACCACAGCACTCATTCAATTTTGTATATTAAAAAATGATAAGAGCAAATGTTCCTTAAGTGTCCAGAGACTGGTAGGGGAGACTCCCTGGTACTTGGTGTCCCCTCCGCGCCTCTCCAGGCCCCCCACGGGCTCCAAGAGGACCCCTCTTCTCCTGCAGTATGTCCTGAAGAAACCTGAAGAGTCGGGCCTGGGGCCTGGGGCCAGGTGGTATGGAGGGGCAGCTGGAAGCCCTCGGGATCAGGGCCACCAGGCCGAGACTAAGGCCCTCAGCTTCCTGACCTGCAAAATGGGCACCTGGGCCCAGGTCAGCCTTCCCAGGCCTGATTCCCTGATTCAGGTCTCTGTCCCCAGCCCAATTCCACCCCTCCTGAAATGAATCGGTTCATTACTAACTATCTCTGAGCTTGAAGGGGACCCAACGGCACCGTCTCTGCTCTCCCTGTGTGACAATGATCAGGACCCACCTGCACAACCCTTGGAAGGACAGGAGTGAGGACATCGGGTTGGTCCCACTCCATCCACGGAGTACCCTGTGTGGGCCAGGCTGTGTGCCAGGTGTGGAGGGGACAGTCAGGAGCCAGACCGTCAGGCGAGAGTCCCGGCTTTGGAGAAAATGGACAAGAATCAACAGCATAAATACCTTAAAAGGAGACTTTCTAAAATATTTTGTTTTTAGTTGTAGTCACACACAATACCTTTATTCTACTTATTTATTTTTATGTGGTACTGAGACTTGAACCCAGGGCCTTGCATGTGCTAGACAAGCACTCTACCACTGAGCCATGACCCCAGCCTCTTAAAAGGAGACTTTTTCAAAAATAAGGTTTGATAGGAAATGAAGGGTGCTAGAGAGAGAGAAGAGCTGGGAGGATGAGGGCGAGGGGCTGCGGGTTTCAATAGGGTCCTGAGGTGCCTATTGGAGAAGGTGACATTAGGGAAGCACCCACATGAGAAGGGGGTGATTACACGACTATTTCTGGAGAAAGTGGTTCAGGCAGTGGGAAAGAGCCATGCAAAGGCCCTCAGGCAGGGGACTGCCTAGTTGCTAAGAGGCTGGAAGATGGAGCCGAGGCAGGGTGGGGGAGGAGAGGAGAAGTGATGAGGACAGAATGGTGTCCGGGTCTCAGTAAGGATTGCTGATATCTTATCACTCAAACTCCATTAATAATGTCCCTAGCCATCTCTGTCCCCTACATGTATCTGTGAAATGCCACCACACCCAAGCCCAGGTGGGCAGGGAAGCCCCCTCTCCTCCAGACCCTCCCATGGTCCCTCAGTAGAGTCCCCATGTCCTGCAGGAAGGGGGTCCTCATTCCCAGATGTGGGGGAGCAAACTGAGGCCTGGCCAGCTGAAGTCTCCTGGGCAAGACCTCATGCCCAGGATGCAGGGAGGGGGTGCAGTGAGGTCCATTCTCTAGTGTGGGGCTGACCACGTGCCCTGGGCACCCCTGCCACCCCTTGGGAGGCAGAGGCTCCGAGAGAAGGCAGGTGACGAGAGCCAGACAGGCCTCTCTCCTCTCACCCTCACCTACCCGGACACTCAGCGGCCTTTGGGGAAAATCAAAGTGCTCGGTCCTTTACTCAGCGGGGAGTCAAATCATGAGTGTCACCATCCCCGGGGTGGCCCAGGCTAAATGGACACACTTTTTCTCCAGGGTTCCATTAAAAGCAAGGACCATGGATTCGGACACAACCATGCAGGAAGGCAGGCCCCAGGGAGGCTCAGGGACTGGGGCCACGCACAGAAGGACTGGAACCCAGCTAATGTGGGTTTTGCCCCTCTCTGACCTCAGGCTCTTCTTCTGGGACATGGGGTGGGTAGTGAACCTTGCTTCACGGGACCAACATGGCAGCCAGGTGAGACAGTGCTTATGACCCACTATCACGGGGTGACGGGGCCTGGGACTTCTCAGCCACTCTCTCCGGAGCACAGGGTCAGCATGTATTTATCCAGGCTGGTGCACACAGGAGATGCCTGGCATATTTGTAGGCCTTCATATCAGCTTCCTGCCTGGCCTCGGGCCTCCCATTCTGAGCCTGGACCAGCCCCTGCTGCCCCCTTGGGCCACCCCAGCAGTCCTGCAAAGGCTCCCCAGCCTTGGGGGCCAAAAGCAGGCTTCGTTCCATCGGGGTCTCACCTGGTCAACTCTGACGGTGAACATCAGGCCCCAGCAAGAGGAAGAATCTAGGGACCTACCTCAGAGTCTAAGAATGACCCCAGTCCAGAAAGATGTCACCCTCACTGCCTGGACCCCAGTGAGGACACGGTGGGGTGGGTTCCAGAATGGGGGGCCTTGAAACGGTCATTAGTGGCAAGAATTCCTTGATCTCCCTACTTCAACCTCGTTGGCTTCAGTGGGAGGAGAATGTTCTCTCCTTTCTAAGGTAAGAGAACAGACCAGAGGAGAAAGGCAGCCACAACCCAAAGGCTAAGGCTGGACAGATACTTCCTTGGTGACCAGGATGGACATCTTCAAATTCAAGAGCTGCCCTGTCCAGGAGGAAAGGGTGAAAGCCACACACAGGCACTTTCTAAATTTTCTAGAAGCAACATTAAAAAAACAAACAACAACAACAACAAAACACGTGGCATTTACTTATTTAGGGGTCAGGAGTGGGTACTCAACACTGAGCCCCATCCCCAGCCCTATTTTGGGTTTTCTGTAGAGACAGGGTCTCACTGAGCTGCTCAAGGCCTCACTGTGGCTGAGGCTGGCTTTGAGCTGGTGGTTCTCCTGCCTCAGCCTCCGAGTCTCTGGGGTGACAGGTGGGCCCCACTTCACCCGGCCCATGAAGTCATTTTAATATAATTTAACAAGACACGGATGCCTACTCTCCAGTCTCCCAGGGCTCAGAGTGCAGAAAGCAGGTCTTGGAGTGGAACCTTCAAGGCTGCAGTGGATACCTCGGGGGCTGGATGGTGCCCCCTGCCTGTCCCCTCCCAGAGCCAGGCGTCTTATATATTTATCATCAGAACTACTATTAATTCTACTAATAAAATGTTTCTAAAATGAAAATATTAAATGGAGAAGCCAATAAAGTAATAGTCTTGCCTCATAATTTATTAGGTGTAAGACTTTGTGAATATTGTACTATTTTTTAGGTGTAAAACCTTAGCTAGATTTCATTTTAATCTTAGGTTTTCTCACTTAATAACTTTATAAACTATGATATATCACTTCAGTTAAACCCTAGGAATCTCAGGTTGATTATCTATCAATCATTAATAATTGCTCTCAGATTTTACTGGAAAATTTGAACATGACCAGTATTGTTTTCTTGGATGTTATAAATTTTTTTCAGAGTTCCCTAAAGTAAAGTAGTCCTTAAAAACACCAAGTGCTCTCTACAATGTAGATATGTAGTGGTCATAACTTTTGAGATCAGAACTAAATGAAGCTTGGTTTGTATACTCCATCAATTTAAGTTTTACAAACAGGAAATAAGACAATGTTTTTATACCATGAAGAAGATCTCATAGCAAGACAGGTAGACACTGCAGTCACTTATCTCCATGAGTCCCAGTGTCACATCTACTTATCATATCCACTACATTTGCAAAAAATAAATAAATAAATAAACAAACAAACAAACAAAAAAACAAAAAACATCCCATTACATCAAAACTGGTATATGAGATGTAACCCCACTAAGAGTCTCACCACGCACAAAAATTTTTGAACACCATACATGGGAGGGAGGAAGCCAGGACCAGATCAAACAGAAACTGCTTGCATTAAGATCTGTAAGCATCCGGTGATGTAGCTGAACCCAAAGAAAAATCAAAGCACGAGTATTGCAGTTTAGACATAAGTGTGCAAAAGGCTTAATTGTTCTAAGCCAAGGAAGCAATGTAGACCATAATTGTAACTATGCAGTTATAAATCACAATTTTGAACAGAAGGACAGAAAAATAGGCAGTAGAACAGAATTTTTTTTAAAAAAAGGATAGAGTTTTTAACTCATAATAGAAGGCTTGACAATACTTACCAAAGGGGTGAAGATGTTCCAGAAATTGTTCTTTATGAAAATAATTTGTGGAAGGAGTGAGTTTTTTGTTGTTGTTGTTGCTGGAGAAAATTTGGGCAGAAAGTACAGAATAAGAGAAGGAATAGCAAAAGCACAAAAGTCACAGAAGTAAGCTAGAGTCTAGTAAGATGTCCAGTCATAGGACTGGGTATATAGCTCAGTTGGTAGAGTGCTTCCCTCACATGCATAAGGTCCTGGGTTCAATCCCCAATACCACTGGGAAAAAGATGTTCAGTTACAAATTTTTATTGTGTTTCTCATGATGTCACTTAGAATTATTATTAGTATTACTATTTAAATCAGGAATTGAATCCACAGGTGCTTAACTACTGAGCCATATCCCAGGATTTTTTTTTTTTTTTTTTTTTTTTTTTTTTTTTGAGACTGAATCTTGCAGAATTTCTGAGACTGGCTTTGAGTTTGCAATTCTCATGCCTTAGCCCCTAGAGCCAACCAAGATTACATGCGTTTGCCACCATATCCAGCTTGGAATATTTTTTAAACTGATTTTATTTTTATATATCAGGACTTCATCTCTTTTGCTAATGTTTTGAATAGAATCTGTACCTTATACCACAAATAACAAAAACTCACTCTTTATGTAAACATGATATCATTTTGGCATAAGTGGAATGACTCTACATTTCTTGAAGTGACTCCCTAAGTATGGTCAAGCATAATGTCAAATCTTTGACATTGTTTCTTAAGAAATTTGGAAAATAATGTGGCACATTAAGTGTATATTTTAATAAAATTATAAAGCCTTGAAAAATATGTCCCAGAGACATGTGCTTCAATCCATTAGGAGTAATGTTTTAGACTGCATAGTTGAGAAAATAAATGTTGTTTAGAACCCCACATCTCAGTGATTTATTTAATCAATGTTTATTTCCCAATCTAAAAGGTCTAAAGTGAAAAAGATCTAATGGTCAGGCAGGTGTCCTGGGTGGCTTACACCTGAGATAGTTCTCAGAACTCTGGGGTTCCTGCATTTCATGGGCTTTAGAGTCATTTTCCCTCTACAATTTGTTAGTATCACAAGAGTACTTGTCCCCATCAAAAATACCCCCAGTTAGTTTCCCAGGCCTTAGATACCTTCACTTCATTGTGGTGTGCTGTGGGAGAGGCATGCACCTTCAGAGTCAGTTTTAGCCTTCAGTAAACTTGTTTGTGCTACTTGCCATCTTGAAGGTTTTTTTTCCAATCATAAATTATACTCAGAAAGTTATTTTGTGTATGGAGAAAAACTTGAATTTATATTTAACTTGCCTCTTGGCTAACTCATGTCTCTTAATCAGTGATGAATTTCTATTAATAATTTAATATGAATAATAAATGACAAAGCATATTTCATAAAATAAAATCATAAGAAGAATAGAATGAGTCATTATGCCTTCATTAAGATTGCCAAATGAGAAAGAAAATTAATTTATTTTAAATATTGTTCATTTAAAATTATTGTACTTAAAATATTATAGAAAACTGGGTAATTTTAAAACTAAGTTTCTTTATCTTAATACATATGATTGAAACTTTATTAACTTAAAGATTATCTTTTTTCAAACCTGAGCCCAATGAATCATACCTCACTGGGTGCAAAACTCAAAAATTAACGCAGATAATTTGTATATTAAAAACAAGATTAAAAAATTTTTTAAAAGTAGGTGGCTATTATAAAACCTGGAAGATAATATTGAAAAGATTCTTCAGAGAAAAAACAGAAGATAGGACCAGGAGAATAAATTTCCCTAACATAATTCTAAAATGAGAGAAATGAGATATGGAAAAGGGGAAATAAAACATGAAAAAGTAAAATTTCCTACTGCTGAGTGGGAATGTGAATCTTCAAAGAGTTTACAGTCTTCCCCAAAGGAAAAAGTGATCATGATAAAGGTGCCAAACCCACAGTTGTCCCTGAGTTACTGCCAGTCTCCCTGTCTAAAGACACAGGAGAAATTCTTTCAAGTTTTTTGAGATAAGATTTCAAGCTAAACTTCCAAGCCAGTCAACCTTTCTTTAAATTAGGAACTAAACATAAAGACTATGGTGTGTACACAGACTTCATATACTGTGATATTACTGTGTATGTGTTTTGAACAATTTCATCATTAATTTTTTTAAATGATTGTATTCTGTAATGGAATCCTTTGTAAATTACCTGATAAATATTGAAAAAGAAAAAGTTATCTACCATAGCTAAAATATCTATTAGGACATAGTGAAAGGCATTAAAATTAGCTAATCTAGTGAACTAGAAGTAAAAGTATCCCAGAAATGAATGTAAATGTGCTATTTTACATTTTCCTTCTGGATTCTTACCATGTATCCATTAAAATATAAGATTTGAAGAAAAATATTTTCTAAGACAGTGTATACTAGTCTGTCCTTTGCATTGGCTAAGGGAGGTCAGACCTCATAGACCACCTCCACTCCTCCTTGAGATAGCCCTGCATGCTGTGTGGTCCTGCACTGGCTTTGGCCTTGTTTTTCAGTTCTTACTGTTCTATGGCACTTTTTGTTCTGACATTATTCAAATAGTAGTCTTCAGAGCCTCATTCTCGGTGGTTCTACACATTCTATATTATGAGCAACAAGCACAGGGTGATCATTAATTATTGAGGAAATACTAAGGCAAATTACTACTAAAAATAGATAAAGAGAGCTAGCCATTTTCTTTAACTGTTTTAAGACCTAAATATAATTACTCAAAAACTTGTTCTTCATTGTTTTTGTTTTTGGTGTCACAGTGAAAAGCTGTGAGAGAGACACATGGACAGACACAGGGGATGTATAAAATTTTCTGAGGTTAAATCTTGCTGTGCACACCCATTTCTCAAGTCTTTGCTTGGAATTCTTATTTCTTTTCTCTAATATATTAAATCATTAAGATTTGCTAAATTAGAATGCTTATTGGTTTTGACTTTATATCAAAATTGATTCTAGATATTTTCTTGCCAAGAATTCATTTATTTCATGATCCTCAGATTTTTGAGGCTTACTTAATATTCTTATCATCTTTCTCTTATGCTTGCATTACTTGAGACAGAATTGCTGTACTCTTTCATATGTATTTCTTAAGGGTAAAATCTTCAGAGTATTTGTTCAGGTATCAAAACTATTTTAATTTAAATTCATGGTAAACAACTCTAAATACTCCTTTCTATGTTTTTACATTTTCAAATTGAGGTTTTCTTCAGAGCATATTTTACTGAGTATTTGTGTTTCACAAAACAGACTCAGAAATTTCAGTCACTAAAAGCCATTTATTTACTGAGATATGTACAATTTGGATTTTTAATTTTGTACCCCTACAATAATATTTATGATGCTTTCATGAACAAAAGTATATTACAAAAATAGATATATTTCACTATACCTTAATAAAAATGGACATGTGCATGTATCATTATTTAAATGTTTATTTTCACCTCTGAGTATATTTTACCAATATTATTATAAAATAAATCATATAAGATTTATTAATTTATGTTTATTTGTTTATACCATATTTGGTTAATGTTATTATTATATACATATTGCTGGTTAATACATTCTTAAAAAGAAAATGCTATGTAATAACCGTAGCAATGGTACATTAATTTTAAAGAGCTTTTTTACCTACTCTTTTAATACATATTTTCTTTTATCTTCCTAAAACCTTCTAGAATGTGTAAATTTATAAATATATACATTGAAGAACAAGAGATCCTATGGCAATAAGTAATATATTAAAGTGACAAAACCTGATAAATTCAGTGGTAGAATTAACACTGTTTTCCTGAATTGCAGGTCAATGATGTCTCTAATGCAGATAGATAAAATAACTAAATAACTGTAATTGAAATGATTCAGCAAATGTTTTGGCATGCCCATTTATGTCCTCAATTTTAATCAATCATATATTATATTTATTTCATAATATCTAGGTTAATTTATTCCCTCATCATCATTATCTCTTCTTTGAGAAATGACCTCTAATAAAGATCCTCATGTGCCCTCAGAATGTGTGTACAATAAGGAAAAAAAAAAAAAAAAAAAAAAAAAAAACCTCAAGTGTTCTCCCCCTTATATTCATAATATATTTTTCACATATCCTGAAGGCTTTTCACATACTGGTCAGTCACACACAGCAAGCAATATGAAAGTTCATGAAGTTTTGCAGTATAACATTGTTATCTTTATAAGCTATTTCTTTTTTTTTTTAAAGAGAGAGAGAATTTTTAAAATTTATTTTTTTTAGTTTTCAGTGGACACAACATCTTTATTTTATTTTTATGTGGTGCTGAGGATCGAACCCAGCACCCCATGCATGCCAGGCAATTATGCTACCGCTTGAGCCACATCCCTAGCCCTCTTGCAAGCTATTTCTAAGACTTCCATGTGCTTTATTGAAAACGTCAGGGAAAATAAATATGTCTTTTTAGACCCAGAACTTGAAATGACACTGGACTCAAGACATCAAGCTTATAAAGAGAGGAGTTATGTTGTCAAGGTGAAAGGGGTTGTGCGAGAATGGCCTTAGGCCTGAGCCTAAGCAACTCCTGTATTGCCAGATTCATGGGACCTGAATAGACTTCCAGGAGCCGAATCCTATGTAATCACACAAGAGTGTTTATTATAAGCTTGAGCCTGGACTCACAACCATTTCAGATGCAGAGGTCCCAAGAGTAAGTCCAGACCCTTAGTTCAGTGAAGATTAATAAGATTTTGTGGGATACAGTATGCATCACAATATCACAAAGCCAATCATTTCACATGACAGGAAAGTCAAACAACAACTCTTAACATTGATTAGCATATTCATTGGCAGGAACAAGTTGGGTAAGTGTGATTGGTTAGTTCAAGTGGTGGATGCATTTGAACCGATTGGTTTAGGCCATGACAGGTTGTAAGAGTTTACATGATAAACTTTCAGGGTTGTCTAATCATGTTACCAATCACCAAAACTACTGGGAAGGTCACATGGCATTTCAGGTATTTTCTCAGTCTCACGCTGATTATGGTTGCTAGGGGGTTGCTATGGGTCCTAACCTAGTGTAACTGAGTCAGGGTCACCTGGCATGGAAGATCTCTACAGTTATTTACAGATAAACAACTCAGCAGGGTGGATATGTGCCTAGGAGCACATACCAAGGACAAGGGTAACTCCCCCCTTTGGACTGGCTTTGCTTTGAGGTAGAGGCTGGTTTCTCAAAAATGGAGTCACACCAGTTTCTCACTCCATTTAAAAAACTCCAGTTTGACATCTGAGGTCATTATTAGAGGTCATTTATCACCAGGCACACTCACAGAGCCTCTATTATGGCCTCAGACAAATTACTTCTCTTTAACCTGATAAACTGAGTGAAGCCTCTGGCAGGCTTTCCTCTCCTGATAAGAAAGGTGAGAATATCAGGATGGAGATGAACAGACCAGATGTTTCTGACCCCATGGTAAATGATGTCATGGAGAAATCTGGTGGCACCTGGTAAGAATTACAAGGGGTGGTCAAAAACCCCCAAAATTTAGTATAAAAACAGAGCTAATAAACAGGGATTCAGCCAGCCTAATGCATCTGCAGGACATAATGTCTAAGGCTTGAGACTTTTGAGCTTAGCATTCAGAGGACATGTCTATCACTGTCCTGTCATGATTAAATGTGTTTTGCAATGCTCAGAATTAATGTAAAATTGTTTTCTGTGAATTAATCTAGAATTGCTTGCTGTTACTTGATTATCTCCATTGCAGTGCCTATCATTAAGGATTGTTTTTTTCTTCATTAAGAACCTATAGAGTAAAATTGTATTAATTTGAGTGAATAAAGAATTGAAAGGGGCAGAAGCACGTGGACATTCTTTATTTCTCCCCTTGACTGCATATGTCACAAATTTGCCCCCTGGAGACAGTTGTTATTATTTTTAAGTATCAAATTAAGGAATTCTTATCACTAAAGATTGTTTTTATCTTCAATTCTAAATGTTGATTTTATTTTTGGCATTATGTCTGTATTTTGACTGTTATTGTTACCGCTGTTTACTGGTAATGAGGCCTTGCTTCCCCAGTGCTGAAGTATAACACCAGAGATGTACGCCAAGGCAAGTTTAGAGTGGAAAGTTGAAGCTTTATTAAAGGACAGCAGAAAAGACATCTCCCTGGAGGAAGAAGGGGACCCAATGGAGTGGCACCCCCTTTCTCCACAGATTTCCTCTTCTCCATGGCTGATTTGGGGACTTTCAGCCAAAGAGTCTCTGCAAAAGAGATCGATGTAGATAAACTTCCCATTTTCATCTTGCTCTGTTTACTTGGCCACTGGTTGGGAAGATACCAGCACTCGAGGTGCTGGACACCCCTTTACTAGTTTTCCACAAATGTATCCAGTATAGTACTTTGAAGAAATGTGCAAATAAGGCTTCTGGCCTTGAGCTGGGCTTCACAGAGATGTCTACATTTTTGACATAAGTTACAAATGGGCTCCATGGTAACAGCTGGCAGGGGGAGAAAAGCAAGGGGAGAAGAAGCTCTCCTATTCTCAGATGTTGTCCTTGTAGGGTTAACTTGCCTAGAACAGTGAAAGAAAAAGCTGCTTTTATGTGAACTTCTGCAGACTGTGAACTGCTAAGCCCCTCCCCTTACATGCTGGGTATAAAACTCTGAAACTCCCTAAACCCAGGGTTCAGGAAATTGATTGATTACAAACAAACGCTGTGCCCTCTGAACCTGGTTGCAGTCAAATAAAACTGCTTCCTGCTATGTTCAGTGCCTTGCCTCATTTGTCCCTACAACAAACTGAGACATATTGCTGGAAGGAGTTCTGTCACGTGTGGTGAGTCAGGGTCTCCAAGAGAAAACACCAGCTGGGCTGCTATCCCATACATCTTTCCCACTTGAGCATAGCAACCTGATTCTGAGCATCACCCCAAAACCTCTCCCCACAACAAGATGCCTTTACATATAAGGGTCTGATGGCTGCCCCATGTCAGTCACATGTCATTTGGAAGCCAATGGCAGATCCACATGGCCCCATCACGGACTTTTTATCACGTACCTGCACTCCACTGCTCCAGGCCCAGTTCCCAGCAGAATCCAACTTAATGACATCTCTATTATCCACCATTTTCATGAATTTCAGTCAATAAAGGCACTATCTGGTTCATTCATGATGAGCAACAGGAGATTGGAAGGTTCTCCAGTGCTTCCTGGTCAAGGATGAAGTAGGTGGCACTGTGGGTTTCAATTCTTTCACTAACCATTAAGTGGTGAGGAATATCCTTTCAATGAAAGTTCTGGACAACTCACACAGGCAAAGCTTCTGAAAGAGTGGCCAAAAGGTCACAGGAAGCCAGGCCCATTGGGGTGTAAAATGTGAGGTCCATGTGTGTTTTGGCTCTCAACTATGGCTGACAAGGCTTTCAAAGAAAATCATGTGACATCATGGCTGAGATTCCCAGTGCTGTGAAGAAAGCCACCCTGGGCTTAGATCTCAGTTTCCAAGGGCACCTCTCATGCTTGGCCTACTCAAATACCAACAGTCTTCATGGCAATACTTCCTGAGGTCAGTTCCAGAACTCAGTCTCTAATGGGAATCATACCAGAGTTCATGCTGAGATTGTCCCAGATATCTCTTCCAACCACCTCACAAATGACCACAATTCCAACAAAAACACTCCTACATGGCCCTCATCTTCTTCCATATAGACACTCATTATAACCTTCTCTCTGGAAGTTCCCATATGTGAGCAGTCCTAGATGGTGTCCAAAGTAAGCTCCTATGCCCCTCATTTGCCTAATGTCATGGTGGCCTGGACACCCTTCCTGAGAACCAGGATAGATAAAATAGGCCTGCAGTTAATACTGCTCTGCTTCTCAAATTTGAGGCCTACTGACTGCCGGGGGTAGATTCTTTATGTGTCCTGGAGTCATGAAAGAAACCCAACCACCCCTGTGCTAGGTACTGCAGGGCTTGGAACAACTCATTTAACCCAAAGGATCCCTGTTCTCACTTCATGGAGGTCAGGAGCCTTACCAGAGGAAGGCGAGAGACTTCATCCAAAATTACTGTTCTTTTGGTCATTTTAGTTTTGGATAGACTCATGGGATCTTTATTTAGTTTCATGGGGTGCTGAGAATCTAAGGCACAGCCTCACACAGGGCCAAAAGTTTGATTCAGACACATCCCTTTACAGAGCACTTTACCAAAGAGCCACAGTGAGGCCCCTTTATTTTCATTTTGAAACTGTTTTCTTGAGGCTTCACAAAGGGGTGGCCTGAGGCAAAGACTTTCCTGACATTCAGGGGAACAGAACAATAGGTAAGATAAAAGCTCTGGGGCAGACTTTTCTACAAGGTTAACACTAGGGCACTGACAGCTCTTGATCAGGCTACTTGGGTTGCTATCTATCCAAGCAGGGTTTCTTCACTCAGAGCCTTACTGCTCACACTGATTTCTGAATTTTCTGAGATGCTTGGCATTCTCTTCAGCAATCAAGTCCATTGCCATGTCACAGAGCTTGAAGGTGGTACATATCTTGGACGCAAAACCACAAGCCCCTTCTGGAGAGTGGCCAAAATTCAGGAAGAATACAGGAACTAAGGACCATAGTAGGTGTTGCATATCTGCAAGGCAAGCAGCAGTCCATTCCTAAATTGGCCAGGATGAGTGCTGGAAAGCTTTCCACTACACAGGAAACATCCACTGACACATTCTTTTTTCTACTTTCTATGACCACAGACACACTGGGATACATCAACCTAGAAACACTCGCCTTGAGCAAAAGGACTCACTAATAAACAGTCCACTCCAAACCAAACAATTCATATTTCCTCCATATTCTTATAACATGAGACAAAACCACAAGGACACACACACACACACAAACACCCCCCCCCCCATCTTGAGTTGGTCTGCATCTATCCAAAGTGTCTTCTGACTGGTGAGTGACACTGTGTTCCCCAGGAGTGGCCTGTCCTGTCTCAGCTCTGGTCTCCTTGGTAAACACTGTGAAGTTGTCATGAACCAACAATGAGCCAGTACCTTATTTCTCAGAAAAGACCCCTCTTCAGAGCTTTCCTGGCATTTGGCCATCCCCACATCAGTAGGTGCCAAGGAAGAATGACTCTGTCCTTTGTAAATCCAAAAAAGTGAGCCCACTGGGAGTGGGGCTGGCTCTGGGTGCCTGGATACCTGGATCCAAAGTTAGAGAGTTACATCACCAAGGAAGTGAGGTGAGGTCACTTCCTTCAAGGAAGTGAATGAAGTCACTCCCTTGGCAACCACTTTGTCGTAACAGAGGTTTCCAAGGGTTCCATGAGATGGTGGCTGCCCCATCTTTCTGTGACTTTTTCACAAGTTAGAAAGGTATACATACCATAGGCGCCAGGATCAGCTATCCACACAGGCCTGGTTTGGTCCACCTTGCCTTCATTGAGAAGAGAGAGGCTGATTCAGACAGATCCCTTCATCCTGACAGGTTGTTTGCCATGGAAGATGACTTTAGGCCTCTCTGTTCCTACACAGTTGCCTACATCTTCTCCAGGGATCATTTCTGCATCTACCTTTGAGGTTCTCAGCAGGTGTAGGATCTTCTACATACCTGAATTTCAAGATAAACTCTGTATCTGGTCTTACATGAAATGAGATACAGGGAACAGAGGATGGTTAGGGTTAATATCATGTTCGATTTGGGTTAGGAGTCACTCTGCTGGATGAATACTGGTATTGAGAAACTTTGATATTTATAAGAATGTAAGGTGAAATATAAGTATGAAAACAGAAATCTAGGTAAGATTTGAAGCACAGAAGGACATCGGGCCCTTGACCTGGATACATAGTTTTGAATTGTGTTTTGCACAGATATATCTAATATTAATCAATATACAATGGCATAGAATCCGGTACCTCGGATTATTGAATGTAGAACAGAACCGGGAAATACAGTTAGTAGGTAGGAATTCAGTGTAGTTTTCAGTGAGTTTAGGATTTGGACAAAAAGTCCTTTTGCAATAGGGTTTCTATTAGAGAGTGAATGTGAATGTCAGCACACTTGAAGAGTCAATCACAAGAATGGACTTGGGAAAATATGTAGAAAAATAGATATCAATATAGAAGTTAGGAGATAAGGCAAAGTGGAAAGTAAGTGATAGGATTAGAAATATTTTCAAATGCGGGCAGTTGAATATATAATCTTAGAAGGAATCCAATATATAGTCACAAATAGATTTAAAATTGGAACACATTAGGCAATGTAGACATGGATGTTTTAGTTATCCAGGCTCTCATTAAAATTAGGCTTTGGTAGAATCATAAGATAAGTGTGAGCTTTGCATTTTGTGTCCAGAATATTACTGTGATGAAAGAGATATGTAGATCAGGTGACATGAGTATTTCTTCCACCATGTCTGGGAGCATGTTTTGAAACTTAAATTAGTATTTGGGGATACAAATAGGTATACCCTTTGTCTATGAATATAGACATGATGCATGAATAGACCATACTGGGAATAAATAATATAACTGGTTCCAATATTAAATAATAGATTGAATTGTTATTTTAAAATATACATGAAATCTGGTATTCACATACATACATTCATTACAACTAGTTATACATCTTGTGCTAGTATTAGGGTTACTATTTATACTGAAGTGTGTGTGAGTTTTGCTTTGAAAAAGATTATGGAAATAGAAAACTATGTGTTATGAAAGAAGTCTCATGAAAAAGCAAGTAAAAAACATAGAAGAATACATGTGTTCTAATGCAGGAAGCGATTGAATGTGAATCATATGCATAAAAATATGTGAACTTGTGGATGAAAGGATATATCCTATGAAGTATATATACTGAAGAAATCCTAAGGTACCAATGTTGAATGAAAATTAATGTCAAAATAAACATCATGTCCCATATAAATATGCTTGCATTGATGTTAAACAGGGGTCAGTTACAGTAGAAATATTAGGATTAGTACTCAATATTCACTGAAGTTAGTTTTGAGTACTAGGAAATGAATATCTATTTCGGGAAAATGAATATTTCTGAGAATGATCTTGTGAAAAGTTGATTATAAATCCACATACATGAACATGAAAGAATCAAGGTAGTGTATCATATGACACATATATTTCATTTTGGGAAAAACGTGAAGAGTAATATATATATATATAAAAATACATGAAATACATGGTCTGACCCAGGCTACAGAGAAAGGGAGTTAGGAAGTTACACAGTGTTAACTTTGAAAATTCATGGAGAAGTATTAGAATGAAAAAAAATGACTAGTTTTATAACACAACCCTTGATAAAGCAAAAGGCAAGTCCAAGTATACAACATGCCTCCTATAAACTGCCTGTACTTCTTTTCATTTAGGTTATTTTTATCCATAATGTTAGGATTAGTAGTCAGAGTCTAGTAGGGTAAGTGTTAATGTCAGAGATTCAATATGTTGAATGGAAAATAGGAAAATGTATCCAATGTGTATGCAAATATGTGCTACACAAAAAACTTCCCACTGTCATCCAGAACAATGCCTTGACATTGACATTACCATCACCCCATGTAAGACACAATTAGAGCAGAAGAGGAAGAAAATCTGTGAATACATATGTGGAATGAAAAATCCTCAGGAGCTCACATCTGGAGGTGGCAGAGGAGATTACAAAAGTAGGGGAAAGGGTAAACATTCCACAAACATGGCGCTGTGCTGTCCTAGTGACTTCTTGACAACCTGCCTCTGAGCTTTGGGCTCTTGAAATATATGTTGGTGTTAGGAGCATTAGCTTCCTTTGTAGTGAGACCATCAAAGCTGGTCTGCATCTATGTGAACTGGAGTACATGGTTTAATATTTCCAGTGAAATTGAGGCAACAGAGCCAAATCCTTTCTTTGTAGATAAATGGTGTCAACTGGGGGTTGAATGTTTCTCTGTGTGAATTGTGAAGCCATTGGGTCATCCTCCAATGGCTTTTCTTTCAGTTTCACTGGGAATTTGGTAGTTGCTTCATGAAATACAAGACTGTCAACTGGGACACAGCACTGGAGGAAGTCTGTCATGTGTGGTGAGTCATGGTCTGAAGGAGAAAACACCAACTGGGTTGCTATCCTATACATCTTTTCCACTTGAGCATAGCAACCTGATTCTGAGCATCACCCCAAAACCTCTCCCCACAATAAGATGCCTTTACATATAAGGGTCTGATGGCTGCCTCATGTCAGTCACATGTCATTTGGAAGCCAATGGCAGATCCACATGGCCCCACCACAGATGTTTTATCACATACCTGCACTCCACAGCTCCAGACCCAGTTCCAAGCAGAATCCAACTCAATGGAATCTCTGTTCTAAACCTTTTTTCATGAATTCTGGTCAATAAAGGCACTATCTGGTTCAGTCATGATGAGCAACTAGAGATCCAAAGGTCCTCCAGTGCTTTCTGGTCATGGGAATTTCAAATATTTCATGCTATTGGTCTATCCATCATTCAAGGATGAAGTAGGCGGAACTGTGGGTTTCGATTCTTTCAGTAACCATTAAGTGGTGAAGAATATCCTTTCAAAGAAAGCTCTGGACAACTCACACAGGGAAGTCTTTCAAAAGAGTGGCCAAAAGGTCACAGGAAGCCAGGCCCTTTGGGGTGCAAAATGTGAGGTCCATGTGTGTTTTGGCTCTCAACTATGGCTGAAAAGGATTTAATAAGAAAATCATGTGACATCATGGCTGAGATTCCCAGTGCAGTGGAGAAAGCCACCCTGGCCTAGATCTCAGTTTCCAAGGGCACCTCTCATGCTCGGCCTCCTCAAATCCCAACACTATTCATGGAAATTCTTCTCTGAGGTCAGTTCCAGAACTCAGTCTCTAATGGGAATCACAACAGAGTTCAAGCTGAGGTTGACCCAGTCATCTTTTCCAACCATCATACAAATGACCACAATTCCAACAAAAACACCCCCACAAGGCCTTCAACTTTTCCATGTTGACATTCATCCTAACCTTCTGGCTGGAGGTTCCCATACAGGGAGCAGTCCAAGATGGTGTCCAAAGTATGCTCCCATGAACCTCATTTGCCTAATGTCATGGTAGCCTGGACACCCTTCCTGAGAACCAGGATAGATAAAATGGGTCTGCAGTTAATACTGCCCTTCTTCTCAAATTAGAGGCCTACTGAGTGTGGGGGGTAGATTATGTGTCCTGGAGTCATGAAAAAACCCAACCACCTCTGTGATAGCTACTGCAGGGCTTGGAACAACTCATTTAACCCATAGGATCCCTGTTCTCACTTCATGGAGGTCAGGAGTCTTTTTTTAAATTTTTTTGATAAAAAGGTTTGTATATTTCCTAATGATTACTTTTGGGATAATATTTACTTAAGTTGTCCTTATTCTTCTTTTTCTTTACTTAAGCTTCTCCTATTTGTTTTCTCAGCTTGAAATAGTAATTTAGTGACTTTTTACTCCAAAATGCTAATGGCATACTATTTCATGAGCTTTTACTGCTAACACTTTCTCCCTTCTCTCATTTCCTTTTTAGTTGTACTATTTCTTTGTCAAGCACTGTTCCAAAGTACATGCTCCTCTTCCATACTTTAATCCATCCAAACATTTTTAACTTTCACTGCCCATTGTATTTGTCACAAATTCCTTTAGCAAAATGAGTAGATAGCTCCAAAGTATATTCTTCTTCAGGAATATATTGTGAGATATATATATATATATATATATATATATATATATATATATATATATATATATATATATATATATATTTGAGCTCTGTTTTAGTCAACTTTTTCACTGCTGTGACTAAAGGACCCAACCAGAGCAATTGTAGAGGAGAAAAAGTTTATTTGTGGGCTCACAGCTTCAGAGGTCTCAATCCATAGACAACAGACTCCATTCCTCCGGGCTTGAGGTGAGGCAGAACATCATGACAGAAGAGTGTGGCAGAGGGAAGTGGCTCACATTATGATCAGAGAGCAGAGAGATAGCTCTCCACTTGCCAGACACAAATATATACACCCCAAACCATGCCCCCCAATGCCCCACCTCCTCCAACCATACCCCACCTGTCTTTGGTTACCACTCAATTAATCCCATCAGGATATTAATTCACTGATTGGTTTAAGGCTCTCACAACCTAATCCTTTCCCCTCTGAACCCTCTCATATTGTCTCACACAATATGAGAGGGTTCAGAGGGTTTTGAGGGATACCAAACCACAACAAACTCTTACAAGTTTAAACTGTTTTTCTTTAACATATATATATATATATATATATATATATATATATATATATATATATATATATATATATATATATATATATATATATGTGTGTGTGTTGTGTGTGTGTGTGTGTGTGTGTGTATAGTATAGTTCTGGAGATTAAACCCGGGACACGTTACCACTGAGCTATATACCCAGTGCCTTTTATTTTTCATTTTGGGATCAGGTTTTGCTAAATTGCTGAAGATCCCACTAAGATGCTAAGGCTGCCCTGTAACTTATGATCCTTCTTCCTTAGCTTCCCAAAGTCCTTGGGATTCCTACTGTGTGCCAGTAATCTCCATATCCAGTTCTTAAGCATAACTTTTGTTCTCTTTTCAGAGTTTTTATTGGTGCATTATAGTTGTGAATAATGATGGAAATTTGTTGTTGTGCATTAATATGTGCACACAATCTAACAATTTATTTTGGCCAATATCGCTCCCTAAGCATAACTTTTTGAAGAAAATTTGACTAGATATGAAATCTTAGTCATTCTACCCTAGCGTTTCTTGAAAACATTTATCCATTTCTTCAATTATCTTGATTTGTATATTGCTGTCAAGAATTCCAGAGGTGAGCTGGTATTCCTCTCTTTTTAAGTGGCCTTTTAAGTCTGAAAAACCTGAAGAAAAAAAATCAATCCTTATAGTACACTAATTTTACTAGAATAGATTTCAAAAACAAAATTTTCAGTGTATGGAAGACATTTATCAGTGTGTATAATCATGTCTTCTTTTATTTCTGGGATATTTTCTTAGATCATCATTTTAAATTGTAGTTCACTTCCATAATCACATTTTTTGTTGTTCTCGTTCTTGGACTCCAATTACAACAGTCTCTTTCTCCATGATTGTCAGAATTGCTCTTGATCATTCTATTCTTTCAGCTTTTTTGTTCTAATTACTATTTTTTTTTTGCTTTTATCAAATGTACCTACTTTCCTGAGGGCACATTGTAATGAATCTGAATTATTGATATGGTTATTCTTTCCTTAAATTATTTCCTTAGTTTGGTCAGCTCTTATTTTTAATTTTTTTAAAATTTGTTTCAATTAGTTATACATGACAGCAGAATGCATTATGACTCATTATATACAAATTAAGCACAACTTTTCATTTCTTTGGCTATACAGGATGCAGAGTCACACCACTCATGCAATCATACATGTACACAGGATAATAATGTCCATTTCACTCATCATCTTTCCACCCCAATACCCACTCCCCTACCCTTACACCCTTCTGCTCAATCAAAAGTTCTTCCAATCATCCCTTGCCTCCCCATCCCATTAGGGATCAGCATCAACATATCAGAGAGATAATTTGGCCTTTGGTTTTTTGGGACTGGCTTATTTCACTTAGCATGATATTTTCCAACTCCATTCATTTATCTGAAAATGCCATAATTCACTCTTCTTTAAGGCTGAATAATGAATAATATTCCATTGTGTGTGTGTGTGTATGTGTGTGTGTGTGTGTATATATATATATATATATATATATATATATATATATATATATATTCATATATTCATTCTACATTTTCTTTATCCATTCATTTATTGAAGGGCATCTCTGTTGGTTCCATAGTTTAGCTATTGTGATTGAGCTAATACAAATGTTGATGTGGTTGTGTTACTGCAGTATGTTGATTTTACTTCCTTTGGGTACAGACTGAGGAGTGGGATAGCTGGATAAATCGTGCTTCTTTTTCATGTTTTCTAGGGAATCTCCATACTGCTTTCCAGAGTGGTTGCACTAATATGCAATCCCACCAGCAATCCCCACTTCCTTGCCAACACTTATTGTTGCTAGTATTCTTGATAATTGTCATTCTTACAAGAGTGAGATGAAATCTTAGAGAAATACAAATCAAAATTGCTCTAATTGTTAGAGATGTTGAACATTTTTTCATATATTTGTTATAGATTATATATATTCTTCTGTGAATTATCTTTTCAGTTCCTTAGTCCATTTATTGTTTAGGTTATTTGGTTTTCTATATGTGTCTGTTTTGAATCTTATGGTTTGGGTGTATATTCACAGATGGTCTAATTAATAACTGAGCATTTTCCTGTTTCATTGGCTCTTTATCATCAAATTCTTCCTATTTTTTCTTGCATACAAAACCTCTGGTTAGTACCTCCTATTTCTATGCTGCTACTTGATCTCATAGAGGTACTATTCTCCTCAAAAGTGACACATTCTCTGGTCCAAAGCACATTCTAAGTTCCTACCTTTAATTTAATTGCCCTCTTTATCAGATTTTTTCATAATCAGCCTCACACAGCACTGACTGACATGATTCAAATTGCATCCACAGTGGTATTCCCCTCTCATCCTCCTTTTCTCTGTTCAATCTTTGATAATTCTCTGCTTTCTTGAAAGGTTCAGAACATTGTTCTCATTTTGAATGTTGATTTACTCAATTTGTGTGAGTTGAAACTTGCAGTCATCTCCCCCTAGTTATGTCTAAACATAAGCTATGGCTAATGCTATTTCCTTTTCTCTTTCTGCATGGTTTCTTGGAGGCTTTGTGAAAAGACATGACTTTGGGATTCAGCTATTATCTTAGAAGAATCATGAAATGCCAAGTAATAGAGCATTAGTACTCAATTAAAATAAAGGCAATTAAAAATCTTTTATTAGAAGAATTATTAGAGAGTCAGAATGTTAATTGATTTACATTTCAAACTATAAGAAGAATTGAAAGATCTAACATTTTGTGGTACTTTCAAAGAAGTTTGAATACAAAATTAGCTTAAAATAATCACTTTTTCCAGAACTCAACAGATGAATGCATAAATAAAAATATGTGAATTTGGAAATTGTGCCAATATTTTAATATCATAAAAGCCAATAGATCAAAATGGTACACAATGTTGTCCCTATTCAGTAGATTATCAAATAGTATCTATTAAAACATTTGCTCTCAGTGTATGATAATAGACATATATCACAAAAGTTCCCATCACCACATAGAAAATGTGGTAATTTATAAATGTACTTACAATATAATAAATATAGATTATATTTTAAATATTTTTAAAATATTAAATATAAACTAAGTACAACATTATACTTAAGCCAAGGAACAATATTTCTTTTCATCTTTTCTAAAATATTAGATTAATAGTGATGAATTGTTGATATTTCTTAGTTACTGTTGCAAAAGTCATGATACATAATTTCCACCTCATGATCTCTCCCTTTCCCTCATTTCAACTATGAAAAAGAACATACTCTGACCATACTTTGTTTTCTCATTTCCAAGACTCTACTTATGGAATTCCTCCTTTTCTGAAAATTAGTTTGGTACTGGCTTATTTCACTTAGCATGATATTTTCCAACTCCATTCATTTACCGTTCCTCATTTCCTGGTAAAGTCTCATTTATCCACATAATTTTTGTTTAATTTTTTTTTCCATAGATATATCTTTCATATCCAATCTCTAGAGCTCTAAAGTTTTGTTTCTCTACAAGAATCTTAAGGCTAACTGTAGGATATATGGTCAGTTTTGCATTACTATAATGAAATGCCTGAGACAATCTTATACCTAGAAGATAAAAAAAAATTCCACCAGAAGACTGCTAGAGATGATAAACTAATTTGGCAAAGTAGCAGATTAGAAAATCACAAACAAAAAGATCAACAGCTTTCCTATATATCAACAATGAATCTGCTGAGAAATAAATCAGGAAAACAATTCTATTAACAATAGCCTTTAAAAAATCATAGGAATAAATCTAACCAAGCAGGTTAAAGAATTTGACAATGAAAACTATAGAATATTGTACAAAGAATTTTAAGAAGAACTCAGACAATGGAAAGACTTCTCAAGTTCATGGATAGGCAGAAATAATAGCATCAACATGGTCATATTATCAAAACTATATATATATATATATATATATATATATATATATATATATATATATATCTCAACAAATATGTAAAATGTATATGTAACAACAACAAATACCACCATCATGTACCATTATAATGTATGATGGTGGTATTTGTTGTTGAAAGAAAACATACCACCCATAACCTTCTGATTTTGACTTATTTCACTTAACATGATGGCCTTTACATTCATCCATTTTGCTGCAAATGATGTAATTTCATTTTTCTTTATGACTGAATAAAACACCATGGTGTGTGTGTGTGTGTGTGTATATATATATATATATATATATATATATATATATATATATATATATCACATTTTCTTGATCCATTTATCCATTGGTGAAAATCTAGGCTAGTTCCATAGTTTGGCTATTGTGTATTGGAATATATATATTTATATTGTGTTTGGAATATATATATATTCCAAAGCAATCCCCCATCAAAATAACAATGATATTCTTCGTAGAACTACAAAAAAGTCCTAAATTCATTTTGAAGGAAAAAAGACACCCAGGATAGGCAAAGCAATTTTAAGCCAAAAAAAAAAAAGCAATAATAGAGGCATCACAAAACCTTCAAATTATACTATAGAGCTATAGTAACAAAAATAGCATGGAACTTGCATAAATACAGACATACATACTAATGGTACAGAATAGAAGACAAAGAGACAAACCCATGCATCTTGTTATCTAACCCTTGACAGAGATGCCAAAAAACATACACTGGAGAAAATACAGCCTATTAAAAAAAATAGTGCTAGAAAACCTGGTTATCCATATGTAGAAGAATGAGAACTAGGAATTAGATCAGAAACGATACAACCCATAGAGGAAAACATTGGTTCAAAACTCCAGGGTGTAGAAACAGGCAATGACTTTCTCAATAGGACCCTTAAAGCTCAGGAAATACTTTTAAGGGTTAATAAATGAGATGGCATCAAATTAAAAAGCTCTGCACAGTAAAGGAATCAGTTCAGAATGTGAAGAAGTAACCTGTAGAAAGGGAGAAAAATCTTTGCTAGCTACTCTTCTGACAGAGGGTTAATATCTAGAGTATATGAAGAACTCAAAAAACTTTACACCAAAAACTGAAGTAATCCGATTAATAAATGGGAATGAATTAAACAGATACTTTGCAAAAGAAGAAATACAAATGATCAACGAATATAGAAAAAAGTGTTCAGCATCATTAGCAATTAGAGAAAATGAAAATCATAACTGCACTGAGATTTCATCTCATGCCAGTCTTAATGGCAGCCATCAAAAATACAAATAACAATAGATGATGAAGAGAATATGGAGAAAGGGAACATGTTTACACATTGGTTGGATTATAAATTAGTACAACTACTATGGAATCAATATAGAGGTTCCTCAAAAGACTAGGCATAGAACCACCATATGACCCAGCTATAACTCTTCTTCATATTTATCCTGAAGAATTACAGTGATTATACTATAGTGATACATGCATACCCAGCTTATAGCAGCACAATACACAATAGCCAAACTATGGAACTAGCCTAGATTTTCGTCAATGGATAAATGGATCAAGAAAATGTGATATATATATATATATATATATATATATATATATATATATATATATATATATATATATACACACACACACACACACACACACACACACACACACACACACACCATGGTGTTTTATTCAGTCATAAAGAAAAATGAAATTACATCATTTGCAGCAAAATGGATGAATGTAAAGGCCATCATGTTAAGTGAAATAAGTCAAAATCAGAAGGTTATGGGTGGTATGTTTTCTTTCATTTCTCTAGCGGGAGCTAGAGAGGAAAAAGGAAAAGAAAGATGGGGGTAGATCTCATGAAAATTGAAGGGAGATCAGTAGAGGAAATGGACCAACAGGTGGGATGTGAAAGGTATGTGGGATGGAGGAGGAAAGTACTGGGGTGTGATATTGGCCAAATTATATTATTATATTGTGTGCATTTATGAATATGTAACAACAAATACCACCATTATGTACCACTATAATACACCAATATAAATGTGGGGAAAATCTATTTTTCACATCTAATTTCTACAACTCTAAATTTTTGTTTCTCTACAAGACACTTGAGACTAACTGAAGACTACAACTTCAGACTACGCTTTTCATTGCTGTAACAAAATGCCTGAGGCAACTTATAAAAAAGAAAAGGTTTATTTAACTCAAAGTCCTGGAGTTTCCAGTCCAAGAAAGTTTGGCTCTGTCACTTTGGGCCATTAGTGGGGATACCAGATGGTAATGGTGCAAGTCACATGACAGAGTAAACTTCTCACATCAGGGGCCAGAAAACAGAGAAAAATGAAATTGGGGTCCCACAGTCCCCTTTGAAGGCATACTCCCAGTGATCTAAGGTGTGTACCTCCTATAAGGGTACACACCTCCAAAATGTCCACAGAACCACCTAAACGCACATCCCTGAGATCAAGCCTTTAACACGCGGATCTTTGGGAGATAGGCTTAGACTATAATAAGACTTATTATAAAATCTTCTTAAAGATAATCTCAGTATCAGGTTTTATGTAATAATCCCAATGTTATTTTATTAAGCAATATTGCAGAAAAAAATCTAATAAAGAAAAATCGATCATTTAATGGGTACCCATGAATCATGAAACTCCCTTAAAAACTTCACAAACTTAAAGTAAGACTTGAGGTAAGTCACAGAGATGTCAATAGTGGCTCACTACAAACCTTGAAGTTATAGCACCATATTTCATAGTAGTGGTCAGCATCAATCATTTATTTATTAGCTATTTTAAAATATTATCTGTACTGTGAAATTGAAGATATTCTTTAATGTTCTGACAAAAGCCACATCCATCCCTTGAGCTGTGTTACTACCTCCTTTTTTAAAAAAAATATTTTTTAAGTTGTAGATGAACACAATATCCTTATTTATTTATTTTTATGTGGTGCTGAGGATCAAACCCAATGCCTCATGCATGCAAGGCAAGTGCTCTACCACTGTGCCACAACCCCAGCATGTGTTACTACCTCTTTCCATCTCCTCCTTTCCCCACTCTTACCCTATCCTCACCAAATAACTCAAAGGCCAGCATAGATATTGAATTAGTTGTTTCATCCTTCTTCTGACAGTGTCATAGAGCTAGCACACTTTCATTCTCTTCTATGTATGACATACACTTCTTTTTATATTGCTTTCACCACCTGTTCACACTCAGTTTCCTTACTGGAATCATATCAAGTCACATCCCAATAATTTTACACCTGATATTGTGTAAGCATATAATATACATAATGTGAGATGGGAAAGAGTAAGGACATTGTCTAAGCTTTTCTAAATGGAAGTTAAAAACTAAGGGTTATAGGAAAAATTGTGTTTATATCAACAAACATCAAAAATACAAATGCTCCACACCAAGAAGGAAATCAAAGATCAGGGAATCTGGGATCATAGAATGAGAATGAAACTCAACAGACTTTCCCACTTTCCAATAGTTTAATTCTGATTTATCTATTTTACAAATGTAACCACCACACTTCCCAAGTACTAAATAAAAAATATCTGAGAGGTGGTATCAGGTGAGGAAAAACCATCCTTGCTCTCCTGTGTGGTTTTGCAATGCTGTGTCCACTCTATCATAATGGCCATGATAGTTTAAGAATTAATTAGGTACAAATAATCTTTCAATAAATTTTACCCTACTAGTATTAGCTGAATTGTGAGTAATTTGATAGGAAAAAATAAAATGGAAAAATAAGAACTATTTCATCAAATATACTAAAAATATAAAGATCATATTAATAAAAAATCAATTTAAAAACTATTAAAAACAGGCTAGAAGCATGAGCCACAACCCCAGCACGTGTTACTACCTCTTTCCATCTCCTCCTTTCCCCACTCTTACCCTATCCTCACCAAATAACTCAAAGGCCAGCATAGATATTGAATTAGTTGTTTCCATCCTTCTTCTGACAGTGTCATAGAGCTAGCACACTTTCATTCTCTAGAGCAATTGCCTAGCATATTTGAGGTCTTGGGTTTGATTCCCAGCACTGCAAAAAGAAAAAAAAAATGAAATATAATATGATCATGGGGCTATGATGTTCATTAAGAAAAAGGTAAAATAGATAATACAACAACATAGGCAAAAAGCAAATATTTGAACAAAAATGTTTCTGTGGTGTATAATAATTAGTAACATTATCTAAACTAAACATAATCAAAACTCAACATTTGAGATATAAAGTACTTTAACCCTTGATATAAATACATAAAAATTAGAACTTCCTCATTTTGAAACATTCTAAGAAATTATGGGGCTTTTGTGTGACTCAATGATAAGACATTTGTCTGGTATGCTCTGGAGTCAATCACCAGTACCATACACATACACAAAATCTTTAAAGAAAGATGAAACAGGGTTAATATGAACTATGGATATGAATATGATGAAGACAAATATAATTAGAAAATAGTTGATTTTATATTTAATATTAAAATGAAAAACTTACAAAAAGCACAAAGACTTATGTAACTGGCAATAATTCAATCATAGTGTATATTTTCATTGAGAGAAGGATTGTTAAAGCAAATAACATTAGCTTTATCATCTCAGAACTAAATGCTAAATAGCATTATATTTAATTAATAAAATGTATCTAGTTCACAGTTTAATCATATCAACTCAAAGAACACTATTGTTCTGGATATTTTCCTAATGTCAAAGATTACTAGCTAGAATTTTAAAGTCTTATTTGTTATAAACCTTTGAAGACTTTGAACATTCATTTTATCAACTTTGAATATCTTATATAGTAAAAAGTGGTTATATACAAATTTCTTGCAGATATAAAGAAATGTAAGGACAAGGAGATCAAAGAAAGAAAAGTCTCTTTCATCCTATGTAATGCAACTTCTTCAAAATGAAAACAGTAGAACTGTTTTCTGTGAATATTACAGTTACTTTTAAGTAAGTGATTCTTACAATTAAAACTACTGGTGAAATAAATTATCAAAACAAGTAACCTTCTACCAAATATTGCCATGACACCATGCACCGTGGATTGTTTCTTTAATTATTATTATTTGGACAGAAGAATGAAATGCCATACTTTAAAAGGGGAAAAGAGTGCTGTAGTTTTCATCTTAATACTACAGTGGGAACTCATGATTCACACTATGCTTAAGTCTGTTGTTGACAATATGTGCAAAGCTGATACTTCTTTTCAGATTGAGGCCACTTAAGCAGGCACCATTGATAGTTTTTATTAATCCACAAGAAAGTATTTGTTATCTAACATTAGAAAAAGCCTAGAATAGAAGGAAAATATACACTAAAATAACATTTCTAAGCAAAGTCTATGAAATACTGCAAAATCTATGAGAAATTAAACAAATACAACATTAAATTACAAATGACATAAGTGTATCAAATCTTGGATGAATTGGGTTATGGTAGTGGTTTTTAAAACTTCACTTTGAAGTAGTTTTCTAGTGTTGTGTATGTGTACATGATAGCACTTCCTGAGCTTCCTTCATAACACCTTGGTGACACTCCCCAATCTGAACCCAAACATGAACTAAGCACTCTAATAGATGAATATTCCCTGTTAGGAGAAGTTCCCTGGAATTTTTCAAACCTCCAAACTCACCTTTATCTTCCATGTTCTTGTTAAATTTTGTAAGCACTCATTTTTATTATTGTACATTTAGCAAAGTTAATCAAATCTCACATATATTACATAGATTCTAAACACAGAGATCACAATTGCTTTTTTTGTAAGATAAAACTCTCTTCAAATAAAAATCCAAGGTCCAATACTGGAATGGTGTGAGGCCATGAATTAATCATTACTCCTTGGACAGCTAATTGGGTCAAAATTTTTCTAGGCAAGATCTGACCTTGTTCTCTCAGTCCCCTCACACCTGAGTTCCAGCCAGTCACTGAGTACCTCCATTTCCCACAAAGAAGAAATTTCCTGTCTTTGAAGAGCACTTTTATATTTGAGAGCAGTTGGCTTTAAGTTTTTGTTCAGAGTCATTCTTCCATGTCTTTATTGCCCCAGGATTACCAAGAATACAGCTCCCCATATGCTGATCCTACTGTATCAGAATCAAACAGCAAGACAAACAATGCAGGAATGAGGAGAGAATTCACAAAATATAATGCCAGAGTGCAGCCTTATATTCTGGACCTGGAAAATAAGAATGAATATTGTCTATTGTCTATGGTAAACTATTTTGAATTGGAGTGTTTTAGAATTGTTTCAATTTGCAAGTGCTAAGCTAAAGATTTTCATTTGTAGTTAAGTAAAAGGATAGCTTTATTTAATGAGTAATGAGTTTGAAAATTGTCCTGAGATTTGTAATTTAAAACCGCTGAGGAGCCACTTTAATGAATATCAAACTATATTAATAAGACATAAAGGATCCAATATTACTTAATCTGACAATTGTTCAACTAAAAAGACATGAGTTGCTGTAAAAGATCAGGAAAGACTACCATGCCTAAGTGGATGCTGATCAAAGGAATTACCTTAAAATATATTATGACAATTTTTCAATTAAATATCAGCAGTAGACATTTATTATTGTGAAAATAATTTGAACAGATTTAGAAATACTAAATTAATGATAAGAATTATCCCCCAAATTTTGGATGTGTATCATTACCTTATTCTATTTTGTTTGATATTTTTGAATATTCATTGATATATTTGATTCTTTTGGTCAGCCTTTTCACCACTGTAACCAATAAAACATGAGAAGAACAATTTTAGACAAGGAAAAGTTTATTTGGGGGTTCAGAGGTCTCAGTTTAGAGATGGCTGGCTCCATTTCACAGGACCTGAGTTAAGTCAGGACACCATGGAGGAAAGACATAGCAGAGAAAAGCAGACTAGGACAATCAGGACATGGCATCAGAAAACATAGACAGAGAAAGACTCCCCTTACCACAGACAAAATATATACCCCAAAGGCAAACCTCTAGTGACCCACACCCAGGTACACCCTACCTGCCTAGAGTTACTACCTAATTGATCCCTATCAGGGGATTAATGCACTAATTTAATTAAGGCTTTCATAGCCCTTTCTCACATTGTCTCACACATAAGCTTTGGGGGGATATTTTACATTTAAATCATAACATTGACCATCAAAAAAGTCTTGAGAAATAGAAAGACAACCTGAAATTTGACTGAGATATCTCGAGTTTAGAATACTACAAATGAAACATGCCCATTTTATTTTTAGTATTCCCCAACATGCTGCAATTTAGACTAAATTATATGAATACTATGGATATAAATTCCTACTTTATAAAAGAGGAAATCAAAGTTCTTATAAGAGTAATAGATAATAGAACTGGCATTGACCAGGAAGCTTCTGATCCTCCATTTTTAAAGGTATGTTCTTCCAAGAAACAGGGCTAGATAATTTCTAACATGTATTTTTATTTTTAAATAGATTTTTTCCTAACAGAATGACTACTAATTGGTAACCAAGTTTCAAGACTTGTAAAAGTATACAAACAGTTACTATGACAAAAAAGAAATTCATATTTCAAGAATCAATTTGTTACAGTTGATTAAAAATAGAAAATAGAAGGTATGATAAATTAGAAATGACCAAAAAGAGTCTTTGAGATTCTTCCCCCAAATAAGTGACTCTATGTTCACTAAACTTGAATCTGCCTGGGTTTTGTGACTGTTCTGAGTAATAGAATATACTGGATGTATACTCAAGTCAGTTTCCAGCCCAAGGCCTTAGAAGACTCTCTTGAATTCTTTGTCTCTTGAAATACTTTGGGAATTTTGAACTGCAATGTTAAATCCATCTACTAGAAGAACTGAGTACTAAGATAAATGTGTTATGTTCAAAAGTCTCAGAGGACTCAGACCAGACCAGGAGTCAAATCAAAGACTTAGGGACCAGGCATGTTTGTAAAGTAATCTTGACTTTGCAGACTATCCCATCTACCAGATGAATCTTAGAAAATGGCACTGTTCAACATCATAAAGAGAAGTGTGGGCTATATAAGCCCTATCAAATTAGTGAGTCAGAAAATCATGAAATGTATTAAATCATATATTGTTATAAGCATCTAAGTCCTAGGGTAATTTGTTATTTAGAAATAGATAACTAGGACAAAATTTGATACCTGTAAACGTGTTGCTATTATTTAAAAAAGTATTTAAAAAAGAATATTTGAAACTCAAGTTTTATGGTGGACAGGAACTGGATGGAACTATTGATGAACCTTTGAATGGTCTTAGGGAGACTAATGGAACATTATGGATGATGAGGAAAACTTTATTAAAGGCCAATATAAAATACAGTTGAGTTATGTACAGAGGGAGCAGCTAGAAAAACTACTGTTTACAATAAAATATGGAAAACATAAAAGAACTTTGCGATCTCAGAAATCTTGCTAAGATTTGCAGGCTCAAATTTTCCTAACTTCCTATGACAAAATGAAAGATTAAAGAGCCAAACTGCTGAAAAACTCCTGGAAAAAAAATACTAAGATCTCAGGACATCTTTTCCAAACTAAAAAGTAAGAAATAGACTCAGAGAAGATGTCACATGCAGGTCCCTCTTAGTAATGCATGGTCTGAGGGTGAAAGTGAAGCCAAGAGTGAACGTGTAAATCCCTTTTTTAAGACCTCAGCAAGACTAAAGGTGTTTTTTCATGGTTTCTTTCATTTGGACCAAATGACTACTAAGGACAAAAAAAATTCTTAGGCAAAACCTGTAGAATATATTTGTTAAAATAGTAGGCTTACAAAAATCTTGAGGTCATCTTCTTAACTTCACAGAGTGCTCTAAGTATAGAAGAATCTATTTTGAAAATATTTGTGGGTGTAGTATTGTCTGTTGGAATGAATTGTAAATTAATACACAGAAAGTTTACAAAGCTTTTAAAAGATTTATACCAGTTGGACTGGAAAAATATAGTTACATTACGGAATGAAAAAGACAGTTGGGTCTCTAATTTTCTGTAGATAAAATTAAAGCTGAGAAAACTACTCAGCTACAAACATAAACCATGTTTTATAGAATGGAAAGATAAATCCAATGTCCCAGATGAGAATCTTATCCTTCAACAGCACTGGACTCCAATAATTAAAATGGCCACATGTACCTGACTAGATTTCACAATTGCTATGGGCCATACATTCCCATATGCTTCCTGTTTTTCCCCTCCTTTTTTAACAAACATGTCTATTGCTGTTTTTAATGACTATATCATCATTGTATATTGTGTGTGGAGAAAAAAAAAGATAATTTAGCTCTTAATCACAGGTTAAGCTCCAGAGAAGCCATACATAAAGCTGTGTAATACATACCAGTCCTCATTTCAAGTGGAATGAAATTTTGAAATTCATAATAATACTGAAAGAGGATGAGACAGTGAGATTTAGAAGTGAGTATATTTTCCATGTAGAACAAATATAAACTATTTACAATTCAAGGCAAACCATGATGGGTAAAGATGACTGCATATTTGAAATACCTCTCATGATAAGAGTGGACCTATCATCCTTCTCTTTGAATTAAGTGGACTGTATTATTGCTTTAACCAATATAATTCAATAGAAATGACACTAGGCCTATTTAAACTCAGAAAACTCCTTCAACTCAGTAAAATAAAAAAAAAATGTGCACAAATAGTCTACAGCAAATATATTGTATCTAGTAGTGAAAAGATTAGACATTTTCCCTCTATGATTGGGAACAAGACAATGATGTCATGTCTTAGTATTTCTATTCAAGATCACACTGAAAATTCTAGCTTGTATAATAAGAAAAAGAAACAATAATTATACATTTTACAAAGTAAGAAATAAAATAACAATTTCCACATTGAAAACTCCCAAAGAATCAACAAAAAATTAAAATGGGACTGATTAATAAGTAAACCAACTTCTCAGAATCCAAAGTCAATCACAGGCTAATTATTACTTTCTTATAAGCCAACAATAAATAGTTAAAATAAGAAATCACAAAACAATATCATATCCAATATCACCAAAAAAGGCAATACATTGGTACAAACTGAAAAAAAAACTACATATAGGATTTGTATGTAAAAACTATAAAACACTGATAACTTATATCAAAGAATGTCTAAAAATTGAAAGATATTCCATGATCATGGATTAAAAGACTTGATATTATTAAATTATCAATTCTTCAAAATTTTATCTTTAAATTTATCTGAATCTTTCTCAAAACCCATGCAACTTCTTTTGGAGATATCATCAAACTGATTTTAAACCTTAAATACAGAATCAAAAGGCCCAGAGTTACCAACAAAATACTGTAGAAGAAAAATAGTAATAACTAATTCATTGATTTCAAGACCTACTTTAAAGCTAAAATAAATCCACATGTACATATGCAATATAGATATATACAGTAAGGTAAAAGAATATACAACCTATAAATAGACTCTCAAAAGTAGTCAACTGATTTTCTTTGAGAGAATGTATTTCATTATGTTGCCCAGGCTAGTTCTGAGCTGCTGAGCTCATGCGATCTTCCTGTGTCTGCCACCTGAGTAGGTGGGAATACAGGCATTTGCCACCTGTGCCTGGCTCATCTAATTTTTTTCATAAAGTCTTAAAAACAATTCAATGAAGATATGATAGACTTTGCAACAAAATGCACTGAAAGAATTGAATATCCATTAAAAGTAAAATAATACAGATGCTATACCTTCCAATAAAGTTACCTAAAAATGGATTTTAGATAACAATGAAAAACTAAAAAAACAAACAAAACATTTTTTAAAAATTGCTAGAGGAGAACATTGGAGAAAATTATAACCTTCCATTTAGTGATGAGTTCATAAAATAAATATAATATCAAATCATAATCCATTAAGAAATAATAAATTAGACTTCTTAAATTAAAACTAAAACTTCTGCTCTGAAAACACACTGGTAAGAGAACGAAAATGGGGCTGGGTTGTAGTTCGGCAGCACCACATTTGTCTAGTACACCCAAAGCTTTGAGTTCAATTCCTAGCACTGCAAAAGGGAGAGACAGGAAAAAAACCATACAAGACAGAAACTGTGAGAAAATATTTGCAAAACACATATCTGATACCAGATTTATATTCAAAATATTTGAGGGTCTCTTAAAGTTCAACAGTAGGAAAAAAGTCAGCCAATTAAAAATGAACAAAAATGTGAAAGGATATATAGGTAGCAAGCAAGTACATGAAAAGATGCTTAATATAATTTGTATTTAAGAAAATGAAAATTAAAACAACAATAAGAAACTACTAAACACCTAGTAAATGACTTAAATCCAACATTCTAACTCCATGTATATATGCCAAAATATATTCTCCTATCATGAATATCTAAAAAGAACAAATAAGGAAAATTAATTAATTTATAAAAATCCAGTATTCTAAAATTATTAATTCCTGAAGACCTGCAGGAACTCTTATTTGTTGCCAATGAGGATGCAAAATACTACAGTCACTTTGGAAGACAATTTGACAGTTTTATACAAAGCTAAACACAGTTTTATTACATGATCCAGCAATCACATGCTTAGGGGTTTACCTGATGAATCTGAAAACTCACATACACATAAGAACATGCAAGTGAACATTTGTAATGGATTTATTCATAATCACATAACTGGAAGCAACCAAGAGGAGCTTCATTGGGGCTATATAAACTATTTGGATACATTCATACAATGCAATACTATTGCTATGGTCTGAGTGCCTTTCCAAAATTCATATTTTTCCAATTTTAACCCTGAATTGATTGTATTAGAAAGTAAGGCTCTAGGGAGGCAATTAGATAAAGAAGGTGGGGAGCATCCTAAGAAAAGGCCTGAGAGAGCTGCTTGCCCCTTTCACCATGTGAGTTTGTGGCAAAAAGATGGTCATCTAGGAAGCAAGAACTTGCATTAAATTTGCTAGTGTCCTGTTCTGAACTTTTCAGTTTTTAGAACATGAGAAATAAATTTATGTGGTTCATAAGCCTCCCATTTTATGTTATTTTGTTATAGCAGCCCAAACAGACCAATACAATCATCCAGTGATTAAAAAAAAAAAAGGAATGATCCCTTCAACCATTTGAAGATATGGTGAATCTTACTAGTATATTGTTAAGGGAAAAAAAAGATCGACTGAAAAACTTCTGTATTGTATTGTTCCAACATATGACATCTGGTAAAGACAAAACTATGGTTACTCTACCAAGGGTTGGAGAGGGAGGGTTTAATGAGTGATGCCAGGGGATTTTGTAGGTCATGAACTTATTCAGTATGGTAAGATTATAGTGGATACATGATACAATGCATCTGTCAAAACCAAGAGAACAAGAGAGAAGCTTAACATAGTCACTTATTAAAAAAAAAAAGGGAAATAGAAGTCACAGGGCTCCAGGATAGAATACAAGTGTGACAAAACAATGTAATTGTATTACAGGTATCTGAAGCCAATTCACTGAAGGGATTGGGGGTTGGGGGTGAGCTTACCTTAGTAATGTGGGAAATGATAGAATCTGTAAGACTAATGGCAGAAGGACCTATGCACAAGTACTATACTTTAGTTGACAAAACTGCTTCCCTGAAGGTATAAGCTTACAATTCTAGAATTACTTTGCATAAATACAGAAACTGAACACATAAGTAAGTGGATGGCAGACAGCGTTAAGTAGGTTTTCTCATTGTTGAAATGAGAGATTATAGAGGATAAAGGAAGGAGGCTAGAATTAACCATGTGGAAATGGATTGGAGTTGGTTTATGAACTCATGTTTAGCTTAATAAAGAGATAGAAGGTATAGAAATGTTTATAGATATGTAAATACATATTCATGTCTCTTTGCTCAATTGGCTAAGAGGGCCTGGAAGCAATAATATTACAAGAGTAACAAACATGCTTAGGACTCAGATAGTAATTTCTAATAAGATTCTCCTAGGATTCTTAGAGAAATTCCGGATTTTAGAACTGAGCAGTAAATATACATGACTAATTTGGAGCATGCTGTAGTAAAACTCCTCCCCCCCCAAAAAAAAAAAAAAAAAAAAAAAAACTAAAGTATACTACTATGATGGAATAGTTAATGGGAATAGAAGCCAACTGAAAGTTCCCATTGGGCAAACCTGGAGCAACAAAATAAACAAATTATCATTTCATTATTAACCAATGTATAAACAACATATCCATAAATAAATACATTTTATTTATTGATATAAAAGATTTCATAAATAGACAAATGAGAGAATATTCTGTGTAGATAAATTCCAAATGATTTATATAATACTCTGTTCTCAAGGAGGTGGTCCCTAACACAAACCAGGTAATCAAGGTAAACATCAATCATGTGGTAAATCACATTGATAGTATATACCCTTCATAAACATCAAGGTATGCATAGCACACACCCATCATATAACCTTGATGTCTTGAAAAAGGCATTTTACTTCTGTGTCTTCCTCCTGAAAATACATTCCTTCAATCTGATCATGAGAAAAACATCAGACAAATCCCAGCCAAGATATATTCTATAAAATACCTGATGAGTACTCTTCAAAACTGTCAAGGTCATTGAAAAGAGGAAAATCTGAGAAACTGTCATTTAAAGCCAAGAGGAGTCTGAGAAGACATGCCTACTAAATTTTCTGTCATTTGCTGGATAAAATCTGTACCAGGAAAAAATGGCATTAAGGGAAAACTAAGGAATATGAATGATGTATGGACAGCATTCAATGATAATGTATTAACAGTGTATTGCTAATTGTGACAATGTACAAGATGCTCATAATGAGGAAACCTGAATATGGATTATATGGGAACCTCTGCCATGTTCTCAATACTTGTGTAGATGTAAAACTGCATTAAAATAGAAAGTTGAATTTTAAAAGGAGGAAGTTTGGAAAATTTACAGTATGTGAATTGAAATTAACTTACATTGCTAAACTATGGTAATAAAGACTGGTGTTAGCATTAAGAGACACATAGGATGACGGAATAAATACATGGTCTAGAAATATACTCACATTAGTATTATCAGTTGATTTTCAGCAAACTTAATAAGGTAATTCAATGAAGAAAGAAATTTTTAACAAATGGAAATGGAAGAGTTGAATATCCACACACAAATAATACAAAAAAATATTTTGTTTGTGTTTATAGAAAAGTAGATAAATACAATTTAGAGACATGTATAGAGAGAAATCAAATGTCATTTTTAACTATTGAAAAAACAACGTGACATATGAGCATTCTTTTCACTATTTTTGAAAATTATCTGTATGTCTGAAAGTTTTGAAAACTAAATATTTGGGGGGAGAATATAATAATAGAGTCAAACAGAGAATAATAAAGGCTGCACTGCTGGGTTCAGTGACACAGCCTGTATTTCCAGCAACTCAGGAGGCTGAGACGGGAATCACAGGGTGTAGGCTAGAGTCACAACTACAGAGACCTGCCTCAAATAAATAAATAAATAAATAAATAAATAAATAAATAAATAAATGGATTGTAGATGCTTCTCGGAGCTAAAGCACCTCAGTACCAAAACAAAACAAAAAAACTGCTTTATAACATTTCTGCAAATGACTTGAAATAATTAAATTTGATTGTATTAAATATTCTAGCCACAGCAATCAATGGCTTTAAAATGAAACAAAAGGAATTGGTAAATGCTGACAAATATGCAATAGATTAGAGTAAGATAATGACAGAATAAAACTCAATTGAATTTAGCATCATAAAGGTCATTTGTAACTTACAGGAAAGTAGTCTCCACGGGCACTGAGGGTGGAAATGAATTGTAAGTAGATGGGTGTAAATAAACAGTGAATAAATAAAAACAGCCTAGCAATAACCTCTTTGAGGAGATAGATACAAGAAGTGTTTCTATTCTAGGAGGACAAAACCAGGAGGAAAGGGATGCAAAAGTAAGGTTTGGGACTGTGGGGAGAGATGGCAGATTTTGCATTGGTTGTCTTCTATTTTTTTAAATAGAGAATGAAGCAAAGGTCTTCACATTAAATTTAGTCTGGAGAAATCGAGAAGCCTGAAGAGTTGGAAAGTTAACTTTTTAGAAGATCATAGTAAGATTTCTATGCTATTGTGGCAGTCCAGAATGAATTTGTAATAGAATATGGAATATTCATGGATGTACATAAATTATTGTTAATTAGGTAGCAGTGTATGTTTTGCATTTATCTGAGAGAAATTATAACTATGTTCACTCAGAACACTGTATAGAAATCATTACAACAGATTTAATTACTCAAACATCTCAAATGTCTTTCAACTATTAGATTAGATACATTCATACAATGGAACACTAGTCCCCTGCAAAGAGGAAGAAACAAAGTTCTGAAACATGCAGCAACAAGGAACCCAAAATGTCTTATGTTAAGTGGAGGAAGGCAGACTTGAAACAATGCAAAATGCAGAAATTCATCTATATGAAGTTCTAAATATGCAAAATGATAACCTATAGAAAATAAACCAGTAATGACTTATGGCCCAGGGATGATAATGGAGTAGGCTACAGGGGTATTCTTGGGCATTTCTTATATTGATGAAATTGGTTTACCTTTTGATTGTGGTGATGCTTACATGGCTCTATATGTTCATCAAGTCTCATAAAACTGTACACTAAAAGGAAGATTCTTATTATATGTAAGTTAAATATTTTTGCAGTTTTTTTCTCATTTAAAGAATATGTATTTTTATCTTTTTAACCCAACAAGACTTTTAATACTAGCCCTAAATTCTTATTTTATTGGTTCTTCAATATTAAGATGCAATATCTTAATATTAAAAATGTAGAGTTTTGGACTTTAGATATTGCCTGAGGAAAATAAACAATTACATGAAATATGATAAAAGTGGTCTTGACAGTCTCTCAAAGTAGAAATTCCCACTGTCCTTCCAAGTGGATGTTACAGGTGTATCAGGGATGCTGATCTCTTGTAGTTCCAGGGGCAGCTGAGTAGACCTTGGGCCCCAGGGCTCCTAAACTAGCCATTTCAGCAGGAAGCAACTTCAACTGTTGACTACATTCTGACAAGGGAATGGGAAATTTATTTTTTTTTCCTCTAAACGTAATGAACATGTAAAGGAAAGATACTGCTACACATGTGCTATGCATGCTGAAAGAAAGTCCCTACTTGTCATTGAGGGTGTGGCACAGTAACATACATGACAGAACCAACACTTCTCTATGGGTCTGTACAGTGATGGCAAAATAACAATGAAGAAGGTAAGAAATTTTTTTTTGTGTGTGTGTGGTGCTGAGGATTGAATCCAGGGCCTTGTACACGTGAGGCAAGCACTCTACCAACTGAGCTATATCCTTAGCCTAAGAATCACTTTCATAACAGGAGAAAAACTAGGGGAAAAAATCCAATAGCATGATGAAGAGGGAAACACTAGAATAAACTAATCACATCCTCAGTTTTTTATTTCCTATTCCCTCACTAATTTTTTTAACTGAGTAACAGTTTTCAAAATTATCTAAGACAAATTCTTTTAATTAATGGTGGACTATAGATATTTCTAAGTATTGAAGGAAATGGAGGTGAGAAGTACAGTAACATAAGTGAAGAAATAATTCCAAGGAATACTTTACATCTTTACCAAATGAGTACCATGGGAGACATGTACCAAGGAATGAAATTATTCCAGGGCCTTGAGGAATTTCAGAAGATGTGCTCTATGTAAACTAAATTCCTTTCCTGTGATGGAAATGTAGTGCCAGCAAGAAAGTTGTCATTGCATGGTTGCCCATTTCTCAGAGAGCTCTAGAGATCCTTCATGTTGGGGATGAGGATGTGGGAAGTTATTAAGGAAAAAAGTATCTGAACTTGATCCTTGGAATCATGATAGGTAAACAGATATTTATCAAATTATTTCATATGTGCCCTGAATATACATTGCTATAAAAACTTTACAAGGAAAATATTTTAGAACAAACAGAAAACAACAGAAGGGTAGCCAGCCATTGCAGATAGGAAAAGACCATTTTAAATGGGGGATGATCATATATTTTCCAATATGGAAAATTTCTGTATGGGATTGGATCTAGACATATTCTATTTTAGAAAGATGATAAGAAAATATAATTTTATAACTGCTGCAAGAAATCATAGAAGAGAAAATATAGCCAAATACTGCAAACAGTTTCCTGATTTTTTAATCAGGGGACAATATTGATTTATTCATTCACAAAATATTAATAAACACAGAATACATGTTAGTTCCTATGATAGATTGGAAACTAGAACAATGAAAAAGAAACATTGATTTTCCCATGAATTGGACTGAATAAGATAATAGACATTAAAGTTGATGGGAAATGAGATAATTCACTAGGGTTGGAAGTTAAATACTACAATTTCTCTTTAAATTCTCACTTATAAATAATAAATATATAAAGCTATACTAATATTTAATGTACAAATTGGCATGAAATTTCTTTTTGAGCCCAAATGCAAGACCTCATATGTGCTGTATAGCTTCTTGAGATAACCTGATGAAACTGTGGGAGTTCAATAAGACAGGTGACCTTGCTCCAATTTGAACTGTTGTAAGTTAAGCACACTAGTTAAGTATCTCGACAGATCACATTGTCTAGTTTTAATAAAACACACACCAAAAATGAGGAAGAAATCTTAAAAGATTTTTACAAAGTAGTCCTCAAATGGCAGGCTTAATATAACTGAATAGTTAGAAACTGATAGTGCTAAGATCTTGATTCTTCTTCATTTTTTATCAGACACTTATGAGTTAAAATCAATAATACTTCCATGAGATCTAATATAGTCATGTTCATTAATAGTATTGATATTGACTAAAACATAATTATTAAAATCTAATGAGAAAGTTTTCTACTAATGGGAAATTTTGAAAATTATTTTCAAAAAAGAAAATAATTAATATTACATTCACCTTTTCCTCATTCTTTTTATATTTCTATAATTGGCAAAGTTTTATAATTAGATATCATATATTTTATTATGTTTATATTTTAATACAGGCCATAATTTATATATTGTGTTAGCTTTTCATCACTGTGACACAATACCTGATAAAACCAACTCAGTGAAGGAATGATCTATTTTTTCTCACAATATCAGAAATTTTAGTCCACGGTCTCTTGGTATCATTGCTCTGAGTTTGAGGTAAGGAAAATCATCAAGGCAAAAGGGTGTATCAGAGCTGCTTACCTCAGAGAAGCCTGGAAGCTCTTGCCTAGCATGTGCGAAGCACTGGGTTTGATCTTTAGCATTGAATGAGAAAAACAAACAAACAAACAAATAAATGTTACCTTCAAACAAAAAAAGATGTCCTTCTAGGACATGTGTCTTCTGGCTTACTTAGTCCAACCAGGCCCCACTTCCTACAGTTTCCATTGTCAATTCCCAATAATGCCAAATTATAATTTCATCAATGGGTTAAGCCTTTTTGTGAGGTTAGAGGCCTCATGATCTAATAACTTTTTCAAAGGCCTCACCTCTGAACACTTCTACATTGGGGATCAACCTTTCCATTGGGGGATATTCTAGATCCATATGGTAACATATAATTAAAACGTTAGTATACAAATTCATGAAAATATTTACTTTATGAGAGGCACATCAAAAACATTTTCTAAATACTAGTTCAAGGAAACTAATATCAATAACCAGGAACATGATAAAAGAGATGTTTTAGGGACATTTGAAAAGCAATGTGAACATGATACAAAGAATGTAATAATCATTAGAAACCAACATGACTTTTCTAAAAAAAAGCACACAACTGACTTCATTTATCTTTTCAATATCATTCTTATATTTAGAAAATAGATTAAATATCACCATATTGTTTTGAGCAAGACACTCAAAAAAAATCAAGATGTGAATAAAATAGCAGACTTGGAAGAATAGCTTGTGTGATAGATAACCAGAATAATCTTTCCAGCTCACTTCCTCTAGACCACAGCCCAAATTTCTTCGATTACCCTGAGAATGAGGTCTACAATCCATTGATTCTACCACCCTTCACTGACTCCCAAGTGATGCCTTCACTACCCTATTTAGCCAGTTTAAATTTCACAGCTCAATCATTACAATCACTCTTACTAGGCCCTTAGCTCCCTTGGCTCTTGCTGGCTTTCTCCACTGAACTTCCACCCTCTACACCTACATCTATGATTGAATCTTATCAAGGCTACAACTGAGCTACTCTCAATCACATATCCAGTATCACTTTAAATTCATGAACACATATTCTTTAGTACCACAAAAGATCACAATATTTGTACAAATTCTTGTTTGTTCACATTTTCACCCTCTTTAATAAGAGTTTTAGACATTTTTGTCCTTTCCAGTCATCAATAGGTTTTCTTCCATCCCTGCTATGTTTTAATAAATTTGCCTCCAATTGAATTGAGATAACTGGAGTTATCACAACTATTCACGTCTATGATCATAAATCCTACTTACCCTTCTGTTAACATAGAAAATTGCCCAGATCCTAGATGTTACCTGTCAAGAATTATGAAGTTTATTTGTTTATTACAATTATTTTTATTTTATTTTATTATTTTTTTATTAAATTTATTGTTTTAATTTTAATATATTTAAGTTTAATTATTTATTTTACTTTGAACCTGAAAAGTTAGCTTACCAAAAGCCATGAGAGTCTTGGTTTTTATACAAAGCACAGTTTAGTACTGTTAGAAATTTCAGTACCTCATTCATATATCGCTGGTAGGACTGCAAATTGGTGCAAACACTCTGGAAAGCAGTATGGCGATTCCTCAGAAAACTTGGAATGGAACCACTATATGACCCAGTTTTCCCACTCATCCACATTTATGCAAAAGACTTAAAATCTGCATACTATAGCAATGTGGTCACATCAATGTTGTTAGCAGCTCAACTCACAATAGCTAACTATGGAACCAATCTAGGTGCCTTTCAATAGATAAATGGATAAAGAAAAAATGTAGCACATATACAGAATGTAATATTTCTTAGCCATAAAGAAGAATGAAATGATAGCATTTGCTAGTAAATGAATCGAACCAGAGACTATCATGCTAAGTGAAATAAGCCAATCTCCAAAAAACCAAAGGCCTAATGTTCTCTCTGATATGCAGATACTAACTCACAATAGCATTAGGGGGCAGGGGCAGGAATGGAGGTTCACCAGATTGGATGGGGGGGACGGAGTGGTGGGAAGGGGAATGGGAATGAAAGAGAGAGTAGAATGAATTGGACATAACATTTCTATGTTAATAATGGTTACATGACCAGTATAACTCCACATCATATACAATTACAAAAATGGGAACTTATACCCCATGTATATATGTCAAACTCCATTCTACTATCATCTATAAATAAAAATAACAAATTTTATTTTTAAAAAAGAAAATGCAGAACCTACTATACATACATTTTCTTGTGATGTGTCATCCTAATCAGGCCATAGGGGCCCCACATATTTGTCTAAAATTATTTTGGGGTGTTTCTGGTTTTCTGGTAAATATGGTAATTTCAATTGCGTACTGATGTAAGCAGATTGCCCTCCCCAATGTAGGTGAGTCTTGCCCAATCCGTTGAATGCCTGAATAGAATAAAAATCTGAGTCAAAAAGAATTCTCTTTTTTTCCCCCAATTTACTATCTTCAATCTGGAACTACAACTACACCATCAACTTTCTTCGGTCTCTAACTTGTCAACTGCAGATCTTGCACTATTCAGCCTCCATCATTGTGTGAACCAATTTGTTACAATAAATTAATTAATTAATTAATCAATTCTGTTTTTTTATACCCTAATATAGTTCCCTTGGCCCTGATATCCACAGGGCTTTGTATTGAGAATAAGCAACATCTGTATATGCAGTGGGTTGCATTACAGGAAAGGAATTTTGAGTTTAGGGAACCTGAATATTTTATAATGGGATGTGAACAACTTCTCTTGACCTGTACCCATAGGGAGACATTATCTTTATTATACTGAACAGTAAGAAAACCTATCTAACTTGCTGTGCAAACATCCTTGAAAAAATAGTCCAGAAAAAAAGAGAAATATGATACTTTTCTCTCAAGACACATATGAATTTGAGAAAAGATGAAGAATTCATTTCTAACTTGGCCAACCCCTCAACATACATGTTTATTTTAGCCTGTCCCCTATTGCCTACTCAAGAATTTTGCACAAGTAATTTCCCCTTCTCCCTCCTGAGTGTGTTTTTCTTTCTTTCTTTTTAATTGAATCATTTCTATTTACATAAATTTCTCCTATCTTAAAAAATGGGCTCTTTTTCCTCTCATTAACATCCTCATCTCTCTTCTTTCTTTCATACCAAATCTCACAAGGAAAAAGTAAAACCCTATTTAAATTCATTGCTCCCAGTTTTCTTCTTCCATTATCTCTGTAACTCATTGTAACTAGGTGTCTTCCTTCCAGTCACTCTACCAACCTCCTCTTACCAAGATCACTTTCTTAGTCCATATAGCTGCTGTGACAAAATATCATAGGCTGTGTATCTTATAAAGAATGGAAATTTAATACTTACAGTTCTACAGGCTGAGAAGTCCAAGATCAACATCACAGTGAATTCAATGTCTGCTAAGTGCTTTATGGAAAAGTGCCTTCCTGTTGTATTGTCACATAGTGGAGAGGGTTGAGCTAGCTCCCTAAGGTCTATAGTGTATCAATATGTGGGCTCTTCTGTGGTGACTAGTGACTTCTATAAGGCTCAACTTCCTAATACCACTGACTTGGGAGTTAGAATGCTATCCTAACAATTTCTAGGGGACACAAACATTCAAAACATAGGAACCAACAATGACTTTCCTGTTGTTAACTCTGATGACAATCATCACTTCTCATCTTGGTCTAGTGGCAGCACTTGCATCTTTTGGGCTCCCTGTCCATTTTGACCCCATTATTCTTGGGGCTTTCAGGAAATCATTTCACCACATTTCCACTGCTCTCTATGTCCAGCCTTTCCTAGACTTCTTGGCCAGTTTCACCTCTTCTCTAACTTTTAAATGCTGAAGTGCCCCAAAGATCAGTCCTTAGATTTCTTTTTATTTATATCTTCATTAATTCTCTTGATCATTCATCTAGTTTTTAATAGCATCAACTATATGCTGCTGACTCCCAAAGCTATTTATCTTTCTGGCTCATATTTCTTGCCAGAACTCTAGACTCATGTGTCAACATGTTTTTCCTGAATATTCACTTGTTCTCTCAAACTAAGAAGCTGCTGATAGCTCCTGCTTGCCTTGCTTCTATTGTAGTTTTCTCCATTTAGAAGACTTCTCCATTTATAAACTCTCTTAAGTCATCCATGACTTCTCTCACATTCTGCATTTTATCCTTCAGCTGATGCTTCATATTTTTCCTTAAAAATATAGAAAAGATAGCTGATCTTTACTACTTGCACTGTTACATCCTAATCCAAGCCACGGAAATCTCAAACTCCTCTCCCTATCCCCAGAGAACCTGGTCCTTCTTTTGGATCTTGGCCAACTTTTGTTTATTTTCAAAAGAACATCCAAAATAATCCTGATTTAATGTAAATCACACTATATCAATCCTCTACTTAACTTCTCCCCATGGTAAGAACTCACATCTTTTGCAGTGATGTATAAAATAATTCTTTTTCCTCTAATCCCATCCTAATCTCCTTTTTTTATATCACTTCATCTACACTAACCCTGACTTGCTTCTTGAACAAACCAGGGAGGCTTTGCCCTCAAGACTTATCCAGGAATGATCAACCCCCAAAAAAGTCAATTAGCACTATACTGTTTCCTTTACATGGTAACCATACATGGCCATCATATCTAAAATTCTAACACCTTTCCTCTTCCTTCACAGTGCTATCTCTCATTACATTCCCTAACATTTATTTGTTTACATTCCATATCTCATTTATTTACTCTGCTTATTGCCCCCACTAGAATGTGAGCCTAATAAGAGAAGATTAGTTCATTGCTCTGTGCTCAGTACTTAGAATAGCAACTGGGACATGGAAATGGCACTCAACACTCATTTACAATAGTCACTCATTCAATGAGGAGTTCAACAAACAGGGATGGATTACATTTAGATGCAAAAATCATGGGTGAACTTGGATAAGAATATTCTAAATGAAATAATTTAGTCACAGGAAAACACCACAAGAATCCACAAATGTGACTTATAGAAGCAGAGAATAGAATGGTGGTTGCCAAGGTTGGGGGGTAGAGGGAATGGGGAGGTGCTATTCAATGGATATACAGTTTCAGTTACGTAAGAAAAATAAGGTCTACAGATCTGCTGTACAACATGGTACTGTAAGTTAATACTGGGTAATGCACTTAAATTTTTAAGGGGGTAGATCTTATATTAAATATTCTTGCACATATGAGCACAAGAAGGTAGAGCACATGGACAATTTGGGATGTGATGTTTATTGCCTTGATTGAGGTGCTCAGTTCAAACTCAGCACGATACACATTAAATATGTATATTTTCATATATAAAAATACCACAATAAAGCTGTTTTCAAAAACCTATCACAAAAATAAAGGAGAAAACTTTATTTGACTTCTCTTGCAGTTTTCCACACACAGCTTATTTAGACTCAGTGACTGTGTATATGCATTTTTTTCTGACCTACAGTCCCTTTCTTCTCATTACTCATCATAGGTTTCAATTGCTCGATGAAATCTCTCAGGTTATTAAGTGGACTAAATCCTCTTTTAGCATTGCTCTGTAATATGTTCAGACTCTAGTTGTTGCCCTTATTATGCTATATTGTAATTATTGGTCTTAAACTGTCTCTTAATAAGCTATATGGTCCTACATGCTAAGATCCATGTTCATAATATGCTGCCTTCCAAATCCCTGTATTCACAGTACATAACAATTATTCAAATGTAATTAAATTTATTATTGAAAAAGAGCTAGAGTGAAGAAACTTTCCAAGAGCTTTAGTATATGGCAAAATTGAAAATACTAGATATTCATTATCCAACTATGCAAAATAGTTATGAAATACTGTGCCCCAAACACTGCCTTATGAGATACTGAGCCTCCCATGAATGTGGAGTGTAAGGGGAGCTTGCATGGCCAGTGCTCAGGGATCAGGGTAAAAGACTCTCAGATCACAAAGGGAATTATACTGGGAAGCCCTCCTGCAGGATCTATAGAATTCTAGTACCTCATTCTCCATTTTTTCTGTTTTTAAATTTATGGTACTCTGAGGTCATTAGCATTCTATACTATCCTGATTTAGTACAATTTGGATCCAACTTAAGGATTACACAAAGTTAAATGTAAATCTATACTGAATACATTTGCTCAAATAGCCTAAATGACTTTATAGTCAAAATATAGTTTGTTTGTTTGTTTGTTTATTTATTTAGGTACCAGGGATTGAACTCAGGTGCACTCAACCACTGAGCCACACCTGTATCCCTATTTTGTATTTTATTTAGAGACAGGGTCTCACTGAGTTGCTTAGCACCTCGTTATTGCTAAGGCTGGCTTTGAATTCCAGATTCTCCTGTCTCAGCTTCCTGAGCCACTGGGAATACAGCATGTGCTACCGTGCCAGGCAGACTATATTTTAAATTTAAAGGTCTCAATCTATTTTCATGTTGCATGTTACTTTTTACATTATTAAGTTTAGCTTTCAAACAATATTTTGCATTTCTAAAATGTTTATTACTATTGTCAACAAGTACATGAAAAAATGCTCACCATCTCTAGCAGTCAGAGAAATGCAAATCAAAACCACCCTAAGATACCATCTCACTTCAGTAAGATTGGCAGCCATTATGTAGTCAAACAACAACAACTGCTGGCGAGGATGTGGGGAAAAGGGTACACTTGTTCATTGCTTGTGGGACTGCAAATTGGTGCGGCCAATTTGGAAAGCAGTATGGAGTTTCCTCTGAAAGCAGGGAATGGAACCACCATTTGACCCAGCTATTCCCCTTCTTGGACTATTCCCTAAAGACCTTAAAAGAGTGTACTAAAGGGACACTGCTACAACAATGTTCATAGCAGCACAATTCACAATAGCTAGACTGTGGAACCAACCTAGATGCCCTTCAATAGATGAATGGATTAAAAAAAATGTGGCATTTATACACAACGGAGTATTACACAGCACTAAAAATGACAAAATCATGCAATTTGCAGGGAAATGGATGGCACTAGAGCAGATTATGCTAAGTGAAGCTAGCTAATCCCTAAAAAACAAATGCCAAATGTCATCTTTGATATAGGGAGAGCAATTAAGAACAAAATAGGGAGGAAGAGCATGAGAAGAAGATCACCACTAAACAGGGACGAGAGGGGGGAGGGAAAGAGAGAGAGAAGGGAAATTGCATGGTAAAGGAAGGAGACCCTCATTGTTATACAAAATTACATATAAGAGGAAGTGAGGGGAAAGGGGAAAAAACAAGAGAGAGAAATGAATTACAGTAGATGGGGTAGAGAGAGAAGATGGAGGAGAGGGGAGGGGGGATAGTAGAGGATAGGAAGGGCAGCAAAATACAACATACACTAGTATGGCAGTAGGTAAAAAAGTGGATGTGTAACCGATGTGAATCTGCAATATGTATATAGGGTAAAAATGGGAGTTCATAATCCACTTGAATCAAAAGTATGAAATATAATATGTCAGGAGCTTTGTAATGTTTTGAACAACTAATAATAAAAAACAAAGTGAAAAAAGGAAAAAAAGCAACAATAAAAAAGTTTATCTTTCAAACAATATTTTGCATTTCTAAAATGTTTATTACTATTGTCTTTTAGTTATTATTCCCCATTTTTTCTTCTTTTCTTCCCTCTTTTCAAAATTGAAATGCTCTTGATCTTTGTATATAATTTTAAAATGATTTAAAATGATTGGATTTAGAAGCATCATTTAAATACTGAGTGTAATACTTTAGAAAAAGTGCATTCAATCATAATAGTGTTAATGCTTTAAGAGTTTTAATTCTATTTTGAAATACCTTAGTGACTCTTAAAACATAAAAATAATGATTTTATTGATACTTTATCATACACCATATTTTATAAAGTGGTTATTTTTCTCAACTTTGTCCTTAAAAAAAGTATCAAATGTAGACACTGCTGTCTTCATTCTATGTGTGTATTCTAGCATGCAAAGGATTAAATGTCTTCTCCAAGATCATATAGAATGTCAGGGAAGATTTCAAAGGAGAATTTTTTTTCCTCATTTTAACCCTTAATTGATGGATGGGTAAGGTTTTTTAATTTTTCCCCCAAGATTTTCCTCAACTTATTTAAGAAAGAAAAGTTCCATTTTATTTTTTCTTAAACTAAATAAAGAAAATTACTATATATTTTAACTAAAATTTTTTCAATTTACTAGTTACCCAGAAGCTCAGACTAGAATCATAGAATTAATATAATAATCTGTCCTTGAATCACAGTACTCCACTAATATATTTTTTCCATCAATCTCCCTCACTTTCTACTCATCTCCAATAGGATGCTTTCAAATATAAATTCCCATCTGTCAGAAGATCAGTCTATTCTTGATTTTAAAGAAATCTGACATAACTTAAAATCATTTAAAGCCAAAATAGTGCACTTAATTTATTGGCTAGTTATTTTCTGCTTTTTATTATGCAAAACTACAATGACTTATTTCTTCTAATGTAAAATAAGACAAGTCACTACCTATATTTCAGTAATTATTAGCAAAAATAAAAGAAAACCATAACTATAACTTGCTAACACAATAAGTTTTCTCTGAGGACTAATTTCTGAAGTTCAGGAAATTTTAGAAACTGTGAAAATATTCCAAAAAAGTATATGTCTTATGATTTCAAATTCCATTTGCTTTGCTTATTATAAATTCATACATTTTTCTACTAAGATATTTTTATCACAATAGCAACATATTTTTAACCTCATAATATGAATGGAATGGAAATAAAAATTTTGAACCTGATAACTATATACATTGTCATGCAGTAAATCCAAATCTCCCAAGAATATAGACAATTATTTGAGGAAATTAGTAGAGAAAATTTGAATTGGACACAATAACTTTGTAAGCACATGTGGAATTGGAGTAGAAAACATAATTTACTACAAGATATCCTCAGTGATTGCCTGAGACATATACACGATGTATCTCAGATTTTCGCCCTCTGTTTTGGGTCTACATAAAATCCAAGTAAAGGAAAATCAATCTGTAGAAGGTAGATATCAGTCTGTCCATAAACAAAACTGCTAACCATTTGTTAGGTATCTTAACTTCGCTATGTTAGCCTTTAGCCCCTAATAGTAATTAAAGAAATGGATGTAAGTTAAAAAGTTGCCTCATGATGGGCAACTTTTTACTATGATATTTAATAGCTATAATAAGCAATTAACTTTTTAAAATAATTTTTTAGTTGTTGATAGATATTTATTTCATCTATTCAATGGGCAATCAATCCAACTAAACCTATGCCAGTCGTTTTAGAGTCCCTTGTACATCCAGAAAGAAGGAAGAAGTAAGGAAATAATGACAACAGTCTTCCAATACTTCTGTATGTCAAGAAAGAGGACACTTATGACCAGAATCAACCTCTGATTCCTTAGCAGAAATGTAATCAACAAAATAGGTTTCATTTTCCTGAAACCAGGAAAATGATTTAAAGCAGTTCAATTTGTCTATTTACCTTAATCTTTAACTATTCCCATATGTCTGGCTACATGATGTATGACTCTTCATAAACCAATTTTTCAAAGATATACACGACAGAAAAAAGTCAGGCTCCTAACCTTTTATGTGCTGAACTTTTATGGAGCTCTGGAAAACAAAATGCTTTTAGGTTTCATAAAAGGGGAACAAAAACGACGAAAGGTTATTTTCTTTTCCATTCTTTTTAGTAAATATTTTCATCAGTGAAGATAGCGTATGCACTAATTTCTAGGCATATGAAAAGTCCTTTCAGAGGTTCCTCCCAAACATCATGATAAAGATTTTTGCTTAGAAATATACAAAGTTATTTTTAAAAATTGAAGATTCATAAATTCACATCATTGAGTTCCCACAGATTCTACAGTTGAAGAAGGAATATTGTGCTAGGTATAATACCACTCAGCAAGGATATTTAGAGAATAAGAAATGCAGATTAGGGATTCCTTGACATGAGGAGTCTGAAGATTTAGAATACATAACTTCAATCACAGAAAAAAAAAACAGTACTCAGAAAATTTATTCAAATATTTATATTTGAAATAGAAAGTTCTTTGTTTTTAATCACAAGATCATTAAATAAAGTTTCAAATAAATTAGAAGATGTAAATAAAAGAAAATTATATCTCTTTGTCCATTCATGTAGCCAATATTTACAGGGAAACTGTTATGTGCTTGGAGCTAGAAAAACAACTATGAGCAAGCCAAAGTCACAACTATGTCCTCTTGGAACCGATGTAGTTTCAAACTAAAAACTCAGCTTCAAGACCATTACTATCAGGGTATGATTGTGAGCCAGTCTAGAAGTGAAATTTGTCTAATACCCTTAGTCCTTAAATCCTCTTGAGCTCAGTTCTTATGCAAATTTTCTTTCTATAGCCTGTGTTATTTTCAAAGTACACTGTAATTCCCCAGCTGGTTTGCCTAAATTAGAAAATGTAGTCTTCTCTCATAGAAAGGCACAAAACCTTAGAATCTTTACAATGAATATAGAATGTGGAATAGAATGAAAGAGTTAGCATTTGTTCCCCATCTAATGATCCCACTTCCAGGCACTTTGCATATGTTCCACACAGACATGCTCACAATATGCAAGCATTAACATTTTTCACTGCAAACATTCACATCTTTCATAAGCAGATTAAATCAACTAAGTTGTTTTATAGAATAGTAAAGTCTTTATCTTAGCATTGGAGAAAGTCCAATAGAACAACCAATGAATCTTTAAAATCAATTCAGTGTGGATTAATTAACTGTGTAAAACCACTATGTCTACACTTATAGTTAGAGAGACAGCATTTTCTTATGCAGATTTTTGTGAAGGTCTTAATAAATTATTAAATAATAAATCATGAGATTTAATACAACTTCCCAAAAGTAGTAGTTTATATCTTTAAAAAGTAAGCATGTCAACCAATATGGAAAAAAAAAATTAACATTCACATTATCATCAAGTATTGTTTAAATATAAAAAACAAATTGCATCAAAATATCAACCAGATGCTGTGCAAAGCTTATCAGAGCATTTTATTCTCAACATTGTAGTATATCATGTTTATTTTATATATATATATATATATATATATATATATATATATATATATATATATATATATATATTCATCCATATAAATTAGCATAAATACCAGACTTAAATTTTAGAATCAGCTTCTAACATTCAATGAATTTGTCTCATATATACATCTATCTATGAAACATTGAAAGTATCTTTATACATATGCATGTATAATATTTATTATAGTATGTTTAAGTATACTTGTAGTCCTTAAAATACCAATGAAGCTACCCTTAAAATTTTGAAAATTAGAAACCTAAAACATGCAAATTAGGTGCTAGAATTTATCTAATAAGGTGCCATTTAAGTGCACATCTTTTAATGCATTAAAACTGTGAATAAAAAAAAAAAAAACTCTGTGAATGAGGATGACAAGAAATTTTTTTTTTAAAGATAGAGTGAGAGAGGGAGGGAGAGAGAGAGAGAGAATTTTTTTTAATATTTATTTTTTATTTCTCGGCGGAAACAACATCTTCGTTTGTATGTGGTGCTGAGGATCGAACCCGGGCCGCACGCATGCCAGGCGAGCGCGCTACCGCTTGAGCCACATCCCCAGCCCCGACAAGAAATGTTTATATTGCCATTTTGTGTTATTTTTTTTCTGTTGGTAGGAAATCTAATTTCTAATCTCATTCCAATTTTAGGCTAGCAAAGTTGTCATTTTCAAGCAATCTGAAATAACTAAACAAATAAAACCACCTAATAATTAAAAAGTATAATGTTGATATATGTTTAGATGAAAATATACTGGCAATTCTCATAATGTAGTAAAAAGCAAACATACTTGTGTGACATTTGGTAAATGGCTTTAGGCTTTTTACTTAGAAATCTTGCCACTTAACTTGCTCTTAACCTAATAATACAATAAGGAAAAATAACAATGTAATATAAATAAGACAGACATCACAAAGTGTGTGTTTATGGATAGTTATTTGTTGTTCATTAATCAGATTTTAGGTGAATGAAGTAGATGAGCATTTAACTATACATACACAAAAAGAAATATTATGCAACTTTAAATATTAGAAATTATTTTTTTTAAATACAGTAATTTTAAATGCATTTAACCTCCAACAAACATGATTAGATTTTGCTGTTTAACTCATTTGAACTAATACATTAAAAATTATTTCACACAACAAAAAAATCTTATTTAAAAATTGATTTAAAAAAAATCCTGGCTTTGTTTAATGGCTCTTTTTAAAACTTCAAGTATGCTTGAAAAACTGACTGTGGATCATGTATACAATGTAGGGTCAATGCTGTATTGAATTTCTAGATCATTTTCAGACTACCTTCTGGCAGTGGAAGCATTTTGACCACTGACACTCCCTATGGGTATATCTGACTATCCTGGTACAATGCACCATTCCCCATTATTGAATCTACAACAAACTGCTGTAGGTTATTCATTGATTGAGTGTTTAAGTATATTCTTTAGGAGCAAATAGAGAACTAATCTGTAAGCAATCACATAAAATAAAAAAAAAAATCAGCAGAATCCCTACTTCAAAGATGCTTTGAGCTACAGCACTTAATTATATGCATTCTTTGATTATATTGTGTCATATCCAATAAAGATATGTAGGAATTCTATTTCTTTATATCACTGGATTCTTCTCAGCACTTCATTTTACCATGCAAGAAAATTAAGACAGCACCTGCCAAACCAACCCTACCCAGTTAAAGCACCCCCATTCGTTTTTTAAACTCATGTTTTGGGGCCTGGATCAATCACAAAACTCACCAGAATGTTTATTTAACCAACAAAGATGCCCACAGTGATTCTATGTTTTCTAATACACATAAAACTATCAGGAAATACCTGTATGTGCATGAATCTGCATTCATCTTAACTACATGGTATTTCAAGAATATGATTAAGGGCCTCTTGCACAATATTCTTAAACAATGCAGAACCTGAGAAAGCATGTGGTGGCATGTGTGAGAGAGCAGACAGGTCTGTATCCCTTCACAAGGTCCTTCTGTCAGTGTGTATTTAGGACAGTTTTCTAACATGAAATCCCCTCAGCTGCAGTGTCAATTTCAGGGGGTTCTGAGAAAGAGAGAGTGAGAGGCAGACTACTTTAGCTCCTTAAAATGCATTTTCCTCTTTTTTGAAAACTGAAATATGTTTCTGATTCTCAAATAGTGACTTTGTGAGCATATATCTGCTTTACCAAACAGATTTCTTTTTCTTTGAATCAGGTTAGTAGGCTTTGAATATTGTAACACATAAGCATTTAGAAATGTTTCAGAGGAGAATAAAATCTTTAAAAAAATCTGTGCTTTCAAAAAATAATATAGAAACATGTATACCACAACACCTGCATTTTAAAGGAAGTAAGAAGAAAGTGCAGTGGAAATATTTTTGCAATCATATATTGTTCACATTTTTAAATTTTATTCTTTTGTAAAGCATACTTTCAGTTGGTTAGGTCCTATGTAGGTTCTCAATGAAGTCCCCTTTTGTGTAACAAGGAACAAAAGAGGACAGAATGAGACAGTGTTAATATCAATAAACATTAAAAGCCACAATTTTGTCTAAATTCTTTTTTTTTCCAAAATTCAACCAAATCACTTTTTGAATGTTGATGCTTTTTATTTACTTCATTATTTTCAATATAATAGTAGCATAGGAGGCATGTGAAGAAAGCTATTCATTTGTTGCCTTTCTAATACAAAGTTCAGAAAAATGTAGAGATCATTCTAACTAATGAAATGCTTTGTTATTTTTAGAGATTACTAAATATGGAGATAATTTATTGCTAATAAAAGTTTTCAGTAATACTGTTTTTCAAGTGAATAATAATCAGGTAATAGAAAACAATTTTAAAATACAAGCAAACAACAGAAATAAATAAATAAATAAATAACACCATGGTTGATGTCACATTGCAACTCACCTCTCTGTTAGTTTATAGAGTTCTTTAAGTGTAGCTATTAATGCTCCAGGTCAATTAATCTACATGATTTTCCTGTGGGAACCTATATGTGTAAGAGAGTGTGTCCCATTCACAAAGGACATTGCATTATGGCACAAGACAACAGAAATGAAAGAAAGTTGCTTATAAAATAGTAAAGAAAATATGCTAGTTTAAAAACGAAATAAACTGATGATATGGAATGTTAGTAAAAATGATGTATGCTCTTCTCTCAAGATACTTTTCCTACATTCTCATAATTTTAAAAGTAATTGAAATCAAGTTGGAGGAAATGACATGCAATTTTTTTTTTGCAATCCTTTTACAGTATCATGCAAATTTTTATTCCTTGGTAAATTATGCTTTGGTAGGTTAGGTTTTGTAAGGACACTGAGAGTACTTTCCATCTTGAGGTCAAGCTATTACATATATATATATATATATATATATATATATATATATATATGTATGGAATTTATTAACTCTATCTTTTTATTCTGTAAAATACATATATTTAGCTAAGGTATTCACTCAGAAGGACATTGGGGAACTCTCCAATAATTTTTAATAGAATCATTTTGATTCTTTCAAGTAGGGGACTTTTCCTAAATTTAAGAAAGATTCTTGCTTAAAAGATAGCCTGCTAAAGGTTAACACACATGTAGATATGCCACATCAAACACAATTTTTATAGTTGCAGCCACCAATGACCCCCAGCTAACATTGTCCTACTGGCATTTTTTGGTTAACTATGTTTATTCCCTTATTAGACTGGATTATTATATGTTATATGTAATAGTCCTTATAAATGATAAAGGTTTGAAAGATTTGAACTGTATTTCATTCAAAGTTTAATTCAGAGAGGAACATGTAGCAAATGTGTAATCAGTATTTATGGAAGGACAGAATGAGACAGAAAGAGAATTGTAGGTGTTAATGAAGGAGGGACAGAATTGAATAAGAAACCTGAATAACAGGAAAATCCCAAAGATAAAGAATGGTATAAAATATGTAGCAGGACTAAGTTAAACAGCTTTTGCTATCACACATGGGATAGCATTAAGTCACAGATATAAATACAGTCAAAAGCTGACCATTTGTCTATTATTAAGAATTTCAAAAAACAGTAGAGCATGTGCTTTAGCATCAAGGCCCTGGATTCCAGCATCCACACAGACACTCACATGACAACAGATAAAAGACTTTCAATGTGGAGTTTTTTATGATATAAAGTAAGCTTACTTCATGATAATTTCTCAATAATGCATTTTATGATAGTGGGATTTATGCTTTTATTTCAAATAAAGAGATTGCATCCCACCCATCACTATCTAGTTTCTCAACCATATTGTTATAACTGATTTTCTCTTCATATAGAATCATAAGAACATCTGTGAATTATAATGCCACCCTCCCCCCTTGGAAACCACTGTGCAACAGCAGCAGGCAGCAGTACACCTGGGCTCCAAGTCCTGTCACATGGAAAGACTATGCTACCAAGAACCTTGGACCTCAGGTCTAACAGGTTTGTAGTTGCAAACATCACCAGTTTCTGCTACCAGGGTCACCAGCACAGAAGAAGTTATCACACAGGTACTGTATGAAAATGTATTCATTTTTATTAATTACTAAATATAAGCAAGGCCTTTATAAAGTATTTTTGAAATTTTGACACTCAAATTTCATTCAATCATAAATTAAAGTTCTATATGCTACAGTTTTCTGCTGGTTATGGTGGTGCACGCCTGTAATCCCAGAGCTTTGGAGGCTGAGGCAGGAGGGTCATGAGTTCAAAGCCGGCCTCAGCAAAAGCAAGGCTCTAAGCACTACTCAGTGAAACCCTGTCTCTAAATAAAATCAAAATAGGGCTGTGGATGTGGCTTAGTGGTTGAGTGCCCCTGAGTTCAATTCCTGGTACCCTGCCCACTCCCCAAAAAGTTCTATATGCTACAGTTTTCTGACAAAGAGTAATATATTTTCATCTCAAAGCTAATATGGATTCCAACTCTACCACAAGATATGGTTTATGCTATGGTCTAGAACAGGCATCTGTCATTTGGCATAGGGTCTGAATGCATTGTTTAAATCTGCATGATATATTTCCCTTGAGTTTTAAAGCTAAGGAAAATTAATTCCAGTGTCCTAATATAAGGGCAATGCATTTTTATTGTAAATAGTAAAAATACTTCAAATTAGAAAATAAGTTAAAGGCCTGGGAAACAATTGTAAGATAACTCTATAAACCCAGAGAAGACACCTAAAATGCTTAATTCTATAGGAACAGAGTGGAGTCTAATTTTTTGGAAAGAGGAGAGAAGAATGCTTAATTTCTTTTGAGTCAGCCCAGTTTTACTAATTTTTAGATACTTTGGATAATTTTTAATAAAAATCATTCTTTAGCTCAATTGTATCTGACTTGAAAGAAGTGTGCATATACTTTGTACTTCCATAACGGAGCCTAATACTCTGTATGTACAATATATCTTGCTGAATTTTTTGCACTTATTTGAATTGAATGAGAGATTGGGTCACTTTCATCTGGCTTACAAATGATGAGAATGCATGCTGAAAATAGTGAAAAAGATTTTGATAATTTGTTTGTGAAAAGAGAGAGGTTAAAAGGAAATTATTAGTCAGATAAGCTTTAAGCTGAGCTGAGAGAACCTCACTAAAATATTTCATGAAGGTTTATTTGGTATTGACATATACATGTATTTCCCTCCCAGCTGGAATGACTAAAAGGGCTGTCATGGTTGGTTGAGTAAATAATACATGCTTTAAAAATAATTATAAATCTGTATTCACCTGATGGACTTTGTATTCATTCTAGTCAATTGGGCATATAATACTCCTTTAAAAAATAAGTACATATAATGCATTAAAAACTGCTTAAACACCCATTTAACCAGAGGGGCCAAAACAGCTCTAAAATGAAGCATGTGATTAACACTAATGGAAATTATGCATATGTAATGAAAGGAGAACCCCAAATCCTTTTAAAGAGGACTATGACAGGAGAATGACAGCTGGGAAATATGAAGATTTAAGATGACTATTGTTTCTAAAGTACTCTCTGCCCTTATAGCAACCAATAACTCCCAGAGTGGTTAGTCTTGGGGTCCAAGGCAATAAATGCACTGATATTTAAAATAAAACATTGCTAAAGGGAAGAGCATAACAGACTGATGATAAATAATGCAGCAATGTAATTGGATTGCATCTCTGTACTTAAACAGCTATTTACTTATGATGGTTCCTGTCATGCTTAGAGGTCTTACCCAAGACTCCTTCTTTATAATGTTAAACACAAGAGACACTCATACCATACTGCATTTCAAGTTGTTAATGAGCTTAATTTGGAAATAATCTCACAATATTTTTAGATTAACAACATTTTCTTTTTAAAGAGGTTGAAGGGCATATGCAACAGTTGGCCTAAAACACATAATAATTCTGGCTCATTTCTCTTTTGGTTGGAGTTTTAAGAGAGTATTTCCCAAATGGCCACATAGATGATGGAAATTCTGAAGCAAATACTAATCTACCTATTGACCAAAATTTTTCTCCATTAGCCTGAAAAACAAGTTTGGCATTATCAACATGGGTGCTTTTTAGGGGGTAAAAGTTGGTTAGGATGTCCACTGTTAAAATGAAAATATATTACCTAGACACGATATATATATGAACTCATAAATACTCTTCAGTCCATCAATTCACTTTTCAGATAAACCATCCATGACCTAAGAAAGCACAGTGGTCTTGTCTGAGTGTGGGACACAGGAGCAAGTGGTCTGATGCAGAAAAAGGCCTAAGAAATAAATATATAGTGTACTTGCAGGTTATGCAAAAAGGCTATGAACAATCAATGAGCAGAATGAATGCTGAGACAGTCTCAAGAAAACCTCAAAACAGACTTTCATATTCTCATCCATTACCTTGCTGATCACTTTCAAAATGATATCACAATATCAGATTATGTATAGGGAGAAACAAATTTGGATCTCAAATTGATATCACATTGGTAACCACTTAAATTCCACCCCAGTCCCAGGCTCTTTTATATTTCAAATACTAACAACAGCAATTTGAATGTTGCTAGAATGCATGCATCTGGAGGACAGAGACTTTTCTGTGTATGGTATCTAGGCAGTATTATTGATACAAAGAAAAGCACCTGAAATATAGGAGATTCATAATGAATATTTGTAAATGAATGAACTGAATGAACAAGTGTAAGTATGATAAGCCTTTCAGAAGCATAGGATCAGAAATAAATATCAAAGTCAAATGATAATGATGAGTTGGCTTCTTACTTAATTTTGTCTTCTCATGTATAATAAAGATAGCTTAGCTCTAATACATGCTTTGAATGAGTAATAGCTTTGACATAGAAAAAAAGAAAACACAGAGTAGAAAATAAGAAAACTTGCTGCCTTCAAGAGGAGAATGGAGAAGACCAAAATAAATAAACAAACCCCAAAGAATATCTTAGAGTGCCATTAACAGGAGAACATGGAAATAAAGATCTAAAAACCAAAGTCCCATCAATATCCCTGAATCTAGTTCTGGTCTGTGTGAAGACTGGCTTGTTATGAATACTTCTTTTATATTCCCATGAGATAAATGCTGCCTTCCGAACTCCCAGGTCATATGAAGATTAGAAAGCAGAGAGAGAGACTCTATGCTCCAGATACAAAATATATATCCTATAACCACGCCCCCAATGACCCACTTCCTCCAACCACATCCTATCTGCCTCCAGTTATTAGTTAATCCCATTAGGGATTGATTTACTAATCAGGTGAAGGCTATGACCCAATCATTTCTCTGCCAAACCTTCTTACATTGTCTCACACATGAGCTTTTGGGGGACCCTTCACATCCAAACCATAACAAGGAGGAAGGCATAAAAATTTATATTTGAAACTAATAAACTTATAGAGGAAGTAAGAATGGAAAAGTTGGTGAATAGCAACTCTCAGTGGCCTTGAAGATCATATGATACAGATTTAGATGGAATAAAAACAACTTTGTTTTTATTTGGTTCTTCAAATTACTTTACATTTTGGAAAAAAATCTAATCTAATACATTATGCCCCAATGAACATGGAAATAAAGATCTAAAAACCAAAGTCCCATCAATATCCCTGAATCTAGTTCTGCCCCAATGATATTTTTAATACCATTTGCCCAAAGTGCTTGCCTAACATACCTGTCAGATAGATGTTTCATAAGTTGCTCTCCCAATTTCACTCTAAACATAAACATATTCAATGAGATATTCAAACCCAAATATTTCCAGTGCAAGTTGAAAGGTAGCTCTTCTTAGCCAAAATCTTTAAAACACACACACACACACACACACACACACACACACACAGAGAGAGAGAGAGAGAGAGAGAGAGAGAGAGAGAGAGAGAGAGAGAGATTTGTACACACACTTTTTTTTTTACATTTTTAGAGCTTAAACTATACATTTTCCTCCATTCTATTTAATATTACCTTAATGACAGATGTGTCTTTTGTTTCAATTTAATCTCCCTTGTGTAACTTTTAATGCTTTCTTCAAAATTCAACAGTTAAATCCAGAACCATAGAAATAAAATCTCGATGACTCTTAAAGACTTTAAGATTAATGCAGGAAGAAATTACCTTGGTTAGTCATGCCTATTCTTATTAGTAGCCTGCAGTTTGCCTTTACCAAAGAACTGGTGGGAGTTTGATGTACATAATAAACAGAAATGAAAACCGTCCTTCTTATTTAAATTATGTCAACAAAACAAGTAAGTAATTCTATGGTGAAGAAGCAAGTTTAGAGGATTTTTTAATGGAAGCCCCATATAAATATCACGAATATCTTTCTAAATAAGAATATCGTGGACAGCTAAGCAACATCAAGACATCTATTACCTTGGGGAGCTTGTAATTGTTCTTTCAGAATATGCTATCAACACTGCAGTGTTTAATCAATTAATCATGCAGCTGCTATCACGAAAACCTCTACCAGGTGAACTGTCAGTGTATCTGCATACTGTGCATGAACTAAGAATGATAACACACACAAAAAAACAATGTCTTTTTTTAACCTGCTTCCCCCTTTTCAAAGAAAAAATAGCAGAGCCAGTTGAAACTCTGAACTAAGAATATTCACACATAACTGAGAGAGTGATTGCAATCTTCTCATATCTACCTTATTTAATATATAATAAAAATACCACTCAGATTTTTACCAATGGACAAAAGTAATATCTAATTATCTATTGATAATTGCATGTCAGATACAATTTTGAATTCTTTATGTAGACCTCAGTATTCCTACTAAAACATTTTTGTAGTGGTTTTGCTTCCAGGGACATTCACCAATGTCTGGAACCATTCTGGTTGTCAGAACTCTGGGGAATGGTGATGCTATTGGCATATAAGAGGTGTAGGTCAGGGATGCTGCTAAACATCCTTCAATGTACTGGACAACTCCCACAACAAAGAAATCCAATCCAACATGTCAGAAGTGTAGAGAGTGACAAACTCTGCCCTGTTTTCCTCTTCATTTAACAGATGAAAGCACATGAATCTTAAAGAGTACATAGGCTGCAAAAGGTTCAGTGGCAACAAGCAGTAGAGCTGAAATTCCAGCAAAACACAGTTCAACTTCAAAACCTATATGCTTTTGGTGTGGGTAGGCGGTAATCTACCCACCTGATCTTCATGACCCATTCAAATTCTTACCAGCAAGCTGGGAATTTATAGCTAGAGCTTTCTTGTTTCTCATAACTTTCTATGGTTCTAACTATGAACCTTCTAGAAAGGTTATCTGATTGTCTCTCCATTCCTACCCTGGGTGAGGATGAGGCCTCCCTAAGGTTTTGCCCTACTGTTACCTGTTTCTTGATGTTGTAGGGTTCCTATTGCTCTCTTATTCTGCTACTTGGAATTAAATCATCATTTGAATCTTTACCAGGGAGAAGCTGGAATGCTTACACAAATGCAGATTTCTGAGCCCCTTTGTATAACTGTAGAAGAGTCTTCAAGAGACAATTTTGGTGCATTTGGTCCACAAATCACATTTTGAGGAGCACAGCACTGATAGTCCCTATTATCTTCAGTGTTCCAATATTGGAATCTCATGCCCAATGCAGATCGTATGCTGTTTTTAATTCCTTATTACTGACAACCTAGAGAATAGGTTCAAGTTTATCAGGGGGACAAACTCTTCAGAAATACTGTATTTCATACTATGCCACTTACTAATATTTCATCATCTAATCAATTAAAACTTACAATAATATTTCCACAGATTTTCCAGGCAGTGCATAGAAAACAGGAATAGTTTATGATTGCTTATAAGTAAAAATCAGGTGCACCCCAAAGATGAGATTAAATAGATGGGGGATAAGTAGTATGAAATGTTCAACGACAGTACAGAATATATTTTCACTGTATATTTTAATATGTTAGCAATATCACATCATCTGCTGGTGATGAAACTACAGTTGATGTTTTTCCCAATGTTGCCTAATTTTTCTGTAATGAAGATGTACTATGCATGTGATTTGTTTTAAGAAAACATATCCTACAATTTTGAGAAAAATTGTGGGTGTCAGTGAGGACTCAATGCTGCATTCAGCATTCTTGCAATATTTAAACAATCATCATCATCATCACCATCACCATCATTATCCCTCTAAATCTCACAACAAAGCTTTCGATTAACCAGAAGCTTCATGGATGATTTGAGTTATTTCACAATGAATTTGGGTACTTACTCCAAAGCTGTGATTTAATAACCTTTCTGTTAATAATTGTGACATGGAGTAAAGACAATTCTGGAAAGCACTGAGGAGTTAAGAGACACAAGGGCAAGAAAGCACAAAGGCTAAGCTATTTTCAATGAGAAACTAAGGAAAAGGTATTAAAGGGATGGAGCTATAAGATGACAAGAACTGAAGAGACAGCATCTAGAACTTAGAGGGGAGGAAAACAATTGTTTTTTTTTTTGTTGTTGTTGTTGTTGTTGTTTTGTTTTTTCTAAAGGGACTAAAAGTTAACCAAGTAGATTGCAATTCCAGATAAGAAACTTCCTCCTCCTATAGAAAAGTGTTAAAAATTACAATGTGCAGCAAGAAGAAAGTAATATCCTTTCTTAAAACATGTTCAAATAACCCTCCGCCTCCCCAGTACCTGTGTAGGATGCATGTGCATCTAGGGTACTGGTGCTGGAAGATGACTGGGGAGTTTGATGCTAAAGCCAATTTGTAATTTTCACCAAGCCTCCCAGGTGAAAAGCTGGGAAAAGCCTGGCTTCAGAAGTTAAAAATAGGTCTCTTTGCACAAAAATTATTAGGCTCCTTTGAGTTACCAGGATCACAGACTAGGGAGAGAGTCTAAATTTAGATTATTTTCCTTAAGGAATAGGCAGGCACCTGCCAAGATGCATGTTCATCATCCATAGAGAATTAATGGAAACTAATGAATCTCCATATTTTGGCAGAAAAGTAACATGCTCAGGCTCAAACTCTGGATTGTTAGGATGAGACAGCAATAATACAAATGTGCATTTTACCCAAAAAGATTGTCAGGTCACATTAAGAGCCTACTAACAAATGTGGTCAAATTTAGAAAAGTAGGGAGAGAAAATATACAATTTAAATAATTTCATCCTGTATAGGCAAGTTTGTCTTTCTTCCTAAAATGAAAGGTTGTTTTTTTTTTTTCTAATTAAAAACAGCATGCCCATTCATTGGAAAGCTACATGGAAGGAAAAGATAAACCAATTTATAGTCACCTCCACAACCCACTAATTTTATGTGATAGGGAGAGCCAGACCAACTACTTCTATCATTTTGTTCAGATTTTTCTAGCATGGACACACACAAACATACAAGCTGGCCTTGAACTTAAAATCCTCCTGAATCAACCTCCCAAGGCAAAGAGCTTCTACATGCACACACCCACACATGTTTTTTTCTCATTGTAGTAGAAATTTTTCCTAATAAGTGTAAGTAGATGAATGATCAATTCATTATGATCCCTGTTAATAAGTATTTGGTTTGAAATTTTTCACTATTACAAATGGTATTATGGGAAACATCTACTCTTATTTAGTCCCAATCCATGACCCACAAAGCTTTAAGAAGGATCTTATAGGAATAGAAATCTTATTTTATCTTTTTTATTTGTTTGTTTAAAGGCCATTCATGGAATTCCATTACCATTAGAATTAGGCTCATACTTCTTTCCATGGCCTAAAAGATTAGAATGTTTCCTGTATCTTCACTACCATCTTTACCCACTATGCCCACTGATGATGATCTTTATTTGTTCCTCAAATGTGTCATGTTATTTTTTGCCTTGGGGCTTTTTACACATTTCTTTCCACTGCTTAGAAAGCTCTTTGCCTTGGGAGGTTGATTCAGAAGGATTTTAAGTTCAAGGCCAGCTTCAGCAATTTAGCTAGGCTCTGTCCCCCCAAAAAAGAACTGGGGATATAGCTCAATGATAAAGTATCCCTGGGGTCAGTCCCCAGTACCATAAAGAAAGCAAGCTCTTCAACCAGAGCTGTCTTTAATCTCTCAGTGTTCATCTTTCCATCTTTCTCCTCAGGTTTAACCTTCTACCTGTTATTGGGCTCTTTGTTTCTGTCTCCATTCTTCATCTTTATGCCCCAGTTATAGCTTCCTATGTAAATAAGGTATCAGGTCTTAACTATTCCCTTCAGCATCTGCCTTAAGGCTTCACCTTCTTATATAAAGAAGTTCTAAGTAAAAACAATTCTTGCTCTAAGAATTCTCATGATGTTAAAATCAATTTTTCACCTACATGAATATCCATTCTCCTAGTCTCCTAGACCCTAAAGGTACTAACTGTTTTCTATACCTCCCTTGCTGCCTCCCCATGCCTCTCATCCAGTGGCGTGTGATATCACTGACAAGTTCTCCTATACAAAATATCTCTCCATGCCCAGACTCTGGAGCAGAATCTTCTGGTTATTGCCAAGAATATTCAATATCTCTCTGCTGAGTTCTCCTCCTGTGCTTTCCTTCTCCACCTTACTCATCAGACCATGGTTGCCCTTCTCACTCCAGATCATAAGACTCCTTCTAAGATATAATAAATTTACACATTCATTCATAATTTTGAGAATTTCTGATGTGCAGGGCAGAGATAAAAATTTAAATAACACCCCTCCATGATTTCAAGCAGGTGAAGTGTGCAGGGCAAAATACTGAAGTGCCTGGCTATGGTTTTACTTAACTGGAGTATCAACTGCTTTGCCTATCATTGGAAATCCCCCTAATGCAGCAGGAGCTTGCCTGTGTTCTATTTGCCTTGACTTTCCTTTCTGTTATACTGTTCCACACGCTTCAGTTACAATGAAGTTATCATTTGCTGAAAAACTCTTAAATTCAATCTCTGTCCTTTCCATTCTGGCTGGCACTGCCCTTCCTTTTGATGACACTGCACAGTCCTTTCTCCAGTGCTTTGTAAATCTAACTCCTGCAGCCTTCTAGAAAGCCACTTCCCTCCTCCCATCTTTCAGCAAGTGTAACCAATATCCCTCTCACTTTGTGTTTATAGTAGAACACTTATCCAGCCCACCTTCTAGAATAGGCACTTGTACATCTGTACTGTTATTCAATTTTGCATCTCTAAAAGTGTCTTTCACATAACAGGCACTCAATACATGCTGGAGTGAACATAACAAGCACACAAGGCAAGAACATCATTTTCAGTTCATAATCAGATTGCTAACATTAAAGGAGCCTGCAAAGGGATCTGGATCTACTGTGAGTATAAAATCAGCTAGAGAGACTAAACAATACACTGTTGAATGATGAATGGATAGTAGAAGAAATCAGAGATGAAATACTTAGAGGTAAATAAGAACACTGATACAACATATCAAAATCTTTGGGACACTATTAATGGAGTATTAAGAGGAAAGTTCATTGTGTTGAGCTCATTCATTAAAAGAATAGAAAGTCAATGAATAAATGACCTGACATTACATTTCAAAGCCCTAGAAAAAGAGGAATCAATCAATACTGAAAGCAGTAGAAGACAGAAAGTAATTAAAATCAGAGCTGAAATCAAAGAAATTGAAACAGAAGAAACAATTCAAAAAACTGACAAAACAGAAAATTGTTGTTTTGAAAAAAATAAATAAAACTGATAAACCCCTAGCAATGAAAACAAAGAGAAAGAAAAAGAAAACTTAAGTTACTAAAATTTGTGATGAAATAGGAAATATCATGACAGAGATTATTGAAATACAAAAGATAATTAGAAATTATTTTGAAAACTTATACTCCAATAAAATAGAAAATCTCAAAGATTTGACACATTTCTAGAGACATATGACCTACCCAAACTGAATCAGGAGGACATACACAATTTAAACTGGTCAATTTCAAATAATGAAATAGAAGACACCATCAAAAGTCTACCAATAAAGAAAAGTGCAGGACTAGACGGATTCTCAGCTGAGTTCTACAAGACCTTCAATGAAGAATTAACACCAATGCTTCTTAAATTATTCCAAGAAGAAAAGGAGGGAACTCTTCCAAACTCATTCTTTGATGTTAGTATCATCCTGATATAACAAAACCAGACAAAAACACATCAAGGAAAGAAAATTTCAGACCAATATCTCTGATGAACAGAGATGCCAAATTTTTCAATAAAATTCTGACAAATTGCATACAAAAACATATTTAAAAAACAGTGCCCCACAATCAAGTGGAGTTCATCCCAGGGATGCAATGTTGGTTCAACATTTGGAATCCATAAATGTAATTCATCACATCAATAGACTTAAAGATAAGAATCATATGATCATGTCCATAAATGCAGAAAAATCATTTGACAAAATACAGCACAACATTCTAGAACTAGTAAATGATTTCAGCAAAGTAGCAGGATATAAAATCAATAACCACAAATCAAATGCATAAATATACATAAATGATGAATCTACTGAAAGAGAAATTACGAAATTAGAAATTACCACCCCATTCACAATAGCCTCAAAAAATAAAATAATTGGGAATCAATCTAATAAAAGTGGTGAAAGACCTTTACAATGAAAACTACAGAACACTAAAGAAAAAAAAAATTAAAGACCTTAGAAGATGGGAAGATCTCCCATGCTCCTAGAAAAGCAGAATTAGTATCTTCAAAACGTCCATACTACAAAAAGCACTATACAAATTTAATGCAATTCCTGTTAAAATTCCAATGATGTTCTTCATAGTAATAGAAAAAACAATCATGAAATTCATTTGAGAAACTAAGACATCCAAATAGCCAAAGCAATCCTTAGCAAGAAGAGTGAAGCAAGAGGCATCACAATACCAGACCTTAAACTATACTACAGAACAATAGTAACAAGAACAGCATGGTGTTGGCACCAAAAGAGATGTGTAGACCAATCATACAGAATAGAAGACACAGAGACAAACCCACATAATACAGTTATCTCATACCAGACAAAGACGCAAAAAAACAAATGGTGCTGGGAAAACTGGAAATCCACATGTAACAAAATGAAATACAACCCCTATCTCGCACTCTGTACAAAACTTAATTCAAAGTGTATCAAAGACTTAGGCACTAGAACAGAGACCTCTGCCTAACAGAAGAAAAAATAGGCCCAGATCTTCACCATATCCTCTTAAGAACTGACTTCCTTCACAAGACTCCTAAAGCACAAGAAGTAGAATCAAGAATCAATAAACAGGATGGGTTCAAACTAAAAACTTCCTCACAGCAAAGGAAACTATCAATATGAATAGAGCCTACAGACTGGGAAAAAATCTTTACCAAGGAACTTCAGATAGAGCATTAATCTCTAGGAAAAAAATCTTAACACCAAAAATGAAAAATAAAAATAAAATATAACCCAATCAATAAATGGGCTAAGGGATTGAACAGACACTTCACAGAAGAAAAAAATACAACTGATTAACAAATATATGAAAAAATGTCCAACATCTCTAGCAATTAGAGAAATACAAATCAAAACTACACTGAGATTTCATCTCACTCCATTCAGAATGGCAATCATCAAGAATACAAGCAACAATAAATGTTGGTGAGGAAGTAGGGAAAAAATACACTCATACACTGCTGTTGGGACTGTAAATTGGTGCATCCAGTATGGAAATCAGTATGGAGATTCCTCAGAAAACTTGAAATGGAGCCACCATTTGACCCAGCTATCCCACTCCTTGGTTTATATCCAAAGGACTTAAAATCAGCATACTACAGTGATGCAGCCACATCAATGTTTATAGTAGCTCACATTAGCTAAGCTATAAAAACAACCTAGGTGCCCTTCAACAGATGAATGGATAAGGAAAGGTGGCGTATATATGCAATGGAGTATTACTCAGCCTTACAGAAGAATGGAATTACAGCATTTGCAGGTAAATGGATGGAGCTAGAGAATATCATGCTAAGTGAAATAAGTCAATCCCTAAAAAACAAGGTTGAATATTTTTTTTTCTGATATGAGAATGCTAATTCACAATGAGGGCAGGGAGAGTAGTGGTACGTTGCACTAGGCAGAGAGATGTGAAGGGACAGGAGGGGTAATGGGGGTTGGAAGCATAGTATAATAAATCAGACATTATTACCCTATATGCATACATGACTACACGACCAGTGTAGTCATGTATAACAAGAAGAATCAGAAGTTATAAATTTATGCATGATGTGTAAAAATGCATTATACTGTCATTTATAACTAATAAGAACAAATAAAAAATAAGACTTTAAAAAATCAGAGGAGGTCACATTCACATAAAAGTTTGCTAATTCCTCCAAGATGAACCAATCACTTAGAAAGTGTTCTTTCAGCTTCCCTACACTGTCCAGGCAATTACTCTAAAGAAAGTCTTCAACCTTCTCAACTTCCCATCATATCAACCACTATATTTAGACAGAGGAAGTAAGACAATATATAAGAATACCAAATCATACTTTTATCCTTTTAACCACAGGTAAAAAAACAAAAGCATGGCCATCTGTGGGATCTAGTATAGGTAGGCACACTTTGATTGTCTACTCAGTCCCACAAATGGATGGCAGGACCCTGTTGCAGTGCTCATGGGCACTTTCATCAAAGCAGACTCATCAAAATGACTGAAACAAGGACAGAGGCACAACATGGAAAGTACAGTGTATTGCTCCTGCAGGAAGGGTAGATGAGAGGTAGCATAAAAACTGCACTGCCTGGAAAGAATAATATTGCAAGGTGGAGGACCTAAACATACAATTATTAATGCAATAATAATATACATTAGAATTCTAGACAATGTGCTGAGTGTTTTATTTGAATGATTTCATTTAATTGCCAAGACAACTTCAAAAGTGGTGGTGATGATGGAAATAGTAATGCTTAGTGGTGGGGGTAGTCCCCTCTAGGGGAAAAAAAAACCCAAAACACTCCACGACTAGACTATGAAGCTACTCAGAATGGGCTAGAATTCAAATCTATAAAGTGTGATAGCAGAGCTATCATCTCAACCTGGTTCCTGGTACCTTGTGTATTGTGTGGCTCTGAATTAGAAGGTGGTAAATTATTTATACTTACAAAGGATATTGGCATGGCAAAAAAACTAAACACTTGATACTCCAACTGAGAAACAAATATTTATGACAGTGAGAAATTCATTTGGGGGATTTCTGCTATAAGCTTTTAGGTCATTATTGTGATGTGCTCTGCCAAAAGGTTGGACTTTCTTTAGGCCATCACTAAAATCATTTTTAATAATGTATAATAAAATCCCTCTAATTTGTGACCTGAGGAATATGCAGTTAGAGACATTCTAAGCAGTACCCCAATTATGAGCATTCCTAAAGGTCCCAGAAGGTCTAAGTGTGAGATCCAAGACTGGCACAAGGTGACACACTCTACAAGAGATAAACATGGAGGTTTGGCTGTGGGAATGTTCAGTGAATGTTACAATATCCCTACATTTCAAAAAACTACTCTGTGCCCCATTAGTATTATGAGTAACACTGTGAATCACCCACCTATTCCCAAATTAATATAGGACAGAAAATTGTAAGACGTATATGGACAAGAGTCAATACAACCAGAAGTAGACACAGCAAGGCACAGCACAGCAGGGTTTCCACCACATTGATAGTTATGTCTCTATATAGTTCATGTGCTTTGAAATTCTATCTACTTTACTTTACATATTTAAAAATATTCTAGCAAAGGGGTCCATAGGCTTTACTAGACCACCAAATGGAACAAAGGCACCACAAGCATGATAACTCCTGGCAATGGAATAGCTTTAAATCAGTAAAGCCAGCTTGGAATGCCAAGCTGTAACCTTTGCCAATGACAATCATTCCCCCTTAGGGTAATTAGGATCCAGGGAACAGTCTGATCTGCCGACCAGAATACAACCACCACAAGTAGAGTTATCCTTGTTGGTATTCAAAAGACAGAGACCACATGAATTAATTGATGCTGAACACCCTGAAACAGTAAAATAAAAGTCTACTCATATAAATCAGTACTTTCCTAATATAGGTGTAACAACTAATTATTCCAAATTAAAGCACCCTAATAATTTTAGTCTTGTTGGATTAGTTCTTCCAAATATTTCAAAATAATTGCCTATTCCTTCAATATATGGAAATAAAAAAGAACATCAAGGATTGGATGGCTGCAGCATTCCCTTCTTTCTGAGAGAGTGAGGCATGCCAACACCCACATATGAACAGAAATAGAAGAAAACCAAGCTAATCTGTCATCATTCCCATCCTGACTGGGGCAAAATAATATAATATGGCTAAATCACAATGTAAAGGATTCCAAAGGTAATTTACATGTTCTGGGGAATGCATTTCAACACTGGAGTGCCTGTGAATGTGTCTGGCATTCTCAGATTTAACGTCATAATAAATTTACACACACATACACACACATAGCCACACAGAGGCAAGTAGCCCTTTTTAAAATAAATTAAGAAAACAATACTTTCCCTCTGTGTTATGGTTTAGATATTAGGTGTCTCCCAAAGGCTCATGTGTGAAACAATGCAAGAAATTTAGAGTGAAATGATTGGGTTATGAGAGTCTTCAACTAATCTACTGCATCAATCCACTGACAGGGATTATCCATAGTCAGGTAAGTGTGGTTGGAGGAGGTGGGTACCTGGGGATGAGCCTTTAGGGTTTATATTTTATCCCTGGTGAGGAGAGCTTGCTCTCTCTCTGCTTCCTGGTGGCCATGGCTTTCCTCCACCACCCACTTCTGCCATGGTGTTGTGCCTCATCTCAGATACCAAAGAATGGAGTCAGTTGTCTATGGAATGAGACCTCTGAAACTGTGAGCCCCCAAATCAACTTTTCCTCCTCTAATTGCTCTTGTCAGGTCTGTTGGTTGCAGCAGTAAAAAAGCTGACTAAAACACTCCATGACCATTTCCTCAGTAATTTTGACTTTTGATTTAAAATTAAAGTAAGGAATTTCATATAAAATCTGAGCTCCCCAATAGTAACTTTAGATTAGCAATGAAGTTAGAAACACAAATAACAAATACAAGCACAAATTGATCAAATTATAAGAATTAAGTATTTAAAATATTACATTTTATGATATTTGTTTGAAATGGAGATATCATGAGAAAGTGCATTCAAATTCATAACACAGTGTGTTTCTATAAATTGGAAATAAATCAGAAATACCCAGGCCCATGATGAAAGTTTGAAAGGGGCAAGTGTGATTATCTCCCACTATTCCACCAGCAAGTCCTGTGTCTTTCAGGGTTTGTGGACACCTGACCAGTAATTTATTTATTTACTTTTAATTTTTTATTAGTTATTGGTGGACCTTTTTCATTTATTTTTTTATATGTGGTGATGAGAATCGAACCCAGTGCCTTACACATGCTAGGCAAGCAGTTTACCACTGAACCACAATCCCAGCCCCATGACCAATAATTTATAATAGTAGATTAATGTTCTAAGTTTTATTGCTTTAGGAGTTAGATTTGCACTGAGAAGTAAAGTGAATATTAAAAATCCAATAAGTAATTCTTTTTCAATAATATTGATTTTATTCACATTTCATGAATGCGTTCTATGCTTTGTTAACAAATATGTATAGTTTTTAATCTAAAAGTGAATTATGGAGTTTTGAAATATTGACTAAAAAAAGCTATCTTTCCAACAAGCTTGTTACAAGGCTCAGTTAGAGGGGATGGGCAATATTTTGTATAATATTGAGGTTTACTTGATGTTTTGTTTCTCCTCTTTTTTTAAAGAACAATGATTATTCTTCCCACCAAACTGGGAACAAGAATCATAGAACAACAACAACAAAAACAACAACATCAAAACCCAGCCAAACAAACAAAACTAAAAAGTAAAAACATCCCAGATTGTCTTGGAGTGGTAACAGGCAGATTACTGTCTCAAGTATTCAAAATCTTTGGCTTCCATATTGATGTTGCCATGCTAAAAAAACTAAAAGGGGCACAAAGAGAAGAACAGAGATTTACCTATTAGGATCCTCATAGGTCTTGAATCTTTCTTTCTACCTATTTTAATTGGTTTACTGACTTATTAATGAAAGGATCTAATGAATGTTCTAAAAAGCATGAGTTAAACATGAAATATTAAGGTGACAATGTTATGTTATCATAGTTTATATATCATAAAGTGTGTGCAAACTATCAAATTTTTTAAAAGAATTTGATCATTTTCTTAAAAATAGATAATCTCAGCCAATTATTAAGAAGTGTAAAAAGTGCAATTAACAATGTGCCACTAATATGTTCAATACTAGTATAGATTTTATGGTACAATTGATAATTCAATGACTTTAATGAAAGTTTTCTAGAAAAAAAAAAAAAAAAACAATTTACTTCAAAAAATTTTAAGCTGCTACCACATAGTATGATTTGATCCTTTGGCTATAATAAAGCCAGAGAACATACAATTCAAAATTGTTTTTAGTTTTATTAACAAGTCATGCATACTTTCTTTTAATTAAAAACTAAAGATTTTTCATGCTTCTTAATATTAAAAAAGTAGTATAACTGGAATTCAGTTTGCAAAATGGTCATTCTGAAACCTGATTTCTTCTTCATATTTGGTGTTTGAGAATTCTAGGGCTGTCATATTTTAAAAAGGAGCAGATAAATGTTTGAAGTATTCATATTTGAAGAAAATACAGTAATATATGAAACCACAAAAGAACGCTCCAAATCATTTTTTCTTAAGGTTTAATTTCAACTTACAAATTTTAAATGACGATTGTAATGCCAATCCAAGTTTTTGCTTGTTTGCAAAGCACAAAATATTTTTTATAACTTTCAGGTGAAATATTCCTTTCACCACAGTATTTTTACCCTTATTTATGCTCTCTTTTTAATATTTTTCCCCCTTGAGTCTTTTCTCTTGAACAGTTTAACATGTAATTTCTGGTTCAGCTATAGCGCAATCCTAGAACAATAATGTTTCAACTTGCAAGGAAGAACACCCTTCTTGAGTTGGTAGAACTCCACCAGCTGGATTAGATCCATAAATCTAGTGTGGCCATCATCTAGCATGCGGAACATTTCACCATCATCTTCCACCTGCAATAGGAAAAGCAACAAGCTGGTAAATAGGGTAAAGAATCCAGAAGGATGATGGTTGTTCCACTGCAAGCTATGTCTTCATGCCAAAATTGACAAGTTTATAAAACTAAGGATTGTGCAGAGAACAGCATGGCATGCCCACTTCTTTAATTTCACTTACATTTAAAAGAAGTATCATCTGATCCTTGGATAAGAAACATGCCTCCACTTTCTCTGCATCTAATTCTCCCAGAGTTCTGTTTAGTTAGGATAGTTTAACAATTTTGAGTCAATGAACAGAAAGAAATCTGTACTATTCAGTGTAAAAGTAGACAGGAGATTTTAATGCCTCTGTGTACAGAAATTAATTTCTGTTTCTAAACATTGTCTACTTAATGCCTCAGTATATTAAAAATGACTATTCATATAATTTTTATCAGCAAATTCATTCTGAAGCAATAATATATTATGCTAATGGAATGTCAGTTGACTTTTTTTGTTTGGTGGTGAAGTCTTCTAGCATTAAACGCTCATAATTGCTGGGGACACTGATCAAATAATCAAAAAAGCAGGGTTGGTACTCTCTATGGCCTTTGAATGATTTCAAAAAGAGGCAATTCAAAGGAAAGCATTAGTAAGTTAAATAAGACCTTCCTGAAAGTAGTTTGAATCTGTTTTACTCTGCCTGATTCCAATATGCATGTCACATATGTACATATGTGCACATGCTGACACACATCAGCAGAAGTGAAAAAAAAAACCCAAAGCAAGTTGTGCCAGACAAAAACAGAGTCACAGATATTTTAAAAATGTTCCCAGGATTATTTAAATGTCCACCAATCTCACAGTTCCTGTGTTTCTATACAAATAATTTAAAACAAATGAACAAAAACTAGCAACAATAATAGCAAAAAATGTCTTTGAGAGAAAAGAAGAGAAAGGGTTTTAAAATAATGTTTTTTTTTTTAAGGAATGGATAGAACTCAGAAAAAAGAATCTTTAGTGGCCTTTTAAAAATAGGTGGCATTGGGTCTATACAATATTGCTAAATCATATTTCATGGAAAAAAGATAAATTTAATTTTTACAATTCCTGTATTTCTTATATTAATTCAGGCTCATAAAACCATTTCTGCCAAACTTAACTCTGGTCAAAGCACAAGCTCCCACATTATATTTAATAAAAGGAACAACAGAAAAACAAAGTTTCCAAAAGCTTATGCATTAAGATCATATCTAATATACAAATGTGAAATCACAAATTACTTAGTGGTATAATTTGAAAGTGCTTTATTTTTTGTCCATGACTCATTGACAGGACAAAATTTTGGGGTTACTCTGACTACCCCTTACCAAGAAAACTCTAAAAAGAGAGAGGAAGAATTTCAATATGTTTCTAAATTTACTCACAGATTTCATAGAAACATAGCATGTAACAAAAACAGGATATGTACTCATAAAAGCTGTAGCTGGGATCTCCTTAACTGTGTATTCAGTGGGTATGATTATTCAACTTGGTGAATGATATGTTACAACATAATCTCATACTACAAAACTGTCATCAGTGCTAATGAAGATAAAAGGTTTTTTTTGAAGATAAAAGGTTCTTTCTCCAGTTGTTTAAACTGACAACAGTTTCATTTCTCATCCAATACTCAATAAAATGTTCTCATTGTACTGCATTTGGGAAGGAACCTGGCAGTATTAAAGTATCTGAAACTGAGTAATGTGAGAAGAAAATCCTTCAGATTATAAATCTCTCATAAAATATTTTATGCTTTTCTTGTGTACTCCATGGTATCCCATTAAAAGATAACACAAAAAAATAATCAAAAAGTACTCTTTTAATAGATTCATATTTTTAAGCTGTTAATATTTAGAGAAAAAGCAATAGGGATGTAAACAGAAATAAAAGCAAACATTGAAAACATCAGAAAAAAATTTTCTACTTAATATACCCTGCATTATACCTAAAAAGAATTACAATGTATAGGATAATGTCATAATGTAAATCATATTTTAGAATCATATTAATTACTTGTTCAAATTGAAACATTGATACCCAAAAAGAAGGTTAGTTTTTTTTTTTCCTCTCATGAATTAATATCTAAAATGCTAGAATTGGCACAGAATGGATAACATTAGTGCTCCTAGTCAAGAACAAAGAATACTATTCTTTTCTCTGTTAATTTATACATAAATACTAAGCACACTCTGTGTACTGGGTATTATACAGATATTGCTAGAATTCAATGATAGCCACTCTTACAGAACAAAGTCATTTCTGTGTTATGATAAGCCAAAATTAAAAACACTTGGTGTGCACTGAATAAATTATTATTATTTACTGTCAAAATCCAATCCAAATCCAAAATCCAAACCCAAATTCTACTCAACACTAAAAGTATCAAATTTACCCATCCACAAGTCCTTGTTGAATAATCAATCGCTGAGCTTCATCTCTGGAAATCTTGTGGTGAAACCATGGCTGGGACCAATGGATGGCTGAAGAAATAAAATGAATGAATACAAAGGTTTGCTTGCAGTGATGCAATTTCACTACATATATGTCCCCCATCACTTAGTAACCACATGTCACCAAAGTCATGTCAAGCTGCCCATCAGCTCAGTGACCATGGCTAGGAGCAGACATACCCATGTTTGTGGCAGAGGTTTGTGAGGAGGCAGTGGGTCTACCGTGACTTCCCAGGTGCAAACATCCTTTTTTCTGAGCAAGGAATGGGGGTGAAACAAACTCAAATTAAAAATTCTTTCAAGAAAGTGAAATCATGAGTATCCTCCAAGCGAGTCCTTCTTCAACTGCAACTGAAAGAGCTTTGGTGGGATTTTCTATAACTCTGCTTTTCTGACCTGAGAAGTCCATTGCTACCAGGGAGTTCTCAGATATACTTCTCTGGAAAAAAAAATTTTTGAAAAACAAAACAAAACCAGAAAACACTTGCAAGTCATGAAAATCTTCAAAAGTAATCGTTTACTGTTTTGCTGGCAATATGCTTCAATTTGAGACTGGGATTCCCAAAGTGGCTATCAGGAAATTAAAAAGTTAAAAGTACATATTCTCTATAAAATGATGCTATGGAGAACTTTGCTAAATAAGTTCAATGGCTATTTGTTAGGATAACTGAATTAAGTGCTGAGTAATGTGATGAAAATCTTTGAAAGCATGTCTTTCCCCTAAAACAAACCTCGTTTTCACATTGTCTCCTAATATGGCAAAACTCCAACTGAGGAAGAAATAACCCTTCCTACTGGCTATAAGGAACTACCACTTCTGAACTCATCTCTGTATTAAACTTTATGTCAAATACACAAACATTGAAGCCACAATTTTATGATTCAAAATATGTAAAATCTGTAACTTAGATTGATACATATCTTCTTAGAAATAGTACTCATATTTTATAAAGGAGCAAATTGGAGTATGTGTTTTGAAAGCTTATCATGTCAAGTTTCATTTTATTTGGAAAATGAAATTTAGCAGAATAATAATACATAATATTAGATTTCATATTAAAATTTTTATGATGGGGCTGGGGCTATGGCTCAACAGTAGCGCACTTGCTTGGCTTGTGTGAGGCACTGGGTTTGATTCTCAGCACCACATACAAATAAATAAAGGTCTGTTAACAACTATTTTTTTTTTAAATTATGATGTAATATATAAACACTTTTTCTTTTTTGAAGAGATGGGTGGCCAAGTTAGAGCTGCAAAAACAATTCTGAATGACAGAAGCACAGACATGGAAAGAAGACATATTTAAAAAAATGTAATCAAAACAATGATAAAGTCAGTGTTTTTGCTAATTACTTCTTATATTCATGGTCTCTAATGGGAAAGTAAAACATATAAATCCTGGATCTTATTTTTATTTTCCTTTTTCTGGCGTCCTATTTTGCAATCATCTTTCAAGAAACAGGCATGCTATCCCACAATGAGTCATGAGTACTAAAAAAAGAGAAAATTGCCAAATGCTCTAGTCAAGAGTCTCACATGTCTTATACACTAGGAACATAACTTAAAACTAAGCAAAATAAAAAAAAAACTGAATGGAAGTGTGTGTGTGTGTATCACTTATTCTTCAATAATTACTAAAAGAACAAAACCCAAAGTGAAATTACACTGGTAAATTATGAGCCAACCTGCATCTAGAGACTTGTGGCTTTCACACACACACTCTCTTTCTACATTTGGAAAAGATACTATAGTCAAATGTGGGCTTCAAATAAAACCTTATCCTCAAGAAAAAAAAAATTAGGTTCCTTTATTACTGCCTTACCCATCCCATTTTTTAGCATCATTTTCTCTTCAAACCATGTGATAATGGCCGACAATCTTATTATGGTCCATCTATATTTCTAGAGATCTGGCATGCAATCTTCCATTTGTTACAGGAGCCTTTATAACTGACAGCTGCTCTTTCCAGACAGATACTGTCTCAGTAATCTCTATTTGCTGTCACACCTTAGTTTGCCCTTCTCACCCCATGATCTTCCATGCTGGGCCTTAAACCAGTTGGATATACTTTTGCTTTCCCAACATTAATGGAAAGTGTCTGCCTGTCCAAATCAGAGTAACAAACCTGGATCCTAATGATAGATTTATTCTTATAACATCTTTAACTTCACATGCCAAGATGGGTTCTATAATGAGAAGTTCCTGATAACATAAAAATACTGTGAGGAAAAACAAATAAACAAGCTGTTGTTCTCTCCCTACCCAATACAGGGGACCAGATGTACAATAAGATCCCATGTTCCATAATTATTTGGCAAACAGAGAATACAAGACAATTAAAGAAATTTTCCATTTGCTACAATAACTACACTAAGAGGAAATAGGAGTGTAGTAAATGTTGTCTATTGAATGGCAGGTGGTGGATGAAAAAATAATAGTTTACCTTTGGTGGACAAAGAAATGGAAGTAAAGCAAAGTCTGACAAACCCAAAAGGTCATTTTCAGCTCAATTTCTTTCACATAGGAAAGCAATGCTGGTAAAATTCAGAATTGGCTGTATTTCTCAAATATTTGTTCCTTTTTCTATCTCTTCTTAGGGGATGAACAGGGTAGGCCGTAGCAAAATGAGCCATGATTTTAATTGCATAGCCTTTCTCTCTAAGAAGGGAAGCCTGCGTGTATCCTGGATTACCCAGGCCAGACTCTGAGACTGCTTGTATCCACTTTTAGTGAGGTTTACATGTAAAATGGTTTTTACACAATATAACTGCATGGCAACTAGCCATGCTTTCTCTGTCACTCTATTTGAAGGATCTTGATAAACCTGCAGCTCAGAATGACTGAACAAGAGGGCAAAGAATTCCTCCAGACACCATTCTCTCATCTGCTTCATACAGTGGACACCCCAGATGAGTCAGGAGATTATGCAACTACCCCCTTCCTTTACACTGCAGGACACCAGAGATCCAACTAAGATCACACACCTTATGGTAAAAATAGCAACCAATATGTCCCATCTAGGGTTATTTCAAGTACCACATAGTGGGAGGTAAAGGAAAGAAACTTCAGCTTAGCAAGTCTAGCCCAGGGTCAAAAGTAAAGACTAAAAAGAACTGAGCAGATATTTTCTCCCGATCTCCTCACTCCAGCCAGGAACATATTAAGAGACACTCCTTTAAATGAATTCCTCCTTTACCCTAAAATGAACCAAATCTATCTGGTTTCCTAAAATATCTGCTGATGATTCTCATTTCAAAAGTTGATATGAGTGGCTGTCACATGGTATTATGGGTAGGTGCTCCCTTTGGTATGAGAACTGTTGTTTTGTTTCTCTTCTCAAAACATGGACAAGTTTAAAAGAGAATACTGTTACTTGAGAAAGGTAACTAAATTATTCTAACTTTTCTATGTAACTCACTGAAAACAGTTCCTGAGTAGAAAGCAGCAGAGACAGGTGAGGGGCACCAGCACTATTCAGGTCACTGATCCCTCTGTAATCATCTAGAAAAGTGGGTCTCTCCATACACACAAAAGTAAACACAAATACCTCCCCAAACATCTAGGTCTCCTTCACAGACATTAAAAATAGCATAGATACAGTTCTCAGGTGCTACCTTCTATGATCACAACTCCTGTGTAAAACAAGCCCTTACTACAAGGCATTGGGACCTCTTGCCCCTATCACACCTGATTCCAGTCAGATTCACTCAAGGAGCAGTTCTTTTTACAGATGGGGTTGAATAAGCAAAGACGGGCTAAACAAACTCAGATATGCCGTGATCAACAACAGAATGACTTTCAGTGGGAAAAAGTAAGAATAATATCACACTTGTATTCTAACAAAAGTAATGAAAATGGAAAGGACTTTATTTATAACAATTTTTTTCCTATGATTAAAAGGACACTAAATAATAATTGCTTCCAAAGGTTTGGCTGCTATTAATACATCCATGCTAATAACTCTAGATTCTAAAAGAAAATTTGGAGGGATTTAGGAAAGGATTAAGATAATAAAATTCATTATTTTTAATATACAGATGGACTGAAAGATAAGAGTAAGCTGACAAACTAGAAAATATTCACCTTAAAGTGATTTCTATTATAAAAATCATTACATTCCTTAGTTTCTTATTTTAGGGCTTAAAAGTAATATGATACAAAGATGAAAAGTTATTCTTCCATAATTTAAAGCAACATAACTACAAAATAGGGGCTCTTTTTCTATATCATCTATTGTGCTTCATAATCAACATAATTTCATGCCACATTCCTGGAACTGAGCATTTCACCTGGCTCATTACATGTGGGTAAATGTACCTTCCTTGGTCACAGTCAGGAAGAACACATTATTAGCCTAAGTGGAAACACAGTTTTCAGAAATCTGCATTAACTTATCTGTAACACAGGCACATACATCTGGATTTCTAGTATACTCAATATTAAGGAGTGCAGCAAGAATTGCAGAAAATAAACTTTAAGTTCAGAAATAAATTTCTGTGATAAAGCACAGGAAATTAAAATTAAGTGCTAAAGAAGGTAAAAGATGTTCCTGTGTGTGTCTGCAAATAAATATCCAAGTTACATTTGGTAAAATTCTGAGAAGCACTGCATAGTTCATGTAATGCATAACCTATATTTTGACTTTTAGTTTTTGCATTTCCTGGAAAGCAGTCTGCTTTTTAAGGACCTGGAACTTAAAAAAATTACTGTTAGAAAGCCAGAAAGTAAAAACATACACATGCGTATATTACAGTTTTTAAAATTTGAAATCATTGGCATCTCTATAATAGGCTACAACAACCTCAGAATCAGTATTAAAATAAATAAGCAAACCCACAATCAAAGAAAATTAATTAAAAAACACACAATGCCAAGGAAAATGTTCTACAAATTATCTTATTAAGAATCTAATCCTCAAATGATGTAATGACATAGAATATACATTCCTTCAAATATTTAAAATATTTTACGAACATATAACATTATGTATTATAATTGAATATTTCATATATGTCCTATGATTTTTATCACAGACCATACACATATGCTATCCAAGTATAAAAAGTTCAATATAACATCATACATACAAAGTATAACTTTACTTGACCAAAAGGAAATGGTAAATATATTGTAGTATATATTTGTAATGTAATACCAAATTAACATAATATAAATATAAAATAAAATATAGGTTCAAAAAATCGATCCTTACTATGGGTGATATACTCTGAGAACTGCAGCCACTTCTGCCTTGATATGGAGGCATGAAATTCTGGTACAGCTTCATGCCATACTGTAAAATAAACAAACAAAAACACAATGTTACAACTTTTACTTTACTACACTGGTAATTCAATTAAAATATTATTTCATTAATCATATGTTATCAGTATAAAAAAATAATTTTATGATTTTCCTTCAAACAGACAAGTAAAGCAACCAAAATTTGACAGAAAATCTTTTAATGCCCTTCAACAATACATTTAAAAAAGATATGTTTTTTAATTTGTTTGTTTTACTGAGGCTCCCAAATTAAGGTCTTGCTCACTAGTATTACTTTATACTGGTATTACTTTATACTGAGACTTACGTTTCTACTTACATACTTACATAATTTGCAGCAAAATCCTTTGGATTGGTACCTTGTCTCGTGAAAAGAAAGCTCACTTGGGAAAGGTGTCATGCTGTACATTCCAAAGATTTAAAAAACCTCACATATGTCCTAAGCAACACTGTAAAATTCACTCTCATTCTGATGATTGATGAATTAATTTGTCTCTTTGGTAAAACTATAAATTGGGGCCTATCTGGAAAATTCTTGGCTCTATATCATTCTTGGTTAAATATTCTTATAACCAAGAATAATTATTCTCATAATACTTTTGGGCTTAACATTCAGAAAACCAAAATACTGAGGAGTCCAGCTGATTTCAGAGTTTCAAAATACAATGTAGAAGATTAGAAATGTGGGGTCTTCACTTTTAGGAGGCAGCATCTGACAGACTGAGCCATCTGGCCATAATGGGAAAGTAGGAGGTCTGGATTCTAACGGGATTATTAGTTTGAGAAAAATTAAGACTGCTAACTGCCATGAGCAAACTTGTCCTGAAGGAATCCTCATCTGAATCTGGAAACTACTCCTTTAGATTTAAGCTATTTTGTTGAGGGGGGGGGGAGCAATTATATTGGCAGCTTTGAATTTTTTATGATTTTAAATTATGTATATTTATACATATTTATTTACATTTTGGCTACACTCCACAATTCTTTCCATTTCATGAAGATATAATGAACTTCATGTTAGGTCTCAGCAGCCCTGTTCCATCTACTGCTTCCAGCTTTGTAATGTTGGCATTTGGCAGGGTGGTCATTGTGTTCTATCTCCTCAAGGCCCCAGAAGCACCTGAGCCAGCAGGTGCTGGGTCTCAAATGGGCCTGATAGTGGAAGTGTATATGGAAGGTGTGGAGGATGACTTTGAAGAAGAATGTGCTGCTGTTGATTCCATGTTGGCCCTGATGAACCATCCTTATCACCTGGAGGAGAATGACCATCTCCATGCCTGCCTCCAGGGGCTGCCAGAGTCCAAATGATAGGTAAGATGGCAATTCAGTGGCAGGTCTAAAAGGCCCCCCCTAAAGGTGCCAGCCCTTAGGTTCTTCAAAACCCCAATCAGGCCACAACACTGCTTCCGGGGTCAAGCTCTAGCCTAAGCACCACCACTTAGCTCAAGGTTTCCCGGTGGGTTTGCCTGCCCATGCCACTCTTCTGGCACCTCCCTTTGGCCCACCTGGGCCAGCCTCTATTGACCTGCATCCCCTCTGGCACCAGGTATGGGTCTGTGACCCACATATCTGTCTACACAACTTCTGAGCAACACCTACTCTGCCCAGTACTTGAGTGTCCACCTTAAATGGGATTCCTTCATGTACCCACACAGGTGCACAGACACACACACTCACAGACATGCATGAGCGCGCGCACACACACACACACACAAAGAGTACTGTATAGAAAATATTGAATGACACCATGAAATCAAATCTTACCCATACGATAAATTTTATATAAATAGTTCAACAGTGCTATTTCTCTACTAGTTCCATAAAACCAATTCTAGCAAAGTGGATATATTTGGTAATTAGGCAAATAAACAAAAAAAAATGGGGGGAGGGGATCAAGAGAATCATTATTTCAAGATTTTGCTTCTAACATGAATACAAACCCACACTCATTTAAAATTCTGTGTGCTGACTTCTTTATCCAATTATTTCCCAACTTTAAAAAATTATTTAATTCAAGGTTTGAAGGACATTAATGGGACCTAACGAAATTCACTTTAAATCAACTCTAACCCTACAATAACTTTAAAAAGAAGACAGAAGAGCTTAATTCCTAGTCAAGTTCATTATGAAGTATAGATAATAACCTCAAACCAACACTTTAACAAGGAACATGAGGATTGGCCACCTTCTTCATTGAAAAACCTGCTACCTACTAATAAGATGGTTATCTTCCTAGATGTATTGTTCCTGACACCTGCAGTGTTAGGTAGGTACCTAGGTGCCATTGAAGACCTTTAGTAGGCATTTAACTCTTGTCAAGGGTAGTCATGGGCCAACTTTAACATTTCTCAATGAAATACCACAACAGAGAAGCCGTCTGAGTTCTAACTGAAGGGAGAGAAAGAGAGAATATGTAACTGGGACATTCTATGTGAGCAATCCACTTTTCTAAGTCTTTGATGTTCTACAATTCTATATGTAACTAGAATTTCTCCAAAGAGAGGCCGGATCTGTTAATATTCAAATGTAAGACAGACTGGTTTCTCATTGGCTACAGGTTAAAGGTACTCCTGGATGTTCGCCTCCTTTTCTGGCATCATCTGGAAAAGTTTTGTCATTGAAATAAACAAGGAACACTGATATGATAGGTAGAATAACCATCCCAGAAAGATGTCCACATCCTAATCCCTGGAACCTGTGAATATGTTAGGCTACATGGCAAAAGGAAACTGAGGTTGCTAGCCAGCTGAATGTGGGATGAGGATTATCCTGGCTTCTCCACGTGCACCCAATGCAATCACCAGGAACTTATAAGTGGAAGGGAAAGGCAGAAGGGACAGAGCTAGAGAGTTGGTAGCAAGAGAAGGACTTGGTGTGATACTACTGTCTTTGAAAGTGGAGGAATAGCCACCAGCCAAGGTATATGTGTGGCCTCACAAGGCTGGAAAAAACAAGGGAAGTGGTTTCTCCCCTGAAGACTCCAAAGGGCAAGCAGCCCTGCCAAGCCTTGACTGTGACCCATTCTGGACTTGAACTAAAAGAGTACAGGATAGCTGGGAGGAGTGTCACATGCCTACAATCCCAGTAACTAGGAAGGCTGAGACAGGAGGATCACAAGTTTGAGGCCAGCCTGAGCAACTTAGCAAAACACTTGACCAAAATAAAATATAAAAATGTGGGGGTATAGCTTAGTGGTAGATTGCCAAGTTCATTCCCCAATACTGTCAAAAAGAAAAAAAAAAGAATATAGGATAATAAGTTTGTGTTATTTTAAGTCTCTAAATTGGGGGTAATTTACTATACCAGACTTGAAAGGGTCTTTGAGAATAATCAGATGAGGGGAAAAAGCAGGAAGTGAACAATCTTCCAGAAACTAAACATCGCCAAGATGGAAGAATTAAAGGAAATTTTTGGCATATTTCATTGATTCTTGCACTTGCATTTCAAAATACAATATTTGTCTCTTCAAAGATGGCACAAAGCCAGACGTTATGTGGAAAGTAAATGGTATCCATGACTCTGAGATGAAAATGATTCAGGAAAGCCAGACTTGGAACAGGAAGAAGTTTTACAGATATCTTGACTAATTTATTTCATTTATCATTTCATATATACATATACACATACACATATAGCAATGTCTACATATTTAGACATATGTACATGTATATATAAGTAAGTCTGTGCATGCAAAAGTGAAATATGGCAAATTTCTAGCTAAGTCTAAATAAGTCTATAATAACTATTTAAATAAAAGTAAAACAAATGGCAAAAGTGATGTGAAAGTCACCTGTCATAATTATATTGTCATTATTTTTTTTTATTTTTTTGTAATATCACAAAGTGTATCCTTGTAAAATCAATGGAACCTGAGATTCTCTGAGATACTGCTTAATGGGTACATTTTGTGGTGATGAAAATGTTTTGGAATTAGATAGAAGTGATGGTTGCACACTTTGAATGCACTAAATGTCAATGAAATGTTCACATTAAAAATAGTTTGATTAATTTTTAATATCAGAATTTTACCTCAACTTAAAATTTTTAAAAATAAAAAATAAAAATTCCCTCCAAAGCTAGTCTGATCACTTATCTGATTATGATTGTTCTATCCTTCTTTACCCTGATCTCTCTCTTACACAGGATGCTAGTAATGTTTTGAAGAGCTACCAAGTGGCGAATATGGAAATGGCAGCAGAAAAACTTCTAGGTCCAAAGTGGACCTAGTAAATACATAAGCTGAGAACTCGATTATGAAGTGAAGTGTACACTCTTCAGCCTAATGAAAGGGCAGAACCCAGGGATTCTACAAGACTCCATTTCTCTGATGTTAACTTCTAAATATATCAAAAAGCTAGTTTTAGGACACACTCACTGTTAATAATCTAAATCTTTATGTGATAATAAGTGAATCATATATGTTATGCATAGAATATGAAATCTATAAGTTAATAAATTATATTAGTGATCAGGCATAAATTATAAAAAATATCTGGGTAAATGCTGAAACTTCTAATTTAAACAAAGGATTAAGAAAAATAGTAATTTGTATATTTTGTCAACTTTGGCAGTAAATGATACTAAATAAAGTATACAGACATAATCTTTGTATTTTACTTTTTCAAAAACAAACAAAAAAAATCATGATTTTTACCCAATTGTGATTATCAAAGTAGTGTCTTTATAAGGAAATGAGTGATTACTTTTATAACTGTAAAGTTGTGTAAATTTACTGGCATGTAAGTTTCAAAATAAATTAAATAAACATGTGCTTTCAATACATTCTGAAAGAAATCAGTTCTATATCTCTTTTCTACATGTATCTGCCTTTAGAAGGTTCTTACTCATTTCCAAATGCTCATCAACAAATTATGCTTATGGAAGTTGTAATTTCCATTTAACACCCAAGTGGATGATTTAAAAATATGCTCATAGGAAAATCATACAATTTTTTGATGTTCTACTAGAAGTAAGTTGTAATTATTAAGCTAGAATGTAATTTATAAAACACCTAAATGGAACATAAAACAATCTCATGAAACATATCCAGGCAGACACATTTTAAACACACTTCACACTGAATTGTAAGCAATGTTGTATAAACGTAGACTAAGTTGTATAATGAGAGACATCCATTCAGTTATACTGGCTATGGATATAATACTCTTGGAAAAATAAAAAATAAAAATCAGAGAATTTCTAGAAATGGAATATTACTTCATAAACAAAAGATAAAATATTAGCCCATTCCACTTTACTCCACAAATGTTTATCTTTTAGATTAAAAAATACATGCATTTGGTGGTGGCTATTTTTCTTCTTTCTCGTGTAGCCACAAAGATTCATATTAGGATTCACTCTTCTTTGCATTTTCAACTACAGATATTTTCAAACTTTTATGATACTCACAGCATTTAATAGAAATTCATGCCTCCAGTGAGATTACCTTAAGCAATCTAATCGTGGTCACCCAGCACATCCTACTCTGCTCTTCTTCTGCACAGAGCATTTTCAGGTCTCGGGGCCCTCCTGCTTTGTTAGGCTAGAAGGGCCACAGCACATTGTTTATCGTTAATGCACATCTTGAAGGTAACACCTATTGAAATAAAAGCCACTAAAATTATCCTATATGTAAGAGAAAGCTGTCTCTTTATTAAAAGAAATTAAAAGAAACTCAAGCTTACCTAAAAGGCTGAGGCTTGCTTTATTGATCTATCAAAATATTAAGCCTGTACCTTAAAGCAGAATCCATAGTTAGTTTGTGCTCCTTGTTTTTTTTTTCTTTTTTTTTTTTGCCCACCAGTGACACATAAATATCACTAATTCCAAATTCACTGAAAAACTGCAAATGCCATGGTTCCTTAAAAAATACATACGAGTGTTGAAATGGGTACATGTTTTGCAATATTTCTTTTTGTATGTTTATAATGTTAAATAATGTATTCCTTGGGCAAACATTACCTAAATACAATTTCAATATAATATGACAAAAAGAAAAGAAATTAAAAAAAAAAAACCTATGTTACTACACCCTTAAATAATCAGGAACTTGATACAGTTTTATTAAAATTGACAAGCGACAATTTCTTTATAATGTAACACACGCATATGTGTGGGCATACACACACACATTCTATTTTAAACTCTCTATTCTCTTTATTCATCATTTCCAGAATTCAGAGAGAGAATATAGGAAACAATGACTTTTGAACACGTTTTCCTAATCCAGGTTTCAAATTATGGTATCTCCATAAAGGGAAGAAGTTTGGTTTGAGCTTCTGTAGCAGTTAGGAAAAAGGTAAAGGGGACAATGTGTCCTGCTTCATTAGACTACAGCCATGCCTCATAGTTGTGTACTATGTAATACACCACAGGAAACAACCAGAAGGGTTGTGTGACTATCTTGCTTTACAAGAAGGAAGCTCGTATGGCTGAGCTCAGGGAAATTATCTGGCAGTGGACTGTGTCTGATTTTCAAGGCAAAGTGGAAACATGAACAGCTATTTCTTCTCTGAGAAATCTCTGAGAGTTAAAGCTGGCCATGGGAAATTACTGGGTCATATTATTCTGTGATAGGTTAATAACTTGGAGAAGTACTTAATTCTGAGGTTCAATGTGCAATCAAAATTGGACAAAATGCATCTGTTCTCTAAAACTTTGCCATTAGCAGTATGGTCTCAGACCAGGAAAATCTTTATCCTCTAGGATTTTTTTGAAAATGCAAATTATCAGGCCCCACCCCAGACCTAGTGAATCAATATCTGCATTTTAACAAGATCTCACTGATACCATATGCACTAAATTTTAGTAGCAGTGTGTGTGTGGGCATGTGCACACACACACACACAGAATAAGAGAGAAAATATTCAGCAATATTAGCAACTCCTATTAACACCCAATCTTTAGTACCAAAAAGAAAGAAAAAAAGGTGGAGGTGCAGGGAGAAAATTAAAGGTATAATCTATGTTGGACCTCAAAACCTTCAGCCTTGGATAAAGAGAAAGGAGTAAACTCGGGGTGGGTAAAAATGAACAACATATGTGGTACAGAAATAAGAGCATCCAGATATCCTCAAAGATATATAGAAACTACTTTGAAATAAAACTGAACAATTTTTAAACATATCATGATAAATCTTTAGAATACAAAAAATGTCACCACCTCCTGATATCAGGTAATAAAATCATAAATATAACAAAGTAAAAAGTCTGTTTTAATTTACAGCTAATAATCTTACATAACATATCACAGATACTTAATTTACCTTTGATGTTTGTTCCTTTAGTAGAAAAATATAAACCAGATCTTCTTAGAAGGATGTAAATTTTTTCCAGGACTTCTTTCCCTGTTTTTCCGCATGTAAGAAGCCATGGATTTCAGGATATGTGCTTGAACTTAGAAACATCTGAAAGAAAAATTAGACTCTCCCCTAATATTATGGAAACAATGATTTTGTAGCCTTTTACCAATCAAATGTAAGTATGAAAAACTAAACAATATCAATATCAAACATCAAAATTATAAACTAGTTGATTGTCTATTTGTAAAGCTGGACATCATTTATAGGGTGAAGTCCTATACTTCTCATCCTTTCCCATGTTTTTTTTTTTGTGTGTGTGTGAGAGTTGACAGGTTTACCTATTGATTTCCTTGTGTTATAACATAGAAGACCACAATCCTGACTTCAATTATTAAAGACAAGAAGTTGAGCCAACTTCACTTTGCTGATGAGAATATACAACCTCTTATCTTCCATAGTTCTGTCATGGGGCATTATGACAGGCTGGGTTTTCTCCAAAGAGGACTGCAACCATATTTCCCATCCCACATGTCCTTCTGCAATTGCATCTTGGCTTTAAACCATGAAAAGGCAGAGTTTGTTTCTCCATCCACCCTGAATCAGTGTAAGCCTATCACTGCTTGGACCAAAATAAAATTGTAGAAGTAATCCTTTGCCAGTTCTAGATATGTCCTAGCCTGATGGCTTTCAAACCAACTTGACTTCTGCAAGTCAGATGCCACACAGGAAATGTGATTATCTGGACACCCCCATGGGTGAGAAGCCCAGTGAAACTGGAAAAGCTCTGGAGGACGAAACGCCACACAGAAGGAGAAAGAGAGGACAGCAGTTGAGTGTCACAGCATGTGTGGTAAAAGGGACAACTTAGAAGGGGACCTTGAATTTTCTCTAACCACTGAGTCAAAGTGCTTCAGAGATGAAGCAAACTCTTCTTAAATCCCTGCTCCTCAAAATGGTTGCCAAAATGCAGGTGGGTCCTTTAAACCATTAAGGTTTGGAAGACTATGTTATACAGTTGTAATTAACTGAGATGGGGACACACATTGTCAGCGAAAGGAGAATGGAAGGGAGTCACTCTGTGTGCATGGCCATGCTCAGTGTCCTTAATAAGACACTGGAAGTGCATTAGTGTCTCATTAAAAGAAGAAAATAGAAATCCCTATGAATAAACAAATGGAAGAACTGAAAGTAAGAGAAATTATTAACTACAACAATGTACTTTATTTTTAAAGACTATTCATGGAAATGCCAATAGTACATACCTACATTTTTTAAAGTAATTTACTAAAGTTTTTTAAATTTAATGAGCGACAGATATTAATTAATTGACATGTAAAACAGGTAAGTAGGTTTTTTTATTTTGAGTGCTTTCCAAGTTATTAAACCAAACCAATTAAATTTTAAAAAGAGAGTCATGGAAGTCAAACTAGAAAAAGAAGAAACATTTTAAAAAGTGGAAACATTGCCTCAGTGGAGAGAAGAGGTCAGGGGCACATGCAGGACTATCTAATTCCAAAGTCTACAATTTTTCTTGTTTTTATAATTTAGCATTAAAGCAATATAATTATGTTAGAGGAGGGTTTGGGAAAGGAGATAGAAGAAAACCTCCACCAACCACTGAGTCACAATACAATGGTGAAGCCTACAGGGAGCTGAGAGTTGGGAGTCCTGAAGTTGTCATTTACCCTAACATTCAGATGGCGGGGGGGGGGGTGGTGGTGGCTGTGAAACCCAGCGGCATAGAAGCAGCCTTCAGAAAAACATCTGGGGATTAATCATATTTCTAAAATATTCTGAAGTATGAAAATAAAGCATGCCCATATTGAAAAGCCCACAGGAAACAAATCTATGGTAGATATGCCTGATTCATATATTAAAATCATATTGTATTGGAAATATTAAAAGTTATCTTTATGAAATACCAGAGAATACTGAGTGAGTTCAGGAATGCCTAGAGCTTAGCTTCAATCCTCATGAAGACATAGCTCAACATTAACCTGTGAAAAACAACTGCAGAGCTTCTGATACCAAATCTACTAATCTATCAAAATTAAAATAAACTGTTCATTTATTGTAATGACAATATCTTAGGAAAATGCCCCCCCAAAATAACTGCTAGTTTGGAAGAAATGAATCTAACAGACACAAAAGTAAGGAGATTTTTAATTAGATAACCAGCATTCATGATTCAGCTAAGAATATCTTACAATTCTATGCCAGTATTTCTGTCACAGCTATTAGAGATGTTGGTATATGAAACAAATATATCTGTATATCCCTCCATTAATTTAATTGCTAAGTATTTTATCACAAATAGAATTGAAGGTGTTTATTATGAATGCTAATACTATGTATCTATTGATAAAATGTCTTCAATTTACTGAGAATTTTGATTTTTTAAAAGAATAACATAACCTATACACACATCACAAAGCAAAACTCTAAAGTTTCCTTTCATAGTGCACATTTTTGAATGTTTAAAATCCTTTGACAACTGGCCAGAACTGGGAAGAAAAATATTTTTAGGGGGATGAATTGATTTAGGGCATTCTTTACCCAGCTTTATGTTTGGTTGGTTCTTTGTTTGTTTGTTTGGTTGGTTGGTTAACTTTTTGCCCCCCACCCAAAAAAAAAAAATTAAACATTCAAGTCAACATGTCAAAATATGAGCATGCCTAAAATTTTCCCATTGTTATGTGATTTCTTACGTATTTTAATGGAAATATAAATTTACCTGTAAAATTTGTGTTGGGGATATTTCACCAGTGGTTTCAGTTGCAAAAGACACCATATGCTCTGGAAAAAAATACTGACAAAAAATAAAGGATAAATTATCGCTAAACCTATGCTAGAAAAGTTTGAATTATGACCAGTATAGAAATCTAAAGCAGAAGATCCTTAAGCCAATGTATCTAAAATCCACATTAAGTGCTTCTGAAAATGCTGGTCCTTGGACTGTACCCTCAGGCATCTTCCGAGGTAGAGTTGGGCCCAGATGACAATGATGCAGAGAGATGCTCTGACCTGGAGTCATAGGACACTGCCCTCAAGTTGACAATGAGCTTGTTCCCACATCTCTTCCCCAAATCCTCCAACTACTCTACCAGGTACAAAAAGACTACTGACCCATTTTACAAAATCAAGGCTCACAGAAGTCAAGGGCAAAGGCTGTACCCAGGTTCACAGTCAAGAACATAGAGAAACCAGGACTCGGTGTGGAAACTAGAAGTCCAATTCTTTCCACCTACTGTTTTTCCAAACTTGTTTAATAATAAAATTCACCCATGGCAGTTGTTTAAAATAGAAATTCCCAGACCTTATTCCTGGAGTTTCTGATTCTGTAGGTCTGGCCAGGTCTTGGAGTCTGTGTTTTTAATAAGTACTGGGACTCCCTTAGGTAAATTTTATGATCATACAAGTTAGGAAAAATATATTCTACTATATTTCCTCTATGACAGGGTTTTTCAACAGCAGATCTACTAACATTTTGTCTAATAATCCTGTGTTGTGGGGCTGTCCTGAGCCTTAGAGGATGTTCAGCAGAATTCGAACTTTGCCCACTTTGGCACTGCTCCTGCTGATCCCCACCCCACTCCTAGTCCTACAACCAAAACTGTATCCAGATATTGTCAGATCACCCAGTTGAACCATTGGCTCCAACTATACAAAGTGAATGTCTCGTCTTATTTAAATTACAAAGAACAATAATGATAATAATAATAATAATAATAATAATAATAATAATAATAAAAAACAGAAATGAGCACCAAACCATATTTCTTTAAATACAACTTTTAAATTTTAGCTTTTAATAAAGATTTGCAACAAGAAAATGCTTTCCCTTCAAATCTATTTAATTTTTGTTAGAACTCTTATTTTCTTTGTCAAAGATCATCCCATTATGTTTCTATTAATAGGTTAAAATAAAAGAGAATGTAAGAGGTCTTTCAGGGTTTGAAAATATTTATTATGGTTTGTATCATATATTTTTCATAAAGGATCATTTCAATCCAATTATCCAAAACTTCGTGTAAAAATATGCTACTGCTGCAGAGACAAAAACAATTTAAACTAATGAGCCCAGAGGCTATTCTGACTTCTCTATATCCCTAGTCTTCATTAGAATGTGACATACATTTATTTTCTTTTAAAGAGAATTATAATGAAAGTAGTATTTGCTATATAATATGCTACCCTTTATCTCATTTCTATTTAGCTCAAAAATTATGTCACTAAAAACAAAATAATTTGAAGCATCAAGATTCATGTCAATCTTAAATTTCTGGCTAAGCTACACATTCCCAATGATTACCAATCTATTTTTGTTTTAGAGAGTTTCTTACTTAAGTTTCCAAAATATTGTGAAAAAAAACTTAAACTACATTTTGGAATAGATTTGAGGATCTATAATAATTTATCTCAAAGTCAAATGTACAGTTGCTTTGTCTAGTTTTCCTCTAAGGCAAGAAAAAAAAAAAAAAGCAATAATGCCTCCAAAGTAGGTTTACCTATATTTTTAAGTTAAATGACTAAATGCATCTCAATTGAGATTCTGCAAGTAAGGCTAAAGAAATGTTTTATATGTGTCTGAACTTCTTGTATCATGGTGACTAATCATTGTTAGAATAAGAAATGTGAGTATAATTTTAAAGGGCCAGAATCACTAAATGGAACTATATTTTATTGATAGTGACCATATTCTTCATGTAAAATTTAACTGACTCATTTAATTTTCATTGACTGTTAATGGAGATTTCACTTACCATTGGGTTTTTAGAGAATTCATATTTGGCATAATTTTTTTTCTAAAGTACAGCTTATTTTCTTCTTCCATTCCCCAATTAGACAGCACTTCAATCACCAGCTCATGGTCTTCTAATGTTCTTTCTGTGAAGAATGCTTCAGTGAATATGTTAACAGAAAAACAGACACACACACAAATAACTGTACAATCGTTTATAATAGATTTTGTATACATGTCTCATATGCATAGAAAATTTCAACTCAATTCCTAAATATCCAGATTGATAAAAATTTCTCATCAATTTTGAATTAGTAATTCAATTTTTATACCAAAGCAGTCATCTGAAAAGAAAAATTACATATCACAATGTACATTTTGCTAATTCTCAATTTCCTTTTATTGCTATGCAAATTATGATATAAATTTAATAACAAATCTGCATTAAGATACAAGAGCTATTCTTCCTCCAACTCATCATGGTGCCAAAATTAAAATATTTGTTTCAGGGTTGAACAATTCACCTCATTAAGGGATGAAGATTTTTTTAAAATTTTTATTGTTGGTTGTTCAAAACATTACATAGTTCTTGATATATCATATTTCACACTTTGATTCAAGTGGGTTATGAACTCCCATTATTACCCCGTATACAGATTGCAGACTCACATCAGTTACACATCCATTGATTTACATATTGCCATACTAGTGTCTGTTGTAGTCTACTGCCTTTCCTATCCTCTACTATCCCCCTTCCCCTCCCCTCCCCTTCCCTCCCCTCCCCTCTTCTCTCTCTACCCCCTCTACTGTCATTCATTTCTCCCCCTTGTATTATTTTTCCCTTTCCCCTCACTTCCTCTTGTATGTTATTTTGTATAACCCTGAGGGTCTCCTTCCATTTCCATGCATTTTCCCTTCTCTCTCCCTTTCCCTCCCACCTCTCATCCCTGTTTAATGTTAATCTTCTTCTCATGCTCTTCCTCCCTACTCTGTTCTTAGTTACTCTCCTTATATCAAAGAAGACATTTGGCATTTGATTTTTAGGGATTGGCTAGCTTCACTTAGCATAATCTGGTCTAATGCCACCCATTTCCCTGCAAATTCTATGATTTTGTCATTTTTTAATGCAGAGTAATACTCCATTGTGTATAAATGCCACATTTTTTTATCCATTCATCTATTGAAGGGCATCTAGGTTGGTTCCACAGTTTTGCTATTGTGAATTGTGCTGCTATGAACATCGATGTAGCAGTGTCCCTGTAGCATGCTCTTTTTAGGTCTTTAGGGAATAGACCGAGAAGGGGAATAGCTGGGTCAAATGGTGGTTCCATTCCCAGCTTTCCAAGAAATCTCCATACTGCTTTCCATATTGGCTGCACCAATTTGCAGTCCCAACAGCAATGTACAAGTGTACCCTTTTCGTTTTTTTTTAATATATGTGAACATGTAAATGTCTTTATTCATTATTATTTATGCATGTAAAAATATATGTTTATGAAGTACACATATATGGATGTCTTTACACTTGTATATATTTCTTAATTTGGTCCACCAAAATATCTAAACAAGATATCACAGCAGCAATAAAAAAAAAAAAAAATCTCGACTGAAGTGTACCCTTTTCCCCACATCCTCGCCAGCACTTGTTGTTGTTTGACTTCATAAAGGCTGCCAATCTTACTGGAGTGAGATGGTATCTTAGGGTGGTTTTGATTTGCATTTCTCTGACTGCTAGAGATGGTGAGCATTTTTTCATGTACTTGTTGATTGATTGTATGTCCTCCTCTGAGAAGTGTCTGTTCAGGTCCTTGGCCCATTTGTTGATTGGGTTATTTGTTTTCTTATTGTTTAATTTTTTGAGTTCTTTGTATACTCTGGATATTAGGGCTCTATCTGAAGTGTGAGGAGTAAAGATTTGTTCCCAGGATGTGGGCTCCCTATTTACCTCTCTTATTGTATCTTTTGCTGAGAAAAAACTTTTTAGTTTGAGTAAGTCCCATTTGTTGATTCTAGTTATTAACTCTTGTGCTATGGGTGTCCTATAGAGGAATTTGGAACCCGACCCCACAATATGTAGATCGTAGCCAACTTTTTCTTTTATCAGACGGCGTGTCTCTGATTTGATATCAAGCTCCTTGATCCATTTTGATTTAACTTTTGTGCATGGCGAGAGAAAGGGATTCAGTTTCATTTTGTTGCATATGGATTTCTAGTTTTCCCAGCACCATTTGTTGAAGATGCTATCCTTCCTCCATTTCATGCTTTTAGCCTCTTTATCAAATATAAGATAGTTGTAGTTTTGTGGATTGGTTTCTGTGTCCTCTATTCTGTACCATTGGTCCACCTGCCTGTTTTGGTACCAGTAACATGCTGTTTTTGTTACTATTGCTCTGTAGTATAGTTTGAGGTGTGGTATCGCTATACCGCCTGATTCACACTTCCTGCTTAGAGTTGTTTTTGCTATTCTGGGTCTTTTATTTTTCCATATGAATTTCATGATTGCTTTCTCTATTTCTACAAGAAATGCCGTTGGGATTTTGATTGGCATTGCATTAAACCTATAGAGAACTTTTGGTAATATCGCCATTTTGATGATGTTAGTTCTGCCTATCCATGAGCAGGGTATATTTTTCCATCTTCTAAGATCTTCTTCTATTTCTCTCTTTAGGGTTCTGTAGTTTTCATTGTATAAGTCTTTCACCTCTTTTGTTAGGTTGATTCCCAAGTATTTTATTTTTGGGGGGGATATTGTGAATGGAGTGGCTGTCCTCATTTCCATTTCAGAGGATTTGTCACTGATATACAGGAATGCCTTTGATTTATGCGTGTTGATTTTATATCCTGCCACTTTGCTGAATTCATTTATTAGCTCTAATAGTTTCTTTGTAGACCCTTTTGGGTCTGCTAGGTATATAATCATGTTATCTGCAATAGTGATAATTTAAGTTCTTCTTTTCCTATTTTTATGCCTTTGATTTCTTTCATTTGTCTAATTGCTCTGGCCAGTGTTTCGAGAACTACGTTGAACAGAAGTGGTGAGAGAGGGCATCCCTGTCTTGTTCCAGATTTTAGAGGGAATGCCTTCAATTTTTCTCCATTCAGAATGATGCTGGCCTGAGGCTTAGCATAGATTGCTTTTACAATATTGAGGTATGTTCCTGTTATCCCTAGTTTTTCTAGAGTTTTGAACATAAATGGATGCTGTACTTTGTCGAATGCTTTTTCTTCATCTATCGAGATGATCATATGGTTCTTATTTTTAAGTCTATTGATGTGGTAAATAACATTTATTGATTTCCATATATTGAACAAGCCTTGCATCCCAGGGATGAATCCTACTTGATCATGGTGCACAATTTTTTTGATATGTTTTTGTATATTATTTGCCAGAATTTTATTGAAGATTTTTGCATCTAGGTTCATTAGAGAAATTGGTCTGTAGTTTTCTTTCTTTGAAGTGTCTTTGTCTGGTTTAGGAATCAGGGTGATGTTGGCCTCGTAGAATGAATTTGGAAGTTCTCCCTCTTTTTCTATTTCCTGAAATAGCTTGAAAAGTATTGGTATTAGTTCCTCTTTAAAGGTTTTGTAAAACTCTGCTGTATACCCATCCGGTCCTGGGCTTTTCTTAGTTCGTAGTCTTTTGATGGTTTCTTCTATTACCTCCATTGATATTGGTCTGTTTAGGTTGTCTATATCCTCCTGACTCAATCTGGGCAGATCATATGACTTAAGAAATTTATCGATGCCTTCACTATCTTCTATTTTATTGGAGTATAAGGATTCAAAATAATTTCTGATTATCTTCTGTATTTCTGAAGTGTCCGTTGTGATATTGCCTTTTTCATCCCATATGCTAGTAATTTGAGTTCTCTCTCTTCTTCTCTTCGTTAACATGGCTAAGGGTCTGTTGATCTTATTTATTTTTTCAAAGAACCAACTTTTAGTTTTATCAACTTTCTCAATTGTTTCTTTTGTTTCGATTTCATTAATTTCAACTCTGATTTTAATTATTTCTTGCTGAGACGGAACTGGGACCAATCACAGAGCAGGCCCAGCGGCCTGCTGAGGGGCAGAGCCGCCCCCCACCCCCCTCGCCTGCCAGGTAGGGGAAGGGTGACCACCGACAGAAAAGGCCCAGTGGTCCAGGGCGGGACAGAGCTTCCAATCACTCCTGCAAGGTAGGCGGGCCTGCGACCCACCGGCAGAAGAGGAGCAGTCGCCTGCTGAGAGGCTGAGCCGCCCCCTCCCCCTTCGCCGGCATAGTAGAGGGAACTGGGACCAAAGACAGAGCAGGCCCAGCGGCCTGCTGAGGGGCAGAGCCGCCCCCCACCCCCCTCGCCTGCCAGGTAGGGGAAAGGTGACCACCGACAGAAAAGGCCCAGTGGCCCAGGGCGGGACAGAGCTTCCAATCACTCCTGCAAGGTAGGCGGGCCTGCGACCCACTGGCAGAAGAGGAGCAGCCGCCTGCTGAGAGGCTGAGCCGCCCCCTCCCCCTGCGCTGACATAGTAGACGGAACTGGGACCAATCACAGAGCAGGCCCAGCGGCCTGCTGAGGGGCAGAGCCGCCCCCCACCCCCCTCGCCTGCCAGGTAGGGGAAGGGTGACCACCGACAGAAAAGGCCCAGTGGCCCGCGGCGGGACAGAGCTTCCAATCACTCCTGCAAGGTAGGCGGGCCTGCGACCCACTGGCAGAAGAGGAGCAGCCGCCTGCTGAGAGGCTGAGCCGCCCCCTCCCCCTGCGCCGGCATAGTAGAGGGAACTGGGACCAAACACAGAGCAGACCCAGCGGCCTGCTGAGGGGCAGAGCCGCCCCCCACCCCCCTCGCCTGCCAGGTAGGGGAAGGGTGACCACAGACAGAAAAGGCCCAGTGGCCCGCGGCGGGACAGAGCTTCCAATCACTCCTGCAAGGTAGGCGGGCCTGCGACCTACCGGCAGAAGAGGAGCAGCCGCCTGCTGAGAGGCTGAGCCGCCCCCTCCCCCTGCGCCGGCATAGTAGAGGGAACTGGGACCAAACACAGAGCAGGCCCAGCGGCCTGCTGAGGGGCAGAGCCGCTCCCCACCCCCCTCGCCTGCCAGGTAGGGGAAGGGTGACCACAGACAGAAAAGGCCCAGTGGCCCGCGGCGGGACAGAGCTTCCAATCACTCCTGCAAGGTAGGCGGGCCTGCGACCCACCGGCAGAAGAGGAGCAGCGGCCTGCTGAGAGGCAGAGCCGCCCCCTCCCCCCCGCGCCTGCAAGGTAATCGGAACTGAGACCACCATCAGAACAGGTCAGACCTGCAACCGAGAGACAGAAGAGGCCCAGTGGCCTGAGGAAGGGTAGAGCCGCCCCCCCCCCCACGCCTGCAAAGTAGGCGGACCTGCGACCCACTGGCAGTACAGCCCCAGAGGCCTGCAGTGGGGCAGTGCCGCTGCCTGCGCCTGCAAAGTAGGCAGAACGGCGACCACCGACAGAACAAGCCTAGCGGCCCGCAGAGGGACAGAGCCGCCGCCCGCGCCTGCAAGGACGGCGGACCTGCTACCGACTGGCAGAGCAGGCCCAGCGGCCTGCCGGCGTGGTAGGCACATTGCCCCAATTGGCGGAGGGGCAGAGCCGCCGCCCGTGCCTGCGAGGGAGACTTTGCAACTATACAAGACCAATATAAATATATAGGGGGAAAATTCAATAGCACAACAGTTTCACCAAGAAGAAAGGAACGCGAACAGTATGAAGAGACAAGGAAAGAAAGGACCACAAGCATTGCAGGTCAACTCAACTTTAGAAGAGGTAATAGCTGCAGCTGAGGGAATGTCAGATAAAGAATTCAGGATATACATGCTTCAGATGATCTGGAGTCTCAAGGAAGACATCAGACAGCAAAATCAGACAATGAAAGATCACTTCAACAATGAATTACATAAACAAATCCAAGAAGCAAAAGATCAACTATACAGGGAAATAGAGGTTATAAAAAACAAACAAACAGAAATCCTAGAAATGCAGGAAGCAATAAGCCAACTTAAAAACTCAATTGAGAATACTACCAGCAGAGTAGAACACTTAGAAGACAGAACATCAGACAATGAAGATAAAGTATTTCAACTTGAAAAGAACATAGACAGCTCAGCAAGACTGTTAAGAAACCATGAGCAGAACATCCAAGAAATATGGGATAACATCAAGAGACCAAATTTAAGAGTCATTGGGATACAGGAAGGAACAGAGTTTCAAACCAAAGGAATGAGCAATCTATTCAATGAAATAATTCGAGAAAACTTCCCAGACTTGAAGAATGAGACAGAACCCCAAATCCTAGAAGCCTACAGGACGCCGAATGTGCAAAATCATAAGAGACCCACACCTAGACACATTATAATGAAGATGCCCAACATACAGAACAAGGAGAGAATTTTAAAAGCTACAAGAGAAAGGAAGCAGATCACATTTAGGGGTAAGCCAATCAGGATAACAGCTGATCTTTCAACACAGACTCTGAAAGCTAGAAGATCCTGGAATAACATATTTCAAACACTGAAAGAAAATGGGTTCCAACCAAGAATTGTGTATCCAGCAAAATTAAGCTTCAGGATGGAAGATGAAATTAAAACCTTCCACGATAAACAAAAGTTAAAAGAATTTGCAGCTAGAAAACCATTTCTTCAAAACATCCTTGGCAAAACATTACAGGAAGAGGAAATGGAAAATAACAATGAAAACCAACAGTGGGAGGTAGGACACTAAAGGGGGGAAAATAATCAAAGTGGAAAACAAACCATGTTTAGTAACATAAATAAACAAATATGGCTGGAAGAACAACCCATATCTCAATAATAACCCTAAATGTTAATGGCTTAAACTCACCAATCAAGAGACACAGGCTAGTAGAATGGATCACAAAACAAGACCCAACAATATGCTGCCTACAGGAGACGCATTTGATAGGAAAAGACATACATAGGCTGAAGGTGAAAGGTTGGGAAAAATCATATCACTCATATGGACTTCGGAAACAAGCAGGAGTATCCATACTCATATCAAATAAAATACATTTTAAGCCAAAGTTAATCAAAAGGGATAAAGAGGGACACTACATACTGCTCAAGGGAACCATACACCAACAAGACATAACAATCATAAATATATATGCCCCAAACAATGGTGCAGCTATGTTCATCAAACAAACTCTTCTCAAGTTCAAGAGTCTAATAGACCACCATACAATAATCATGGGAGACTTCAACACACCTCTCTCACCACTGGACAGATCTTCCAAACAAAAGTTGAATAAGGAAACTATAGAACTCAATAACACAATTAATAACCTAGACTTAATTGACATATATAGAATATACCACCCAACATCAAACAGTTACACTTTTTTCTCAGCAGCACATGGATCCTTCTCAAAAATAGATCATATATTATGTCACAGGGAAACTCTTAGACAATACAAAGGAGTAGAGATAATACCATGCATCCTATCTGATCATAATGGAATGGAACTGAAAATCAACGATAAAAGAAGGAAGGAAAAAGAATTTATCACTTGGAGAATGAACAATGGGTTACTGAATGATCAATGGGTTATAGAAGACATCAAGGAGGAAATTAAAAAATTCTTAGAGATTAATGAAAACACAGACACAACATATCGGAATCTATGGGACACATTGAAAGCAGTTCTAAGAGGAAAATTCATTGCTTGGAGTTCATTCCTTAAAAAAAGAAAAAACCAACAAATAAATGATCTCATACTTCATCTCAAAATCCTAGAAAAAGAAGAGCAAAACAACAGCAAAAGAAGTAGAAGGCAAGAAATAATTAAAATCAGAGCTGAAATCAATGAAATCGAAACAAAAGAAACAATTGAAAAAATTGACAAAACTAAAAGTTGGTTCTTTGAAAAAATAAACAAAATCGACAGACCCTTAGCCATGCTAGCGAAGAGAAGAAGAGAGAGAACTCAAATCACTAACATACGGGATGAAAGAGGCAATATCACAACAGACACTTCAGAAATACAGAAGATAATCAAAAATTATTTTGAATCCTTATACTCCAATAAATTAGAAGATAGTGAAGGCATAGATAAATTTCTTAAGTCATATGATCTGCCCAGATTGAGTCAGGAGGATATAGACAACCTAAACAGACCAATATCAATTGAGGAAATAGAAGAAACCATCAAAAGACTACCAACTAAGAAAAGCCCAGGACCGGATGGGTATACAGCAGAGTTTTACAAAACCTTTAAAGAGGAACTAATACCAATACTTTTCAAGCTACTTCGGGAAATAGAAAAAGAGGGAGAACTTCCAAATTCATTCTACGAGGCCAACATCACCCTGATACCTAAACCAGACAAAGACACTTCAAAGAAAGAAAACTACAGACCAATATCTCTAATGAACTTGGATGCAAAAATCCTCAATAAAATTCTGGCCACTCGGATACAAAGGCACATCAAAAAAATTGTGCACCATGATCAAGTAGGATTCATCAATGGGATGCAAGGCTGGTTCAATATAAGGAAATCAATAAATGTTATTCACCACATCAATAGACTTAAAAATAAGAACCATATGATCATCTCGATAGATGCGGAAAAAGCATTCGACAAAGTACAGCATCCCTTTATGTTCAAAACTCTAGAAAAACTAGGGATAACAGGAACATACCTCAATATTGTAAAAGCAATCTATGCTAAGCCTCAGGCTAGCATCATTCTGAATGGAGAAAAATTGAAGGCATTCCCTCTAAAATCTGGAACAAGACAGGGATGCCCTCTCTCACCACTTCTGTTCAACATAGTTCTCGAAACACTGGCCAGAGCAATTAGACAGACGAAAGAAATTAAAGGCATCAAAATAGGAAAAGAAGAACTTAAATTATCACTATTTGCAGATGACATGATTCTATACCTAGCAGACCCAAAAGGGTCTACAAAGAAACTATTAGAGCTAATAAATGAATTCAGCAAAGTGGCAGGATATAAAATCAACACGCATAAATCAAAGGCATTCCTGTATATCAGCGACAAATCCTCTGAAATGGAAATGAGGACAACCACTCCATTCACAATATCTTCAAAAAAAATAAAATACTTAGGAATCAACCTAACAAAAGAGGTGAAAGACTTATACAATGAAAACTACAGAACCCTAAAGAGAGAAATAGAAGAAGATCTTAGAAGATGGAAAAATATACCCTGTTCATGGATAGGCAGAACTAACATCATCAAAATGGCGATATTACCAAAAGTTCTCTATAGGTTTAATGCAATGCCAATCAAAATCCCAACGGCATTTCTTGTAGAAATAGAGAAAGCAATCATGAAATTCATATGGAAAAATAAAAGACCCAGAATAGCAAAAACAATGCTAAGCAGGAAGTGTGAATCAGGCGGTATAGCGATACCAGACTTCAAACTATACTACAGAGCAATAGTAACAAAAACAGCATGGTACTGGTACCAAAACAGGCGGGTGGACCAATGGTACAGAATAGAGGACACAGAAACCAATCCACAAAACTACAACTATCTTATATTTGATAAAGGGTCTAAAAGCATGCAATGGAGGAAGGATAGCATCTTCAACAAATGGTGCTGGGAAAACTGGAAATCCATATGCAACAAAATGAAACTGAATCCCTTTCTCTCGCCATGCACAAAAGTTAATTCAAAATGGATCAAGGAGCTTGATATCAAATCAGAGACGCGCCGTCTGATAGAAGAAAAAGTTGGCTACGATCTACATACTGTGGGGTCCGGCTCCAAATTCCTCAATAGGACACCCATAGCACAAAAGTTAATAACTAGAATCAACAAATGGGACTTACTCAAACTAAAAAGTTTTTTCTCAGCAAAAGATACAATAAGAGAGGTAAATAGAGAGCCTACAACCTGGGAACAAATCTTTACTCCTCACACTTCAGATAGAGCCCTAATATCCAGAGTATACAAAGAGCTCAAAAAATTAGACAATAAGAGAACAAACAACCCAATCAACAAATGGGCCAAGGACCTGAACAGACACTTCTCAGAGGAGGACATACAGTCAATCAACAAGTACATGAAAAAATGCTCACCATCTCTAGCAGTCAGAGAAATGCAAATCAAAACCACCCTAAGATACCATCTCACTCCAGTTAGATTGGCAGCCATTATGAAGTCAAACAACAACAAGTGCTGGCGAGGATGTGGGGAAAAGGGTACACTTGTACATTGCTGGTGGGACTGCAAATTGGTGCAGCCAATTTGGAAAGCAGTATGGAGATTTCTTGGAAAGCTGGGAATGGAGCCACCATTTGACCCAGCTATTCCCCTTCTCGGTCTATTCCCTAAAGACCTAAAAAGAGCATGCTACAGGGACACTGCTACATCGATGTTCATAGCAGCACAATTCACAATAGCTAGACTGTGGAACCAACCTAGATGCCCTTCAATGGATGAATGGATAAAAAAAATGTGGCATTTATACACAATGGAGTATTACTCTGCATTAAAAAATGACAAAATCATAGAATTTACAGGGAAATGGATGGCATTAGAGCAGATTATGCTAAGTGAAGCTAGCCAATTCCTAAAAAACAAATGTCAAATGTCTTCTTTGATATAAGGAGAGTAGCTAAGAACAGAGTAGGGTCGAAGAGCATGAGAAGAAGATTAACATTAAACAGGGATGAGAGGTGGGAGGGAAAGGGAGAGAGAAGGGAAAATGCATGGAAATGGAAGGAGACCCTCAGAGGTATACAAAAGTACATACAAGAGGAAGTGAGGGGAAGGGGAAAAATAATACAAGGGGGACAAACGAATGTCAGTAAAGGGGGCAGAGAGAGAAGAGGGGAGGGGAGGGGAGGGGAGGGGAGGGGGGATAGTAGAGGATAGGAAAGACAGCAGAATACAACAGACACTAGTATGGCAATATGTAAATCAATGGATGTATAACTGATGTGATTCTGCAATCTGTATATGGGGTAAAAATGGGAGCTCATAACCCACTTGAATCAAATTGTGAAATATGATATATCAAGAACTATGTAATGTTTTGAACAGCCAACAATAAAAAAAAAATAACTTTGTAAGAAAAATAGATAAATATTAAAAATGTTTTTGATAATCTAAAAAAAAAAAAAAATTATTTCTTGCTTTCTACTTCTTTTGCTGTTGTTTTGTTCTTCTTTTTCTAGGATTTTGAGATGAAGTATGAGATCATTTATTTGTTGTTTTTTTCTTTTTTTAAGGAATGAACTCCAAGCAATGAATTTTCTTCTTAGAACTGCTTTCAATGTGTCCCATAGATTCCGATATGTTGTGTCTGTGTTTTCATTTATCTCTAAGAATTTTTTAATTTCCTCCTTGATGTCTTCTATAACCCATTGATCATTCAGTAACCTATTGTTCATTCTCCAAGTGATGCATGATTTTTCCTTCCTTCTTTTATCATTGATTTTCAGTTTCATTCCATTATGATCAGATAAGATGCATGGTATTATCTCTACTCCTTTATATTGTCTAAGAGTTGACCTGTGACATAATATATGATCTATTTTTGAGAAGGATCCATGTGCTGCTGAGAAAAACGTGAAACTGCTTGATGTTGGGTGGTATATTCTATATATGTCGATTAAGTCTAGGTTATTAATTGTGTTATTGAGTTCTATAGTTTCCTTATTCAACTTTTGTTTGGAAGATCTGTCCAGTGGTGAGAGAGGTGTGTTGAAGTCTCCCATGATTATTGTATGGTAGTCTATTAGACCCTTGAACTTGAGAAGAGTTTGTTTGCTGAACATAGCTGCACCATTGTTTGGGGCATATATATTTATGATTGTTATGTCTTGTTGGTCTATTGTTCCCTTGAGCAGTATGTAGTGTCCCTCTTTATCCCTTTTGATTAACTTTGGCTTGAAATCTATTTTATTTTATATGAGTATGGACATTTCTGCTTGTTTCCAAAGTCCATATGAGTGATATGATTTTCCCCAACCTTTCACCTTCAGTCCATGTGTGTCTTTTCCTATCAAATGCGTCTCCTGTAGGCAGCATATTGTTGGGTCATGTTTTGTGATCCATTCTACTAGCCTGTGTCTCTTAATTGGTGAGTTTAAGCCATTAACATTTAGGGTTATTATTGAGATATGGGTTGTTCTTCCAGCCATATTTGTTTATTTATGTTACTAAACATGGTTTGTTTTCCTCTTTGATTATTTCCCCCCCTTTACTGTCCTACCTCCCACTGTTGGTTTTCATTATTATTTTCCATTTCCTCTTCCTGTAATGTTTTGCCAAGGATTTTTTTGAGAGATGGTTTTCTAGCTGCAAATTCTTTTAACTTTTGTTTATCATGGAAGGTTTTAATTTCATCTTCCATCCTGAAGCTTAATTTTGCTGGATACACAATTCTTGGTTGGAACCCATTTTCTTTCAGTGTTTGAAATATGTTATTCCAGGATCTTCTAACTTTCAGAGTCTGGGCTGAGAGATCAGCTGTTATCCTGATTGGTTTACCCCTAAATGTAATCTGCTTCCTTTCTCTTGTAGCTTTTAAAATTCTCTCCTTATTCTGTATGTTGGGCATCTTCATTATAATGTGTCTAGGTGTGGATCTCTTATGATTTTGCACATTCGGCGTCCTGTAGGCTTCTAGGATTTGGGATTCTGTCTCATTCTTCAAGTCTGGGAAGTTTTCTCGTATTATTTCATTGAATAGATTGCTCATTCCTTTGGTTTGGACCTCTATACCTTCCTGTATCCCAATGACTCTGAAGTTTGGTCTCTTGATGTTATCCCATATTTCTTGGATGTTCTGCTCATGGTTTCTTAACAGTCTTGCTGAGCTGTCTATGTTCTTTTCAAGTTGAAATACTTTGTCTTCATTGTCTGATGTTCTATCTTCTCAGTGTTCTACTCTGCTGGTTGTATTCTCAATTGAGTTTTTAAGTTGGTTTATTGCTTCCTGCATTTCTAGGATTTCTGTTTGTTTGTTTTTTATAACCTCTATCTCCCTGTATAGTTGATCCTTTGCTTCCTGGATTTGTTTATTTAATTCATTGTCGAAGTGATCTTTCATTGTCTCATTTTGCTGTCTCATGTCTTCCTTGATACTCCAGATCATCTGAAGCATGTATATCCTGAATTCTTTATCTGACATTCCATCTGTTGCAGATATTACCTCTTCTAACGTTGAGTTGACCTGCATTGCTTTTGGTCCTTTCTTTCCTTGTCTCTTCATACTGTTCGTGTTTCTTTCTGCTTGGTGAAACTGTTGTGTTATTGAATTTTCCCCCTATATATTTATATTGCACTTGTATAGTTGCAAAGTCTCCCTCTCAGGCGCAGGTGGCGGCTCTGCCCCTCCTCCAATTGGGGCAATGTGCCTACCACGCCGGCAGGCCGCTGGGCCAGTTCTGCTGGTTGGTAGCAGGTCCGCCTACCTTGCAGGCGCGGGCGGCGGCTCTGCCCCTCTGTGGGCTGCTGGGCCTGTTCTGTCGGCGGTCGCAGTTCTGCCTACTTTGCAGGTGCGGGCAGTGGCTCTGCCCCTCTGAAGGCTGCTGGGCCTGTTCTGTCGGTGGTCACAATTCCGCCTACCTTGTAGGTGTGGGGGTGAGGGGGCGGCTCTGCCCCTCAGCAGGCTGCTGGGCCTGTTCTGCTGGTGGTCACAGTTCCGCCTATCTTTCAGGAGCGGGGGGAGGGGGCGGCTCTGCCCCTCAGCAGGCCTCTGGGCCTGTTCTGCCTGTGGGTCACAGGTCCACCTACCTTGCAGGTGTGGTTGGCAGCTCTGCCCCTCCGTGGGCCACTGGGCCTGTTCTGGCGGTGGTCACAGTTCCGCCTAACTTGCAGGCCCGGGGCCAATGTCATTTTTTCAAAAAAAATGTCCTTTCCTTTTGAAATTAGTGGAAATGGGGGTTAAGAAAATTTCCTATGGTGTATAATCTCCTGTTATCAAGTATTCCTAAAAGTGTGGAGTATTCCAGGTATGGTGGCACACACCTGTGATCCCAGCAGCTCAGAAGGCTGAGACAGGAGAATCATGAGTTCAAAGCCAGGCTCAGGAAAAATGAGGCTCTAAGCAACTCAGTGAGACCCTGTCTCTAAACAAAATATAAAATCAGCCTGAGGATTTGGTCGAGTGCCCCTGAGTTCATTCCCCAGTACCCCCTCACCAAAAATATTAAATAAATTAAAAATGAAAACTATAAAGAAGTTTAATCATGAGGACAGTATGAAACAGTAATATAGAGTGAAAACTGTTATAAACAATTCTGTAAAATCATCCATTAACATGCATGAAAATATACCAGGAAATGCACCCAAATTTCAGTAGTGACGATTCTGAATGATGAGCTTATTAGTGACTTCTTTTTCTTTATGTTTTTCTCCAGTAAAAAGTCCCATTCTTTCCTACAATGAATAGTTGCTTCTATTTAATAATCAGAAAATGCAGAATTTTTATGAAAATACAAATTCTGACAAAGCTTCCCATCTCCTACCTGTTTAATTACAAAAGCGAGTTCATAGGTTGTAAGTAAACAGTGAAAAAAAGAAAGGTTATTCCCATCAAAGAACCCCTGGGGCAGAGCTGGGGCAGGCAGTGGCCATGCCTGTGATCCCAGCTGCATGAGGCTGAGGCAGGAGGGTGGCAAGTTCAAGGCCAGCCTGGGAGACTCAGGGAGATCCTGTCTCAAAGTAAAATAAAAAGGGCTGGGGGTGTAGCTCTGAGGTAGACCACTTGCCAAGCACATACAAAGCCCAGGGGCCAACCCCCAAGACCCCAAAAAAGAGTTGAGAGGGTCTGTATAAGTCTATAACCAGCAATCAATGAACAATGAATGGAACCTTTCTGTACCTAGAGTTTACCATCAGTTTCATGAATTTCCTGTAAAATCACAACATAAAAGTACCCCCCGAAATCTAAATTGGCCACAAATGTTCAATTCAGAGAATTAAGCCTTCTCAGATGGTTGGAGCATGTGCCAAGCAGCTCGCCCACCCCCCATACACTGCAAGCACTCAGGTATCAGTACATTCTCCATAATGATAAAGAAAGCCCAAATCCTTTCTTAAAGGCAATGTTATCTCAAGTATAAATTCCTTGATGTACAAATACTGGTCTGCCTCACATAGAGTGGACGAGAATGGACCACTCAGCCAGTCACCAACAACCAAGTTGCTCTTTCCTGGTAGGTTTAGGTTCAGCACCAGTCCCTCAAAGTGAGGCTCTGGGATCAGCAGCATCAGGGTCACAAGGGAGCTCAGAGACAGGCAGGATCCATGCCCCAGCCTAGGCCTCCTGAATCCAGATCTTTTAACATGGCCTGGGAGCTATAGGACCTGATGGGCAAGGTCCCAGGCTGGTGCACTTGGGGGGCTGTCAGGTGGACGGACGGTGACGTGCCAATGCTGCACCTGGGCACCAGGCACACACTTCTTGGTCACTCCCTCAGGGATGCCAGATACAGCTCAATGCACCTCATTAATTCTTAGCCTGACCACTGCTTCTTTGGACAGGGAGAAGCATCCACTTTCTGTCATGCCTGGTCTCTCTCATACATGATCCAAACAAATCCTCGCCTAGTCCTGGCCTAGATGCCTCGGGCCATGCCTCAAACACCTCCTAGCTGGTCTTGACAGCCACCTGGCCACATCCAACTCTGGGGCTCCCTGCTCCCATGGGGACAAAGGTCAGCCCCATGTCACAGGCTGGGGTGCAGTGGACACAGGGAGAAGGTCAGGATGCAAGGTCCAGGGGCCTGTATTTTGTGTCATAGATTTAGGAATACACAGGTGTGGCCACACACACTCGGGGGGTGTGACTAAATAAACCACAGAAAGCATGCTCTCAGGGAGGAAGGCCCAGATCCTTCAGAACATGTGCCCAACAACCCATGGGCATCTGTCCCCACCCAACAAGCAGCAGTGCAGCCTGCTGGGGCCTGGCCGGGCTGAGAACATGAAGATGAATGCTGACAGGACAGGCCCCCCAGGGATGCTGCCTGGGAGGGAGAGGAGGAAGTAAACAATGACAAGGTGGTGCTGGCCCAGGGGACTGAGGGACACAGACTACAGAAACTGGTCCAGGCAGGGGAGGAGTTGGCATGGCACGGGTGCAGACTGAGCATCCTCAGCCAAGCCAAGAGTCGCCCTGTGGGAGCAGGGAGGAGGGGCTGTGTTGCAAGTGCAGAGAAGGCTGTGAATAGCCAGAGATTAGTGGACAGGTATCCCAGGTCAGCATGAGGCAGGAGGGCCAAGGGGCTAGAATGTGCTCAGAGCTGGAGGAGGAACATCACGGTGCTATCAGCATGTGTCAGGACCAGAATTTTCCCTCTAGAAAGCTAGTACTCAGTGGGGGGCAAAATGGGAGGAGAGAGCCTGGCCATTTTCTGCTATTTTCCAAATATTCTTTAAATACATGCCTCCCCTCACTTATTATTTTTTAACTGAGTTGCCAACTCATTTGTGATTGAAGATGTATCTGAAACTGACATCTGTCAATCAGAATGGACGTCCTGAGCTCCCAGGGCTGTTCTGCAGGTGTTCATTAGGATCTTCTCGCTTAAATTTTTAATGTGAAAAATGTAAATCACAACCTTTTCCAAATGCGAAGGTGCTGATATCATTAGTCATCAGGGAGATGCAAATTTAACCCATAATGAGATACCACCACACACCCACCAGAGTGGCTAAAATTAAAGACTGACAATACCAAATGCTGACAACAGTGTGGGATGGGATGCGTGTTCCCAGGGGTTGGGGATATAAAATGGGACAACACACTGGAAAACTGACAGTTTCTATTAAAGTTCAGCATGTGCCTCACTTATGACCCAGCAGCTCCACTCAGGAGAAGAGACTATCTCCACATAAAGACATGTACAAAAATGTTTAGGGTGGCTTTATTCAGAAAAGCCAAAAACAGCAAAAAGCTCAAATATTCATCATCAAGAGACTGAATGAGTAAACTCGGCTGTACCCAAACTCAGGAAAACTGCTCAGCAACAAAGAAAACGTCCTGGTTGATACACAAGAACACTGACAGACCTCAAACACTACACTGAACACCACAGCCAAATACACACACACACACACACACACACACACACACACACACACTTACACACACACACTTGTTTTTTTATTCATCTAATGAAATCCAAGAATAAGCAAGATTAAAAATTAATACACAGTGATGGGAAGAAGGTGGGGATTAATGGAAAGTGGCATAGAAAACTTCTGTGTGACAGAATCATCCTGTCTCAATATGGGTGATATTTACATGTGCATATATAAATTTGTCAATGCATTAAGTTTTACTTTTATGAAGTATGTATTTCCCAATATGCAAATATGTCAATAAAGTAATGATAGCATGAAAAAGCAACACAGGCAAGGAGAAGACACAAGTGGCCAAAGGCACCTGAAAAGATGTTCGACAACATTAGTCATCAGGGAAGTGCCAACCAAACCAAATGAGATGCCACTCACACTTCCTAAGATGGCTGTAACTTGACACAGAGACAAACCAACAAGTGTTGTCCAGGATCTGGAGAAATCTGAAACTTTCTGCATTGCTGGTCATAATCTCAGATGTGCAGCCACTGTGGTCCTCAAACAGCTGGACACCAGAGTTAACATAGGATCCTTTTCCATTTCACTCCTATGTTAAAAGGAGGGTACAAACGGACATTTATACACCCATGTTCCCAGCAGAATTGCTCACAATAGCTAAAACATGAAGGCACCCAAGTGCCCGTCAATACATGAATGGATAAGCAAACTGGTATATCCATATAATAGAATATTATCCAGTCTTAAAAAGGAATGAAATTTACACTATGACATAAAGGAAGCTTGAAAACATGTTAAGTGATATAAGCCAGACACAAAAGGACAAATACACAATTCTGTTTATGTGAAATAAGTCGAATAGGGAAGAATGTAGATTAGAGGTTACAGGGGCTGGAGGAAAAGTTATTGCTTAATTGGTTACAGGGTTCTGTTTGGGGTGATGGAAAAAAAATGAAAATAGTGGTGATATTGCACAACATTGCAAACAGAATCAATGCCAGTAAATAACACACTTACTATAATGATTAAAATGACCAATTTTATATTATCTATATTTTAGCGCAATTTTAAAAATTCAACATGAATTATGCAAAAAAATACATTGAGTTGTAGACTTTAAATGGGCAAACTGTATGCTATGTAAATCATATCTCAATGAAGCTATTTAAAATGAGAAGTTTAAAGAAGCAACTCAGTGGTACACACAAGATAGGTACATCTCAAACCCAGTGTGTTGAGCGACAGAAACAAGGCACCACAGCCTGTCACATGCAAGTCCTCTGAATTTCAACCCAGCTTCACTGTGTGAATGGCGGTTGGCTTTCATGGGTACAGACTAACTAAAAGGAGCAGGAGGAAACTAACTGGGGACAACAGAGCTTGTATTTTAGGAGGGAGGACGATCACCAGGCACAAGTACAGCAATGTGCCACATAAGACATTTCAGTCAGTGACATCCCACGTACAGCCGTGGTCCTGTAAGATCCCAATATATCACTTGGGAGGCTGAGGCAGGAGGATCACAGGTGCAGATCAGCCTGGACAACGCAGCTCATGGTAAAGCACCTGCTTCTCATGGCCAAGGCTCAGGGTTCAATCCTTGGTACAATGTTTACATGAAGCTGAAAGACTTCTGTCACCAACGGCTTCAAGGCCATCATAAATTCATGTCTAGAGTGAGCTGACGTAAATTAATTTACTGCACAAAGTCATACAAAGTGTAGCGCATACTGTCATGTGTAGTACATGACATTTGAGGACAATAAGTGACCATATTAAAGGGTGATATGTTTACTGTTAACTGAAGTTTTTATCATTATTTCAGAGTGGACTCCTACTTACACTGTGCTTCCATTAGACTCGTGTCTCCAGTTTATTACTTTTCTGAGGGGGGGGCGGGGCATACCCAGGATTGAACCAGAGCAAGCACTTGACCATGAGCTACCTCCCCAGCCCTTTTTGTTTTACCTTGAGACAGGATCTGGCTAAGTTGCCAAGGCTGGCCTCAAACTCCCAATCCTCTGCTGGCCTCAGCCTCCGGAGGAGCTAGGATTATAAGTGTGCGCCTCTACACAGGGCACTGTGTTGCTTGACAGTACAAGAGGCCACCCAGTGATGGGCCTGCACCACCTGGGCGGTGCGTCATCACACTGCGTGATGTCCCCACAATAAAGTCACCTGACAACTCGTTTCTCCAAACACTTTCCTGTTGCTAAGTGATACCTGGCCATATCTGTTGAAAACCACCTGCTGGCCATTCAGAAGGTGTGCATGTCACCAGTATAAATTACACCTCCATCAAGTGCCACAAACGTAAAGCAGGGCTTGAAGATGACAAGGCACTGCCAGCACTGGGACAGGTGGGGACAGAATTAGGAGGCACACCAGAAGTCACCTGCATAAAATGACACGGTGAGTGAAGTGGCATCTCCCGGTGCCCCAGGACAGGCTCAGAAGTGACTGAGGTGGGGGATTAGACACCTGATGGGCATGGGGAAAGTAGGGGCCTGGCTTCTGACCTGGGCCCCATGAAAAATAAAAGAGCCAGAAAACCCAGGCCTCTGGGTAAATGTAGCAAGGTCCAGAAACTCAAAAAGAATTTTTTAAAAATCCCACACGCATCTGAGATATATCCAACTTGCATTAGAGGTTCATATTAGAAAGAATAATTAATTTCCAAGGGTGCTGGCAAATAATTAAGTCATTTTGTTGTTTTGGTTTGATTTTTTTCTAGCCTAGAACAATCTGTTCTACTCATGCCAAGAATAATAGACTCCCCCGCGCCCCCAGGCACAGGCAAGACGGGATCTTGTCAGTTAGTTGATCCCCCATACAGGGTCTGTGGCCAGGAGTCTCACCAGATCCCACCACCCACCACACCCTGTACCTATGTCCAATGCCCAGCCACAGAGAACACACGATCCACTTGGTGATGGTGAGGAGACTCCCCACAGCCCATCCAGTCTCCTTCCCAAGCAAGCTCAGGACCAGACACCTTCCATCAGCAGATGCCCCAGGCCAGGCTGCTTAGCTCAGGAGCTCTGGTTAATGCAGGCAGACCTTCTGCTGGCCTGGGAACCTCCATGCCATGCCCTCCCTCCCTGTCTGCAGCCTTACATCCAGAACAACTCCTTCACCACCACTGCACAGCCCTTCCCATCCTCCACCACCAAGAAAACCCCAGTTCTGCTCCTGGACCTTGCAGCCATCCACCTCCCTGTCCCCACCCATCTGTGGTCAGGTCCTGCCTGTTCCACATCCTCCCTGTGGGTAACTCAAGCCCAACCCCACCCAAGCCCCCAGGCCTGGCAGTTTGGGCTCCAGGCAACATAATGTCAGAGAATCCCTCTCCTGTTACCTCCTGCTCTCCCAGTAACCCTTCCTCCAGGTCTCTGTCTTAGCCACCTCAAACCCTCTATGGCCCTGAAGGTCTTCCAGATCATACAGGGATGAGCACAGCTGCACAGAGGAAGAGGAAGGCAAAAAGGATCATGGGAATAACATGTGTTCTGAAGATCCCCATATGTCACAAGCCATCCCCTCTCAACCTCTTCTTAACCAGGAAATGAGAAACTACACTGAATAGGGAATATCCTCACCACAAGGAAGACAATGGCGGCCCCTGGTCAGCCAGAAGAAACCCTCGCCCGTTCCTCACTACCGCCACAGGTGGCCCCTCGACATTTGGTCTCTCCAGCTTTGCTCACTATAGAGACATTGACTGGATCTGATTCTGACTCCTCACCACCCCAGCACATGATATGACACCACAGGTAGGTCCAGAGACAGCCCAAAAACCAGCCTGATGGATACAGCAGTCTTGTGGCAGAGAGGAGCTGTTCTCGGTGGGAGGAGGCAGGGGAGAGTGTGTGAACAGGGGCACAGGCAAGGCCACCTGGAATAGGGTCCAGGGTCAGGGGTGTTGAACTCTGAGCTGGGGTGGGGGAATCTCAAAGGTGGGTGAGGGAGATGGGGTTTGAGTAAGGGTCAGGCCTGAGCCAGGTGCCTGGGGGAGGGAGCTGGGGATGGAATCAGGGGTCTGGAGGGGAGTAGGGTTGGGGGAGCTGAGCTAGAGCACAAGGTGAATGAGAGGCCGGGCCCAGGAGGAGCCACAGTGAGCCGGGGCTGGTATGGGCTGGATAAGCTACAGTTCACAGGAAGTTTAGGCCTAAAATGCAACCAAATATTAGCAAGGTTTTAGCTTGTCTCCAGCAGGCCAGTGGCTTGTCCCTCCAAATGCTCCTCTGTTATCTTCTCCAGTGCTTTTCCAGTGCAGCCCCATCTCCGTGGCCTTGCATGCACACAATCCTGGCCAATGCACTGATTTATCTCCAGGAACACTGATGTCCAGGCTGGGAAACCCACAAAGGAGGGCAGGTACTGGGTACCTGGGGTGAAAACACCAGATGCCACAAGCCAGGGCCCCACAACTCTGGGGCAGGATGATGCTGAGGGTCCTTGCAAGGAAAATGGCGCCTGCTGGGCTGAGGGCCAGGAAGAGCTGCACCAGCTCTCTCAGGAACCTGAGACACAAAGAAGGTGGGAACCCGGTTCTGGAGGAAGAGCTGTGGGATGGTCAGTGACCCCTGAACATGCCTGCAGCAGTAAGGGGGCCCCCTCAGCAAAAGACACAATGAAACAGGACTGCAGCAAGTGTCCTCACTGGGCCCTGGGATTGCAACCCCCACACACACACCCAGGTGACTGATGGGTGCTAGGTGGTCCATCTGCATGGTTATAGCTGGTCCTCTGGGAACCCAGGCAGATCAGAAGGAGGGACTAGAGGAAGGGAAGCCATCCTGCTGGCCAGCTGCACTCCTCAATGTTGTCCACAGCTTGTCCTTCCTGACTCTGCTCTGGGCCAGATGCCACTCTCCTTGTCTCCTGGGACATGGGGGGTCTTCTGGTCCTTGCAGTGACTCACCTCAAGCATAGGATGGCCCTCATGACCTCCCACTGCCCTTCCCACACTTCTGCAAAGAGATCCTCACTAAAGTCCCCTGCACCTGCCCACCAGAGCAGACCATCTCTTCCCTGCTAGGAGCAGAGAACTGCAGGTCTCCCTCTCACCATGTCAGGCCTCCTGCTCCCTGGTGCTCTCAGTGCTCAGCTAAGGCTGGCGACCCCTACTGCTGAGGCACCTGCCCCACCTTTAGACAGACAGGTGGGACCCTCAGAGAAGAAGCAAGGGGTCCTGTGCCATCCTCCATGCAAGATTCAGGCTGGTGGGAGGCCGTGGCCTCTTGTGGCCTGGTCTCGTTAGCAGGTCACAGATTGCTAGGGACAGGGCTGGCAGTGCTCTCCTCCTGACCCCAGACTGGAAACCTCAACACAGCTGTCAACATAGGAATCTGTGCTGGCAAGTACAGTGCACTGCTGGGCTACAGCCCCATCCAGGGTCCCGTGTCGTTCCCAAGAAAGTCCAAATGAGAACACAGCACAATGGACAGAGAGGTGAGCCCTTCATACAGCTCCACGTGTTCAACTTCCAGAACAGTCTTTTTCCCTCAGAAGCTGCTCTTCCTCCTTTTTTTGATGTTCAATTTCCCTTTTTATTCTTGGTCCCTATCAAGTACCATGGAGGGGCCAGTTATACGTGCCCCTCCATCATTCTGAACTCAGAAGCATGTCAGCTGATCCAATGTGGATCTAATGTCTTCAGTAGAAAGACCAGCATCCCTTTGTTAGTTCAAGAGTTAACTATTTCAGTGTACCTGGCACCATGCTCAGAAAGGCCCTTTAAGGACCAACTCTGTTCCTGGCCTCAGTGGCATCCTGTCAGTGGCAGCTGCTTTGAGAGCAGGTATTCGCTTTGCACATTTGCAAAAATAAAAACTGACTGTGCTGTGCAATCAAGTATTCAAAATACCTAGCAATTTGCTTAGTTTACACTCATTCAGTCACCAGGAACCTCGACTTTTACTGTGAGGGAAATCATGGCTGGCAAGGGATATGAATGGAACACACATTTGCAAATCAAGCCCAGTAACATACATGCTGTTCTTTCAAATGACTAAATGCAAACATAAAAGAAACAAATCACTCAGCAACCAACATCATCAAAGAGATCCCACGTCAGTGCCAGGGAGAAGCCAGAGTTCACCTGCTCACAGTTTTCTGAAACACGCTCCAAGCAGGGCCCATTGACTTCTGGCCCACTTCTCACTCCCCAGTTCCCAAATCCCTCTTTAAGAGAGCTGTACATTCACTAGGATCACTCCCTCCCAAGCCGATGGCACCATGGGACTCATTATGCCTATGTTACTGACAGTTAGCTGTCACAAGCCATTGCTGCCACTGATTTACCCTGGCTTCAGCTCTATTATTTGAAGTTACACCTGCCCCTCCATCTTTTTGAAATCAGAAGCATGCCAGCTGATCAAATTCTCCCAATATCCACCTGCAAATTTTCTAATACCTGAACCAATGTCCTAAGTGAAATAAAGCCTATGCTGTATCCAAATTGCAAAAGTGAGGCTATGAAAGTCAGACCAATTCTGTTTTCTTTTCCTTAAAGAGGCACAATGAATTAACAGCTATAGCTTTATGAAAAAAAAAAAAAAAGAAAATTAAAAAAAAGAAAAGAAAAAAAAACACCAAGTAAAATGTATGCTATAGCAATTTAAAATGCATTATTGGTCAGAAAAGGAGAGGCAATCCTAGACTGACTCACCAGCTGACTCTTCAACCAAGGATAGAGTCGTTTGTTTTTTGAACTTGAATGTTAATTCCAGCTTTATTCATAAAGGCCTCAAGCTGGACACAACAAAATGTCCGTTAAAAGATTGATAGAGCCAGGTGCACTAGTGAATGCCTGTAATCCCAGCAAATGGGGAGACTAAGGCAGGAGGATGACAAGTTCAAGGTCAGGTTTTGCAACTTAGCTAGGCCCTTAGCAACTTGGTCAAAATAAAAAACAGAAAGGGCTGGGGATGCAGCTCAGTGGTAAAACCTGGGTTCAATCCCAGATCCCCAGTAGCAAACCAACCAACCAATAAATAAATAAATAAACAAGGTGAGATATCTCCACACAATGGATTTTGTTAAACGATAAAAAGCAATGAACTACTTGCTGAAATGACAGGGATGGGATTTCACAAATATTAGGCTCAGTGAAGAAACCAGACTTGATGTACAACCTACCAAACAATTCCATTTACATAAAAATAACAACATAAAAATAACCACATAAACGTTATTTGTTTTCAACCTGTAAGATCAAATTCTAAAACTGAGATAATAAACACCATGACAAAGTTAAGGAAATGTCGTTAAGCTCATCACTGGAAAAGGAGTAAAGACAAGGACAGTGGATGTGGAGAGGAGAAGGGAACAGGTTAGGAAGGTCCTTACCAGTCAAAAAATGCTGGCTACAATTGATGGATTGATGGAAAGGAGTTGATGTTGAAATAAAATATATTATACAAGGAACTAAAACATACACAGGCAGAATTATGGGTGGATGTGTCTGACTGGAGCCAGGGAAAAGTAAGGTAGTAGCAAAAAACTCCATCTGTCACAGCAAGGAACCCTAAGTATTGTCCTGAAGGGATAAACCAAGACAGGTCACTAGAGCAGGCTGCATACCGGCAGCCAGGGACCACAGACAGGGAAAGGAGAAGTGGTCACAAGCGATGGCCCTAAACAGCAGACAGGTGGGCTGAGGTCAGAAAGAGTAACGGCCGCTTTCACTCCCAGCCCCTATGGACTCTCTGTTCTATCACATGCACATACCATCTTAACAAAAATGAGGAAGAGAAAAAGTAGAATACTAAAAAGAATAAAAACACAAACAAATTGGGGGGGGGGAAAGAGAGCAGGTGGTCCAGAATAAGACCCTTCCTTTAAAGGCACATATGTGTTCTAGGAATAATCTGGACAACAGATGAAATATTTCATCAACATTGCTGGAAAAGTGAATGATTGAGCAAGACACATACCATGAATCAAAATATAAAAAAAAGGACTAAAACGTTAAAGGCAAAAATTAATGTTAGCACACATCAATATCCTAAGGCATCTGCTGATCATGAGATGAGGAAGGATCTCAAAAGCATAAAAACAATGAATGAAATGCCAATAAATACACAAATGTATTTAACTGCATAAAGCACAATATTCACTTATATCAAAAAAATCATAAGCAGCTGGGTGCAGTGACACATGCCTGTAATTCCAGCAATTTGGGAGGCTGAGGCAGGAAGATTCCAAGTTCAAAGCCAGTCTCAGCAACTTAGCAAGGCCCTAAGTAACTTTGCGAGACTCTGTTTCAAAGTAAAAAATAAAAAGGGCTGGGGATGTGGCTCAGTGGTTAAGCACCTCTGGGTTCAATCCCTGGTAGAAAAAAAAAATCATGAGCAAAACCAGGTATGGTAGGTACACCTGTAATCCCAGCTACTCGGGCAGCCAAGACAGGAGGATTCCAAGACTGAGGACACCCTGAAAAACTTAGCTAGACCCTGCCCCAAAATAAAAAGTCAAAAAGGCTGGACACTTGCTTAGCACACATGAGGTGCTTAGTTCAATCCCTAATACTGTGAAAAAATCATAAGCCAAACTAAAAGGCAATCAAAAATCAGCAATCAAAATTAATAACATAAAGTTTATTTAAATATCAACAAAATATATTGAATATTAACATGAAAACACCAAGAATACAGTTTTTCAAATGAGTAAAGAACAGAAAACCCCCAAATTAGCTAAGAGCTAATAAATATGTGAACTATGTAGAACCTCACTAATAAGCAAAGTCATGTAAATAACACTATTAACAGGAAACCAGATACTAAACAGTAAGAATCATACTTTAGAACTTCACAGAAAACTGATCACTCAATCAGCAGTGCTGGACTAACACCTGGCCATATGGGCAAGGGTGAGGTTGGATCTCCACCTCATCTCTTATGCCAAAATGAATCATTGAATACACAACAACACTGGAAGAAAATGTAGATGATGACTTGGATAAACTTGGCTTAGCAAAAGCAACTGAAGCATGATAACACAGCCAGAGACCACAAAGAATAAGACAGATAAATCTGACTCTACAAAAATTCAAACCTTCTCAGCAAAACACTGGAAAACAGACCAGGGACTTTCTCTTTCAGCCATAAGACACTAGCTTCAATCAGACCCTCTGCCACTGAGATCAAGTAACAGCACTGACTCCACTTGTTAAATACCCATTCAGAGGCATCGCATTTCCAACACAACCAGGTCTCACAGCCCCCTGCCCAGGAATAAGGTCACATCCTGAAGATGGGCTGCCATTCTGGTCACTATCCTCAGGTGGCATTTGTGAATTCACATGGCTGTGAGGCTCAGAAACCACACAGAGAGCAGCAGGGAAGCATCAGAGCTCGGCTGAGCCTCCAGAGAGACAGTCTGAAGATCAGGGAGTTCACGGCTGCATGTGCAATACATGGCATACATTATTTTGTGCTAGGTTTTTATCCTATTATTTTAAAACCCATTTCAATTTCAAATAATAATTATAGCAACTATTTTAAAACTGGACAATATGTTATAGAAGAAATGTGTTTATTATAGATGCAATGTTTTTAAATAACTCCATATAAGCATATAAACTATATAAATTAAAAATGAAAATTTATTTTCTCTTGTTCCCTAGTCTCACAGATTTACACATTCTTAACTTTATTTGTTTTGAATACTAAAATTTAAGAGATAATTTCATCTGTCTTTTGATTCATTACCATTAGAAATCATTGATGCTCCATTAAAAATGATAATTTACATAGTTCATTTGAGCTCCATTTTTCTTTCTCCTGCTCCTTCAATTTTCCCTGGCTACACAATTTTTAATAATATTGTTTTAAAATCTTTTAATAGACACCAATTTTTTAGGTGATCTAATTAATATCTGGTTCTTGACATGTCTTATTTAGGTGGTATCTAGTGATCCTTGATCATGAAAGCTTTATACACAAGTGCCAATTTTTATTTATGAACATTTACTTTATATGATGGGGCTACATTGCTATACAATTACAGTAAGTTTTGTATTTTCTTTCTATAAATTGATTACTTATAAAATGGATAAAATGTGATAATTTTGGTATGTATGTATTATTTAAGTAATAAAGCATGTAGTGCAGGGCTGGGGATGTGGCTCAAGTGGTAGTGTGCTCGCCTTGCATGCCTGCGGCCCGGGTTCGATCCTCAGCACCACATGCAAACAAAGATGTTGTGTCCGCCAATAACTAAAAAATAAATATTAAAAATAATTCTCTCTCTCTCTCTCTTAAAAAAAGCATGTAGTGCAATTGGTCTCAAGAAGGAAATGCAATTCAATTAATAAATAATTTCTGAATAAAAAGAAAATCTTAATATTCGAGGTTTAGTAGACATTCTTTTTAATTTCATTTTCCATTCCCTTGCATGTGAATTTTCAATGCAGTTTTCTGATATAACGTTATTTAAATCTTGAGGATATCAGGCGAACTTTTAAATCACATTGAAAATTTTCATACATATCTCCATTTCTTATTTTGAAATCCTCCTTAGGACAAATTGAGGGAGTAGAATGAATCAAATACTGTTTGCAAATACCTTTCATACTCAGTCTACATATTACTGAATCATATTAAAAACAGTTTAAGCAAAGATGCTTCTAGAAATAAATACATGTAACAGTTTATCACCTTGCTCCCAGCATTTGATTTCTGTTGAAAAATATTGGCTATATTAGAGAATATGTTATTTCAAGTTTATATTGTATTTACATACCAAGTATGAGTGACTATTGGAGATGACAAGGGGAGTGACTTTTGGTAAATGTATTTACTGTAACTTTCCCTTTGGTATTTCCCTTCACAATTGTAATATTCATTTTGAGAATATTATATAAATCCTAGTGATGTCAGAGGATTAAAAGCAGAAGCTAACTTCTGTTGAAATTGTAATAATTTAAAAGATAATTTCATCTATTTTTGATTCACTACCTTTAGACGCCATTGATGCCCCATTAAAAATTGTAATTAACATTCTTCATTTGAGCTCCATTTTAACATTCTCCATTGCAATTAACATACTTCATTTGAGCTCCAACTATAATAAAATAGAAAGCTAATACTCACCAAGGAAAAATCATGAGTGATAATATTATGCCTACTCTTTACATTTATTTCATTACTAAAACCTATGTCACTTCTTTTAATAATGTTTATATTATACGTCAAATTGCTGAGCAGCCATGCCTACTTCGATATCCATCATGCATCACAATCTCAGTATTCTAAACAAAACTTGTCATCTTCTAGTAGGTTTTTTCTTCTTTTAGATTCTCTGTCCCAATGACATAGTTATCAAAATAATTTTCTATAAAGCCCCTATGTGTCCTTGACACTTAACCTCAGACAATCATCTATCTCAAGTTCAAGAAATTCTACTACTAAATAATTTCCAAATCTATCTCTTCTATTTTAGTTGCTAGTGTTTTACTCCAGGACCTAATAAATGTTTTTTCAGAATCAGTGCAATAACATTTTAAAAGTAGTCTCTCCTCTTATTTTGTTTCACTTAATAAATATTCCATATTGCAGCAAAACTAATCTTTCCAAACTAGAATGAGATTGTGCTTTACTGCTTCTTTACAAATTCAAGGTAATTTAAAATGCATTACCATCATTCATTTGGTTCTTCATGATCTGTAGACTGGCTATGTTTACTGTGTACCAATTTCCAGGACACTATAATCCACCCCACCCCAAAATATTACTTTCTGCCTAATGAATCTGATAAACTCTCACAGGTAAGTTTGTGTTTTATTATACTTCAACCAAGTTTAAACAAAAATCTACTCTACAATCTTCTTCATCTTGTTTAGGATCATTATTCTTGTGATTTAAAAGGAAAATGATTTTATACATTTCACTTTTTGCATCTGGTGCAAAAAAATTGGTTTGATGCCTGCAGTTACAATGTAAATTGGCTTTCCATATTTTCATTCTTTCTAAATGAGCTGAGAAAAGCAAACATGGTGAACTTCTTAGAGAAAAAAACACCTAGTTTTCATTTATCTAATGCAACCAATTTATTGTAAAATAATTTCAGGACAGAATTTCTTGATAAGGAATTTTACCCTCGAAAGTCAATCACAAAAATACATCAGTGAAGGAAGCACCTGCCTATCAAGAAGCTGTTCTATATTTTCTTTCTATTATAACACATTTCTCTGAAAGAAACTTTTTAGCAACCCTAAATATTATTATTGCATACAATACCATCTCCATTAAGTTTATTATGAAGTACCATATGTTTTAGTTTGGTCTTTTAAAGCAAAGAGAAGAGTACTTTTTTTTTAAAGTAATGTTTTTATAAAGTAAACTTATGAGCAATTAAATTTAATTTTGTATTTTATTTTCAAATATTGACAATTCTTGTTTCTCAAGAATTATATATTTTTTTTTTTCATTTTTAAAATAACCCAGGGAAAAAGTGTATGTAGTGGGGCTAAATACTTTACTCGGAGTATGTAAACACAACTCTAGAGTTCTTTTTTTTTTTTTTTTTTTAGAAGTAACATTTTTATTTGTATGTTTAGATTATTATACGTGGTCCCAGAAAATAATATTTAGAAGAAATCTTGAGTAACATCATAAGTAAGCTTGAACTAATATATGAACAACTCAATAAAGAGACAGTGGCTATTTTCTGGGGCTCATGGGACATTTTCAAATGTCAACCATGTGTTAAAGCACACATATGCCAAGCCAACTCAGAATCATTTCATACATGGCATCCTCTTAGTGTAATGTAATAATGTCATAAATCAATAGTAATATAGATTGTCAAATGATTTTGTCTATCTAAAAAAAACATTCCAAGTAACCCATAGGTTAAGGTGAAATCATGAGGAAGATTATGAGATATTTAGAGATGGACAGCAGAGGAGGCACCACAGGGCAGTAGTCATGCCACAGCCCCAGACAGTATGGATGGGATACTTAGAACCCCCAAGACAGCCATCAGGTAAGGAGGAAAAATCAAAAGAAAGAGGATTAACTTTTCAAGAGGAAAACCTAGAAATAGAGCAAGATAGTAAATGTGTGGTGGGGGCAGAAAGAATGACATTTAGAGGAAAATATCCATGAAAGAGAGCAACATTAACAATCAAAAACTCAGTGGGGTGTGGGAGGAAGCAATATTTTCAAAGTTTTTCTTTAAGAGAGGTCTTTATAGTATTGATCAAAGTATATATATATATATATATATATATATATATATATATATATATATATATATACACACACACACACACACACACACACACACATAAGTACATAAACACAGAGAGAAATAATTCATAAGTTTATGAAGTTGGAGCCCTACCTCACACCATATATAAAACAACTCAAAATAGGTTGCACCTAAAATGTAAGATCTAAACACATAAAACTCTTAGAAAAACATAGGCATGAATTTTCCTGTGTTTGGAATAGAGAATGATTTCTTAGATCTGACATCAAAAACACAAGTGACAACAACAAAAAAGTAAATTGGACTTTATCCAAATGGAAAACTTGTGTACCATGAAGGACATCATCACAAAAGTGTACGGGGCTGGGACGTAGCTCAGTGGTACAGTGCTCACCTAGAAAGTGTGAGGCTCTGTGTTCAAAACCCAGTACTGAAAATAAGAGAAAGAAAGAAAGAGAAAAATAACTGATAGCCATTGAATGGGGGGATATTTGTAAATTTTATATGATGGATTTATATCTTTAATGTATTAATGTATTAATATATAAAGAATTCTTGCAATGCAAAAATAAACAGGCAACCCAATTAAATATTGGGCAAAAAATCTGACAGATAATTCTCAAAAGAATTTATACAAATGATTATTAAATATAAAGAGAAGATCAGCATCATGAGTCATCTGGGAATTGCAAATCAAAGCTGCAATGAGATACTACTTCACATCTATTAAGGTGGCTGTCACCAAAACCAGATAATAAGTACAAGTGAGGATGTAAAGAAAGTTGACCCCATGCACTGCAGATGGGATTGTACAATTTTGCAACCTCTTTGGAAAAGAGTTTGGCAATTCCTCAAAGGATTAAAAATAGAGTTAAAATAGATACCATAGGGATTTACCCCAGAGAAATGAAAGCCCACTAAATTAAAACTGTTGCACCAACTTTCACAGCAGCATTATCCATAGTAGCAAAAATGTGGCAACAACTTGAATGTCCATCAACCTATGAATGGATACATAAATGCGGTCTATCCATATAATGGAACATTCTTTTTTTTTTCCTTCAATTTTTATTGTTGGTTGTTCAAAACATTACATAGTTCTTGATATATCATATTTCACACTTTGATTCAAGTGGGTTATGAACTCCCATTTTTACCCCGTATACAGATTGCAGCATCACATCGGTTACACATCCACTGTTTTACATATTGCTATACTAGTGTCTGTTGTATTCTGCTGCCTTTCCTATCCTCTACTATCCCCCATCCCCTCCCCTCCCCTCCCATCTTCTCTTTCTACCCCATCTACTACAATTCATTTCTACCCCTTGTTTTTTTTCCCCTTTCCCCTCACTTCCTCTTGTATGTAATTTTGTATAACCATGAGGGTCTCCTTCCATTTCCATGCAATTTCCCTTCTCTCTCCTTTTCCCTACCACCTCTCATCCCTGTTTAATGTTAATCTTCTTCTAATGCTCTTCCTCCCAACTCTGTTCTTAGTTACTCTCCTTATACCAAAGAAAACATTTGTCATTTGTTTTTTTTAGGGATTGGCTAGCTTCACTTAGCATAATCTGCTCTAATGCCATCCATTTCCCTGCAAATTCTATGATTTTGTCATTTTTTAATGCAGAGTAATACTCCATTGTGAATAAATGCCACATTTTTTTTATCCATTCATCTATTGAAGGGCATCTAGGTTGGTTCCACAGTCTTGCTATTGTGAATTGTGCTGCTATGAACATCGATGTAGCAGTGTCCCTGTAGCATGCTCTTTTTAGGTCTTTAGGGAATAGACCGAGAAGGGGAATAGCTGGGTCAAATGGTGGTTCCATTCCCAGCTTTCCAAGAAATCTCCATACTGCTTTCCAAATTAGCTGCACCAATTTGCAGTCCCACCAGCAATGTACAAGTGTACACTTTTCCCCACATCCTCACCAGCACTTGTTGTTTGACTTCATAATGGCTGCCAATCTTACTGGAGTGAGATGGTATCTTAGGGTGGTTTTGATTTGCATTTCTCTGACTGCTAGAGATGGTGAGCATTTTTTCATGTACTTATTGATTGATTGTATGTCCTCCTCTGAGAAATGTCTGTTCAGGTCCTTGGCCCATTTGTTGACTGGGTTATTTGTTTTCTTATTGTTTAATTTTTTGAGTTCTTTGTATACTCTAGATATTAGGGCTCTATCTGAAGTGTGAGGAGTTAAGATTTGTTCCCAGGATGTAGGCTCCCTATTTACCTCTCTTATTGTTTCTTTAGCTGAGAAAAAACTTTTCAGTTTGAGTAAGTCCCATTTGTTGATTCTACTTATTAACTCTTGTGCTATGGGTGTCCTATTGAGGAATTTGGAGCCCGACCCCACAATATGTAGATCGTAGCCAACTTTTTCTTGTATCAGACGCCATGTCTCTGATTTGATATCAAGCTCCTTGATCCATTTTGAGTTAACTTTTGTGCATGGCGAGGGAAAGGGATTCAGTTTCATTTTTTGCATATGGATTTCCAGTTTTCCTAGCCCCATTTGTTGAAGATGCTATCCTTCCTCCATTTCATGCTTTTAGCCTCTTTATCAAATATAAGATAGTTGTAGTTTTGTGGATTGGTTTCTGTGTCCTCTATTCTGTACCATTGGTCCACCCACCTGTTTTGGTACCAGTACTATGCTGTTTTTGTTACTATTGCTCTGTAGTATAGTTTGATGTCTGGTATTGCTATACCGCCTGATTCACACTTCCTGCTTAGAGTTGTTTTTGCTATTCTGGGTCTTTTATTTTTCCATATGAATTTCATGATTGCTTTCTCTAATTCTACAAGAAATGCCATTGGGATTTTGATTGGCATTGCATTGAACCTATAGAGAACTTTTGGTAATATCACCATTTTGATGATGTTAGTTCTGCCTATCCATGAACAGGGTATATTTTTCCATCTTCTAAGATCTTCTATTTCTCTCTTTAGGGTTCTGTAGTTTTCATTGTATAAGTCTTTCACCTCTTTTGTTAGGTTGATTCCCAAGTATTTTATTTTCTTTGAGGATATTGTGAATGGAGTGGTTGTCCTCATTTCCATTTCAGAGGATTTGTCGCTGATATACAGGAATGCCTTTGATTTATGCATGTTGATTTTATATCCTGCTACTTTGCTGAATTCATTTAGTAGCTCTAATAGTTTCTTTGTAGACCCTTTTGGGTCTGCTAGGTATATAATGATGTTATCTGCAAACAGTGATTATTTAAGTTCTTCTTTTCCTATTTTTATGCCTTTAATTTCTTCGTCTGTCTAATTGCTCTGGCCAGTGTTTTGAGAACTTTGTTGAACAGAAGTGGTGAGAGAGGGCATCCCTGTCTTGTTCCAGATTTTAGAGGGAATTCCTTCAATTTTTCGCCGTCAGAATGATGCTAGCCTCAGGCTTAGCGTAGATTGCTTTTACAATATTGAGGTATGTTCCTGTTATCCCTAGTTTTTCTAGAGTTTTGAACATAAAGGGATGCTGTACTTTGTCAAATGCTTTTTCTGCATCTATCGAGATGATCATATGGTTCTTATCTTTAAGTCTATTGATGTGGTGAATAACATTTATTGATTTCCGTATATTGAACCAGCCTTGCATCCCAGGGATGAATCCTACTTGATCATGGTGCACAATTTTTTTGATATGTTTTTGTATCCGACTCGCCAGAATTTTATTGAAGATTTTTGCATCTAGGTTCATTAGAAATATTGGTCTGTAGTTTTCTTTCTTTGAAGTGTCTTTGTCTGGTTTAGGAATCAGGGTGATGTTGGCCTCGTAGAATGAATTTGGAAGTTCTCCCTCTTTTTCTATTTCCTGAAATGGCTTGAAAAGTATTGGTATTAGTTCCTCTTTAAAGGTTTTGTAAAACTCTGCTGTATACCCATCCGGTCCTGGGCTTTTCTTAGTTCGTAGTCTTTTGATGGTTTCTTATATTTCTTCCATTGATATTGGTCTGTTTAGGTTGTCTATATCCTCCTGACTCAATCTGGGCAGATCATATGACTTAAGAAATTTATTGATGTCTTCACTGTCTTCTATTTTATAGGAGTATGAGGATTCAAAATAATTTCTGATTATCTTCTGTATTTCTGAAGTGTCTGTTGTGATATTGCCTTTTTCATCCCGTATGCTAGTAATTTGAGTTCTCTCTCTTCTTCTCTTCATTAGTATGGCTAAGGGTCTGTCGATCTTATTTATTTTTTCAAAGAACCAACTTTTAGTTTTGTCAATTTTTTCAATTGTTTCTTTTGTTTCGATTTCATTAATTTCAGCTCTGATTTTAATTATTTCATGACTTCTACTTCTTTTGCTGTTGTTTTGCTCTTCTTTTTCTAGGATTTTGAGATGAAGTATGAGGTCATTTATTTGTTGTTTTTTTCTCTTTTTAAGGAATGAACTCCAAGCAATGAATTTTACTCTTAGAACTGCTTTCAATGTGTCCCATAGATTCTGATATGTTGTATCTGTGTTTTCATTTATCTCTAAGAATTTTTTAATTTCCTCCTTGATGTCTTCTATAACCCATTGATCATTCAGTAACCTATTGTTCATTCTCCAAGTGATGCATGATTTTTCCTTCCTTCTTTTATCGTTATTTTCAGATTCATTCCATTATGATCAGATAAGATGCATGGTATTATCTCTACTCCTTTATACTGTCTAAGAGTTGCCCTGTGACATAATATATGATCTTTTTTTGAGAAAGATCCATGTGCTGCTGAGAAAAATGTGTAACTGCTTGATGTTGGGTGGCATATTCTATATATGTCAATTAAGTCTAGGTTATTAATTGTGTTATTGAGTTCTATAGTTTCTTTATTCAACTTTTATTTGGAAGATCTGTCCAGTCATGAGAGAGGTGTGTTGAAGTCTCCCATAATTATTGTATGGTGGTCTATTAGACTCTTTAACTTGAGAAAGGTTTGTTTGCTGAACATAGCTGCACCATTGTTTGGGGCATATATATTTATGATTGTTATGTCTTGTTGGTGTATGGTTCCCTTGAGCAGTATGTTCCCTCTTTATCCCTTTTGATTAGCTTTGGCTTGAAATCTATTTTATTTGATATGAGTATGGACACTCCTGCTTGTTTCCGAAGTTAATATGAGTGATATGATTTTTCCCAACCTTTCACCTTCAGCCTATGTATGTCTTTTCCTATCAAGTGCGTCTCCTGTAGGCAGCATATTGTTGGGTCTTTTTTTGTGATCCATTCTACTAGCCTGTGTCTCTTAATTGGTGAGTTTAAGCCTTTAACATTTAGGGTTATCATTGAGATATGGATTGTTCTTCCATCCATATTTGTTTATTTATGTTACTTAACATGGTTTGTTTTTCCTCTTTGATTATTTTTCCCCCTTTACTGTACTACCTCCCACTGTTGGTTTTCATTGTTATTTTCCATTTCCTCTTCCTGTAGTGTTTTGCTGAGGATGTTTTGAAGAGATGGTTTTCTATCTGCAAATTCTTTTAACTTTTGTTTATCGTGGAAGGTTTTAATTTCATCTTCCATCCTGAAGCTTAATTTCACTGTATACACAATTCTTGGTTGGAACCCATTTTCTTTCAGCGTTTGAAATATGTTATTCCAGGATCTTCTAGCTTTCAGAGTCTGTGTTGAAAGATAAGCTGTTATCCTGATTGGTTTACCCCTAAATGTAATCTTTTTCCTTTCTCTTGTAGCTTTTAAAATTCTCTCCTTATTCTGTATGTTGGGCATCTTCATTATAATGTGTCTAGGTGTGGATCTCTTATGATTTTGCTGATTCAGCGTCCTGTAGGCTTCTAGGATTTGGGATTCTGTCTCATTCTTCAAGTCTGGGAAGTTTTCTCATATTATTTCATTGAACAGATTGCTCATTCCTTTGGTTTGGACCTCTATACCTTCCTGTATCCCAATGACTCTTAAGTTTGGTCTCTTTATGTTATCCCATATTTCTTGGATGTTCTTCTCATGGTTTCTTAACAGTCTTGCTGAGCTGTCTATGTTCTTTTCAAGTTGAAATACTTTGTCTTCATTGTTTGATGTTCTATCTTCTCAGTGTTCTACTCTGCTGGTAGTATTCTCAATTGAGTTTTTAAGTTGGTTTATTGCTTCCTGCATTTCTAGGATTTCTGTTTGTTTGTTTTTTATAACCTCTATCTCCCTGTATAGTTGATCTTTTGCTTCTTGGATTTGTTTATTTAATTCATTGTTGAAGTGATCTTTCATTGTCTTATTTTGCTGTCTAATGTCTTCCTTGAGACTCCAGATCATCTGAAGCTTGTATATCCTGAATTCTTTACTGACATTCCATCTGCTGCAGATATTACCTCTTCTAACGTTGAGTTGACCTGCATTCCTTGTGGTCCTTTCTTTCCTTGTCTTTTCACACTGCTTGCATTTCTTTCTGCTTGGTGAACCTGTTGTGTTATTGAATTTTCCCCCTATATATTTATATTGCTCTTGTATAGTTGCAAAGTCTCCCTCGCAGGTGTGGGCGGCTCTCTGCCCCTCCTCCAATTGGGGCAATGTGCCTACCATGCCGGCAGGCCACTGGGCCTGTTCTGCCAGTCGGTAGCAGGTCCGCCTACCTTGCAGGCGCAGGCGGTGGCTCTGCCCCTCCGCGGGCCACTGGGCCTGTTCTGCTGGTCGGTCGTAGGTCTGCCTACCTTGCAGGCATGGTCGGCGGCTCTGCCCCTCCCCCAACCAGGGAGATGTGTCTACCACGCTGGTGGGCTGCTGGGCCTGTGCTGCTGGTGGGTCACATGTCCGCCTAACTTGCAGGCGTGGGCAGCGGTTCAGCGGTTCTGCCCCTCCGCGGTCCACTGGGCCTGTTTTGTTGGTGGTCGCAGGTCCGCCTTCCTTGCAGGCACAGGCGGTGGCTCTGCCCCTCCTCGGTCCACTGGGCCTGTTCTGCCAGTCCATCGCAGGTCCGCCTACCTTATAGGCATGGGCAGCAGCTCTGTCCCTCCCCCAACCAGGGCAATGTGTCTACCACGCTGGCGGACCGCTGGGCCTGTCCTTCTTGTGTGTCGCAGGTCTGCCTATCTTGCAGGCACGGGCAGCGGCTCTGCCCCTCCGCGGATTGCTGGGCCTGCTCTGCAGGTGAGTCACAGGTACGCCTATCTTGCATGTGCGGGCAGAGGCTCTGCCCCTCCTTGGGTTGCTGGGCCTGTTCTGCAGGTGGGTCGCATGTCTGCCTACTTTGCAGGCGCGGGCGGTGGCTCTGCCCCCTGTGGGCCGCTGGGCCTGTTTTGTCGGTGGTCGCAGGTCTGTCTCTCTACAGTTCTTTTAAAGTCTATCTTCTTTAATATAAATTCATTAGTCTTTTAATTCAATCAAATTTCAAAGATGTCAGAGCATAATTTTAATCAAACTGCATGCAAATTGAACTGAACTTCCGATTGAATCCCAAGAACTACCAACTAAAATTACTCATCTGGTTAAAAGCTGAGCTCAATGTCCAGCACGTGGAAAGCATTTACTGAATGATGAATACAACCATTATTAGTATGTGCAACTTGGCAACCACTACCACTGCTACTTGATGACCAAGGAAGAAGATAAGAAAAAGGAGAGAAAATATGAAGAAAAGGGAGGAAACAGTGATGGCAGAAAATAAAAGAAAGAAAAAAAATGTAAGAAGCAGGGTGAGGAACAAGAAGGAAAAGGGAATCAGGGATAGTAAAAGGGGACAAGAAGAGAGGAGACAAGAAGTAGTACAGTCAGTGTTTCTTGAGACAAGTTGTTTTGGGGATGAGGAGAATTTACAAAATTTAAAGTGGAATTTGAGTAAGTATTAATTTTTCTCCAGTATTTGCTTTTTTGGCAGTACCAACACAAGATAATGTGCTCACGTTAATGTACTTCATCAAACATATATTTTCCATTAATTGCTGTATTTGTTTTAGCCAAATCAATATGGGGTTTTGGGTGACTCAGTGGTAGAGCATGTGCCTAAGCATGCACAGGCTCTGGGTTCAAGCTCAAGCACCATAAAAATAAAAGATGCTTTGGTAAACTAAAATGATGTTTGGAGGTTACTTAGGCTATAAACTAAGTAACAATTACCAGTATTCAATTTTGTACATGAAAGAACAAAAATTTTGATGAGACTTCAAAACTCTTTCCAAATACTGCCTATTAACTGCATGTTTGAAATTTGTGACTTATTTAAAAATTGCATTTAAAAAATTTTGCTTGGTATTTTCACACTATATGAAGTGTCCTTTCAAAGCAATTTTATAAGGTCATCTTTCAGAACGTATATTTTCATTGTACATGGAAATTTTTTCATTGTAAAATAAGCAGATTTTAAACTGTACAATATTATCTAGGTATAAAAAAACTATATATACCATCACAGAATACAGAAAATGAAAAACAAAAACAAAAAAAAAAAAAAAAAAAATGACTTAAATGAAGAACGTGAAGTATAGTAAAGGTATCAAACTTATATATATATATATATATATATATATATATATATATATATATATATATATATATATATATATATATAATTCCTTATATAATTAATACATTCTGAATATAGATACAAGTTCAACATGCACACACATCTGTATATATTCCCCCAAGATAGCAGGTGTTCAACAAGATGTCCAACTTGTATAGGTTACTGCCTCAAAAAATGATGCCAAGAATCCACAGGATTAGAAAAATGGACTACAGGATCTAAAACAACAACAACACTAACAAGTATATTTTAAACTGCTCTGTTGAGGGAGTGAGTGGCCAGCTTAGGGCAGAGAAGAGCTAGAGGCAACACAGGAAGATCAGTTCCAATTCTTCTTTAGCTCTCCCCAACCCATTTCCCACCTCTTTGCCTTTGGACTCTTATTGCCTATCCTTTTGCCCTCACACCATTGCTGTGGGGATCTTCTTGGGCAAGAGTTCTTCTGTGTAAAGTTAAAGTAGGTGGAGGCTGACATGCTTTGTGCATTCAGTCGTTTACTTCTCTAATCTAACTCCCAGTGTTTGTAGATTGCAACCTGGCAAAACTGTCTTCTATCTACATTCCAACATAAAAAAAGAACTTGGGGTGCCATCTTGACCACAGTTATTTTCTGCTGGGCTATTTCAAAATCAAGTGATAGCTGTCTTATGATGCACTGCATGGGTCTTTCTGTCAAAAAGTCCATGTCCCATGCCCTGTCCCACACACAAGATTCTTCAGCTTTCTTACAGAGATAAACACTATGTTCTGGCCTTTGGTTCTTCTCCAAAACCAAAGAACCAATAAAGGTAGTGGAATAATTTTAAATAAATATAATAAACTATGATTCACGAATATATAAATGTAAGAAAAGAGAAAGATTACTCATGTCACCAGAAGTAAGTAATATTCTGGGCATCATAGAGATGGTAAAGACATGAGGTTTACTAATGCTCTTCTTTTCTAAGAGGGAAGATACAGCCACTGATATATTAGGGAAACAGAAGTATTGTTTGTGTCTCTAAAGAGAAACAGAAATAAAATTATTGTATAAAACTTTAAACACCAGAAGAAAATATTATAGAAGTTAATTAAAAGAGCACAGCAAGTACAAGAAATAGAAAGAACATTAAATAATATGGCAGAATAAAAATCTAGTTAGAAATTAAAACAAATGAAGATGGATTAAAGTAACCAAATAAAAGACAAGGATCCATAAATTCCACAAAGGAAAATAAAATCCAACAATGTGTTTTCTGCAATAAATTGAAGACTTGGAAATGCTGAAAAGGACTAAAAACATATGCCTGATAGATATAAATCAAGGGAAAGCTTGAACAAAAGTCTTATGTTCTCACAAGCAAGCAAAAGAATCTTGCTTTGGATGTTTCAGAGCTTTATGTGAGTTTACAGGTGATTTGTATAAATGGTCCTGATCCAATCTAAGTGAAAAAGCAATAATCCAAGAAGAGGGTGGCTAGTGGGGGTGGGGAGAGGAAAAAATAAAAGAGGAAAAAAAAACATGTGAAATAAAGAATTTATAATCAACATTCTGCCATCAGTACAGATGTAATAGTAGGCCAATCCTGCTTTCTAAGAGTAATTCTAATTATAAAGAACCATCTGCCTTGTGGATCTCTCATCTTCAGATTTTATGACGTCAATAATGAAATATGTTTTAAATAATTGTATTTAAATCTATCCAGTGTATTTAAGAGAAAATAGAAAGGGGAGTTTTTCCTTTCAGCTTGCTAAGTGATGTTCATTAATAAAACATGTTATATGGAATGTAATGAAAGAGATCGGATAGAGAGAGTGCCATTGGGGAAGAAAGAAGTTGATGTGACATTGTGGACTACTCTCCTTACAGATCCTGTTGATATTACCTTTCCAGGCAGGAATTATACTGTTCAATGATTTATCATAATGATATAAGTTGAAAAGGGAGATTTTAGAACAAAAATCAAAATTGTTGATCAGTAAAAGAAAAATGCCTTGAAAAATGAGAGTGGACATACGGTTAATCTTTATACTTGTTTTTTTAACTACAGAGAAATGAAATACTTCCTCTTAGCATGAATTCAAAAGAAATCACTGATGAAAATAAATGTCATGTTTAGCCATTGTGCTTATTTTTTCTTCTGATTAATCATGCCACTTGAGAGTAAAAATAGTATTTTGAATATACTAGCATGCATTAAGGAGGTCCTTTCCCTGAGAAATATTTTAGTGTTAGGGGGAATTTGTAGCATGCAGCTGATGTGTTTAAATCCATGACCTGTCTTTATCAAAGTGACTTTATTTTAAGAATGTATTTCTATTCACTAATATTTTAAAACTTTGTAAAAAACCTTCAAAGATTATATATGTGTATAATACATAACACCAGAATTATATAATGGTAGTATTTTGTTCTGAAAATAAAATTTTAAATAAACAATGAAGCAAGAATCAGAGAGGAAGATAGGCAAGGGTTAGATCAAGAGAATGGTGGGATTGAAATGTTAATGCCTTCAGAGCCCTTTCTCCACCCATATCAAGAATAACCCTGCACCTGTTCCAACCTGTTGCTAAGATAACCTGTCCCAGAGATTGTCCCTTCCTATAGGGAGTTGTTAATTGCCTTCCGGCCCTGATGGCTCCAACTTGGCCAATCCATCCCATCTACTGCTCACATTTTGGCCATCACACTGAGCAGCTCCTGGGCCTAGTCACATAAGCAGGAAGGAGAGAGATAAGGGGAAGAGAGCAGGAGAACAAAGGAAGCCTAAGTCTAATTTAAAAAAGGCAGAATGGCCCCACTTCTAGAAACACCATCTATGCCCCCCTTCTCCCTCCTCAGAGAAGTCTATGCTATCCCTTGTTAAGTAAAACCTGCTTTATATGCTTGCCTTAGTGTGCATTTTCTAATGTTCTACTTCAACATATGAGGGAGCAGAACCAGCAGTATCAACAACATAAAATAGAATTATTTTTTAGAAGACTTGAAACTCTAATTAACTGTTTAATTAATCATTTACAAATATCCTTTATCTAAAAATAAACTTTAATCTGAGTATGTTACATCTATATTTTTAAATATATTTTTAAGTTTCCTCAACTTAGCATATTTCCTCACTTTAGCATATTTATATCCTCCCCCTTTTTTTCTTTTTCTGTTTCAATTTCAAAATAGATTATATTATGTGGTAAAATGGTTTGTACATGGTAAGGGTTTCCCCCAGATATCCATCAGGATATTATTATTAATTTATTATATAAAGCAATTATGTTAATTTAAGTGCCTGATTTATGATGATGATACATGTATACCAAGAAGATATAAATAACCACATTTTTTTCAGTTTTTTAACAACTTTCTTATAATCTCTGTCAACATTACCCTAGCTAGTACACCTCAACATTGATTTACATTACTTTTCTAAGGTTCAGTTTTCCTCATAAAATTGGGTTTGTGGCATATTATTTCCCCAATAAGAAGCTTTCAAGTACATGTAAGGAGAAAAATCCTACTAGATTGTACACAGACTGTCTAAAGAGGCCCTCAGCATTGTCCTGCCCATCTCCAGAGTCTGTCAATATATCAAGATATCACTCTGAAGCTTATCTTATGTTTTATGGTACAGATCACCCTTAAGTAGGAAAGTGATCTAGAAGACCTAACCAGTCACATAAGCCCTTCAAAGCAGAGTCCCTTCTCTGGCTGGGACATAAATAAGAGATACTTGAAGCATAGGAACTGATCACCGAGGGCACTCTGAGAACTGAAGAAGCCAAACAAGAAGGAAAGGAGGAGGACTTCAATCCATGAAACAGGTCTCCAGTTGACAACCATCAAGAGCATTGGAACCACAAATATGCAACCCCAAAGAAGTGAATTTTACAGTAGTGAGAAAAGTTACAAGGGGTTCTTGGGTGTTAACTTCAGACTTGTGAGAATGATTGTTTTAAAAGATTTTTTTCTTTATTAAGTCATCAAGTTCATAGTGATTTGGGTCACAGGGATAGAGAACAAATACATACACAAAGGCAGCAGAGTCAGAGAAAGACTTCTTGAGAAAGAAATAACTAACCATAATCCCAAAGTTCAGAAGAAATGTATACATGGTAAAAGAAAGGGAAGTGAGAAGGGCAGAATGAAGATTCCCAGAGGCATGAGTTTGGGGTTTAAGTAGTATTTTGATACAGGAGTGTAGAGATGCGTGCAAAGAGAAAAAAAAAAATAACGGAGTCACAAAAGTCAGTTATTCTGTAGTAATAAATTCATTGTTATTCAGAAAGCTATGGTACATTAATTGTGAACTCTAATCCATTAGAAAGTATGCTGGGATTTAAATACATGCACCTTAGTCCTGATATAGTACTAAGAACAGCCCAATGGAATAGAGAGTAGAGACAGGTCAAAGGCTATTTTAACAATCCACATAAGAAAGAATTAGAATTTCAACTAATGAATTTGAATTTGAAAGCTACCCAGAAGATAAATAGAGTATGGAGAGGAAAACTAGGGAGGAAAGAGTGAAGGATTATTCCACTTCTGGCGGGTTTACTAAGGAACTGGAAGTACTCCTCACTGCTGTTCAGAGTTACAAATTTCAGGTAGAACTTCAGGATGAGAAATCTATGCATTACATTTTAATGACATTTATGGAATTCAGCTGAGCTATGTATCAGTTAATTATTTTTAAATGAGAAAAAAATCCAGCTAAAGAAATTTAATAGGCATTGACTACATGGGTATAACATTGGAAGAAAAGGAGGTTTGGTCATCAAATGGATATTTGAGAATTACCAGCATGTTGATATAGTAGAAAACCAAAAAGATTTAAGAACCCTGAGAATATGGGTATAGTAAAAAGTAAAAATTAAATAACTATGAAGTAAAATAAAATGAACAGATGAAGAATAAGGAAAAGACACTGTCACAATGGCTTAGAGAGGAAGTAACTTAAATGATTTTAGATGTAATAGAAGTAAAATAAAAATAATATTTTTCATTGGATTTACCAAAAAAAGTAAGTCTTTGTGGATTATAACAAAACAGTCTCAGATGGTATGTGGGGGTCAAAATCTCAATTAGAGAGAGCTAACAAATTAACTGTAAAGTGAAGTAGTAAATTCCCAGCTACACAATTATCAGAATGCAAACTTCTTTCAAGAAACTTGTGAATAGTACAATGAAGATGAGTAACTGACTTAGTCTATTTTTGTGTTGCTATAACAACATACCCGATAGTAGATACTTCATAGAAAAAGAGGATTATATATCTCAGCTCTGGAGGTGGAGGATCATATTGTCAGCATCTATTCTCTTCTGGTAATGGGCTCATTGTGGATGTCATCACAATGGTGTGGAACAGAGAAATCACATGGCAAGATAGCCAGTGGAAGATGGTAGGACCTAGGCTTTCTTTCTATATAACTATCAGCTCTCATGGGAACTAATTCACTTCTATGAGATTTGTCCCACTTCCAGAGATAGCATTATTCCATTCATGAGGACTCAGTCCCTATGATTTAGTTACCTTCCATGGTCCCACTTCTCAAAGATTCTTAATATTGCCATACCAGGAGCCAAAATTTTAGCCCATTAATCTTTACGGGAACATAATATTCATACAAATACAACAGATGATAGAATTGAGATGGTGATAATGATGAAGATGAACATGTGTGTGTAATTTGTTATATATATATATATATATATATATATATATATATATATATATATATACACACACACACATATATATATATAATTACATGAAAATTATATAATTATATATAAATCACATATGTATGTGTGTGTATATATATATATATATATATATAATTTAGACATGTGATTTTTTAAGTAATTGGTAAATGGGCTAAGAGAGATAAAGGGTGGGAAGAAGAGAGTAGATAAAGATGACCATAAGTTTGTCATTTTTAAAGCTCTCCCAAGAATTTATTGTTATTTTTTAACATGGGGTGGCACTAGTAATGAAGAGATTTACTAGCAAGTACAATTAAACAGTTTTTAAAAGTCCTTTACATTATAAAATACCCCTCTCTACATATTTTGTTGTTACTTGTGACTTGATTCCTGAACAGCTGACTACTTAATTCCATATCTGCTGTGATATTTTCATCTTCACATCACACATACCTAATCATTCAAATGAACTATAGAAGTTACAGTTTAAACCTTGATTAATGCAGTTATGAGAGCAGCCACCACACAGGAAGTATCACTTCATTCAACCATCTTGAGTGCTCATCAAAATTTAGAGATAAGTCAATATCATCAATGTCAAGGTCACTTTTTTTCTCTAATCAGTACATGATGTAGTTCATGGAGACATGCAATTCTCTAAATTCATTTTCACACATGATTAGCTTGCAGTGAGAGAAATATCACCCCCAGACCCTGCTACCCATACTTATTCTCCATTCTATCTGAGCTCTGCAAGTAAAACAACCTTAAAGACTGAAAATTAAGGGACTATATATACCACAGATACCCAGCATTTTATTGTCTAAATATTGAAAGCAAGCTTTAAGTATATAATAATTAAATTATTATTGTTTAGTGATAATAAATCTATTTAATGAAATACTATGTATTTTTAAATGAATGTAAAGTTAACATGTAAGTGGAGAATACACTCTTGTTAATGGAATTTTTTAAAAAATGTGCTATTACAAAAAAAAATTCTGCAGAATTATAATTTTGTTAGAAGTGTAGTTTTATATGTGAATTACTTTTCTTTTAAATTTTAAAGTTCACTTACATGCATATAAAATTAAAGGCTCTATGTTCTAGAAAAAAAAATCTATAGGAAATAAAATATTTATCCAAAGGCATTTAGTAATCATGTAACAAATTGAATCTATGGTAGGCATGACTGAGTTTCAGAGTAATATCATATTTGAAAGAAAATATTCCAGGTCCTCCCCCCATAATTTCACAACAATCAGAGATTTTCATAATTATATCTTGAACATCATCAATAGAACATATTCAAAAACGTAATTTTTACTAAAATCTACCGCTTTTTCTTTATAATTTTCCCAGATTCATTCAGAAGTTCTTTCAAGTGCCCTGCAGACTTAAGAACCACTGGTCTTTCTATATGCCCAGCTTGCCTTCTGAATCTGCATCAGATAAGCTCTCAGAATATATCTGACAGAGAAGAACCCTCCAATTAAAGAGCAGGGATGAAAAGGACAAACATCAATCTTTGTTTATGTTTTTTTTAAATGAATAGGGAAGAGGTATAGTTTAAAAACAATTTCACATAAACATTCCTACCTCCATAAAACTATGACTTTTTATTACATAACAAACACGGATTGAAAGGGCTAAATTGGAAGCACCTGCAGTTGATGCTTTGACATTTGGGGTCTTCCTGAAACCCTAGGGACTTTCTTCCACTTCCAAACTTTGCTAATCACTAGAGATGGCAATGTGGGCCTGAGTAGACTTTTGAAACATGAGCCAGCTCATGCCCCAACAGCCTGCTTTACAGAGATCTCACTCCCTGTGTCATCATCCACCTGTGCTAATGCCCTCAGGAGCAGATATCAGATAATAAGGAACAGCCCTTTGCCTCAAGTCCCACTGAATTAATTAAGCCAGACAATCCTAAACCTCACTACCCCACCCCACTTCTTCCTAATCATAGAAACCACACCAAGAGCTCTTGCCCACATTTCCTCTCCCTTCTGTGTTTTTTTTCTTCTGTGCTTTTGACTGATGCCAGTGCTCCCAGCCCCTATGTGGCACTCATGTCATGGTGTGGAAACAGAACTGGAAACAGAACATAAGAAGCTACCTCTTCAATGGCAGCTTCCACTGAGCTGTTGGCCCTGCCATACCTAAATAATAATGAAGACTATGTTTTAAAACACACACACATTTTATTTCTTGGAGATTTGAAATTGGACTTTGCAGATGCTCTAGTGTTTGAGATCACCTGATTGATAGGCTGCCTCTTCCTCTCCCCTTCAAACCGAGTGGTGTGCATATTATCTCATTTCTATAGTAGAATTTTGGTACCAGAGATCGAAAATATTGGGCCCAGCAGCCCACCACTGGAGGGCATGTCAAAATAGCATCCAAGGCAGTGTCCTCCACAGAGGGCATAATGGCGTGGAAGCCGCAGGAACTGGCTCAAAATTGCAGGAGGGCAGCACGGTGAGTTTGAAAATTGATTAGCAGAGGGGGCAGTCTGAGCGCAGATTTCCCCTCTCTCAGCCATTTGGCAGTGAGTGGCGAGCTGCAGAGGCCCATGCCTAAGCTGGCAAGTGGTTTGATGCTCATTCTTTTCAGCATAGGGTATGGGTGGCTGTGAGTGGTTAGGGCAGCAGCTGAGCGTTTGTCCTTATCAATTTTTCAGCCCCCTGAACTGGCAGTCTGGAGAGGCAGCGGGGAAAACTGTCCAGACCCCATCTCCATGGTCCCCGTGTGGCACCTGAAACCCTGTGGCACCTGAGACATCAGTCAAAAGCATAGCAAGAGGCAGTGGGCTGCAAAGTTCAGTCCCAGTTGCCAGGGATGCTGGGCGCTCCAGCTGCACCTGTTCCCAGCACCAGAACAAGGTAGGTGGGTCTGGAGAAGCGCACTGCCACAGGCTCCTGAGCCTTTCCATGGGCCCAGGCCAGGCAGGCTGGGGTGGGCACAGGCCTGAGGTGTCTCCTTGGTGGGCTCGGGTGGGCACAGGCCTAGAGTGGCTTCTCAGTGGGCTAGGGTGGGGGCAAGCCTTTTGCATCTCCTCGGTGGGCTTTGGCGGGCACAGGCTGGGGTTATCTTTTAGGTGGGTGCAGGTCTGGGGCACTTTCTCCATGGCTTCAGGAGGGCATAGGCCTGGGGTGCCTCCTTGGTGGCTTCAGGAGGACACAGGCCTGGGGCGCTTCCTCAGTGGGCTCAGGCCTGGGGCATCTCCTTGGCGGCTTTAGCAGGGCACAGACCTGGGGCATCTCCTTGGCGGCTTTAGCAGGGCACAGACCTGGGGCACCTCATCGGTGGCTTCAGGAGGGCACAGTCCTGGGGCACTTCCTCAGTGGGCTTAGGCCTGGGGCACCTCCTTGGCAGCTTCAGCAGGACACAGGCCTGGGGCACCTCCTTGGTGGCTTCAGCAGGACACAGGCCTGAGCCGCCTCCTCAGTGGCTTCACAAGGGCACAGACCTGGGGCGCCTCCTTGGTGGGCTTGGGAGGAAGCAGGCCTGGAGCACCTCCTTGGTGGCTTCAGGAGGGTTCAGGCCTGGGGCAACTCCTTGATGACTTCAGGAGGGTGCAGTCCTGGAGTGTCTCCTTGGTGTCTTCAGGAGGGCGCAGGCCTGGGGCACCTCCACAGTGGGCTCAGGCAGAAGCAGGCTTTGGGCACCTCCTTGGTGGGCTTGGGCAGAGGCAGGACTGGGGAACCTCCTTGGTGGCTTCAGGATGTCACAGACCTGGGGCGCCTCCTTGGTGGCTTTAGGAGGGTGCAGGCCTGGGGTGCCTCCTTGGTGGGCTTGGTTGGAGGCAGGCCTGGGGAAGCCTCCTCAGTGGGCTCAGCTGGGCACAGGCCTGGGGCGCCTCCTTGGTGGTTTCAGGAGGGTGCAGGGCTGGGGCACGTAATCAGGTGGAGGCAGGCCTGGGGTGCCTCCGCCATGGAATCTGGTGGGTGCAGGCTGGGGTCTCCTCCTCAGGGGCTCTGGCAAGTGCAGTCTGGGTTCACTTCCTCGGTGGGCTCTGCAACTGAGATATCTAGAAACTGCACTGTGTTTGCAGCTTCCCGAGAGGAAAAAAAAAAAAAAAAAAAAAAAAAACACATGCAATGTTTAAGGAGCAAAATGGAGTGCAATGTGGCCAGAAGGATAAGGGCAAGTTTGAGGAAGAGAATAGTAAGACAAGAATTCCAACAGTCAGTAACCAAATCATATACGGCAGTTGCCATGGAAAATATTCTTTTTGAATTTTTTAAATTGCAATTTTTTGACACTTAAAAAACTTTTATTTTCACTAAATTAAATCCACATTAAAACATTCTGAAAAGGTACAATTTTTTTTTCATTTTTAGCAAAGTATTATAAAACATAAAGACCCCAAAGACAGAATACTTGACCTTTCTAATTGAAAATCAAATTAACAGTATATTAAATATTTACAAAACTCTCTTTTAAAAATACTTATACAGTTACATGCAATTTTGTAGAAATTACAAAAGAATGGCTAAAAAATGGAAGAATATTCCTTCATTCCTAAAAAGAAAGCATGTCCAATAGAAGCTGCAAAGGTTTCATTCTTAGCACCAATGCCTTATCTCTGCACATGGGAGAAGTGATACACGTGGCCACCATTCCTTCCTCTATGTGAGAAGGGATTTGTCCTGGCCCTTTGGCCTCCAACAGCACAGTAAATGGTTTTATAGAGTACTGCAAGAGTGGACCACATGCCTCATATAAATTCAGCCCTGGGACTGTTCAGCAATAGCCTCATTAGACTCCATTGCTTTCAGTTTCACCTGACTTGTTACTTGCAAATCATCTGTGCTTTGGAAAGGATGGCCATTGCTTCTCAGCCTTTTGGCTAAGATCAAGTGTGGAAAGGATGGCCAGCCCTGCTCAGGATCCACAGGACCATCCTTAGAGAGGAGGCTGAACAGGGAGATCATTTCCCTCACAACCTTTAGGAAAGGCCAGCAGTTACCAGGATAGGAGACTAGCATCAGACAACACCATGGAGGTTGGCTGCAAACACACTACCCTGAATGAAGAAAGGCCGCAGTGGTGTGAACAAGCTAACTCCCTTAGAGTTAGCAGATGGTGCTGGCTTTTTAATACCCTGTCACATATGTATGTTCAAGAAAAATCTTTTGTCTTTATTTTTATTTTAACTGATAGCTCCCATTTCCTCAGTGCTCATTAGCAATTAGAAGTTTTAATGTTAAACACTTTCCAATTTTTGATATTACCATGGAATAAAAATTAGAAAATAAGCTGAAAATTGAGTATTTTGCTTAAAAAATCAGAAAGATACACTTATTTAACATAAGTCCATCCCAACGCTGTTCTACCTGGGATTGTACATTCCTCTGTCCCCTTCAACACATGGCAGGCTATGAAGGCAGGTTCTGAAGAACACAGCACCATGCAAACCCATCTGGTTCTGGGTAGCAGGACAGGATGGCTCCCGCAGGCCAGGATGCTGTATCTTCAACTGATTATGAAGTATTCTAGTGAAGTGAAAGATGCTTTGGGTGCTTACTGACTGGCTACATTTGGAGAAAGACTCATTAGCAGTAACTCTGCTAGTCAAGGTCTGCTCATCCAATCCGAGACTGAACATGGGTATAGGCTTGTGGGTGGGCAAGATTCCCTTTGCATCTACTTCTCATGTTGAGTCACTCAGTTCCTGACTGCACAGCCTCGCACCACACATTTACATTCAGAGAGGACCAGAGATTTTCTGTGGCTGAGACATAGCCACTGCTAGGTCAGGACTGATACACTGCACTCTGAATATCACACTTTAGATGGAAGTTTTATTTTAATTTTTGTTACATTAGGGTTAACCCCTAATATTTATCAAAACAGTATTAAGTGTAACAACATTTTAATTTCACTATAATGACACTAATACTTAATAAGATTTTATTCTTTTGCTATGAGACAATTTGAATTAGGCTTTATTTAAAATATTTCTTTGTTTAAAAAAAACAACAAATTGAAACTTTAGCTTTAAGCACATATCCAGCCATTGTGATAGCCTTCAGTAGTATCAAAACCATAAACATTTATGAGCATTCTACTATTCTTGAACACAACAGGACAAACTCCAATCTGGTGCTCTCTAAGGCAAAGTTGTGTCAGCTCTTGATATTTGATTTTTTTTTGTAGTGTTGGATTAAGCGATCCACATCACTGTTACTTCCAGAACTATATGTAATACTGTGTACCATGAATAAAGATGAATACAGAGGTCAATTCCGAATAGCAAAGAAGTAAAATTCTACTAAAACAATACTACAAAAATTTACATAAAAGTCTTTCATAAAAAAATGTAAAAAAAAAATCTGCTTTATGTTCCTTGAAGTCAGGAAAAGGATCTAAAATTTGAAGCCTCATAGGAGTATTGCAAGTTCAAACCCAGCCTCATCAATTTAGTGAGGCCCTAAATAACTTAGAAAGATCCTGTCTCTAATAAATAAATATGTATACTTAACACTGAGCCACTCAGTGTTTAAGTGTTCCTGAGTTCAGTCCCTGGTACCATAAATAAATAAATATTTTTTTTCTAGGTAATGGTTATAACTTTCAAGTTTGTGCTTAGATATAGATGGAACACCAAGTAGGGAGAAGAAAAACAAATACATTTTTTAAGGAAGTATTATGTGTGCGTTTAGAAGAATGCTATTTCTGTATAATACCCTTAGTGTACGGAGCATGTGTTTATCTACCCAAAGGAACACTTTTATTTCTCTATGGTCCTTTCCCAGTATTGATTTCTAGATGTTTTAGTCAGCTTTTTCTCTGGTGTGACTAAGAGACCTGACAAAAACAGTTCTAGAAGAGGAAAATTGTATTTGGGCCTCACAGAGATCTCAGTCCATAGACAACTGGCTCCAATCCTCAGGGCTTGAGGGGAGGAAAAACATCACACCAGGAGACTGAGGTGGAGCCAAGTGGCTCAAGACACAACACTAGGAATCTATGATGTGGAGGGGAGGAGAGGAGAGGGGAGGGGAGAGGGGAGGGAGAGTGTGCATGCCAGAGAGCGAGCACACACTTAACACAATAAAGACAAAATATGTGCCTCAAATTCATGTCTCCTGGGAACACTCTTTCTCCAGCCACACCCTAACTGCTTTCAGTTACCACTCAGAGATTAATTTACTACGTGGCTTAAGACTTTTATAACCCAATTGTCTCACATTTAAACCTTCTTCTATTGTCTCACACATGAGGTTTGGGGGGACACATTGGTAAATCATACCACCGGATTTGAAGAAAAAGAGTCTGCTTGTATCAATGTCAAGGATAATTCTATTATAATATTTTTATATTCTCCCTTTAAAAACTGAACTCACACAAGAAAGATTATGAAACTAATATTGATTCAATTATTCTCCACATTTCTAATTAATAATTATTTCTACTAGTTCAGAGCAGCCCTTAGAGTTCACTAAATCAAGGAATTTTATATAATATTGGATAAGGAAAGCTATTTATAACCATTATACTAGGGCTGATAAGTCTTAATCCAGGAAATATGCAAAGGTTAAAATGCAGAATGAGTATGTTTTGACAATAGCCAAATTCTGTGACAACAAAATAAATGAAGCTCCACTGGAAAGACAGAAATGAGGCTTGGGCCCTGTGCAGGGTGGAAAGAACCCAGGTGTCCTATACTCTCCCATCAGCTAAGTTTTCTTACCCACAAAGGGAGAAATGTTCTGTCAACCAACTGTCCTCTCTACATGAAGAACCACTTGTGAGGCTATCTCTTATTCATATATGTATTCCTTGTGCTGGTTAATATTGGGGCTTCAATGAATGTTCACTGGATCTGCTTGAGAGGAGGTGCTCTCTTCTATGAGCAGGGATGTTTCCTTAGGACTCACTGTAACTTGGAGGACATCACCTTCTATTTACCTATGGTCTGATTCTGAGATTAACAACTCAACTTCTGGCTACCAATTTGACATTTCACCTTCTATGTATTAAGAATGGAATGCATTGGATAAATGATGTGAGTGTTCTGGTTGTGATGTATTGTTTTCATATATCAGCCACCTGTGAAATGAGTAATTGAATATTTTAAAATGCTGAGGTTGGGCAAAGGCTCAGCACCTGCAGTGCCCCTCTGGACAGCGTGGACTCTGAAGCCAGATGGCCCAACTTGGGATCCTGACCTTGCAGCTTCCTAATTGTGACCTTGAGCAATATATTTTTTTTTACTTCTCTGCACCTCATCAGGAAAATGACTGGTCCTAGTACTTACCTTATAGGGTTGTAATGAGGATGAAATGAGCTGACCTATAAAAGCACCTACAGTAGTATCTGATGATCGAGCAGAAGGCATGAAAGATGCCCAAGAAGGCATGAAGATGCCAGTGTTGATTATAATGATGATGGGGGTGAAAGACAGTGGGGTGTGTGGCTGCTGCAGCCTGATCTGTCTCCTCTTGAACAAATCCACTGAGATCCACTACAGACAGGGGCAGAGAGGGTGTTCAGCAGCTATTTTCTGGATGAGAAAGGGCATATAGGAGTGGCTGAGAAGAACCTAACAGCACACAGCAGCAGGGGCCTGGGGTCCAGCTGGGACTTCCTCCCTCATGGCTTCCCCTCCACATATTTCATCTTGTCCCAGAGCAACACTCTGTGCCAGCACCTTCAAAGGGAATATGTGGAGCAAACTTTGGTGGGGGGTTGGGGGGCGTGTTCCATGTAATTCACGCTTTGTTTGTCTTTTCTCCCTCTTCTCCTTACAGGAAAGAACAGCTGGAGTCAGCCGCCAGGTGAATTTCTGATTATAAATTCCCTTCTCCCCACCACTGGGTCAGGGTACAGGGTCCAGTTCTCCCAGTATGCTTTGGTATGGTGGGTGGCCCCCGTGTGGCCATGCTTGTCACAACATAGAGTCTCTGGGGTCACTTTTGCTGATGATGGCATTTCTCCTCCATTTTCATGCAGACATAATCAGAGAAACTTAATGGGAATCATAGCAGCAGCCACTTACTATCCTCTGGGCCAGATTTTGTGCCAGGAATTCTCTCTGTGTTGCCTCCTTTGGTCCATAAAACCCCAGTATAAAATAAGCTTTGATATCCTCCCTGGTGGATGAGGGGAGTGGGGTTCAGAGAGGTTGAATCATTCCCCCTGGTTTACACAGTGAATGTGTGGCAAGACTAAAATCCAAAGTCTGGCAGTTCTGAATATTAAGAAGTTATTTCCATTACATGGAGTTTCATTTGCTTCTTGGCCTCACACATGGAACTTCAGAAAATGAATCAAGACCATAATGCATGGTTCCCACACCTGCAGATGCTTCCCAGCAAACAGTCCTCACTGCAGGCTGCTGCAGAGACTGCAGGAGCCTCTGGGTTCTAAGCATTTCTCTAACCCTCCTCCTTCTCCCTCTCAGAAGAGGCCCCAATGACAGGGAAACCGTGGACCCTGCTACAGATGGTAAAGAAAGGCCATCTTGTAAATACCACTGCAAACTGCTTATGTATTTATAAATATAAATAATTACACACACATTATTATTTGTTGGAAAACCACTTACAAGGTCTCACAGACTTTTTAAAAAATTGTATTTTACTGTTCCTTTTAGCTATGTATGACAGTAGAATCCATTTTGACATAGTTATACAAGCATGAAATATATTCTTGTATCTTAAGCCAATGCTGTGCTCCTAGAGCTGACAGAATTTGGGCAGAGGAGGTGACAGGAACTTGGACTGCTTGCAGGGAACCATTTGAGAACACTGGCCTTTGAGAACCTGTGATTGGACAACCTTGACCCTTGAGTGATCTGCATGGTGCTCTCCCCATACATCATGCTGCTTAGAAGAAACCATTGCAGTCAGAACCATCAATTTCCCTGCAGAAATATATGTCAGGATTTCCAGGAATGTGTATGTATAGTGAATGGAGAGTTTCTTGCCTGCACCTAGCTTGGACTGTAGAGGTCATTGGGGGTGGACTGTAGAAGAGGGCTAGATGAATTTTGATGACAAGGTCAGAGGACATTTTCTAGAGAAATTGCAGCAGCTCATGACTCACAGAGGCAGAGTGGGAAGAAAACCAGACTACTCATCTAGATAGATTTATACAAACTGAGAACCCTCGAGGAGACAGGCTCACCTTATATCACACAGCGCATGAGCAGCAGAGGTTATATGATCCAGGTCTCAAGACTCCCTCCAGCATATTCTTGATTTTCATTCCCTCCAGACCAATGAGGTCTTCAATCATGCATAAGTTCACACTGCCTTTGGAGTCTTTTCTATATTGACATAAAGAGCACATTCCCAAAACTGATTATCCATATATAGAAGAATAAGACCAGACCCTCATCTCTTACACTGTACAAAATCCACTTAAAATGGATCAAGGAATTGGACCAGAAACAATGCAACTCCTAGAAGAAAACATAGGGTCAACACTCCAGCATGTAGGCACAAGCAACTACTTCCTCAATAGGACCCCTAAAGCTCAGGAAATAATGCTTTGAGTAATAAATGGGATAGCCTCAAATTAAAAAGCTTCTGCACAGCAAAATAAACAATTGGGAATCTGAAGAGAGAACCTACAGAATGGAATGAAATCTTTGTTAGCTACTCTTCTGACAGAGGAGTAATATTCAGAATGTATAAAGAACCCAAAAACTTAATGCCAAAAATCAAATAACTCAATTAATAAACAGGCAAATGAACTAAATAGATACTTTTTCATAAAAAGTGGAAATTGCTAAAATATTTTAAAAATGTTCAACATCATTGGCAATCAGGGAAATGCAAATCAAAACTACTCTGAGAATTCATCTCACTCTAGTCAGAATGGCAGCCATCAATAGTACAAAAAATAATAAATTCTGGAGAGGATGTGAAGAAAAAGGAACACTTTTACACTGTTGATGGGACTGTAAATTAGTACAGCCATTATGGAAATCAGAATCCAGGATCCTCAAAAGGGTAGGCAGGGAACCACCATATGACCAGCTATATCACTCCTCACTATTCATCTTAAAGACTTAAAGTCATCTCACCACAGTGATACATGCACGCCCATGTTTATAGCAAGACAATACACAATACTCAAACTATGGAACTAGCCTAGGTGTTCATCAGTAATGAACAGATAAAGAAATGTGGTGTATAGACACAATGAAATCTTATTCAGCCATAAAGAAGAATGAAATTGTGACATTTATAGGAAAATAAATAGCACTGGGGAACATAAGTTAAGCAAAATAAGCCAAACATAGAAGGTCAAGGGCCATATGTTTTCTTTCGTATATGGAAGTTCAAGAGGAAAAAGAAAAGAGCAGTAGGAGGAAATCAAAGGGAGACGAGTAGAACAGAGAAAAGTTACCAGGGGGAAGGAGGAAAGAAGGGAAGGATAAATACTGTGGAATAATATTGGCCAAATTATGTTATTATATTGTGTGCATAATAAATCCCACCAATATGTACAACCATAACACACCAGCAAAAAATATGGAAAAAAGAACACATTCCAAGATCTAGTGTGGTCTTGGAATGTGTTCTTTTTGAATGTTGAATGTTTTGAGATTAGCATTAATAAGCACTGGAAAATAATATATAAATCCCCAAAGCTCATCTCAGTTCATGTAAAAGAATAAAATAAAATTTAAAACACCACACAAACCTTTTTTTTTTTTTTTTTTTTTGTGGCCCAGGAAATTGTATCCACTATTTTCACAAATGTGGTAAGCTTTCCACTGCTTCTGTGAGAAGAGGATTATTTACCAAGATAATGATGATAGCCAGCATTTATTAAATGCTTCCTGCATCCCAGACAGTGGGCAAAGTACTTTACAAGCATTACTGCATTTAACTCTTCGTCAGCTGTGTGAAGCACAGGCTCACTGTCTTTATTCTGCTTGTGAGGAAGCTGGAGACCAAAGAGCACAAGTTATGTGTCCTGGGTCACATGGTTCACCAGGATGTCTCTTCCCAAAGCCCATGACCTGAGGTACCATGCTGAGCATCCAGATGTACTGGGCAGGGGAGTGTGCTAGGCCCAAAATAACTAGGCAGAGGCTCTGCCTAGCAGATGTGGAAATGGTTTATCCACACAGTGTGTTAATATATGACAGAGAGAAATATAACATGACTTTGGAGCAGATGGGGAGTATCTAATTTCCAAGGGGGGACACTTGTACATAGGTTTGCAGATAGGAATGAGGTTGTCTGAGGAGGTGAAAAAGGGCACTGCAGACAGGTGGACCTGTTTGTGTGGGAGGACCCTTTGGGAAGGACAAAGGGCTTGGTGAAGATAGAATGATGGAGCCACTTGGAGGTGTAGCAGGTCAGGTAGGCAGGGGCCAAGAGGGAAGATGGCCTGAAAATTAAATGCCAAAGCCTCTTCTTCCTTGGTGGGCAGGTTTGCCTTCTCTATGTGCTCAGTTCACTTCCTGCCTTATCCACCATTGACATCTTCTCTGCCTATTTGCTATTCACCAAATATTGGTCAGGAAGGCAGCTCCAAAAATTTTGACTTCAGCTTAGGGAAGATGGAGCTGGTTGAATATTGGAGTTTATCTAAATGTACCCTGGGCTGGTTATTCATGGGGTCCTTCAACCAAACTGCTGTGAACAGTGCAGGATGAGATAGAATAGCCCCAGAGGGAGCAAGAAATAAGGGGTGCCCATTGCTTATTCTCATAGTCATCTGTTTATTTACTTATTTATACAATATTTCTTAGTGACTTCTATTTACCAGGCTGCAGGCAGGATGTGTCACAGATAACATCATGTGTAACAGTCCCAAAGCCTCTATGAAGCAGTTGTCAGGCCCCTGTACCAGATGAGGACCTGGTGCTCAGGGAGTGCAGGAGTTCTTAGCAGGGTTGGCATTCCCACCTGAGCCCTGCAGCCCCACCCTAGGACCTCCCTCCACACAACCCTAGGCTGCAAAGGCAGAAGCCCACAGCTGTGGCAGTGACACTGGCTTCTCAGAACACAGAGTGGTCCCAGGCCCACAGGGAACTGATGGAACCCCCATACACATTCACCCTCTCATGAGACCCTATTTTGTGCTAAGCCCCATGTAGAGTACTGGAGAGGAAGCCAATGACTGGAGCCTATTTATGTGGGAAAATATGCAATATGACTCTCCAGATATCTTCACACAGAAATCACTATTTCTTATCCAACTAGTGCAACAGCACAGAGGGTGGGAAATAGAGGGAAGAAATTCATATCTATTTATTTTTGGGGAGGGATATATTGGGGATTGAACTCAGGGGCACTCAACCACTGAGCCATATCCCCAGCATTATTTTGTATTTTATTTATAGACAGGGTCTCACTGAGTTGCTTAGTACCTTGCTTTTGCTGAGGCTGGCTTTGAACACATGGCCCTCCTACCTCAGCCTCCCAAGCTGCTGTGATTACAGTCGTGCACCACAAGAAATTCATATTTAAAGAGCACCTACCATGTATCAAGTTCTTTGTCAAATCTTTGACCAACATCGTCTCATTGCAACCCAATGGAACAGGGAATGCTTACCTTTATTTTACAGATGAGGCTTCTGAGGGTCAGGAACAGCATGGCTTGGCCAATGTCAGCCAGATGGGAAGGATAGACCTGGCCTCAAGTGGAGGTGTTATATTGTACCAGGAGCTGATATTTTGTACCAGGACAACTGTATGTTTGTTATCAACTACTTTTTGTGCCAAGAACTTTTGTGGCAGTCTGGCAAAACCCACGGATTCTTTCTGAGAATACTTATTTGAATCCATAAATAAAATATAATATGCAGTTATAAAAGAAACTGGTTGTTAAGTATTAAATAGAGTTAAATACTTAAAAATTTGAACTGTCAAATACATGCTTCATTGTGTTGTACTAAAGGACAAGACCTAGTGGCAGGTTGAATACTATGATAACCTTGAAGCTGCCATGAGCATAAACAATACCTTGAACTAATAGGACATAAAATTATCTATAATTTCTTTTGTGGGCAGTTATAGGCATTGGGGATATTGGTGGAATTTGTTACCTGTATTTGTTAATTGAAAGAGATGATAAATTTTAGTTAAAGGCTAGAATCTTAAAGGTATCATTTTCCACCCAAGTTCCTGGACCCCCTAGATTCTGTCTGTGGATAGCAGGTTAAAGGTGCCACTTTATGGCTTTATGTTATTTAGTTCTATTCAAGGGGCATTTGATAAGGATCTGCCTGTGTAAGTCATATTTTGCACCACAATGTGGTAAAAAAGGAAAGACAGAAAGTCATTGATAGAGAGGGGAGAGACATGAAGAAGCAACAAATCTTTTCAGCATGAACTATGAGACAGGAACCTCCCAGTAGCCCCTCTCATCCACAGGGGATGCATCCAAGATCCCTATGGATCCTGAAACAAGGTGATGCAGAGCCTGACATACACTGGGTGTTTTTTGTTTTTTACATATACACCCACACCTAGGATAAAATTGAATTTACAAATTAGACACAGTAAGAGATGAACAGCAATAACAGATAATAAATATTTATAATAATAGGATAAAATAAAAGTTATGCAATGTGCATGCATTCTCTCAAAATATCTTAATCCTTCATTGCACTCTAGTAACATTTTCAGATAGTGGTAGACAGCAGATAGCTGAAACTACAGAAAGGGAAACCCTAGAGGGGTGGACGCTCTTACTGAATCTTATGTGCACCCCACTTTAGCATAGGAGGAAGCTGGGTCCAGAGAGTTGAGGAGATCTCCCAAGATGTGAGGCTGTGCACTGGTGCCCAGCATGTGAGCCCCAACCTGTCCTACACTGGGCACTACTCCCCATCAGCCTTGGAGGAGGACATTGAGTCTTTATGGAAGGATGGGAAGTTACAAGAGCCTGAACTTAAGGAGGAAAATTGTTCACTTTTGCTTATTTTGTAGCCAAAAGCTAGGTCTCTTGGATCGGGTTCGCCTTTCTAATCCTCGTGGTAGCAATACTAAAGGAAAGCTATTTACCCCTCTGAATGTAGATGCCATAGAAGAAAGTCCTTCTAAAGAGCCAAAGCCTGCTGGCTTAAACAATAAAGAGTGCTTCCGCACCGTCTTCCGCATGAAAGCCTACGCTTTCTGGCAGAGCTCCCAAGGTAAGGGCCTCCTGTCCTCCTGTCCTCTGCCTGTCTCCCCGACTTCTGCTCTCCTGAGCACACCTCCTCCCCACCTCCCCTCCTCTCCTTTGAAGAACTCTTGAGTCCCCAAAGTGCCTCTCCCTTCCCTCCTTCTCCCTCATCTCATTCATGCATCAGGGCTCATAGGACAGGAGGCTCCTGAGTTAGCTGCTTTCCTGGCTGTCTCCAGGGAGCTGGGGGCAGGTTGCCATGGTTTCTGAGGTGGCCCTGAAGGGCAAACAGCTTTGCAGGTCAATTTGAAGGCAGAGACCAGTTGCACAGCCATCTGCAGATGGACGCCTCAGTACCCAGGTCTGGGGGGAGGAAGAGGGGTCAGAAAAGCCCCCCCCCCCCCGTGTTGAGGAGCCATAGGAACAATGGCCTTGTATGCATCTTCTACTCATGAAGAGGGAGGGCCAGCAGGAAAGCAGTGACTCCAGTGTCTGAGGCCACTGGGTCCTTCACTCTCACCATATTGCTGGGTACTCTGTGAGACCTGTGAAGTGTGAATGGCACAGATAGTGACTTCCCAAGGTCACCAGGACAGTCCAACAGAGAAAGAATCCCACTTCAGATCTATCAGACTTTGAGGCCCTCAAAGGTGTCCATTGCTGTCTCATGGGACCTCTTGGATCCTGTGGGACATACTTTGCCCACTTCACATGCCCTCCCCAGCCCTCGGGCCTCTAACTCAAACTTCTGGACAAGAAAGGGGGTGCAAGGAAGGGTGGGTGCTGTGGCAGCTGGAGGCCACAGTGCGGCCCCACAAAGTGGAGACAAAGCCTGAGGCCTGGAAGCTCCTACTCCAGGGAGAGTCTCAGAGCTTCCCCACATGTTGAGGCCTGCCATTGACACCTGTGTCTCCCTCCCAGATGCTGGGACAGGCTATCCCATGGCAGAAGACAGGGGCTACGGAAATGACTTCCTCATCGAGACATGATCCCCACTCTCAAGGCCACCCTCCGAGCCATCAGGTAATGACCACCCCCATCCCCTTTGTGCCTCCCTGGCCCAGTTCAGCTCCCCAGGACATGGCTTGTAAAGTGCCCATGGGCTTTGGGCAGGGACAAGAAGATTCCAGTCACTTCTGGCCAACAACCAAGGGTTTTAAAACTCTGAGGGGGACACTGCCTCAGGAACAATGGCTCTCCTTGGCCAGTTGTCTTGTGACTCCTGCAGAAAGGCTTCCAGTGTGCTCATATAAAAATGGGGTTCAGTGAGAACTATAAAGGGGTTTTGGCCACTGAAATCACCTGGCAAATCCCACATCCTGGTTTTATTGAACTTTGCTATCAGATTCCTTGACCTCCCCAGTGTCATTTTCTTTTAAAATTAAATCACCTAGTTCAGTTTCTGCAGCTTGAAGCCCAAGTCCCCAACCGCTGCCCTGTCTCTACAGCATTGGGTCAGGCTGTCAGAATAAACCATACTTATACAGAAGTCATTATACAGAGGCTTTCTCTTCTGAGACTGAACCCTGAGAAAGATGGCCATGACCAGATACCTATGCTTCCTCATTCTGAGATGCCCCAGGCTGGCTGGAAAAGAGATCACAGATGACTCTTGTTTGCCATGTAATTGTGCCCATCCTGTGCTGAAAGGGTAAGAGAAGGTGCTGAAGGCCACAGAGCTTAAAAAAAAGCAGAAGGCCATGTCCATTGAAAACATGCTTTTTAAATCTGGCTGGGCTCTTTCACAAATAGGGCAGGGACCGCTGCTAGTTGCTCGACAGTGCCTCTTCTGCATCCATAATACAAAGATAGTGCTGAAAACATGCTCATATTTATGCAAATAAAGTATTGTCATCATCTGGAATTTTGTAAATGGAGATACTCTGTGGTTAGCAGAGTGGTTCAAGGTGAACCATTGAAGATGTGGGGTTCAAACGTGACCAGAGCCCAAAGGTAATTGTCCCTTAGACTCAGTGGTGTCACAACCATGGGCATCTCTGCAAGATCTCTTTCATTCATTTCAGGTGGAGTTTTCAAGGAGCAATGGAGAGGCTAGGTGACAGGGAGGCTGGTGTAGGAGTGATCTTGATGGAAAACCATGCCTAATGAAGAAGAGCAGAGCCATTTGGTATGCTAGTGGATGCTGGTGGAATTGGGCCAACCCAGACTGCAAACGTTCCAGAGCTAGAGGGAAAAACCTGCAATCCCAGAGTGTTAAATATGTCATCGGAGGATGAGTCACGTGGACAGAATGCAGAGGATCAAATGGGTGGAGTGGGCGTGGCTCTGCAGAACAGTGCAGGTAAGAGACCAGATGCTTGGTGGAGCCTATGAAAAAAAGTGGAGAGGACCTAGTGGGCAGAGCTGGTGAGGCAGAGTCAGGCTGAGTGAGTGGAGCCCAACTCGTAAGAACAGTGGGCGGGGAGAAGACAGGGGAAGCACGTGGGAGGCAGCACCCCACCCAGGACCCCTTAGTTGAACACATCCTAGGAACCAGGAGGCACAGTGATGCAGGAACAGAGGGCATGGTGGGTGCATCCACAGGAGGTAAAGGGAGTCAGGAGAGGCATCCGGTAATTCTGTCAGGAGTCACTGTGGACCCAGAGGGGAAGCAGGGTCTTTGGGCTCTCAGATAGCAATTTGACCTCAGGGTCTTCTCCATTGGGGGCCTCAGTTTCCCCTCTTACCCACTGAGGCAATAGAGGGAGGCTGAAGATGGCATGGCACAGCCTTTCTATCTTCCTCCTTCTCATTGGATGCTGTGCACTTTCTATATTTTCAGGTTGGTTGGTTCCCATTGGGTTTCTGGAAGTTGTCCTTGGGATATCGCCTGAGACACTTTGTTTTGGGGGAACAATATTTTTTTCCAATGTGTTCACAGAGACTTCTCTTGGTGCCTGCTGTTTACATATTGAGACCCTGAAGTCCAGAGAGGGTAAGCCTGTGATGCAGCCGTCACTTGCTGGAGCCTGATCTGGATCACACATTCCCCTTCACTCACTCACTCACAGGCAGGGGTTTCATTGCGTCTGGTCAATAAAAAAAGCATTGATGAGGGAAGAGGCCTTGACTCTTTCCAGGTGCTACTTTGGGACACTCCCTATGTCTGTAAAGTAGGACACAAAGTGGCGTCTGCCTCTCAGGCTGGTGTAAGGCCATGTTCCAGCTTCATGATTCTCTAAAAGGCAGTTTGCAATGGATGGGGTAGGGGATCTATTTTGACAGTATTATCATTTAGTATTTTTTAACATTTATTTTTTAGTTGTAGGTAGACACAATACATTTATTTTATTTTTATTTTATGGTGAAGCTTGAACCCAATGCCTCATGCATAATAGATGACCACAGCCTTCATTTAATTTTATATATTGAAACATAACTCCTTGCAATAAAAAAAATTAAAAAAAAAAACTATAGTACCAGGCTCTGTCCTAGGCAGAGAGGACACAGACATGAACAAAACAGCAAGGAATCTCTGCTCTCATTTTCGTGGGGGCTACAATTCCCCTGGACTTACCCAAGAATTCAGGCACTAAAGAGACATGAAGTACTGACCCCCTTTAGGCATCTGATCTAATGTTACCATCCATGGCAATGTTTTAACTTCTCAATTATTCTAAAACATACCCTTCTCCATGTGATTTAGCTGCCCCAATCCTTTCCTACCTTGCCTTATCACACATAGGCTTGTTCAACTATTTATGCCCTTCTCCTATTTTATATTTCTTTTGCACATGGCTTTGAAGGCCTCATGATTTGGCATTTCTTATAATTTTTTTTTTTTTTTTGCAGCTTTCAAACTACTCCAAATTCAACCATGTGGAAAATTAACAGTAGGTATTATAGTTTTTATTTTATTTTATTACCATTTATTTCAAGTCTCCAAATCTCTCTCAAAATATCTTTTTTTTTTCAGTTTTATGATACTTTTATTAACTCTTCACACATTGACAATGGTTGTGATAAAGCAGTATCTTCTGACTCCAACACTGGAATTTCAGTGACCTGCTTGAAATGATTGAACTTTCTTTTGATTCTACATTACAAGTCTCCATTTTATTTTTTATGCTTTATATAACTTTATATATAGTACAGACAAGACTAAGCTAATATTACATGGTTTGTCTCAGAGAAAGTGCAGGCCTCCCCTCTACCTTCATTAGTGAATATGAGGGCTCATCACAAGTTCCTTAGGGTTGCCTTTAAGCATGGGCTCTGACTCAGCTCCATGTTCAATCTTCCTGTGATCTCCTCAGCCTGTGGCCTTCAGTTCTTCTCCTTCTTCCTCCTCCTCCTCCTCCTCCTCCTCCTCCTCCTCCTCCTCCTCCTCCTCCTCTTCTTCTTCTTCTTCTTCTTCTTCTTCTTCTTCTTCTTCTTCTTCTTCTTCTTCTTCTTTTCTCCTTCTTTTGAAATTTCAGATTAATTTTAATACTTTACACAGAGCCTGAATCACAAAAAAGCCAGTTTAGAAATGGTGGCAAGCAGAAACAACACTACCCAGAAACCAGGTGCTTCATATGAGAAAAAGCTAGGGAAGAGGAGCCTATCACACATGATAGAGAGAGGACCCTCAGAGCCATGGTGTAACCATGGGAGGTGCCAGAAATCCCTCACCCCAAAGTGGAGGTATTGTAAATTGTTTAATTGGACTGGACTAATTTGATCTTATGATCAGAGTAATAGCAATTTTGTTTGCACATGATTCCCATTGAGATGCTTTTCCAAATATGTCCAGAAAAAAATTTGGAGACCAGCTATCCCAGGATTGCTGTTATCCACCAAAGAATAAGTAAAATTAAGAGACAGCTTATGTATTACACTTGGAAAGCCTCAGTTCTGTGTTTTCCAGGGAGATTTTTGTCATATTTCTCTATAAAATAATATTATAGGCCTGAAGAGACAGAACTTAAAGATGTCTTTCCTTAAAACATGCAACTCTTTAGGCTATTACCTGCACCACATCATCCTTTGCCTCATCCATCTGGATAAGTGCCTCTTCATTCTTACATTCAGAAGTAGTGTGCAGTTGGGTCATGGAAAGGCTGTGGAAGGAGGAAATTTTAGCATAATTGAGGTTTCTTGTAGATGCAGAAGAGAGACTTCAGCTCCAACAGTTTTACTCAATCCAGACGACTGTGTTCTGTATGGTACATTGAGGATATTTTCTTCTAACAATGTTTGCTTCTTTAATTTATATCCTCCTAAAATGAGTCATTTTTAATAGGTAATAATGATTAATTTTAGTTTTCTGTTTGTTCTAAGTTTAATGAGTTCTAGTGATACAACTTACATATGGAATGTCATCTAGAGATTTTAAAAATTACTTATTTGTATACATATTATAAAAGAAGACATGAGTTTAACTTGATATTTTATAAACTTTTATTTTATTTTATTTTCATGCGGTGCTGAGGATAAAACCCAGGACCTCACACATGCTAGGCATGTGCTCCACCACTGAGCCATATCTCCATCTGTAATTTAGCATTTTTTATTTATAAACTTGCTTCTGTAATAATAAAAAATAAAATAGAGCTACTATTGATGTGAATTCTATAATTTGAGTAATTATAATTTTTTTAAATTTTTAGAATGAAATGATATTCTATGTTCAAAACTTCATTTCATAGAGGGCAATATCACAATGCCATAAACTACTTATATTTCTCATAAAGTCTTTGGATCCAATTTAACTCAAAAGATTAAAAATTTCCTGATCCTGTACTCTTTCAGTTAGGAAATGACAAATGGTGTAAAGCAGTGGATGTGTAACCGATGTGATTCTGCAATCTGTATATGGGGTAAAAATGGGAGTTCATAACCCACTTGAATCAAAGTGTGAAATATGATATGTCAAGAACTATGTAATGTTTTGAACAACCAACAATAAAAATTTTAAAAAAAGGAAATGACAAATGAGAGGATCATGATAAAAGGGTTTGGAAGCACACTGAATATTTTTGAAAATCAAATGGACGTACTAGTAATTTTCCATTCCTGTATTAAAAATACACAGGAATATAATTTTCAAGTTTAGAGGAGGAATATTTGTGTTCATCCGTTCTTTATGTATTAGTTTCATGTGTGTATATATATGAGACTATATACATACATATATGCCCTTTCCCATTTTTGTCACAATGGAAATGTCTGAATCTAATTTTTCTTAAAGGAACACTTAGGTCAGTGGAATCTCATCCTACCCTGATCACTGTACAAAAATTTCTGATGTTTCCACAAACTCAGTTGTTTTTTAGTTCTTTTTTTGCTTGCTTGTTTGTTTGTTTGTATGTTTTTTGTCTTTAGCATGAACAAATATTTGTGAACATATCTCATTCTCTGGTCACTGAAACACAAAGAAAACGATGACACAGGAAAGCCAAAGTTGTGGGGAAGAAAAGCAGGATTTGAATTTTACATAACTACATCAATCAGAGAGACAGACTGCCCTCTAGGACAGCTTGGCATCTGTGAAGAAGCACCTCTCTGGCTTTCTATTTCTTTACTTTAATATTAAACAGATCTTAACTTTATGATCCATATAAATTTATTGATCATCAACTATGTGAAAACTCTAAGGCTAGACTCTGGAATGAGGAGTTCTTTAAGCCACTGTGCATTTTCTAGCTTGCATGGTAATTGCTCTCTAATTTAAAAACTGTATGATTACCAAGAGTTTCTAAAAATATTCTATAATTAGAAAGAGGCATATAACTCATATAAGCATATATTACATTATTACATCTGAATAAATGAAGTACGTGAGATCACAAAAAAAAAATCATAGAACTAAAACTCCTCAAACAGCTATAAAAAGTGCTGCAATTACAAAGCAAAATAACTGTCTTTTAGGTGCAAAGCATGTGTTTTCAAAGTCCTGTAGCTAATAAATGTCTATACCTTCTTTATTCCAAATTTATTGCTGTGCGTGAATTATCATGATTTGTTTGAGGGATCATGTGTTGATATAGGATTTCATTTCAAAAAACTCTCTTAAAAGAACTAAGAATTTTTCTTGTAACATCCATCACTATTTGTATTAGTACCATAGTTATATGGTGAATTTTGAGCCTATAGGAGAAGTTTACTTAAAATTTAAAAATTCTGTGTCACTGAAAAGGTAGGAGATATATTATATTAAAGCTGACCTTATTGTCTAGGAAGTAGAAATCTGTCAACGGAAATATATCCAGGTATTTGGTCATTTTTGAGGTATTGATCTGTGTATAATAAGTAAAATTTAATTGTATTTGCAGATTTATGGAACTGTGCTTCAAAATAAATGTGCCTTGAGAAATAATATTAGTGTATTTAACCTCTACATCTATGTCTAGAAAATTTACATAATATCATAAAAATTATATGATTTGCATAGAAGTGCTATTCACTGTATAGTATTTTGAGGAGATTCATGGATTTGGTATTTTTGCTTCAAATATCTTTTGTCAAAAATAAACAGAACTTGGTTATAGTGCTTTTTGTTTTATATTATATCATCAATTTATGGTGACATTATTATTCTCTTTCAAGCACAAATATATATTAAAAATAGTGATTTTTTTTCTTGGTGTCATGTTATCTTCCAAAATTCTTATCCTTTGTGAAAAAAAAGATAATTTTGTAGTGCAGAATTACATCCTAATAAATCCTAATTTATTTCCACCAATTTTAATCATGGATCTAAATTCATATTAAAATGTATTGAACATTTTTGATTGTGTATTATAAGCTCATAAACTAACTATTTTACTTAGAGATCTGGATCTTCAAATATGCAATCTATTTTACCGACAATGAATTAAGGTAACAGTAAAAGAGAAGCGTAAAATGTGATAAACATCCACAATGAAAAGAGGAGGTAATCTCCAGTGAAAAAAAGATTTCAAAGAACTTCTGGAAAACAGAAAGTCTGGAAGTAGATGAAGGATGCATCTGAGTTCTAATTAGGGATTCACAGGAGGTGGATTAAGACCATGACTAGTCATCTTGGAAGTCCATAAGTTAGTGTGCTTCAGATCAGCACAATGGAAATAAAGGGAAGGAAGCACATTTGGGCACACAGAATCTTGGGTTGCATTCTAATCTCAAAGGAGGCTTCTGCTTACTCAAAGTGAAATTATGGATCTGTCTTGCACTCTCATATTTTTCCTACTTGAGACATGGAGTGTGATTTACATGAGTCTCAAACAGTCTTGAGTTTAGGAAGCCTTAAATGGTAATAGCCAGAAAAACTATCTTCTACTAATGAAAATACTTTGAAAAGACCACTTTCAGAAATTGTCTGGGAAATGAATCCTTCAGTCCTAATTGTGACATAAAGCATAGTTCCCTATTGTGACACCACAAAATCTCACTTTTCAGTCTAAGTTCTGTACTTAGTTTATGGTACTGGTGAGACTCTATTCCTGAAGAAAACTTATAAGAATGGAAAACAGTGCAATTAACTACAGTTTCGACAGCTGTGTAGACTGAATGTCAAATTAATAGTCATCTTGTGTCTCTTCTGTTGTTCAATTTAGATCCACTAAACATACTTCTTTTGGTCTCTATACTCATCCCCAAATCATTTGAGGCTCCTCACTATAATTTTCTCAAGACACAACTACTGCACTGATCCTTTTACAATTCCTGTATGGAAAGTGAATACTAAAAAGTAGAGAATTGGATCATCTGTTTTCAAATTGAATCATCTGATTTTTATCTATAAATATACAATAGACTTTTATATTTGGATACAGTGGATACCATGGTCATTGACCATTAGTAATGTTTTTATTTTTGTTAAGTGTGGTCTGATTCAATTTTACATATGATGTATTGGCACTTTATTAGTGGTACTTGCTTAGCATTGCAACATGGAATCAATGTCCTTCTGGTGAGGAGAGTGAATTGACCTAGCTAGGATTGTAATTTCTCCTCTTGCTTTCTGTAGTACATAGAATTTAGAGTCCTCAGGTGCAGTTTAAATTTTAGTTGGAATTTTGTTAGACATCCTGTTGGAAAAGTGTCCTCTTAAATGATTAAGATTTCTAAAAGTGGAGGATGCAGAGGCATGGCATAAGAAAATATAATTGCCAAGTGCATTAATAAGAGTGATGGTGAGTTAAGACTCTTAAACTGTGACACTCTGGTTCCTGGATCTATATAGTGTGTCTCTTGGTAGCACAAACTGATATAATGATGTGAAATTTTAGAAGTGTTAGCAACACCATCATCTGTTCCAGAGTTCTACCAGGCCAGCAGCTTTTTGTTTCTTTTTTTAGATGATAATACAGTGGATACCATGGTCAGTCATAGACCAATAGTAATATCTTTATTTTTGTTAAATGTGGTCTGATTCAATTTTAGGCATGATGTATTGACACTTAATTAGTGGTACTTGCTTAGCATTTATTGTCTGTAAAAGCAAAAATTAAAAAAAAAGTGTTTGGGTTTTTCTGGTTAAAATTATTTCTGTGTTAAAAGACGTCCACTTGTTAATTTATTATGAGAAAATGATGAAAAGAATGATGCTGTAACAAGAACCTAGAGATAGATCTCTCCTCCTAGCTGGCTAGATATTTGGAAAAAGCATTTGATAGATAAAATACGGTGACTGGAAACCACTATGGTACTCAGTCTTCATTCCTCCTGTGCAGCATCAGAGGCTGGATAAAAACAACTAGCCAATTACAGTTGTCGACTTGGTTGTCTTGTACAATGTCCATGATGTATGTGCTTTGGTATGTGATAGCATGAAATCCCATGATATTTACACTGCTTTGTCTCTCTCAGAGATCCATCCTTATTACTGTAGCCCCCAAATTTTATAGTCTTCATAAGTTCCTTCTAAACCTTTGACCAAGACTTGATTTCTTCCTATTATTTTATGTACCTTCTTATGTATCTTCTTACCTGAGGTAACTTCTTTTTCCACTTGAAATTAAGGATGAAGTGTGCTGCCAAGTATAATGCTCTTTAGAAAGAGTTTTTTCTTTTTTTTTTTTTATTTTTCAAGGGTAATCCTGAAAGATACTGTACAATGGTGTTATTTTATTTCACTTTACTTCTAAATGAAGATAACTATATTTAATTCTAGTAATATTTTGATAGAGGTTGGCCAATTTCCTCTTCTATCTGATTTGCAAAGGGGACCTTTTCCCAAAGAAGGAAATGAATAGGTGTTGTATCACACCTTTGCTCTGAAATTGATTGGGGTTTTCTGAGAAAGAGTGTAACTTCAGTGACTATCTTCTTGGTTAGTTATTTGCTTAGTTATTGGTCACACTCTACAAGTGTGACCTCAGGTGAAATGCCAAAGAAGATAGAGAATAAAATAAGTAGAAGTTATCAATTGATTATACTTTTGTAACTGAAGTAAGGTTTGTGAAGTACTATATGACTTGCATATCTCTCTGCCTTCCATTTAAAATCAAAATATAAAATTCATCTTTATTTTTTTAATGTATCACCAATAAGCTTCTAAAAAATAAAATTTACATCTATTATTTTTCTAATCCTGTTCATGATTTCTCTATTTTCTTGATTATATGAATTTTTTATAACTGATACTAACTTGATAATCTGTGTCATTTTCTGGTTTACAAACACTTATTGATTTTTGTCTCATTTTAGTTATAATTGCCCTCCAGTGACTAAGGGAAGTCTTCTCCTTAGTCAGACTTCTGGTCTGCTCCTCCCAGCCCTGCTTCAGTCTCTCAGCTTCCCAGACCCTCATGCAGTTGGTTGTAAATTCTTCCAGAAGCTGTTTTACTGTCTACTTTTCAGGACTAAAAATAAAAATCAAAAGTTAAAAAAAGATACTTTAGGGCTGGGGATATGGCTCAAGTAGTAGCATGCTTGCCTAGCATGCATGAAACACTGGGTTCGCTTCTCAGCACCATGTAAAAATAAAAAAAAAAAAAAATAAAGATATTGTGTCAACCTAAAACTAAAAAAAGAATATTTTTTTAAAAGATACTTTAAAAATCAAAATGTGGAGGGAGAAAGTAGCAACATATTTTTTTTTTTTTGTAATTAGGCTTTTTAAATTTTTTTAACATTTGTCTGTTTTTAATGAGGGTCACCCACTAACACTTCATCAAAATAACAGTTTCTTTGCTGAGTTCAGGTGACCAAGGAATAGCCACACCCTTGGAACAAAACAAAACACAGAGAGAGAGAGAGAGAGAGAAAAAAAAAAAAGAAACAGAATTATCTTTAACCTAACTTTTTATATGATGTCTCAGATCCCCTTAACTTTGCACATTAGCTTCTTTGTTAAGTTGAATTGTAACTGCTTTTTGTAGTTGGAAAGAGTGTGACTATTGAACTTGAAACCTTTTATTCTGGGCAGCTTGGTGGTTTCTGGTGAAGTTAAGTGGGTGAGAGGGTGAAGGGAAAGTGGGGGATTCTTTCCTATCATAACATGAAGTTTCCCCCACAGTCTGCTCTCAGGTGGCAGAACTCAAGTATTTCTTACAGTGGTATACTTTGATTATTTTTACTTCCCCTTTACCCATAAGTTTTAACAGCATTTTGTCAAACTGCACTTATTAAGAACCATTTTTAAAATAAAGTTATAGTTCGCCTAACCAGTCTGCACTTATTGATTATGGTTTCCCTCACCTGCTATGCCTGTTTTTGGTGTCTGAAAAAACAGATATATTATTTTCCATATTTTATCCATTTTTCTAGATATATATACTGAAAAGAAAATTAGTTCTGCAAATATTCCATTTTGATTGAATGCTATAATCAAGAAAATAATATTTAAATATGCTAAATATATCTCCAGATTTTCTCAAGTAGCTATGCTTAAAACAAAGAAAATATCCTGAAATGAAAAACCATGGTCAGCTTCAAGAAGGCAAGAATAAAACCCAAGTATTTATCCTTAATGATGGATTATAGATGATAAATACAGAATAAACTCAAGATTTAAAGGAAAAAATAGTATTCAACCTGGTATTCTAAAATGAAGCAGATTGTCCATCAATGATAAATAAAAATAGATTTTCATAAATGATAAAAATCTAAACAGCTATTTTCCATGCCTCATTTCAAAAAGAGTTACTCAATATAGAAGAAAAAAAATTTAAAAAAGGGAGCAGACTTTGTGGACAGAAACAGTGGCTCTAACTGCAAAGCTCAAGAAAGTTATGCTGATTCTGCAGTAGACCTTGAAAATAGTTTTGTTAGCATGCCTCAGTCCTACCTTTAAAATGATGGTTTAATAGAAATATTAGCTAGTGAGTAGTCAAGTGATTGAATGTAGCAAAAGATAGAAGATTCTAGTGATCTATTTTTCTCATCACAAAAAAAAAATGAATATTAGAAAATACAGGAAAAACAAAGTGATGAAAAAAGAAAGTAAAAATGCACTAAACACAAATAATGGAAAGCCAAGTTCTGTATATGAAACACAGTAAAATGTGCACTTTTTGTAAAATTTAATGGGATAGAAAAAAGTAGTATTGATTGTTCTTGATGGTAAGAACATCCCTCCATGAGCAGCATTCATGTCCTGATATTGGATGTCAGAAAGGCTAATAAATTAGAGAAAGAAATCATTCTTACTTCTGGTGTGTGTTTTGTGATGAAAAGTATCTTAAAGTCAAATTTGTGAAAATGCTTACGGGTTTTTAACCTTCATAAATTTTCTGTAGACAAAGAATGCAACACATAATTATTTTTTAAAGAGAATAACTAACTGAGGAAGCATGAAAACAGGGACTTGTAACTATTAAAAAATAGAGTGGGGTGTGGTGGTCTGTTCAGATGCTGATACTCAGAAATAATAAAGTGTCCAATGTAGATTAAGCAAGAAATCACAGAACACATACCGTAAATGATAATCAATTAAACGCTAAATCCTTTTAATATTTGATTGATTCGGCCTGAAGAAAAAGAAGTGGCCCCATAAGTTAAATTGTTTTCCTCCCTCTCTCATTGCAATTAGAAAAAATAATGGGAATACCTAAAACATTGTATAGGGTCTTCTATTTAAATTTCAAGATTATGATCAATATAATCAGACAACTAGTAGTAGGTATGGCTAAATTTAGTTTCCTTTTAAAACTTTACATAGCTGCAGATAGAGTGTAGGCTGCTGATTTGGGTGTAAATTTTGGAAACTACTGTTTTATATGGCACTGGGGATTGAACTCGGGGGCTTTATCACTCATATATATACAAAATTCTTTGATATTTTATTTTGAGACCTGGTCTCACTTAGTTACCAAGGCTGGCCTTGAAGTTGTGATCCTTCTGCCTCAGCCTCTATGATATTTGGGATTACAGGTATGACATCAGACCTGTACACTACTTTATTTTTACATGCATCTAATAATCAAAAAATATTTTAAATATTTTTGCATTTTCTTTGATGTAAAATATTCAATACTATCTTACCAAATTGGTTTTGACCCTAATATTCTTTTCTTGAAAAGGCCAATATTCATGTTGAGTAGTTATACTTTTTTTTTGTCTTACCATAACAAGATTTACTCATTAGATTCTATCCTGAGTTAGCAAGTCAATCTTATCCATGTTTTAGAAAAACAAATTGCTATAAATTTTTCTGGTCATGGTTTTAATAGAAGTACCTTCCTCTTAATCATAATAAAAAAGATAGGAGAAAATTCAGTAAAGTCAAAAGCTAAGATCCAACAGTTGGCCAGTTCTTCTTTCAACCAGATGTTTATGATTTGATTGTTTCTATTTTAAATTTCTTCTTCTGATTACTCTGATGGCCTTTTCTATGATATTTAATAGTCAACTTCATTTAAAAGCACTACTTTATGTGAAAAGTGGATACTAAGGAAAATAAACATCTGGAACAAATTCATAGTACTCAATATGCTTCTCATGATTATATACAGTTTCCTCCCACAATTCTGGGATTGCAATTTATAGAGCTTTAAATGACTTCCATTCCTCACTATATTTCACTCTCAGCACATGCAGAAATAATTTATCACCAAATTTATATTAAATAAGTAGAAATTTAGAGAAAACCAGATATAATTTACACCTGTAAAATTAAAACAATATATGTGGAAGTTTGCCAAAGAATACTTGGCATATTCAAAAAATAAAATGAAGAAAATTACCAGAATTGTTGCTTTCCTTTATGTGACAGGGCACAGTTTATTGACATGTTGTTTCAAAAAGACATTAATATTTTCCTTATGAAAAAATAGTTGTTATTCTTTAACATAAATTTTACTTCATTTTTAAAAATTTTTACCCATTTATCTTGCACACTGAGAAGGTATTTGCTGGGGTAAAACACAGTGAGATACTGATCAATATATTGTATTTTTACTAATGTTGTAAAATGCATCTCTGACACATTTGTTTGTTTTCATTTTATATAATAGCATCATGCACAATCAGCATGAGAAGAGTTTGCTCATTAATTTTGGTATCAATAGTGGGTTAGGTTCATTGAAAAGATGTTGAGAAAATTACATCTATAATGGTGGAATCTCGCAATTCTTTGTTTTCATCTTTCCTGTGGTGCTTCTGCTCTTGATATTAGTATGTTAACTTTAATTTGCATTGTCCATATAGTTTCTTAAAACATAAGACACTTAGAATTTAGGAAATCACATATAGTAAGTTTATTTCATAAACTGATATAAGACTCAATGAAAGACTTCAGCATTATTAATGTACATTTTATCAAAATTCCACTATATCACAATGGTACATACAGTATTGAAATTTTATATAGCTAAAGGTTTTTTAACAATGAATGATAGGCACCCTAAGCAAGTATGCAGTTCCAATTTTTCATTTACTGAGCTACATTCATTCATAATATAATAGTTGACAAAAACCACATATCAGAGTGTCTGTTTTTGAAAACATTGTTTGGTGAATTAGGAACAATGCAGCATACAATTTTTATTTATTATTGGTTCATCAAACCCACATCTTACTCACATAGTAAGATTGTTATAATATTCAATAAGTTGTAGCTAAAATCATGAAATACCACATACCATATTGTACAGATTATATAAATGCTCTTATTATTTCTTCATTCTTTTTCACAAATATTTATCAGCAACTTACTATATGCTAATTAGAAATAAGTTCATTATAATTATTTCAGATATTTTTAAAAAACTGTAAGACCTCATTTGAAAAGAGCAATATAGATTTCAGAAGTAACTACTGCTTCTCTAGTGAATAATGTGTATACAAATCTGCTAAGGTCTTGGGGTATGCAAATATATTTGAGATGCATCAGAGAGTATATATGAAAACACAGTACTATTTATTATGTTATTTAAATAAAGAGAAATATCATAACAAAGGTTAAAAAATTAACTTTTGGGAAAAAAAACAAAAGGGTGGACTAGTATTTGAAATAATGTAATAATAATTTTTACTATAATAAGTTGTTTCTGAGTCCCATTTCACTATTTACTTTAATTATCTATCCATTGTGTTAAGAACTCCTATAGGTGTTAAACTATATAAGGTACATATATTGTGGTGTGAGGTGTTATTGGAAAATATTAGCATTCGGTGAATAATGCCATCAATTTTCTGTTTTGCAATATTAAAGAACTATTTCAGATTTATTGCAATGGATAGTTTTGTTTAAAGGTAACAGTAGTTTTTCAATGTAGAAATTACTAAGAAAAATTTAGGTGTTCTCCAAAAGTCTATAACAACCATATTTGATGAACTTTGTGTCATAATGTATAAGAAAAGTTGCTTCCTTACCTCAAACCAGACATCATTGGAATAACCTTTTGTAGTATCAGCACATACAAGTTTAGATGAGGACTTTTGCTTCTTTTCTCCTTTTACCTCCCACTTACAATATGGCTTATTTTTAATAAGCAATTTTCTATGCTTGTTAAACCTCTCACACATCTCAGAATTCTCTAGGAGAGATCCCTGACAATCTAGAAACAAACATATCTGAGATAGTGTATAGATTAATATATGAAAAAGTTCAAGAAAATATTGATCTGGCCATGAGATGGTGTGGTAAGTATATAGAAAGCTAAAAATTGAAATTGAAAGAAATATAATACTCCTGAGAATTACTATGAATCATGTAGTCTTTGGAAGCAGATATTTTAAGTAGGAAGCTCTTGAGAATGATGTCCACTGCATCTTTTATATGAATATTTGCTCTGGTTTTGAGGGCCACCAGATTTTAGCCAGTAAACTTTTGGCTTGATATAGCATAATCAGAAAGCCCAACATTCTCTTTTTATACCTAGGCATGGTTTACTAAACATTCATTGAGTTTTTGCACAAACTTTTCCCTTATTTTAATATACCTAGCCCATTAGTCTTGTCACATTCAAATTCATTCATTCTTCAAAACGTAATTTAATTCCCTATTGTCTTTAAAATAAAATATCAACCTAAAATAATTTCTATACTCTAAAGCATTTTATTGTAGTATCTAGAATCTTTATAATTACTAAGAAATGACATTCTATGCCTCATTTTTACCATTGTCTCTCTCGTATTACTTTCATTATGATTTGAGTATGTCCCCCAAATGTTCATGTGTTTGGAACTTAGTTTCAAAGGGAGAGAGTTGGAAAATAGTGGAATGTTTAAGAAGTGAGATCTAGTAAATTGTGGTTAGATCATTGGGGGAGATGTTCTTGGAAAGGGTTAATATAAATTTCATGGGGCACAACATACTTTTTATTAAAGCTGGGTGTTTCAAAAGAGCAAGTCTTTTTTTCTGAATTTCCTGACTTCCTGTCTCATTATGTTCTCTCTACGTCTCAAATGAGCCCTCACCATAATGATACCTCATGTGTAATGCAGGTGAAGGAGCTGTCACAGGAGCTGAGAAGATTCTGGTAGAGTGCACTTAAATCTTCAGAACTATGTACTCAAAAATATTTTTATTTATTTACAAGTTGTAGTTGGACACAATACCTTTATTTTATTTATTTATTCATTTTATGTGGTGCTGAGAATTGAACCCAGCTTCTTGCATGTGACAGGTGAGCACTTTACCAATGAGCCACAAACCCAGCCTCTCAGAAAATAATTTTTATGCATTTATATCTCTTTTTATACATTGGCCTGTTTCTGGTATTTTTCTATAACATTATAAAACAGACTAAAACAACCTCTGTGTCTTATTTCTAAAGAAGACAGGAGAGACTTTGCAATGTATTATCAAAAAATTCTGTAAAAGCTTTAGAATAAGAACTGTTATGCATTCACTGAGTGACCTTTAGTGAGTGATTAAATATCTTTGAGTCTAAGGCATCTTACTATGAGAGTGAGTAGAACATCTAAGATTACATTTTAAAAGCTCTGGTATAGCTTAGATGGTAATGGCTTAGCATTTCTGATTCTTATTTTTATTTTTCAAAGGTGATATCTTGTATTTCTTATATTCCTCATGGTGCTTAGTTTAATGTATTGCCATTTACTTTGGGACTCAAATATGTGGAATTGATTTTGTTTTGTAAAGCAAAAGCAAGAATGGTTCCTTAGAATATAGCAAAGACTATATAAGAATGTTTTTTTTATTTTTAATGGGAAGAATTGTCTCATTGCTAATGATTATAGAGGGAATTTATATTTTGATGACACCCATTAATCAGAAATGGTCTGAAGTGACTAGATCAAAACCACTAGAAAACCATGAATAAAGAGGCAGATTAAAAAAATAGGTTTGGGGCTGGGGATGTGGCTCAAGCAGTAGCGCACTCACCTGGCATGCGTGCAGCCGGGATCAATCCTCAGCACCACACACAAATGAGGATGTTGTGCCCACCGAAAACTAAAAAATAAAATATTAAATAATTCTCTCACTCTCTCTCTCTCTTAAAAAAAATAGGTTTGTCTAGCACCATTTTGAGTCTCCTATTAGAGTACAAATTATAGTATTTTACCAGTGAAAGGACTCAAACACATGTAGCTGCACTTAAAGCCTCCTGTAATCACACAAGTCACCATCAATCATAATACCATTGTAGGAAGATAAATGTAGATCTTCACAGGCAGAAAAATCAAATACAAAAATTGCAATTTGCCTTATGCAAAAAAGAGACCTCATTATTTATGTCATAATTTTTTAGCTCCCAGGTTCCATCTATTTGAGCTCAAGATATTCAACCAGAAGAAAGTGGATTTGTTTTATGCTAGATGAGTTAAGAACTGATATAATTAGAATGTAGAGTAAACGTATTTTGATTTGGGGTTGTTATTTTAAGTATGATGGCTTGCCCAGGAAAGCAATGCAGGAGATTTTGTCCTCCACTTCACCCAAATTGTATGGAAAAATTATTATTTGTTTAAATTAAAAGTGGAAGCCACAGGCAATCTACAGCATGTATTGAAATGTCATGATGAGACATCAAACTGCAGTTTTTTTCCTCATGTTTTTGTATCATTGATTGCTGTGGAATTTGAATATTTGAAATATAAAAACTATATTTAAAAATAAACATTAATATTCTTTTGTATTTTAAGGTAATTTTCAAGCTCATAGCCTAAGGTCATAATATACAGTATAATTACCTCATATTTTTTCTAATGTAATCCCAAGACAAAGGAGTTGGAATCTATTTTTCATGAAAAAAATATTTTTACTAAGTAAAATTACGTTGTTCCATGTATCATACTTTTCTATTAATAGAAGTGAATGCCTTGATGGGACTGCCAAAAGGCTTATATTATCTTTCCCTGTTGAATATTGTGGCAGAATATATGGATGATGAAACAGAAGATTTCTGAAATTGTGTATTTTTGTGGCTGGAAACTGTTGAAAGGTACACCATTGTTATTAATGAAAAAGACTGACTAAAAACAGCAATGTTGTTTAAGCGTACATACGTGAACAAATTCTTTGCTAAGCAAAAATGCCCTGTGCAGCCAGGGATGGCTGAAATACATTATAATTAGACTCTGGTAATCTCAGTTCTTTATTTTTTCACTCTAACTAGTAAATTTTTCTAGCTCAATAAATCTCTCTCTATTCCTTTTCTTGCTTTTAAAACCAGAGGGGCAATACTTGTCTTTTTTAACTTTCTGGATTGTTTCTCAATTTGACTGCAATAAAATATGCAGAAAATTCTTGGAAAATATTACAAAGCATACAAATGGAGGTGAATAATCTTTGCTTACTTTGTGACTCTTCTTCTTTCAAATGCTGTTGTAGTTCAAAGTGGGTAACTTATCTTTCTTCAATTACCTTTAACTGATTATATGTCCATTTTTCCCCTAGCATTTGGAAACCACACTTCATCCATTATTGGTCAGTTGCTTAAGTATTTACAAGTTTTTATTTATATATTGTTGTGTGTTGATCCAATTGATTTTTCTTCTCATTTAGTGTAGTTTCATGTATAATTAAATTTGTATAAATATGTCTATATTGGAGAGTGTAAAATGTCCCTAGACCTTGTTCTTAGGCATATGTTGCTGTAAACTCAGGTCTTCATGAATTATATGTAATCATGGTTAATAAAATTGTGAATGATGTTCAATATGATTTTTGTATGGATTCTGTGTATAATAAGCTTTTACCCTATTGTACCTGAAAAGCCAACATTTTATGATAAGAAACTTAATCTTTACATACAACCTTCTCAGTTTACCTCTTACTACTTGGTCCTCAGAGAATGAGACTATAAAACATAGCTCATTGATTATTTTGTCATAAGTATAAGGCCTCACTCAACTTTGACTCCACATCCATTTCTCCAATTCCTGCCCTGAAATAACACTACCTATAAGATATCAGAATTTATTAATATACATGAAAACACTGATCATTGACCTCATTCACAGAAAAATGAAATGTCTCCAATGAGGATGAAGTCTAGAAGGCCATTATGCACACAAGAAAGATAAAGCTCTTCTCTCCTGTAAGAGCTACCCTTAAGTTTGTGGAAATTCAGTCTATTAAAATCACTAGGAAATGTTAAAATGTTAAAAAGTTAAAATTTTAAAATTTATAAATCAAGATATGAAAACCTGGGGCTTATTTTCCTACATCTATATCCTTCTTATAACTCTTAATTTCACCATAAATACAAACAGAAAAAAAAATGATCTGACTTATGCAAATTGTATTCCACATTAAGTTTGATTAAAATGTGTAAAAGTATTAACAGATGCTAGAGTATTATTCACTCACCAGTATGTTTTACAGTTACATAGAGCATTTAGTCAAGTGGAACACTATGATGCCTGTCATTTAACAACAGGATGCAATACATGAGTGTTAACATATAAACAAATATTCAGTTATAAAGACATATTGCATACATAAGGTAAATATAGGTTAAAAAATGCACTGTAAACCTGACATCATGGTCTATGCTTGTTATCCAAGCAAACTGGGAAGCTGAGTAATTTCATAAGTTTAAATTCAGCCTCAGCAACTTAGTGTGGTTTCAAGCAACTTAGCAATACAGTCTCAAAATTTGAAAAAGTGGAGAGAGGGCTTAGGAATGTGGCTCAGTGTATAAAAATACCTAAACTTAAACTGAAATACAAAACAAATATTAGTTTAAAATATTACACTTCAGTGTTAAACATCAAAAATAGATTTCATATAATTCTTTTATCACTATTCAAAAGTGAAAATAGTAATTTTAATTTATAAAAACAATTATATTCTTTCAAAGATGAGGTTTCTTCACTATGCATTTGATATTTATGACTGATATTTCTACAAAATAACTTGATAATGCTTAATAAATTTAAGCAAAAGTTAAAGACAACTACTTGTTTTCTAAACTTAAATGAGTTCTGTATTTTACTGATCCTCATATACATCAAGGTGTAATATATAGATAATAACTTTACTATACTCTCACATTTATTATAAATGTTTCATTGTTATATAAGGCATACATTTTGGACAAAATCTGTTCAATATTCACTACTAGTATGAGTTTTCAGATGTTCAATGAATTTAAAATTTAAATACATTTTGGAAATGTTATTTAACTTTTTAGAGTTTCTGGGCACAATGAATTCTCCAAAAATAAGCAGTGTTTAAGAACATGTAGCTACATTTTTGTTTTCCATTTGTATTTTCTCTAACCAGTATGTATCCACAAGTGCTGAGTATTGGTGAATAAATTTTGGAGGCATTGTCACATTATCAATTTTCACATTTCAAAACTTTCTCTACACTATGGTTATTGTGGTGAGGATTAAATGTTGTCCCTTTCTTAGAGTAATGGTACAATGGTCTCATTTGTATAGCTTTTCTCCAGTGTGTTTTCTCTGATGTCTAGTAATATATGATATATAATTTAAAATTTTTTACATTCTCTACATTTAGATGTCTTCTTTCCAGAATAAGTAGCCTAGTGGTGAAAAGAATTGATTTCTTATTAAAAGCTTTGCTGCATTGTTTCAATTTGTAGGGGTTCTTTTCTGTATAAATTCTGTTGTTAATAATGTTTAGTCTTTCTTTTTTTAATGTTTATTTTTTAGTTGTAGTTGGACACAATACCTTTATTTCACTTATTTATTTTTATGTGGTGCTGAGGATAAAACCCAGGATCTCACACAGGCAAGGCTAGCACTCTACCACAGAACCACAACCCCAGCCCCAAGGTTTAGTCTTTCTTTAAAAGTATTATCACTTTATTCACATTTCACATTCACCAGCATGTCTTCTGCTGTGGTGACTAAAGTTTTATTTTTTATTAAAAGCTTTTCCACATTATTCACATTTGTAGGGCTATTATCCAGCATGAGTTCTGTTGTGGTGAATAAGGCCTGTTTTATTGCTAAAAGCTTTGCAACATTCCTTATAATTGTAAGGCTTCTCTCCAGTGTAAATTCTTCTGTGGCAAAAAAAGGGGTAAAATTTGAGTAAAAATTTTGTCATATACTTGCATTTGTGAGGCTTCTCTCCAGTGTGAGTTCTGTTGTGGCAAATAAGGTGTGATTTTTGACTGAACGCTTTGCCACATTCTTTACATTTGTAAGGCTTCTCTCTAGTGTGAGTTCTGATGTGGCAAATAAAGCCTATTTTTTGAGTAAAAGCTTTGCCACATTCTTTACATTTGTAGGGCTGATCTCCAGTGAGTTCTGCTGTGGTGAATAAGGTCTATTCTTTGACCAAAACCTTTGCCACATTCTTTATATTTGTAGGGCTTCTCTCCAGTGTGAGTTCTGCTGTGGTAAATAAGGTGTGATTTTTGACCAAAAGCTTTGGCACAATCTTTACATTTGTAGGGCTTCTCTCCAGTGTGAGTTCTGATGTGGCAAATAAGGTATGATTTTTGACCAAAAGCTTTGGCACAATCTTTACATTTGTAGGGCTTCTCTCCAGTGAGTTCTGCTGTGGTGAATAAGGTGTGATTTTTGACCAAAAGCTTTGGCACAATCATTACATTTGTAGGGCTTCTCTCCAGTGTGAGTTCTGCTGTGGTAAATAAGGTGTGATTTTTGACCAAAAGCTTTGCCACAATCTTTACATTTGTAGGGCTTCTCTCCAGTGTGAGTTCTGATGTGGCAAATAAGGTATGATTTTTGACCAAAAGCTTTGCCACATTCTTTACATTTGTAGGGCTTCTCTCCAGTGTGAGTTCTGCTGTGGTAAGTAAGGTCTGATTTTTGACCAAAAGCTTTGCCACAATCTTTACATTTGTAGGGCTTCTCTCCAGTGTGAGTTCTGATGTGGCAAGTAAGGTATGATTTTTGACTGAATGCTTTGCCACATTCTGTACATTTGTAGGGCTTCGCTCCAGTGTGATTTCTGATGTGGCGAATAAGGTCTGATTTTTGACCAAAAGTTTTGTCACATTCTGTACATTTGTAGGGCTTCTCGCCAGTGTGAGTTCTGCTGTGGTAAATAAGTTGTGATTTTTGACCAAAAGATTTGCCACAATCTTTACATTTGTAGGGCTTCTCTCCAGTGTGAGTTCTACTGTGGCGAATAAGGTGTGATTTGTGACCAAAAGCTTTGCCACAATCTTTACATTTGTAGGGCTTCTCTCCAGTGTGAGTTCTGCTGTGGCAAATAAGGTGTGATTTTTGACCAAAAGCTTTGGCACAATCTTTACATTTGTAGGGCTTCTCTCCAGTGTGAGTTCTTCTGTGGCAAATAAGGTGTGATTTTTGTCCAAAAGCTTTGCCACATTCTTTACATTTGTAGAGCTTCTCTCCAGTGTGAGTTCTTCTATGGTAAATAAGGTCTGATTTTTGACCAAAAACTTTGCCACAATTTTTACATTTGTAGGGCTTCTCTCCAGTATGAGTTCTGCTGTGGTAAATAAGGTTTGATTTTAGACCAAAAGCTTTGCCACAATCTTTACATTTGTAGGGCTTCTCTCCAGTGTGAGTCCTTCTGTGGCAAATTAGGAGTGATTTTAAACTGAATGCTTTGTCACATTCTTTACATTTGTAAGGCTTCTCTCCAGTGTGAGTTCTGATGTGGCAAGTAAGGTATGATTTTTGACTGAATGCTTTGCCACATTCTGTACATTTGTAGGGCTTCTCTCCAGTGTGGTTTCTGCTGTGGCAAATAATGTCTGATTTTCGACCAAAAGCTTTGCCACAATCATTACATTTGTAGGGCTTCTCTCCAGTGTGAGTTCTGATGTGGTGAATAAGGTCTGATTTTTGACCAAAAGTTTTGTCACATTCTGTACATTTGTAGGGCTTCTCTCCAGTGTGAGTTCTTCTGTGGCAAATAAGGTGTGATTTGTGACCAAAAGCTTTGCCACATTCTTTACATTTGTAGGGCTTCTCTCCAGTGTGAGTTCTGCTGTGGTAAATAAGGTCTGATTTTTGACTGAAAGCTTTGCCACAATCTTTACATTTGTAGGGCTTCTCTCCATTGTGAGTTCCTCTGTGGTAAATAAGACTTTTTTTTTTACTAAAAGCTTTGCAACATTCTTTATATTTGTAGGGCTTCTCTCCAGTATAAATTATCTGGTGATGGACAACGCCTGAGTTTTTATATGATTTCTGGTCATCACTCTCACTTGTAGTTTTCCATATTTTCTTTTGTGGGAAATAGTCAAGATCACAATTTCTATATTTTGCACTTATCACTTCATGAAATATATGTTTTAGGCCCTTTTCTGATGAATATTCTTGGATATGATTAGGAGTCATGGCTGAAATAAACAAAAATAAAAAAAAAACAATACCTATTAGTCAGGGATAAATATATTTTTCATACATAACATGAAATTAAGTAAAAATAAGTACATCAGGAGTGTAGCAGATTAGTAAGTCCAAAGTCACCATAAATCCAAAAAAATATATATTATTTCAAAAAAAAAGGAGAGAAAAATTACCTTGTGAATATTATCCAAATTCTTGTAGAGACCACATTATCCAAGAGGACTACATCACAAAAAGTGTAGAAAAGTATCATTAACAGCCTTTTGTCCCTCATAAGATAGGATTGTGTATTTGGGAAATATCTAACAGCTACCTTCACTGTCAGTAGAATAAGAGAAATGTAAAACATATATAAACATTTATGGTTTTTTCAGAGTGTCCAAAAATGCTTTTTGTCTACCATGACATGGAGACATGAAAATAGCTAGTATATTTTGAGTGATAATACCATAAATATTCAACAAGGATAAAGAGGCAATGGACTCTTAAAAAGAAATATGAACAAAAAATTTACTAAGAAATATACACATATGTCTATAAAATTTTTCATAAAAACATTTTAAAAGACAATAAAAACCTTGCATACCCTATGGCCATAATATTTGGATGAATTCAACACATGACAGTCAAGTATAATAAATTGATTTTTATATTTTTACATTCTTGTGATGAGAATTTCCTTTATTGACAAATACAACTTTGTTTATTTATAAATATATCATGGTATTTTATACTATATATTCAAGGTAAAATGAATAAATAGAATGAATTAACAAAATCATTATTTCATATAATTATCAATTTTGTTCTTACAAGGTATTGTATTCCTTCTACTAGTGTTTATGAAGAACATAATACACTCACTATGTGGTAAAATAAAACTCTTGACCCTATTATGCTCAATAAAATAAAAATATGGAGACTTTTACTATAATATCAACCCTACACAAAACACAGTACCTGGTGAGCAAAATTTTGCTCACTAAATTTCTGACTTCCACATGTGAATCAAATGCTCCTACAACTTAATATCTGCCTGCCACCTTTCACTTAATTCAAAGTACTGCATATATTTCTTATAACACTTTAAGAGACAAAATACTTTATAACTAAGTAATAATAGTATATAAGTACATATTTTTAAACATTTGACACTAATGGGCACACACATTGAGTCCCTAGCTTTAATCTGTGAAAAATTTTGGCACTAAACACAAAAGCAGAGGTATCTCTTCAATTTTCTGATTTAATTGTTCATGGATACATATTTAGTACTGGCAATTCTGGATCTTTAGGTCATCCAACTTTTAATGTTTCATATGTAATGCTTGAGATTACACCAAAAATTCTATATCATGAACTACAACACAAGCATTCTTAAAATTGTTTGAGCCATGCTGTTTCTAAATTTCTGTGACTTCTCTCAAATATGAAGTACTTTTGCATGGCCTCCCAATTAGCAAATATTACAAGGATGCAGCACTGTTCTTGCCTATTTTTATTTATTTAAGTCTATATTATTTTTCCCGAAAATGGACTATATAATCTACTGTTGGCTCTTTTAATGAACAAATAAAAAATAGTACAGCAAATATAAACAAAGAGAAGCATGGCTAAATCCAAGTTACAAAAAAAGAAAAATAAAACATTAATAATTTAACATTAGGATAATGACAGTTATGAATTACTCAAAGAACACTAAATAACAATTTTAAAAAAGCTTAGAGACTGAAACTGAAAAATATTAACATCAATGAGCACAATGTTTATGTGAATAATTCTTTACGAAAAAATGAGAGGGCCATTCCTAGTGTACAAATCTGAAATTCTACAAATATGGGAGAGGCTTATCAAGCAGTACCAAGTGTAAGACAAGTCTAAGCAACTTGTAAAATACTGTAAAAAATAAAAATCTATAGGATATATAAAGAGAAGTGGGATATATATATATATATATATATATATATATATATATATATACATATATATATATATACACATATATATACACATATATATATATATAGACATATATATAGACATATATATAGACATATATATAGACATATATATATATACACATATATATACACATATATATATATGTATATATATACATACATATATATATATATATATATATATATATATATGTATGTATATATATACATATATATATATACATACACACTGTGTTTTGTGTAGGGTTGATATTATAGTCAAAGACTCTCTCTCTCTCTCTCTCTCTCTCTCTATATATATATATATATATATATATATATATGAAGTGCGAAAAGTATCCAAGCATGCCACATTAAAAAAAACAATGATCCAGAAGTTAAATCACTAATCAAAATTTAAAAAATAAAAAAAATATTAAAAAAGTACAAAGTAGAAGTATAATGATTTATTCACTTCAAAATATTTATGATTACTAATGCATTATTGCAAAACACAAAACAAAAGAAAAAAAATTACTAACAGAAATGAATCTAAAAAAGAAAATATCAAGTCAGTTCCAGCAGAGAGCATGGAAAGTAACCAAGCATGATCTGCTCCTAGAGGCCCTATTTGTTTAAAGATGGATAATGCTCCTGCCTTTACATCTCATCCTTTTGCACAATTTTTAATCAATGAGATATAGTTTTAAATCATGTAATTTCTCATAATTCTTTTGGACAAGCTTTTGTTGAGTGAGCAAATTGTATCCTAATACTTGCCTTTTAAAACAGAAACAAACAAAGATCTAGCCTCTCTTTTATTAATTTGCATTAAATATTTTTTTATTTACACTTAATGTGCTCAATATACAACATAAAGTTAATAGTCAAAATTGGTCATCTGCATTGAATAGACATTTTATTCTCAAACAGCCATTACCAATAAAATTATGTAATATATGAGGTTCCACCTGACCAGCATGACAAGATCCTATGCCTTTGATCACGTGGGGAAAAGCATAGACTGCTACACTTATGCCAACATGTCCTGTTTGGACTCTAGCTTCATGCTTGAAAAATAGCAATTATAAATGTACATCAGGGACTTCACAAGCTGATTTCTAATTTTCTTTTAACCCTGGAAGATAAGAGGTCATCCAAACAAGAGAATAATCATTCTCCTCAAAAGAGGAGAAACATTAAAAGAAGACCCCAAAATACTTGAATTCTAGTTACTTGGGGAGATATAAAACCATTAACAGCCTCAGCTCAACAGGTGTTGGCTAAAATGGGGTTAGAATGTACTCTAGATAACTTTGTTACTGCTTTGATTGCTAAACTCACACAAAACTCTGTAAATGCTTTGGTCTTAATAACAATTTTGCTCTGTTTTTGTATACCAGCTCTGGGAAATTCAGTCCTGTCAGATCCTGGACTTCTAGAACCCATTACAATATCTTGACTCACTTGCATAAAATTGTTATATACCTGCAAAAATGTCTCATGGTATTCATTGTTGTCTTAGCAGAATAATGTGTCCTTACCATCCACATAGTATTTAATAGGTCACCATCCTGTGCAATTTATTCATAAAAGATCTATTCCTCTTGATAAAAACTGTGATTATTCAGTGAAGCTTCTCTCTAAGGCATAATTTAACACTTTGACATTCTCCTTGGTTGGTTTACCTGGACTAGCTCTACCAGCTTATGAAATTACTATGAAACTCGCCTATGCTATCATAAACAGTATTACTCATGCCTCAATGGATGTAAATATGCTTAATGAAGAACAAAAACAACATTGTAAAGCCATACTTGACAATCATGCTGCAATTGATTGTCTGTTATTGTTACATCATAAAGGATATCAGAAGTTTAGTACCATGTGTTCCTTCAATTTAAGTTATAATAGTGATTTTATTTCAAAAGACTTATATTACCTTAAAGATATAATTAATAAGTTTCAACAAGATGATGGATTTTGGACTTGTTGGATTGGTTAGCTTCATGTATACTCAATTTCATCTGGGCCAAAAATATTCATAGGTGGATGTTTACTGATGTTGGCACTTGCTGTTGTCTATGCCTGCCCTATTTTTTGCCCCCACCAGCATTAAGGAGATAAGTAATATTATTTATTCAAAAGGCCTTTAAAAAGAGAGGAGGTATTAGGTATTCTGACCTTCGAATAGAGAGGAAAGTGTGGGGGTAATTGTAACTGGCACCCTGAGTCCCACAATTGTAATGCCCAGAAGTTTCTCCCTGAAGCTATTAAGACAACTCTACAGGTGCACTATCTAGTTTCTGTGGTAATGCCCTTAGGGAGAAGGGGCTCTATATTTGTATTAACTGTACCTAATCTTGGTTAGCTAGCACTTGGGGTTAAAGAAACACTGGGTTAGAATGTAGTCATGGTATCAGAAGCTATGTAATTTGGGGGTAATATATGAGCAGCTGTTAAGAGGAGTGGCCAGTTTTTTTCTTTTTTTTTCCCTTTTCACTGTATGTGTGTGTCTCTCTCTTCTGTTTGCCCCTTTAAAGGTTTCCACACAAGAAGATTTGAAACACATCATGCTGGTCCTCACAACAAAAGGTAGGTTTTTATGGTTAATCTGAATAAACTGGGACACCACTGAAGAAGAAAACAGAGAACAACAAGGAATTTGAAAAAGTGATAAATATAGGGCAGTATGTGTTAAATGATTACAATCAAAATAAATAAACCTAAGCTTCTAAAAATTTCTTCTGAAGGATAACTACTCTTTCAAAATTTTTTAGTTTGGTTTTCTCCTTGACATTTGAATGACTCAACTGTGTCCCCTGCTATGTGTAGTCTACAATAGTTTACATCACTAAATTATACTAGGTACTACTTATCTAAAGTTAAGGATGTGTAACACACAAAGAAAGAGACAGATTAAAGAGTAAAATTATATATCTATAAATCTATCTTTATATATATATATTTATAGAGAGAGAGAGAGAGAGAGAGAAATATCTGTACTAAAAATGCCCTTTTTCTTTGAAACATAAATCTGAAACTCATTTTTATAGAGAAGTTCCCAGAAGATACTCTGCAACAGAAGTAAATTAAATAATAGTTAGTAATTAATAATTTTAAAGGGAAATTAAACTTACCCAGGAAGGCCAAGTTTCTATAGTTCTCTAGCATCACATCTCTATATAAATTTTTCTGAGCAGGCTGAAGGCATTCCCACTCCTCTTCAGTAAAATCAATGGATATATCCATAAATGTTAACAGTTCCTAAAATAAGAATAGGTAAATAAATAACACATTGACTACAGGAATATTTGCACAGTCTGTAATGTAATTACAGTTGAAATTAGAGTTAGTAGACTATCATGTACGTAGTGTTTTGTAACACAATGATACTATTATCTACTTCTGCAGAAAAAGTGATTTAATTTCAAAAAAGTATATATACTCCACATTTATGAAACACAATATAAAACTCACACATTATCACAAAAATGTATATTTTGTATTTTTTATATCTTTATCTAAATTATACATGTTTTTCAGATGAGAAAATCATGGTAATTAAGAAAGGGAATCCTCAAATTTTAATTGTACAACCACTAATAAGAGATTTAGTAATGTGTAGAATCTTATTTGTTATTTCTCTGATAGAACTGGCTATTCTGAATGTGTAGTGAGATCTCTAGTAATTCCAATATCAATGGTATAAGAGAAGTTTTGAAATGTAACAAGGTAGACAGACCACTAAATGGAAATATTTAATAGTTTATATAATTCAAACATTTTATGGTTTTTATATATGTTATTAATATAAAAAAGCAACAACAATCCTGTTTAAATTTTCCTTTTTATAATTTTAACATTTTTCAACATACAAAATTATATATATACACACACACACACACACACACAAACTTTGATCAATGTTTATATTGTATGATATTTATAATGGAATATACATATAGCTCTTCAAACAAACATAATTTGTTTTTTTTTTTGTTTGTTTGTTTTGTTTTTGTTTTTTTGTTTTATTTTATTGGTTCTTTCCAATTCTACCTGACAGTAAAATCGATTTTATGGTATTATGCAAGCATGGGATATATCTTATCCTAATTAAAATCCTGTTCTTGTTGGTGGCTACGATGGTAGCATTCACTCACAGATATATATCTTTTATATTTCTATCCTTGTCTTTTTTTATTTATTTATTTACTTATTTTTGTTTACCATTGTGCAATCTACTGATCTTCTTTCTTACCCTTCCCCACTTTATGAGCTTTAGATTTCACATATCAGCAATAACTTTCAACTTTTGGTTTTATAGAAATTGTTTGTTTTACTTAGCATAAAATCTCCAGATTTATCCATTTCCTGGCAAATATCCTAAAGTCATTCTTATTTATGGCCGATTCATACTTTATTGTGTATATAAGCAACAGTTTTTTATCCTGTCATCATTGAATGGACCCATGCGTCATTGAATGGTTGGTTTTATAGCTTAGCTATTGTGAATTGTGCTGCTGTAAACATTAATGTGGCTGTGTCAATGTAGTATGCTGATTTTATGTCCTTTGGCCATATACAGTACAGTCAAAAAACTGGGTAAAATTGTGGTTCCATTTCTTTAACAATATCCACAGAGGTTATTATGTTTCACTTAGACCTCCATACAGCTGGAAAAATTGGAATTCATCTATACCTGAGGTGAAAATAAAACATACAAAAAAATTAGTAAGCCAAAAAATGACTAGAATTTATTATCAAATTATCCATCCCAATAAAAAGTATAATTTAAAAACTAAAAATAAAGAAAGTCTTAAGCAAAGAGCAAAATTAGAAGCTATTAAAGATAAACATAACAAAGAGTTACCAGTATCAATGTTGGTGCTTTTAAAATGCAAATGAGCCCAGTCTAGTAATGGACAACTGTAGTTCCAGTGACTGAGGAGGATAAGAAAAAAGGATCATAAATTCTAATACAATATTATATATAATATTGTCATATATATATATATATATATATATATATATATATATATATATACATATATATTTTATTGAGCAACTTAGTGAGGCACTTAGCAACTCAGCAATACTCTGTCTCTACATAAAATATAAAAAAAGGACTGAGGATGTGGCTTTATTGTTAAGCACCCCTGGGTTTAATCTTCAGTACAAATTTTTTAAAAGCAGATACAACTTAAAAAGCACTAGCAAAATTGAAAATTCAACAAATAAAAATTATATCAATTATACAGTATATAATTACAAATATAGGCATATATAATGATTTCTCACTTGATGGAAATACACTCTGGAAAATTTATCCTCAGAATCTTCTGCAATTTTCCAATTCTCTGAGTGCAATGACAGAATCTAGATGGTATAAACTCATACATGGATAAGATATTTGCTAGATACATGGTTGTACATAAAGTCTACTGCTGACCAAAATACCATGATGCCAAATGATTGATGTTATGAAGTAAAATCAATCAGAGTAATCCTCATAATAAAATAAATGGTGGAACTACAGAAAACACCAACAACAAAATTCTTAAAACATGCTAGGATATTCGGAAAAGACTGTGATAATAAAATGCTATTTTATCCCTTCACTCATAAAACATAACAACATATTTTCACACATTAAATGCTGAATATAAGTTATTAATAAATAATACTTAAATATATAAGAAAGTACAAAGCTCAAAAGTTTACATACAAAAGATAGGGTTCATATGGTGGTGCACACCTGAAATATCTACTATTCTGGAGTCTAAGGCATGAAGTTCAAAATTTAAGGCCAAATGAAGATATTGAGCCAACCCCATCTGGAAATAAAGTTTAAAACACAGCTGAGAATATGATCAGCATTAAGACACTGGTTGAATCCCTAATATCACAATAGAAAAAATTATTTTTTTTTGTTTTCAAAATTACACAATATAATAGACTTAAACTTATGAATTACAAAATATTAATACAAAAAAATCTATTAATCAAATGATTACATTAAAAGCTGCAAAACTGTCAAGTTAAAAAACCCTAATTTCCTCACATACAATCAAAGACATATAAGAAGAAAAAATACAACAGAATGCAAAAGAAAACCAGAAAATTCTTGAAGAGTCACTTTAAAAAGGATATATCTAAGTGTTCAATAATCACAAAAACTCAAAATCTTTAGAAGTTAAGTAACATTGAATAAAATCACATCATATAGATGAATTAAATAGTACTGATGAACATGTGGAATAAATGCATTCACAAAAAAGGAAAATAATAATTTAAGCTTTTATTATCCATTTGTAGAAACTGTTTTGTAATCATATGTATATGATACACCCATACAGGAAACAGAGAGTAAAATTACAGCAAATGTACATGAGAATACAGCCACATTCTTCCAGAGTTGAAACCAAGGGGCATGGATAAAGAGGAAGAAGTAATTATTAAATTTTGTAAAATGTAAATTCTAGGAGCTAGAATTTTTGTTGATGTATTATATCCAGTTTGACAAATACTATAAAATACCATGTATGTTTTATGCTGATGTCACATGAATGTTGCATTTCATATGCAAGTATGTTTACAAAAGGAATATGCAGTATTTGAGAAAATAAAAATACAGAAAAGAACATAAAAGACTCAAATATTCAACATATTTAAAAAGGATAAAACTATTATAAAAATGATCATTTTTCCCAAGGTACCCTTTAATAATAACTGGTCATAATTTTACCATTCTTTACTTTTTGTTAAAGAAGAAATCAAAGCAAAAACTTCTAAAATTTTCCTGGAAAGATGCATGTATATAAAATTAGACAAGTACTCTCTCATACATAAGAGCAAATGTACTAGTGATCATTACCTGACACTAATGCATGTTATAATACTACAACAATGTAGTAATTTTAAGATAAAGAAATCACAATAGAGAAATTCCATAGGACAGTTCATATGTATGCAAATATCTTTTTATTGTTAACAATTATAAGTATATAAATCAAAACATATCAATAAAATATTTAATGTGAATGAATGCTACAATCCAACCTCAAGGTAGATGTTAGAATAAAAGGCATAGATTACAAAAGCGACTTGTGTGCAGAATGTGTGTGACACTGGAATTATACACAAGCATCAACCAAAGAGCAGATATAAAGAAAGATAATTTTAAAAAATAATATAAAAATAAATAAAAGCAGAATATAAGCCTCCCTCTATTTATGGATACACCAAATAAATATATACTCCTGTTTTGAGTCCTCCTAAAAACTGTAAATGAAATAGAGGCACACAAATTGGAAAACTGAAAAAAAAAAAATATCGTCCAAGAGATAAGTAGAATGCACTTGAAGATTTTGCTGATTTGAGCAATATGCAAAATTACTGGAACAAAATGTCCAAATCCAGTGTTAATATAAATAAAGGAAGATTGATTTGGGTTTGAAATATATTATTTAACTCTAAATTGCCTGTAGATTAAATGCTAATTTATCTGTACACACAGAGGAAGGAATAAGATATAAATCAGTATTTACTCCAGGGGGGAAAAAATAAGTGGTTTTCTATGGCCATGCAAGATCCATGGGCTTTATCCCATTAGACCAGAGTGAAAGAGGTGTTAAATCTTAAGGTAACCCCTTAATCCCTTAGAGGGATTTGCCAACACTCTCTAAAAATGCAAATAGCTGTTGTTGACAGTCGAACTTTTATCTAGACAGTACCAAAAAATTAACAGGGAAATATAGGCCACCACTGAAAGCCAAAGTGGCAGTTTAGCACTTCCTGAGCTCTCTCACCCAGCTCACTTTACTAATAACACCAGACCTAACCCATTCTTTCTGTAAGTAATTTGTCCCGATATTAATTTTTCCATTCAATGGACTACATCTGAAACCTCAAAGCATTGAAAGCACTGGTAACTGTGCAGATGCAAATCTCCCTAGAACAAAAAGGAGTGTTTTCACATTGGTGTGCAAACACTATAATGGGCTAAAATCTTGAATATTAGTGAAGAAAAATTGTTACAATCACAGATCCCTCTTTATTTCTAAAATAGATGCACATCAATATTTTTCCAGTGAGCATAAGGCACACTGGAATCTAAAAAGCTTGCATCAGAATTTTGGTGGACCATCCAACTATAAGATTTTCTGCATGAACACAGCTGTTAGAATGGCTACTCTCAAAAAGTGGAATGGTAAGTAGTACTCCAATTATATGAATATGGAAGAAAGAAACACTGTGCTAGACTATAAAATTAGTGAACACATTTAAAAAAATGGAAGTTGAGAGTTCTCTTAGTTATTTCTTTGAGAAACTAAGCTCTCTACATTTATACTGCTCTTGAACAAGAAAAGAACCAAGTACTGATCTGGACTTATGAGAGTCATTAGATGTGCCAGCTGTTGAATCCTCATATTACATAGTTCTGAAACACAGTTCCAGGAAAATACCAGAGTAGGGAATGAGAATGTTCTCATATACATTCCACAAAAGAAAATCTGAGCATAAAGACACTCTGACAGGTTGTCTGCCTTTGGAGACACAAAGGAAGAATAGAAACACATGATTTTTCCAAGCTAAAGTGATTCTTCTTTACTTTTCAATCATATAAAATGCTCATAAACAACAACAACAACAAATTTTGCTTTTGATCTTTTTCTATGGTAGTGGGGATTTGAAACAGCAGCATGTTAATTCTGGGGTACATACCCAGCCATGTTTTAAAATTTTGAGACAGGTTTTTCTAATTGTCTAATTAGTCTACATAAATTCCTGATTTACCCTGAAATTGCACTCTTACTGACTTAGCCACTTGAGTCTCTGGAATTAATATGCATGTATCATTGCACCCAGAGAGAAAAAAAAAAATACTTTAAAGTTTCATCCGGTTTTTGGTATAACAATTGAAAATACCATGTTCATTTGAAATACAATATGGGTAAAGTAACTGATAATACTGAAAAAATGTAACTGATAATACTGGAAAAGGGGGAAGTTGTCATTGAACAGGAAGCTAAAATTTTATATATAAATACAACTCACAATACTGGAACATAAATTTAAAATCACACTCAGCAACTGTTTGAAGATAAAAAAATTAAAAAGTACCAGGTATGTAGCTAAGCGCTACAGTGCCTCTGGCTCAATCCAGAATACCACAGTCTCCAAAAAGAAGGAGAATGAATTCAGGAGAAAAGAAAAACTGAGATATGTATAGAGTATCTCACCCCCCTCCTGGAGGAAAAAATACATGGAGTTGTGATTGTGATGATCTTCTCACTCCAGAATCTACAACACAATCTGAGAAGATTCACAAATATTGCCACAAATGTTCTCACATAGAATTTAAGGTAGGGGCTGAAGATATTCTATAGGATACTATAGGACTTCCAGTGTCTACTGTTAATATATGGTCCAGTTGACTGGCTCATCAAAATTAAGGGCTGACCTTTCTCAGAAAAAGATACAGGACTGCAGAAACCAAAAATTACACCAGGGATTCTAGCCAACAATTGCCAGTTCCCACCATAGTCAGTGCAGCCAGTTTCAACCAGACTCACCATCCAGTCTCAGGATTTCACTGCACACTCATCATTTACTGTATTTTTGGAACCATGTGTCCTCTCTATAAATCACAAAGTACCTATACAGGAGAAAAAAATCAGGTTCACTGAACATAAGTGAGGAAGCCTAGAAATGGATACCCACTCTGGCAGACTTCACACTAGATGGTCAAAACTTCTCTTTACTGAATATGAGTAGATTGGACAATGCTTATATAAGGGGTCCTGATTAGACACAACTTATGTCTTCATATGCTCAATCTGAGCCTAGTGATTTTTTTGAGAGTCAGGAGATAACTTCAAATCTAGAAACAAACGATGTCACAATTGTAGGGTCTTTTCTGTACATTTATTTATTTATTTATTCATTTATTTATTTTTCTTTTGAGGCTCTGGGAATTGAAATACAGATCCTCAGGCTGCAGCAAATTTAAGGCAATGTATCCTTGGAGAAGTAAAATAAAGCCAACCCAGAAAAGCATTTGCATTTAAACTTGCATATGAGGCCTTTTGAATTTGTAGATTATATATGTAAATATATTATTTATTGATGGAAATAATACAGTGACAATCCTGTAAAATTTCAGTTAACTTCTCTGGTATGGAAATAGATTAAACATTAAAATTGTATGAGGTGGAAAGATAATTATTTTTTTAGAATTCATATAAAAATAGTAAAAATTGAATTTTATAGTATAACCCATAATTTCCACTATGTGAAAATTACCATTATGTATTTAAAATATTACTAATAAAGTATATGTATTTTTGGAACAGCACCCTCAAAACCATGTCAAGACTCAAGAAAATCTCAGTTCACAGAACCATATTTGAGAGTTGTGCTTGTCTTGAGTTCAGGAAGATGAAGGATTTATCACTTCTTTTTATGCTACAGGTGAAAGATACATTTATTTTTTAACCAATATTTCTCCTGAGATATTAAAAAAACTAGAGAGAAACTGCCTGAGTGAGGGCAAGAAGATTTAACCAGAAAGTGTATGTTGTGTGTGTGTGTGTGTGTGTGTGTGTGTGTATGTTTTTCCCCAGATCCAAAGATTTGAGTCTATTATTTAAATTGATTAATGGTATATTCCTTATTTGATGCCATGGCCTTTGACCCAATGGCCTGTCTATAACATTTTCTTTTTCTTCCTAGGATGAAACCCTCTTATGAAAGTGGGCTTGAAATGAAGATGAATTGTGTGGCTATCATGATGTCATACACCTGTAATCCCAGGTAGGGGATTTGAAATTTTGCTTCTTTAAGAATATTACTAAAGCAAAAGAAATAGAAACAAGAGTCACTAGATGGGATGAATTCAAACTGAAAATATTCTTCTCAGCAAAAGAAACAATCAGTGAGGTGAAAAGTGATAACAGAGAATAGGAGCAAATTTTTACCACATGCACATCAAATAGAAACCTAATTTCCAGGATATATAAAGAACTTAAAAAAACTTAATACCAAAAAACAAATTTCCCAATCATTAAATGAAATGGGCTAAGGAACTGAAGAGACACACTTCTTAGAATATAAACAATCAATCGATAAAAAAAATGTTCAACATCTCTAGCAATTAAAGAATTGCAAATCAAAACTACTCCAATAAGAATGGCAATTATTAAAAATACAAGCAAAAATATATGTTGGTGAGGATGTGAGGAAAAAGGCCCACTGTTACACTGTTGGTAGGACTCTAAATTGGTGACACCAATCTGGAGAATAAGGAGATTCCTTAGAAAACTTGGAAAGAAACCAAAATTTACCCAGCTATCCCACTCCTCAGTTTAGACCAACAAGAGCTAAAAACAGCATAATACAGAGGCATATCCACATCAATGCTCATAGCAAAACAATTAACAATAGGTAAACTATAGAACCAATCTATATGCTCTTCAATAGATGAATGGATAAAGAAAATATGGTCTATTTACACAGTGGAATATTACTGAGCATTAAAAGAGAATAAAATTATGGAATTGGGAAGTAAATGGATGGAGTTGGAGAATATCATGTTAAGGCAAGTTATCCAATCCTCCTAATCCAAAGACCTAAGGTTTTCTCTGCTAAGTGGATGGTGACCCACAACGAGGGAAGTGGGAGGTAGCATGGAAGAAATGAAGAAACATTGAATAAGACAAAGGGGAGGGAGGTGATGGGAGATGATATAGAGGTAGGTTAGATGGTGGAATGAGATGAAAATCTTGTTGTACAGAAAATAGTGTTACATGGGTTTTGTAACTATACTTTCTGTACAACAAGAGAAATAAAATTTTGTGCTCCATTTGTGTGCTCTGAAGTGAAATGCATTCTGCTCTATTATCAAGTTAGAACAATTTAACAAATTAATTAATTTTTAAAAATTCAGGAAAGAGACTTGCCTTTCCCTAGATCTATATATAAACATATATATTTTCTGTATATAACATGCACATATTTAATGTATATAATTTATGAACAAATTTTTTCATATTTCTATCGAGTTTTTTAAAGAAATGACAACAGAAGAATTACAAATCTTATTTCATGTATAGAACACAATTTTTCATATCTCTGGTTGTATATAAAGTATGGTGATACAAATTTGTGTCTTTGTACATGTACTTTTGATGATGGTCTCTATCACATTCTACTATTCGTGCTAATCCCCTGCCCCTTTCTATTCCTCCTACCCCTCTTCTTTATTGAGAATCCATCTATTTCTCTCATGATCACCCTCCCTACCCAATTATGAGTCAGGCTCCTTATATTTGGTATTTTTTTTTTTTGAATTGGCTAGCATCACTTAGCATTATCTTCTCCAATGCTATCCATTTACCTGCAGATGCCAGATATGATTATATACCTAGAAGACTCAAAAAGCTCCACCAGAAAACTTCTAGAACTAGTAAATAAATTTAGCAAAGTAGCAGGATATAAAATCAACACCCATAAATCAAAGGCATTTTGTATATCAGTGAAAAATCTTCTGGTAAAGAAATGAAGATACCTACCCCATTTACAATAACTTCAAGAAAATAAGATACTTGGGAAGTAACTTAATGAAAAAGGTGAAAGATATACACAAGAAAAACTACAGAACCCTAAGGAAAAAAAATCAAAAAAGAACTTATAAAATGGAAAGATCTACCTTGATCATGAATAGGCAGAATTAATATTATCAAAATGACAATGCTACCAAGGCACTATACAGATTTACTGCAATTCTGATCAAAATCCTAATGGCATTCCTCATAGAAATAGAAATAGCAACCATAAAATGTATCTGGAAAAATAAGAGACCAAGAATAGCAAAAGTAATCCTTAGCAGAAAGAGTGAAGCAGGTGCCATCACTATACCAGACCTTAAACCATACTACAGAGCAATGGTACCAAAAACAGCATTGCATTTGCAAAAAAACAGACTGCAGATGAATGGTACAGAATAGAGGTCACAGAGACTAACCCACAAAATTATAATTATTATATATTAAACAAAGGTGTCAAAACATGCACTGGAGAAAAGATAGCCTCTTCAACAAAACACTATCTCTCACCAAGCACAAAACTCAACTCTAAGTGTATCAAGAACCTAGGAATTAAACCAGATACTCTGTGTCCAATGGAATAAAATACAGGCTCTCATCTTCATCAGGTGGGATTAGGCCCCAATTTCTTTAATAAGACACTGATAGCACCAGAATTAAAACAAATAATCGATAAATGGGGTTGAATCAAACTAAAAAGTTTATTCTCAGCAAAAGAAACAATCTGTGAGGTGAAGACAGAGCCTACATTTTAGGAGGAATATTTTACCCCTCACATATCAGATAGAGCACTAATCTCTAGGGTATATAAAGAACTCAAAAAACTAAGCAAATAATGATAATAGTGATGATGATGATGATGATGATGATGATGATGATGATGATGATGATAATAATAACCCAATCAAGAAATGGGCCAAGGATCTGAACATAGAGTTCATAGAAGAGAATATACAATCAATCAACATATTTTTTTATATACCTGATTGGTTATGGTCCTCCCTTTTCAGGACCAAGAACAGTTCTGGGTCAGTTTCTAATGAAGGGAAACACGAGCAAGAATTATTCTCAACTCTCCTTTATAAATTATCAAATACAATTATTTATGTCATTTTCTAGGTTTGGAGCAGAGAACATTTTTATTAGAAACACAGTGTAAAAGAAAGAAAAAAAAAACATAATTATTTGTACCACATTGAACCAAAGAGCAACGAAACCTGGAATTCCGAAAAGAAAGATTCAAACTTTTATACCTGGGAATGTGGATGACATGAATGCCTAAAGTGAAAAAGTTATTACAAGCTTTTGAAAGGAAATTCATGTGAGTGGCAGATAATGGTTAACCAAATAGAATCTGCACAGTGTATTCCAGGGGACTTGTCAGCTGTGCACTACAGAACATAGCCTCCATGAAGAGCATTATTCATTTGTGCTCTCTAAAATTATTCCCCTAGTACAGATGAAAAATCATGGGTATCTGGATACTAAATGGCAATTTAGCAGCCCACAGAAAACTGCCCAGAGACAGAACTGTATGAAATTTCTTCAAAGACCATCAGTGTATTATTAGCTCCTGACACAGGGATGTCAGTCTGGGGAAATATTATTTTCTCTCCATTTTGAAGAGAGTGCATTGATAATACATTTCAGGGGCAACATAAAAACTTTTTTTTTTTCTTTCATATTAAGAAACTCTTCAGAAACAGAGCTCACAAGACAGATTTTTTAGAAGGGTAAATGCCTGGAGATTACAAAAAAAAAAAAAAAAAAAAAAAAAAAAAAAACCATCAGTGGCCCTGAGTGACTCAGTAAGGAAATAAATCTAAAAGGCTTACTAGAAACTTAAAAGCAAAAAAGTAACTATTTCTAAAAATAAATATGTTCACTAGTTGCTATCTCCACAACATGTCATTAAGTAAAAAACAAATTATGTATGAATATATCTAGGATTGGCTAAATTTTATTCCACATGATTTTATATTAAAACCCAAAATCCAGATAATAGAATTCATGATTCACTGCCAAAATATTACAGAAAAAAAATTTTAAGGAGTGGCTGTTTAGTAAGTATGTCATTTAACAATTTTATTACCATATGATTTTAAAGAAATTTATTCATTTTCCTGCAGCCAGAGTGAAGAGAAATTTCTTATTTCTTTTTCCTGTAGTAATTAACAAAGATAATCCCTAGAATCCTATTTAAATAATCTACCCTTACAATCATACAAGAAACCTATAATAAATGATGAGTAAAGAAAAAAAAATAAATTAAAAAAAATAATTTAAACCTTTTTCTTTGTTTTGAAATCAAACTCTAGCTGCATTTTTGGATCCTTTTCTCATCTTGTAAGCCAAAAATATATAAAAGCCAGAAGATTGAACTTCAAATTTATACATGAGATATGTTTATTAACTATAAAAATTCAAAATCTTTAGAAAGTTAAGAAATACAAAATAAAAACCCATCATGGGAAAAATTAAGTAATATTGATGAACATTTAAAAAATTAATAATCATTGACTCAAAAGGAGTTTAAATTAGTATCTATTTGTGGAAACTATTTTGCTATTGAATATACATGATACTCCCCATCACAGAGACTTACTGAAATTAGAGCATATGTGATCATGAGAACATGTAAGTATGCAATGGTACTCACCCAAACACCTGAAGCCCAGGGGCATGGCTCAATACAATATACATCTTGGAAGAGATAAATAATAATCTGTAGGAAAAATGGTCACTGGGGCCAGTCACATTTCATAATATATCCAGTTTAAAAAAGAGCATAAAACACTATGTATATATTTTACATAGGTGCCTTATGCAAGTGGTATTTCACATGTGTACATTTTTAGAAACAAAATATGTAGAATTTATGAGAAAATAAAAGTCACAAAAAAGCACATAAAAGACTGAAATATACATCCCATGTAAATAATAAAACTCATCATTACAAAGGTGATATTTTTCCCCAAAATTAACCAACAATATATCTCACCAAAACTACTATGTACAAATATGAATATATCACAATGAAGTCTACTTTTATGTGTATTCTATAAAGCAATAATTTTAAAAAACTATAAATAAATATACGATAGAAAAAAAGTAGGAGAATAGGGAAAGGGGAACTACTGGATACTTAAGGGGAGCAAATTATATTTCATGTTTTATGGCTATGTCAAAATAAACCTGACTATTAAATACAATAATAATGCAATAATAAAAAATCATCAAGCTTTACTTTACATGAAGTAAGAAACCAAAGCATAAATTTTTAAAATTCTTCTACAAAGTTATATGTAACTTTAGCCAAAAACCTTTTCAATTATAAGAGCAAAAAAAAGAACTTATCATGGCCTATTATTCATATATATTGTGAAAATATAATATTACAATAATAAAGAATGACAATATAAATAAGATCCCCATGTGAATACATATGTATGTAAAAACAGTATGTTTTATTGCAATAGCAAATTATAGATAAATTAAACCATAACAAAAATAATCTCAGGAACTTACTAGGGCCTTTCTCAAAATAAATTTAAACCTGTTAGGGCTGTTTACAGGTGAAGATTCCTTGCTTCCCCAATGCTGAAATAAAACACCAGAGAAGTGCGCCAAGGCACGTTTAGAGTGGAAAGTAGAAGCTTTATTAAAGGACAGTAGAAAAGACTTCTCCCCAGAAGAAAAAGGGGACCAAAGATGTAGAATCCATGAAAGGGATTTTTTTTAAACTAAGTTTTTGTTAGCTTTTTTATAGCTAAGGTCTTCCTTCAGCTATCCCACATTCCTGTCACATTGCTGTCCTTTGTTATGTTATCTTGCAGTGTTGGAATGTAGGTGGGAAGACCCAAAGTGTGGAGGACAGGTGGGCTGAAGGAGTATTCTGGGCAGGAAGGGCTTTTGGATTAGCATCTCCATGTTTGCTGTGAGCTGCTTCATTAAAATTTCCTTGGGATGGGCTCAGGGCCTTGGGGACATTTTCAATTCCCCTTATCCTGGACTCCATCCTCAATATGCTGTTCATTCTTGATTTTACTGGATATTAGACCCAATTTACCTAAGTACACTAACAACCTATCTGTAAATCTGGCTCCACAACCAAGGATATGGCTAAGTAGTACAGTATCCCTGAGTTCACCTAACTTTAACAAAATAATAATAATGAAGAAAGTAAAAATAAAAGAATGTCAAAATGAAAATTAGCTAGCTAAAAAGGAATTTAGGTACCCAAAAATGACAGCTCCTCTCCTGCAGGAAAATGGACCTTGGAGATTTGATTTTGATAATTATTCCACCTGTCAATCTCCAGCATCTGGTAAGACACTGGGCTGCAGGAACACTCCTGCCACATAGTATTTTAGCAGATTCTGAGGATGCCCTTTGAGCATAAGGAAGGCAGCAAAGAGTCTCTGCCACTGACATGTTCCCCACCTGGTTGGCCAGCAAGACTGAGCACATAGTGGCCAAGTGGAGGAGTAAAGCCTGCAGACTCCAGAGACTGCCCAGAGTCCCAATGTGCTAGCTCCTGTTTTCAACACAGCCAGTCTTGTGGTTCCAATAGTCTTCCTCCCCCAGCCTCTCTTGCTAGGCCAATGCACACTCGCCATTTCCTGGTTCTCAGGAGTGGGGCTACTTGGGATCCTCAGTTCCTGCACAGCAGAACCTGTGACTCTGAAGTATGAGACTACAGATGGCAAAAATGGAGGACTCAGGAGATAAGAAGTGAAAGTCCACCCTCCTCCTCCCTGATGACACACGATTGGACAGTTCCCACAAAATGCTTTCGATTGAAAGGGGTTTCAGATCATGAACATTGAATCTGAGAGAAGTGAGCCCTTTGTTGAGTGACAGGGAATATTATCCAATCCAGGCATGAATAAGGACTAGAATCTCAGGTCGTTGAGTGCTGTTTTTATTTTTTATTTATTTATTTTTTTTAACTGAGAAATGTACCCCAGAGTCTCAGGCTGCTATTATTTTGAGGCAAGGTTGTTTTCCCATTAGTGGGAACTAACCCAACCAACAGAACATTTTCATTTAAACTTACATATAAAATCATTTGAGTTTATGGGTTATATATGCTTGTATATTATTAAGGAATTAATATAAAATAATGACAATAATTATCGAATTTTATTTATTTATTTTTGGATCTCTGTTCTTTTTAGGTTACAGATTGAACTTTGAACTGGGAAGAAAACCCCTAAAGTAAAAATGCCCAACAAAAACAACACATAAGGGACTGGGATTGTGGCTCAGCAATAGAGTGCTCACCTCGCATGTGCAAGACCCTGGGTTCAATCCTCAGTACCACATAAAAATAAATAAGTGAAATAAAGGTATTGTGTCCAGCTACATCTAAATATATATATATATATATATATATATATATATATATATATATATATATATATATATATATATATATATATAAAACATACGGTACAAGGTGAGAAACCAGCCTCTACCTCAGAGCAAAGACTGTCCAAAGAAGGGGGCATGACTCTTGTCCTTGGAAAGACACACAGAGCACTCCTAGGCTCATACCCAACCTGCTGAGTTGTTTATCTACAAATAACAGGAGAGTTCTGCTGTGCCTGGTGTCCCAGACTCAGTCAGGCTAGGTGGGGATCCATAGCAACCCCCTAGCAGCCGCCAATCAGCATGAGACTGGGAAAATTCCTGGGATTCCAAATGAAACTTCCAGTAGTTTATGGTGATTAATAAAATTTTGGGAAACCATATAGTACAGCATATAATCCCCACATGGCCTAAGCCAATCTGTTCAAATGAATCCCCATCTTGTACTAACCAATCATGCTTACCCAACTTGTTCCCACCAGTGAATGTGCTAATCATGTTTTAGAGTTGTTTATGATTTTCCCAAGGTGTGTGATGATTTTCTAAGAGATGCTATGATGTATTGTGGAGTTCCTGCCTTCCCCAAAGTGTTATAAAACTGCCGCAAACCCCAGGCTCAGGGCCTCTAAGTCACCAGTTTCTGTGTGCCTGGAGGACTGAGCTAGCTTGGAATAAACACCTCTTTGGTGCTTACATCGATATTGGTCTCTAGTGGTCTTTTGGTGGTCCTGCATTTGAGCATAACAGTCTCTTCTGAAACCCATGGAAAAAGAATTCAGCACTCCAGTTCTCTAGGACTGTAGTTTTATAGCACAAAAAGTTACAAAAGTGGGGTGACTTGAGAACTTACACAAATAACAGGATTTTCACAAGCATAATACAAAGACATGTAGTAGGTTAATGCTCTAAATGGTTTAGCACTTAGGGAGTAAATTTAGATCAAAACATCAGAATTTATGATCCACCACTAAAGTTTCAGAGTGAGTTTTTATTTGGTCAGGGAAAGCCAGAATTTGTGAGTCATCACTAAAGTTTCAGGGAGGGTTGTTATCTCATCAGGTAAAACCAGACATGGGTGAGTTCAAGGCACTGGTAGGCATGCATTTCAAGCAAATCACAGTAATTTATAATGAAGCAGAAATTAACTTTTCATGCCTTTATGATGAGATGGCTCCCAATCTTAAAAAGAAATTAGGCTTTTAAAGTATATGTTCCATACTTTCACAAGTATGAGAATTAAATTATTAATATTAATTACTACTAATTTTTTAAAAGACTGAATAAAATAGGAAATTAGATATTTGTTATTAAATGCATAAAAAATTTATTAATATATTGATTATATAAACATGGAAAATTTTGACAATGATAAAAAGACATTTAATATAAGGGATTCAATATTATAAGTCCCTCATGTTCAGTGGGTCAGTCCTTCAATATTTTTTTTTTTATTTTTTTAGGTCATTTTGAATTACACTTCTGCAAATGTTTGTTAAGTATACAAATTTAAGATTTTGTATTTTGTAAAGTAGAAAAATGGCAGATTTGAGCTCCTTTCAGGATTTTAAAACTTATAAGCCATTTGGGGCATCTTAGCACTTTTTTTTTTATATTTGCACACAGTCCAATTCTAGAGAAGAATGAGTTGGAGATATAGTCTACTGTTCTGAGCAAAAGATAAATTCCATTAGGATATTTCTAAAGCTTTTAACTTTTCTAACTTTTCAGAATATTTGGTGATTTGAAAAAAAAATTTTGTTTTAAGAAATGAATTGTTTGAAATTAATTATTTATCTTTCCTGCATTATTTTTCAGTTTCATTGATTTTTTTAGAAGAACTAACAGAACAGAATTCCAAAAGAGTTCCATGTAAATTTAAAGGTATGTTTCTGATAATCAAGATAGAAAGCAGAAGCAAAACATCATCTAGTTTGGTGGTTCTGCCTCAAACTAAAGAGTTACTTATTTATTTCTGCTATTATTCACTAGGTTCCTGAGGTTGCAGAAATCACCAACCAACACACATAAAAGTCTTGTTAGTTTGATTCTCACAACCAATTCAAGCTAAAATACACTAGTATCACTGTAGTTTCAGACCAAAGTGTGTTTCTAAATAATAAAAATATGTATACATAAATATATAAATAAATATAAAATAAAATATAATATTAGATAGATTTTTTTCCTAAATAATCATTTTTACAATATCCCTTTAGACACAGTTCTGGGAACAAAGTGTCACAAATGAGACATAAATCCTACATTGCTACACAGAGTAATTAAGGCACATACTAAGAGCTTGGTATAAAACTTGGCAGAGTGACATAAACAACTAGAGAACATCATAGAGACTTATACCTAAGTGCTAAGTAGCAAATTCATAGTCTTTAAGTACATGAAGAGACAAGTGATCATAGCAAATTTTATAACTCAGTTGCTTCTAATATACAGAGATATATTTATTAAGAGATGGTTTATGCAGATTTTTTGTTTAAAAAGGGAAAGATCAAATAATGGAGGTGATTTAAACATGAGCAATAATATTTTTCTGCATTCAGTACCTTTTTTGCAGATATATGAATTATAATTAATTCCAACCAGAAAAATGCAGAAATAGTGTAAAGATTATTCACTAGGAGTAAAACTACTTAAAAAGAGAACCAAAACTTCCATTCCTGTCCAAATGTTTATTCCTGACAAAAAGACTGCTTCTTTTGAACCATTTCTGTAGATATGATTTTTTGTAATAAATATTTTGGTGATTTTTTTGCATATTACTTAATATATTTATGCTTCACATTTTCTCTTTTGTCCTATTTTACTACCTATATTCTGAAAGAAAAAAATTTCTAACTCCTAAACTCACTTGATATTTGAGATATCTTTTAATTAATTTTTAAGCTTATATCATTTCTATAATGAATACTGTGCTTTCAGTAAAGAATGACTATTTTTATGTACCTGGCTCATTTACAGGAGTTTTGTTGTGTTCTTTGGTTTTATTTACAGTGACATTTAAAAAAAGGTTAATGTTAAACCAAAAAACAAAAGACCACCTACTCAAATTTTAAATCAAATTAAATCAAGATTGTATTATGTACACAAAAGCTGGCCAGGACTGTCTCTTACAAGATTCCATGCTAGTGGGCTGGGGATATGGCTCAAGCAGTAGCGAGCTCGCCTGGCATGCGTGTGGCCCGGGTTCGATCCTCAGCACCACATACCAACAAAGATGTTGTGTCTGCCGAAAACTAAAAAATAAATAAATATTAAAAAAAAAAAAAAGATTCCATGCTAGAGATCATCCACCTGATCATCAGGAAAACGTTTTTACAGCACAAAAAGTTACAAAGGAGGTAGGTGTCTAAGGTACTTACAGCTAACAAGATTTTGACAATCATAATACAAAGGCAAATAGCAGGTTATGGATCTACGTGGCTAACATTTCAAGGTGGAAAATAAATTCAGCTCCAGACATTAGAATTTATAAGTTGCCACCGAGATATAGAGAGAATTGTTATTTGGTCAGCAGGAGCCAGAATTTATGAGGCACCAGTAAGGTTTTAGAGAGGGTTGTTATCTGGTAAGGGATAGCCAGGGATAGGTGAATTCAAAACACAGGTAGAAATTACAAGCAAGTTTAAAACATCAAAATATTGTCAGGCCAAAGAGAAATTTTAGTTTCCTTACACAAAACAGAAATATACTTTTTACCTCTAAAAGCTCTAAGAGAAGATTTTATTTATTTTTGTATTTTCTCATATCTAATGGCTTCTGGCATTCCTTTGTTTGTGACTATAAATGCTTCTCTTCTGTGTTTATGGGGCTTCCAAAACAAAAAAATATATAGATAAGCCCTTCTCATAGGGAAGATTTTTCAATTATAGCAAGTAACTACCCTTTAACCCACAGGGTCTGACAACCATATTATAGGATATGAAAGACGCTCCAATATGCTTGTTCTTCCAACCATTGTTTGCAAAGATTGACAAAAGTCAATTCATTGCACAGATTGAGTGAAGTGAGTCTCTGCTCTGCAGTCCAGAACAGGATGTAAAAGAGCCCCCAAAGTGAGTTTAAGACAGGGCTTTACATGACATAGCTGACAAAATCCTAAAAACAAAAGAAAACATAAATTCAGAGAGAACCATACCCACATAATCTCATTTGACAGAATCAAACTCATAAGAGGAACAGAGGACAGAGGTAAATCTAAAGGGATTTAACTATATTTTCTTTTTCTAAATTGCTATTAATGTCTCCCAGGATTATAGAGTTCTGGATCTCCTCAGTTACTACTTTATCATTACTTTCAACCTACAATGCATGAGGCACACTGAATTTACCCTCATACTCATGTACTTATCACTTATTTTTTTCTATAGAAAAGCATATATATATTAATATATATTTTCCCACATTTCCAAGATTCTACCCTGAAAATTTCTGTGATATCACTTCCCTGAAATGCATTTTCATTATTTCATGTCAGTTCATCTAAGTATTCTATATCATGTGTTGGAAAAGTTGAGACAACTCGAAGGCACTTTTTATTTGACTATTTATAAACTATAATTAAACATCAACCTCAGTACCTCCAAAGAACTTAAGTCTCATTCACCTTTCTCATTCATAGTACTTTATTTTTTAAGTTGGTAGCAGAAATTTTATTTTGAAGAAGAGTAAGTGATTTAAAGCCATTCAGTGTACTTTAGAGGATGCCAAAAACCTATGGTTGTGGTTCTTAAACAACCTTACCACTGAAAGATCCAGATTACACTCCAGGTTGGACACTGATACTGTGCTTCCATGCGAAATGGTTTCTTGGTTGTGAATATTGTCTTTCCCTTTCCCCTATACTCTTGGAAATGTGTGCATTGTGTGAAGTTTTAGAATCTCTATTTTCAACACACTTAGCATGGACCCATTTGATAATAGAAGGAATCTACATTCTGAAAAAAAAGACCCTTCACCAAGGCCTAAAGAAGTGATAAAATAATAACTTTGGGTATATATGTAAAAAATTTGGAATCCTTTTGCTAAATATATTGCCACACATCTATTTTTAGTGTACCTTTATTCACAGTATCTAATAAAAGGAAACAAATAAAGTACCTTTTAGATAGAAAGTATATCAGAAAATGCCTTCCAGTTGCAAAGCATCCAATTAGTCCATCCCTTCAGAAGCTACACACTTAAAATTCAAACTGGTCCCTAGAAGACAAGACTCAGAGAGTGGTGTTTTCTAAATACTCCAAAAAATTTGGAATCTCTGGGAACCTTGTTTCAGATATTCTAAAACTAGGTCATATGGGAGGTCAGAATGAGAACACAAGACATAGTAAATTCTTTAATGGGGAATCTTAACTCAGACACTGACATAACCAAAAGCAGAGTTGCAGATAAAAAATAGATTCTGTTTCACTGATTTCTGGGTTATGGATTCAAATCAAATATATATTAGAAAAAAAAGTTAAGGCTACTGGTTAAAATCTACATAAAACAGGTATTAAAAATGTACCAGGTGCTGGGTGTGTTAGTGCAAGCCTGTAATCCCAGTTGCTGAAGAGGCTGAGGAAGAATTATCAAAATTTCAAAGCCACCCTTAGCAGAAGTGAGGTTCTAAGAAACACAGTGAGATCCTGTCTCTAAATAAAGTAAAAAAAAAATCCTGGGGATTTGTCTTAGTAGTCAAGTGTTCGTGAGTTCAATCTCCAATATCCCCCATGAAAAATGTACCAGGGGGCTGGGGCTGGGGCTCAGTGGAGCTCACTTCTCTGGCACATGTGAGGCACTGGAATATAAGGTCTATCAACAACATTATATATATAGTACCAAGATATTGACATGGACTTTGATCTAAATTGCGTGTAATTTAGCCCTTAAGATTGAAGTTGGTTGGGGCTGGGGATGTGGCTCAAGTGGTGGTGGGCTTGCCTGGCATGCGTGCAGCCTGGATTCGATCCTCAGCACCACATACAAACAAAGATGTTGTGTCCGCCCAAAACTGAAAAATAAATATTAAATTTAAAAAATATATATATCTCTCTGTCCCTCTCTCTCTCTCACACACACACACACTCTTAAAAAAAAAAAAAGATTGAAGTTGGCCAGGCATGGTGGTGCATGCCTGTAATATCAGCTGTTTACAAGACTGAGACATAAGGATCATGAATTCAAAACCAGTCTCATTAATGGTGAGGCACCAAGCAACTCAGTGAAACCCTGTCTCTAAGTAAAATACAAAATAAAGGTATGGATGTGGCTCAGTGGTAGAGTGCCCCTGACTTCAATCCCCAGTCTCCCCCCCAAAAAAATGGGGCTGAGTAAATAGCTCAGCTTGTAGAGTGCTTGCCTTCTAAGCATGAGGCCCTGGGGTCAATCCCCAGTACAGAGAGAGAGAGAGAGAGAGAGAGAGAGAGAGAGAGAGATTGAAATTGCATGTAATTTAAATTCAAGTTAGTCCCACTTTTATTTTTTCCTGCCACACAAGAATAAAAGAGTTTCCTGAAATATTTGGAATGTTTGTGTGGGTTATTTATTTATTTATTTTTTATTTACTTATTTTTATGTGGTGCTGAGGATTGAACCCAGGACCTTGCACGTGCTAGGTGAGTGCTCTACCACTGAGCCACAACCCCAGATTGCCTGACCATAAATAAATAAACAAACAAATTAATAAATAAATAAACCCTCAATTGATGACCCATTACAATTTCTAAAAATCCTTAATTGGGACACATAAACCTCATTTAGGAGAGATTCATTATTTTTAATGTCACCTACTTTTATTCTGCTTTCTTCTCATATGAAAATCTCAGAATGATAAATTAAAATCTTTTAGGGCTGGGGATGTGGCTCAAGCAGTAGCGCGCTCGCCTGGCATGCATGTGGCCCGGGTTCGATCCTCAGCACCACATACAAACAGTGATGTTGGGTCCACCAAAAACTGAAAAATAAATATTAAAATTCTCTCTCTTCTCTCTCTCTCTCTCTCTCTCTCTCTCTCGCTCTCTTTAAAAAAGATTAAAATCTTTTAAAAATGCCCTCCAGTTCTTGAAGAAAAACATTATAAATGGTGCATACATTTGAAATAAAACCTGGGAAAATGATTAATAATGCTGAAAGTGGAGTTTTGAGATTAACCAAAATTTCTCAGTTTGCAAATTGAATCTGTGTGCTTGTCTCATAAATTTTGAAGGAAAAAAAACTCTATTTAAGCAAGAAGAAATAGAATGCCCACCAGGTGGTATGAGGAATGATACCAGAAAAAAACAAACAAACTCATTTTTGTGTGCCATCTTAGAAGTTTACTGATGGTTTTGGGCAGAACAGGAAGCATAATGCATTTAGAATAGGCTTTGGAAAAGGCATCCTGACTACTATATGGGTTCACATTCATTCTTTCTATGACCCATCTTTTTTTCTTCAAATTCAATCAGGAATCACCCCTGGGACAAAGGACTTTGTTGAAGGTGTTCCCACAAGTGGGCTTCAAGGTCTTTTACATTTGAAATAAGCCTTAATTGTGCTCATTAACATCTTTAGGTTAGCCACCAGGTGTGTTTGAGTGAGGCCCATTATCCTCATTACATGGTCATTATACTATCTATTCTATTTTATACTTATTTTGTGTGAACAGAGAACCCTAGTTTTGGATATGTGAACAGAGAGCTAGAAAACTAGGGGTTTATTCTAAGACCTATGGAGAGCTAAACTGAAGTTTTGGATTTCAGATTTTGGTTTTGGATTTGAGATACTGCTTCTGCTACATTTAAAAATCCCAGGACTCATGAAGAGAATGAGTTAAAAGCCAGCATCATCAAACTTGTGAGGCCCTAAGAAATTCAAAGGGAACCTGTCTCTAAATAAAAATATTAAAAAAGGGGTGGGAATGTGAATCTGTGGATGAACACCTCTGGGTTGAATTTCTGGTACCAAAAAGAAGACAACATACACATAATAATAATAATAATAATAATAATAATAATAATAATAATAATAATAATAAACAAACAAGCAAGCAAACAAACCCTCATGAGTAACAAGCCCTAAAATTAACAGCCTCTCTCATGCATGAATACAATAAATGGATTTGTAGTTCTCTCCTGGTAATTATCTCAGTCTTCACTATGAAATCTGGAGACATGCTGGACTCATGGCACATGGAAGCCCACAAAGGGCTTTAGAAAGAAGCTGAAAACACCATACAATTATGGAATAAAATGCCCAGGTTTTCAACTGCTGATCTAAGCCTCACTAAACTAGTCAGAGGTGAAAACTAAACTACCACAGAGACACCCTCTGGCCACAAGACTCTGGAGAGGACCACGAGGAGTCCCTAGCCATGACTGCCAGTTTCCACCATTGCCACTCCTGTCAGCTTTAAGCCCCCTTCCTACACAGACTCAATATAACAAGGCACACTTACCATTTCCTGGCTCTCAGGGTTCTCAGCGTTCTCCCTGTGGTTTGTTTTCAGATTCTGCATAGCACAGACACCTGGGCTCCGGATCCAGAACAGAAGCCTACAAAAAGATTTTTTAAATGGCGGGTTCCAGACACCAAGGGAAGAGAAGTTTGTGGAAGCCCTCCCCCTCATCACTGGCTGCATGAGGATTGGACAGTTCTCACCTAAGTGACTGATTGGTCAAGGCTTCAGGCACTGCCTCCAACCTGAGCCAAGTGGGCACAGAATCAATGTCTGAATGACAGGCTGCTCCATTGTCATTGTTAACCGACTACAGATCAGGGCTGAGAATATAGCTTAGTCAGTAAAGTGCTTGTTTTGCTTATATAAGGCCATGGATTCAATCCCCTCACTACACACATACACTCCCGCCAAAAAAAAAAAAATACATTAAGCAACGGACTTTGGGGACTAGGGTTATGGATCAGTGGTAGAGAACTTCCCTAGCATGCATGAGGTACTTGGTTGAACACGAAGCACCATATTAAAAAGCCACCCAAGAGGGGGATGTGGCTCAAGCTGTAGCACACTCGCCTGGCATGCGGGCGGTCCAGGTTCGATCCTCAGCACCACATACAAACAAAGAATTTGTGTCCGCCAAAAACTAAAACTAAATATTAAAAAAAGCCAACAAAGAAACTACTAATGATACTGTGTCCATCTACATCAAAAAAATATTCAACAACAATAAAAAGACTATGTATTGGACTTGTGCACCCTCACTACAGAACTCATAAACACTTTTTATAAATAATATATACATATATGTCTTCAGAAAATGTATAAAATTCTCCTGTGATGTCTTTTCAAGTAACTTATATTACAGGTATGCTTCACAACCTGAAATCCTCCCCACCTCACTTCTTCTTCTTCTTCTTCTTCTTCTTCTTCTTCTTCTTCTTCTTCTTCTTATTATTATTATTATTATTATTATTATTATTATTATTACTATTAGAGGCCTGTTAATTGCATTAAATGCCTCTGTATGGTGTTATTTTAAGGCAAAGTTTTCTTCCAATAATAGGACCTCACCCAGAGAGAAATGTATTGACACTTATGACTGTTTATAAGGTTAAAGCAATTTGTGAATAAATATGTATATATATTTTTATGAAAATGATATCACAATTACTTTCATATATATATATTTAATTTTTCTATTCTTTGTCTCATAAAAAAATACAGTTTGAACTTTAAACTCTTTAGCAATGTTCTTTTATCCCTTCCCCCAAAAACGTGACTCACAAGTATAATTCAAATTATTGAGACTCATAAATTTTTGATCCTTTATTTTAACTAGTGAAGTCTAAAGATTTTCTTTTTATTTTCACCTTTAAATGAAATCCACTCTTTATAGCTTTCTTGTTGTGTAACTGACCTTTAATATTCTGCAATTTTTACCCCCATTCTGATCACTTTGGACTATTCATGTTTTCATGGAGGGGATCTCAAAGTGTTCATGCACAAGGTAGGAAATTGATATAGTAAGATATAAGACTGGTGATTGCTGAGTATGTAGATTTTGCTATACAAAATAAGTATTGGTGGATGATATGGGGGTAGGGAGAAAAAGAGCAACGAAATAAAGAAGAAAAACTTGAACAGTAGAGGGGTTCACATGCTACAAGTCTATAATGATAGCGTGAATATAGAGGGTAGTGTTCTTGGAAGCAGCAATAAAATTTGAGGGAAAGAAAAAGGTAATTTTTTGCACAGTTCCCAAGTGAGAGAGCCAGGTGAGTGGGTTCTATGTTCAACTCTTCCCACCTAGGAGTGGAATTTATAGTTCATAGGGTATGTCTCAGTAAGTAGTAAAACACCATTTCTATGTACCTTTACACTTTTTCATGGCTACAAGCTGACTTGACAATTCCAGTCACATTACATCTTTGCACTTGTTAGCTATTCATTAATTAATTCATTCATTACATTATTTATTTGTTTTTTATTAATTCACTTTTTCTTTAGTTGTCATTGTTTTTACATTACTGGTGATTACATAATTGCATAAATATTCTGAAGGTTGACTTTTGGTTAAATATTGTTTTATGTGTTTATTCATATATTTACTTTTCATTGAAATGTTTTTCCTTTACCAAGCCTGATTTATATTAGACCTCAATCTTCATTTATGAAGACAAGATAAAATCACATTATTCCAAATAACTCAAGGATTTGTCATCTTTGCAGAACCCTAATCACCTGCTAAAGTTGACCCAGTCTGGGTCATCTAAAAGCTGTGTCAAAACTCCTCTTTTTTCTTATATACACTTTAATAAAGGATTTCTCTCTCACTTTTATATTTTGGAGAGTAGACTAACTTCCCTAGCAGTAGTTAGTAACCTAGATGAGTTTTCCAACTAGCTCACTATTACTTTTAAATAATTTACATTCTTGACACTAACTGCTGAGAGCCATAGCTAAGTAAGAATGACACATGGAAATTTCCTTGTCAGCCTACCCCATGTTGCTTAGACGAGGACTCTCCATTGTGGAAATGGGCTTGCCTTGGACCCAGGTCATTTGCAGTGACATAGCATGTATGTTTGAGTAAGCTGACCCTGCTCAAGGACAAGGATGGATCCGGGTTTAGGGAGGATCCTGCTGGATTAGGGTGGGTCCAGGTTTAGGGTGTATCCTTCTGGGAATAGCGAGTATCTTGCTTCCTCAGGTGCCTGCTCCTTGGGTTTAGGGCAGTTCCAGGTTTAAGGAGGACCCTGCTGGGACTAGGGCGTATCCTGCTGCCTCAGGCGCCCAATGGCTCCTTGAGTTCCCTTTGAGTTCTCAGGGGATTCAGAGAGTATTTTGGGATGCAGAGCCCAGTGGAAGTGCTTTTTCCCAAGAACATGTGTGTAGAGTGCTGGTGACAGTTTGGGAATAAAGAATTGCTGTTTGAATCTACAAGGCTGTGAGTGGCTCGTGATTTTGTGCCCAGCCAGACTGCGGCAAATAACAGTGTCACTGATTACTTTTTTTAATTTTTGCAAGATCTTTCTCTCTCTCTCTCTCATATGACAAATTGAAATCAGATATGCTTTTTTACTAAGAAACACTCTCAGCCTTTAATAAAATATTCTATAAAGAAGAAGGGTTTCACTGATTTTCTTAGAGCCTCACTAAATTGCTGAGGCTGGCTGAATTTAATCTAATGTTATAGAAGTTTGATATATATATATATATATATATATATATATATATATATATATATATATATATATATAGAGAGAGAGAGAGAGAGAGAGAGAGAGAGAGAGAGAGAGTAGTGTTCATTTGACTCTTTCTCTTGGGGACTGTGCCAGAGTTACCTTTTTCTTTCACTTCTACCTTATTTCTGCCTCCAAAGAAACTACCCTTTACCCTCATACTACCATTGATCCACCATTAGACTTTTTAAATCTGAACTCTTGAGCTGGTCATTCTTTCCCTCTTTCCTTCACAGCACTTTTTTCTCTACCCGTACCTATTCCACCAATACTTTTTCATGAATACTCACTACTACATACTCAGTATCCACCAAGGTCACATCTTGATCCATCCCTGTTCTGCCTTTTCCATGGATCACTTTGAGATCCCCTCCACCCAGATATCAATAGTCCAGAGTAAGGTCAGGTAAGGGTGTTATATATACAGGTTTTTTAAAGTCATTTACATAACAATAAGCCTATTAAAATTGGGATGTATTTTGTCTTAAGTTAAAAAAGAAAATCTACAGACTGCACTGTTATACTGAATTGTTTAAAATTTATTAATCTCAATAATTTGGAAAAAGAAATTCTATAAAAAGGAGAATAAAGGAAAGAACATAACACATAAAATTGACAAATTTGAGGACACACCATGTGTACATATCAAAGAGTGTCATATATCAGTGCTTTCAAAAGACAAATTAATTTGAAATAAATGTAGTTAATGTGAGATGTAGTAATCATTTATTAATTATATATAATGGTAGTATACATGTATATGTACAAAATGCATCTCATATAATTATGAGTATACATTGCAAAAAAATGAACTCTACAGTATTTATTTAATTTTTCTGACAACACTATAAATACCTACATCTAGGTTTATGTATTACCAAATGTTCAGGATACATTTTGTACTTCATAAAGTTTACAACTCACCAACGGACATTTTTTTTCAATTTTTCATTTCTCTGGTTTTATACAAATTATATTTACATGAATTCACTTCTTCATACATATACTTTATATAACAATATACATCATATTCCACCATCATTTTTAACCCCATGATCCCTCCCCTCACCTCCCAACCCCCAAAAGGTCATTTTGATACACAATGATGTATGCTATAAAGTTATAGAAAAAGAGTATATACCTTATAATTGTTGGGAAAAGTATAAACGGCAGCCATACCCCAGAGAAAAAAACCCCAACATGGCGCCTAAGCACCTTTTCTTCCTACCTTCTTCTTTTCTGCAGTGGCGCGAAAAGTTCCCACCCGTGTGAACTCTCCCGCCGGTGCCAATTTCAAACCTCGCTGGCGGGGAACCTTAGCCCCAATGAGAACTAATTCCTGGGCTCCAGAGCTGATATCTGAAAGAACTTGCCAATAAACGGGTTGCCTGCCATTTATCTAAACCCTACCATCTCCCCCTTAGTTCTATATAAGCACACTGCTTTTTGCAATAAAATTGGAATTCTCCAGGCGAAGTGTCTTTGCGTGGGGAATTCTTTCAACAATAATATGAAGAGATAAAGTTTTGTAACTAATACATAGCATAATAATAATAATAATAATAATAATAATAAACTTGCCATTTAGACATTAATAAATTATACATCTAGCACTATTGACATCTTTTCCAAAAAAAATTGACATCTTTTCCAAAAAAAAGGGGATTTATTTGTGGGGAAAATGGTATTCAATGCTTTCTTAATATCAAGAATAAATTATTTTCAGAAGTAATATATATTTCAATATAAAAATAAAATAGAACCAGGTTCCATGGCACACATCTCTAATCCCAATGGATTGTGAGGCTAAGGCAAGATAATCCTGAGTTTAAAGCCAGCCTCAGAATCATAGCAAGGCCCAAAGCAACTATGTGTGACCCAGTCTCTGTGTGCCCCTGATTTAAATTTCCAGTAAGAAACAACAACAAAAAGAATACAATGTATTGATGAGGACACAGAACAAATTATCATGAACTAAAGATGGAGTAGAAATTGCTGTTATTTCATCATGAAAACTGTATATATATACTTCTCACCAAGCAGCTTAGACCTATAGAAATTATAGTATGTGTGTAAAATGACACTGTACAAGTATGTGATAGCATAAGACTAGATCTATACTTGTCAATACAGTAGAAATGTGCGGCCTAGGAGGAAAGAGGAGGTGATTCAGAAAAATAAAAATAATAAAGTTTGAGAAAAAATGGTTCTGGAGCGCAGAAAGATTTTTGGTTTAATTAGGGTACAAAATACCACATAAGTATTATACTGAAGTTACATCTGTTAAATACATCACATGTATAATGGATTTCAAGGAAAATATGTGGAACTTATCTCAAACAAAATAAAAATGTACAAAAGCACATAAAATAGCATGTGTGTAAATAAAACTAATCATTAAAAAGACAACTATTTTAACTCAATTTAATATATAATATTTTCCTATCAAAATTTTAGCATGTTTTTCTTTAAATTCAAGAAGAGAGCTGGACCTGTTGGTGCACAATTGGAATCCCAGTGCCTTGGGAGGTGTATTGTGAGCTCAAGTCCAGCATCAAAAAAAGTGAGGCACTAAGCAATTCAGTGAGATACTGTGTCTAAATGTCATACAAAATATGTTTGGGGATGTGGCTCAATTCCCCTGAGTTTAATTCCAAGTACCAAATAAAAGAAAAGAAAAGAAGGGACTGAAAAAATTGTCTTAGAAATAAAATATATGTAAAATACCCCAAAACCTTTAATAAAAAAACAACAAATAATATAGTTATTGTTATGAGACACATTTAATGTATATTATGAAACTATATTGCAATAATACAGACCAATATATTATAATATAAATCAAATCTGAAACCATATGTAGATCAATAGTATTGTTAAGAGCAATAGAAAGGCATATGTAAAATGGACCATATGAAAAATAAAATTAGACGTGAATGAATGTATCTATCCAACCTAAAGTTAGAATTGGGACATAGAGGCAAAGTTCACTGTTAGAGTGTGTGTGCAGAATGTGCAAGATAGTCAGTTCCAAACTTAGCAACACTATAAAAAGCAAATATTAACAGGGAAGGATGTTGAAAATAAAGCAGAATATTAAATGAGACACTCTCCCTCCATCTATAGATAAATTTAAGGAAAAAAAAAAACTACTGTGAGTATCTCTTTGGCAAAATCATGAATGAGTAGAGAGATTTAGATACACTGGATATTAGTCCAGTCTTAAGAAATGTACCACATTTGGGACAAAATTCCCAATTACCATCATCACCTCTAGTGAACAGAAATGTGAGAGAGGGGCTGAGGATGTAGCTCAGTTTTTAGAGTGCTTGCCTTGTATGCAAAAGGCCCTGGGTTCAATCTCTAGCACCACAAAAAAAAAAAAAAAAAAAAGAAGGAAATATGAAAGAAATGATACAAAAAAAAAATGGTGATACCTAGGAGCCATAAAATTTTTCACAAGTGTTTCATCAGCTGTGACTAAGACACAAAAATACCCAAATGTCAAAGCTGTCAATTTATCTCAAAAAAAACTGCCAGCATATTTTCCCAATTGCTGTTGCTGACAGATGAAGTTCACTCTAGCTTGTATTATAGGTGAAATAGGGAGGAATCCAGTAAACTACTCTAAGCGTGAGTGAGATTTTGGCACTTCCTGAATCCTGCCCAACACTGATACACTATTAATAAGGCCAGAACTACCAATTCCTCCTAGAAAAAGTTTTTTTTTTTTGTTTTTTTTTTATGGGTGTGTGTATGTGTGTATTGAATGTTTCACATTTAACATATTTTGTTTATGTTACTATGTCCCTGATACACTAGTAATAATGCCAGAACTACCAATTGCTCCTAGAAAGTTTTTTTTTGTGTGTGTGTGTGTGTGTGGATGTGTGTGTCAATGTGTGTACTGAATATCTCAACTTTAAAATATTTTATTTACCTTACTATGTCCTGAAGTCCCAAAGTCTAGAACAAAAGGTGATTGAGCTTATGTAAATCTCTGTAGATTTCAAACAAATGAATTTACATCCTTTTCCCAGCACATTTATGAACTATGATACCAAACAGCTGTTCAGAAAGGAGCTTAAAAAACAATGATCCCTGTTTATTCCAACAAATCTTTACAGAATAGTCCTACAATGGCTACTTCATATAAACTTCCCTCAGGGATAAAATGCATCAGTCAAAGAGATTTTCTGTAGCCTGGGCAGTATTGTTGAAAAGATTATTATAATAATCTAAAAGAGCGAGGTATGGTGGCAAATATACTAGAGGCTGGAGAGGCAAGTCAGGAGGATTGTGATTTGAAAGACAGCCTTAACAACATAGAAAGGCTATAAGAAACTTATTGAGATATTAGTGATATATCACATGTCTCAAAAAAAAAAAAAAGGACTGGAGACATAACTCAGTGGTAAGCACCCGCAGAGTTCAATTCCTAGCACCAAACCACACCAAACTAAACAAATATCTGAAAGATAGTAGGGACTCCAGAGTATAGGTGTATATGCATAGATAAAAATTTTGGTTACAATATGAAGTTAATAAAGATACTTTTGAAAAAAAATTCATGGTTCTTTTTCTTAAAGAGAGAGAGAGAGAGAGAGAGAGAGAGAGAATTTTAATATTTATTTATTCATTTTAGTTTTCGGCAGACACATCTTTATTTGTACGTGGTGCTGAGGATAAAACCCAGTGCCACATGAATGCCAGGCAAGTGCACTACCGCTTGAGCCACATTCCCAGCCCCTATAATGGTTCTTAAGAGCTCAAAATAAAAATGCCATATAATCCACTAATAATATTTTTTTAAGCAGGGTATCATTGTGAATGTCTGTACTCTCAGTGGCTTGGGAGGATGAAACAGGAGGAACTTAAATGCAAGACCAGCCTCAGAAACTTGGCAATGGCCTAAGTGACTCAGGGATATCCTGTCTTATTAAAAAAAAAATAGGGATATAACACAGTGGTAAAGTGCCTAAATAAGTAAAAATAAATAACAATAACAATTCTTGGTTTAAAAAATGCCCTATAACCCAGTAATTATAATTCTGGGTAAATATCTAAAGAAATTGGAACACTTTTGTTAAAGATATTACTTCACTTCCATTTTTATTGTAGGTTTATTCACAGTATCTAATAAAAGGAATCAAATGAAGTGCCTTTTAGATGCAAGGTATTGATGAAAAGGTTTCTTCCAGCTGCAGATCATCCATCTACTTGCCTTAAAGGCTGCGTACGTATAATTCAAACTGCTCCCGAAAAGGCAAGACTCAGATATGGATTCTTCTGAGTACTCCAAAAAATTTTGGTACCTCCGGAAAAATTCTATAAGACTTTTCCAAAATTAAGGAATAGGTAAATTTTGGAGTTTGGAATGTGGACAACATAGAGTAAATTCTTCAAGGGAGAATCTTAATTCAGACACTGTGATAAGGTGTCTGAGTCTGGGGAAGAAAGAGGAAGTAAAATCAGAGTTTGAGATAAAACTAGACTTTGCTTCACTGATTTCTAGGTTATTGATTTAATCCAAACAGATATTGGAAAAGGGTTAAAGCTACTAATTAAAATTTATGTAAAACAGGTATTTAAAAAGTACCAGGAAAGAGCTGAAGGTGTGGCTCAGTGGTACAGTGCTTGCCTAGCATATATGAGGCCGTGAGCTTAATTCTCAGTGCCCCATATAAATAAATTAAATATAAAAAAATTTAAAAAAAATACCAGGTAAGGATTTAGGGTTGTTGCTCAGTAGTAGAGTACTTGGCTAGTATGCATGAGGCAGTCTGTTTGATACTGGACCCACATTAATAACAATAATAATAATAATAATAATAATAATAATAATAATAATAATAATAAAGATATTTTGTACATCCACAACTAAGAAAAAATTATTTTAAACAAGTACAACAGCGCTATGGCCTGTAACCTTCTAATTATCTGTGTTCTAATTAAGCCCTTGCAATTCAACTTTCTTGTTATTTAAATTAAAGTCCAGTTCCACTTTTATTCCCTGCCACACCAGGACAAAGGAGTTTGCTTGAATATTAGGAATGCCTCTAAATGTCATTTTAATAAAGTTGTTTTACATATTTAAAAACTCAGTTGAAAGCAAACTTGGTGGCACAGGCCATAACCCCTGTGGCACAGAAGAATTATACATGAGTATCATGAGTTCAAAGCTACCATCAGCAAAAACAAGTCACTAAGCAACTAAGTGAGACCCCCTCTCTAAATAAATACAAAAAAAAAAAAAAAAAAAAAAGACTGGGGATGTATCTCAGTGCCCCTGAGTTAAATACCTGGTACAAAAAAAAGAAGAAAAATGAAAAAAATTCAATTGATGACAAATACATTAAAGAAAGAAAGAAACAAACAAAAACACCTTAATTTTGGACAAATTAACAACACTATTGTGAGGATGGCCTTAGGCCTGGCCTAAAAAAAACTCCATTTTAAAAACTTCAGTTTGAAACATGCAGTCTCACCAGGCATGCCTAAAGAAGCCCTGAAGTATTGCCTTCAGACATAAACAAATCACTTCCCCTCACCATAAACAGAGTGAGGCCTCTGGCAGGTTGTCCTCACCTAATAAGAGGGAAGGGTGAGAAGACCAAGGTGCAGACCACCAGACCAGATGTTTCTGGCCCTAGAGTAAATGATGTCATGGCAAAATCTGGTGGTAACTAACAAGGTTTGAAAAAAGGGTAAAAAAGCTGCAAAATTTAGTATAAAGAGTAGAGCAAATGACAGACGTTCAGCCAGCTCAATAAAAAATGCACTTGAGCTGGGGAGGCTGATGAGGACTTGGAATGACATCTCATCACTTCTCATCATTTGTATTATCCTCACCACTCTTAAACTCTACAGCCACACCTTAGTGAGAGGGGGGAAAAGTAAAAGACTATATTGTAAGGGTCCCTCGAAACGTCGGAGAAAGAGACCACCAAGTGACCACTCATGCAATTGGCAGAAGGGGGATTTATTGAACCAGCATGCTGGGGCTCCATGCCCACTCAAGAAGGGAAAGCAGCCCAGAGCCTGAGCAGGGGCTGAGCACTGCTTAAGTACACTTTTTGGGGAGGGCAGAGGGCTTTGTATACATCAGAACAAATCATCATGAGGCACGGGAAAATTGAACAACAACTCCTAAACATGATTAGTTCATTCATTGGCGGGAACAGGTGAAGCTGGAGTGATAGGTCATTCCTAAGGAGGGGGTTACATTTAAACTGATTGGTCCAGGCCCTGCAATGCCTACGTTTGACCACACAGAGCCCTTATTAAACAACCAAGTACTCAGGGGAAATATTTACTGGGCAGTTCCAAGCATTGTCTTAACAGCTATAGAAATTTCAGGTTTTGCAAGTAGCATACAAACCTAACAATACCTAATCCTTTACATTTTAACTCAGACCTTGCAGCTTAGAAACTTTACAACACCCCGTCTTTTACCCTTTAACTTTTACGCTTTAACTTCAATTTCTTTTACCCTTACATATATGATGTTCTTCTCATGTGATGAAAACTTAATTTCAGTGGGGAGAAACCCAATGGGGAAAATAAAACCAAGAGGCAAGATCTCCCACACACCCAAAATGTATACTTCTATGAATAAAAATTTTATCAAAATTACTTTAAAATTTCATTTAACTTTTGTGCTGTCTGGTCTTATGAGAAAGCAAATTTTATTTTAAACTTCTAAGCAATGTCCTAAGGCATTAATATTTTCCCAGAGGGAAAAACAATATAATGCATTAGTATAATTTAAAAATTTCTAGTATTCATAATAAAAATTAAGAAGGACAGCTTAAATCAATTTAATAACTTAAACCACTATATGCAAAATATTATTATTTTTGAAAATATAAATTGACTAATAAATAAATGTATTTTTCAAGCTTCATCCTAAAATTCACTCTTGACCTCTCAGGGATATCTATGTTCACTACAGCTATATTCTATGTTTGAGATTCATAAATACCCTGACCTCAGCAAGGTGAAAAAAATGGACAACTCAGTTCTGCGTCATAGGTTATGGAATAAACATACCAAACAACATTCTCTTACGGCCAAAGAACAGGAGAGACTCTGCACTTTGAGACAGAAACCATCTACAACTCAGAAGTGTACAAAAGTGGAAACTGTTTCTCACAGGATTCTGGGCACAGATCCATTTTCATTTTAGATATCATAATTTAACCAAAAGAGGTTGATATCACTGGAGAGAAGACTCTAGGTAATCAGATCATCAGTAACCCAGAAACTAGAATCTAAACATTTAAAAAATTTATTTTGCAGTTTTGTCTTTAGCCTAATGCAGGGTTGTTATTTCAATTTTCTTCTTTAGGATGGGGTACTCTGAGAATATCATCAAACATTAAAGGCATAGAAGTCTACACATATTTCCATATAATTCAATAAAGCCTGTCAAGAGATTAAAGTTTAAATTTAAATTAATAAAAATTTAACCAGTACCTATAAGGCACAATATGTTTTTCATGTAACTTCTGTTCCACATGTGATTGAATCCTGGCATTCAGCCCATGTTTAGTGAATTAGATATCTATCACTGAATAAAAAGAAACCATATAAAAATTATTGTCTCAAGTATGGGCTTATCATCAATTAAGCCTGGGTTCATATGGGATATTTTTACTGGATTAAGTGATAGTTGGTAAGGTTACTGAACTTCAGAGGGAGATATGGTTGCCAAAAAAAGCACCCTTCTACTCAGAATCAAATAAATTAAGGTGGGCTCATTCTCATGGAGGTGACAGTGTTATGAAAGTAAAAACAAAGTATTCAAAATGTTTCCTGACTAATACACTTTCATAGTCACAGATTTACATAAGTCACACACAAAAAAATAAGAGCTCAGATCCAAAATTTGTGAAATATACTCTGCACTTTGGCTACAAGAGGAGTAAAAACTCATTGTCAACTTTATGTGTACAGATAGGGCTAAAGAATTGCTAATATGTTGACACTCGGTATCATTCTGCTTTTTGTAATGGATGAGGTTTACATAGCTGTTCAGTGTGAAAGAATATTTGAAAGGTCTCCTGAATATTAAGCAACTTTACTGGAATTCAGGGACAATTCTCTGTGACCCCAAAGCCACAACTCACATCCTCTAGACTACATGAATTATCAGTCTTTCATTATTGTCTTAGAAGTTAGATAGTGGCACAAAAAAGCAGAATATTTATTTGTACCAAGGACTGGACTCAGAACACTTTATCACAAATCACATGTCCAGCCCATTTGTTTTTAAAGAAAAGCCAAGTTCTCACTAAGATGCTTAAGGCCCCACTGAGTTGCTGAGTCTAGCCTTGAACTTAAAATCCTTCTTCCTCAGCCTCTTGAGTCACTGAAATTACAGACATGCATTACAATATTGGCTCTTGTTTCCTGGTTTATGAATAGGCAAAATTGAAATGATAAGAAGAGAAGCAGCTGTTATAATCACCCCTTTATTAATTTTGGCTTAATTGCTAAGGTTTACATATTGAAACCCATATTTCAATGTATACTGAAGGTAACATTATCTATTATAGTCAACAGTCTGTTGATCTCCATTTTATCCAGACAATTTTTTACTGCCTAAACTTTGATTTAATTTGAAAATGTTACTCAATATGTTTGAACTTCTGGTTTTTCTTCTGGCATTATTAGGATACTAGGTTCAAACCATACAGCCTATGGAAAATTATGGTGTGGTTATAGCTAAAGAGAAGACTATATGACAAAATTTTAAACTCATGAAGGTGAGGTATTTTCTTTATTTTTATGTAACCTTGGTGAATAAGATACAGAGTACACAGCCAAACCTTAAATCATACAAAGCAGGCTCTAACTCTAGTTAATAAAGAAAAATATCAAATACAAAAAGTTGTGTTGCAAAATCACATAGAAGTTGGTTTGTTATCAGCAGCACAGGAATGGGTTTCTGCCATATAATAATATCAGTATGACTTCAATACATATGATATCTTTAGATGCAGGCACGCAGCAGTTGATCAATGATAAGTTGCAAGAATGATGAGCTTGTTTAGATACCATCTGGAGATGGGTTTTAGTAATCCTAGACAGGGGGATTCTGTTCTAGTCATATCACAATACAGCATAATTTTTGAGGCCTGTGGATGCAGAGCTCTTACCTCCTTGCTAATAGATATTTGCAGAAGACTTCAGGTGTGTAGATTTTTTGATGATGAAACCTATAAGGGTGGATCATTGGAAAGGCCAAACATGGCTATAGCTACTCTGTTGTTGATGCTTCCAACAGGTTACTGTTATGATGATGATGATGATGATGATGATGATGATGATGATGATGATGATGATGAATATTATTATCATTTATTTAAGTAATGAATACCTTGATTAAGTGTATACATTAATTGTCATAAACATTTTCTTCTGAGCATGTGTTCGCTATGTAAAATATTGATCATGCACCTTCATTTTCTGTCCTATATATGAAAAGACATATGGAATGATGCAGGATTCTGAGGGCTGGATGCTCTGGGCTACCTGGGAGCTATTGTTACCTCTGCATAAGCATGACTACGCTGCCAACTCTTCCTCACATCTCTCAATTGCTAGAGACCAAAATTTTATTTACATCCTGGGTCTCAACACACACACAGCAACTCGCATACTCTTTAGGATATTTGCAGGTGAGAGATATCTCAGTCCTGATAGATTCATGGAGATTTTTAGGGGAGTAGTGGCACCTATGGACACAAAGAAGCATACAACACTTTTTTTGCCTCAGTCCAATTACAGTGAACTCCTGTGGAGAGCTGTGACATAATGGGATTAGTTCCTTGTAAACAGAAATAAGGATTCGGACTGCACTGTGTGGAAACATGAACCTTGGAAGTTGAACTATCAATGAATTGCTGAAGCCCAGGCTCCAGCCCCTGGCCAAAGAAAAAAGTGGCAGCAATGGCATAGATGATTTGGGGAAGTAGTCAAATGAGTCATGTGCAGCTGCTGTGGTCATGGGATGAATGGTTTCTATAGATCTGACAGCAAAAACTGATGCAAGTGTAGGAGAGACTACCAGAATGAGAAATTGCAAGATAATCAAGAAGTATAGGAATCCAAAGTATATCCAGTAGAGTAAGATGTCTGTATTTTGAAAATACCCATCAACATTTTCCATTGTGATGATTGAGTCTGGGGAGAAGAAGAAGGATAAAGGCCTTCAAGTCCAGTCAATGGATGATGCATAAAATGAAACAACAGCAGCCAATGGCTTCAGTGAACAACTGGCATGGCCAGCCCAGGTATCCAAGTTTACCCCATTTTACCTGTTATTCAGAACTGGTGGACTTAAAAAATAATTTACCCAGGTGGCAAGAGAGCAAGATTATTATTTTTTGTCTGTAAGAATTAGAGATAAACAGCATTCTGTGTTGCACCTTAAGAATGGAGAGGTTAGCGTTGCTCCTTACAGTAGAAGTTGTAAAATGCTCAATGCCATGAGGCATTTAAGGACAAAAAAGACCATGTATGTTAGTATCTGGCCAGGCTTCCAGAGGGCTGTATTTTTAGCAAGTAACCAAGGTCATAAACAATCATATTCAATCTATGTACTCAAGATAAAAAAAAAAAAAAAACACATTTATTTGTGAGCATGCTCTTACATCAGTAAAATGTTGTTGATATGCTTTCTTTGTCTGACCTGCATTAAAAAAAGTTCCATTTAATAATTTGGGGGGCTGAGGGATAGAAGCTAGAGTTTGGTTATGGGCTATTGCTGCCTTCAAAAGTAGCATGCCTACCATCCCAAAAGTTCCTCACATCTTCATTCAACTGCTTGAGCCCCAAACCTTACTTTTTTGATATAAGCCCCTGCACAACAGCCGCAGATGTGAAATCATTTTTAATTTGATACTATCACAAATCCTCTGTTTTATTCAAGGAGTATTGTGTTGTTTTGTAGACATACTCCCAGATAAAATTCATATAGTGGAGATTTAGTATATTATTTATTTTAGATTACACATATGGCCTTAATGTTGTCTCACCCACACTTTTTTAATGTAGTGTTTCATATTCTCCATTTACAAAACTTTTGTGATACAGATACAGTCCTTTTGTTGCAGTTTCCATAGCATCCTGCATTTTCATCATGACTGAAATGAAATATGGCTGTTTTCAAATTTCTCCTGATAAGAAATTTTAAAAATATTGCTTGTTCTTGATTTTTCAATTCAATTTTCAGCAATTTCCCAAGTTTATTTTAATTCCTTGCTATAAGCTTTAGACTTTTTTCTCAAACATATTATCCCCATTGAATAAAAAGTTCATCAGATGTAAAAAATTTGTTTTTCTATTTTTTTTATTCTTTCTTTTCTTTTTTTAAGGGGAGAGGAATGAATACTTAACCCAGGGTAGTTCTCCTAAACCCCTATATAATCAGGCTTTTTAAATTGTATTTTATTTTATTTTTAGTTTTCACACAAAGTCTTGCTTAGTTTCTTAGGGCCCTCTCATATTATTTAGGCTGAATTTGAAACTGTGATTCTTCTGCTTAAGTCTCCCAAATTATTAAGATTGCTGACATGAGCCACATATGTGTGTAACCCCCCTCCCCTTTTTGAATAAATGTCAGTACTTAAAAATGTCACTACTTAAAAATAATGATGAATCATGGCTTCTAAAGGAGGTAAGTTTTGCCTTTGTGTCAGGCATATTTGATCTTGATATGTACTTAAAAATTGTGGGCACACAACAAAGCATCTTTGTAAGATCCTGTTTCAAAATAAAGAAAAAGAAAAGGAAAAAATTGAGAATATAGCTCAGGAATATTAATTCTCTCAGTTTAACCACCAGCACTACACTCATATAAACACACACACACACACACACACAGTACTTATGGGATTTTGAAAATATGTTTTTGACACTGAACAGCTGTATTAACCTCATCTGTTACAAAAGGCAGAATTAGTGACATAATATCAATAGTCCTTTAGCCTTATCTGTGTGCAGAAATTTGGTAATGTGATTTTACTCCTACTCTAGCCAAATGCAGAATGCATTCTACAAACTTTGGGTCAGGGCTCTTCTTTTTTATGGCTTTTGTAAAGTTGTGGCTATGAAAGAGTACTAGTCAGGTATCTAGTCAGGAAATTTTTTTAATGTTTTTGCTTTTTCTTTTAGAACACTGTCTCCTCAATGAGAACAAGCTCACCTTAATTTATTAGATTCTGAGATATCATGTGAAGAAGATTCAGGGTCCTTTTTCTTTTGGCAGCCAGATCACCCTCTGAAGTTCAGTAATCTTAACAGCTAAACATATGCAGCAAAAATATTGCAGATGAATGCAGTTCAATCCAAATGTGAACTAGTAAGTTTTAGAGTGACTTCTTATACAGTTATAGACAACAATATACCCACTGGAGGGAAAATGTCAGGTTTTAATCATATGTGGTACAGTGAATATCTGGAAAACAGCAGATATCTTATAAGAAGTATTTTAATTTCTTTTATTTAAGTTCATATTCCCAGCCCTGATCCTTAGTCTTTTAACAATGAAAATGGACCAGCTTGCCTTTTGGACTTGATTCTGGGCCCACTTGGCTTAGGTTGGAGTCAGTGCCTGAAGACTTGTCCAATCAGTCCCTTAGGTGCCATTCTTTTAATCATTTTGTAGGCTTTCTGTCATGGATGAAGAGCCCAAATTTCTGTGCTAAGAAGAAGCTGAAAACAAATCACAGGGAGAACTCTGAAAACCCTGAAAGCAAGAAAATTATAAGAGTGCCTTGTTATCTTGAGACTGGATAAGTATGTTGTTTGAAGCTGGCAAGAGTGGCAATGGTGGAAAATGAAAATTGTGGCTAGGTACTTGTTGTGAGGGGGCAACAATTGTGATATATGCAGTACAGGAGAGAAATAAAGAATTTCCATGCACTTATGCCCCTTTCAATGCTTTATTCACTCAATTACTCAACACAATTTCACTCTATAGGTTCTTAATCAAGAAAACAACAATTCTTAATGCTAGGTACTGCAATAGACATAATCTATTCAGAGCTAACAATTATAAATTAATTCTAAGCACTGCAAAGCACACGTAATAATGACAGGCTAATTACAGACATTCCCTCTGCATGCTAAGTTCAAAAGTCTCAAGCCTTAGGCTTTATGTCCAGGATATGCACACTCACTCAGACCAGGGTGATCAGGACAAAAACCAAGGCAGGGCTTTCCTGGTATGGAGCAGATGACTGGTTGAGGAGAGAATCATAGGGAGAAGTTGCAGCACTCAGCATGGTCCAGACAAGGGCATAGAGTTGGGGAGTGGTGAGTATTATGCAGAGGATCAGGAAATGAAGACAACTAATGGGATGTCAGGTCCTCATCAGGCTATCTATCTCAAGTGCATCTTTGTTTTGGCTGGCTGAATCCCTGTTCATTAGCTGTATTATTTACATAAAATTTTGGGCTTTTTGACCCCCCTTGCAATCTTCTTCAGCTAACACCAGGTTTCTCATTGTCATTTACCCTGGGGTCAGAAACATCTTGTCTGGTGGTCTCCACCCTGACATTTTTGCCTTTCTCTCTTATCAGGCTAGGAGAGCCTGCCAGGGGCTTCACTCTATTTATCAGGTTGGGGGGAAATAACTTGATTGAGGCCATACTGGAGTGCTCTGTGTGTGTGTGCCTGGTGAGACTGCAGGTTTGAAACTAGAATTTTTAAAATAGAGTTATGTAGGCTCAGGCCTAAGGTCATCTTCACAGGACTCCTCAGAGGGTCTCTGTGGCAGATAAACCTCCATCCCCGACCCTTACTAGTCTAGTGAAGCTTAGATCAGCAGTTAAAAACCTGGGCATTTTGTTCGATAATTATATGGTGTTTTCAGCTTGTCTCTAAAGCCCTTTGTGGGCATCCATGTGCAATGAGTCCAGCATGTTCCCACATTGTGTGGTGAAGACTGGAATAATTATCTGAAGAGAACCCCAACTTCATTTGTTGTTTCCATGCACAAGAGAGATTGTACTTTTAGAGCGTGTTATGGCGTTTTTTTTTTTTGTGTGTGTGTGTGTGTGTGTATGTGTGTGTGTGTGTGTGTGTGTGTGTGTTTGGTACCAGGAATTCAACTCAGGGGAGTTCAGCCACTGAATCACATCCCCAGCCCTTTTTAAATATTTTGATATGGAGACAGGGTCCCTTTGAGTTTCTTAGGGCCTCATTAAGTTGCTGATGCTGGATTTTAACTCAATGCTCCTCATGACTCAAGAGCTTTTTTTTTTAGAGAGAGAGAGAAATTTTTAATATTTATTTTTTTTCAGTTTTCGGTGAACACAACATCTTTATTTTATTTTTATGTGGTGCTGAGAATCGAACCCAGTGCCCTGCACATGCCAGGCGAGCACTAAACCACTTGAGCCACATCCCCAGCCCCTCAAGAGCTTTTTTAATGTAGGGGAAGTAGTATCACAAATTCAGAACAACAATATAAATTCCAGAACTTCAGCTTAGCTCTTCCTAGGTGTGAGAATAAACCTCTAGTTTTCTAGCTCTCTGTTCACATAATCAAATCTAGGGTTCTTTTTTCATAGTGAATTAGTATAAAATAGAAGGGATAGTAAAATTACAGTGTAATCAGGATTATGAACATTATTCTAACACAGCTGGAGGATAACTGGAAGATATGTTAATCAGCACCATTAAGGCCTATTTCAAATGTAAAAAAAACCTTAATGCCCACTTTTGGAAACACCTTCAACAAAGTCCTTTGTCCAGTGGTGAAGTTGCAAGAGGAAAGATGGGTCATGGAAAAGATGAAAATGAACCCATATGGTAGTCAGGATGCCTTTTCTAAAACCTATTTTAAATAATTTTTTTTTCCATTTCTGCTGAAAAACATATGTAAACTTTTAAGATGGCACACAAAAATGAGTTTATCTGGTATCATTCCCCATCCCACATGGTGGGAGTTCTATTTCAACTTGCTTAATTAAATAGATTTTATTCTTTAAAATTTGTGAGACAAGTACCCAGATGCAATTGGCAAAGTAAGAAATTTTGTTTCATCTCAAAACTCCACTTTCAACATTATCAATGACTATTTTCCCATATTTCATTTCATTTTTCTTTAAGAACTAGAGAACATTTTTAAAAGATTTGATTTATCATCTGTGTAGGAATGGTGGAAAAGCTCCATAAACTCAACAAACAGGACTGTAGAGGCCTGTCACAGAAGAGAAGGGGGAAGAAGAGAGAGGGAAGGGGGAAGAGAGGGGGAGGGGGACGGGGAGAGGGAGAGGGAGAGGGTGTTGATATTGATGAGCTCAATGGGGGATGAGGAGTAGCAGGGGGGAGTGGGCTCTTACTTCTTTATTGGCTGAGAGTTCACGCCACTTTGGGGATTTGGAGGTGTTCCATTGTGCCATTAAAATTCACGCCATTCAGTGTCATGGACCTGAGCTCCTGGAAGAGAAATGCTCCAGGCACCATCTTTTTTTTAAGAGAGAAAGAAAGAGAGAGAGAGAGAGAGAGAGAGAGAGAGAGAGAGAGAGAGAGAGAGAGAGAGAGAGAATTTTTTTATTTTTATTTTTTATTTTTTTTTAGTTTTCAGCGGACACAACATCTTTCTTTGTAGGTGGTGCTGAGGATGGAACCTGGGCTGCACGCATGCCAGGTGAGTGCTCTATGCCTTGAGCCACATTCCCAGCCCCTCCAGGCACCATCTTTACCAACAATCCGAGCTTTTTACATATGAATAAAGCAGAATAAAATTAGGTGACATTTAAAAGAATTAATCTCTTCTAAATGAGGTAGTGTAGTTTATGTGTCCCAATAAAGGTCCTCAATTCATTTTGTTTTCATATGTAAGACCTTTTTATTAAAATGGCCCTGAACCATAGAAACATTCCAAACATTTCAGTAAACACCTTTCTCTGGTGTGGCAGGAAAATAAAAGTGGGACAAACTTGAATTCAAACTACATGAAAGATCAATCTCTCTCTTTCTTTCCTTTTTTTTGTTTTTTGTTTTTTGTGGTACTGGGAATTAAACCCAGGGCCTCATGCTTAGAAGGCAAGCACTCTACCAGCTGAGCTATATCCCCAGTCCCATATTTTGGGAGACAAAACCAGGGATTGAAGTCATGGGCACTCTACCACTGAGCCACATACCTACCCTTATTTTTTATTTTTACTTAGAGAAAGGTTTTCACTGAGTTGCTTAGCTTCTCACCATTGCTGAGACTGACTTCAAATTCAGGATCCTCCTCTCTCAGACTCTGAAGCAGCTGAGATTACAGGCATGCACCACCATGCATGGCCAACTTCCATCTCAAAAACTAAAGTACACAGCAAATTAGGTCACAGGCTGTCAACAAATAGGTACACTTTGTAAAAAAACTATTTTTAGTTGTTGATAGACCTTTATTTTGTTTACTTATATGTAATTCTGAGAATTAAAAGAAGTGCCAGACAAGTTAGCTACCACTGAGCTCCAGCCCCAGCCCCCTGGTACATATTTTTTTTTTCATGGTGGATACTAGAGATTGAAATTAGGAACACTGAACTACTGAGACTCAGTCTCAGGGTTATTTTTTACTTCATTAAGAGATGAGGTTTCACTGAGTCATTTAGCACCTCACTTTTGCTAAGGCTGTTTTGAAATTTGATGCTTTTGCCTCAGCCTCTCCAGCAACTGGGATTACAGGCCTGCACCAACACAGCCAGCCTTTGGTATATTTTCAATACCTATTATAAATAGATTTTAACCAGTAGCCTTAAATCTTTTCTAATATATGTTTGGATTGAATCCATAACCCAGAAATCAGTGAAACAGGGAATCTAGTTTTATCTCCAAAACTGTTTCATCTATTAGAGTGTCTGAGTTAAGATTACCCATTGAAGAATTTACTGTATATTGTGGTTTCATCTTGACCTCCCATATGTACCTCGTTCTGAATTTTAGAACAGTCTGAAACAAGGTGCCCACAGATACCAAATATCTTGGAGTACTTTAAAAACACCAGTATCTGAGTCTTGCCTTCTAGAGACCAGTTTTAATTTTAAGTGTGTAGTTTCTAAAGGCATTAGTTGAATAATCTGCAGCTGGAAGGCATTTTCTGATAATACCTTTTATCTAAAAGACACTTGTTTCCTTTTATTGGATACTGTGAATTAAGATACAATAAAAATAGAAGTGTAGCAATATCTTCAGCAAAAGGATTTCAATTGCTTTACATATATACCCATATTTTTTAAAAATTTATTTTGAATTTAAATTACATGATAGTTCAATCTATCTCTTTCTCTCTTTTATTTTATTTATTTACTTATTTGTGGTACTGAGGATTGAACCCAGGGATTAATCATGGGCATTTTACCAATGTGCTACATACCCAGTCTCCACCACTTTTATTTATTTATTTATTATTGAGACAGGGTTTACTGATATGCTTAGGACTTTGCCAAGTTTTTGAGTCTGGTCTCTAACTTGAGATCCTCTTGTCTCACCCTTCTAAGGCACAGAGAGTACAGGCATGTACAACCTTGTGGTAGTACCCCAAATAATTACTAGTGGATTATGTAGCATATTTATTTTGGGCTTTTAAAGAACCTTAACACTTTTATCAAAAATATATTTATTAAATTTATGCTGTTGCCAACATTTTTTACATGTTTTTGTACCCTGAATCCTTATGTTTATTTATTTATTTTTTAATTTTTGGTTTGGTGCTGAGTACTGAACCTGGGGGTGCTTTCCATTGAGCCACATTCACTGTCTTTTTTATGTTATATTTTGAGACAGGCTCTCACTAAGTTTCTTGGAGTCTTGCTAAGTGAATGAGGCTGTCTTCAAACTACCAATTCTTCTGCCTCATTTTCCTGAACTTCTAGGATTCCAGGCATGTTTCATCACTCATGACAATTTTACATTATTATAATAGCCATTACAACAGCACTGTACAGGCTGCAGGAAATTCATTTGATTTATGAATTAAATCCCTGAGGCAAATTTATGTGAAGTAGCCAGTGTAAAAGTGTTGTGTAAAGATTCCTTGGGAATAAACAGGGATTTTTTTTTTCTAACCTCTTTTGTGAATGACTGTTGGAAACCATAGTCCATAAAAGTTCTAGAAAAAAGAATGCAAATTTATTTGTTTGCAGTTTACAGATATTTGCACATGCCCAGTCACCTTTGCATCTAAAACTTTAAACTTCAGAACATAGTAACTAGAACAAATTTTTTTTAAAGTTGAAACAGTGCACAAACAAATTTCTTTTAGGAGCAATTGGTAGTTGTGGAGTTATTACTGTGGTCAGCAGAATTGGGCCAGGGCTCTGGAAGGTCTCGCTCAGGGTATTGGTGATTTACTTTATTCTACACTATTACACCCACAATACAATACTCCCAGCAATAGTAGTTGAGAAAATATGCTGATAATGTCTTGAGCTAAACTGGCACTTTTGATATTTGCCTACTTCTCTGCACTGATCCCAGCTGAGTAATTAACATGGAACCAGAATGTGAATAGGGTATTTCCTGGGCTTATTGTTTTGGGGTCAGCTGCTCCATTAGGGTGGGGGGGGGTCTGAAACCAGGCTGGTGCAAGTATTTTTGTATATGTTCCTTTGCTCTGGCTGAGGTCTATCATTTTAAATGACAAAAGATTTAGAGTAATGTGCTTGGACTTATTTTTCATACACTTCACAGTTTACATCAAGAAGAAATGCCGCAGTCTGGCTGGGCACAAATAACCGAGCCACAACAAAGCCTTGTAGGTTCAAACAGCAACTACTTTATTTCAACTCTCACCGGCACTGCACGCGTACTTTTTCGCCAACGCCACTCACATAGCCCTTCCAGCAACCCCCCACACTGGAAATCCCCCCTCCAGCACTTCCCCAACCAATGGGAACTCTCTGGGAATCCTCAGGAGAACTCCAAAGTAGAGCAAGAACTTCAAATTAGCAGGCGCCCAAGGCAGCAAGAGCCACCCCATTGCCCGACAGTAAAGGTCAAATATTCAATGCAATTAATCTAGCATCACAGCAATTAGATATAGCTTAACTCAAATCATCATCTCAATGGTTCCCTGGCTTAACCTTTCAAACATTCCTTGTCACCTTTCAAACATTCTCTCTGGCAAATGCCAGGCATCATTCTGACTGGCTGTGGCTCTCAACAAAGAAACAACAGCTAGAATTTATCTCAATACCCCTTTACATACAAAATATAGGTTGTCATTGAATATGTTGGAAGTTTAATCAAGGTTTATTCATTAGAGAACAGGCTGATCTAGAGAGAATGTAAAGTACCACACAGTCCTATGTTTTCAAAACAAAAAGAAATGTGAGATATATAGGCATTCAGAAGAATTTTTTTAATTTTTTCTTTGTTTATTTTATTTCATTTTTTAAATAGAAAGCAAATAGAGGAAAAAGGAGACCAAGGTGGGAAATATAATTACTGACAGGACTATGAAACATTAAAAAATAGAATCTAGATTTCAGAAAAGAAAGATTTGACATATTGTATTTGGAGATGTGGATGGCATGAGTGTCCATGATAAGAATGTTGTAAGCTTCTGAAAGAAAATTGATATGGTGAAAGAAGCTTATGTAACTCAGATCCTCACTTAAGCCACTTTCTGCCCCCCAAATAAGCCATGCTAGGTAAACCACTGCTTGACTCTACTGCTGAATACTGAATAAAGAAAGATTGCCAACAAAAGGTTTGCTTCATACCTTCCACCTTTGTCATGTTTGTGTCATTTATGCAATTGTTAATCAATCCAAAATTATACAAACAGTAATGACATTTCAGCCCCTTTGAAATTTGTCAGTGAATTCCTGACCATTTTGATGGAGGCTCACAGCAGGCCTAGCAGGTGCCCTGGAGAAGACTTGGACCTGAATGGCAGCATTAGAACCTTATTTTCTTTTTTTTTTTTTTCTTTTTTCTTTTTTTTTTTTTTCTGGCTGTGTCTTTTGTTTATTAAATACTTGATACATTGACATTTAGAAATTTCTATTTGCCTGATTTCAGATGGTCATATATCACATAAAAGAAAATTAGAAACAATTATAACTTTTCCCAAGTCAGAGGAAATTCAATATCTAGTACATTGTGCATTTTTACTACGTGCCATTAAAAAATATATTTCTAAGTTCCAATTGCCTTTCTAACTCTACCACTGGTAATGATGATGGACTGTGATTGTCTAGCAGCAATCCAGATTTTAATCCAATTCAGCCACTTGGCCTTATACTTTTAAGTTGTACAACAAAAATGCAGGTGATCTAAACTGCTAGAAGGGGTATTCTTTTTTTTTTTTAATTTTTTATTGTTGGCTGTTCAAAACATTACATAGTTTTTGATATATCATATTTCACACTTTGATTCAAGTGGGTTATGAGCTACCATTTTTACCCCATATACAGATTGCAGAATCACATCAGTTACACATCCATTGATTTACATATTGCCATACTAGTGTCTGTTGTGTTCTGCTGCCTTTCCTATCCTCTACTATTCCCCCTCCCCTCCCCTCCCCTCTTCTCTCTCTGCCCCCTCTACTGACATTCATTTGTCCCCCTTGTATTATTTTTCCCATTCCCCTCACTTCCTCTTGTATGTACTTTTGTATAACTCTGAGGGTCTCCTTCCATTTCCATGCAATTTCCCTTCTCTCTCCCTTTCCCTCCCACCTCTCATCCCTGTTTAATGTTAATCTTCTTCTCATGCTCTTCGACCCTACTCTGTTCTTAGTTACTCTCCTTATATCAAAGAAGACATTTGGCATTTGTTTTTTAGGGATTGTCTAGCTTCACTTAGCATAATATGCTCTAATGCCATCCATTTCCCTGTAAATTCTATGATTTTGTCATTTTTTAATGCAGAGTAATACTCCATTGTGTATAAATGCAACATTTTTTTTTATCCATTCATCTATTGAAGGGCATCTAGGTTGGTTCCACAGTCTTGCTATTGTGAATTGTGCTGCTATGAACATCGATGTAGCAGTGTCCCTGTAGCATGCTCTTTTTAGGTCTTTAGGGAATAGACCAAGAAGGGGAATAGCTGGGTCAAATGGTGGCTCCATTCCCAGCTTTCCAAGAAATGTCCATACTGCTTTCCAAATTGGCTGCACCAATTTGCAGTCCCACCAGCAATGTACAAGTGTACCCTTTTCCCCACATCCTCGCCAGCACTTGTTGTTGTTTGACTTCATAATGGCTGCCAATCTTACTGGAGTGAGATGGTATCTTAGGGTGGTTTTGATTTGCATTTCTCTGACTGCTAGAGATGGTGAGCATTTTTTCATGTACTTGTTGATTGATTGTATATCCTCCTCTGAGAAGTGTCTGTTCAGGTCCTTGGCCCATTTGTTGATTGGGTTGTTTGTTCTCTTATTGTCTAATTTTTTGAGTTATTTGTATACTCTGGATATTAGGGCTCTATCTGAAGTGTGAGGAGTAAAGATTTGTTCCCAGGATATAGGCTCTCTATTTACCTCTCTTATTGTTTCTTTTGCTGAGAAAAAACTTTTTAGTTTGAGTAAGTCCCATTTGTTGATTCTAGTTATTAACTTTTGTGCTATGGGTGTCCTATTGAGGAATTTGGAGCCCGACCCCACAGTATGTAGAACATAGCCAACTTTTTCTTCTATCAGACGGCGTGTCTCTGATTTGATATCAAGCTCCTTGATCCATTTTGAATTAACTTTTGTGCATGGCGAGAGAAAGGGATTCAGTTTCATTTTGTTGCATATGGATTTCTAGTTTTCCCAGCACCATTTGTTGAAGATGCTATCCTTCCTCCATTGCATGCTTTTAGCCCCTTTATCAAATATAAGGTAGTTGTAGTTTTGTGGATTGGTTTCTGTGTCCTCTATTCTGTACCATTGGTCCACCTGCCTGTTTTGGTACCAGTACCATGCTGTTTTTGTTACTATTGCTCTGTAGTATAGTTTGAAGTCTGGTATCGCTATACCGCCTGATTCACACTTCCTGCTTAACATTGTTTTTGCTATTCTGGGTAGTTTATTTTTCCATATGAATTTCATGATTGCTTTCTCTATTTCTACAAGAAATGCCATTGGGATTTTGATTGGCATTGCATTAAACCTATAGAGAACTTTTGGTAATATCGCCATTTTGATGATGTTAGTTCTGCCTATCCATGAACAGGGTATATTTTTCCATCTTCTAAGATCTTCTTCTATTTCTCTCTTTAGGGTTCTGTAGTTTTCATTGTATAAGTCTTTCACCTCTTTTGTTAGGTTGATTCCCAAGTATTTTATTTTTTTTGAAGATATTGTGAATGGAGGGGTTGTCCTCATTTCCATTTCAGAGGATTTGTCGCTGATATACAGGAATGCCTTTGATTTATGCATGTTGATTTTATATCCTGCCACTTTGCTGAATTCATTTATTAGCTCTAATAGTTTCTTTGTAGACCCTTTTGGGTCTGCTAGGTATAGAATCATGTCATCTGCAAATAGTGATAATTTAAGTTCTTCTTTTCCTATTTTGATGCCTTTAATTTCTTTCGTCTGTCTAATTGCTCTGGCCAGTGTTTCAAGAACAATGTTGAACAGAAGTGGTGAGAGAGGGCATCCCTGTCTTGTTCCAGATTTTAGAGGGAATGCCTTCAATTTTTCTCCATTCAGAATGATGCTGGCCTGAGGCTTAGCATAGATTGCTTTTACAATATTGAGGTATGTTCCTGTTATCCCTAATTTTTCTAGAGTTTTGAACATAAAGGGATGCTGTACTTTGTCGAATGCTTTTTCCGCATCTATCGAGATGATCATATGGTTCTTATTTTTAAGTCTATTGATGTGGTGAATAACATTTATTGATTTCCGTATATTAAACCAGCCTTGCATCCCAGGGATGAATCCTACTTGATCATGGTGCACAATTTTTTTGATATGTTTTTGTATCCGATTCGCCAGAATTTTATTGAGGATTTTTGCATCTAGGTTCATTAGAGATATTGGTCTGTAGTTTTCTTTCTTTGAAGTGTCTTTGTCTGCTTTAGGTATCAGGGTGATGTTGGCCTCGTAGAATGAATTTGGAAGTTCTCCCTCTTTTTCTCTTTCCTGAAGTAGCTTGAAAAGTATTGGTATTAGTTCCTCTTTAAAGGTTTTGTAAAACTCTGCTGTATACCCATCCGGTCCTGGGCTTTTCTTTGTTGGTAGTCTTTTGATAGTTTCTTCTATTTCCTCAATTGATATTGGTCTGTTTAGGTTGTCTATATCCTCCTGACTCAATCTGGGCAGATCATATGACTTAAGAAATTTATCTATGCCTTCACTATCTTCTAATTTATTGGAGTATAAGGATTCAAAATAATTTTTGATTATCTTCTGTATATCTGAAGTGTCTGTTGTGATATTGCCTTTTTCATCCTGTATGCTAGTAATTTGAGTTCTCTCTCTTCTTCTCTTCACTAGCATGGCTAAGGGTCTGTCAATTTTGTTTATTTTTTCAAAGAACCAACTTTTAGTTTTGTCAATTTTTTCAATTGTTTCTTTTGTTTCGATTTCATTAATTTCAGCTCTGATTTTAATTATTTCTTGCCTTCTACTTCTTTTGCCGTTGTTTTGCTCTTCTTTTTCTAGGATTTTGAGATGAAGTATGAGATCATTTATTTGTTGTTTTTTTCTTTTTTTAAGGAATAAACTCCAAGCAATGAATTTTCCTCTTAGAACTGCTTTCAATGTGTCCCATAGATTCCGATATGTTGTGTCTGTGTTTTCATTAATCTCTAAGAATTTTTTAATTTCCTCCTTGATGTCTTCTATAACCCATTGATCATTCAGTAACCTATTGCTCATTCTCCAAGTGATGTATTCTTTTTCCTTCCTTCTTTTATTGTTGATTTTCAGTTCCATTCCATTATGATCAGATAGGATGCATGGTATTATCTCTACTCCTTTATATTGTCTAAGAGTTTCCCTGTGACATAATATATGATCTATTTTTGAGAAGGATCCATGTGCTGCTGAGAAAAAAGTGTAACTGCTTGATGTTGGGTCTACAAAAATAAATATAAAACAACTATACATGTTTACATATGTTACTTATAACAAATACATATTATTTACATGTTCAAAAATTCCAAACTACAGCATATTTTGTCCATGATTCTCAACATGTCTGGGAAGTAGAGAAACAATAAAAGCATAAATACACCACACACCATTTATATTTTTGCTTTTAAAAAAACATTCAATACAAATATACTCAGTAAGCTTGAGGGTATGTTTTCAGAGCAAAGTTAGGCATCCTATTGTACTCTGCGACCAATTATTTGTCGACTCAAATTTCATTCAGTTTTCTCTTAGTACACATCCTTTTCTGTACAGATTAAAATTCTCTTTAATAGGCTTTCTGAAGAAGTTATATTAAATAAAAAGTCACTTTACTTGAAAGCCAACCAAAAAGTTATTTATTAAATTTAGGTATCTTTTCAATCAATGAAAACCAGGAGTTGCATTAGAAAACATCAACAGGATGGAAGAAAGACACTGTAATTTCTGTTTGATGTATTCCGGTAATTTTTCATTGTCTCCATACCCATTTTTTTTCTTCTTAAAATAGGATAATTAGCCAGACATGGTGGCACAGGCCTGTAATCCCAGTGACTGGAGAGGATAAGGCAGGAGGATCATGAGTTCAAAGCCAGCCTCAGCAACTTAGCAAGGGCCTAAGCAACTCAGTGAGACCCTGTTTCTAGTTGTTTGACCATTTGGTGATGTTTAACTGATAGAAGATACTCCTGCCTGGACAACCAGCTGGGACCCATCATTAAACTGAACCCACACAGCTTCACTAGTTAACTGTGTAGCCCAACCAACATTTTTCACAAAAACAGACTTCAAAAGTTGTGCTGATGTAGGAAGACAATCTTTTAGATTATTCGAAGAGACGTTTGTTCCTGAAGCTGTAGTGGTATGGCCAAGTCTTCAGCTGTAACTATAGAAGGATTAAGTATGGGTGCCTGGGTTGGAGTAGTAGCACTATTCATGATCAATCTACCCAAAGATGGTGCATCTCTTATTGCGTAGTTTGGATCCACACAAGGAGGTGTTGACAGGGCCTTAGGTGAACTAGTATTACCAGGTTTTCTTCCCACAATTATTGGGAAAAAGGGAGCACTCCCACTCTTCTTTTACTCTCCTGAAATTACAGATTCCAGTGCTAAACAAATACGATGAGCCTCATTAGCATGGTCCATGTATATTTTTATTTCCTCTTTTAAGTTATGAATTTGATTTTCATCCTTTAAAGTGTAAGATTTCCCAGTCTTTTCAATTACTTGAATTAAATCTTCTGTTTTGTGTATTTTTGCTCCACCATAAAACCAAACCTCAAAATCAGCATCAGGAGAATTCTCCATCAAAATACATTTAGCGTATCTTGTAAAATAAGTGATTTGGGGAGATTTAGATCTTACAAGCTGTACAAATCTGGAAGCATATTGATATTTTCGCCAGTATTTTTCTGGTAAATTGTCAAAGTTGTACCTACTGATGGTATCAGTAGGTAAGGGCAGTTTATCAGCAAGAGGAAAGCCTCTTCCATCATTTGGATAATATATAGTGATCATATTCCCATCACTAGATATTTGAAGTACTTCTTTCACATATTCTTGAGATGCATATTCCTTTAGAAGCTCCACACACACCTCCTCTGAATCAAGTATGCTCACCACAGCCTTTTTAGTTTTCTGTCTGATTGGTTTTAACCTGTGAGCAATCAAAGGAGACGTAATGCTTCGCAATGTGTGTTTCTGATATCCCACTGTTGACTCCATACCCCTAGTCTTGATTTGTTCTGAAAGAGGATCATTCATTTGCAGATTTCCAAACCACTGTTGTACAATTTCAGTTTGAGGTGTCTGGTCTGAAAATGGAAAAGGACTTTTTCCTGGACAAAGATGATTTGAAAGTGCTTGGTTGTTATCAGGTCTTTCAAAAGATCCAGAACTACGAGATGTCTTTTCTTTAAAGAAATGAAAAATATTGACATTGCTATTTGTGGGTGGATATCGGTCTTCATTTTCTTCTATTCCTGATCTTTTGGACTTTGAAAGTGTTTCTGCTGAGTGACATCGTTCCATTGTATATGTTTTTGCTCGAGATTGACTATTAGAAGTGCCAGATCTATCAGAGGAATGGGCTCTACAGAGGTATCAAGAATGAGGCCTTTCTTCTGCATCTTGAATTACTCTTCCTCTTCCACTGTTACTGGTTTCATGTGCTTGATTTCCCCACTGAGTACAAAAACTGCTTCCATCTCCTGAAGAAAAGTCACTTGAATTTTTATGCTTTGGAAATACAGTCATTTTATTTGGAAGTGGCTGGCCAATCAAGAGTCATCTTCTGTCAAGTAAACTACCACTTACACTGGTACTGGAAGAAGCCGTAACTGCAGTAGAAATTGTGGCATGTCCACTATCAATTGAGTCTTCTACAGTTCCTAAATCTTTACTTTTTGTTGAAGAATTTCAGGACATAAAAGGATGGTCCAATATTGAAGACAGACTTAAACGATCTGCTGGATTTCTACGAAGTAGCTGGTGAATAAGATCCTTGGCCTCTCTTGACAAAAACGTTGGCATTTCATAATCTGCCAATACAACTTTATTTAATGTGTTCTTGACTGTGTCAGTGTCAAAAGGTGGTCTCCCAATTAGTAATGTATAAAACATGCAGCCCAAGGACCAAACATCAGATTCAAGTCCATGGGCACTTCGAGTTGCAATTTCTGGTGAAATGTAATTAGGAGTTCCACATAATGTATAGTGCTTTTCATGTGGCATTGTCAATTGAGTTGCCAGCCCAAAATCGGCAATCTTGATATTCATATTACGAGTAAGTAAGAGGTTAGAAAGTGTGAGGTCCCGGTGTAACATGCCATGAGAATGAAGATACAACATTCCTGTGATGATCTGGTGCATGAAGTGTCGAGCTTCATTTTCTGAGAAAGGTTTCATTCTATTCTTTAGGTATCTGTTCATTTCACCATTATGACACATTTCTAATACCAGGTACACATAATTGTTATCTTCAAAATAGTTATATAGCTCCAAGATAGAGGGATGTTTCAATTGACAATGTATTTTCACCTCATTTTGGACTCGCTGTACCATCCCAGCTTTGTACATGGCTTTTTTATCTATCATTTTGATTGCAACTTCCAAACCAGTGTGAATGGACTCAGCTCTGTAGACACCAGCAAATGATCCCTTACCGAGCAGATTTCCGACTTTAAAATCCTCGATCTTCTCGCCGATGCAAGTCGCCATATTCTCAGGCCAGGGCCGGCGCTCCCGGGGTCAGGTCCCTTTTCACAGTCCCTTCGAGGTGGAGCTCCAGGCAGCCAGCCGGTCGTGGTGCCCATCAGGCTCTACCTTCTAGGCCGCCGCTCCGGGCGATGACGCTAAAGCCACCGAAGGAATTCCTCGACACCATCCGAGGCTTGGGCGGTGCCTCTGCACTCCCATTTTGAAATACTCCTGCTGGTGGCTGTTCAAGCGAGACTGGTGGTAGAACCTTATTTTCCTCCTTCTGAAATTAATCAATATTTTGAGATGACTTTCTGGCTGGAGGCAGAAAACAGGAATCATTTCAGAAGATTTGAGTCAGCTCAGAAATATGTCAAACCCAGCTGGGCACTCGGCTCAGTAGTTGACTGGTCACAAATATCTGCAGTGGCCTCATGATTGGCAGCCTTGCACAAAGAAAGATCAACTTGGTGCTTGTCAGGTTTCCAGGTAAGTCACATGGATCCCAGGCATTGGGCACTCACCTGCCTTCCTAAAAAACCTGCAAAGCCACTATCCAGTTGTTCATTCTTATGAATTATGTAATGCTGTTTGCTATGAAAGAGTATTAGTCAGGTATCTGGTCAAGAAACATTTGAATGTTTTCGTTTTTGCTTTCAGAACACTGGTACCTCCATGAAAACAAGCACACAATACTTTTTTAATCATGAGTTATTTGGGGAAAAAACATCAGGGTGTTTTATTGGCAGCCAGATTATACTCTAAAGTTCATTGTATTTACCAACCATCAGCTAATCATATGCAGCAAAGATTCCAGGTGAACTGAGCCTAAATTGACGACCATCCCAAACATGAGCTAATAAGTTTTAGAATGAGTTAATTAGTGACAGATAATTAGTTAATTTATTCACTATAGGCTGGATGCCAGGTTTCAATCACATGATGTGCAGAGGTTGTATGAAAAACAGCAGTCATCTTATAGACAGTGATTTATTTTTTCTTCATTAAAATTTTGTTGACTCTCTTAGTAAACTGTATTGAACTATAGAAAAATATTTATAGACATATATGCCTTTAATTGTGAAAATATTCTCCCACTACCTTATAAATTTGGTGTGAATATTAGCACAATTATGAAAGCCAAATATCTCAGTCCTGCCTCTAGACATTATGGAAAATATAATTTTTTTTAAATAACAAAAAAGAATTCGTTGAATGAATACTAATGATTTTAGTGGAGGAAAAAATGATTTGTTGAGACACATAAGGAAAATTGACAATATTAAAATCATATTTAGGATAGAATACAAAGAAATCATAATTAATAAAAGAATAAGTGCAAATCATCCAGAAAGATTTTTAAAAATTTGAAAATGCCTTTCCCCCATAAGCCTGAAGAACCATCATTGGATGATGATAGCAGCATAAAATATTTTAGGTTCTAAGGTGGAGACTAAAGAAAAAGAAAAATGTTGATGGCTTCAGAAGTTCTTTTTCTCCTTATAAGTTTTTTTCTTAATTTTTATTACTTTTAATTTGGTGGAGAGATACTGAAAAACTTCCATGGCCCAGGGAGAATTGCCCCACCTCTCCACCTCCTATGCCCTCCACCCATATTTCTTTTTTTTTTTTTTCTCAATCCACCTTTGTCCCCTCCTCCGCCCTGTCCTTTCCCCAGTGACAGGACTTGGCAGCGGTCACTGTTGGGGAGGAGGAGGGAGGGACGGCCTTGCTCCTGAGCCCCCTCCTCTGCTCCAGAGCTGGTGCGGTCCAACTCTCTCATGCTGAGATGAGGAGGAGGAGGGGGAGGGTGGAGCAGGGAGAGGAGGAAGAGGAGGAGGGGAGGAGGAGGAGAAGGAGGAAGAAGAGTGGAGGAGGAGGAGGAGGGGGAGGAGTGGAGCAGGAGGAGTTGCTAACAGGAGGAGTTATAACAAGGGAACTTGGCGGAGGCAGCCTCAGCTACAGCTTTGGCAGCGAAGGTCAGCGCCCTGGGCAGCAGGCACCTGAAGGACCAATGACTGGAGCCAGTCACCGGGCCTTCCCCAGGGGCTGCGAAGGCCGGTGGGAGGTAGGCGGGGGCTCCGGGTCCCCACCCCGGGCTGTGAGTGCCCACACGGAGCCCCGAGGAGATGAGCGCCCCCAAGAGGGCTGTTTCTGGGTGCGGGCACCGCTGCCCGAGTGTGCGGAAAAGGGGAGCTGCATCCCAGAGGCGCCATGGAGCTGGGGAGTTGGGGTTTGGGGTGGGGAGGGCGGGAAGCGCGGGGGAGAAGCGGAGTCGCGGGAGAGAAAGGAGGCCTCCAGCGCCTCGGGAGAACTCCGGAGACGAGTCCCAGAGTGCTAGGCTGGGGGAGGCTGCAGCCCCCGGTGCAGGCCAGAGGTGAGCGCCGAGGCGGGGGGCGGGGGGCGGTGGGGCGCAGGCGCGGACCCCACTGGAGAAGCGAGCGCCTGCCGCCCAGACTGGTGCGGTGTTGGAGACAGCCTAGGCTCCAGCTCTCCCCAGGGCAGCCAGGGGAGGCAGGACTCGGGAAGTGCTAGGGGTGTGTGAAGGTGAAGCGGAGTGTCAGAGGCAACCCCCGGCTGAGCCTCTAGGAGGAGAAGGAGGAGGAGGGGAGCCCCGCCCCGCAGGCGGCCGCCCTTGTCCGCGCCGGGGGCAGAGACAGGGGCGCCGCACTACAGGGCCTGACAGGAAGGAGCTGCAGCGGGCAGGGCGGCGGAGGCTCTGGCAGAGCAGGCCAGTCCGTGGATGGGAGCCAGGCCAGCAGCGGTGGGGGCGGGAGCCTGGGGCGGGGAGCCAGAGCCGGGGGCGGGGAGCCGGAGCCGGGGAGACGGAGCCAGGGCCTCAGAGGCGACAATCTCGCTTCCCCATGACTTAACTTTCTGGGTGGACATGTGTGCCAGAGGTGCACTGGGGCCAGCCGGGGCAGGAGGAGTCCACCCATATTTCAGCTCAAAATTGTATTCATGGAGTTCTTGATGTCTAAAAAAATTTGCTTTATGAAAAGAACCAACTACTCTCAACTTTTATTCATTGTAATTAAATTATTCCTTTGTACATGGAATAAAAAAAGAAATTATTAAATTTATTTGAAGACATCCGAATAACATTTGGTTACGCAGTCTGCCTATTTTAATATGACTTGCAAACTTGAAAACTGCAGAGGAATTCAAAGTCAATAGAAAAATCTCTAAACTTTTTTAAGGACATTCATCTCAAAATGTGGTTTAAAATTAGGCACTTCACCATCTGACACAGGAAGAGAAAGATAAGAAACCAAATAAAATACTAGCAAAGTCTGATAGAAACTCTCTTTCCAAAATTAGACTTCACATGAGAGACTCCATTTTCTACAGAGGGCTTATTTTTTAATATACAAGACCCCCTCTCCTCCCCACTAAACTTAGAAAATTACACTGGTTTCTTGGGGCTTCTGCCCAAGTTTCTTCCTTATGAACCACTGACATTTCTGCAAACCTCCTCTAAATATTGTGAGAGATAGAAGTGGCTTTTTATTTGGAAAAGTAGTTGTGATTTAGGATTATCAGTGAAACCCCTTGGGGCTTTATTGAATCATGTCAACAGCTGTCAGTAATAATATGTACTTTGCTGGCCACAACATAATGTATTGATATGTATAAAACAATGTTATAAACTGGAAAAAAATATGTTTTTTTAATAATTTATATGCAGTCTTATGAATAATACAGAAATCTTTGTGAGCATTATGGTGCTGTAGATAATAAATTTACCCTGTTCTCTGGCCTGCCAAGAGAGTTGTAAAGCAGAATATATTGGTTCACCTTTGTGATAATAAGCAATTTTAGTATGTCAGTAGGTTCTAGCTACATTTACTTCTGAGGTCTTAAAGAATAGTGTGCTCTAAATGGTTCTTGGAGTGTTTATACTGGCTTTGACTCTCCTGGGTAATGTTTCAGTGAGTGATATGATCAGATAACAAGTGGCACTATTTCTCAAGTATTGATATTGTGATATCTCCTGTAGTTTTATTGGCTGGAATAGCTGATTTTTTCTTAACTGGATCTGTAGTTCTTTGTATGTATTTTTAATATGATTTTTTAAAAGTGGTTTATAGACTTGTGTACATTTTCTAAGTGATATCACCCTTCTTTCTCAGTTATTTTTGCATGGATCAGGAATCAATATGTCCTTACTGTTCTTGTTTTATCTTCTTGACAAAATACAGACACCCTTATAGGAAATGTTTCTCTTGAAACTGAAATAGCGATCAATTCATCACCTCTTCATGTGTTCCAAATGGTAACAAGACATCTGCATTGGTAGCAAATCATAATTGATTATATAAATTTAATTTAGAGTAACATGTTTACATAAACTTTGTGAGAATAGCCAAGCTTTCTGTGTTTATTAATTTCTCCTACAATAACAGTAAGGGTGGTGATTTTTGCATAGGAAGAAAAACTCTGATATTCAATCATTCTTTTGGCTGATAACATACAACTGAATTTTTAACATGTTGTAATTTCCTCACAGGATAACAAAGAAGAAATAAATTCATAAGCAGCACTTTATTGAAGGTAATAGCTTTTCTACAAGGGGTGAAACATTTCATTTTGTTCTTATTTTCTTAAAACGGCATAGACTAATTCTGACAAAGTATTTAAGCACTTTATTTATTTATATACATTTTTGGATGTTGATGGGTCTTTATTTTGTTTATTTTGTTTATATGCAGTGCTTACATGAAACCCTGTGCCTCAAACATGCTAAGCAAGTGTTATACCATTGAGTCACAATCCCAGCTCCAGGCACAAACACAGGTCTTTCAGGTCTTTCTTGATGTGTAGACTTTCTCACCCATGCCTCTGCTGTCTTGATCTAAGTATCCATACATTTACTTCACACTGATACAGTGATTTGATGCACATACACAATACCATTTACTGCAACAAAACAGCATGGTTTATAACTTAAATCAATTTTAAGCATTCAAGCTAATTAGAGTCATAAAGCTATAAGAATAGGGCCTTTTAATCCACTGGTATATTAACCTATTTAAGATGGTTGGGCTTTTTATACAAAAAATCCTGAAGTAGTCCTGAAGAATATTTGGATTGAAACTGGTGAAAAAAAAATGGTTGAGGCCCACTGCTCTTTTGTGTTTCACTAATATTAATGCAGAGACAATTAGGAGCAGCACACTAGCTGAGCTGAATAAAGATGGCCAATTTAAAAGAAAATCAGAATTTATATAATACAGGACCTTTTAGATCACATCAGGTTGACTCCTTTGGAAAGCAACTGTGTAAGCTATGCAGCTCACAAGACATGACATGGATCATCCACATTCCACATGGCTTGTGAGGCCTCTGTTTGGCAGCAGAAGACCCTCAACACTGGCTCCCACAAAAGAGGATCCTGCAGTCCAATATTGGGATTAGAAAATTGTAGTAAACTATGGTGAAAGCAATTTTGAAGACAGATGCCTTCTGTTTGTTTCCAGAAAAAAGACAGTAAGGAAAATATGAGTGAAAAAGTCCTTTTCCATGAACTTCTATTTGTTTTGCTTTATGAGCATACCCTATAGAAGAAAATAGAATTCTGACTGTGAGGGGAAATCTGGACCTTCAGTGATTGTTATAGAAGAATAGGAAATGTTGACACCAAGGGTATGCTATCAAATACTTAGCATAGGACTGCCTACTTCTTTGAGAGAGGCTTTGTGGTAAATAGAAAATGCTGGTAAAATCTTTTCTTTTGGTTTCATGAAGCCTAGAATTTTATTTGATGTTTGAGATCCATTGTGCTTTGAAATATAATCTTCTTAGCATCCCTGCCATAGGTTTATATGAAAGGTGATTTAGCGTACTGTGGTGGGCTAACATCCATTCCTTCTTTTCATGGGAAACATTTTGTACTAAAAAAAATAAATAAATACTCTTTAATAGGGAATTTTATTCATCATTGAGTGGAGGCTTTCTTAAAATGCTTTTATTCAAACACACCTTTTTTTAGAGAGAGAGAGAGAGAGAGAGAGAGAGAGAGAGATTTTTTAATATTTTTTTTTTTAGTTTTGGCAGACACAACATCTTTATTTGTATGTGGTGCTGAGGATCGAACCCAGCGCCATGCGCATGCCAGGCGAGCATGCTACTGCTTGAGCCACATCCCCAGCCCCCTCAAACACACCTTTTATTTAAAATATAGAAATGACTGGCTTACAAAGCCAGTTATGTAAAAAAAAAATTCAGACACTTTAAAATAAACAGATCACTCATATTATATTTTCTACAAAAATATTTCATTTACCATTATATTTAGAAAAATATAAAAGAATCAAATTATTTCACATACATAGAAAAGTTAACCTTAGATAAAACATATATACATTTATACATAGTGTTCTAGAGTGCACATGCACATACATATTCTAAAATATATATAGTATTTCATCGACTTGGAGGAAAATTCCAGGAAGTATCTAGTATTGATATTATTTAATAAACTTTCATGAATAAGTAATTACAAAATCGTGTCTAAACTTGTGAGTAATAGTTTCATATGTTATCTCTATCCCAAGAAAATAGGTTTTCAGAGATTTATCAGAGGATAAATAATCTGTCATTCCTCACAGTCTTATCATGCATTCAATACTTTTCTTATTTTTAGCATGGATTCTCTAGTACATTAAGACTTCTTGTCTTCATTTGTATATTTAGTTTTCCACTTCTACCTATTTTGTTTTACTTTCTTAATCACTCTTTGTATTCTGTCTTTCTGTATCTCACTCAAAGAATAAATTTAAATGAGACAATATATTATTTTTTAATAAATGAATATATTTTAGTTGCTTCAAAAGTATTTGCTTTTTTTCATAATATGTTACACTTATTCTTGAGTATTACAAACTCCACAATTGAATATATAAAACATTTCAACATATATAAACATGCTTTTTTTATTTTTGTATTTAAATATTTTATTTCCTCTGAATTTTCTCACAATCTTTTATAACATAATTTTTAGATTTTATTCTAATTTGTTATAAAATACAGTAGAATACATTGTAATTCATATTACCCAAATAGAGTACAATTTTTCATATCTCTTGGACACAACAGAGTCACACCATTCATGTCTTCATACATGTACTTAGGATAATGACATCCATCTCATTCCATCACTTTCCTATCCCCATACTCCCTTTCTTTCCCTTCCTCCCCACTGCCTTATCTATAGTTTTTTTTCTATTCCTCCCATGCTTCTTCCTCCTTTCCATTACATATCAGAAATTTTATGTGAGAGAAAACATTCCGCATTTGGTTTGGGGGGGTTGGCTTACTCCACTTAGCATAATATTCTTCAGCTCCATCCATTTACTTGCATATGCCATGATTTAATTCTCTTTAATAATGAGCATTATCCTATTTTGTATAAAAAGAACATTTTCTTTATCAATTCATATACTGAAGGGCATCACAGCATACTACAAAAATGCAGCTACAACAATATTTATAGTAGCACAATTAAAAAAAATGATTTTAACTATCAGATTATAAATGCTTTTTCTAAAAATCTGATATAAAGGTATAAAAACGCTACATGGTTTCTATTGAACATTGTGGATGTTGAAGGTGTTGAATATTTTCTTATATATTTATCATCAGACATACTATTATTTCTACTAATAAAATGTTTCTACAATTAAAATATTAAATGGAGAAGCCAATAAAGTAATAGCCTTGCCTCATAATGTATTAGGTGTAAGACTTTGTGAATATTATAGTATTTTTTAGGTGTAAAACCTTAGCTAGATTTCATTTGAATCTTAGCTTTTCTCACTTAGTAAGTTTATAAACTATGATATATCACTTAACTCTGGGATTCTCAGTTTGCTTATTTGTCAATCATTAATAATTGCTCTCAGATTTTTCTGGAAAATTTGAACATGCCCAACATTGTTTTCTTTTTCTTTTTTAAAAATATTTATTTATTTATTTATTTTAGAGAGAGAGAGAGAGAGAGAGAGAGAGAGAGAGAGAATTTTAATTTTAATTTTTTTTTTTTTTTTTTTTTTTTTTTTTTTTTTAGTCTTTGGCGGACACAACATCTTTGTTTGTATGTGGTGCTGAGGATCGAACCCAGGCTGCACACACTCCAGGCGAGCACACTACCTCTTGAGCCACATCCCCAGCCCTGTTTTCTTTACTTATATGTTATAAAAGAATTTTTCAGAGTTCTCTAAAGTAAAGTAGCCCTGAAAAAAAGCAAGTGCTCTATACACTGTAGACATGCAGTGGTCATAACTTTTGAGATCAGAACTACATGAAGCTTGGTTTGTATACTCCATCAATTCAAATTTTGTAAACAAGGGACAAGACAATGTTTTTATACCATGAAGAAGACCTCATAGCAGGACAGGTACACACTGCAGTCACTTATCTCCATGAAGTCCCAATATCACATCCACTTATCACATCCACCACATTTGCAAAAAGACATCTCATTACATCAAAACTGGTATATGAGATGTAACCTCACTAAAAATCTCACCAAGCACAAAAAAATTTGGACACCATGCATGGGAGGGAGGAAGCCAGGACCAGATCAAACAGAAACTGCTTGCATTAAGACCTGTAACCACCTTGGTGATGTAGCTGAACACAAAGAAAAATCAAAGCATGAGTATTGGGGTTTAGAGATAAGTGTGCAAAAGGCTTAATTGTTCTAAGGCAAGGAAGCAATGTAAACCATAATTGTAACTATGCAATTATAAATCACAATTTTAAACAAAAGGACAGAAAAACAGGCAGAAGTACTGAATTAAAGAACAGGATAGAGTTTTTAACTCATAGTAGAAGACTTGACAATCCTTACCAAAGGGGTGAATATGTCCAGAAATTTTCCTTTATGAAGGTAATTTGTGGAAGGAGTGAGTTTTTCGTTTCTGAAGAAAATTTTGGCAGAAAGTATAGGATAAGAGAAGGAATAGCAAAAGCACAAAAGTCACAGAAGGAAACTAGAGTCTAGTAAGATGTTCAGTTATAGGGTTGAGGATATAACTCAGTTGCTAGAGTGCTGGCCTCACATTCACAAGGCCATGGGTTTAATTCCCCAGTACCACCAAAAAAAAAAGTTCAGTTACAAATTTTTATTGTGTTTATCATGATGTCATTTAGAATTATTATTAGTATTATTATTTAAATCAGGAATTGAACCCACAGGTGCTTAACTACTGAGCAAACCCCAGCTCTTTCTTTTCTTTTTTCTTTTTTTTTTTTTTTGAGACTTAATCTTGCAGAATTTCTGAGACTGGCTTTGAGCTTGCAATTCTCATGCCTTAGTCTCTAGAGCCAACCAAGATTACAGGCATTCGCCACCATGCCCAGCTTGGAATTTTTTTTAAGTTATTTTATTTTTATATATCAGGACTTCATCTGACAATGATTGTATTTTCTTTTGCTAATGTTTTGAATAGAATCTGTACCTTATACCACAAATAACCTAAAAACTCACTCTTTATGTAAATATGATATCATCTTGGCGTGAGTGGAATGACTCTACAGTTCTTGAAGTGACTCCCCAAGTATTGTCAAGCATAATGTCAAATCTTTGATATTGTTCCATAAGAAATTTGGAAAAGAATGTGGCACATTAAATGTATATTCTAAAAAATTAAAAAGCCTTGAAAAATATGTTCCAGATGCTTGTGCTTTAATCCATTAGGAGTAATGTTTTAGACTGTATAGTTGAGAAAATAAATATTGTTTAGAACCCCACATCTCAGTGATTTATTTAATCAATGTTTATTTCCCACTCTAAAAGGTCTAAAGTGAACAAAATCTAATGGTCAGGCAGGTCTACTGGGTGGCTTACATCTGAGATAGTTTTCTGAACTCTGGGGATCCTGCATTTCATGGGTTTTATGAATCATTTTTCCTCTACAATTTTTTAGTATCACAAGAGAAGGTGTTTCCATCAAAAATATCCACCTTAGTCTCCCAGACTTTAGAAATCTTCACTTTGTGATGGTGTGCTGTGGGAGAGGCATTAGCTTTCAGAATCAGTTTCAGCTTTCAGCACACTTGTTTGTGCTACTTGCCATCTTGAAGGATTTTTCCAGCATAAAGTATGCTTAGACAGTTATTTTGTGTATGGAGAAAAACTTAAATTTTTATTTAACTTGCCTCTTGGCTGACTCATGTCTCTTAACCAGTGATGAATTTCTATTAATAATTTTACATGAATAATAAATGAAAAGGCATATTTAATAGGATAAAATTATAAGTAAAAATAGAATGAGCCATTATGCCTTCATTAAGATTGCCAAATGAGAAAGAAAATTAATGTATTTTAAATATTTGTATTTTAAAATTATTGTACTTAAAATATAGCAAATACGGTAATTTTAAAACTGTTTCTTTATCTTAATATATATGATTGAAACTTTATAACTTAAAGATTATTTTTTCAAACCTGAACTCAATGAATCACACCTCACCAGGTGCAAAACTCAAAAATGAAGGCAGAGAATTTGTATATTAAGAACAAGATTAAAAAATTAAAAAAAATAGATGGCTATTATAAAACCTGGAAGATAATGTTGAAAAGATTCTTCAGAATGAAAACAGAATATTGGACAAGGAGAATACATTTTCCTAACATGATTCTAAAATGAGAGAAATGAGATATGGAAAAGGGGAGATAGAACATGAAAAAATAAAATTCCCTACTGCTGAGTGGGAATGTGAATCTTCAAAGAGTTTAAAGTCTTTCCACAAAGTAAAAAGTGATCATGAATAAAGGTGCCAAACCCACAGTTGTCCCTGAGTTACCACCAGTCTCCCTGTCTAAAGACACAGGAGAAGTTCTTTCAAGTTTTTTGAGATAAGGTGTAAAACTAAACATCCAAGCCACTCAACCTTTCTTTAAACTAGGAGCTAAACATAAAGACCATGGTGTCTACACAGACTTTATATCCTGTGATATGACTGTGTCTGTGTTTTAAATAATTTCATCCGTTGCTTTATGAATTTTAAAAAATGACTATATTCTGTAATGGAGTCCTTTGTAAATTACCTGATAAATGTTGAATAAGAAAAAGTTATCTACCATAGCTAGAATATCAATTAGGACATGGTGAAAGGCATTAAAATTAATTAATCTAGAGAACTAGAAGTAAAAGTGTCCCAGAAATGAATGTAAATTTGCTAGTTTACATTTAACTTCTGGATTCTTACCATGTATCCATAAAAATATAAGATTTGAAGAAAAATATGTTTTAAGACAGTATGTACTAGTCCTTTGTCTTGGCTAAGGGAAGTCAGACCTCTTAAGACCAACTCCATTCCTCTTTGATATAGCCCTAAATGCTGTGTGGTCCTGCACTGGCTTTGGCCTTGTTTTTCAGTTCCTACTGTTCTGTAGCACTTTTTGTTCTGACATTATTTAAATAGTGCTCTCGTTCTGGGTGGTTCTACACATTCTGTATTATGAGCAACATGCACAGGGTAATCATTAATTATTGAAGAAATACTAAGAAAATGTACTTCTAAAAATAGATAAAGAGAGCTAATTATTTTCTTTAACTGTTTTGAGACCTAAATATAATTACTCAAAAACTTGTTCTTCATTTTTTTTTTTTTTTTGATGTCACAGTGGAAAGACGTGAGAGAGAGACACATGGACAGGCACAGGGGATGTATAAAATTTTCTGAGGTTAAACCTTGTTGTGCACACCCATTTCTCAAGTATTTGCTTAGAATTCTGACTTTTTTTTCTCTAATATATTAAATCATTAAGATTTGGTAAATTAGAATGCTTATTAGTTTTGACTTTACATCAAAATTGATTCTGATATTTTCTTGCCAAGAATTTATTTATTTCATGATCCTCGGATTTTTGAGGCTTACTTAATATTCTTATCATATTTCTCTTCTGCTTGCATTACTCAGAGACAGAATTGCTGTACTCTTTCATATGTATTTCTTAAGAGTAAAAACTTCAGAGTATTTTTTCGGGTATCAAAAGTATTTTAAATTAATCTCATGGTAAAACAACTCTAAATATTCCTTTCTATGTTTTTACATATTCAAATTGAGGTTTTCTTCAGAGCATATTTTACTGAATATTTGTGTTTCACAATAACAGACTCAGAAATTTCAGTCACTAAAAGCCATTTATTTACTGATATATGTACAATTTGGATTTTTAATTTTGTGCAGCTACAATAATATTTGATAATAATATTTATGATGCTTTCATGAACAAAAGTATATTACAAAAATAGATGTATTTCACTATACCTTAATAAAAATGGACATGTACATTTATCATTATTTAAATGTTTATTTTCACCTCTGGGTATATTTTACCAATATTATTATAAAATAAATCATATAACATTTATTACTTTATGTTTATTTCTTTGTACCATATTTATTTATTATGTTATTGTTCTATACATATTTCTGGTTAACACATTCTTTTTTTAAAAGAGAGAGAGAATTTTAATATTTATTTTTTAGTTTTCGGTGGACACAACATCTTTGTTTGTATGTGGTACTGAGGATTGAACCCAGGCCGCACACATGCCAGGCAAGTGCGCTACTGCTTGAGCCACATCCCCAGCCCCAGGTCAATACATTCTTAAAAAGAAAATGCTATTTAATAACCATAGCAATGGTATATTAAAGAGCTTTTTAAACTACTCTTTTAATACATATTTTCTTTTATCTTTCTAAAACCTTCTAGAATGTGTAAATTTATAAATATACACAGTGAGAAACAAGAGATCCTATGGCAATAAGTAATATACCAAAGTGTCAAAACCTGATAAATTCAGTGCTAGAATTAACAGTTTTCCTGAATTGCAGGTCAATGATGTCTCTAATGCAGTTAGTAAGCAAAACATTAAAATAACTGTAATTGAAATGATTCAGCAAACTATTTGGCATGACTATATATGTCCTCAATTTTAATCAAATATATATTAGATTTATTTATAATATATAGGTTAATTTATTCCTTTATGATCATTATCTCCTTTTTGAGAAATGACCTCTAGTAAACAGCCTCATTTGGCCTCAGGATGTGTGTACAGTAAGAAAAAAAGTCTCAAGAGTTCTCTCTATTATATTCATAATATATTCATATATCCCCAAGGCCTTTCACATACTGGTCAGTCACACACAGCAAGCAATTTGAAAGTTCATGAAGTTTTGCAATATAACATTGTTATCCTTTCAAGCTATTTCTAAGAATTCTGTGTGCTTTATTGAAAACATCAAGGAAAATGAATATATCTTTTTAAACCTAGAACTTGAAATGACACTGGACTCAAGAGATCAAGTTTATGAAGACAGGAGTTATGTGTTATGGCTTCTGTTTATCTGCAGAAGAGCTGTCAAGGTGAAAGGGGTTGTGTGAGAATGGCCTTAGGCCTGAGCCTAAGCAACTCCTGTAATGCCAGATTCATGGGACCCCAATAGACCTCCAGGAGCTGAATCTGATGCAATCACAAAAGAGTGTTTATTGTAAGCTCAAGCCTGGACTCACAACCATTTCAGATACAGTGGTCCCAAAGAGTGAGTCTTGACCCTTAATTCAGTGAGGATTAATAGATTTTGGGGGACACTGTATGCATCATGACATCACACAGCCAATCATTCCACATCACAGAAAAGTCAAACAACAACTCTTAACATTGATTAGCACATTCATTGGCAGGAACAAGTTGTGTAAGGGTGATTGGTTAGTTCAAGTTGTGGATACATTTGAACTGATTGGTTTAGGCCATGAGAGGTTGCAAGAGTGTATATGATAAACTTGCCTAATCATTTTACCAATCAACAAAACTACTGGGAAGGTCACCTGGTGTTTCAGGTATTTTCTGTGTCTCATGCATTTTGTGGTAGCTAGGGGGTTGCTATGGGTCCTAACCTAGTGTAACTGAGTCAGGATCACTTGGCATGGAAGATCTCTCCAGTTATTCACAGCCAAACAACTCAGCAGGGTGGGTATATGCCTAGGAGCACTCTGAGTTTTTCCATGGACAAGGGTAACTCCCCACTTTGGACAGGCTTTGCTCTGACGTAGAGGCTGGTTTCTCAAAAATGGAGTCACATCAGTTTCTCACTCCATTTAAAAAACTCAATTTTGAAACCTGAGGTCATTATTAGAGGTCATTTATCACCAGGCACACCCACAGAGCCCTCTAATATGGCCTCAGACAAATTACTTCCCCTCACCCTGATAAACTGAATAAAGCCTTTGGCAGGCTCTCCTCTCCTGATAAGAGTGAAAGGTGAGAATAGAAGGATGGAGACCACCAGACCAGATATTTCTGACCTCAGGGTAAATGAGAAATCTGGTGGCACCTGATAATTACAAGGTGTGGTAAAAAAAAAAAAAATAGTATAAAACTAGAGTGAATAAACAGGGATTCAGCCAGCCTAAACAAGTATGTACTCCAGCTGGAGAGTCTTGATGAGGCCTACACTGACATCCCATCACTTTCCTATTCTCTGTGTGATCCTCACTGCTCTCAACACTACCGCCTTGTTTGGACCTTTGTGAGAGCTGCAACTTCTCCCTATGACCCTCTCCTCAACTGGTCGTCCACCCCCCACCAGAAAAAGCCTGTTTTGGTTTGGGACCTGATCACTGCTGTCTGAGTGAGTGTGCATCTGCAGGACATAAAGCCTAAGGCTTGAGAGTTTTGAACTTAGCATTCAGAGGAAATGTCTGTCACTAGCCTGTCATGATTAAATCTGTTTTGCAATGTTCAGAATTAATCTAAAATTGTTTTCTGGGAATTAATTAATCTAAAATTGCTTGCTGTTATTTGATTATCTCCATTACAGTGTCTATCACTAAGGATTGTTGTTTTCTTCATTAGGAACCTATAGAGTAAAGTTGTACTAAGAATTTAAGTGAATAAAGAATTGAAAGGGGCAGAAAGACGTGGACATTCTTTATTTCTCCACTTGACTGCATGTGTCACAAATTTGCTCCCTGGAAACATGTTGTTATTATTTTTAAATTATCAAATTAAAGAATTCTTATCACTAAAGATTCTTTTTATCTTCAATTCTAAATATTGACTTTATTTTTGGCATTATCTCTGTCCCTTAACTGTTATTGTTACTGCTGTTTACTGGTAATGAGGTCTTGCTTTCCCAATGCTGAAGTATAACACCAGAGAAGCACATCAAGGCAAGTTTAGAATGGAAAGTTGAAGCTTTATTAAAGGACAGCAGAAAAGAATTCTCCCTGGAGGAAGAGGGGGACCCAATGAAGTGGTACCCCCTTTCTCCACAGAAAAATCCTCTTCACCATGGCTGATTTGGGGACTGTCAGCCAAAAAGTCTCTGCAAAAGAGTTCAATGTAGCTAATAGTAGAGCACCACTGATTTAAATCAGTAGACACACCCCCCAAAAAAAGCAAACCAAAACAATAACAGGGAAAACTTGTCTCTAACTTCTACTGTTGAAGGAGTACTTGATACTAGGTATTTGTTGATCTTTCTGGCCCCTCCTATGTATGCTAAATCTGTGTTTTGCTCTACTTTGTTTATATCTAATGAGTCTCATAAGCTACTTGCTTTTATGTTTAACTTCATCTCTTCTTTTTATTTGTGTCTCTTATTTTCTACTGCAGAATTGAATAATCTTAAATAATATGGCAAACACACATTACAAGAGATTATTATAGAATTAAGAGAGTTTGAAAATAAAATGTTTGTTTTAGAAATGATGATGGAAGCTACTATGTAAAATTCATTTAGCTTATCTATCTTTGGAAATAGCCAAGGGGAAAACTTTTTTTGTTGGTGGTTTGTTTTTTCTAGGGATTTTACCTCTGAAAGAGAGGGCTTGGATCAAAGCAGATGTGGTAGAATTAAATTCTAAGTTGGTTTGTGCAAATGAAAAATTGGACCCAGGGTAAGTCCATTGATTTCTATTCATACCATCAGTGCGACAGGAACTGTGACCATCAGATGAGATGCAAGAAGTCAAGCGAGGGAGGAGGCAGGAAACCAAATGGACTTTCCAGAATTCCAGCTTCTACAACCACAAGAATATTCTTGGTGGAGTTCTGTCGGGCAGCTCAGTATCAAGAACTATGGTTCCTTAATGGAGGCCAATACCTGCCATAGAAGACGTTCCACCAGGGGGAGCTGATTTACCTAAATGAGTGAGCCATTTCATTTTGTAAATCACTGCTGGTAATTCACCTGCTTTTCTTGAAACTCAGCCACCTCTGAGAATTCTGTATTGAATGAATAAAATGAAACAAAGAAAGGAAGGAAGGAAGGAAGGAAGGAAGAACTGTTTCTCTTGGAGCAAAAGAAGACAGTAAGAATGAAAAGCAGTTACCAAGAAGTTTTGCTAATGTAGAGTCTTATAGGTGGATCCTCATTGTGGGATTCAAATGGGCTGTTTATGAGTATGCACATGTCTCAGTTTCACCCTAGACCTAGACTGTTGAATTGATTCTGCCCTGCAAACAAGCTGCAAAAGGTGTTCTGCACACTGACATTCCATCACAGAGCTAAGGAATTATTTTAATAGCACAAAGAGAGAGAAGTTTTGTTTGCATTTGTACAAAATTAAAGCCCATTTTTGTAAATTTGACCTTTACCATTAGAACCATGAATGGGTGCAACTGAAGTGCAACAAATATTTCCCCATCATTATTTTTAAAAATGGGTTTCTCCAGGGGTGGTGGCACAGGCCTGTGATCCCAGCAACTTGGGAGGCTGTGGCAGGAAGGTCACAAGTTTGAGTCCAGCCTCAGCAACTTAACAAGGCTCTAAGAAATTTAATGAGACCCTGTCTCAAAAATACAAAATTATAAAAAGCTCTGGGGATGTGGCTCAGCAGTAAAGTGCCCCTGGGTTAAATCCATGGTACCAAAAAAAAAAAAAAAAGAAATTAAAAAAAAAAGAATAAGTTAGCTATCATCACCTGATTATGCCATAGAATACTAGAGTTTATTCCTCCCATCCAACTGTAATTTTGTACCCATTAACCAACTTGTTTCCCACTCCTCCCCTTCCCATTCTATTTATTATTATTATTATTATTATTATTATTATTATTATTATTATTATTATTTGTGTGTGTGTGTGTGTGTGTGTGTGTGTGTGTGTTTACTGAGGATTGAACTCAGGGTGCTTTACAATGGAGCTACATCCCCAGCCCTTTTTATTATTTATTTTGGGACAAGATCTCACCAAGTTGCAGAAAATCTCCCTAAATTGCTGAGGCTGGCTTTGAACTTGCCGTCCTCCATCGTCTGCCTCCTGAATCACAGATTACAGGCATGAGCCCACGTGCCCAGCTTGATTCCATATCTTAAAATCTAATGATTTTTAAAAGGCCTAAAGTGACATTTCTAGATTGAGAGGTTTACCTAAATGACAGTTTTAAGCTAAGATTCCTTCCTATCTCTTCAGCTCCCATTAGCTCTCCTACTATTTGATTCCTTGTGCAGGCTGCTAAACTCTTTGTGCTTTGGAATCTTCATATTGTGAAATGGGAAAAGTAACAGTGCACACCTATTCTTGCTTTCAAGAAGTTTAACAGTAGCCACAAAAATTATGGTCCCTGATCTGCAATTCTTGATTTTACATATTGTGCTGTAGCCACTAAGAGCACAACTCATCTCCATCAATGTCAGGAAATAGCTGGGAGAACTTTTTTTCTTAAAGACAATAATAAGAACCAGGACTCTTCCAATTACAGGTTTGTCTCAAAAAGTGAATTTGCATTACAGCAACTTGCTAACCAAAGTGCCACCTGTTTCTGTGGCTTTTTAGCCACTGAAAAAGGAAGTACCTGCGGGGCAGAATTTTCCAAACTTCCCTGCTCAGAAGACTCACCAAGAGTGTTTAAAACAAACAAACAAACAAACAACAACAACAACAACAAAAACCCCCACACAATTCTAGATCTAGAATACAAATATAGATCCTCATCTGATTTAGTAGGTGTGGGAAAAGAGGCAGGCATCCGTGTTTTAATGAGAGTCCTCAGGAAAGCCTTATCTGTTGAGAATGTCGCTGGAGGACATTGCTGTCCCTTATAGTTACAAAAAATGATTTCCTTTGTGTTATGGTTTGGAGCCGAGGTGTTTCCCCAAAGCTCCTGTGTCAATGCAGGAATATTCAGAGGTGAAATGATTAGAATATGAGAGCTGTAACCTAATCCTTCCCTCCTAGTTTGAATGGAAGGACAGGATGGTAACTGGAGGCAGGTGGGGCCTGGCTGGAGAAGGAGGTCCCTGGGGGCATGTCCTGGAAGGTGCATCTCCCCCATAGCTCATCCCCCTTCCCTATCTCTGCTTTCTAGCTGCCTTGAGCAGAGCAGCTTCCCTGTTCCACGCCCTTCTGTCATGATCTTCTGCCTCACCTTGGGCCCAGAGCCACGGGAAGTCAGCTGACCATGGACTGAACCCCTGAAATCTTGAGCCAAAATAAACTTTCTCTCTTGTCAGTTGTTTTTGTCAAGGTATTTTGGTCACAGCTACAAAAAGCTGGCTGAGGCAAACTGGTTTGAATGGGAAGGAGCGGGGTGGGGGGTAGCTTCTTTATTTGACCTTGACCTCTACCTGTCTGACCTTGTGTTTGCTCATGCTCAGTTGTTGAAGATGGGGATAAGCTGGCCTTGGGCAGGGGTGTGAGGAGGTTAAGCAGCTGTGGCTGATAATAGGCATTTAATAATCAAAGAGCATATGACTATAACTAGTGTTTCTCGAATGTTCATTAGAGGTTTCTCAGAGACAATGCCTAAAAGGGGCTGTTCTGTTTCTTACTGGGCCAGCCAGCCTTGTCTGGGCACAGGCAACTTTCCAGAATGAAACCACATGTGGTGAAGGGAAGCTGGTTGGAGGAGTCCCTTCCACTGTGCTTCCCGTCACCCTCCCTAGGTCAGCTTGCTACAGGAGACAAATGATGGCATGGTGGTACACTCCATTCCAGAACTTGCCTTGAACTTTTCTCCTGTTCTTTGATGTTAGATTATCTTGCTGAAACCATTCAGGGAGCCAGACTCGCCTCCTGCAGCCTGTTGTCCCTATGTCTTCTTTTGGCAGGTGGCAGAATGTCCACCCAGAATGATCACTACTTCAGGGTGCCCTACTCAAGAGAATATTATCCTCATCCTTAACGAGTGCTTTGGTTCCTCTCCATTGGAAGCCGACTGCTCTCACTGCCTGCAGGGACCTGAGTCTAAGGCTCTTCTCCAGGCTTTACCAGACAGCATGAAACCTGAGCCCACGTTGCTCTCTCCAAGAACAGGCCATAGAGAGAGAAAGCAGAAGCGGTCTTGGGCTCCTGTGGCAGGAGGAGGGCTTGGGTAATTGGATGTGGAACAGGCAGATCACCATGCAGATCCATTATTGTACTCACCTGGAAGACCAAAGTGGCCCTTGTCCTGTGCGCTGGCTCACGTCCATCCTGTCTAGGACCTGAGTGTGCCTGAGTTATCCATGTTGACATTCTTGGTCCTGGGGCTTGAACTTTATTAAGCACCTGTTTGGCTACATCATCTCATTCAGCACCTACCTTGTCTCACTAAACTCTCCTAGGAGCCTTATAAGCAGGTGTATGTACCATGTCATAAGCATTTTGTGAAGAAGCAGGTATCAAGACCTGTGTTCAAATTTCAGCTTCTCTGCTTACTAGCTGTGTGACTTTGGATAAATGACATAACCTTTCTGAGTTTCAGTTTTTTATTGTATTTTTGGCAGTACTGGGGATTGAACCCTGTGAAGCCAGATTTAAAGAGAGGTAGTTAGTGTAGCTAGGTAAATCAGGTCTGCTATCCAGTGTAATAGAGAAAAAAGGAGTCAGTCTAATAACGAAAATGGAGTATGGTGTGAGTCCAAGAAATCAGAAACTGCAAGTGGAAGATTGAAATGTTAATGTCCCCAAGGCCCCTTGCCCCGTCCTAAAGAACTGTTAATGAAGCAGCCCCCAGCAGATAGAGAAGTGCTAATCAGTTCACCCCAGGCCCTTCCTGCCCCATCACTCCTCCCCCAGCTGCATGGGCCCACCTGTTTCCCACCTTTGGCCTTCCCTCCGGCATCCCCCATCCCAAGTAAGATAAAGACAGGAATGCAGAAGGACAAATAAAACCTTAAATATAAATGGGAAGGACTTCCTCATACCATGGAGAAGGGTCCCCTTCTTCCTCTGGGGAGAAATCGGTTTCTAGTATCCACTTGCCTGGGTGTTCTTCTCTGATGTGGCGGAAACAAGGACTCATCAAAGTAACCATCATCTGAGTTGCTCTACCACTGAGTTACATCCACACTGATTTTTTTTTTTTTTTAATTTTGAGATGGGGTCTTGGCCAGTGGCCCCCATTGGCCTCAAACATGCAATCCTTCTGTATTGGCCTCCCGATTAGCTGGGATTATGGGTGTCTACCACCATGGCTGGCTTCAGATTCCTATCTTTAAAACATGGGTAAAAACACTTGCCTCTGAGAATTCATATGGGGCTTAAACATCTTCATCCCGGGGGCTTGCTAGACTCACTGGGGCATTGTTATGCTCAAATTCAGGACCCCCAAAACACCACCAGAAACCAAGATCGATGTAAACAGGAAAGAGGTGTTTATTGTGAGCTAGCTCAGTCCTCCGTGCACACACACAGCAACTGGTGATGCTGAGAGGCCCTGAGCCCAGGGTTTGCAGCAGTTTTATACATTCTTTGGAGAAGGCAGGGACCCCCACATACATCATAGCATCTCTTAGCAAATCATCACACACCGAGGGAAAATCAAATAACAACTCTAAAACATGATTAGCAAATTCACTAGTGGGAACAGGTTGGGTAGGGGTGATTGGTTAGTACAAAAGGGGTATTCATTTGAACTGATTGGTTTAAGCCAAGAGGGGTGTTCATGCTGAACTACATGGTTTCCCAACATGTTATCAACCACCATAAACTACTGGGAGGGTCATATGGCATCCCAGGTATTTCCCTGTCTCATGCTGATTGGTGGCTGCTAGGGGGTTACTATGGATCCCCACCTAGCCTGACTGAGTCAGAGACACCTGGCACAGCAGATCTCTCCAGTTATTTGTAGATAAACAAATTAGCAGGGTGGGAATGTGCCTAGGAGTGCTCTGTGGGTCTTTCCAAGGACAAAGGTCATGTCCCTTCCTTGGACAGGCTTTGCTCTGAGGTAGAGGCTGGTTTTTCAGCATACTGTTTATATTCCTGAAAGTGGTTACTGCCATTCCCCCGGTATGCTACCTGGCATGTAGTAGGTACTCAATAAAAACTTCTTCAGAGAGTACACAAAAGAGTGGCAGTTCATCAGTTGATCAATAAGATTGAACTGTCTCCTTGAAGCAAAACCCTGTCCTGGGAACTGTGGGGGTCCAGGTGAACAATGGTGAAAATTTGTGTTTATGTAGTGTTTTATAACTTACAAAGTACACTAATATTCTTTCTTTTAAAACTCCCATCAAACCCAAGACAAGAAGGGTATTCTTATTAGTGTCCCTGGTGTTATCCCAGGAGAGGTTAGGGAATGGCTGAGACCCTTAAGTGCTTCCCACAGACGGAGGAGAATCATTACAGAGCAGAGGTCAAGGGATCTAGCAATAAGGAGACACTTGGTGACCTTCCAGAAGGCCCTTTCATGAGAGTGGTGGTGACAGATGCCAGGGCTTGGTCACTAAGGAAGGTGTGGGCAGGAGGAAATGACATCAACCTCTTGGCACTGAGGCAAGGCAGAACTGGGACAGTGGCAGATCCAGCAATGGCTTTTTCAAAATAAGGGTGACCTGTGCATGGTTACCCCCTGGAAATGACTTGTTCTGGCTGATTTATGACAGCCCAAACTTGGAAAGGGATAAATCATGGCAGCTGAAGAATCACTTTGAAAAATGACTCTCCTTCAAGAGAGAATTCTCCATAGAATCAAAGTGGCTGGTACACAAAGAAAAATACACTCGGCCTCCATGTAAAGTAAGCATGACTTTGAGGAAGAATGAGAGGCCATTTTGCTGATAAGATTGACCAAGAGGAAATAGTGTGATAGGACAGACACGTGGTGAGAAAGTGGGCAGGAGGCCACTGTCACCCATCCTGTCGGGAGTGGAAGTGGGTGCACTTTTGGGGAGAATAGGATTTTAAAAATGTCTGCTGCATTTGATGTGCACATTGTCTACCTAGTAATTTTACTTTTGGAAAATTATCCGGTGAGTATACTATGTATCATCCTATAGATATATGCATATCTCTTGCTATGGTGTGAGTATGGTTTGCCCCCTCTGAAACTATATTGAAATGTAATCCCCAATAAGAAAGGGTGGAAACTTAATCCATCTATGGGGCCCTTTGAGAGATATTTAGATTAAAGGAGATCATCAGGATAATATCCCCATGATTAAATTCTGGTGTCCTAATAAGAAGACACAGGGAGATCAGGACAAATACATAGTGGGTGTGTGCTCTTTCTCTAACCATGTGATGCTCTAGGCCACCTCAAGACTCTGCCAAGCAAGAAGACCGTCCACAGATATGACCTTGAACCATCAGCATGGGTCAAAATAAACCTCTTTATGACTTAACAGTCTGTGGTATTGTGTTTTTAGCATCAGAAAATAGACTAATATGTTTTAATATATGTATAAAGATATATTCACAGGATGTTATTTACCAAGATGTTCATTGGAACATTAGTGTGTGTGTGTGTGTGTGTGTGTGTGTGAGAGAGAGAGAGAGAGAGAGAGAGAGAGAGAGAGAGAGAGAGAGAAAGAGAGAGAGAGAGAGAGATCCAAGTTACACAGACCATAGATACTATGATGCATTCATTCTGTCACTGCAAGAAAGGCGGGCTATATCTCCTAACATGGAATGGTGCTCATCATTTATTAATAGGTGGGGAAAAGAAAACATAAAATCATGAAGGGACAGGCACTTAAAATGGCTGGGAAGGGCTGGGATTGTAACTCAGTGGAAGAGCGCTTGCCTAGCATGTGCGAAGCACTGGGTTCAATTCTTAACACCTCATAAAATAAAAAGTTTTATTGAAAACTAAAAAACATTTTTAAAAATGGCTAGGAAATAAGAAAGGGTTAAAACTGATTATTTTGAAGGAATGAGAAGGGGCAGAAGTGACTTTAACCTCTCATATTATTTTCTTCCTCTACTTCTGTAAATTTTAACATTTAAAATAAAATACTGGCGGGTGCATGACTGTAATCCCAGCAACTTGGGAGGCCCCAGGATTGTGAGTTCAAAGCCAGCCTCAGCAAAAGTGAGGCCCTAAGCAACTCAGTGAGACCCTGTCTCTAAATAAAATATAAAATAATGTTGGGGATGTGACTCAGTGGTCGAGTATCCCTGAGTTCAATCCCTGCCAAAAAAAAAAATTGAAAAATGCCATATAAAATTCCTTTAAATCTCTAGTTCTCCCGTAAAATTAAAAAAAAAAAATCCATTTGAAATATTTGATTAGTCACTCCTGTTTCTGGAGCACATCTGCATTAAGGTACACCAGTGTGGTTAAATGACCCACCACCAATGGGTTTCTGTTAGTATCTTCTTCTCCACTGTTAGTATCTTCTCTGTTGTGGAAGCTGGCAAATTCCCAGGGGGTTAAAGAGTACCGCAAACTCTCATCAGAAACCTTCCTACATCCTCCATGCCCATTCAAAGCAAGTTCTATTTTTACAAATGATTGACAAGTTGAGGATTTTGTCCTATTCTGCATTGGCAGATGGAGTGTCCCAAATCTAATCTATGATGATAATCACAGGATTTTTTTTAAGACAAACTCCTTTATCATCCCTCCCCTCTTCTGACCTAGTACATCTAGGCTGGGTTCCTGAAACTTTTATTTTTCCAAGTTCTCAAGATGCCTCAATATAGAGCTAGATCTAGGAATTACAGCCTTGCTCTGCTTGAGAATTCTCTTGACTTGGAAATTACTCTGCAGTATTGCAGGTCATTTTCTCTAGAATAGAAGTCTCTGTTTATTGGCTTAGCAACGAGAACATACACACAGTTTCCAGAAGCCTATTGATAGGCAGACGAATGTGCATGGAAGGACTGTATTCCTTAAGCTTTTCCAGTTGTTTCTCCTATAGAGAATACCCTAGCATGATTGCAGCCTTGATTTTGGCTGAACCCTGATTGAAGGAGGCAGCACTGATGAGACCCACTTAAAGCAGTCTTTACCACCCACCTGCTTGTCCCAGAGGTCCTGGGAGAATTGGAGGCCCTTACTGAAACAACTTTGTCACCTACCTTTGTCAGAGTTTTCCTTGTGGTTCATTTCATGGAGATGGACACCAATTTTGGAGGCAACTCAGCCTGGTCTTGAATGTAGATGCCTTTATTTTTTTTTAATTTAAAATTATTTATTTATTCTAAGTTGTCATATATGACCGCAAAATGCATTTCAGCTCACAGTACACATATAGAGCACAATTTTCATTTCTCTGGTTGTACGCAAAGTAGAGTCACACCATTTGCGTTTTTTATACATGTACTTAGGGTAATGATTGTCCATCTCATTCCACCCTCTTTCCTACCCCTATGCCCCTCCCTTCTTCTCTCTCCCCTTTTTCCTATCCAAAGTTCCTCCATCCCTCCCATTTTCCTGTCCTCCATTATAGATCAGCATCCACATATTAGAGAAAACATTTGGCTTTTGGTTTCTTGGGATTAGCTTATTCCATCCATTTACCTAAAAATGCCATGATTTTGTTCTCTTTTATTGCTGAGTAATATTCCATTGTGTATATAGGCCACATTTTTTTATCCATTCTTCTACTGAAGGGCACCTAGGTTGGTTCCACAGATTAGCTATTGTGAATTGTGGTGCTATAAATATTGATGTGGATGTGTCCCTGTAGCACTCTGATTTTAAGTCCTTTGGCTAACTTGTAAGGGTAAAAGAAACTGAAGTTAAAGTGTAAAAGTTAAAGGGTAAAAGACCGGGTGTTGTAAAGTTTCTAAGCTGCAAGGTCTGAGTTAAAATGTAAAGGATTAGGTATTGTTAGGTTTCTATGCTACCTGCAAAACCTGAAATTTCTGTAGCTGTTGAGACAATGCTTGGAACTGCCCAGTAAATATTTCCCCTGACTATTGGTTTTTTAATAAGGGCTCTGTGTGGTCGCATGTAGGCATTGCAGGGCCTGGACCAATCAGTTTAAATGTAACCCCCTCCTTAGGAATGACCTATCACTCCAGCCTGACCTGTTCCCGCCAATGAATGAACCAATCATGTTTAGGAGTTGTTATTCAATTTTCCCGTGCCTAATGATGATTTGTTCTGATGTATACAAAGCCCTCCGCCCTCCCCAAAAAGTGTACTTAAGCAGTGCTCAGCCCCTGCTCGGGGCTCTGGCTGCTTTCCCTTCTTGAGTGGGCATGGAGCCCCAGCATGCTGGTTCAATAAATCCCCCTTCTGCCAATTGCATGAGTGGTCACTTGGTGGTCTCTTTCTCCAACGTTTCGCGGGACCCTTACATTTGGTGCGTTGGCCGGGAAAAGCACATTGCCGGACAAGGAGACCTCCAACGGACTCCTTTAGGCGGTAAGTAAGGCGCCTCTTCCTCTTCTTCTTCCTCCTTTTCTTCTCCTCCTGTTCTCCTTCTTGTTTTTCCTTTGCGATCACTTAGAGCTTTTTGGTTTTTGGCTCGATGGAGAGCATAAGTTCTCAGAGCTTTTTGGTTCAGGTTTGGTCTTTGGCTTGGATTGGTTTGGTTGGGTTGGCAGCGTGGCCGTCAGCGGAGAGTGTAAATTCTCCCTGGCAGTGGTGACAGACGTGTCCTAATCCACAGGCCACTCCTCTTAAGGGACGCCTTAGAGGATTCGGGGGGGGGGGGGCAAAAGTGCCCCCAGTTGGTAGAAGGACAAGAGTGCCCTCGTTTGTACTCTTCTGCCAACCCGTTTGGTTTCGCGGGCAATTTTTTCTCTCAGATTGGATTCACAGTCTGTCTTTAATCTTTGCCTCTAAACTTGTGTTAACCATTTACTGTTTGTCCTTGTCTCTGTGTCACGTTTGTATTGTCCCTGTCTCTGCCTGTGTAACTCCCAGTATGGGACAAAGCCATTCCACGCCTCTGTCCCTGAAGCCTTTCTTGGTCCCTGCCTCCACTCCGACCCCTTCCCCCAAGATCCTATCACTCAATCCTTCTGCTCCTCCCCCTTTTCCCTCCATTCTCCTTGAGTCACAAGATTGTAAATCTTGGGGTTGTGAACGAACGGGAGCTGCATGATGATCTTTGTGTGTCTTTTTGTCTGTGTCTCTGTTAAGTGTGATGGCATTGTTTTACTTTGGACCGATGCAGAGTCCCAAATTCCAAACGGCCTTAGATGTGTGGAAGTAACTTTAGCTAAATTTTAACCTAATGCTTCTCCTGTGAGGGACCAAAACTCAATAGAACCGCCAGCTTTTCTGTTCTCACCTTTTACACCTCTCTTAGCTGTGTTTTAAAGAACTTTGATAAACTTTACCCCCATTTGTTGAGCGAGATTAGGGAAGCAGTGTTTTCTTTTCTTCCCGTAGTTGGCTTGAGCACGCCCACTGCAGAGGGAAATGCCTGGGGTCTAAAAACTTTGATATCTCACTTAAACTTTTCTCAAACTCGAAACAACTGCAAGCAGAAGATGAGATTTTTGGGAAGCTGACTACTGAAAAGTTAGGAGATGTGAGAAATGCCTAGTGCCTGGGGTCAGACCAAGCCAGAGGAACTAATCCTATAAGTAAAATGTGGAACTAAGGGGCTCCCAGCAGCTGCCAAAGCCATTTTGCTTTGGGGAGTCTCCTCCTTCCTTACCTGCACTTTAGGGATTACCCCACCTCTGTTTGCTTAACTAATGAGACAATAAATGCAGTAATGTGTTGATGTTATAAATTGTTTCTTGGGGATGATCTTGGCTAAATGTGTATCTAAAAGATAATTTTTTTTATTGTAACAATCTGGTATCTGAATGGGTTTCTAAAGCATTGCACTATCTTGCAGTTAAAAGTTGGGTTTAAGCAATTGTTTAGTTTGATTTCATATAGTTCATGCTAGAAAACTTAAATACTTAGGGTAAAAAAAATTAGAAAGTTTCAATTTTGAACTGGGTAGCCTGAGAAAATTTCACTACGTATTCCAGTGCATTAACTTGGGCGAAGATAATAAATTATGATATGATATCTGTTCCCCTCAGTGTGTAAGATTCAAGGAAAAAAAAGGGGGTGCTAAATTAAAACGTTGGTCTGGTTTATTGAAATGATGTTAATTAGCAACAGTCTTGGAAATTTTTAAGGCTTAAAAGGAATTTCTCCTTTAATTTTTCTTGCAGTTAATGTAAGAATACTCTAAATCTCTAAGCTTCTGAAGTATTAGAGGTAGAGATGATCTAGTAAAGATGTAGTTTATCCATTTAGCATGTGTTTATTTTTCCTTATATACTCAAGGTGATTTATTTGTTCAGCTCAGTGATATTACAGCTAAAAAAACATTCATTAGCAAAAGGAGAAGCCATCTACATCTAACAGAGGAATCAGAAATGTTTCTTATTTTTGTTGAGTTGAATGTTTGACTCTAACACTTTTCTACATACAAAACATAAGTTCCTTAAAGATTCTTCATAATTGTATTATAGAAGAATTTAGTATGTCATAAATACTTAATTTGACATTCATCTGTAGTAGCCATATGTTGTTTGATTTCCTTATGAGCACCATGATGGAAACACTCAAATGAATTTGAGAAAAATTGGAAGAAATTAGATTATCGGGTTCTGTTAAATTGTTAATGTATCTTGCTTAAATTTTTGTTCATTAATTTATATCCATCTGATTATATAAAGTAAATTTGGAGGAAACAGCAAAAAAAAAAAATAAGAAATTTTTAAGGCTTAATTTTGGATATACATGATAAAACTTAATACTACTTTAGGAACTTCAGAACAAAGGAAGCAGCTTAATGATCCTGAGGAAATTTCCTCTGATGGTGGCCTTTATATTATCAGAAAAAAATCCTATTTTCAGTTTTGTGTGAGCAAGTGTTTCTAATGTAAAGAGATATAAAGATATAAAATTTTGAGAATTGCATCTTAAACCTGAAAATTATGACTTATAGCTAAAATGCCGTAGGCATGAGGTTTCTGCTCAGAATTCCAGTTTTCCCAGTTCCTTCCAGACCTCAGCCAGGACTTAAGCTGATATGCAAATAGAAGAAGCTTGGGGCACTCAGCAGGAGACAGATTTCAGGCCCAATGGAAAAAAAAAAAAAGAGTTAAAGTGTCTTTTTACCTGAACTCAAACTAGACCCCAACCAAAAAGTAAATTATATGGTACTTACTAATCACTGGCCAGTCATCTTTTTTTAGGACTCTTGCTTTTTCTTAGATTCTGTATTTTTTTTTTTTTTTGAGCTCATGATTTTGGTCCTACAGACCTAGGTTAATGTTTTTCTGATCAACTGTGGAGTTTTGAAACATTGCAATGGAGATTTCACCTGAAAAAGCTATAAGGGTGTTACACTTGTGTTATGTGTTGTATGTCGGTGTGTCTGTATGTGTGTATGTCCATATATTCTGCAGTGATATGACAATTGACAGATGAGGAGCGCTCATAAAAAATTTTAAAAATGGATCCAAATATCTTTGATTCACGTGATTCAAATGGTTCAATTTAAATTGGGTAAACAGATAAAATGTTGATGTCTGTAAAATAATCTGCTTAAATTCAGAAATTTACAGATATTGTTTTAAAGTGTGAACAGAAGGAGGTTAACAGATGGAAAAAAAACCGAAAGTTTTAGGTATGGATTTAATAGAGGGAAAATGTGTTTCTGGATAAGAGAGTCTATGTGATTAAGTAATTAAGAAGGTTTAAGTAAGTGATAAAAAAGGTTTGTGTAAGTTGGTTATGTGTGTAAGTTTTTGAGCAAATAATCTTAAAGAAATTAAAGATTATACAACTATGGTTAAACAACAGCTGTTATTTTTCAATATTGTAATGTTGTTACTTTAAAAGCTAACCTCGGTTAATATAAAAATATCAATGTAATTATGGTGCTATTAATGTGTTCATATCTTCCAGGTATACAAGCCTATAAGGTAGAAGCTTCAAAAGAACATTGTATCAACCTGGTGTTCTAAAGTTGTATGGTAATTTTAGGCTTAAAAGAAAAAAAAAAAAAACATGTTGGAGATTTATTCACAACATTTGTGTTCTACAACTGGACTTGTTATCAATAAGATATGTATGGTTCCATGTTACTTTCTACTCTGATATACAATTTATGTATTTTTAAGTTAATGAGAGCCTAATCTGTCAAGGTTTTATTGCAAAACACAAAAGTACATTACTACTTTTCTACAAGAGGTTAAAAGCTTTCAGCCTTTAATTCATGTTTTAAATGTGATATTATGTTGTGTTAGCTAATGTTCATGTAAACTTGAACAACAATTTATGTAAACTTTGTAAAATGATTAGCTTCAGAACTATAGTACTTGAGATTTATAAAGAGCCCTGCCTTACTTGAGATAAGGCTCTGTCCCATCTCACTACATGTGAAAGTGGCTATGAAAGAAGTAAGCCAAATTTCAGTAAAGTTAAAGCTGTGTCCAAAAGTAGGTTTTTGCCAAGATTACTAGGATCTCAAATAGGGAATTATGATGTATAACCCTGCCAGAATTCAAGGTAGCTATTATGTAAGCTAAATATGTTTTTACCCTAGTTAGTTTTGTTTTGTTGTTTGCTTATAGATGGTTTAAGGATTGCCTGTTAATGTTTTAAAGAGGTACTGCTTTAAGAACTCACAACCTGGGTCAACTTAAGATAAGGAGTTATCACCTACAGGATAGAGAGATAGACATTAAAGCCCAGTGCTCTTAATAGAAGGCTGTTAACTTATTTGCTGGATGTTTAAGATTAAGTTTTAAAATTAAAAATTTGGCTCTTGCCCTCTGAGTCAGTCTGAATCAGGGAATAGGGGACTTCTCCAAAGGGCTCTTCAACTCTAGGCCACATAACATCCCGATCAGGGAGATTAATGAGACCAGCGGAGGACAGGAGGCCAATCGGTGCATTTGCTGTGAAGAGGAGGGTCATCAGAAAGGGGGGACATCCCTGATGCTTCTGAGGGAAGCCACATGGTCAAGCAAGGCCTGGACCCATCCTAAGGTAAATGGCACTAGCAGAACTGAGAAGCTGCTGTGAAGTTCCCCGAGGACTCCCAGGGAAACTCAGCTGACTGTTGACAATAGATAAGAACAAAAGTCAGTTTGACTTGCTTCATCTTAAACACTTAGCAAAGATAGTTAAAGCCAAAGCACAGCTGTTCCTGGACATTTTAAATGATAATAATAATTAAATGTAACTTCCAAAAATAAGTAAACTGGAGGCTACAAAAGAGATTCTCAGACAGAAATGTCTGATAACTATTAAAAGGAACTGCCAGAGTAGTTTTTAGTTTAAGGCCCACAGATATTCCTAACCTACACAGGTAGGCTTGGTGTTTGCCAGTATGGTTATCCAGCCCTAAGTAGCAAATTAAAGGTTTCTCTATTAGACATAGGTCATACTAGTAAAAAGGACATCTGTAAACCTAAATGTTAGTTGTTGTGTTTACATCCCTGACATTTCTGGCAAGGTGACAAATATCCTTAAAGATTTACATGCTTAGATAGAAGCCATGTCCTCAGCAACTTTGTCGTGGAAACAATATCTTAGCTTCTGGTTCTTGGTACTTCCTGGTGGAAAACATTGTTAGTCTCTGTCTTGGCCATTATACTCATTGGTATATTCCTGTGCTGTGACATTTATTGCTGCATCAATATGGTTCCAGTAAATTAATGAATGCTTGTTTCTCTTATAGACCACCCATCACTCGAATGGCCCTCCAGCCTAATACTTCTCAATTGGACTTTTATCATGGACCACGCGATAGACCCGATTATTAAAGGGGGACTCCAAACTGCTTGCCCCACACCGTCCCTTTTCAGCCTGAAGAAGCCAGAAAGATTCTCTTCACCCCCCCCTTCCTTACAGCAGTAAGGAGTTCCCAAATTAGAGGGGGAAATAAAGCCAGATTTTAAGTTAGGTAGTCAGTGTAGTTAGATAAATTGGGGTCTAATACCTAGTGGAATCTAAAATGGAGGCCATGCTGAAAATGATCCCAGGGAACGCAAAACAACTCATAAAATGTGAACCCTTCAATAATCGTGATGCATTACTTTTAAGATTAAAAGTAGTCAGAAAAAGGAGTGGGGAATGTAAGGGTAAAAGAAATTGAAGTTAAAGCGTAAAAGTTAAAGGGTAAAAGACCGGGTGTTGTAAAGTTTCTAAGCTGCAAGGTATGAGTTAAAATGTAAAGAATTAGGTATTGTTAGGTTTCTATGCTACCTGCAAAACCTGAAATTTCTGTAGCTGTTGAGACAATGCTTGGAACTGCCCAGTAAATATTTCCCCTGACTATTGGTTGTTTAATAAGGGCTCTGTGTGGTTGCACGTAGGCATTGCAGGGCCTGGACCAATCAGTTTAAATGTAACCCCCTCCTTAGGAATGACCTATCACTCCAGCCTGACCTGTTCCTGCCAATGAATGAACCAATCATGTTTAGGAGTTGTTATTCAATTTTCCCGCACCTAATGATGATTTGTTCTGATGTATACAAAGCCCTCCGCCCTCCCCAAAAAGTGTACTTAAGCAGTGCTCAGCCCCTGTTCGGGGCTCTGGGCTGCTTTCCCTTCTTGAGTGGGCATGGAGCCCCAGCATGCTGGTTCAATAAATCCCCCTTCTGCCAATTGCATGAGTGGTCACTTGGTGCTCTCTTTCTCCGACGTTTCGCGGGACCCTTACAAACTAACCCCATTAGAAATCCTGAGTCCAAAACCACCTAGTTAAGCTCTTGAATCTGCCAAAAACTGAGGGATTTCTGTGGCATTTGATGCTATTATGTTCTTAACGGAAGTTGAAAGATTTATCACATTTAATGGTGCATGCAGAGTCAATCTTATTTTTAACATGGACCCTTGAAAAAATACCATTTTGACACTTTTTACCACTTTTTTTTCTCTGAAAAAAATAGAAATGGTGGTTCTATTTCATGTCAATGTAGATACCCTCTTGAATTTGGATACCTTTCTTCCCTCCTTCACACTCTGCCATTTGACCCATCATGCAGAGGTTGGTCCAAACTCATAAGAGAACTGTCTCTCAAGACTTTTGTTGCTTTTCCTCCCCTGATAGAGACTTAGTCTGCTTTTCTCTGGCTCACATTCATTTAAAACAAAAACTGCTTTCCTACCAAAGGAAAGAGTATTTGCTGGCCCCTCCTGTCTCTCCAGATTAATTGCTCACTGCTCCCACCACTTTTGTACCCTTTGCTGTGACCCTTCTGAACCCAAGGTTGTTCCCTGCAGGCTCCAAAGGTGCCTGCATGCTGTGCCTCTGCACCCCCTTGCCCTTCCAGTTTGGCAATCCCTGCCCTTCAATTCTAAAGCAAGCCTGTAGAGCAGGTTTCCCCAACCCTTGCTCCAGGTTAGGCCCTTTGTAAAAATCCAACTCCACATTCAGTAAATATCATTTAATATTTATATAAAGTTTATATATATATAAAGGCAGCTTTCTCCAAACGTGAAAGAAATCCCCAGTAAGGGTGAGGATGAAGTCTCAATCAGAACGTGGACTCTGCCAACAAAAATATCTAAACCTTGGAAATAGGGTATAGATTACGAGGTGTTTTTTTTTCAAGGCAGTGCTGGGTTGATTTCCTATTGTTGGGGCCATTTGTCAACCCCCAGAGGCAAAGGTGAGTGAGTAAATTTTTTTCTGTTTGGGTTTAGCCAGATGAAATTAGTTTCTGTCTGATGGAACAGATAACCTAAATGTTCCCATTTATGGTCTTGTTGGACATTTAACTAATTCTTTATAAAATCGGAGTCAAATTCCTATAATGTAAAATCAACCATTACCTATTTTATGTATCTATCTAGATAGATAGATATGTCTATCTATCTATCTATTTATTTATCTATCTATCTTTTATTTATTGTGGTGCTGGGGATCGAACCCAGGGCCTTGTGCATGCAAGGCAAGCACTCTACCAACTGAGCTATATCACTGGCCCTCCATTAACTATTTTAAAGTGTATAATTCAGGGGCACATTGTGGATTTGAAATATTGTGCAACAATCATTTCCCTACAGTTCTAAAAACTTTTCAACACTCCAAAGGAAACCCAGTCCCACCATCTCCCTACTCCTTTTGCAGCCATGAGTATGATTTCTGTCTCTGTGGATTGACTTATGTTGAATATTTCATATTATTTTCGGCTGGGGTTGTGACTCGCAGTAGAGCACTTGACTAGCTCATGCGAGGCCCTGGGTTTGATCCTCAACACATCATAAAAATCAATCAATAAATAAAGGTATTGTGTCCAACTACACGAAAAAAAATACAAACATAAAAAAATTCATAATATTTCATAAGTGAAATCCTACATAATGTAGCCTTTTGTGTCTGGTACCTTTCATTGGGCACCACCTCAATACTAGTCCACATATGGCTCTATCTCATTGTGTTTAGCCATTCTTCTGTGTTTGGACATTTGGGTTGTTTCTACCTTTGTCTATTGTGAACAGTGATACATTAAAGTATTTGAATACACATTTTCAATTCTTTGGGGGGTATATAACTAGAAGTGGGATTTCTGGGTCATGCAATGATTCTATGCCTAACCTTTGGAGTGAGTACCAAACTGTTTCCATAGCAACTATACCATTTCACATTCCTGCCAGCAGTGTATGGGGATTCCTCCTTCTCCAAATCCCATCAACACTTACTTTCCTTTTTTGGAGGGTTTGTGGACACCCCTGTGTTTATAGTGTGGTATGTGCTTGTAGTTTTAACTTGCATTTCCTAATGATGAAACACACACTTGGGCTGGGGATGTGGCTCATGCAGTAGTGCACTCACCTGGCATGTGTGCGGCTCGGGTTCGATCCTCAGCACCATATACAAACAAAGATGTTGTGTCCACCGAAAACTAAAAAATAATAAATATTAAAATTCTCTCTCTCTTTAAAAGAAAAAAACAAACAAACAAATAGGGGGCACTTTTTCATATGCTTGTTGGCCTCTGGTGTATCTTGTTTGAAGAAAGAATAATATGTATTCTTCATATTAAGTCCTTACCAGATATATAATCTGCAAGTATTTTTTCTTATTCTGTGGATTTTTTTTTCACTTTCTTGAGTTTAGTTTATATTTTTTTAACTGTTGTTGCTTGTTCTTGTGGTGTCAAATATAAGAAACTATTTCTTTCCTCCTCCTTTTTTTTGTATTGGATATTGAACCCAGGGTTGCTTTACCACTGAGCCACATCTTCAGCTGCCTCCCCCTGCCTTTTTCTAAAAAAAAAATATTTTAGTTGTTGATGGACTTTATTTTATTTATATTTATGTGGTGCTGAGGATTGAACCGAGTGCCTCATTCATGCTAGGAAAGCACTTTACCACTGAACCACAACTCCATCCTTTTTATTTTTTTAATTTGAGACAGGGTCTCACTGAATTGCTTAGGATCTTACTAAATTGCTGAGGTTACCCTCAAACTTGGTGATCCTCCTATCTCAGCCTTCTGAGTTGCTGGGATTATAGGCATGCATCACCAAGCCTGGCCTAAGAAACCATTTCTAAATTCAAAATCATGAATATTTATTTCCTTGTTTTCTTCCAAGCTTTATATAGTTTTAGCTCTTACATTTAGGTCTTTATTTATTTATTAAAATGTTTTTAGTTATGGATAGACACAATACCTTTAGTTTTACTTATTTATTTTTATGTGGTACTGAGGATTGAACCCAGTGTCTCACATGTGCTAAGCAAGTGCTCTATCACTGAGATACAACCCTGAACCCTAGGTTTTTATTTTGAGGATTTTTTTGGTATATGATCTGAGGTAAGGGTCCAATTTCATTCTTTTGTAATAATAACCAATTATTTTGGTTCCATCAGTTTAAAAGACTGTTCTTCCCTCAATTATTGGTCTTGTCAAAATTAAAATGTCTGGGGCTGGGGTTGTGGCTCAGCAGTAGACACTCACCTAGCACAGGTAAGGCCCTGGGTTCAATCCTCAGCACCACATAAAAATGAATAAATAAAATAAAGGTATTGTGTTCAACTACAAATAAAAAAATTAAATATTTTTTTAAATAATTCAAATGTCTATAGGTGTGTCTATTTCCAAACTCTATTCAACTCCAGTAATGTGTGCATATCTTTATACCAGTCCCACACTCTTTTGAGCACTATGGCTTTGTAATATTTGTAATATATTTGGAATTGCCAAGTGAGAGTCTGTCGATGTTTTTCTGCTTTTCAAGATTCATTTGGTGATTTCATGTCTCTTGGAATTTCATATTATTTTTTTTTCATTTCTTCAAAAAAGGACATTGGGGGATCTGGGGTGGTGGCTCAGTGGTAGAGCAGTTATCTAGCATTTGTGAGGCACTGGGTTCGATTCTCAGTGCCACATAAAAATAAATAAATAAAATAAGTTCCATCAACAACTAAAAAAAAAAAGGACATTGAGCCAGGCCTGGTGGTTCATGCCTGTAATCTCAGTGGCTTGGGAGGCTGAGGCGGGGGATCACAAATTCAAGGCTAGCCTCAGGAATTTCACAAGGCTGTAACCAACTTAGCAAGACCCTGTCTCAAAAGAAACATAAAGGGCTGGGGATGTGGCTCAGTGTTTAAGCACTCCTGGGTTAAATCCCTGGTACCAAAAGCAAAACAACAAAATAAAATACCACCTTTGGGATTTTAATAGGGATTGCATTGAAACTGTAACTTGCTTCAGGGAGTGACATTAATGAATTTTGTATGTAATACAACAACCTTTTTCTAACATCACCTATAAATATTTAGCCCCCCAAATGCTCTTTGAACTGGTTTTGACATATTACTGGCTCACTCATTGATGAGTTGAACAAACTTGACACATTCATTTTCTTTTTTTTTTTTTTTTTTGTAATATTTATTTTTTTAGTTATCGGCGGACACAACATCTTTGTTTGTATGTGGTGCTGAGGATCGAACCCAGGCCGCACGCATGCCAGGCAAGCGTGCTACCACTTGAGCCACATCCCCAGCCCACACATTCATTTTCTATTTGTATAAGAGTCATGATTTTACCTTTTTGAAAATGATATTTTAACAATGAGGTCACTCATTCTGTTAGGGAAGTGATTCTCAACCTCATTAGGATCATTGGGGTACTTTACATAATACTGTTCCTTGGGTGGCACCTCTAGATCATTCTGATGTAACTGCTTTGAGGCATAGTGTGGCTCCTGGGGGTTTTGTTTGTTTGTTTTTTAAGCTCCCCAGGTGATTTAAACTGCACTCAGGGTGGAGAATCTCTGTCTTAGGGGAAAGTTCTGGTTAGATCATTCTGATGTAACTGCTTTGAGGCATAGTGTGGCTCCTGGGGGTTTTGTTTGTTTGTTTTTTAAGCTCCCCAGGTGATTTAAACTGCACTCAGGGTGGAGAATCTCTGTTTTAGGGGAAAGTTCTATTTAAACAATTTCTAATGTAGTCTCAGTGATGCTGAGGATCCTCACTGGGAAAAGTGGCAGTACAGAGACGAAGTATTGGGAGCCCAGTCTTCTGTTGGCTGTAAGTGTCCTTAGGTAAAAGGAATGTTAGGAAAGGAGGTATTATTTTTCTTGTATATCATTACACCCTGTGGCTCCTCTCTTTTTAAGAAAACTGAAACTTCATTCTTGTCATATGCCACCAAAAGAGTCATGGTCTCCAAACTAGTGCCTCCCCCCACCCCCACCCCCCCCCAAAAAAAAAGCAATGTCAATCTCAGATCTACCATGTGGCAAATATATTATTAAACAAACAAAATGCTATGAGGGATTGCATAGAGTGAAAGTAGGAGCTTTGGGAAGACAGATTAGTAACCTCAGCAAGCTGGTGAGGGAGGTCTTTTTTTAATATTTATTCTTTGGGGGTTGACAACTTTTATTGTTAGAGAGAGAGAGAGAGAGAGAGAGAGAGAGAGAGAGAGAGAGAGAATTTTAACGTTTATTTTTTAGTTTTCGGCGAACACAACATCTTTGTTTGTATGTGGTGCTGAGGATCAAACCTGGGCCGCACGCATGCCAGGTGAGCATGTTACTGCTTAAGCCACATCCCCAGCCCGAGGGAGGTCTTTTGATTAGAGTGATGCTTTTGCTTTTTTCCAGAAAGAAGGAAATACAAGGGTATCACACTTGGAATGATTGGTTGACACAGGAGAATCACTTGCGTTGTTGATCACTTTTCTACTTGTGGCCTCTGTTTCTTCCTATGCTGTCCTCTACCCATCTGTTCTCCAGATTAATTCTTTTCTCCTGCCTTCATCTTAGATTTGTAAGAAAACTTAAAGTTTCAGGTGGGTGCAGTGGTGCACACCTGTAATCCCAGTGACCTGGGAGACTCAGGCAGGAGGATCGAAAGTTTGAGACCAGCCTCAGCAACTTAGTGAAACACTATCTTAAAAAATAAAAAAATCACTGGGCATGGTGGTATATGCCTGTGATCCCAGTGGCTTGGGAGGATCACAAATTCAAAACCAGCCTCAGCAACTTAATGAGGCCCTAAGCAACTTAGTGAGGTCCTGTCTCAAAATAAACAATTAAAAGGGCTGGGGATATGGCTTAATATCCCCAGCTCTTTCTATTAAAGTGCCCCTGGGTTCAATTCCCAGTACTAATGGGAAGGGGGAGAAAGTTTCATGTAAGAGTGGGCACACAGTGCTGAAACTGCAGTGCCAGGGATCACAGCCCAGCTCTGCTACCTACAAGATGTGAGATGCTGACTTACTTAATGCCTCAGCCTCCTGTTTATAGAATGGAGGAAAATGATAGTATTTTCTTTATGGAATTAATGTGTGTTAACATATAAAAGCATTAAAAAAATTACCTGGCATAGAATAGCTATTTCATAAGTAAATTTTAGCTATTTCATTATTATTGCCTAGGAGTTAATGTCCTAGCTGGAATAGCAGCAGTTCAGTACAGAATTCTTCAGGCCCTTGGAGGTAGAAGTCTCTGAAGAGGGTCCTTGGAAGAGCCTTGGAGGATACATGGCCTTGATGCCCAACAAAGAGAAATTCTGTACAACGAATGATTTACATGAGAGACAGATTGGATGGATTGGGTATCTGCTTGGAACAGCTGAATGGGTTCTATTTTACTGCCTGCTAAACGGCCTGGCCAATGTGGATTCCCTCTGGGAAATAGAGCTGTCTCTGGCGAGGAGCCATGAGTCTCCCAAGGAGTATTTCACCCTCTATTTCCAGCCGCCATGGTTCTAGCACCTTCCCAGATCATGCAGGATAACAGAGAACCTTTCCTATTTGCATGCCTAACACTTCTGCAACACTGCGGCCATCCTCCTATCTCTGCCAAAAATGTGAATGCCACCTACCCTTCCTCTTTGTCCACTCTTTATGCTCAGCTTCTCAGCAGACCAGACCTCTCCATGTCCCAAGGAAAAGCCCATAGAAAGGCACAGGCAGGCGACTCCAATGAGGGGTTCCCATCTGATGATGAGCCCAGGTCATTTCCCTCATATGGCTCTGGCACCCTCAGTGTATCAGTTACACATGTCCCTCCATAGCTTCAAGGTGGCCACTGTAGCAGCAGAAAACCTACAATGTTCAAAAGCAGCGAGGATGTAAGAGGCATTTCTCTCATTCATTTATTTCTTTATTCCAGGAAAGTTCCTCCTGTCCAATCCCATTGAACAGCACAGTGCCAAATAACTACACCCTTACTTAAGAAGGCTAAGAAATTAAGTATCTGAATTTTCAGCTTCTTAGAAGTTGAGGAGGGGGCTGTCAGCATAAAAAAAAAGGATAGGGAAATGGCCATTAGATTGGCACCTAAAACCTCTGTTACACAACCAGATTGCCACTTGGTTTAGAGGATTGCTTTGCATTCTGAATGACCCCACTTGAGTGGCCTAACATATCTATTTGGAACAAAATGAATTTGTTTAAGGATGCTATTGTTTGAAGCTTCTGATTCTCAGTGACTGGGCCCATCAAATCAAGTCCTGATCCTGTGTTCTAAGTGGCTGGGGAGCCCCCTGCATCTCTGTCCATTAGCTTTCTGTAGAATTTGTGACCCCCAACAGCAAATTTTATTTAATTAACCTTATAAAGTACAGCACAGGAGAGGGCTGCTATGGTGCTACATTGCTCAGGAGGTTGAGTTGTATTTTTTTAAAGTTTGATTAAAAATCCAATAGATCAGATAAATTAAAATCTATAATTATCATTAACCCCAAAGAAGATTATTTTTGTGAATTAATGAAAAAAAATACCCCCAAAGTATTTATAAGATCCTTCTGTTATAGAATAAAACTTACCAGGGAGTGCCTTTTTATCTTTCTTCCCAATGTTAGAAAGTTTAACCATATTTTGGTGCATATTTATACTGTGTGTGTGTGTGGGGGGGGTACATGTGTTACTGGGGATGAAACCTAGGACCTTGCACATGCTAGGCAAGTGCTCTGCCATTAATATGCTGAGCCCTGCTTTTTTGATTAGTTATTTGATGCTCAAACTTTAAAAAAATGTTACTGTTTAACAATAGTTATTGGTAATAAAAGAAGATACAAATACAGAACTCTAGAAAGAAAAAAAGTGAAATCCCCCCATCCCTCCCCCCACCCTGTACCCCTCCACTTCTCATGCCCCCTGACAGCCAGTTCCCTACCTCCAAGTCGCTCCCACCAGAGTTGTCTGTATTTAACAATTTAATTCTTGATCTTGACCTATGCAAATACATATACACATGTACAGATGTTGAGTTGCATGCCTTTTGAAATCTACATTATATATTGCTCTATAACTTTCTTTCTTTCTTTTTTTTTCATTTAACAGTACATCCTGGTCAGTTTTTCCCCATATGCTTATGTACAGACTTAATTCTTCTTCATCATGTATATTTTCAGAATATTTTTATCTCCCACCCAACTCTTTTTTTCCCTTAGAAAAGAGTTCCCTTTCACTAACACCATAGAGACTCTATAAAAAGTTTTAGAAACAACTCTAATGAACTTTTTTTTAGTACAAAAGACTTTATAGAACACAGCCTTCTCTGGCATGGAACTGGTTAGAAGAGGACTCTACCTCTGATAGTATGATAATCATTATGGAACTTCCTACTTGTGTGTATACATTTTAAGAGAAATTTTTATAAAGGATCACATTTATTCCCAGGATGTAGGCTCCCTATTTACCTCTCTTATTGTTTCTTTTGCTGAGAAAAAACTTTTAGTTTGAGTAAGTCCCATTTGTTGATTCTAGTTATTAACACTTGTGGTATGGGTGTCCTATTTAGGAATTTGGAGTCCGACCCCACAGTATGTAGATCATAGCCAACTTTTTCCTCTATCAGACGCCGTGACTCTGATTTGATATCAAGCTCCTTGATCCATTTTGAGTTAACTTTTGTGCATGGCGAGAGAAAGGGATTCAGTTTCATTTTGTTGCATATGGATTTGCAGTTTTCCCAGCACCATTTGTTGAAGATGCTATCCTTCCTCCATTTCATGCTTTTAGCCCCTTTATCAAATATAAGATAGTTGTAGTTTTGTGGATTGGTTTCTGTGTCCGCTATTCTGTACCATTGGTCCACCCGCCTGTTTTGGTACCAGTACCATGCTGTTTTTGTTACTATTGCTCTGTAGTATAGTTTGAAGTCTGGTATCGCTATACCGCCTGATTCACACTTCCTGCTTAGCATTGTTTTTGCTATTCTGGGTCTTTTATTTTTCCATATGAATTTCATGATTGCTTTCTCTATTTCTACAAGAAATGCTGTTGGGATTTTGATTGGCATTGCATTAAACCTATAGAGAACTTTTGGTAATATGGCCATTTTGATGATGTTAGTTCTGCCTATCCATGAACAGGGTATATTTTTCCATCTTCTAAGATCTTCTTCTATTTCTCTCTTTAGGGTTCTGTAGTTTTCATTGTATAAGTCTTTCACCTTTTTGTTAGGTTGATTCCCATCCTCACACTTCAGATAGAGCCCTAATATCCAGAGTATACAAAGAATTCAAAAAATTAGACAATAAGATAACAAATAACCCAATCAACAAATGGGCCAAGGACCTGAACAGACACTTCTCAGAGGAGGACATACAATCAATCAACAAGTACATAAAGAAATGCTCACCATCTCTAGCAGTCAGAGAAATGCAAATCAAAACCACCCTAAGATACCATCTCACTCCAATAAGATTGGCAGCCATTATGAAGTCAAACAACAACAAGTGCTGGTGAGGATGTGGGGAAAAGGGTACACTTGTACATTGCTGGTGGGACTGCAAATTGGTGCAGCCAATTTGGAAAGCAGTATGGACATTTCCTGGAAAGCTGGGAATGGAACCACCATTTGACCCAGCTATTCCCCTTCTCGGTCTATTCCCTAAAGACCTAAAAAGAGCATGCTACAGGGACACTGCTACATCGATGTTCATAGCAGCACAATTCACAATAGCAAGACTGTGGAACCAACCTAGATGCCCTTCAATAGACGAATGGATAAAAAAAAAAAAAAATGTTGCATTTATACACAATGGAGTATTACTCTGCATTAAAAAATGACAAAATCATAGAATTTGCAGGGAAATGGATGGCATTAGAGCAGATTATGCTAACTGAAGCTAGCCAATCCCTAAAAAACAAATGCCAAATGTCTTCTTTGATATAAGGAGAGTAACTAAGAACAGAGTAGGGAGCAAGAGCATGAGAAGAAGATTAACATTAAACCGGGATGAGAGGTGGGAGGGAAAGGGAGAGAGAAGGGAAATTGCATGGAAATGGAAGGAGACCCTCAGGGTTATACAAAATTACATACATGAGGAAGTGAGGGGAAAGGGAAAAATAATACAAGGGGGAGAAATAAATGACAGTATAGGGGGTGGAGAGAGAAGAGGGGAGGGGAGGGGAGGGGGATAGTAGAGGATAGGAAAGGCAGCAGAATACAACAGACACTAGTATGGCAATATGTAAATCAATGGATGTGTAACTGATGTGATTCTGCAATCTGTATATGAGGTAAAAATGGGAGTTCATAACCCACTTGAATCAAAGTGTGAAATATGATATATCAAGAACTATGTAATGTTTTGAACAACCAACAATAAAAATTAAAAAAAAAATAAAATAAAAAATTTAAAAAAAAAAGGATCACATTTAAACTTCATCTAATGGTATTTTATTCTGGAAGCTCCTGGAGATTTTCCTTATAACTTTTTTTATTGTAATAAAGTCTTACAGTATAAGCTGGAAACAGCATGAAAATGTTGTTATTACTACCCACACAGACATGATTTAATAAAGATGAAAATTAATAGCTCCAACATTACTCTATGTCCAGCCTTGCCCACTTGTGAGTCCCAGTTGTTATATTTACTGACTATATTATGCTGATTACTACTTCTGAGCCTCAAAGTACGTGAAGAAAAAATGACAGAATTAAAGGGAAAAATAATTCCATAATTTAGTACTGGGTTATAATACCCCATCACAACTGATACAAAAACTAGACCAAAAAAATAAGTAAAGAACTGGAAAATTTCCATACCACTATCAGTCAACTTGATCATATAAAATAATGTATCAGGAACTGCAGAATATATCTTCTTTTCATTCATATATTAATAAAAACAGAGCATAAGGACTGGGGTTGTGGCTCAGTGGTAGAGCACTACCCTAACATGCAGGAGGCACTGGGTTGGATCCTCAGCGCCACATAAATGTAAAATAAAGATATTGTGTGCACCAAAATATAAAAAAAAATAAATCTTTTTTTTTAAAAGAGCATAAGCTAGGTCATAAAAAGTGTCACCATAGATTTAATTAAGTCATATAAACTATTATTTTTGACTGCAGAAGAATAAAACATTAATTAGCAATACACCATCTAAGTAAACCTGAAACATCTGGAAATTAAATTATGTGTTTCTAAATAATTTTTTGTTTTAGGGGCTAGGGATGTAGCTCAGAGGTAGAGCGCTTGCCTAGCATGTTGGAAGCACTCGGTTAGATCCTCAGGACCACATAAAAATAAATAAATAAAATAAAGGACCATCAACAACTACAACTGAAATTTTTTTTTCAAAAAGTAACTTCATGTTTTAAAGAAAAAAATCATTGGGGAAATTAGAAAATTTTTTCAGCTATATGATAAAAAATACACATATATTAGAATTTGTGAGGTGAAACTAAAATCACTCTAGATAAAAAGATTGAACTTTAAATTCTTATATCAATGATGGTGCAAATTTTTTGGGGGGGATACTAGAGTGCTTAACCACTGAGTCACATCCTCAGCCCTTTATTATATTTTGTTTAGAGACAGGGTCTTGCTGAGTTATTTGAGGACTTGCTAAGTTGCTGAGGCTGGCTTTGAAATTGTGATCCTCCTGCCTCAGACTCTTGAGCCACTTGGATTACAGGCATGTGCCACTGCATCCAGTGGTTGTATCAATTCTTGTATCAAGATTGTGCTTTCACAGCAAATGTCAAGAATATGAGCCACAGTAAATGTTATCAAGGATGTGGGGGAAAAGATACACTCATACATTGATTGTGGGACTGCAAATTGATGCAACCACTATGGAAAGCAGTATGGAAATTCCTCAGAAAACTTGGAATGGAGCCACCATTTGACCCAGCTGTTCTACTCCTTGGTTTATACCCAAACAACTTAAAATTGCATACTATAGTGACACAGCCACATCAATGTTTACAGCAGCTCAATTTACAATAACTAAGCTATTGAACCAACCTAGGTGTACTTCAACAGATGAATAGATAAAGAATATGTGGTACATATACACAATGGAATATTACTCAGCCATAAAGAATGAAATTATGGCATTGGCTGGAAAATGGATAGAGCTGGAGAATATCATGCTAAGTGAAATAAACTAATCCCAAAAAAACCAAAGGCCAAATGTTTTCTCTGATATGCTGATGCTAACTTACAATAAGGGGGCTCTAGGGAAGAATAAAGCTACTTTGAATTAGGCAGAGGCAAGTGAAGGGAGGAGAGGGGTATAGGGGGAGGAAGGACAGTAGAATAAATCAGACTTTATTACCTATGTGCATATATAACTACATGACCCCTGTGATTCTACATCATGTACAACCAGAAGAATGAGAAATTATACTCCATTTATGTATGATGTGTCAAAGTACATTCTACTGTCATGTATAACTCATTTGAACAAATTTAAAGAAAAAGGATTGTGCATTCACAAGAAGCTAAAATAAGAGGAACAGAGTAAGCCCAAACAATTAGAAGAAAGAAAATAATAAAATTAAAAGCTGATGGATGAGAAAAACAAAATAAAATCCAGAGAAGTAACAAGAAAAATTCACTACTTAAAACTTTGGTTCTTTGAAATGACAAAATTAACAACCCTCCCAGGTAAAACTGTCAGGGAAAACCAAAACACACATCACTAATATCAGAAATCAAATATGTTAGTTACAAATCCTACACCCATTAAAAGGGTAATATAATAAAATATCACAAACAACTTTATGCCAAGAAATTTAACAAGCTGGATAGAAATGACAGATTTTCTAAAGAAATATATCTGACTTAAAGTGATACAAGGTGAAACAGAAAATCTCAATAGCCCTATAGCTATTTGAGAAATTGAATATTTTATCATAAAACCTTCCACAAATAAAATACCCTCTAGGTCTGGATGGTCCTCCTGTTGAATTCTACCAAATATGCAATGAAGATGCAAAGCCACTGTTACACAATCTATTGGGAAAAAAGGAGAGAGTCCACCTCTATCTATTTTATGACACATAAACCAGAGGAGAGTCAGTACAAGAAATTACAGGTGGTATCCTTGAGAACCTCTGATGCAAATCCTGAGCAAAATAATTAAGGAAATTGAGTTCATCTTCTAGAAATGCAAGATTGAATTAACACTTAAAATTTAATTGATAGGGATAGGAATATAGCTCTGTTGGTAGAGTGTTTACCTCATATGCACAAGGACCTGGGTTAAATCCCAACACCACCAAAAAAAAAAAAAAAAAAAAAAAAGAAAAAGAAAGAAAGAAAAAATGCATTTGATGTCTCTTTTTCTCTTACATACCTGAGACTATCCATTTCTGCCCAAAGATACCAAAATGGGTATATGGAGCTTACAGGAGTGCTTGTAGTATATTAGGTTACCCAGTCTAGAAGCTTCTTTTTTTGTCCTCATAAATACATATTCTCTTCCCTCACCTATATATAACAAAGCAAGAGCTGAAAAAGTTCTAAAATCAAATCCCACCTCATTCCCCTCTCACCAAGAGACATCTGGTAGCCCAGTGTGGGGAAAATTCTTTTGTCAATTTGGACGGCACTCAAGTCAGTAGGCAAACCAAGTAGAGCAAAATTACATCCCAAAGTCTCTGAATATTAAACTTTCATTGAAACCATCACTTAGACCATGAAAAGTAGACCATGATCCATGATCCATGTTCTAAAGCTAAATAAGTGATTGACCACTAAAATGTGAAGATTTACATAGGATCCAGAGTCTTGTAATGATATAGATATACATACAGAATACAATTAAAAATCACCCCAAAATCAAGAATGAAGAAAAATGACGATTTGAATGAGAAATGACAATCAATTGATAGCAATACTATAAGTCAGATTTTAAAACAATCATCATAAAAAGGTTTCAGCAATCAAATACAAATTCCCATGAAAGAAACTTCAATGAAAATGCATACAATCTCAGTAAAGAAATAAAAATTATAAAAAAGAAGATATTGGGAATCCTAAGACCAGAAAATATATTGTGGAAATTTTACAAACTTGCTGATCGGGCTTAATGAGTGAGGAGGATAGAATCAGTGAATTTGAGGTCAGAACAGTGGAATTCACTCAATTTGAACAGAAGAAGTAAAATAGGAAAACAAACAACTCTTCAGGGACCTGTAGGAAATAATAAAGGATCTAACATTTGTAGCATCAGAATTCCAGAAGAAGAGGAGAAAGAGAGTGAGGCTGAAAGACTATTTTAAGAGATATGATTGAAAACTCTCCTAATGTGGCTAAAAATACAAATAGGTCCATGAAGCTGATCAAATCCAAACCATGATAAACCCAGAGATATCCATGCCAAGGCACACCATAATTAAACCTTTGCAAATTAAAAATGAAGAAGGCTTTCAGACACAATGCCTCACCTACAGATAGGGACACTAATTCAAATGAGGCACATTTCTCATCTGAAATCATGGAGGCCAGAAGGAAGTGTTACCTTATTTTTAAGGTGCTGAAAGAAAAAGCAACTACCAACCATAAAATCTAAATCTGGTGGAAGTATTGTTCAGGAATATTGGGAAATAGGAAAAACTAAAAAAAAAATTGTTACTGCTAGAGCTACTCTTAGTTAAAGGAGTTTCTTCAAATAGGAAGGACGTGATACAGAAAGAATCTTGGAGTGTCAGGAAGGAAAAATTAAGAACAGAAAGAGCAGAAACATGAATACACATTTTTTTGCTTTTTAATATTCCTTTTCTCATGAATTTATTAGATTTTATTTAATGATCAACATTCAAATGATAACACCATTTTATGTTCAAGGCAGTGGTGGGAAAAGTTAAAGGATCTAAGTGGAATTGAGATGTCTATATTTAAAAGTGTAAAGTAAAAATTTTAACAAAGGGCTGGGGATGTAGCTCAGTAATAAAGTGCCCCTGGGTTAAATCTCCAATAGAGGGGAAAAAAAAGTAAAATGAGCTGGGTACAGTGGTGCATGCCTATAATTCCAGCTCCGTGGGAGGCTGAAACAGGGGGATCACAAGTACAAAGCCAGTCTGGGCAATTTACCAAGACTGTCTCAAACTAATACCTAAAAAATGGGCTGGGGGTGTAGCTCAGTGGTAGAGTGCTTGCCCAGCATGCATAAGGCCTTGAGTTCAACTCCTGTCCCCTCCCCTGCACAAATAGATAAATGATACCAGTCAATGTTATATCACATATATGTATTAAAATATCCAGAGTACCAATATACACAGGTATGTATTCATATATTCCAAAATAAGTAAGTCAAGATGGAACCCTAGAATCTGTCCAATACACAGAAATTCAAAGCAGAAACAGTGAAATGATATTGAGAGGAAATAGATAAAAATGAATAACAAAATTGCAGATTTGTGTGATCATATAAGAATTGCCTCAAATGTAAATGATCTAAATATATGCACAGAAAGACAGATTGCTAGAGCAATGTAAGAAAATGCGACCCAACCTTATGGAGCATAAAAATCTCCAAATAAATGACACAGGTAGGTCGACAGAAAGGGTTGTAACACAACACCATGCAAATGATCAATAATATCAGGAATGTTATTAGTATCTGATAAGACAGGTTTCAACACGAGAAAATTACTATAGACAAAAGGGGGTATTTCAGAATGATAAAACCATCAATCTTCTAGGAAGACATAATGATCCTAAATGTATATGCATCGAAGAACGAAGCTTCAAAATCCATGGAACGAACAAACAAAACCCATGACAGGATAGAAAGGAGAAATAGACAAATCCTCAGTTACAAGCATCTTGGCAGAGGCCATCCATGTGATTTCAGCAACACCATCAACCCACAGAGCCAGCTGATATGTAGAACATAATAGCAGAAGAGTCTATTGAACATTCATCAAGACAGGCCATATCCTGAGTTTTAAAATAAACACGAATAAATGGAAAATAATTGAAATTAAATAGTGTCTTCTCTGAACATACTGGAATCCAAGAGGCAAATCTCTAAAATGTGGAAATTCAACAACACACTCCTAAGTAATCCATGTCTCAAAAAGGAAATCTCCATAGAAATATAAAAATACCCAGGACTCAAGGAAAGAGAAAACACAACTTATCAAAATTGATGGAGTACACCTAAAATAGTGTTGAGAAGGATATTGAAAGCACAAGTGATTATGTTAGAAATGAAAAAGATCTAAAATCAATAAACTGCATTCCTACTTCAGGAAATTAAAAAAGCAAGAGCAAAATAAATTCAAAGGAAATCAGAAGGAAGAACATAACACAGAAAAAAAGTGGACATCATTGAAATTGAAAATAGAAAAACAATAGAGAAGCTCTATGGGAAAAAAAGACCTTGGTCCTTCAAAAATCAATAAATGTATAAACCTCTAGTACTGAAAAAATAAAAATAGCAAAGAAATAAGTCACCAATATCAGAATGAAAAAAACTATCACTACATGTCTTGCAGACATTAAAAATACAGTAACAGAATAATGCTGTCAACACCTTGATCCTCATGAATTCGACAACTTAGAGGAAATGGATCAATTCCTCAAAAACCTCGAACTACTAAAGTGCCACAATATGAAAAAAAGATATTCTGATTAATCCTTTAAGTACTAAGGAAATTAAGGTCGTAATTTTAAAATTTTCTGGAAAAGGAATCTTCCATCCTAGATGGCTTCATTTGGAGAATCCTAAAATACACTGGAAGCAAAATTAATCCCAAATGTATATAATCTGTTGCAGAAAGAAGAAGAGGCAAATTTCTCAACTTGTTGGAGTCTCTTACTATTACTAAATGCAGATAAAGACAATGTAAAATTTTTTTAAAGAAAGGAGGGAGGAGGAATAGAAAAAAACTACAAATCAATATTTCTTATAAATCAAGATATAAAGATTCCCAACAAAATATTTACAAACTCAATTTGACAATGTCTAAAAAATTATAACCATATCCAGGGAGCTTTATTGGAGTTATGTGAGGCTTATCCAACTTTGAAAATCAATTGAGTCAATCTCTCATACCAACAAACCACGAAAAATCACAATCTGTATTTATATGTGTATGTAACATATAAAGTATATTTAGATATGTGTCAGATTAATTTTATACACTATCCACAACTAAGAAAGTAAAGTTTAAATTTTAATTATAGTAATGTCTCCAAATATAAAATACTTAAAAATCAACCAATACATTTTCACTGAAAGTATGGCTGAAATTTTAAAGAAGACCCGAATAAAAGCCAATATTATACGTTGTTCATGGTTTGTAAAACTAAATATTGCTAAATGTCAATTCACAATTGATATTTGATTCAACACAATTCCATTCTAAATTTCAGTCATCTTTTCAGTAAAATCTGACAGAACAGATTATAAAATTAAATGTAGAAGCAGGCAACCTGGAATTGCAAAATCAATTAAAGAACAAGATTGAGGGACTGGGGCTATAGCTCAGTGGCAGTGCGCTTGCCTAGCATGCGTGAGGCACTTGGTTCGATCCTCAGCACCGTGTAAAAATAAGCAAATAAAATAAAGGCATTCTGTCAATCTACAACTACAAATATTTTTTTTAAATAAAAAGGTTAAAGGTCTTTCTATGTATTGCATGAGAATTGTCTATGATTTTGTTGTATTCAACCTTTTACTGTAAATATTATTAATATAATGTGTGCTCTTTGAGGAAAATGATGATGACTTAGTTATCTCTGTGTCTCTTAACACAAGCACAAATATTTATGGTAAAAAGTGTAGTTCTGTTAAAAAAAAGTAATTGCCATTTTGTACTTATATGCTTTTTATTTGAGAAAAATTGGGCATCTCAGTCCCTGAGCAGGTGGGCAGGGCTTTTTGGTGATAATGTCACAAGTGTAGCCAGTTTTTACTCTTTCCAAGATCCAGGTCCAGATCCTTGGGACTGAGGTTTCCATTGAACACATGGGCATCTTCCCTTGAGGTTATTCAGTGGGTTTGGTTTTACATTAAGGAATTACTTGGAGTCTGGCTTCAGCCAATCCTAGATTTAATTATTCATGATAAATATTGCTTGCCAATTGACATCTTTGTGCATATTGACTCTGATGATTCTGGTCTTCAATTGCATATGGCTTCTCTTCCTTTAACATTACGCATAACTCAGTTCTCCAAAGTGAGACAGAGGGCCATTTTTGAGCATTTCAGGTGACCTCAGTTCTGGATATCAGCCCATAAATTTTACCCCTTGACAATTCTCAAGTACTTTATTCTTAATCCACAGCCCTCTGGACTTTTATAAATAGCTGTGATAAATCTAAAAGACCATCCACTTTTTCTTAACAAAAGTTTCAAATTGGTTATTGGTCAATGTTTGCATATTTCCAACCATTATTCCTACCCAAAGTTGTTTATTGTGATGAGATTTGGTCTAGTTTAGTATCCATTGAGGTCATCCATGATGGCTTTTGAAATCATCTCTTCTTTGATTGTTTATTTCCTAGAATCTTCACAGCATACTAAGGAAGTCATTCCTGCAAAGCCTGTTGTTCCTTCCATTAGATCCTTAAAGACACCACCAAATCCAAGCATAAGAAGCTTTTCTTATCCAGAATAGAAAAAGATGCTCCTTTTGGTTTTCCAGGTTTCTCATTCTTACATTTTCTGATTAAGAAGACTTAGACAATGTCAAGGTGATGAATAACAATTAGTCTGTTTGGACGCATCTATTTAGTACTGTCTACTATGTGGATGGCCAGGAACAAAATCAAGTCACGTGCATTGAGCTATCAGATTCATTATGCTTGGTGGCATCTCCCAGTAGATGCTGTAGTTTACAGGTAGCATCAATTGTTTGTTTAACATCTGTGATATGCTCCATTAAGTGAGAATCCTGAAGATAAAAAAGATAAAGTCCCCAGATGCACATATGCAGACCAAGCGGAGGAGTACATGATAAAGTTCTATGGTTATAAACTAACGCAATATGAATGCTATTGGAACTGCAAGGAAAAGAACATTACAAATGGTCAGACCATAGGGAATATCGTTGGGAACATGGTGTTTGAAGTGGACCATTAAGAATAGATAACTGTTCCTTTGGGAAGGAAGGATATATATATATATATATATATATATATATATATATATATATATATATATATATATATATATATGAAATAGCACATTCTAAGTCAGAAAGCCATGGGCTATAGGCATGGTGCTATGGTCAGTAAAACTTCAATACGCCAAGTCACCTCATTCATAAAAGTGAAGAAACAGGAAGAGTTGATAGGTTACAGGAGCCACTCAGGAATTGCTCATTTGAAGAAAAAAAATTGGCGGGGGTACCAGGGATTGAACTCAGGGTACTCAACCATTGAGCCACGTCTACAGCCCTATTTTGTTTTGTATTTTACTTAGAGACAGGGTCTCACTGAGTTCCTTAGGGCCTCACTGTTGCTGAGGCTGGCTTTGAGCTCGTAATCCTCCTGCCTTAGCCTCCCAAATCGCTGGGATTCAGGCCTGTACCACTGGGCCTAGTTCATTTAATGAAATAGACAGATATTCTTTATTTAAAAATAGCATACACATGCAGAAGAATACAAAATATGTAAAGATTTTGCTTTCACACAAAACTTGGCACCTGATTTCTCTGTTATCAGGTTTGAGGAAGTTAGGAAATAATCCTGCTTTGACCTGTGCAGGGTCCTCATTGTTAGGCTGGATGAGAGACAAGGGGCTTCCCCCAACATGGGGTTCAAGAGAACAATGAGCCACAGTATTTGAAGCAATTTGTCCAAGATTGTCCTGCAAGACTGGCAAACAATTTGATCTCAATTTGATGTCCCTCAAATTTCAATTCAGTCATTATCAATACTAGGGAAGAGAAAAATTTGATGAATAGCTTCAACTGATTTTACTTGAACTTGGAATGTGATCTTAATACCACCTTTATTCTGCTTTTATATAATTTAAAAGAAAAGCTGACTTCTTATATATTTTTTGGCTTAAGCTAATATTTTTTATTAGTTGTTCAAAACATTACAAAGCTCTTGACATATCATATTTCATACATTTGATTCAAGTGGGTTATGAACTCCCATTTTTACCCCATATACAGATAGCAGAATCACATCGGTTCCACATCCACATTTTTTACATACGGCTTAAGCTAATATTAACATTAGTTTGTAAAGTCTGAGCTCATTTTTTTCAAATATGACTATCAGATGTGGGAAAGAAATGTGCTGGGATTGAATTGAGTGAAAAGTAGATATAAACATGAACATGCAATATTTATGCGTAAGTATTATGTGCAATGTCCCAAGATAAATGTTCACATATATCATCTCACTTAATCCGGACAGTAGCACTCTGAAGTAGACATTACTATCTCTATTCTACATTTGAGAAAATTAATACATAGTTAATTAACTTGCTTAAGGACCCAAAGCTAGTAAATAGAGGAGTTAGTAATGTGGCTCAAGTCCATACTCTCAATTGCTAGGCTAAGTACTAGGGGTAGTGATGATCTGTCTCTCATAGAGATATTATGAGTATGCCATAAGTTGATACATGTGATACATGTAAAGTGCTCACCTCAATATTTGGTGCATAGTAGACACTCAAAGAAAATTACTATTGGAAGACAAAATTACTTCCCTAAAGTAGCACATGGCTAGGTTGATAAAATAGCATGGCACCTTCAGTCCTTAAAAAAATGAGTTTGTTGTTGTTTTGTTCAATTTTGCTTCAGAAGTTTTAACTGGTTTATTTTTGCAGGTCAGCAAAAGTAAAATTTGAGTTCCACAATTTATGGTGGTTAAGGTCCCCTGAAAAGCTTTCGGGGAGTCATTGGTATGCTTTAAATAGAGAATGAGATAAACCTCAAGAAGACTTTTAAGAAGTTATCAGTATTATTGAATGTATCTGGCAGTCCAGGAATGTTTAGAGGTGAGATGATTAGATTTTCAGTGGATTATTTCATTGGATAGACTAATAATTTGAATGGACTACTGGGTGGTAATTACTGAAAATGTCATGTTAAATAATATATGCCAGATGCAAAAGAACAATGACTGCATGATTCCATTTGTATGAGGGACCTAAAACAATCAAACTTACAGGCATTGGAAGTGGAACGGTGGCCACTGGGAGCTGCTTGAGTGGGCAATGGAGAGATATTGTTTAATGGGCTCAGAGTAGTAGTTTCTGGAGATAATGGTGGTGACGGTTGCCCAACAATGCAAATATACTCAATACCACTGAACAGTACAATTTAATATGGTTAAATTGGTAAATTTAATAATACATATATTCCATAATTTTAAAAACATATGCAGAGAAATTAAAATTCTATATATGTAACCAAAGTGCAAAGGTCTTCCCAGTCATAACAATAAAAATGAGGCTTTTTTTTTTAAACAGGTAGAAGTCATTTTCTTTCTAACAAATTGTGCATGCTACTTGATAAAGATTTTAAGTTGAAATATTAATTAGAGTCTTCAGTATTCAGCAGTAGAATGCTGGGTTTTAATAATCCTCTTATCTGTTGTTTTTCTGATGTTCTTATTCTCCAAACCTAATTCTCCTGAGGAATGTGTTACTCCCTTTTAGTAGGTGAATAGTTTTTTTTTTTAATTGAAATATTCAGAAATTTGAGGCAGCCATGAGGTGGAAGGCCACAGAGGGTGAGATGCTATTTGATTTTAGGGATACTGTATTTAGAATAAATTGGGTTCTTCATTTCCTTCAAGAAAAAGTATGAGAACTAATATTTTTTGAGCATTCATGGTTTGAGCCACCATTCAATTCTTATGGCACAGACATAAAAGAAAATAGACTGAAATCATAAGATACTGTGTCTTCCCTTCCTTCATTTCTGTGGGGAACTACCTGGTACATTTGACAATTTATGCAGACAGTTCTTTGTTGTGAGGCTGGCCTGTGCATTTTAACCCCTCCTTGAGAATCACAGATCTACATATTAAAGGGTTGAGACTTGGAGAGGATGAGGAACAAGACCAGAGAAGAGATAAATCTGGGTGTTGACAACTCTGGGAGAAAGAAAGAGAAACTTTTGGTGAACAATTGCTATGCTTTAAATAGAGAATGAGATAAACTTCAAGAAGACTTTTAAGAAGTTATCAGTTAAAAGTGAATTTTCTGGGACTGGGGATGTGGCTCAAGTGGTAGCGTGCTAGCCTGGCATGTGTGCAGCCTGGGTTCGATCCTCAGCACCACATACAAACAAAGATGTTGTGTACGCCAAAAACAAACTAAAAAATAAATATTTAAAAATTCTCTCTCTCTCTCTCTCTCTCTCTCTCTCTCTCTCTCTCTCTCTCTCCCTTTCTCTCTCTCTCTCTCTTAAAAAAAAAAAAAAAAAAAAAACTTAATTTTCTTTTTTATTTTGGGGACACCAGGGATTGAACCCAGGGATATTTAACCTCTGAAAGACATCCCCAGCGCTTTTTTAATATTTTATTTTGAGACAGGGTCTCACTAAGTTGCTTAGGGTTTTGCTAAATTGCTGAGGCTGGCTTTGAACTAGCAATCCTCCTGCCTCAGTCTTCCCAGCTGATGATATAAATTTTCCCTTTTAGAATCTTCTTAAAAAAGATTTGAGTAGCTCTGAATTGTGCTTTTTAAAATCTGATTGTTGTTTCTCTGAATGTTACTCTGGTGTTAAAACTGGACCATGCAGTAGGGGTGTGTGTGGGTTTTATGTGGGTTAGTCTTTTGAATTGCCATTATTTCATGTGTTTATAGTTGACACACTGAACTCTGAGGAAGGTCAAATTAGACATTGTACCATTTTTGTTTCCTTTGCCTTTACAAAAGGCCCAGATTTAGTGTTGTTTTTTTTTTTTAAATTGTTCTTTTAGGTACAATGACAGTGGAATGTATTTTGACATATTCTACACATGGAGTATAACTTATTCTAATTAGGACCCCATTCTTGTGGTTGGACATGATGTGGAGTTTCACTGGTTTTGTGTTCATATATGAACATAGGAAAGTTCTGTCCCATACATTCCACTGACTTTCCCATTCCCATCCCCCAATCCTTCCCTTTGTTCCTCTTTGTCTAATCCAATGAACTTCTATCCTACCCCCCTTCCACCTTATTATGGGTTAGCATCTACATACCAGAGAGAACATTAGGTCTTTGTTTTTTGGGGGGATTGGCTTATTTCACTCAGCATGATATTCTCTAGTTCCATCCATTTACTGGCATATGCCATAATTAGATTTAGTTTTCTTGTGCTTGCAAAAAGGTTAGTAGCATGAGAAGGCATTTCTTTTTTATTTTCATGATGTCATTTTATGGTGTCAGATCTTGGAGTCAGAGGTAACTGAACATCTACTATGTGATTCAGAGAGATCTGTCTGCAAGTTTCTTACAGCTACTGTAAAAAATTATCACAACTTTCATAGTTTAACACTATACAGACTAATTACATCACAGTTCTGGATGTCTAAGTCAGTCTTAGTGAGGTAACATCATGGTGTCAGCAAAGTTGCATCACTTCTAAAGGCTCTAGAAAAGGTTGCTTCCTCCTCTTTCTTATTTATAGGGGCTGCCCACATTTCTTGGGTAATGGCCCCACATCACTTCACCCTCTCTCTTTTTGTCTCCCTGATCTGATCTTTCCCACTTTTTAAGGACACTTGTGATTACACTGTTCTCACCAAGGTATTCCGAGATCATCTTTCACTTCAAGAGACTTAATCTCAACTACAAAGTGCTTTTTTTTTTTTTTTTTTTTTTTTTTTTTTTTTTGCTGTGTAAGGTATCACAGCCACAGGTTCCAGGGATTAAGATGTGGACATCTTTGAAAGGCCATTATTCTGATTCCAATAGCTAAGATGTGAGAACATGGAGTGTTTGTGGTCTCATTCTAAAAATATGCTTGAATCATTCCATGTTGACTTGATTTTTTTTTTTTAACTATGTGAAATCCTTAGGCTTAAATGACATTTAAAAAGATGGTTTCATTTAGTGTTCATAGCCAGCTACCAATGACCTCACTATGAATTACAATGCATCATGGGCCTTTCAGAAGCACTCTCAGATCTTTTAAGACTTCTGATGTTGAAGATTGTTTTTCTTGCCATTTTTTGAGCAGTTTGGGGTATCAAAATAGGGAACATCCTTGGATTAATGTTATAACTATACCTAGCAATAGAGATATATGTGCAATAGGTATGTTTATTTTTCAAACCGAGGCTTTGTCAAGTTAGAGTATAAGATGGCTTTGGATTCTTATGAACTCAGAAAAAGCAGAAGGTCAGAGACAGTTCTTTGGATTTCAGTGTAGGCTGAATCATGAGGAACACTGAGGCTTCCTGTAATTTTATTATTGAGATAACATGCTCCCTATATAAAAATTTGTCAGGAAAACTAAATTCCAGCACTAGTAAACTCAAAAGCTTCAGTAAATAGCTAGGAAAACCCTTATAACTAACCAATTTAAAAAGACCAAGAGGTTTTATCAGTTTTGTTCACATATAACCTGATCTTAAAACTTGAACCAGTAGAAGACACTCCATCTATGGATACAGAAGGAAGGAGAACATAGAAGTTGGGAGAAAGTTGGGGAGGAATGAAAGCACTCTCATTGGGCAGCCAGGGCAATGTGGGAGACCACAATGTGTCGATCTTGTTTGCAATCAGGTCTTAGCATTTCTGGCTTAATATTTTCAAAATACTCCTGCTCTTTTCCATTATGTGCCTTGGTTTAATTGATTTCTGTTCTTTCCTGACTTTTTTCTTTGCATTACATATTCAGTTACATAAATATATAACCTAGTTGGTTGTTAACTCCTGAAGTAATTGAATAGTATCAATTCCCTTGGCAAGCTCACTGAGGCTTACCTGATATTGTTCTAGGAATGTACTAGTTTCCTACTGTGTAGAAAATAGTATAATTTTCTTATACTTTATTTATAAAGCAATTATATAAGAGTATGTGCTCTCTCCCTGTGTTTGTGCAAACTTCTTTGTTGTTTCTAATGGGGAAACAATGGGATAAAAACTGCCTTCTTGCTTTGTTCCACATGATTGTGCTCAGTATTTATTTGCAGAAAGCTTACATGATAAGGTACCTTTTCAGAAACTCTGTCCCTTGTCTGTTTTGAACAACTGAAAAGAAGAAATGAAAATGTACAGAGTAGATGTAGATAAACTTGTGTTATTTATGTTAAGATATTTTTCTAGGTGATGCGTAAAATATTATAAGTCAAAATCTTGTCATAGTCACTGATATTGTTCCAGAAAACTTAAACTTAAAAAATGTACGTAAGACCTAGGATATAATGCGGGAGTATCTAATGAGTTTCATTATTACCATTCTGCAATTTGAAGGCTGATGCTCATTTTTAATAAATTTTGCTAATCTAAAGGAGAAACTGTCCTTCTGATAGTCACATAGGAAGTAACTAAAGTGAGAAACATTACATTTTTAGTTAGCCTAAGACACTCTTAGACTTGATTATTCTCCCTGCTAAACACAGAACTTACCCAGAGGTTTAACCATTATTCTAGATGATAATTCAGAGTCCCAGTATGTTTTCTATGAACAGAACCTGTTGAATGGTGTCTGCACATTGCAGTTTTTCTATGACATGCACATACCATATCATGGGTCTGTCATTTGGGTTAACTGATTTTTTCCTTGGATTTAGATTTTTTTCCAGGTCTTTCTTGTGGAACATATTCAGGGAACAAGGAGTAAAGAGCCCATTTTCAGCAAGATGTAAAACAGGAGTCACACTTTCATGTGCTGCTATCTATGAGATATTCATTTGTTTCTGTATAGCAAGAGTTATTAACCTGTGTCCTTAGATGTTGTAGAATTCACTGAAATAATATTTAAATTTTTTAAGAGAACATATTTTTCTAGGAGGACAGTCTACTTCAACAGTCTCAAAGAGGGACTGTGACCAAAGTAAAGGATCATTGTGCTTCAAGTTAGCTAGATATATTTCCCTCTCTTTCCTGGTAAATCAAGGGGGAAGCTTCCTAGGAAACTGGCACTTTAACTGCATCTTTGTTGATGAACAGAAGGTGGCAGGCAGGCAGGGGAGCGGGTTTCATGTACAGAGACATCATGTCTGATAACTAGAGGATAGGAATGGAGGATGCTTAATTCCAGACTAATTTTATATTCTTGTTTAAGCTAAGACTGGGTTACATTAAGAACTCCCACTTAACCATAATTCCCTTCTGTTTGTATGATAGTGCTACTTATAGAATTCATGCATAGAATATTTTTTTTTACTTAGTAAACAAGCTAAAAACTTCAATCCTGTGATTTAAGAAATTTAATAATAACTAAAGAACTAGCTTATTAATATTGGAATTTATCAATAGCTCTCTTTTTATTTTACAATTTTTTAAAGATTTTTTTTGTACTAGGAATTGAACCCAGGGTGCTTAGCCACAGAGCCACAACCCCAGCCATTTTTATTTTTTATTTGAATATAGTGTTTCACTAAGTTTCTTAGTGCATCACTAAGTTGCTGAGGTTGGCTTTGAACCTGCCATTTTCCTGCCTCAGTCTCGTGAAGCTGTTGGGATTTCAGGTGTGCACTACAACACCCAGCAATGCCACTTTTTAAATGTGTCTTCCTAAAATTTTCAGATTTGCCTTAAAGATGCACCATTTCTAATGTTGTGAGTATATTGTACTCTGTCAGAATCTGTAGTGAATATGTTGAAGTCTTTTCTTACGTTTTTTGGTACTTGTCACTTTCCTGATGTATCTAGTCTGTCTTCTTTTGATCCTGTTTATGCATAAGCAGGCATGATGGGAGTTCAGTCTTCTAATCTCTATTCATTAGCCATGTGTCCATAGGTTAGTTAATTTCCATGAACTTCAGTGATTTCCTCTGAAAATGAGGATAATTACCTCCATTAAAGAAAGATAATTACCTTTCTAACTTTGGATGACTGTTGTGAGAACTGAGATCAAATCTGCATATTTAGTGTTTAGTAGACTCCTAGATTTTTAATTTTGTTTTGTTTTTGTTTTATTTTGTCACTAGGGATTGAACCCAGGAGTACTCTACCACTGAGCTACATCTTCAATCCTCTTTATTTTATTTTAAAAATTTGAGACAGACTCTCTCTAAGTTGCCAAGTATGGCCTTGAATTTGTAATTATCCTACCTCTGTTCCCATACTCTCTGGGGTTTTAGGTGAGTGCCACTGCATTCTGTCTAGACACTAGTTTTATTACATTGTAACTTGCATAGACACCTTTCAGGACTGTTGTTTTGCAATTTTTCTGCAATATAGCAGCCTTTTCCTGGGAATAACAAAGTAGCAAGCATTGCTATAGAATTAACTTTTTTAAAAGGTTGTTTGAATTATCCTTCCAATTAAACAATTTAAACGATATTTTGGTACTGAGGATTGAACTCATGGGCACTTTACCACTGAGTTGCATGCCCACCCCTTTTCATTGTTTATGTTGAGGCAATCTCACTAAGTTGTTCAGGCTGGCCTTGAATTTGTAATCCTCCAGTCTCCCAAGTATTTGTCATTATAGGTGTACACCATCGTCTCCTGCATCTTTTTTTTTTTTTAATATTTTTAGCTGTAGAAGGACACAATACCTTTATTTTATTTATGTATTTTTTTTGTGGTGCTGAGGATTGAACTCAGTGCCTCACACGTGCTAGGCAAATGTTCTGCCACTGAGCCACAAACCCAGCCTCACTGTATGTATCATTAGTATTCAGAAGTTTTTGTTCTCAAAGTGCCTTATCAATATTTTAAATATTATTTTCCTCATCCAGATTGTTGTGGATGTGTTTCTGTTTTACTCTTATTTTGAAGTATTAAAGCCTAGGTGCTAGATTTTATGATTTAATCTGTATTTTTTTTTACTTAATTTACATTTAAATGAACATATGATATTACTTTTCTTAAGAAAAATGTATGCTTTTCCTCATTATCACTCTTTGTACTTCATTTCATTTTATGTCATGTAACATTAGTTTTATGTCATTTTATTTTATGGTGCTTGACATTGAACCTAGGGCCTCCCACATGGTAGGCAACTACTCTACTACTTGGTTATTCCCCTAGCTGTTTTTAACATTATTATTATTTTTATTTCTGGGGAATGGGTACTATGGATTGAACTCAGGGGTATAAAAGCAGTCCTATTTTTTATTTTTGTATTTTTGTGAGTCAGGGTCTCACTGATTTGCTTAGCATCTCACTTTTGTAAGGCTGGCATTGAACTCACAATTCTCATTCCTCAACTTCCAGAGCTGCTGGAATTAGACATGGTCCTCCATGCCCAGCCTTTTATTTAAAAAAAATATATATATATTTATTTATTTACTTTTTAGGTGTAGATTAATACAAAACAATGCCTTTATTTTTTTTTTTTATGTGGGCTGAGGATCGAACCTGGGTCCCACCTGTGCCAGGTGAGTGCTCTACTGCTGAGCCACAGTCCCAGCCCAGCTTTTTATTCTTAATATCCAACTTAACTCTTTTGAAGTAACTTTAGGGTAAGAAAATATTGTGAGAGTTACTGATATAACCAGGACAGTACATCATGGAGCTACCCCATGAGGGATAAGACGCATAAAGATTTCCATGATACAAGTTAAAATATGGAAAATCTCAAAAGATAATTAAACTGGGATATAAATGTTGTTGTGTACTTTACATAAATTATCCCATTTAAGTTTCATGAAAATGTCAGTAGGCAGGTATTATCATTCATTTTACAAGTGAGGAAACTAACAGATTACGTATCCCAGTAAGGTAGAGCAGACATTTGAGCAGACCCAGCACTTGGTGCTATGAATCTTCTTTTCAAGAGAGATTCTCTAAGTATCTAGAAGCACTGGAATGTCACCTTGTTCAGCAAAAATACATTTTTTATCTCAATCTGTTCTGAAGAAATTTATGGGTGGATATTAAAATGATAGTAATGAGGAGACATTTATAATGTTGACTCATAGTAAGAATCCCAGCAACATACGTGTATTCTTTTAGTATGCTTGTTAAGGTTATACTTTTTCATTAGTATGTTGTACATTCAGAAAATAGACGGGAAATGTGATAAAAATCTATGAACTAAAGAGATATGTGAGAGACATTTAAAACTGCATGTTACCACTATGAAAAATTAGGAATCTTGGACAAGAGACAATAGACTTGTGAAATCATTGAATCAAGAGGAACAGGAGTTCCCTTGTTGGACTCTCCATTTAGTATTGGAATTCCCTGTACCTCTTTCTCTCCAGAAAACACTCTTTAATTTCTTTTGATGAGTGATTCAATCCACTTTTATTCATGGGACCAAAATCCACCTCACTTAGCCTTTTTCAGTGCAAATAAACATTTTTTACATGTTTGTGTATATACAAACCTGGATCTAGTCCTTCCAAAGAAATAGGACCTAATCTGTTTTCAATGGCACTATACTATGGACATGCATGACTTTACGTCACAACTATCATCCAAACTCATTAGGACCCTATCTTCTTGTAATACTTAAATGCATCCCCTACTTATGCTGCTCAGTTCTCTCCTTAGACTTCCTGCCCTATCTTTGGATTTCCAGATCACACTTCACATGCACCATTCTCATTTGATAAATGGATGAAATTACAGAAGATAATGCTAAGTGAATTTAGCCAATCCAAAAAGCAAAACAAAACAAAACAAATTCAGAATGTTTTCAGAATTTGGCTATAGGCACCACTTTTCCTCTGAATTTTCTCTGTAGCCTCAGAGTAAGAAGCTTTCCTGTTTGTAGGACAGCCTCTACAAAGGTGTTTCTTTTAATTTTTCAATAACTCTCTTTCCTTACTCACTAGTTTGCTTGACACACATAATTTTATAAGTACAAAAATAATGTAGTGGGATTCCATAATGTTTACAAATAAAACTAAAAGTTAAAAAGGTTATAACTTCCACTTTGTTAAAATTTTCAAGATTTTTACATTGTAAAAGAAGATATTCTTTTTAGTTATATATATTTATGGCAGACACAACATCTTTGTATGTGGTGCTGAGGATCGAACCCTGGCCGCACACATGCCAGGCCAACGCGCTACTGCTTGAGCCATATCCCCAGACTCTTTTTAGTTATTATTTAAGTATTTTTGTAGCATAGTATTTCTCAATTTATTGTCTATTATATTATATTTAGTTATTTGATGTTTTTTTGTTATTTGAAGAAATGCACCTAGAATATAAACAAATCTTTTTTTTTTTCATATTTTGGATTTTTTCTTTCTTTTTTTATTCATATATGACAGCAGAATATATTACATTTTTATTACACATATAGAGCACAATTTTTCATATCTGTGCTTGTATACATATTATATTCACACCAACTCATGTCTTCATACCTGTACTTTGAATAATAATGATCATCACATTCCATCATCATTAATAACCCCATGCCCTCTCTCTTCCCCTCCAAGCCCTCTGCCCTATGTAGAGTTTGTCTATTAATCCCATGCTAACTTGCCCTATCCCACTATGAATCAGCCTCATTATATCAGAGATAACATTCAGAATTTGGTTTTTTGGATTGGCTAACTTCACTTAGCATTATCTTTTGTAACTCCATCCACTTACCTGCAAACGCCATGATTTATTCCCTTTTATTGCTGAGTAATATTCCATTGTGTATATATGCCACATTTTCTTTATCCATTCATCTATTAAAGGGCATCTAGGTTAGTTCCAGAGTTTGATTATAGTGAAATGTGCTGCTACAGATATTGATGTGGCTGTGTCCCTGTAGTATGCTGTTTTTATGTCTTTTTGGTATAGACCAAGGAGAGGATAGCTGGGTCAAATGGTGATTTCTCATTTTTCCAAAAATCTCCATACTGCTTTCAATACTGTCTGCACCAATTTGTAGTCCCACCAGCAGTGTGTGAATGTATTTTTGCCCCACATCCTGGCCAGCAATTATTGTTGTTTGTTTCATAATAGCTGCCATTCTGACTGAAGTGAGATATCTTAGAGTAGTTTTCATTTGTTAGAGATGATGAACATTCTTTTTATATATTTGTGGATTGATTGTATATTCTTTTCTGATTAGTGACTGTTCAGTCCTTGGCCTATTTATTGATTTGGTTATTTTGGTATTTTGGTGCTTGAATTTTACAGTTTTTTATATACCCTAGAGATTAGTGCTCTATCTGATATGTGAGGAGTAAAAAATTTGCTACCAGGATGTAGGCTCTCTATACACCTCACAGATTGTTTTTCTGTTTGTGTGTTGTTTGTTTGGTGAGGAAGAGACTTTTTAGTTGAATCCATTCCATTTATTAATTCTTGGTTTTAAATATTTCTTAATGGTTTCTCAGACCTACATATGTTGTAGAATTTAGAAGGTGTGAGTAAGAATACTGTGAAGTGAAGTTTGTAGTTCAGGTAGAAATTGACCAGTGGCAGCAGCAGGTTGCTTTCCTCGCCTAATTTTCAGTCACAGAATGTGTTGTGTCCTAGATAAATTTAGCAGCCGCTTCCTATCCATTGTGAACTGCCACTCTTGTCAGAGCCATGCATTTTGATTGGGATGAGCAGGAATTTTTTTGAAAAGATAAAATTTCCACAGACTTAAGTGTGGACTTTTATAAGAGACAACAGCTTGCTCTCTCTTGTGTGTGCATAATGGCCTTCTAGAATTCAGCCCCGGTGGCAATATTTAATCTTGCTGTGAATGTGGCCAATAGTGTTTTAAGGTACACTATTAAATTCTGAGATCACTGTGGTTCCATATGTAGTGTGACTTCAGGGCACGAATCAGAGAAATGGATCTTGAATCAAGGTTGAGGCCTTAGATATCTGAAAAAATACACAGTGAGGTATGTTTCTGAGCCTTATTTTCTTTGGCCCAAGTGTAAAAGATAACCAGAGGAGGTTGAATGTAAATAATTCTAAATTTCTTATAATAAAATTTTGGCTTACCAGTTACAATAAGGTAAAACCTTCTCACACATGGGGTCTATACAACAATCATATTCCAAAATTATGAATTTTTTTGATATTACCTATAATTCATGAAGAACTAAGTTTACAAAAACATATGGCTAAAAACAAGCTATGGGAACATAGTAGACTCTAAAATATAGAAATGTATTTTTTTCCAATTTAGTTCTACATGGAACATGATAAAATATGTTATATGGACAACATTTATGTCCCCAAACATGACTGAATGACAGGCAAGCTCAATTGGGTTTATATACAACAACATAGAAAAAAAATTGAACAGATTTAAGCAAGAGACTACTAGTGGATATAGTATGGCTAAAGAAGAGGAAAAATTTATATATAATCAGTTTGAGTAAATTGCAGTAAGAGAATAAACCATTTGAGCAAGGACAACCTTTGAAAGAAAAAAGAGTCATAAATAGAGTTAGTAATGATTATTAAATCCCATTTGTATGCTGTGTGATACACTCTGAAATATTTCTTCAGGTTTTATCTTAGTCAAATTGGGAAAAAATCCAGAAATTTAAAAAAAAAAATAAACAAAAGAAATGTATTGCTCCTCTTCTTTTAGAAAGCATTGCTCCTCTGGTTTTAGAAGCAAATGAAGCGATATAGAGAGTTTTATTGAGCTGGCTAAGGTCACTTTACTAGTTACAGAAACTATCAAAAAAATAGAACCCAGGTTCCCAAAATCTCAGTATAATGTATTTCAGCCTTGCTGGCTGCACAGGGAATTTTTGTTGAACAAAGAAATTCTTCCCTTATGTACAAATTAAAGAACACTGATGTTTCTAGCCAGTCTTTTTCATTAATAACAATGATGTTAATTTCTTTGTCTTTGGCCAAAAAATTACATGATCCCCGAGGACTTCTGGTTCATCCTCCATCTATCCTGCCACAACATTCCCCCCAGTCAAGATCATATTAATCTTTTGGCTGCTCCATCAAAACACTTTCTTCTTTTAATCTTAAGATCAAGCATATATTTCAGAGAAAAATATGATGCATGTTACAACTTAGTTTTACTCAGAAAAATGAGATTTTTTTTCATAAAGGATATATTCCAAATGCTTTATCTTTGGAGTGCATTATACAAATAAGAGGTAATTATAATGTGTATTGTGACCTTAGGCTATGGGTCTTAAAATAACCTTAAAATAATTTTAAAAATATGTCATGCTTATTTTATTTTTTTTAATTTTTATTGTTGGTTGTTCAAAACATTACATAGTTCTTGATATATCATATTTCACACTTTGATTCAAGTGGGTTATGAACTCCCATTTTTACCCTGTATACACATTGCAGAATCACATCAGTTACACATCCATTGATTTACATATTGCCATACTAGTGACTGTTGTATTCTGCTGCCTTTCCTATCTTCTACTTTCACCCCTCCCCTCCCCTCCCCTCCCCTCTTCTCTCTCCACCCCCTCTACTGTCATTCATTTCTCCCCCTTGTATTATTTTTCCCTTTCCCCTCACTTCCTCTTGTATGTACTTTTGTATAACCCTGAGGGTCTCCTTCCATTTCCATGCAATTTCCCTTCTCTCTCCCTTTCCCTCCCACCTCTCATCCCTGTTTAATGTTAATCTTCTTCTCATGCTCTTCCTCCCTACTCTGTTCTTAGTTACTCTCCTTATATCAAAGAAGACATTTGGCATTTGTTTTTTAGGGATTGGCTAGCTTCAGTTAGCATTATCTGCTCTAATGCCATCCATTTCCCTGCAAATTCTATGATTTTGTCATTTTTTAATGCAGAGTAATACTCCAATGTGTATAAATGCCACATTTTTTTAAACCATTCATCTATTGAAGGGCATCTAGGTTGGTTCCACAGTCTTGCTATTGTGAATGGTGCTGCTATGAACATCAATGTAGCAGTGTCCCTGTAGCATGCTCTATTTAGGTCTTTAGGGAATAGACCGAGAAGTGGAATAGTTCGGTCAAATGGTGATATTCCCAGCTTTCCAAGAAATCTCCATACTGCTTTCCAAATTGGCCGCACCAATTTGCAGTCCCACCAGCAATGTACAAGTGTACCCTTTTCTCCACATCCTCACCAGCACTTGTTGTTGTTTGACTTCATAATGGCTGCCAATCTTACTGGAGTGAGATGGCATCTTAGGGTGGTTTTGATTTGCATTTCTCTGACTGCTAGAGATGGTGAGCATTTTTTCATGTACTTGTTGATTGATTGTATGTCCTCCTCTGAGAAGTGTCTGTTCAGGTCCTTGGCCCATTTGTTGATTGGGTTATTTATCTTTGTTTTTGCTATTCTGGGTCTTTTATTTTCCATATGAATTTCTTGATTGTTTTCTCTGTTTCTACAAGAAATGCCGTTGGGATTTTGATTGGCATTGCATTAAACCTATAGAGAACTTTTGGTAATATCGCCATTTTGATGATGTTAGTTCTGCCTATCCATGAACAGGGTATATTTTTCCATCTTCTAAGATCTTCTTCTATTTCTCTCTTTAGGGTTCTGTAGTTTTCATTGTATAAGTCTTTCACCTCTTTTGTTAGGTTGATTCCCAAGTATTTTATTTTTTTTGAAGATATTGTGAATGGAGGGGTTGTCCTCATTTCCATTTCAGAGGATTTGTTGCTGATATACAGGAATGCCTTTGATTTATGCGTGTTGATTTTATATCCTGCCACTTTGCTGAATTCATTTATTAGCTCTAATAGTTTCTTTGTAGACCCTTTTGGGTCTGCTAGGTATAGAATCATGTCATCTGCAAATAGTGATAATTTAAGTTCTTCTTTTCCTATTTTGATGCCTTTAATTTCTTTCGTCTGTCTAATTGCTCTGGCCAGTGTTTCAAGAACTATGTTGAACAGAAGTGGTGAGAGAGGGCATCCCTGTCTTGTTCCAGATTTTACAGGGAATGCCTTCAGTTTTTTCTCCATTCAGAATGATGCTAGCCTGAGGCTTAGCATAGATTGCTTTTACAACATTGAGGTATGTTCCTGTTATTCCTAGTTTTTCTAGAGTTTTGAACATAAAGGAATGCTGTACTTTGTTGAATGCTTTTTCCGCATCTATCGAGATGATCATATGGTTCTTATTTTTAAGTCTATTGATGTGGTGAATAACATTTATTGATTTCCGTATGTTGAACCAGCCTTGCATCCCAGGGATGAATCCTACTTGATCATGGTGCACATTTTTTTTGATATGTTTTTGTATCCGATTAACCAGAATTTTATTGAGGACGACTGGTCGGTTGCAGGTCTGCCTACCTTGCAGGCGCGGGCGGTGGCTCTGCTCTGCCCTTACTCCAATTGGGGTGACGTGTCTAGCACGCCGTTGGGTCTCTGGGCCTGTTCCAGGCGCGGGAGGCATCTCTGCTCTGCCCCTACTCCAATTGGGGTGATGTGACTACCATGCAGGCGGGTCTCTGGGCCTGTTCTAGGCGCGGGAGGCAGCTCTGCTCTGCCCCTACTCCAATTGGGGTGACGTGTCTACCACACCCGCACACCACTGGGTCTGTTCCGCCGGTCGGTCACAGGTCTGACTACCTTGTGGGTGTGGGTGGCGGCTCTGCTCTGCCCCTATTCCAATTGGGGTGACGTTACTACCACGCCGGTGGGCCATTGGGCCTGTTCCGGGCGCAGGCGAAGGCTCTGCTCTGCCCCTACTCCAATTGGGGTGAAGTGTCTACCACGCCGGCCGGCTGCTGGGCCTATTCCGCCCTTCGGTCGCAGGTCTGCCTAACTTGCTGGCACTGGCGGCGGCTCTGCTCTGCCCCTACTCCAAATGGGGTGACGTGTCTGCCACGCCAGCAGGCCGCTGCGCCTGTTCCGCTGGTCGGTCGCAAGTCGGCCTACCTTGCGGGCGCGGGTGGCAGCTCCGCTCTGCCCCTACTCCAATTGGGGTGTCGTGACTACCACGCCGGCAGGTCGCTCGGCCTGTTCCGGGCGCGGACGGCGGCTCTGCTTTGCCCCTACTCTAATTGGGGTTATGTGACTACCGCGCCGGCAGGCCGATGGGCCTGTTCCAGGTGTGGGTGAAGGCTCTGCTCTGCCCCTACTCCAATTGGGGTGACGTGTGTACCACGCCGGTAGGCCACTGGGCCTGATCCGCCGGTTGGTCGCAGGTCTGCCTACCTTGCAGGCGTGGACAGCGGCTCTGCTCTGCCCCTCCTACCACGCCCGCGGACCGCTGCGCCTGTTCTGCCGGTCGGTCGCAGGTCTGCCTACCTTGCGGGTGCGGGTGGCGCCTCTGCTCTGCCCCGACTCCAATTGGGGTGACGTTACTACTGCGCCGGTGGGCCACTGGGCCTGTTCCGGGTGCGGGCGGCGGCTCTGCTCTACCCCTCTGGCTTGAAGACAAAGTGAGAGAGACTCGGGTGTTTGTGACTCACTTTCTTTACCAGGAGACCAACTGTTTCTGTCGCTGCTGGTATTGATGAAGTTCTCTCCTCTGCCGCTTTCTGATGACATCTGATCTCTGCCATGTTGGTATCCCATGTGAATGGCAGCATTTCGTTCCCTTTGCTGGGTGACCAAAGCAACGGGTGAGTCCTGACTGGCCCTCACAAGCCCCATCTCAATCCTGTTGCCACTGCCTATGAAGGCTCGGTTGGTATTTACTTTCACTGTATTCAGCAGGACCTGGACCGAGAAGTAGCTTCTGCAGGTTCTTTAGCCCTGTGCCAGAGCAGTTCTGGGAGCCAGAATTCATCCGCTCTGGGCTCGGTGTATGTTCTGATAGGAGCAGGCTCCAAGAAGCAGTTTCCACAGGTTCTTTAGTACTGAGCCTGAGTAATTTGTCTGCGAGATGCAGGTGAATGGCAGCCTGAAATTACCTGTTCTATGGCTGAATGAGCTGCAATCAGTCGAAAACAGGGATGGTGACGTCAGCTCTCCAAGATGGTGGCCACTGGCTTCCTCTGTGTTCTGACTGGTGTGGAGAACCGAATTGGACCACTTCCTTCCCCCGTCTCAAACCCAGAATTCAGCCCTGAGCACGGTGATTGCACAGCTGGCAGGAGCCCGCAGAATCTTCAGAGCTGTATCTTTGCGTTGCTATCTCGTCGTTTCCCAGCGCGTAATGCAGACTCTAGCCACAGGGCAATTTGCTGAATAAGCAGCGTTACCCTCCATGCGGAGAAATCTCTCACATTTGAGCCCCCATAGCTGATCCTCGTGCGATGGAAATCCTTCCTCTAGGTCTTGGAGCACCCCAATTTTGCTAGAAATTCTTAACAAGATAGCTTTTAGCCATTCTAACTCATCATTCTCCCGCACAGTGACGCGGTACACGGGGCTGATGCACTCCCTTTGCCGCCATATTCTGTCATGTTTATTTTCAATACAATTTTTAATATAGCAAACATCCAAATCAAATTGCACATCAATCAGCGCTAGAGGAAACGAGAAAAACAGCTTTAGTTTGGTTTCTCATGACAACCTTTCAATACCTGCTGTTGATTACTTGTGGGTTTCACTTATAATTGACAGATAATTGATTTTCTCATATAAACTTGGTGAAATGGATGACAAAAATCTCTTGCAGTTTCTTCCTGGGCAATTCCTCCTACTTTGAACAAATGAACCCAAAATAAAAATATGTTTACTTTACATTCTAATTATGTTAGTTCTTAATGTGTCTAGCACCTGCCCACATATGTGCACAAACACACAAAATTCGCTTTCTTCTGGATGAGTATCTTAAGCCCAAAGAGGTATGATGTGAATCAAGAGAGCTGTTTTGCATTCAAATACAAATATGAGTTTGTACTTGAACATGTTTCAGCTTTTGAAGATCTTCATATCTCTTTCTACACTGGTATTATAATTGATTTTGACTTATGTTAATAAAAGTAGCTTAAAGAGTAAATACATAATTTAGAGTCCTTTCACTAGTACAAATACACATAACTTGTACTCTAGTTGAAGACTCAAACTGCTGCTGGCAAAACCTAAATTTGTTTAATGATCAGCCTCTTTATTTATGGTTTTCTAACAGTTTTGATCAAGTCAATTTAAACCACTTCTGATTAATGGGTGCCATCAAGATCTAGCGATAAATGCCACTTTGCTCTATAATCAGTAGCAAGGGGACAGTGCATTACATTACATATCAGAACATTCACATAGAGTCTTTGCTAAAATTTAAGAAGTCACCATTCCTTTTGCTTACTGAGCAAAATCACTCCACATATTTCAGTTTCAATGTAAATGGCAAGAAACTAGTCTAAGTACCATGGGGAATATAAAAAATACAAGATACTTCTTCTGAACAACAACAAAAAAATGAGATTCATAAAAACTGAGCCCTTTACCATCTGATCTACAAAAGGTATTTTAAAATGTAATCATAGATGTCCTACTCATTGTCATAAATGAGAGGCCTGGGACTCAAAGACATTTAATCACTCACTAAAGATAACTCAGTGAATGCAGAACAGATGTTTTTCCTAATCTTTTTTTTTTTTTTAAGAACTCCTGGTAATGCACTACACTGTCTCCCCAGAAATTATTTTGAGAAATAAGACACATAATTTGTTCTAGTCTGTGTTATAATTTTATACAAAAATACCTGAGGCAGGCCAATGCATAAAAATAAAAAAAATACATAAAATTGTTATCTGAGTACATAGTTATGAAGATTTAAGAACACTTTCCCAGCATCTTCTCAGCTTCTGTGAGGCCCCCTTCACCTGCATCACACATGAGAAGGCATGATGGTGACAGCCAATTCACGAGGGAGAGAGAACATAAAGAGACAGGAAGCAGACAAATTGGGGACAAGTCTTGCTCTTTTTGTAGCAACATGCTTTAATAAAAATTAACTTGAGTACCATGAGAGCTACATTATTCCTTTCCAAGGGAATTTTCACAAATGATCTAACCACCATCTCCTAGTGAACTCTTTATAAGTTCCACTATTTACAAATTCTCTTACAATGCAAACCAAGCTCCCAGCACATGACACTTTGAACAACATATTCAAATCATAATGGAAGTAATGATAGAGACACACTGTACAAATGAAACATCGAAAGCTATTACTTAGTGGTCATGAAGATACTAGACACTTCAATAAAAATACTTGAGAACCTGAAAAATATTTTAGTGGAGACTTTAAAAAGATCATCGGGGATTTAATTCAACTACTTTTTAAAGTATGGATGGATTTGAATAGGACAAGAATAATGGGCTAATTGTATTAAAAGATGTAAATAGTCAGTGCAAAAACTCAAAGGATATTTAGGAAATCATACCTATGTACATAAAGAAAATGCTGGTTTTCTTGAATATGCTCTATGGAGACCTCAAAAGTGTGCTGGTTAAAATCTGGTGACCCTCATAATGAGCAAATATTCATATGAAAGATGAAGTGGACATCATTTGCAATAGCTTCCTACTTAGAATATCTGCTTTCAATGGCTACATGATTGTTAGTGATTCTCAGTATTAGTTGTATTTAAATTTCAGTTTTTAGATCAGTATATAGCTACCACATCATCTCTTGGCCAGATCAATAAGTTTTTTGGAATTCTTTATATATTAATCTATACAATATCACACATATGTTTGTTTCTAGATTGTAATGGATACCTTACAGTTTATTCTGAGGTTTGCGAGAGGATCAGCAAGCATAAAACATTGCTATGAGAAATTAGCCAGGTTGTAGTTTGGAAGAAAGGAGAGAAAAATTGCCAAAAATCTCCATCTATAATAAGATACGCTGATCCAACAAATGACATTTTAATGAGGTCTAGTTTGGGTATATGGAAGCAACATTTCATATAGACTATAACATAAAGATTAGCAAATATTGTGTTACATATTCCTTGAGCACATCCAGAATTATCTTACTAATTTGTACATTTGGAATCTACTGTTACATGGAAACAAACCTAATTTTTTCAATAAACCTGAAATAGCTTTTTAGTACAGCATAACAGAAATTTTGTGGAATTATCTACTAAATGCCAATATTTCCAATTGACATCTCAAACCAAAATAAATTAACCTTACATATTTTAACATCATAGGAGTAATTAAGTCAAAATATAATTGATATGTCATTGCAGTAAAGGGTGAAATAAGACCCAGAAACAACAGATTATAGTCAAAATTATTATTAGATTATTTAAAATACCAGTGCACAATTTGTCTTTTCTTCATTAAATTTCCATTTAATGGAACCCCCATTTGATGTAGCTCTCCCTCTCCTTGGTCTATACCTAAAGGACTTAATAAAAGCATACTACACAGACACAGCCACATCAATGTTTATAGCAGCACAATTCATAATAGCTAAACTGTGGAACCAACCCAGATGCCCTTCATTAGATGAATGGATTTTTAAGATGTTGCATGTATACACAATAGAATATTTATCAGCAATAAAGGAGAATAAAATCATGGCACTTGCAGGTAAATGGATGGAATTAGAGAATATAATGCTAAGTTAGAAAATCCCATATAACCAAATGCCAAATATTTTCTTTGATATAAGGAGGCTGATTCTTTTTTTTTTTTTTTTTAATATTTATTTATTTATTTTTTTAGTTTTCGGCGGACACAACATCTTTTGTTTGTATGTGGTGCTGAGGATCGAACCCAGGCCACACGCATGCCAGGCGAGCGTGCTACCGCTTGAGCCACATCCCCAGCCCAGGAGGCTGATTCTTAGTGGAATAAGGAGAGGGAGCATGAAAGGAATAGATAAATTCTAGATAGGGCAGAGGTGTTAGAGGTGAAGGGTGGATGCATGGTGTTAGAAATGATGTTGGAACATGATGATCATTATTATACAAAGTACATGTATGAAGACATGAATTGGTGTGAACATAATTTTTATCCAACCAGAGATATAAAAAATTGTTATCTATATGTGTAATAATAATTACAATGCATTCCACTGTAATGTATAAATTTTAAAAAAATCTATTTTAGCTGTTAGTATGATATCTGTCTTCATTTATCTAACATGAAAAATAGTACTATTTTTTCTTATGCATTTCTGCAATACATCTCAAATATCTTTGCATACTCCATGTACTTAGCAGATTTTTATATATAATAGTCACTATAGGAAGAGTAGTTACTTCTGAAATCTACAATGCTCTTCTGAAATGAGGTCTTGCAGTTTCTTGAAATATCTGAAATAATTAGGATGCACTTCATGCCAATTAGCCTATAGTAAATACCTGATATTTTTTTTAAAAAATAATGAATGAAGAAAGAATAAGTGCTTTAAATAATCTGTAAAATGTGGTGTGTGATATTTTTTGGTTTTGCCTATAACTCATTGAATATTGTAACAATCTTACTATGTGGGTAAAATATGATCCATTTATAATAGATAACAAGTAAATACTGCATTGTTAGTAATTCACCAAACAGATTTTCAAAAACAAGCATTTTGACATGTGTGTGTTTTTTAATACTATATTGTGAATAAAGGGATTTCAGTAAATGAATAGTTACAAATGCATACTAGCTTATGGTGCCTTATCACTTATTGGTTAATGAAATATTTAGCTGTTAGAAATTTTGTTAATGTACATCATATTGGGATTTAATAGAATTTTGATAAATATACATTAATAATGCTGAAGTCTCTCATTGAGTCTATATCAGTGTATAAAACAAACAAGTCATACGTGATTTCCCCAATTCTAAGTATCCTATCTTTTGAGAAACTATATGGACAATGCAAATTAAAGCCAGCATGCTGATATTAGTAGCAGCAGCAGCAGCACAGGAAAAATGGAAACAACAAACTGGGATATTTTGTCATTATAGTTATAATTTTCCCTACATCATTTAAAAGTACCTAACACAATATGAATAGCGAATTTAAGCAGCAATCTATTCTCATATTGAATGTTCATGATGGTATTATATAAAATGGAAACAATTGAAATGCATCAGAAATGTATTATTAAACATTAGTTGAAAATGCCATTGATTGATCTGTATCTCACCATGTTTGTCTCTAGCAAATACCGTCTCAGTGAGCAAGACATATGGGAAAAAAAGAAAAAGAAATCAAGTAAAATCCATATAACAATATGAAAATAAAATGTTCCCTGTCACATAAAGAAAAACAACCATTCTGGGATATTACATACTTTTAGTCTTTGAATAAGACAAGTGTTCTTTGGCAAACTGCCACATATACAGTTTTTCTTTAACAGCTGTAATTATGTCTAGTTTATTCTACATTTCTACCTAGTTAATTTTAATTTGTTAAAAAAAAAAGTATTTCTTCATGAGCTGACTAGTGAAATATTTGAAGAAATACAGATCTCCTAATTGTGGAAGAAAGCAATACATAATGACTAGAAGCATATTTAATACTCTCAGTGTGTTTTCTTAGATTCCACTTTTCACATCAAATAGTGCCTGTGAATATATCTTTATACATATATTAAAACATATTAGTCTATTTTTTGATGCTAAAAACACAATACCACAAGGTCATATCTATGGATGGTCTTCTTGCTTGGCAGAGTCTTGAGGTGGCCTAGAGCATCACATGGTTAGAGAAAGAGCACACACCCACTATGTATTTGTCCTGATCTCCCTGTGTCTTCTTATTAGGACACCAGAATTTAATCATGGGGATGTTATCCTGATGATCTCCTTTAATCTAAATATCTCTCAAAGGGCCCCATAGATGGATTAAGTTTCCACCCTTTCTTATTGGGGATTACATTTCAATATAGTTTCAGAGGGGGCAAACCATACTCACACCATAGCAAGAGATATGCATATATCTATAGGATGATACATAGTATACTCACCGGATAATTTTCCAAAAGTAAAATTACTAGGTGGACAATGTGTACATCAAATGCAGCAGACATTTTCAAAATCCTATTCTCCCCAAAAGTGCACCCACTTCCACTCCCGACAGGATGGGTGACAGTGGCCTCCTGCCCACTTTCTCACCACCTGTCTGTCCTATCACACTATTTTCTCTTGGTCAATCTTATCAGCAAAATGGCCTCTCATTCTTCCTCAAAGTCGTGCTTACTTTACATGGAGGCCGAGTGTATTTTTCTTTGTGTACCAGCCACTTTGATTCTATGGAGAATTCTCTCATGAAGGAGAGTCATTTTTCAAAGTGATTCTTCAGCTGCCATGATTTATCCCTTTCCAAGTTTGGGCTGTCATAAATCAGCTAGAACAAGTCATTTCCAGGGGGTAACCATGCACAGGTCACCCTTATTTTGAAAAAGCCATCACTGGATCTGCTACTGTCCCAGTTGTGCCTTGCCTCAGTGCCAAGAGGTTGATATCATTTCCTCCTGCCCACACCTTCCTTAGTGACCAAACCCTGGCATCTGTCACCACCACTCTCATGAAAGGGCCTTCTGGAAGGTCACCAAGTGCCTCCTTATTGCTAGATCCCTTGACCTCTGCTCTGTAATGATTCTCCTCCGTCTGTGGGAAGCACTTAAGGGTCTCAGCCATTCCCTAACCTCTCCTGGGATAACTCCAGAGACACTAATAAGAATACCCTTCTTGTCTTGGGTTTGATGGGAGTTTTAAAAGAAAGAATATTAGTGTACTTTGTAAGTTATAAAACACTACATAAACACAAATTTTCACCATTGTTCACCTGGACCCCCACAGTTCCCAGGACAGGGTTTTGCTTCAAGGAGACAGTTCATTCTTATTGATCAACTGATGAACTGCCACTCTTTTGTGTACTCTCTGAAGAAGTTTTTATTGAGTACCTACTACATGCCAGGTAGCATACGGGGGAATGGCAGTAACCACTTTCAGGAATATAAACAGTATGCTGAAAAACCAGCCTCTACCTCAGAGCAAAGCCTGTCCAAGGAAGGGACATGACCTTTGTCCTTGGAAAGACCCACAGAGCACTCCTAGGCACATTCCCACCCTGCTAATTTGTTTATCTACAAATAACTGGAGAGATCTGCTGTGCCAGGTGTCTCTGACTCAGTCAGGCTAGGTGGGGATCCATAGTAACCCCCTAGCAGCCACCAATCAGCATGAGACAGGGAAATACCTGGGATGCCATATGACCCTCCCAGTAGTTTATGGTGGTTGATAACATGTTGGGAACACCCCTCTTGGCTTAAACCAATCAGTTCAAATGAATACCCCTTTTGTACTAACCAATCACCCCTACCCAACCTGTTCCCACCAGTGAATTTGCTAATCATGTTTTAGAGTTGTTATTTGATTTTCCCTCGGTGTGTGATGATTTGCTAAGAGATGCTGTGATGTATGTGGGGGTCCCTGCCTTCTCCAAAGAATGTATAAAACTGCTGCAAACCCTGGGCTCAGGGCCTCTCAGCATCACCAGTTGCTGTGTGTGTGCACGGAGGACTGAGCTAGCTCACAATAAACACCTCTTTCCTGTTTACATCGATCTTGGTTTCTGGTGGTGTTTTGGGGGTCCTGAATTTGAGCATAACAATGCCCCAGTGAGTCTAGCAAGCCCCCGGGATGAAGATGTTTAAGCCCCATATGAATTCTCAGAGGCAAGTGTTTTTACCCATGTTTTAAAGATAGGAATCTGAAGCCAGCCATGGTGGTAGACACCCATAATCCCAGCTAATCGGGAGGCCAATACAGAAGGATTGCATGTTTGAGGCCAATGGGGGCCACTGGCCAAGACCCCATCTCAAAATAAAAAAAATAAAAAATCAGTGTGGATGTAGCTCAGTGGTAGAGCAACTCAGATGATGGTTACTTTGATGAGTCCTTGTTTCCGCAACATCAGAGAAGAACACCCAGGCAAGTGGAGAGTAGAAACCGATTTCTCCCCAGAGGAAGAAGGGGACCCTTCTCCATGGTATGAGGAAGTCCTTCCCATTTATATTTAAGGTTTTCTTTGTCCTTCTGCATTCCTGTCTTTATCTTACTTGGGATGGGGGATGCCGGAGGGAAGGCCAAAGGTGGGAAACAGGTGGGCCCATGCAGCTGGGGGAGGAGTGATGGGGCAGGAAGAGCCTGGGGTGAACTGATTAGCACTTCTCTATCTGCTGGGGGCTGCTTCATTAACAGTTCTTTAGGATGGGGCACGGGGCCTTGGGGACATTAACATTTCAATCTTCCACTTGCAGTTTCTGATTTCTTGGACTCACACCAGACTCCATTTTCGTTATTAGACTGACTCCTTTTTTCTCTATTACACTGGATAGCAGACCTGATTTACCTAGCTACACTAACTACCTCTCTTTAAATCTGGCTTCACAGGGTTCAATCCCCAGTACTGCCAAAAATACAATAAAAAACTGAAACTCAGAAAGGTTATGTCATTTATCCAAAGTCACACAGCTAGGAAGCAGAGAAGCTGAAATTTGAACACAGGTCTTGATACCTGCTTCTTCACAAAATGCTTATGACATGGTACATACACCTGCCTTATAAGGCTCGTAGGAGAGTTTAGTGAGACAAGGTAGGTGCTGAATGAGACGATGTAGCCAAACAGGTGCTTAATAAAGTTCAAGCCCCAGGACCAAGAATGTCAACATGGATAACTCAGGCACACTCAGGTCCTAGACAGGATGGACGTGAGCCAGCGCACAGGACAAGGGCCACTTTGGTCTTCCAGGTGAGTACAATAATGGATCTGCATGGTGATCAGCCTGTTCCACATCCAATTACCCAAGCCCTCCTCCTGCCACAGGAGCCCAGGACCGTTTCTGCTTTCTCTCTCTATGGCCTGTTCTTGGAGAGAGCAATGTGGGCTCAGGTTTCATGCTGTCTGGTAAAGCCTGGAGAAGAGCCTTAGACTCAGGTCCCTGCAGGCAGTGAGAGCAGTCGGCTTCCAATGGAGAGGAACCAAAGCACTCCTTAAGGATGAGGATAATATTCTCTTGAGTAGGGCACCATGAATTAGTGATCATTCTGGGTGGACATTCTGCCACCTGCCAAAAGAAGACATAGGGACAACAGGCTGCAGGAGGCGAGTCTGGCTCCCTGAATGGTTTCAGCAAGATCATCTAACATCAAAGAACAGGAGAAAAGTTCAAGGCAAGTTCTGGAATGGAGTGTACCACCATGCCATCATTTATCTCCTGTAGCAAGCTGACCTAGGGAGGGTGACGGGAAGCACAGTGGAAGGGACTCCTCCAACCCGCTTCCCTTCACCACATGTGGTTTCATTCTGGAAAGTTGCCTGTGCCCAGACAAGGCTGGCTGGCCCAGTAAGAAACAGAACAGCCCCTTTTAGGCATTGTCTCTGAGAAACCTCTAATGAACATTCGAGAAACACTAGTTATAGTCATATGCTCTTTGATTATTAAATGCCTATTATCAGCCACAGCTGCTTAACCTCCTCACACCCCTGCCCAAGGCCAGCTTATCCCCATCTTCAACAACTGAGCATGAGCAAACACAAGGTCAGACAGGTAGAGGTCAAGGTCAAATAAAGAAGCTACCCCCCACCCCGCTCCTTCCCATTCAAACCAGTTTGCCTCAGCCAGCTTTTTGTAGCTGTGACCAAAATACCTTGACAAAAACAACTGACAAGAGAGAAAGTTTATTTTGGCTCAAGATTTCAGGGGTTCAGTCCATGGTCAGCTGACTTCCCGTGGCTCTGGGCCCAAGGTGAGGCAGAAGATCATGACAGAAGGGCGTGGAACAGGGAAGCTGCTCTGCTCAAGGCAGCTAGAAAGCAGAGATAGGGAAGGGGGATGAGCTATGGGGGAGATGCACCTTCCAGGACACGCCCCCAGGGACCTCCTTCTCCAGCCAGGCCCCACCTGCCTCCAGTTACCATCCTGTCCTTCCATTCAAACTAGGAGGGAAGGATTAGGTTACAGCTCTCATATTCTAATCATTTCACCTCTGAATATTCCTGCATTGACACAGGAGCTTTGGGGAAACACCTTGGCTCCAAACCATAACACAAAGGAAATCAATTTTTGTAACTATAAGGGACAGCAATGTCCTCCAGCGACATTCTCAACAGATAAGGCTTTCCTGAGGACTCTCATTAAAACACGGATGCCTGCCTCTTTTCCCACACCTACTAAATCAGATGAGGATCTATATTTGTATTCTAGATCTAGAATTGTGTGGGGGTTTTTGTTGTTGTTGTTGTTGTTTGTTTGTTTGTTTGTTTTAAACACTCTTGGTGAGTCTTCTGAGCAGGGAAGTTTGGAAAATTCTGCCCCTAGGTACTTCTTGTTTCAGTGGCTAAAAAGCCACAGAAACAGGTGGCACTTGGGTTAGCAAGTTGCTGTAATGCAAATTCACTTTTTGAGACAAACGTGTAATTGGAAGAGTCCTGGTTCTTATTATTGTCTTTAAGAAAAAAAGTTCTCCCAGCTATTTCCTGACATTGATGGAGATGAGTTGTGCTCTTAGTGGCTACAGCACAAGATGTAAAATCAAGATTTGTAGATCAGGGACCATAATTTTCCTGGCTACTGTTAAAATTCTTGAAAGCAAGAATAGGTGTGCACTGTTACTTTTCCCATTTCACAATATGAAGATTCCAAAGCACAAAGAGTTTAGCAGCCTGCACAAGGAATCAAATAGTAGGAGAGCTAATGGGAGCTGAAGAGATAGGAAGGAATCTTAGCTTAAAACTGTCATTTAGGTAAATCTCTCAATCTAGAAATGTCACTTTAGGCCTTTTAAAAATCATTAGATTTTAAGATATGGAATCAAGCTGGGCACGTGGGCTCATGCCTGTAATCTGTGACTCAGGAGGCAGAGGATGGAGGATGGCAAGTTCAAAGCCAGCCTCAGCAATTTAGGGAGATTTTCTGCAACTTGGTGAGATCTTGTCCCAAAATAAATAATAAAAAGGGCTGGGGATGTAGCTCCATTGTAAAGCACCCTGAGTTCAATCCCCAGTAAACACACACACACATCATCATCATCATCATCATCATAATAATAATAATTATAATAATAATAATAAATAGAATGGGAAGGGGAGGAGTGGGAAACAAGTTGGTTAATGGGTACAAAATTACAGTTGAATGGGAGGAATAAACTCTAGTATTCTATGGCACAATCAGGTGATGATAGCTAACTTATTCTTTTTTTTTTTTTTTTTTTTTTTTTTTTGGTACCATGGATTTAACCCAGGGGAACTTTACTGCTGAGCCACATCCCCAGAGCTTTTTATAATTTTGTATTTTTGAGACAGGGTCTCATTAAATTTCTTAGAGCCTTGTTAAGTTGCTGAGGCTGGACTCAAACTTGTGACCTTCCTGCCACAGCCTCCCAAGTTGCTGGGATCACAGGCCTGTGCCACCACCCCTGGAGAAACCCATTTTTAAAAATAATGATGGGGAAATATTTGTTGCACTTCAGTTGCACCCATTCATGGTTCTAATGGTGAAAGGTCAAATTTACAAAAATGAGCTTTAATTTTGTACAAATGCAAACAAAACTTCTCTCTCTTTGTGCTATTAAAATAATTCCTTAGCTCTGTGATGGAATGTCAGTGTGCAGAACACCTTTTGCAGCTTGTTTGCAGGGCAGAATCAATTCAACAGACTAGGTCTAGGGTGAAACTGAGACATGTGCATACTCATAAACAGCCCATTTGAATCCCACAATGAGGATCCACCTATAAGACTCTACATTAGCAAAACTTCTTGGTAACTGCTTTTCATTCTTATTGTCTTCTTTTGCACCAAGAGAAACAGTTCTTCCTTTCTTTCTTTCTTTCTTTCTTTCTTTATTTATTTCTTCCTTCCTTCCTTCCTTCCTTTCTTTCTTTCTTTGTTTCGTTTTATTCATTCAATACAGAATTCTCAGAGGTGGCTGAGTTTCAAGAAAAACAGGTGAATTACCAGCAGTGATTTACGAAATGAAATGGCTCACTCATTTAGGTAAATCGGCTCCCCCTGGTGGAACATCTTCTATGGCAGGTATTGGCCTCCGTTAAGGAACCATAGTTCTTGATACTGAGCTGCCCGACAGAACTCCACCAAGAATATTCTTGTGGTTGTAGAAGCTGGAATTCTGGAAAGTCCATTTGGTTTCCTGCCTCCTCCCTCACTTGACTTCTTGCATCTCATCTGATCGTCACAGTTCCTGTCGCACTGATGGTATGAATAGAAATCAATGGACTTACCCTGGGTCCAATTTTTCATTTGCACAAACCAACTTAGAATTTAATTCTACCACATCTGCTTTGATCCAAGCCCTCTCTTTCAGAGGTAAAATCCCTAGAAAAAACAAACCACCAACAAAAAATTTTTCCCCTTGGCTATTTCCAAAGATAGATAAGCTAAATGAATTTTACATAGTAGCTTCCATCATCATTTCTAAAACAAACATTTTTTTCAAACTCTCTTAATTCTATAATAATCTCTTGTAATGTGTGTTTGCCATATTATTTAAGATTATTCAATTCTGCAGTAGAAAATAAGAGACACAAATAAAAAGAAGAGATGAAGTTAAACATAAAAGCAAGTAGCTTATGAGACTCATTAGATATAAACAAAGTAGAGCAAAACACAGATTTAGCATACATAGGAGGGGCCAGAAAGATCAACAAATACCTAGTATCAAGTACTCCTTCGACAGTAGAAGTTAGAGACAAGTTTTCCCTGTTATTGTTTTGGTTTGCTTTATTTGGGGGGTGTGTCTACTGATTTAAATCAGTGGTGCTCTACCATTAGCTACATTGAACTCTTTTGCAGAGACTTTTTGGCTGACAGTCCCCAAATCAGCCATGGTGAAGAGGATTTTTCTGTGGAGAAAGGAGGTACCACTTCATTGGGTCCCCCTCTTCCTCCAGGGAGAATTCTTTTATGCTGTCCTTTAATAAAGCTTCAACTTTCCATTCTAAACTTGCCTTGATGTGCTTCTCTGGTGTTATACTTCAGCATTGGGAAAGCAAGACCTCATTACCAGTAAACAGCAGTAACAATAACAGTTAAGGGACAGAGATAATGCCAAAAATAAAGTCAATATTTAGAATTGAAGATAAAAATAATCTTTAGTGATAAGAATTCTTTAATTTGATAGTTTAAAAATAATAACAACATGTTTCCAGGGAGCAAATTTGTGACATATGCAGTCAAGGGGAGAAATAAAGAATATCCACGTGTTTCTGCCCCTTTCAATTCTTTATTCACTTAAATTCTTAATACAACTTTACTCTATAGGTTCCTAATGAAGAAAACAACAATCCTTAGTGATAGACACTGCAATGGAGATAATCAAATAACAGCAAGCAATTCTAGATTAATTAATTCCCAGAAAACAATTTTAGATTAATTCTGAACATTGCAAAACAGATTTAATCATGACAGGCTAGTGACAGACATTTCCTCTGAATGCTAAGTTCAAAACTCTCAAGCCTTAGGCTTTATGTCCTGCAGATGCACACTCACTCAGACAGCAGTGATCAGGTCCCAAACCAAAACAGGCTTTTTCTGGTGGGGGGGTGGATGACCAGTTGAGGAGAGGGTCATAGGGAGAAGTTGCAGCTCTCACAAAGGTCCAAACAAGGCGGTAGAGTTTGAGAGCAGTGAGGATCACACAGAGAATAGGAAAATGATGGCAAGTGATGGGATGGCAGTGTAGGTCCTCATCAGGCTCTCCAGCTGGAGTACATACTTGTTTAGGCTGGCTGAATCCCTGTTTATTCACTCTAGTTTTATACTATTTTTTTTTTTTACCACACCTTGTAATTATCAGGTGCCACCAGATTTCTCATTTACCCTGAGGTCAGAAATATCTGGTCTGGTGGTCTCCATCCTGCTATTCTCACCTTTCACTCTTATCAGGAGAGGAGAGCCTGCCAGAGGCTTTATTCAGTTTATCAGGGTGAGGGGAAGTAATTTGTCTGAGGCCATATTAGAGGGCTCTGTGGGTGTGCCTGGTGATAAATGACCTCTAATAATGACCTCAGGTTTCAAAATTGAGTTTTTTAAATGGAGTGAGAAACTGATGTGACTCCATTTTTGAGAAACCAGCCTCTACGTCAGAGCAAAGCCTGTCCAAAATGGAGAGTTACCCTTGTCCATGGAAAAACTCAGAGTGCTCCTAGGCATATACCCACCCTGCCGAGCTGTTTGTCTGTGAATAACTGGAGAGATCTTCCATGCCAAGTGATCGTGACTCAGTTACACTAGGTTAGGACCCATAGCAACCCCCTAGCTACCACAAAATGCATGAGACACAGAAAATACCTGAAACACCAGGTGACCTTCCCAGTAGTTTTGTTGATTGGTAAAATGATTAGGCAAGTTTATCATATACACTCTTGCAACCTCTCATGGCCTAAACCAATCAGTTCAAATGTATCCACAACTTGAACTAACCAATCACCCTTACACAACTTGTTCCTGCCAATGAATGTGCTAATCAATGTTAAGAGTTGTTGTTTGACTTTTCTGTGATGTGGAATGATTGGCTGTGTGATGTCATGATGCATACAGTGTCCCCCAAAATCTATTAATCCTCACTGAATTAAGGGTCAAGACTCACTCTTTGGGACCACTGTATCTGAAATGGTTGTGAGTCCAGGCTTGAGCTTACAATAAACACTCTTTTGTGATTGCATCAGATTCAGCTCCTGGAGGTCTATTGGGGTCCCATGAATCTGGCATTACAGGAGTTGCTTAGGCTCAGGCCTAAGGCCATTCTCACACAACCCCTTTCACCTTGACAGCTCTTCTGCAGATAAACAGAAGCCATAACACATAACTCCTGTCTTCATAAACTTGATCTCTTGAGTCCAGTGTCATTTCAAGTTCTAGGTTTAAAAAGATATATTCATTTTCCTTGATGTTTTCAATAAAGCACACAGAATTCTTAGAAATAGCTTGAAAGGATAACAATGTTATATTGCAAAACTTCATGAACTTTCAAATTGCTTGCTGTGTGTGACTGACCAGTATGTGAAAGGCCTTGGGGATATATGAATATATTATGAATATAATAGAGAGAACTCTTGAGACTTTTTTTCTTACTGTACACACATCCTGAGGCCAAATGAGGCTGTTTACTAGAGGTCATTTCTCAAAAAGGAGATAATGATCATAAAGGAATAAATTAACCTATATATTATAAATAAATCTAACATATATTTGATTAAAATTGAGGACATATATAGTCATGCCAAATAGTTTGCTGAATCATTTCAATTACAGTTATTTTAATGTTTTGCTTACTAACTGCATTAGAGACATCATTGACCTGCAATTCAGAAAAACTGTTAATTCTAGCACTGAATTTATCAGGTTTTGACACTTTGGTATATTACTTATTGCCATAGGATCTCTTGTTTCTCAATGTGTATATTTATAAATTTACACATTCTAGAAGGTTTTAGAAAGATAAAAGAAAATATGTATTAAAAGAGTAGCTTAAAAAGCTCTTTAATATACCATTGCTATGGTTATTAAATAGCATTTTCTTTTTATGAATGTATTAACCTGGGGCTGGGGATGTGGCTCAAGCAGTAGCGCACTTGCCTGGCATGTGTGCGGCCTGGGTTCAATCCTCAGTACCACATACAAACAAAGATGTTGTGTCCACCGAAAACTAAAAAATAAATATTAAAATTCTCTCTCTCTTTTAAAAAAAGAATGTGTTAACCAGAAATATGTATAGAACAATAACATAATAAATAAATATGGTATAAATAAATAAACATAAAGTAATAAATGTTCTATGATTTATTTTATAATAATATTGGTAAAATATACCCAGAGGTGAAAATAAATATTTAAATAATGATAAATGTACATGTCCATTTTTATTAAGGTACAGTGAAATACATCTATTTTTGTAATATACTTTTATTCATGAAAGCATCATAAATATTATTATCAAATATTATTGTAGCTGCACAAAATTAAAAATCCAAATTGTACATATATCAGTAAATAAATGGCTTTTAGTGACTGAAATTTCTGAGTCTGTTATTGTGAAACACAAATATTCAGTAAAATATGCTCTGAAGAAAACCTCAATTTGAAAATGTAAAAACATAGAAAGGAGTATTTAGAGTTGTTTTACCATGAGATTAATTTAAAATTCTTTTGATACCCAAACAAATACTCTGAAGTTTTTACTCTTAAGAAATACATATGAAAGAGTACAGCAATTCTGTCTCTGAGTAATGCAAGCAGAAGAGAAAGATGATAAGAATATTAAGTAAGCCTCAAAAATCTGAGGATCATGAAATAAATAAATTCTTGGCAAGAAAATATCAGAATCAATTTTGATGTAAAGTCAAAACTAATAAGCATTCTAATTTACCAAATCTTAATGATTTAATATATTAGAGAAAAAAAGTCAGAATTCTAAGCAAATACTTGAGAAATGGGTGTGCACAACAAGGTTTAACCTCAGAAAATATTATACATCCCCTGTGCCTGTCCATGTGTCTCTCTCACGTCTTTCCACTGTGACATCAAAAAAAAAAAAAAAAAAAAAAAAAAAAAAAGAAGAACAAGTTTTTAAGCAATTATATTTAGGTCTTAAAACAGTTAAAGAAAATAATTAGCTCTCTTTATCTATGTTTAGAAGTAAATTTTCTTAGTATTTCTTCAATAATTAATGATTACCCTGTGCATGTTGCTCATAATACAGAATGTGTAGAACCACCCAGAATGAGAGCACTATTTAAATAATGTCAGAACAAAAAGTGCTACAGAACAGTAGGAACTGAAAAACAAGGCCAAAGCCAGTGCAGGACCACACAGCATTTAGGGCTATATCAAAGAGGAATGGAGTTGGTCTTAAGAGGTCTGACTTCCCTTAGCCAAGACAAAGGACTAGTACATACTGTCTTAAAACATATTTTTCTTCAAATCTTATATTTTTATGGATACATGGTAAGAATCCAGAAGTTAAATGTAAACTAGCAAATTTACATTCATTTCTGGGACACTTTTACTTCTAGTTCTCTAGATTAATTAATTTTAATGCCTTTCACCATGTCCTAATTGATATTCTAGCTATGGTAGATAACTTTTTCTTATTCAACATTTATCAGGTAATTTACAAAGGACTCCATTACAGAATATAGTCATTTTTAAAAATTCATAAAGCAACGGATGAAATTATTTAAAACACAGACACAGTCATATCACAGGATATAAAGTCTGTGTAGACACCATGGTCTTTATGTTTAGCTCCTAGTTTAAAGAAAGGTTGAGTGGCTTGCATGTTTAGTTTTAAACCTTATCTCAAAAAACTTGAAAGAACTTCTCCTGTGTCTTTAGACAGGGAGACTGGTGGTAACTCAGGGACAACTGTGGGTTTGGCACCTTTATTCATGATCACTTTTTACTTTGTGGAAAGACTTTAAACTCTTTGAAGATTCACATTCCCACTCAGCAGTAGGGAATTTTATTTTTTCATGTTCTATCTCCCCTTTTCCATATCTCATTTCTCTCATTTTAGAATCATGTTAGGAAAATTTATTCTCCTTGTCCAATCTTCTGTTTTCATTCTGAAGAATCTTTTCAACATTATCTTCCAGGTTTTATAATAGCCATCTATTTTTTTTTTTAATTTTTTAATCTTGTTCTTAATATACAAATTCTCTGCCTTCATTTTTGAGTTTTGCACCTGGTGAGGTGTGATTCATTGAGTTCAGGTTTGAAAAAATAATCTTTAAGTTATAAAGTTTCAATCATATATATTAAGATAAAGAAACAGTTTTAAAATTACCGTATTTGCTATATTTTAAGTACAATAATTTTAAAATACAAATATTTAAAATACATTAATTTTCTTTCTCATTTGGCAATCTTAATGAAGGCATAATGGCTCATTCTATTTTTACTTATAATTTTATCCTATTAAATATGCCTTTTCATTTATTATTCATGTAAAATTATTAATAGAAATTCATTACTGGTTAAGAGACATGAGTCAGCCAAGAGGCAAGTTAAATAAAAATTCAAGTTTTTCTCCATACACAAAATAACTGTCTAAGCATACTTTATGCTGGAAAAATACTTCAAGATGGCAAGTAGCACAAACAAGTGTGCTGAAAGCTGAAACTGATTCTGAAAGCTAATGCCTCTCCCACAGCACACCATCACAAAGTGAAGATTTCTAAAGTCTGGGAGACTAAGGTGGATATTTTTGATGGAAACACCTACTCTTGTGATACTAACAAATTGTAGAGGAAAAATGATTCATAAAACCCATGAAATGCAGGAACTCCAGAGTTCTGAAAACTATCTCAGATGTAAGCCACCCAGTAGACCTGCCTGACCATTAGATTTTGTTCACTTTAGACCTTTTAGAGTGGGAAATAAACATTGATTAAATAAATCACTGAGATGTGGGGTTCTAAACAACATTTATTTTCTCAACTATACAGTCTAAAACATTACTCCTAATGGATTAAAGCACAAGCATCTGGAACATATTTTTCAAGGCTTTTTAATTTTTTAGAATATACATTTAATGTGCCACATTCTTTTCCAAATTTCTTATGGAACAATATCAAAGATTTGACATTATGCTTGACAATACTTGGGGAGTCACTTCAAGAACTGTAGAGTCATTCCACTCACGCCAAGATGATATCATATTTACATAAAGAGTGAGTTTTTAGGTTATTTGTGGTATAAGGTACAGATTCTATTCAAAACATTAGCAAAAGAAAATACAATCATTGTCAGATGAAGTCCTGATATATAAAAATAAAATAACTTAAAAAAAATTCCAAGCTGGGCATGGTGGCGAATGCCTGTAATCTTGGTTGGCTCTAGAGACTAAGGCATGAGAATTGCAAGCTCAAAGCCAGTCTCAGAAATTCTGCAAGATTAAGTCTCAAAAAAAAAAAAAAAAGAAAAGAAAAGAAAGAGTTGGGGTTTGGGTCAGTAGTTAAGCACCTGTGCGTTCAGTTCCTGATTTAAATAATAATACTAATAATAATTCTAAATGACATCATGATAAACACAATAAAAATTTGTAACTGAACTTTTTTTTTGGTGGTACTGGGGATTAAACCCATGGCCTTGTGAATGTGAGGCCAGCACTCTACCAACTGAATTATATCCCCAACCCTATAACTGAACATCTTACTAGACTCTAGCTTCCTTCTGTGACTTTTGTGCTTTTGCTATTCCTTCTCTTAACCTATAATTTCTGCAAAAATTTTCTTCAGAAACGAAAAACTCACTCCTTCCACAAATTACCTTCATAAAGAAAAATTTCTGCACATATTCACCCCTTTGGTAAGGATTGTCAAGTCTTCTATTATGAGTTAAAAACTCTATCCTGTTCTTTAATTTGGTACTTCTGCCTGTTTTTCTGTCCTTTTGTTTAAAATTGTGATTTATAAGTGTATAGTTACAATTATGGTTTACATTGCTTCCTTGCCTTAGAAAAAATAAGCCTTTTGCACACTTATCTCTAAACCCCAATACTCATGCTTTGATTTTTCTTTGTGTTCAGCTACATCACCAAGGTGGTTACAGGTCTTAATGCAAGCAGTTTCTGTTTGATCTGGTCCTGGCTTCCTCCCTCCCATGCATGGTGTCCAAATTTTTTTGTGCTTGGTGAGACTTTTAGTGAGGTTACATCTCATATACCAGTTTTGATGTAATGAGATGTCTTTTTGCAAATGTGGTGGATGTGATAAGTGGATGTGATATTGGGACTTCATGGAGATAAGTGACTGCAGTGTGTACCTGTCCTGCTATGAGGTCGTCTTCATGGTATAAAAACATTGTCTTGTCCCTTGTTTACAAAATTTGAATTGATGGAGTATACAAACCAAGCTTCATGTAGTTCTGATCTCAAAAGTTATGACCACTGCATGTCTACAGTGTATAGAGCACTTGCTTTTTTTCAGGGCTACTTTACTTTAGAGAACTCTGAAAAATTCTTTTATAACATGTAAGTAAAGAAAACAGGGCTGGGGATGTGGCTCAAGAGGTAGCGCGCTCGCCTGGAGTGTGTGCAGCCTGGGTTCGATCCTCAGCACCACATACAAACAAAGATGTTGTGTTCGCCGAAAACTAAAAAATAAACGTTAAAATTCTTTCTCTCTCTCTCTCTCTCTCTCTCTCTCTCTCTCTCTCTCTCAAATAAATAAATAAATAAATATTTTTAAAAAAGAAAACAATGTTGGGCATGTTCAAATTTTCCAGAAAAATCTGAGAGCAATTATTAATGATTGACAGATAATCAAACTGAGAATCCCAGAGTTAAGTGATATATCATAGTTTATAAAGTTACTAAGTGAGAAAAGCTAAGATTCAAATGAAATCTAGCTAAGGTTTTACACCTAAAAAATACTATAATATTCACAAAGTCTTACACCTAATACATTATGAGGCAAGGCTATTACTTTATTGGCTTCTCCATTTAATATTTTCATTTTAGAAACATTTTATTAGTAGAAATAATAGTATGTCTGATGATAAATATATAAGAAAATATTCAACACCTTCAACATCCACAATGTTCAACAGAAACCATGTAGCATTTTTATACCTTTATATCAGATTTTTAGAAAAAGCATTTATAATCTGATAGTTAAAATCATTTTTTTAAATTGTGCTACTATAAATATTGTTGTAGCTGCATTTTTGTAGTATGCTGTGATGCCCTTCAGTATATGAATTAATAAAGAAAATGTTCTTTTTATACAAAATAGGATAATGCTCATCATTAAAGAGAATGAAATCATGGCATATGCAAGTAAATGGATGGAGCTGAAGAATATTATGCTGAGTGGAGTAAGCCAATCCCCCCAAACCAAATGCGGAATGTTTTCTCTCACATAAAATTTCTGATATGTAATGGAAAGGAGGGAGAAGCATGGGAGGAATAGGAAAAAAAAAAACTATAGATAAGGCAGTGGGGAGGAAGGGAAAGAAAGGGAGCATGGGGATAGGAAAGTGATGGAATGAGATGGATGTCATTATCCTAAGTACATGTATGAAGACATGAATGGTGTGCCTCTGTTGTGTACAAGAGATATGAAATATTGTACTCTATTTGGGTAATATGAATTACAATGCATTCTACTGTATTTTATAACAAATTAGAATAAAATCTAAAAATTATGTTATAAAAGATTGTGAGAAAATTCAGAGGAAATAAAATATTTAAATACAAAAATAAAAAAAAACATGTTTATATATGTTGAAATGTTTTATATATTCAATTGTGGAGTTTGTAATACTCAAGAATAAGTGTAACATATTATGAAAAAAAGCAAATACTTTTGAAGCAACTAAAATATATTCATTTATTAAAAAATAATATATTGTCTCATTTAAATTTATTCTTTGAGTGAGATACAGAAAGACAGAATACAAAGAGTGATTAAGAAAGTAAAACAAAATAGGTAGAAGTGGGAAACTAAATATACAAATGAAGAAAGAAGTCTTAATGTACTAGAGAATCCATGCTAAAAATAAGAAAAGTAGTGAATGCATGATAAGACTGTGAGGAATGACAGATTATTTATCCTCTGATAAATCTCTGAAAACCTATTTTCTTGGGATATAGATAACATATGAAACTATTACTCACAAGTTTAGACACGATTTTGTAATTACTTATTCATGAAAGTTTATTAAATAATATCAATACTAGATACTTCCTGGAATTTTCCTCCAATTCGATGAAATCTTCCATATATTTTAGAATATGTATGTGCATGTGCACTCTAGAACACTATGTATAAATGTATATATGTTTTATCTAAGGTTAACTTTTCTATGTATGTGAAATAATTTGATTCTTTTATATTTTTCTAAATATAATGGTAAATGAAATATTTTTGTAGAAAATATAATATGAGTGATCTGTTTACTTTATTTGAAAGTGTCTGAATTTTTTTTTTACATAACTGGCTTTGTAAGCCAGTCATTTCTATATTTTAAATAAAAGGTGTGTTTGAGGGGGCTGGGGATGTGGCTCAAGCAGTAGCATGCTCGCCTGGCATGCGCATGGCGTTGGGTTCGATCCTCAGCACCACATACAAATAAAGATGTTGTGTCCGCCAAAAACTAAAAAAAAACTTAAAAAATATCTCTCTCTCTCTCTCTCTCTCTCTCTCTCTCTCTCTCTAAAAAAAGGTGTGTTTGAATAAAAGCATTTTAAGAAAGCCTCCACTCAATGATGAATAAAATTCCCTATTAAAGAGTATTTATTTATTTTTTTAGTACAAAATGTTTCCCATGAAAAGAAGGAATGGATGTTAGCCCACCACAGTACGCTAAATCACCTTTCATATAAACCTATGGCAGGGATGCTAAGAAGATTATATTTCAAAGCACAATGGATCTCAAACATCAAATAAAACTCTAGGCTTCATGAAACCAAAAGAAAAGATTTTACCAGCATTTTCTATTTACCACAAAGCCTCTCTCAAAGAAGTAGGCAGTCCTATGCTAAGTATTTGATAGCATACCCTTGGTGTCAACATTTCCTATTCTTCTATAACAATCACTGAAGGTCCAGATTTCCCCTCACAGTCAGAATTCTATTTTCTTCTATAGGGTATGCTCATAAAGCAAAACAAATAGAAGTTCATGGAAAAGGACTTTTTCACTCATATTTTCCTTACTGTCTTTTTTCTGGAAACAAACAGAAGGCATCTGTCTTCAAAATTGCTTTCACCATAGTTTACTACAATTTTCTAATCCCAATATTGGACTGCAGGATCCTCTTTTGTGGGAGCCAGTGTTGAGGGTCTTCTGTTGCCAAACAGAGGCCTCACAAGCCATGTGGAATGTGGATGATCCATGTCATGTCTTGTGAGCTGCATAGCTTACACAGTTGCTTTCCAAAGGAGTCAACCTGATGTGATCTAAAAGGTCCTGTATTATATAAATTCTGATTTTCTTTTAAATTGGCCATCTTTATTCAGCTCAGCTAGTGTGCTGCTCCTAATGGTCTCTGCATTAATACTAGTGAAACACAAAAGAGCAGTGGGCCTCAACCATTTTTTTTTTTCACCTGTTTCAATCCAAATATTCTTCAGGACTACTTCAGGTTTTTTTGTATAAAAAGCCCAACCATCTTAAATAGATTAATATACCAGTGGATTAAAAGGCCCTATTCTTATAGCTTTATGACTCTAATTAGCTTGAATGCTTAAAATTGATTTAAGTTATAAACCATGCTGTTTGTTGCAGTAAATGGTATTGTGTATGCACATCAAATCACTGTATCAGTGTGAAGTAAATGTATGGATACTTAGATCAAGACAGCAGAGGCATGGGTGAGAAAGTCTACACATCAAGAAAGACCTGAAAGACCTGTGTTTGTGCCTGGAGCTGGGATTATGACTCAATGGTATAACACTTGCTTAGCATGTTTGAGGCACAGGGTTTCATCTAAGCACTGCATATAAACAAAATAAACAAAATAAAGACCCATCAACATCCAAAAATGTATATAAATAAATAAAGTGCTTAAATACTTTCTCAGAATTAGTCTATGCCGTTTTAAGAAAATAAGAACAAAATGAAATGTTTCACCCCTTGTAGAAAAGCTATTACCTTCAATAAAGTGCTGCTTATAAATTTATTTCTTCTTTGTTATCCTGTGAGGAAATTACAACATGTTAAAAATTCAGTTGTATGTTATCAGCCAAAAGAATGATTGAATATCAGAGTTTTTCTTCCTATGCAAAAATCACCACCCTTACTGTTATTGTAGGAGAAATTAATAAACACAGAAAGCTTGGCTATTCTCACAAAGTTTATGTAAACATGTTACTCTAAATTAAATTTATATAATCAATTATGATTTGCTACCAATGCAGATGTCTTGTTACTATTTGGAACACATGAAGAGGTGATGAATTGATCACTATTTCAGTTTCAAGAGAAACATTTCCTATAAGGGTGTCTGTATTTTGTCAAGAAGATAAACCAAGAACAGTAAGGACATATTGATTCCTGATCCATGCAAAAATAACTGAGAAAGAAGGGTGATATCACTTAGAAAATGTACACAAGTCTATAAACCACTTTAAAAAAATCATATTAAAAATACATACAAAGAACTACAGATCCAGTTAAGAAAAAATCAGCTACTCCAGCCAATAAAACTACAGGAGATATCACAATATCAATACTTGAGAAATAGTGCCACTTGTTATCTGATCATATCACTCACTGAAACATTACCCAGGAGAGTCAAAGCCAGTATAAACACTCCAAGAACCATTTAGAGCACACTATTCTTTAAGACCTCAGAAGTAAATGTAGCTAGAACCTACTGACATACTAAAATTGCTTATTATCACAAAGGTGAACCAATATATTCTGCTTTACAACTCTCTTGGCAGGCCAGAGAACAGGGTAAATTTATTATCTACAGTACCATTATGCTCACAAAGATCTCTGTATTATTCATAAGACTGCATATAAATTATAAAAAAACATATTTTTTCCAGTTTATAACATTGTTTTATACATATCAATACATTATGTCGTGGCCAGCAAAGTACATATTATTACTGACAGCTGTTGACATGATTCAATAAAGCCCCAAGGGGTTTCACTGATAATCCTAAATCAGAACTACTTTTCCAAATAAAAAGCCACTTCTATCTCTCACAATATTTAGAGGAGGTTTGCAGAAATGTCAGTGGTTCATAAGGAAGAAACTTGGGCAGAAGCCCCAAGAAACCAGTGTAATTTTCTAAGTTTAGTGGGGAGGAGAGGGGGTCTTGTATATTAAAAAATAAGCCCTCTGTAGAAAATGGAGTCTCTCATGTGAAGATTAATAAGTCTAATTTTGGAAAGAGAGTTTCTATCAGACTTTGCTAGTATTTTATTTGGTTTCTTATCTTTCTCTTCCTGTGTCAGATGGTGAAGTGCCTAATTTTAAACCACATTTTGAGATGAATGTCCTTAAAAAAGTTTAGAGATTTTTCTATTGACTTTGAATTCCAGTGCAGTTTTCAATTTTGCAAGTCATATTAAATAGGCAGACTGCATAACCAAATGTTATTCGGATGTCTTCAAATAAATTTAATAATTTCTTTTTTTATTCCATGTACAAAGGAATAATTTAATTACAATGAATAAAAGTTGAGAGTAGTTGGTTCTTTTCATAAAGCAAAATTTTTTAGACATCAAGAACTCCATGAATACAATTTTGAGCTGAAATATGGGTGGACTCCTCCTGCCCCGGCTGGCCCCAGCGCACCTCTGGCACACATGTCTACCCAGAAAGTTAAGTCATGGGGGAGCGAGATTGGCGCCTCTGAGGCCCTGGCTCCGACTCCCGGGCTCCGGCTCCCCGCCAACGGCTCTGGCTCCCCGCCCCAGGCTCCCGCCCCCACCGCTGCTGGCCTGGCTCCCATCCACGGACTGGCCTGCTCTGCCAGAGCCTCCGCCGCCCTGCCCGCTGCAGCTCCTTCCTGTCAGGCCCTGTAGTGCGGCGCCCCTGTCTCTGCCCCCGGCGCGGACAAGGGCGGCCGCCTGCGGGGCGGGGCTCCCCTCCTCCTCCTTCTCCTCCTAGAGGCTCAGCCGGGGGTTGCCTCTGACACTCCGCTTCACCTTCACACACCCCCAGCACTTCCCGAGTCCTGCCTCCCCTGGCTGCCCTGGGGAGAGCTGGAGCCTAGGCTGTCTCCAACCCCGCACCAGTCTGGGCGGCAGGCGCTCGCTTCTCCAGTGGGGGCCGCGCCTGCGCCCCTCCGCCCCCCGCCTCGGCGCTCACCTCTGGCCTGCACCGGGGGCTGCAGCCTCCCCCCGCCTCGCGCTCCGGGACTCGTCTCCGGAGTTCTCCCGAGGCGCTGGAGGCCTCCTTTCTCTCCCGCGACTCCGCTTCTCCCCCGCGCTTCCCGCCCTCCCCACCCCAAACCCCAACTCCATGGCGCCTCTGGGATGCAGCTCCCCTTTTCCGCACATTCGGGCAGCGGTCCCCACACCCAGAAACAGCCCTCTTGGGGGCGCTCGGCTCCTCGGGGCTCCGTGTGGGCACTCACAGCCCGGGGTGGGGACCCGGAGCCCCCGCCTACCTCCCACCCGCCTTCGCAGCCCCTGAGGAAGGCGCGGTGACTGGCTCCAGTCATTGGTCCTTCAGGTGCCGGCTGCCCAGTGCGCTGACCTTCGCTGCCAAAGCTGTAGCTGAGGCTGCCTCCGCCAAGTTCCCTTGTTATAACTCCTCCTGTTAGCAACTCCTCCTGCTCCACTCCTCCCCCTCCTCCTCCTCCACTCTTCTTCCTCCTTCTCCTCCTCCTCCCCTCCTCCTCTTCCTCCTCTCCCTGCTCCACCCTCCCCCTCCTCCTCCTCATCTCAGCATGAGAGAGTTGGACTGAACCAGCTCTGGAGCAGAGGAGGGGGGCTCAGGAGCAAGGCCGTCCCTCCCTCCTCCTCCCCAACAGTGACCGCTGCCAAGTCCTGTCACTGGGGAAAGGACAGGGCGGAGGAGGGGACAAAGGTGGATTGAGAAAAAAAAAAAAAAAAGAAATATGGGTGGAGGGCATAGGAGGTGGAGAGGTGGGGCAATTCTCCCTGGGCCATGGAAGTTTTTCAGTATCTCTCCACCAAATTAAAAGTAATAAAAATTAAGAAAAAAACTTATAAGGAGAAAAAGAACTTCTGAAGCCATCAACATTTTTCTTTTTCTTTAGTCTCCACCTTAGAACCTAAAATATTTTATGCTGCTATCATCATCCAATGATGGTTCTGCAGGCTTATGGGGGAAAGGCATTTTCAAATTTTTAAAAATCTTTCTGGATGATTTGCACTTATTCTTTTATTAATTATGATTTCTTTGTATTCTATCCTAAATATGATTTTAATATTGTCAATTTTCCTTATGTGTCTCAACAAATCATTTTTTCCTCCACTAAAATCATTAGTATTCATTCAACGAATTCTTTTTTGTTATTTAAAAAAATTATATTTTCCATAATGTCTAGAGGCAGGACTGAGATATTTGGCTTTCATAATTGTGCTAATATTCACACCAAATTTATAAGGTAGTGGGAGAATATTTTCACAATTAAAGGCATATATGTCTATAAATATTTTTCTATAGTTCAATACAGTTTACTAAGAGAGTCAACAAAATTTTAATGAAGAAAAAATAAATCACTGTCTATAAGATGACTGCTGTTTTTCATACAACCTCTGCACATCATGTGATTGAAACCTGGCATCCAGCCTATAGTGAATAAATTAACTAATTATCTGTCACTAATTAACTCATTCTAAAACTTATTAGCTCATGTTTGGGATGGTCTTCAATTTAGGCTCAGTTCACCTGGAATCTTTGCTGCATATGATTAGCTGATGGTTGGTAAATACAATGAACTTTAGAGTATAATCTGGCTGCCAATAAAACACCCTGATGTTTTTTCCCCAAATAACTCATGATTAAAAAAGTATTGTGTGCTTGTTTTCATGGAGGTACCAGTGTTCTGAAAGCAAAAACGAAAACATTCAAATGTTTCTTGACCAGATACCTGACTAATACTCTTTCACAGCAAACAGCATTACATAATTCATAAGAATGAACAACTGGATAGTGGCTTTGCAGGTTTTTTAGGAAGGCAGGTGAGTGCCCAATGCCTGGGATCCATGTGACTTACCTGGAAACCTGACAAGCACCAAGTTGATCTTTCTTTGTGCAAGGCTGCCAATCATGAGGCCACTGCAGATATTTGTGACCAGTCAACTACTGAGCCGAGTGCCCAGCTGGGTTTGACACATTTCTGAGCTGACTCAAATCTTCTGAAATGATTCCTGTTTTCTGCCTCCAGCCAGAAAGTCATCTCAGTAATTATATTTCCCACCTTGGTCTCCTTTTTCCTCTATTTGCTTTCTATTTAAAAAATGAAATAAAATAAACAAAGAAAAATTAAAAAAATTCTTCTGAATGCCTATATATCTCACATTTCTTTTTGTTTTGAAAACATAGGACTGTGTGGTACTTTACATTCTCTCTAGATCAGCCTGTTCTCTAATGAATAAACCTTGATTAAACTTCCAACATATTCAATGACAACCTATATTTTGTATGTAAAGGGGTGTTGAGATAAATTCTAGCTGTTGTTTCTTTGTTGAGAGCCACAGCCAGTCAGAATGAAGCCTGGCATTTGCCAGAGAGAATGTTTGAAAGGTGACAAGGAATGTTTGAAAGGTTAAGCCAGGGAACCATTGAGATGATGATTTGAGTTAAGCTATATCTAATTGCTGTGATGCTAGATTGATTGCATTGAATATTTGACCTTTACTGTCGGGCAATGGGGTGGCTCTTGCTGCCTTGGGCGCCTGCTAATTTGAAGTTCTTGCTCTATTTTGGAGTTCTCCTGAGTTTTCCCAGAGAGTTCCCATTGGTTGGGGAAGTGCCGGAGGGGGGATTTCCAGTGTGGGGGGTTGCTGGAAGGGCTATGTGAGTGGCATTGGCGAAAAAGTATGAGTGCAGTGCCGGTGAGAGTTGAAATAAAGTAGTTGCTGTTTGAACCTACAAGGCTTTGTGGTGGCTCAGTTATTTGTGCCCAGCCAGACTGCGGCATTTCTTCTTGATGTAAACTGTGAAGTGTATGAAAAATAAGTCCAAGCACATTACTCTAAATCTTTTGTCATTTAAAATGATAGACCTCAGCCAGAGCAAAGGAACATATACAAAAATACTTGCACCAGCCTGGTTTCAGACCCCCCCCCCAACCCTAATGGAGCAGCTGACCCCAAAACAATAAGCCCAGGAAATACCCTATTCACATTCTGGTTCCATGTTAATTACTCAGCTGGGATCAGTGCAGAGAAGTAGGCAAATATCAAAGGTGCCAGTTTAGCTCAAGACATTATCAGCATATTTTCTCAACTACTATTGCTGGGAGTATTGAATTGTGGGTGTAATAGTGTAGAATAAAGTAAATCACCAATACCCTGAGCGAGACCTTCCAGAGCCCTGGCCCAATTCTGCTGACCACAGTAATATCTCCACAACTACCAATTGCTCCTAAAAGAAATTTGTTTGTGCACTATTTCAACTTTAACAAATTTTGTTCTAGTTACTATGTTCTGAAGTTTAAAGTTTTAGACGAAAAGGTGACTGGGCATGTGCAAATATCTGTAAACTGCAAACAAATAAATTTGCATTCTTTTTTCTAGAACTTTTATGGACTATGGTTTCCAACAGTCATTCACAAAAGAGGTTAGAAAAAAAAAAATCCCTGTTTATTCCCAAGGAATCTTTACACAACACTTTTACACTGGCTACTTCACATAAACTTGCCTCAGGGATTTAATTCATAAATCAAATGAATTTCCTGCAGCCTGTACAGTGCTGTTGTAATGGCTATTATAATAATGTAAAATTGTCATGAGTGATGAAACATGCCTGGAATCCTAGAAGTTCAGGAAAATGAGGCAGAAGAATTGTTAGTTTGAAGACAGCCTCATTCACTTAACAAGGCTCCAAGAAACTTAGTGAGAGCCTGTCTCAAAATATAACATAAAAAAGACAGTGAATGTGGCTCAATGGAAAGCACCCCCAGGTTCAATACTCAGCACCAAACCAAAAATTAAAAAATAAATAAATAAACATAAGGATTCAGGGTACAAAAACATGTAAAAAATGTTGGCAACAGCATAAATTTAATAAATATGTTTTTGATAAAAGTGTTAAGGTTCTTTAAAAGCCCAAAATAAATATGCTACATAATCCACTAGTAATAATTTGGGGTACTACCACAAGGTTGTACATGCCTGTACTCTCTGTGCCTTAGAAGGGTGAGACAAGAGGATCTCAAGTTAGAGACCAGACTCAAAAACTTGGCAAAGTCCTAAGCATATCAGTAAACCCTGTCTCAATAATAAATAAATAAATAAAAGTGGTGGAGACTGGGTATGTAGCACATTGGTAAAATGCCCATGATTAATCCCTGGGTTCAATCCTCAGTACCACAAATAATTAAATAAATAAAATAAAAGAGAGAAAGAGATAGATTGAACTATCATGTAATTTAAATTCAAAATAAATTTTTAAAAAATATGCGTATATATGTAAAGCAATTGAAATCCTTTTGCTGAAGATATTGCTACACTTCTATTTTTATTGTATCTTCATTCACAGTATCCAATAAAAGGAAACAAGTGTCTTTTAGATAAAAGGTATTATCAGAAAATGCCTTCCAGCTGCAGATTATTCAACTAATGCCTTTAGAAACTACACACTTAAAATTAAAACTGGTCTCTAGAAGGCAAGACTCAGATACTGGTGTTTTTAAAGTACTCCAAGATATTTGGTATCTGTGGGCACCTTGTTTCAGACTGTTCTAAAATTCAGAACGAGGTACATATGGGAGGTCAAGATGAAACCACAATATACAGTAAATTCTTCAATGGGTAATCTTAACTCAGACACTCTAATAGATGAAACAGTTTTGGAGATAAAACTAGATTCCCTGTTTCACTGATTTCTGGGTTATGGATTCAATACAAACATATATTAGAAAAGACTTAAGGCTACTGGTTAAAATCTATTTATAATAGGTATTGAAAATATACCAAAGGCTGGCTGTGTTGGTGCAGGCCTGTAATCCCAGTTGCTGGTGAGGCTGAGACAAAAGCATCAAATTTCAAAACAGCCTTAGCAAAAGTGAGGTGCTAAATGACTCAGTGAAACCTCATCTCTTAATGAAGTAAAAAATAACCCTGACACTGAGTCTCAGTAGTCCAGTGTTCCTAATTTTAATCTCTAGTATCCACCATAAAAAAAAAATATGTACCAGGGGGCTGGGGCTGGAGCTCAGTGGTAGCTAACTTGTCTGGCACTTCTTTTAATTCTCAGAACTACATATAAGTAAACAAAATAAAGGTCTATCAACAACTAAAAATAGTTTTTTTACCAAGTGTACCTATTTGTTGACAGCCTGTGACCTAATTTGCTGTGTACTTTAGTTTTTGAGATGGAAGTTGGCCATGCATGGTGGTGCATGCCTGTAATCTCAGCTGCTTCAGAGTCTGAGATAGGAGGATCCTGAATTTGAAGTCAGTCTCAGCAATGGTGAGAAGCTAAGCAACTCAGTGAAAACCTTTCTCTAAGTAAAAATAAAAAAATAAGGGTAGGTATGTGGCTCAGTGGTAGAGTGCCCATGACTTCAATCCCTGGTTTTGCCTCCCAAAATATGGGACTGGGGATATAGCTCAGCTAGTAGAGTGCTTGCCTTCTAAGCATGAGGCCCTGGGTTTAATTCCCAGTACCACAAAAAACAAAAAAAGGAAAGAAAGAGAGAGATTGATCTTTCATGTAGTTTGAATTCAAGTTAGTCCCACTTTTATTTTCCTGCCACACCAGAGAAAGGTGTTTACTGAAATGTTTGGAATGTTTCTATGGTTCAGGGCCATTTTAATAAAAAGGTATTACATATGAAAACAAAATGAATTGAGGACCTTTATTGGGACACATAAACTACACTACCTCATTTAGAAGAGATTAATTCTTTTAAATGTCACCTAATTTGATTCTGCTTTATTCATATGTAAAAAGCTCAGATTGTTGGTAAAGATGGTGCCTGGAGGGGCTGGGAATGTGGCTCAAGGCATAGAGCACTCACCTGGCATGCGTGCGGCCCAGGTTCCATCCTCAGCACCACCTACAAAGAAAGATGTTGTGTCCGCTGAAAACTAAAAAAAAAAAAATAAAAAATAAAAAAAAAATTCTCTCTCTCTCTCTCTCTCTCTCTCTCTCTCTCTCTCTTTCTCTCTCTCTCTCTCTCTTTCTCTCTCTCTCTCTTTCTCTCTTAAAAAAAAAAGATGGTGCCTGGAGCATTTCTCTTCCAGGAGCTCAGGTCCATGACACTGAATGGCGTGAACTTTTAATGGCACAATGGCACACCTCCAAATCCCCAAAGTGGCGTGAACTCTCAGCCAATAAAGAAGTAAGAGCCCACTCCCCCCTGCTCCTCCTCATCCCCCATTAAGCTCATAAATATCAATACCCTCTCCCTCTCCCTCTCCCCATCCCCCTCCCCCTCTCTTCCCCCTTCCCTCTCTCTTCTTCCCCCTTCCCCCTTCTCTTCTGTGACAGGCCTCTACAATCCTGTTTGTTGAGTTTATGGAGCTTTCCCACCATTCCTACACAGATGATAAATCAAATCTTTTAAAAATGTTCTCTAGTTCTTGAAGAAAAATGAAATGAAATATGGGAAAATAGTCATTGATAATGTTGAAAGTGGAGTTTTGAGATGAAACAAAATTTCTTACTTTGCCAATTGCATCTGGGTACTTGTCTCACAAATTTTGAAGAATAAAATCTATTTAATTAAGCAAGTTGAAATAGAACTCCCACCATGTGGGATGGGGAATGATACCAGATAAACTAATTTTCGTGTGCCATCTTAAAAGTTTACATATGTTTTTCAGCAGAAATGGAAAAAAATTATTTAAAATAGGTTTTAGAAAAGGCATCCTGACTACCATATGGGTTCATTTTCATCTTTTCCATGACCCATCTTTCCTCTTGCAACTTCACCACCGGACAAAGGACTTTGTTGAAGGTGTTTCCAAAAGTGGGCATTAAGGTTTTTTTACATTTGAAATAGGCCTTAATGGTGCTGATTAACATATCTTCCAGTTATCCTCCAGCTGTGTTAGAATGAGGTTCATAATCCTGATTACACTGTAATTTTACTATCCCTTCTATTTTATACTAATTCACTATGAAAAAAAGAACCCTAGATTTGATTATGTGAACAGAGAGCTAGAAAACTAGAGTTTTATTCTCAGACCTAGGAAGAGCTAAGCTGAAGTTCTGGAATTTATATTGTTGTTCTGAATTTGTGATACTACTTCCCCTACATTAAAAAAGCTCTTGAGTCATGAGGAGCATTGAGTTAAAATCCAGCATCAGCAACTTAATGAGGCCCTAAGAATCTCAAAGGGACCCTGTTTCCATATCAAAATATTTAAAAAGGGCTGGGGATGTGATTCAGTGGCTGAACTCCCCTGGGTTGAATTCCTGGTACCAAACACACACACACACACACACACACACACACACACATACACACACACCAAAAAAAAAAAAAAAAAAAAAAAACCCGCCACAACACGGTCTAAAAGTACAATCTCTCTTGTGCATGGAAACAACAAATGAAGTTGGGGTTCTCTTCAGATAATTATTCCAGTCTTCACCACACAATGTGGGAACATGCTGGACTCATTGCACATGGATGCCCACAAAGGGCTTTAGAGACAAGCTGAAAACACCATACAATTATCGAACAAAATGTCCAGGTTTTTAATTGCTGATCTAAGCTTCACTAGACTAGTAAGGGTCGGGGATGGAGGTTTATCTGCCACAGAGACCCTCTGAGGAGTCCTGTGAAGATGACCTTAGGCCTGAGCCTACACAACTCTATTTTAAAAATTCTAGTTTCAAACCTGCAGTCTCACCAGGCACACACACACAGAGCACTCCAGTATGGCCTCAAACAAGTTATTTGCCCTCAACCTGATAAATAGAGTGAAGCCCCTGGCAGGCTCTCCTAGCCTGATAAGAGAGAAAGGCAAAAATGTCAGGGTGGAGACCACCAGACAAGATGTTTCTGACCCCAGGGTAAATGACAATGAGAAACCTGGTGTTAGCTGAAGAAGATTGCAAGGGGGGTCAAAAAGCCCAAAATTTTATGTAAATAATACAGCTAATGAACAGGGATTCAGCCAGCCAAAACAAAGATGCACTTGAGATAGATAGCCTGATGAGGACCTGACATCCCATTAGTTGTCTTCATTTCCTGATCCTCTGCATAATACTCACCACTCCCCAACTCTATGCCTTTGTCTGGACCATGGTGAGTGCTGCAACTTCTCCATATGATTCTCTCCTCAACCAGTCATCTGCTCCATACCAGGAAAGCCCTGCCTTGTTTTTTGTCCTGATCACCCTGGTCTGAGTGAGTGTGCATATCCTGGACATAAAGCCTAAGGCTTGAGACTTTTGAACTTAGCATGCAGAGGGAATGTCTGTAATTAGCCTGTCATTATTACGTGTGCTTTGCAGTGCTTAGAATTAATTTATAATTGTTAGCTCTGAATAGATTATGTCTATTGCAGTACCTAGCATTAAGAATTGTTGTTTTCTTGATTAAGAACCTATAGAGTGAAATTGTGTTGAGTAATTGAGTGAATAAAGCATTGAAAGGGGCATAAGTTCATGGAAATTCTTTATTTCTCTCCTGTACTGCATATATCACAATTGTTGCCCCCTCAGAACAAGTACCTAGCCACAATTTTCATTTTCCACCATTGCCAATCTTGCCAGCTTCAAACAACATACTTATCCAGTCTCAAGATAACAAGGCACACTTATCATTTTCTTGCTTTCAGGGTTTTCAGAGTTCGCCCTGTGATTTGTTTTCAGCTTCTTCTTAGCAAAGAAATTTGGGCTCTTGATCCATGACAGAAAGCCTACAAAATGATTAAAAGAATGGCACCTAAGGGACTGATTGGACAAGTCTTCAGGCACTGACTCCAACCTAAGCTGAGTGGGCCCAGAATCAAGTCCAAAATGCAAGCTTGTCCATTTTCATTGTTAAAAGACTAAGGATAAGGGCTGGGGATATGAATAAAAGAAATTAAAATACTTTATATAAGATATCTGCTGTTTTCCAGATATTCACTGTACCACATATGATTAAAACCTGACATTTTCCCTCCAGTGGGTATATTGTTGTCTATAACTGTATAAGAAGTCACTCTAAAACTTACTAGTTCACATTTGGATTGAACTGCATTCATCTGCAATATTTTTGCTGCATATGTTTAGCTGTTAAGATTACTGAACTTCAGAGGGTGATCTGGCTGCCAAAAGAAAAAGGACCCTGAATCTTCTTCACATGATATCTCAGAATCTAATAAATTAAGGTGAGCTTGTTCTCATTGAGGAGACAGTGTTCTAAAAGAAAAAGCAAAAACATTAAAAAATATTTCCTGACTAGATACCTGACTAGTACTCTTTCATAGCCACAACTTTACAAAAGCCATAAAAAAAGAAGAGCCCTGACCCAAAGTTTGTAGAATGCATTCTGCATTTGGCTAGAGTAGGAGTAAAATCACATTACCAAATTTCTGTACACAGATAAGGCTAAAGGACTATTGATATTATGTCACTAATTCTGCCTTTTGTAACAGATGAGGTTAATACAGCTTTTCAGTGTCAAAAAATATTTTCAAAATCCCATAAGTACTGTGTGTGTGTGTGTGTGTGTGTGTGTGTGTGTGTGAGTGTGTGTGTTTATATGAATGTAGTGCTGGTGGTTAAACTGAGGGAATTAATATTCCTGAGCTATATTCTCAATTTTTTCTTTTTCTTTTTCTTTATTTTGAAACAGGATCTTACAAAGATGCTTTGTTGTGTGCCCACAATTTTTAAGTACATATCAAGATCAAATATGCCTGACACAAAGGCAAAACTTACCTCCTTTAGAAGCCATGATTCATCATTATGTTTAAGTAGTGACATTTTTAAGTAGTGACATTTATTCAAAAAGGGGAGGGGGGTTACACACATATGTGGCTCATGTCAGCAATCTTAATAATTTGGGAGACTTAAGCAGAAGAATCACAATTTCAAATTCAGCCTAAATAATATGAGAGGGCCCTAAGAAACTAAGCAAGACTTTGTGTGAAAACTAAAAATAAAATAAAATACAATTTAAAAAGCCTGATGATATAGGGGTTTAGGAGAACTACCCTGGGTTAAGTATTCATTCCTGTCCCCTTAAAAAAAGAAAAGAAAGAATAAAAAAAAAAAAAAGAAAAACAAATTTTTTACATCTGATGAACTTTTTATTCAATGGGGATAATATGTTTGAGAAAAAAGTCTAAAGCTTATAGCAAGGAATTAAAATAAACTTGGGAAATTGCTGAAAATTGAATTGAAAAATGAAGAACAAGCAATATTTTTTAAATTTCTTATCAGGAGAAATTTGAAAACAGCCATATTTCATTTCAGTCATGATGAAAATGCAGGATGCTATGGAAACTGCAACAAAAGGACTGTATCTGTATCACAAAAGTTTTGTAAATGGAGAATATGAAACACTACATTAAAAAAGTGAGGGTGAGACAACATTAAGGCCATATGTGTAATCTAAAATAAATAATATACTAAATCTCCACTATATGAATTTTATCTGGGAGTATGTCTACAAAACAACACAATACTCCTTGAATAAAGCAGAGGATCTGTGATAGTATCAAATTAAAAATGATTTCACATCTGTGGCTGTTGAGCAGGGGCTTATATCAAAAAAGCAAGGTTTGGGGCTCAAGCAGTTGAATGAAGATGTGAGGAACTTTTGGGATGGTAGGCATGCTACTTTTGAAGGCAGCAATAGCCCATAACCAAACTCTAGCTTCTATCGCTCAGCCCCCCAAATTATTAAATAGAACTTTTTTTAATGCAGGTCAGACAAAGAAAGCATATCAACAACATTTTACTGATTGTAAGAGCATGCTCACAAATAAATGTTTTTTTTTGTTTGTTTGTTTTTTTATCTTGAGTACATAGATTGAATATGATTGTTTATGACCTTGGTTACTTGCTAAAAATACAGCCCTCTGGAAGCCTGGCCAGCTACTAACATACATGGTCTTTTTTGTCCTTAAATGCCTCATGGCATTGAGCATTTTACAACTTCTACTGTAAGGAGCAATGCTAACCTCTCCATTCTTAAGGTGCAACACAGAATGCTGTTTATCTCTAATTCTTACAGACAAAAAATAATAATCTTGCTCTCTTGCCACCTGGGTAAATTATTTTTTAAGTCCACCAGTTCTGCTTAACAGGTAAAATGGGGTAAACTTGGATACCTGGGCTGGCCATGCCAGTTGTTCACTGGAGCCATTGGCTGCTGTTGTTTCATTTTATGCATCATCCATTGACTGGACTTGAAGGCCTTTATCCTTCTTCTTCTCCCCAGACTCAATCATCACAATGGAAAATGTTGATGGGTATTTTCAAAATACAGACATCTTACTCTACTGGATATACTTTGGATTCCTATACTTCTTGATTATCTTGCAATTTCTCATTCTGGTAGTCTCTCCTACACTTGCATCAGTTTTTGCTGTCAGATCTATAGAAACCATTTATCCCATGACCACAGCAGCTGCACATGACTCATTTGACTACTTCTCCAAATCATCTATGCCATTGCTGCCACTTTTTTCTTTGGCCAGGGGCTGGAGCCTGGGCTTCAGCAATTCATTGATAGTTCAACTTCCAAGGTTCATGTTTCCACACAGTGCAGTCCGAATCCTTATTTCTGTTTACAAGGAACTAATCCCATTATGTCACAGCTCTCCACAGGAGTTCACTGTAATTGGACTGAGGCAAAAAAGTGTTGTATGCTTCTTTGTGTCCATAGGTGCCACTACTCCCCTAAAAATCTCCATTAATCTATCAGGACTGAGATATCTCTCACCTGCAAATATCCTAAAGACTATGCGAGTTGCTGTGTGGGTGTTGAGACCCAGGATGTAAAATTTTGGTCTCTAGCAATTGAGAGATGTGAGGAAGAGTTGGCAGTGTAGTCATGCTTATGCAGAGGTTAAAATAGCTCCCAGGTAGCCCAGAGCATCCAGCCCTCAGAATCCTGCATCATTCCATATGTCTTTTCATATATAGGCCAGAAAATGAAGGTGCATGATCAATATTTTACATAGTGAACACATGCTCAGAAGAAAATGTTTATGACAATTAATGTATACTCTTAATCAAGGTATTCATTACTTAAATAAATGATAATAATATTAATCATCATCATCATCATCATCATCATCATCATCATCATCACAGTAACCTGTTGGAAGCATCAACAACAGAGTAGCTATAGCCATGTTTGGCCTTTCCAATGATCCACCCTTATAGGTTTCATCATCAAAAAATCTACACACCTGAAGTCTTCTGCAAATATCTATTAGCAAGGAGGTAAGAGCTCTGCATCCACAGGCCTCAAAAATTATGCTGTATTGTGATATGACTAGAACACAATCCCCCTGTCTAGGATTACTAAAACCCATCTCCAGATGGTATCTAAACAAGCTCATCATTCTTGCAACTTATCATTGATCAACTGCTGCGTGGCTGCATCTAAAGATATCATATGTATTGAAGTCATACTGATATTATTATATGGCAGAAACCCATTCCTGTGCTGCTGATAACAAACCAACTACTATGTGATTTTGCAACACAACTTTTTGTATTTGATATTTTTCTTTATTAACTAGAGTTAGAGCCTGCTTTGTATGATTTAAGGTTTGGCTCTGTACTCTGTATCTTATTCACCAAGGTTACATAAAAATAAAGAAAATACCTCATCTTCATGAGTTTAAAATTTTATCATATAGTCTTCTCTTTAGCTATAACCACACCATAATTTTCCCTAGGCTGCATGGTTTGAACCTAGTATCCTAATAATGCCAGAAGAAAAACCAGAAGTTCAAACATATTGAGTAACATTTTCAAATTAAATCAAAGTTTAGGCAGTAAAAAATTGTCTGGATAAAATGGAGATCAACAGACTGTTGACTATAATAGATAATGTTACCTTCAGTATACATTGAAATATGGGTTTCAATATTTAAACCTTAGGAATTAAGCCAGAATTAATAAAGGGGTGATTATAACAGCTGCTTCTCTTCTTATCATTTCAATTTTGCCTATTCATAAACCAGGAAACAAGAGCCAATATTGTAATGCATGTCTGTAATTTCAGTGACTCAAGAGGCTGAGGAAGAAGGATTTTAAGTTCAAGGCTAGACTCAGCAACTCAGTGGGGCCTTAAGGATCTTAGTGAGAACTTGGCTTATCTTTAAAAACAAATGGGCTGGACATGTGATTTGTGATAAAGTGTTCTGAGTCCAGTCCTTGGTACAAAAAAAATATTCTGCTTTTTTGTGCCACTATCTAACTTCTAAGACAATAATGAAAGACTGATAATTCATGTAGTCTAGAGGATGTGAGTTGTGGCTTTGGGGTCACAGAGAATTGTTCCTGAATTCCAGTAAAGTTGCTTAATATTCAGGAGACCTTTCAAATATTCTTTCACACTGAACAGCTATGTAAACCTCATCCATTACAAAATGCAGAATGATACCGAGTGTCAACATATTAGCAATTCTTTAGCCCTATCTGTACACATAAAGTTGACAATGAGTTTTCACTCCTCTTGTAGCCAAAGTGCAGAGTATATTTCACAAATTTTGGATCTGAGCTCTTAATTTGTGTGTGTGACTTATGTAAATCTGTGACTATGAAAGTGTATTAGTCAGGAAACATTTTGAATACTTTGTTTTTACTTTCATAACACTGTCACCTCCATGAGAATGAGCCCACCTTAATTTATTTGATTCTGAGAAGAAGGGTGCTTTTTTTGGCAACCATATCTCCCTCTGAAGTTCAGTAACCTTACCAACTATCACTTAATCCAGTAAAAGGATCCCATATGAACCCAGGCTTAATTGATGATAAGCCCATACTTGAGACAATAATTTTCATATGGTTTCTTCTTATTCAGTGATAGATATCTAATTCACTAAACATGGGCTGAATGCCAGGATTCAATCACATGTGGAACAGAAGTTATATGAAAAACATATTGTGCCTTATAGGTACTGGTTAAATTTTTATTAATTTAAATTTAAACTTTAATCTCTTGACAGGCTTTATTGAATTATATGGAAATATGTGTAGACTTCTATGCCTTTAATGTTTGATGATATTCTCAGAGTACCCCATCCTAAAGAAGAAAATTGAAATAACAACCCTGCATTAGGCTAAAGACAAAACTGCAAAATAAATTTTTTAAAAATGTTTAGACTCTAGTTTCTGGGTTACTGATGATCTGATTACCTAGAGTCTTCTCTCCAGTGATATCAACCTCTTTTGGTTAAAGTATGATATCTAAAATGAAAATGGATCTGTGCCCAGAATCCTGTGAGAAACAGTTTCCACTTTTGTACACTTCTGAGTTGTAGATGGTTTCTGTCTCAAAGTGCAGAGTCTCTCCTGCTCTTTGGCCGTAAGAGAATGTTGTTTGGTATATTTATTCCATAACCTATGACGCAGAACTGAGTTGTCCATTTTTTTCACCTTGCTGAGGTCAGGGTATTTATGAATCTCAAACATAGGATATAGCTTTAGTGAACATAGATATCCCTGAGAGGTCAAGAGTGAGTTTTAGGATGAAGCTTGAAAAATACATTTATTTATTAGTCAATTTATATTTTCAAAAATAATAATATTTTGGATATAGTGGTTTAAGTTATTAAATTGATTTAAGCTCTCCTTCTTAATTTTTATTATGAATACTAGAAATTTTTAAATTATACTAATGCATTATATTGTTTTTCCCTCTGGGAAAATATTAATGCCTTAGGACATTGCTTAGAAGTTTAAAATAAAATTTGCTTTCTCATAAGACCAGACAGCACAAAAGTTAAATGAAATTTTAAAGTAATTTTGATAAAATTTTTATTCATAGAAGTATATATTTTGGGTGTGTGGGAGATCTTGCCTCTTGGTTTTATTTTCCCCATTGGGTTTCTCCCCACTGAAATTAAGTTTTCATCACATGAGAAGAACATCATATATGTAAGGGTAAAAGAAATTGAAGTTAAAGCGTAAAAGTTAAAGGGTAAAAGGCTGGGTGTTGTAAAGTTTCTAAGCTGCAAGGTCTGAGTTAAAATGTAAAGGATTAGGTATTGTTAGGTTTCTATGCTACCTGCAAAACCTGAAATTTCTATAGCTGTTAAGACAATGCTTGGAACTGCCCAGTAAATATTTCCCCTAACTATTTGGTTGTTTAATAAGGGCTCTGTGTGGTCACACATAGGCATTGCAGGGCCTGGACCAATCAGTTTAAATGTAACCCCCTCCTTAGGAATGACCTATCACTCCAGCCTGACCTGTTCCCGCCAATGAATGAACTAATCATGTTTAGGAGTTGTTGTTCAATTTTCCCGCGCCTCATGATGATTTGTTCTGATGTATACAAAGCCCTCTGCCCTCCCCAAAAAGTGTATTTAAGCAGTGCTCAGCCCCTGTTCGGGGCTCTGGGCTGCTCTCCCTTCTTGAGTGGGCACGGAGCCCCAGCATGCTGGTTCAATAAATCCCCCTTCTGCCAATTGCATGAGCGGTCACTTGGTGGTCTCTTTCTCCGACGTTTCGCAGGACCCTTACAATATAGTCTTTTACTTTTCCCCCCCTCACTAAGGTGTGGCTGTAGAGTTTAAGAGTGGTGAGGATAATACAAATGATGAGAAGTGATGAGATGTCATTCCAAGTCCTCATCAGTCTCCCCAGCTCAAGTGCATTTATTGAGCTGGCTGAACGTCTGTTCATTTGCTCTACTCTTTATACTAAATTTTGCAGCTTTTTTACCCTTTTTTCAAACCTTGTTAGTTACCACCAGATTTTGTCATGACATCATTTACTCTGGGGCCAGAAACATCTGGTCTGGTGGTCTGCACCTTGGTCTTCTCACCCTTCCCTCTTATTAGGTGAGGACAACCTGCCAGAGGCCTCACTCTGTTTATGGTGAGGGGAAGTGATTTGTTTATGTCTGAAGGAAATACTTCAGGGCTTCTTTAGGCATGCCTGGTGAGACTGCATGTTTCAAACTGAAGTTTTTAAAATGGAGTTTTTTAGGCCAGGCCTAAGGCCATCCTCACAATAGTGTAGTTAATTTGTCCAAAATTAAGGTGTTTTTTGTTTGTTTGTTTGTTTCTTTAATGTATTTGTCCTCAATTGATTTTATTCATTTTTCTTCTTTTTTTTTTTTTTGTACCAGGTATTTAACTCAGGGGCACTGAGATACATCCCCAGTCTTTTTTTTTTTTTTTGTATTTATTTAGAGAGGTGGTCTCACTTAGTTGCTTAGTGCCTTGTTTTTGCTGATGGTAGCTTTGAACTCATGATACTCATGTATAATTTTTCTGTGCCACAGGGGTTATGGCCTGTGCCACCAAGTTTGCTTTCAACTGAGTTTTTAAATATGTAAAACAACTTTATTAAAGTGACATTTAGAAGCATTCCTAATATTCAAGCAAACTCCTTTGTCCTGGTGTGGCAGGAAATAAAAGTGGAACTGGACTTTAATTTAAATAACAAGAAAGTTGAATTGCAAGGGCTTAATTAGAACACAGATAATTAGAAGGTTACAGGCCATAGAGCTGTTGTACTTGTTTAAAATAATTTTTTTCTTAGTTGTTGATGAACAAAATATCTTTCTTCTTCTTCTTCTTCTTCTTCTTCTTCTTCTTCTTCTTCTTATTATTATTATTATTAATGTGGGTCCAGTATCAAACAGACTGCCTCATGCATACTAGCCAAGTACTCTACTACTGAGCAACAACCCTAAATCCTTACCTGGTATTTTTTAAATTTTTTTTTATATTTAATTTATTTATATGGGGCACTGAGAATTAAGCTCGCGGCCTCATATATGCTAGGCAAGCACTGTACCACTGAGCCACACCTTCAGCTCTTTCCTGGTACTTTTTAAATACCTGTTTTACATAAATTTTAATTAGTAGCTTTAACCCTTTTCCAATATCTGTTTGGATTAAATCAATAACCTAGAAATCAGTGAAGCAAAGTCTAGTTTTATCTCAAACTCTGATTTTACTTCCTCTTTCTTCCCCAGACCAGACACCTTATCACAGTGTCTGAATTAAGATTCTCCCTTGAAGAATTTACTCTATGTTGTCCACATTCCAAACTCCAAAATTTACCTATTCCTTAATTTTGGAAAAGTCTTATAGAATTTTTCCGGAGGTACCAAAATTTCTTGGAGTACTCAGAAGAATCCATATCTGAGTCTTGCCTTTTCGGGAGCAGTTTGAATTATACGTATGCAGCCTTTAAGGCAAGTAGATGGATGATCTGCAGCTGGAAGAAACCTTTTCATCAATACCTTGCATCTAAAAGGCACTTCATTTGATTCCTTTTATTAGATACTGTGAATAAACCTACAATAAAAATGGAAGTGAAGTAATATCTTTAACAAAAGTGTTCCAATTTCTTTAGATATTTACCCAGAATTATAATTACTGGGTTATAGGGCATTTTTTAAACCAAGAATTGTTATTGTTATTTATTTTTACTTATTTAGGCACTTTACCACTGTGTTATATCCCTATTTTTTTTAATAAGACAGGATATCACTAGTCACTTAGGCCATTGCCAAGTTTCTGAGGCTGGTCTTGCATTTAAGTTCCTCCGTTTTCATCCTCCCAAGCCACTGAGAGTACAGACATTCACAATGATACCAAGCTTAAAAAAAAATATTATTAGTGGATTATATGGCATTTTTATTTTGAGCTCTTAAGAACCATTATAGGGGCTGGGAATGTGGCTCAAGCGGTAGTGCACTTGCCTGGCATTCATGTGGCACTGGGTTTTATCCTCAGCACCACGTACAAATAAAGATGTTGTGTCTGCCGAAAACTAAAATGAATAAATAAATATTAAAATTCTCTCTCTCTCTCTCTCTCTCTCTCTCTCTCTCTCTCTCTCTCTCTCTCTCTCTTAAAAAAAGAACCATGAAATTTTTTTCAAAAGTATCTTTATTAACTTTATATTGTAACCAAAATTTTTATCTATGCATATACACCTATACTCTGGAGTCCCTACTATCTTTCAGATATTTGTTTTGTTTTGTGTGGTTTGGTGCTAGGAATTGAACTCCACGGGTGCTTACCACTGAGTTATGTCTCCAGTCCTTTTTTTTTTTTTTTTTGAGACAGGTGATATATCACTAATATCTCAATAAGTTTCTTATAGCCTTTCTATGTTGTTAAGGCTGTCTTTCAAATCACAATCCTCCTGACTTGCCTCTCCAGCCTCTAGTATATTTGCCACCACACCTCGCTCTTTTAGATTATTATAATAATCTTTTCAACAATACTGCCCAGGCTACAGAAAATCTCTTTGACTGATGCATTTTATCCTTGAGGAAAGTTTATATGAAGTAGCCAATGTAGGACTATTCTGTAAAGATTTGTTGGAATAAACAGGGATCATTGTTTTTTAAGCTCCTTTCTGAAAAGCTGTTTGGTATCATAGTTCATAAAAGTGCTGGGAAAAGGATGTAAATTCATTTGTTTGAAATCTACAGAGATTTACATAAGCTCAATAACCTTTTGTTCTAGAGTTTGGAACTTCAGGACATAGTAAGGTAAATAAAATATGTTAAAGTTGAGATATTCAGTACACACATTGACACACACATACACACACAAAAAAAACTTTCTAGGAGCAATTGTTAGTTTTGGCATTATTACTAGTGTATCAGGGACATAGTAACATAAACAAAATATGTTAAATGTGAAACATTCAATACACACACCCACAAAAAAAAAAAAAAAAAAAAAAAAAAAAAAAAAAAAAAAAAACCTTTTTCTAGGAGGAATTGGTAGTTCTGGCCTTATTACTAGTGTATCAGTGTTGGGCAGGATTCAGGAAGTGCTAAAATCTCACTCACACTTAGAGTAGTTTACTGGATTCCTCCCTATTTCACCTATAATACAAGCTAGAGTGAACTTCATCTGTCAGCAACAGCAATTGGGAAAATATGCTGGCAGAATTTTTTGAGATAAATTGACAGCTTTGATATTTGGGTATTTTTGTGTCTTGGTCACAGCTGATGAAACACTTGTGAAAAATTTTATGGCTCCTATGTATTACCATTTTTTTTGTATCATTTCCTTCATATTTCCTTCTTTTTTTTTTTTTTTTTTTTTTTTTTTTTGTGGTGCTAGAGATTGAACCCAGGGCCTTGTGCATACAAGGCAAGCACTCTAAAAACTGAGCAACATCTTCAGCCCCTCTCTCACATTTCTGTTCACTAGAGGTGATGATGGTAATTGGGAATTTTGTCACAAATGTGGTACATTTCTTAAGACCGGACTAATATCCAGTGTATCTAAATCTCTCTACTCATTCATGATTTTGCCAAAGAGATACTCACAGTAGTTTTTTTTTTCCTTAAATTTATCTATAGATGGAGGGAGAGTGTCTCATTTAATATTCTGCTTTATTTTCAACATCATTCCCTGTTAATATTTGCTTTTTATAGTGTTGCTAAGTTTGGAACTGACTATCTTGCACATTCTGCACACACACTCTAACAGTGAAATTTGCCTCTATGTCCCAATTCTAACTTTAGGTTGGATAGATACATTCATTCATGTCTAATGTTATTTTTCATATGGTCCATTTTACATATGCCTTTCTATTGCTCTTAACAATACTATTGATCTACATATGGTTTCAGATTTGATTTATATTATGATATATTGGTCTGTATTATTGCAATATAGTTTCATAATATACATTAAATGTGTCTCATAACAATAACTATATTATTTGTTGTTTTTTTTATTAAAGGTTTTGGGGTATTTTACATATATTTTATTTCTAAGATAATTTTTTCAGTCCCTTCTTTTCTTTTCTTTTATTTGGTACTTGGAATTAAACTCAGGGGAATTGAGCCACATCCCCAAAAATATTTTGTATGACATTTAGACACGGTATCTCACTGAATTGCTTAGTGCCTCACTTTTTTTGATGCTGGATTTGAGCTCACAATACACCTCCCAAGGCACTGGGATTACAATTGTGCACCAACAGGTCCAGCTCTCTTCTTGAATTTAAAGAAAAACATGCTAAAATTTTGATAGGAAAATATTATATATTAAATTGAGTTAAAATAGTTGTCTTTTTAATGATTAGTTTTATTTACACACATGCTATTTTATGTGCTTTTGTACATTTTTATTTTGTTTGAGATAAGTTCCACATATTTTCCTTGAAATCCATTATACATGTGATGTATTTAACAGATGTAACTTCAGTATAATACTTATGTGGTATTTTGTACTCTAATTAAACCAAAAATCTTTCTGGGCTCCAGAACCATTTTTTCTCAAACTTTATTATTTTTATTTTTCTGAATCACCTCCTCTTTCCTCCTAGGCCGCACATTTCTACTGTATTGACAAGTATAGCTCTAGTCTTATGCTATCACATACTTGTACACTGTCATTTTACACACATACTATAATTTCTACAGGTCTAAGCTGCTTGGTGAGAAGTATATATATACAGTTTTCATGATGAAATAACAGCAATTTCTACTCCATCTTTAGTTCATGATAATTTGTTCTGTGTCCTCATCAATACATTGTATTCTTTTTGTTGTTGTTGTTTCTTACTGGAAATTTAAATCAGGGACACACAGAGACTGGGTCACACATAGTTGCTTTGGGCCTTGCTATGATTCTGAGGCTGGCTTTAAACTCAGGATTATCTTGCCTTAGCCTCAGAATCCATTGGGATTAGAGAGTGTGCCATGGAACCTGGTTCTATTTTGTTTTTATATTGAAATATATATTACTTCTGAAAATAATTTATTCTTGATATTAAGAAAGCATAGAATACCATTTTCCCCACAAATAACTCCCCATTTTTTTTGGAAAAGATGTCAATTTTTTTGGAAAAGATGTCAATAGTGCTAGGTGTATAATTTATTAATGTCTAAATGGCAAGTTTATTATTATTATTATTATTATTATTATTATTATTATTATGCTATGTATTAGTTACAAAACTTTATCTCTTCATATTATTATAAGGTATATACTCTTTTTCTATAACTTTATAGCATACATCATTGTGTATCAAAATGACCTTTTGGGGGTTGGGAGGTGAGGGGAGGGATCATGGGGTTAAAAATGATGGTGGAATATGATGTATATTGTTATATAAAGTATATGTATGAAGAAGTGAATTCATGTAAATATAATTTGTATAAAACCAGAGAAATGAAAAATTGAAAAAAAATGTCCGTTGGTGAGTTGTAAACTTTATGAAGTACAAAATGTATCCTGAACATTTGGTAATACATAAACCTAGATGTAGGTATTTATAGTGTTGTCAGAAAAATTAAATAAATACTGTAGAGTTCATTTTTTTCAATGTATAATCATAATTATATGAGATGCATTTTGTACATATACATGTACACTACCATTATAAATAATTAATAAATGATTACTACATCTCACATTAACTACATTTATTTCAAATTAATTTGTCTTTTGAAAGCACTGATATATGACACTCTTTGATATGTACACTTGGTGTGTCCTCAAATTTGTCAATTTTATGTGTTATGTTCTTTCCTTTATTCTCCTTTTTATAGAATTTCTTTTTCCAAATTATTGAGATTAATAAATTTTAAACAATTCAGTATAACAGTGCAGTCTGTAGATTTTCTTTTTTAACCTAAGACAAAATACATCCCAATTTTAATAGGCTTATTGTTATGTAAATGACTTTTAAAAACCTGCATATATAACACCCTTACCTGACCTTACTCTGGACTATTGATATCTGGGTGGAGGGGATCTCAAAGTGATCCATGGAAAAGGCAGAACAGGGATGGATCAAGATGTGACCTTGGTGGATACTGAGTATGTAGTAGTGAGTATTTATGAAAAAGTATTGGTGGAATAGGTACGGGTAGAGAAAAAAGTGCTGTGAAGGAAAGAGGGAAAGAATGACCAGCTCAAGAGTTCAGATTTAAAAAGTCTAATGGTGGATCAATGGTAGTATGAGGGTAAAGGGTAGTTTCTTTGGAGGCAGAAATAAGGTAGAAGAGAAAGAAAAAGGTAACTCTGGCACAGTCCCCAAGAGAAAGAGTCAAATGAACACTACTCTCTCTCTCTCTCTCTCTCTCTCTCTCTCTCTCTCTCTATATATATATATATATATATATATATATATATATATATATATATTGCAAACTTCTATAACATTAGATTAAATTCAGCCAGCCTCAGCAATTTAGTGAGGCTCTAAGAAAATCAGTGAAACCCTTTTTCTTTATAGAATATTTTATTAAAGGCTGAGAGTGTTTCTTAGTAAAAAAGCATATCTGATTTCAATTTGTCATATGAGAGAGAGAGAGAGAAAGATCTTGCAAAAATTTAAAAAAAGTAATCAGTGACACTGTTAGTTGCCGCAGTCTGGCTGGGCACAAAATCATGAGCCACTCACAGCCTTGTAGATTCAAACAGCAATTCTTTATTCCCGAACTGTCACCAGCACTCTACACACATGTTCTTGGGAAAAAGCACTTCCACTGGGCTCTGCATCCCAAAATACTCTCTGAATCCCGGAGAACTCAAAGGGAACTCAAGGAGCCATCAGGCGCCTGAGGCAACAGGATACGCCCTAGTCACAGCAGGGTCCTCCTTAAACCTGGAACTGCCCTAAACCCAAGGAGCAGGCGCCTGAGGAAGCAGAATACTCGCTATTCCCAGAAGGATACACCCTAAACCTGGACCCACCCTAATCCAGCAGGATCCTCCCTAAACCCGGATCCATCCTTGTCCTTGAGCAGGGTCAGCTTACTCAAACATACATGCAATGTCACTGCAAATGACCTGGGTCCAAGGCAAGCCCATTTCCACAATGGAGAGTCCTCCTCTAAGCAACATGGGGTAGGCTGACAAGGAAATTTCCATGAGTCATTCTTACTTAGCTATGGCTCTCAGCAGTTAGTGTCAAGGATGTAAATAATTTAAAAGTAATAGTGAGCTAGTTGGAAAACTCATCTAGGTTACTAACTACTGCTTGGGAAGTTAGTCTACTCTCCAAAATATAAAAGTGAGAGAGAAATCCTTTATTAAAGTGTATATAAGAAAAAAGAGGAATTTTGACACAGCTTTTAGATGACCCAGACTGGGTCAACTTTAGCAGGTGATTAGGGTTCTGCAAAGATGATAAATCCTTGAGTTATTTGGAATAATGTGATTTTATCTTGTCTTCATAAATGAAGATTGAGGTCTAATATAAATCAGGCTTGGTAAAGGAAAAACATTTCAATGAAAAGTAAATATATGAATAAACACATAAAACAATATTTAACCAAAAGTCAACCTTCAGAATATTTATGCAATTATGTAATCACCAGTAATGTAAAAACAATGACAACTAAAGAAAAAGTGAATTAATAAAAAACAAATAAATAATGTAATGAATGAATTAATTAATGAATAGCTAACAAGTGCAAAGATGTAATGTGACTGGAATTGTCAAAGTCAGCTTGTAGCCATGAAAAAGTGTAAAGGTACATAGAAATGGTGTTTTACTACTTACTGAGACATACCTTATGAACTATAAATTCCACTCCTAGGTGGGAAGAGTTGAACATAGAACCCACTCACCTGGCTCTCTCACTTGGGAACTGTGCAAAAAAATTACCTTTTTCTTTCCCCTCAAATTTTATTGCTGCTTCCAAGAACACTACCCTCTATATTCATGCTATCATTATAGACTTGTAGCATGTGAACCCCTCTGCTGTTCAAGTTTTTCTTCTTTATTTCATTGCTCTTTTTCTCCCTACCCCATATCATCCACCAATACTTATTTTGTATAGCAAAATCTACATACTCAGCAGTCACCAGTCTTATATCTTACTATATCAATTTCCTACCTTGTGCATGAACACTTTGAGATCCCCTCCATGAAAACATGAATAGTCCAAAGTGATCAGAATGGGGGTAAAAATTGCAGAATATGAAAGGTCAGTTACACAACAAGAAAGCTATAAAAAGTGGAATTCATTTAAAGGTGAAAATAAAAAGAAAATCTTTAGACTTCACTAGTTAAAATAAAGGATCAAAAATTTATGAGTCTCAATAATTTGAATTATAATTGTGAGTCACGTTTTTGGGGGAAGGGATATAAGAACATTGCTAAAGAGTTTAAAGTTCAAACTGTATTTTTTATGAGACAAAGAATAGAAAAATTAAAAAAAAAAAAAAATATATATATATATATATATATATATATATATATATATATATATATATACTATATATATATATATATATATGAAAGTAATTGTGATATCATTTTCATAAAAATATATATACATATTTATTCACAAATTGATTTAACCTTATAAACAGTCATAAGTGTCAATACATTTCTCACTGGGTGAGGTCCTATTATTGGAAGAAAACTTTGCCTTAAAATAACACCATACAGATGCATTTAATGCAATTAACAGGCCTCTAATAGTAATAATAATAATAATTATAATAATAATAATAATAATAATAATAATAAGAAGAAGAAGAAGAAGAAGAAGAAGAAGAAGAAGAAGAAGAAGTGAGGTGGGGAGGATTTCAGGTTGTGAAGCATACCTGTAATATAAGTTACTTGAAAAGACATCACAGGAGAATTTTATACATTTTCTGAAGACATATATGTATATATTATTTATAAAAATTGTTTATGAGTTCTGTAGTGAGGGTGCACAAGTCCAATACATAGTCTTTTTTTTGTTGTTGAATATTTTTTTGATGTAGATGGACACAGTATCATTAGTAGTTTCTTTGTTGGCTTTTTTTAATATTTAGTTTTAGTTTTTGGCGGACACAACTTCTTTGTTTGTATGTGGTGCTGAGGATGGAACCTGGGCTGCCTGCATGCCAGGCGAGTGTGCTACTGCTGGAGCCACATCCCTCTCTTGGGTGGCTTTTTAATGCCGTGCTTTGTGTTCAACCCAGTACCTCATACATGCTAGGGAAGTTCTCTACCACTGATCCATAACCCTAGTCCCCAAAGTCCGTTGCTTAATGTATTTTTTTTTTTTGGCGGGAGTGTATGTGTGTAGTGAGGGGATTGAATCCATGGCCTTATATAAGCAAAACAAGCACTTTACTGACTAAGCTATATTCTCAGCCCTGATCTGTAGTCGGTTAACAATGACAATGGAGCAGCCTGTCATTCAGACATTGATTCTGTGCCCACTTGGCTCAGATTGGAGGCAGTGCCTGAAGCCTTGACCAATCAGTCACTTAGGTGAGAACTGTCCAATCCTCAAGCAGCCAGTGATGAGGGGGAGGGCTTCCACAAACTTCTCTTCCCTTGGTGTCTGGAACCCGCCATTTCAAAAATCTTTTTGTAGGCTTCTGTTCTGGATCCGGAGCCCAGGTGTCTGTGCTATGCAGAATCTGAAAACAAACCACAGGGAGAACGCTGAGAACCCTGAGAGCCAGGAAATGGTAAGTGTGCCTTGTTATATTGAGTCTGTGTAGGAAGGTGGCTTAAAGCTGACAGGAGTGGCAATGGTGGAAACTGGCAGTCATGGCTAGGGACTCCTCGTGGTCCTCTCCAGAGTCTTGTGGCCAGAGGGTCTCTCTGTGGTAGCTTAGCCTTCACCTCCTTCTGACTAATCTAGTGAGGCTTAGATCAGCAGTTGAAAACCTGGGCATTTTATTCCATAATTGTATGGTGTTTTCAGCTTCTTTCTAAAGCCCTTTGCGGGCTTCCATGTGCCATGAGTCCAGCATGTCTCCAGATTTCATAGTGAAGACTGAGATAATTACCAGGAGAGAACTACAAATCCATTTATTGTATTCATGCATGAGAGAGGCTGTTAATTTTATGGCTTGTTACTCATGAGGGTTTGTTTGCTTGCTTGTTTGTTGTTTATTATTATTATTATTATTATTATTATTATTATGTGTATGTTGTCTTCTTTTTGGTACCAGAAATTCAACCCAGAGGTGTTCATCCACAGATTCACATTCCCACCCCCTTTTTAATATTTTTATTTAGAGACAGGGTCCCTTTGAATTTCTTAGGGCCGCACAAGTTTGATGATGCTGGCTTTTAACTCATTGTCTTCATGAGTCCTGGGATTTTTAAATGTAGCAGAAGCAGTATCTCAAATCCAAAACCAAAATCTGAAATCCAAAACTTCAGTTTAGCTCTCCATAGGTCTTAGAATAAACCCCTAGTTTTCTAGCTCTCTGTTCACATATCCAAAACTAGGGTTCTCTGTTCACACAAAATAAGTATAAAATAGAATAGATAGTATAATGACCATGTAATGAGGATAATGGGCCTCACTCATACACACCTGGTGGCTAACCTAAAGATGTTAATGAGCAGAATTAAGGCTTATTTCAAATGTAAAAGACCTTGAAGCCCACTTGTGGGAACACCTTCAACAAAGTCCTTTGTCCCAGGGGTGATTCCTGATTGAATTTGAAGAAAAAAAGATGGGTCATAGAAAGAATGAAAGTGAACCCATATAGTAGTCAGGATGCCTTTTCCAAAGCCTATTCTAAATGCATTATGCTTCCTGTTCTGCCCAAAACCATCAGTAAACTTCTAAGATGGCACACAAAAATGAGTTTGTTTGTTTTTTTCTGGTATCATTCCTCATACCACCTGGTGGGCATTCTATTTCTTCTTGCTTAAATAGATTTTTTTCCTTCAAAATTTATGAGACAAGCACCCAGATTCAATTTGCAAACTGAGAAATTTTGGTTAATCTCAAAACTCCACTTTCAGCATTATTAATCATTTTCCCATGTTTTATTTCAAATGTATGCACCATTTATAATGTTTTTCTTCAAGAACTGGAGGACATTTTTAAAAGATTTTAATTTTTTTTAGAGAGAGAGAGAGAGAGCGAGAAGAGAGAGAATTTTAATATTTATTTTTCAGTTTTTGGTGGACCCAACATCACTGTTTGTATGTGGTGCTGAGGATCGAACCCGGGCCACACGCATGCCAGGCGAGCGCGCTACTGCTTGAGCCACATCCCCAGCCCTAAAAGATTTTAATTTATCATTCTGAGATTTTCATATGAGAAGAAAGCAGAATAAAAGTAGGTGACATTAAAAATAATGAATCTCTCCTAAATGAGGTTTATGTGTCCCAATTAAGGATTTTTAGAAATTGTAATGGGTCATCAATTGAGGGTTTATTTATTTATTAATTTGTTTGTTTATTTATTTATGGTCAGGCAATCTGGGGTTGTGGCTCAGTGGTAGAGCACTCACCTAGCACGTGCAAGGTCCTGGGTTCAATCCTCAGCACCACATAAAAATAAGTAAATAAAAAATAAATAAATAAATAACCCACACAAACATTCCAAATATTTCAGGAAACTCTTTTATTCTGGTGTGGCAGGAAAAAATAAAAGTGGGACTAACTTGAATTTAAATTACATGCAATTTCAATCTCTCTCTCTCTCTCTCTCTCTCTCTCTCTCTCTCTCTCTCTACTGCGGATTGACCCCAGGGCCTCATGCTTAGAAGGCAAGCACTCTACAAGCTGAGCTATTTACTCAGCCCCATTTTTTTTGGGGGGGGGAGACTGGGGATTGAAGTCAGGGGCACTCTACCACTGAGCCACATCCATACCTTTATTTTGTATTTTACTTAGAGACAGGGTTTCACTGAGTTGCTTAGTGCCTCACCATTAATGAGACTGGTTTTGAATTCATGATCCTTATGTCTCAGTCTTGTAAACAGCTGATATTACAGGCATGCACCACCATGCCTGGCCAACTTCAATCTTTTTTTTTTTTAAAGAGAGAGTGTGTGTGTGAGAGAGAGAGAGAGGGACAGAGAGATTTTTTTTTTTAATTTAATATTTATTTTTCAGTTTTGGGAGGACACAACATCTTTGTTTGTATGTGGTGCTGAGGATAGAACCCAGGCTGAACGCATGCCAGGCAAGCCCACCACCGCTTGAGCCACATCCCCAGCCCCAACCAACTTCAATCTTAAGGGCTAAGTTACACGCAATTTAGATCAAAGTCCATGTCAATATCTTGGTACTATATATATAATGTTGTTGATAGACCTTATATTCAAGTGCCTCACATGTGCCAGAGAAGTGAGCTCCACTGAGCCCCAGCCCCAGCCCCCTGGTACATTTTTCATGGGGGATATTGGAGATTGAACTCACGAACACTTGACTACTAAGACAAATCCCCAGGATTTTTTTTTTTTTTTTACTTTATTTAGAGACAGGATCTCACTGTGTTTCTTAGCACCTCACTTCTGCTAAGGCTGGCTTTGAAATTTTGATAATTCTTCCTCAGCCTCTTCAGCAACTGGGATTACAAGATTGCACTCACACACCCAGCACCTGGTACATTTTTAATACCTGTTTTATGTAGATTTTAACCAGTAGCCTTAACTTTTTTTTCTAATATATATTTGATTTGAATCCATAACCCAGAAATCAGTGAAACAGAATCTATTTTTTATCTGCAACTCTGCTTTTGGTTATGTCAGTGTCTGAGTTAAGATTCCCCATTAAAGAATTTACTATGTCTTGTGTTCTCATTCTGACCTTCCATATGACCTAGTTTTAGAATATCTGAAACAAGGTTCCCAGAGATTCCAAATTTTTGGAGTATTTAGAAAACACCACTCTCTGAGTCTTGTCTTCTAGGGACCAGTTTGAATTTTAAGTGTGTAGCTTCTGAAGGGATGGACTAATTGGATGCTTTGCAACTGGAAGGCATTTTCTGATATACTTTCTATCTAAAAGGTACTTTATTTGTTTCCTTTTATTAGATACTGTGAATAAAGGTACAATAAAAATAGATGTGTGGCAATATATTTAGCAAAAGGATTCCAAATTTTTTACATATATACCCAAAGTTATTATTTTATCACTTCTTTTGGCCTTGGTGAAGGGTCTTTTTTTTCAGAATGTAGATTCCTTCTATTATCAAATGGGTCCATGCTAAGTGTGTTGAAAATAGAGATTCTAAAACTTCACACAATGCACACATTTCCAAGAGTATAGGGGAAAGGGAAAGACAATATTCACAACCAAGAAACCATTTCCCATGGAAGCACAGTATCAGTGTCCAACCTGGAGTGTAATCTGGATCTTTCAGTGGTAAGGTTGTTTAAGAACCACAACCATAGGTTTTTGGGATCCTCTAAAGTACACTGAATGGCTTTAAATCACTTACTCTTCTTCAAAATAAAATTTCTGCTACCTACTTAAAAAATAAAGTACTATGAATGAGAAAGGTGAATGAGACTTAAGTTCTTTGGAGGTACTGAGGTTGACATTTAATTATAGTTTATAAATAGTCAAATAAAAAGTGCCTTCGAGTTGTCTCAACTTTTCCAACACATGATATAGAATACTTAGATGAACTGACATGAAATAATGAAAATGCATTTCAGGGAAGTGATATCACAGAAATTTTCAGGGTAGAATCTTGGAAATGTGGGAAAATATATATTAATATATATATGCTTTTCTATAGAAAAAAATAAGTGATAAGTACATGAGTATGAGGGTAAATTCAGTGTGCCTCATGCATTGTAGGTTGAAAGTAATGATAAAGTAGTAACTGAGGAGATCCAGAACTCTATAATCCTGGGAGACATTAATAGCAATTTAGAAAAAGAAAATATAGTTAAATCCCTTTAGATTTACCTCTGTCCTCTGTTCCTCTTATGAGTTTGATTCTGTCAAATGAGATTATGTGGGTATGGTTCTCTCTGAATTTATGTTTTCTTTTGTTTTTAGGATTTTGTCAGCTATGTCATGTAAAGCCCTGTCTTAAACTCACTTTGGGGGCTCTTTTACATCCTGTTCTGGACTGCAGAGCAGAGACTCACCTCACTCAATCTGTGCAATGAATTGACTTTTGTCAATCTTTGCAAACAATGGTTGGAAGAACAAGCATATTGGAGAGTCTTTCATATCCTATAATATGGTTGTCAGACCCTGTGGGTTAAAGGGTAGTTACTTGCTATGATTGAAAAATCTTCCCTATGAGAAGGGCATATATATATATATATATATATATATATATATATATATATATATATATATATATATATATTTTTTTTTTTTTGTTTTGGAAGCCCCATAAACACAGAAGAGAAGCATTTATAGTCACAAACAAAGGAATGCCAGAAGCCATTAGATATGAGAAAATACAAATATAAATAAAATCTTCTCTTAGAGCTTTTAGAGGTAAAAAGTATATTTCTGTTTTGTGTAAGGAAACTAAAATTTCTCTTTGGCCTGAAAATATTTTGATGTTTTAAACTTGCTTGTAATTTCTACCTGTGTTTTGAATTCACCTATGCCTGGCTATCCCTTACCAGATAACAACCCTCTCTAAAACCTTACTGGTGCCTCATAAATTCTGGCTCCTGCTGACCAAATAAAAATTCTCTCTATATCTCAGTGGCAATTTATAAATTCTAATGTCTGGAGCTGAATTTATTTTCCACCTTGAAATGTTAGCTACGTAGATCCATAACCTGCTATTTGCCTTTGTATTATGATTGTCAAAATCTTGTTAGCTGTAAGTACCTTAGACACCCACCTCCTTTGTAACTTTTTGTGCTGTAAAAACGTTTTCCTGATGATCAGGTGGATGATCTCTAGCATGGAATCTTGTAAGAGACAGTTCTGGCCAGCTTTTGTGTACACAATACAATCTTGATTTAATTTGATTTAAAATTTGAGTAGGTGGTCTTCTGTGTTTTGGTTTAACATTAACTTTTTTTTAAATGTCACTGTAAATAAAACCAAAGAACACAACAAAACTCCTGTAAATGAGCCAGGTACATAAAAATAGTCATTCTTTACTGAAAGCACAGAATTCATTATAGAAATGATATAAGCTTAAAAATTAATTAAAAGATATCTCAAATATCAAGTGAGTTTAGGAGTTAGAAATTTTTTTTTCTTTCAGAATATAGGTAGTAAAATAGGACAAAAGAGAAAATGTGAAGCATAAATATATTAAGTAATATGCAAAAAAATCACCAAAATATTTATTACAAAAAATCATATCTAGAGAAATGGTTCAAAAGAAGCAGTCTTTTTGTCAGGAATACTTAAAGACTATGAATTTGCTTCTTAGCACTTAGGTATAAGTCTCTATGATGTTCTCTAGTTATTTATGTCACTCTGCCAAGTTTTATACCAAGCTCTTAGTATGTGCCTTAATTACTCTGTGTAGCAATGTAGGATTTATGTCTCATTTGTGACACTTTGTTCCCAGAACTGTGTCTAAAGGGATATTGTAAAAATGATTATTCAGGAAAAAAATCTATCTAATATTATATTTTATTTTATATTTATTTATATATTTATGTATACATATTTTTATTATTTAGAAACACTCTTTGGTCTGAAACTACAGTGATACTAGTGTATTTTAGCTTGAATTGGTTGTGAGAATCAAACTAACAAGACTTTTATGTGTGTTGGTTGGTGATTTCTGCAACCTCAGGAACCTAGTGAATAATAGCAGAAATAAATAAGTAACTCTTTAGTTTGAGGCAGAACCACCAAACTAGATGATGTTTTGCTTCTGCTTTCTATCTTGATTATCAGAAACATACCTTTAAATTTACATGGAACTCTTTTGGAATTCTGTTCTGTTAGTTCTTCTAAAAAAATCAATCAAACTGAAAAATAATGCAGGAAAGATAAATAATTAATTTCAAACAATTCATTTCTTAAAATAAATATTTTTTTCAAATCACCAAAAATTCTGAAAAGTTAGAAAAGTTAAAAGCTTTAGAAATATCCTAATGCAATTTCTCTTTTGCTCAGAACAGTAGACTATATCTCCAACTCATTCTTCTCTATAATTGGACTGTGTGCAAATATGAAAAAAAAAGTGCTAAGATGCCCCAAATGGCTTATAAGTTTTAAAATCCTGAAAGGAGCTCAAATCTGCCATTTTTCTACTTTACAAAATACAAAATCTTAAATTTGTATACTTAAGAAACATTTGCAGAAGTGTAATTCAAAATGACCTAAAAAAATTAAAAAAATATTGAAGGACTGACCCACTGAACATGAAGGACTTATAATATCGAATCCCTTATATTAAAAGTCTTTTTATCATTGTCAAAATTTTCCATGTTTATATTATCAATATATTAATAAAATTTTTATGCATTTAATAACAAATATCTAATTTCCTATTTTATTCAGTCTTTTAAAAAATTAGTAGTAATTAATATTAATAATTTAATTCTCATAATTGTGCAAGTATGAAACATATACTTTAAAAGCTATGGCTATAGCAAGTGAAAAATCCAGCCTAATTTCCTTTTAAGATTGGGAGCCATGTCATCACAAAGGCATGAAAAGTTAATTTCTGCTTCATTATAAATTACTGTGATTTGCTTGAAATGCCTACCAGTGCCTTGAACTCACCCATGTCTGGTTTTCCCTGATGAGATAACAACCCTCCCTGAAACTTTAGTGATGACACATAAATTCTGGCTTTCCCTGACCAAATAAAAACTCACTCTGAAACTTTAGTGGTGGATCATAAATTCTGATGTTTTGATCTAAATTTACTCCCTAAGTGCTAAACCATTTAGAGCATTAACCAACTACGTGTCTTTGTATTATGCTTGTGAAAATCCTGTTATTCGTGTAAGTTCTCAAGTCACCCCCCTTTTGTAACTTTTTGTACTATAAAACTACAGTCCTAGAGAACTGGAGTGCTGAATTCTTTTTCCATGGGTTTCAGGAGAGACTGTTATGCTCAAATGCGGGACCACCAAAAGACCACTAGAGACCAATATCAATGTAAGCACCAAAGAGGTGTTTATTCCAAGCTAGCTCAGTCCTCCACGCACACAGAAACTGGTGGCTTAGAGGCCCTGAGCCTGGGGTTTGCGGCAGTTTTATAACACTTTGGGGAAGGCAGGAACTCCACAATACATCATAGCATCTCTTAGAAAATCATCACACACCTTGGGAAAATCATAAACAACTCTAAAACATGATTAGCACATTCACTGGTGGGAACAAGTTGGGTAAGCATGATTGGTTAGTACAAGATGGGGATTCATTTGAACAGATTAGCTTAGGCCATGAGGGGATTATATGCTGAACTATATGGTTTCCCAAAATTTTATCAATCACCATAAACTACTGGAAGTTTCATTTGGAATCCCAGGAATTTTCCCAGTCTCATGCTGATTGGTGGCTGCTAGGGGGTTGCTATGGATCCCCACATAGCCTGACTGAGTCTGGGACACCAGGCACAGCAGATCTCTCCTGTTATTTGTAGATAAACAACTCAGCAGGTTGGGTATGAGCCTAGGAGTGCTCTGTGTGTCTTTCCAAGGACAAGAGTCATGCCCCCTTCCTTGGACAGTCTTTGCTCTGAGGTAGAGGCTGGTTTCTCACCTTGTACCTTATGTTTATATATATATAGTTTTAGATGTAGCTGGACACAATACCTTTATTTCACTTATTTATTTTTATGTGGTACTGAGGATTGAACCCAGGGTCTTGCACATGCGAGGTGAGCACTCTATTGCTGAGCCACAATCCCAGCCCCTTATGTGTTGTTTTTGTTGGGCATTTTTACTTTAGGGGTTTTCTTCCCAGTTCAAAGTTCAATCTGTAACCTAAAAAGAACAGAGATCCAAAAATAAATAAATAAAATTCGATAATTATTGTCATTATTTTATATTAATTCCTTAATAATATACAAGCATATATAACCCATAAACTCAAATGATTTTATATGTAAGTTTAAATGAAAATGTTCTGTTGGTTGGGTTAGTTCCCACTAATGAGAAAACAACCTTGCCTCAAAATAATAGCAGCCTGAGATTCTGGGGTACATTTCTCAGTTTAAAAAAACAAAAAAAAAAAAAAAAAAAAAAAAAAAAAACAGCACTCAACGACCTGAGATTCTAGTCCTTATTCATGCCTGGATTGGATAATATTCCCTGTCACTCAAAAAAGGGCTCACTTCTCTCAGATTCAAAGTTCATGATCTGAAGCCCCTTTCAATCAAAAGCATTTTGTGGGAACTGTCCAATTGTGTGTCACCAGGGAGGAGGAGGGTGGACTTTCACTTCTTATCTCCTGAGTCCTCCATTTTTGCCATCTGTAGTCTCATACTTCAGAGTCACAGGTTCTGCTGTGCAGGAACTGAGGATCCCAAGTAGCCCCACTCCTGAGAACCAGGAAATGGCGAGTGTGCATTGGCCTAGCAAGAGAGGCTGGGGGAGGAAGACTATTGGAACCACAAGACTGGCTGTGTTGAAAACAGGAGCTAGCACATTGGGACTCTGGGCAGTCTCTGGAGTCTGCAGGCTTTACTCCTCCACTTGGCCACTATGTGCTCAGTCTTGCTGGCCAACCAGGTGGGGAACATGTCAGTGGCAGAGACTCTTTGCTGCCTTCCTTATGCTCAAAGGGCATCCTCAGAATCTGCTAAAATACTATGTGTCAGGAGTGTTCCTGCAGCCCAGTGTCTTACCAGATGCTGGAGATTGACAGGTGGAATAATTATCAAAATCAAATCTCCAAGGTCCATTTTCCTGCAGGAGAGGAGCTGTCATTTTTGGGTACCTAAATTCCTTTTTAGCTAGCTAATTTTCATTTTGACATTCTTTTATTTTTACTTTCTTCATTATTATTATTTTGTTAAAGTTAGGTGAACTCAGGGATACTGTACTACTTAGCCATATCCTTGGTAGTGGAGCCAGATTTACAGATAGGTTGTTAGTGTACTTAGGTAAATTGGGTCTAATATCCAGTAAAGTCAAGAATGAATAGCATATTGAGGATGGAGTCCAGGATAAGGGGAATTGAAAATGTCCCCAAGGCTCTGAGCCCATCCCAAGGAAATTTTAATGAAGCAGCTCACAGCAAACATGGAGATGCTAATCCAAAAGCCCTTCCTGCCCAGAATACTCCTTCAGCCCACCTGTCCTCCACACTTTGGGTCTTCCCACCTACATTCCAACACTGCAAGATAACATAACAAAGGACAGCAATGTGACAGGAATGTGGGATAGCTGAAGGAAGACCTTAGCTATAAAAAAGCTAAAAAATCTTAGTTTAAAAAAATCCCTTGCATGGATTCTACATCTTTGGTCCCCTTTTTCTTCTGCGGAAAAGTCTTTTCTACTGTCCTTTAATAAAGCTTCTACTTTCCACTCTAAACATGCCTTGGCACACTTCTCTGGTGTTTTATTTCAGCATTGGGGAAGCAAGGAATCTTCACCTGTAAACAGCCCTAACAGGTTTAAATTTATTTTGAGAAAGGCCCTAGCTAAGTTGCTGAGATTATTTTTGTTATGGTTTGATTTATCTATAATTTGCTATTGCAATAAAGCATACTGTTTTTACATACATATGTATTCACATGGGGATCTTATTTATATTGTGATTCTTTATTATTGTAATATTATATTTTCACAATATATATGAATAATAGGCCATGATAAGTTCTTTTTTTGCTCTTATAATTGAAAAGGTTTTTGGCTAAAGTTACATATAACTTTGTAGAAGAATTTTAAAAATTTATGCTTTGGTTTCTTACTTCATGTAAAGTAAAGCTTGATGATTTTTTATTATTGCATTATTGTTGTATTTAATAGTCAGGTTTATTTTGACATAGCCATAAAACATGAAATATAATTTGCTCCCCTTAAGTATCCAGTAGTTCCCCTTTCCCTATTCTCCTACTTTTTTCTATCGTATATTTATTTATAGTTTTTTAAAATTATTGCTTTATAGAATACACATAAAAGTAGACTTCATTGTGATATATTCATATTTGTACATAGTAGTTTTGGTGAGATATATTGTTGGTTAATTTGGGGGAAAATTATCACCTTTGTAATGATGAGTTTTATTATTTACATGGGATGTATAATTCAGTCTTTTATGTGCTTTTTTGTGACTTTTATTTTCTCATAAGTTCTACATATTTTGTTTCTAAAAATGTACACATGTGAAATACCACTTGCATAAGGCACCTATGTAAAATATATACATAGTGTTTTATGCTCTTTTTTAAACTGGATATATTATGAAATGTGACTGGCCCCAGTGACCATTTTTCCTACAGATTATTATTTATCTCTTCCAAGATGTATATTGTATTGAGCCATGCCCCTGGGCTTCAAGTGTTTGGGTGAATACCATTGCATACTTACATGTTATCATGATCACATATGCTCTAATTTCAGTAAGTCTCTGTGATGGGGCGTATCATGTATATTCAATAGCAAAATAGTTTCCACAAATAGATACTAATTTAAACTCCTTTTGAGTCAATGATTATTAATTTTTTAAATGTTCATCAATATTACTTAATTTTTCCCATGATGGGTTTTTATTTTGTATTTCTTAACTTTCTAAAGATTTTGAATTTTTATAGTTAATAAACATATCTCATGCATAAATTTGAAGTTCAATCTTCTGGCTTTTATATATTTTTGGCTTACAAGATGAGAAAAGGATCCAAAAATGCAGCTAGAGTTTTATTTCAAAACAAAGAAAAAGGTTTAAATTATTTTTTTTAAATTTATTTTTTTTTCTTTACTCATTATTTATTATAGGTTTCTTGTATGATTGTAAGGGTAGATTATTTAAATAGGATTCTAGGGATTATCTTTGTTAATTACTACAGGAAAAAGAAATAAGAAATTTCTCTACACTCTGGCTGCAGGAAAATGAATAAATTTCTTTAAAATCATATGGTAATAAAATTGTTAAATGACATACTTACTAAACAGCCACTCCTTAAAAATTTTTTTCTGTAATATTTTGGCAGTGAATCATGAATTCTATTATCTGGATTTTGGGTTTTAATATAAAATCATGTGGAATAAAATTTAGCCAATCCTAGATATATTCATACATAATTTGTTGTTTACTTAATGACATGTTGTGGAGATAGCAACTAGTGAACATATTTATTTTTAGAAATAGTTACTTTTTTGCTTTTAAGTTTCTAGTAAGCCTTTTAGATTTATTTCCTTACTGAGTCACTCAGGGCCACTGATGTGTTTTTTTTTTTTTTTTTTTTTTTTTTTTTTTTTTTTTTGTAATCTCCAGGCATTTACCCTTCTAAGAAATCTGTCTTGTGAGCTCTGTTTCTGAAGAGTTTCTTAACATGAAAGAAAAAAAAAAGTATTTAGGTTGCCCCTGAAATGTATTATCAATGCACTGTCTTCAAAATGGAGAGAAAATAATATTTCCCCAGACTGACATCCCTGTGTCAGGAGCTAACAATACACTGATGGTCTTTGAAGAAATTTCATACAGTTCTGTCTCTGGGTAGTTTTCTGTGGGCTGCTAAATTGCCATTTAGTATCCAGATACCCATGATTTTTCATCTGTACTAGGGGAATAATTTTAGAGAGCACAAATGAATAATGCTCTTCATGGAGGCTATGAATACCTGAATGTTCTGTAGTGCACAGCTGACAAGTCCCCTGGAATACACTGTGCAGATTCTATTTGGTTAACCATTATCTGCCACTCACATGCATTTCCTTTCAAAAGCTTGTAATAACTTTTTCACTTTAGGCATCCATGTCATCCACATTCCCAGGTATAAAAGTTTGAATCTTTCTTTTCTGAATTCCAGGTTTCGTTTCTCTTTGGTTCAATGTGGAACAAATAATTATGTTTTTTTTTTCTTTCTTTTACACTGTGTTTCTAATAAAAATGTTCTCTGCTCCAAACCTAGAAAATGACATAGATAATTGTATTTGATAATTTATAAAGGAGAGTTGAGAATAATTCTTGCTCGTGTTTCCCTTCCTTAGAAACTGACCCAGAACTGTTCTTGGTCCTGAAAAGGGAGGACCATAACCAATCATGTATATAAAAAAATATGTTGATTGATTGTATATTCTCTTCTATGAACTCTATGTTCAGATCCTTGGCCCATTTCTTGATTGGGTTATTATTATTATTATTATTATTATTATTATTATTATTATTATCATCATCATCATCATCACTATTATTATTTGCTTAGTTTTTTGAGTTCTTTATATACCCTAGAGATTAGTGCTCTATCTGATATGTGAGGGGTAAAATATTCCTCCTAAAATGTAGTCTCTGTCTTCACCTCACAGATTGTTTCTTTTGCTGAGAATAAACTTTTTAGTTTGATTCCACCCCATTTATTGATTATTTGTTTTAATTCTGGTGCTATCAGTGTCTTATTAAAGAAATTGGGGCCTAATCCCACCTGATGAAGATTAGAGCCTGTATTTTATTCCATTGGACACAGAGTATCTGGTTTAATTCCTAGGTTCTTGATACACTTAGAGTTGAGTTTTGTGCTTGGTGAGAGATAGTGTTTTGTTGAATAGGCTATCTTTTCTCCAGTGCATGTTTTGACACCTTTGTTTAATATATAATAATTATAATTTTGTGGGTTAGTCTCTGTGACCTCTATTCTGTACCATTCATCTGCAGTCTGTTTTTTTGCAAATGCAATGCTGTTTTTGGTACCATTGCTCTGTAGTATGGTTTAAGGTCTGGTATAGTGATGGCACCTGCTTCACTCTTTCTGCTAAGGATTACTTTAGCTATTCTTGGTCTCTTATTTTTCCAGATAAATTTCATGGTTGCTATTTCTATTTTTATGAGGAATGCCATTAGGATTTTGATCAGAATTGCAGTAAATCTGTATAGTGCCTTGGTAGCGTTGTCATTTTGATAATATTAATTCTGCCTATTCATGATCAAGGTAGATCTTTCCATTTTATAAGTTCTTTTTTGATTTTTTTTCCTTACGGTTCTGTAGTTTTTCTTGTGTATATCTTTCACCTTTTTCATTAAGTTACTTCCCAAGTATCTTATTTTTTTGAAGTTATTGTAAATGGGGTAGGTATCTTCATTTCTTTACCAGAAGATTTTTCACTGATATACAAAATGCCTTTGATTTATGGGTGTTGATTTTATATTCTGCTACTTTGCTAAATTTATTTACTAGTTCTAGAAGTTTACTGGTGGAGCTTTTTGAGTCTTCTAGGTATATAATCATATCTGGCATTTGCAGGTAAATGGATAGCATTGGAGAAGATAATGCTAAGTGATGCTAGCCAATTCAAAAAAAAAAAAAAAAAACAAATATAAGGAGCCTGACTCATAATTGGGTAGGGAGGGTGATCATGAGAGAAATAGATGGATTCTCAATAAAGAAGAGGGGTGGGAGGAAAAGAAAGGGGCAGAGGATTAGTAGGAATACTAGAATGTGATAGAGACCATCATCAAAAGTACATGTACAAAGACACAAATTTGTATCACCATACTTTACATACAACCAGAGATATGAAAAATTGTGTTCTATACATGAAATAAGATTTGTAATTCGTCTGTTGTCATTTCTTTAAAAAACTCGATAGAAATATGAAAAAAATTTGTTCATAAATTATATACATTAAATATGTGCATGTTATATATAGAATATATATATGTTTATATATAGATCTAGGGAAAGGCAAGTCTCTTTCCTGAATTTTTAAAAATTAATTAATTAATTAAATTGTTCTAACTTGATAATAGAGCAGAATGCATTTCACTTCAGAGCACACAAATGGAGCACAAAATTTTATTTCTCTTGTTGTACAGAAAGTATAGTTACAAAACCCATGTAACACTATTTTCTGTACAACAAGATTTTCATCTCATTCCACCATCTAACCTACCTCTATATCATCTCCCATCACCTCCCTCCCCTTTGTCTTATTCAATGTTTCTTCATTTCTTCCATGCTACCTCCCACTTCCCTCGTTGTGGGTCACCATCCACTTAGCAGAGAAAACCTTAGGTCTTTGGATTAGGAGGATTGGCTAACTTGCCTTAACATGATATTCTCCAACTCCATCCATTTACTTCCCAATTCCATAATTTTATTTTCTTTTAATGCTCAGTAATATTCCACTGTGTAAATAGACCATATTTTCTTTATCCATTCATCTATTGAAGAGCATATAGATTGGTTCTATAGTTTACCTATTGTTAATTGTTTTGCTATGAGCATTGATGTGGATATGCCTCTGTATTATGCTGTTTTTAGCTCTTGTTGGTCTAAACTGAGGAGTGGGATAGCTGGGTAAATTTTGGTTTCTTTCCAAGTTTTCTAAGGAATCTCCTTATTCTTCTCCAGACTGGTGTCACCAATTTAGAGTCCTACCAACAGTGTAACAGTGGGCCTTTTTCCTCACATCCTCACCAACATATATTTTTGCTTGTATTTTTAATAATTGCCATTCTTATTGGAGTAGTTTTGATTTGCAATTCTTTAATTGCTAGAGATGTTGAACATTTTTTTTTTATCAATTGATTGTTTATATTCTAAGAAGTGTGTCTCTTCAGTTCCTTAGCCCATTTCATTTAATGATTGGGAAATTTGTTTTTTGGTATTAAGTTTTTTTAAGTTCTTTATATATCCTGGAAATTAGGTTTCTATTTGATGTGCATGTGGTAAAATTTGCTCCTATTCTCTGTTATCACTTTTCACCTCACTGATTGTTTCTTTTGCTGAGAAGAATATTTTCAGTTTGAATTCATCCCATCTAGTGACTCTTGTTTCTATTTCTTGTGCTTTAGTAATATTCTTAAAGAAGCAAAATTTCAAATCCCCTACCTGGGATTACAGGTGTATGACATCATGATAGCCACACAATTCATCTTCATTTCAAGCCCACTTTCTTAAGAGGGTTTCATCCTAGGAAGAAAAAGAAAATGTTATAGACAGGCCATTGGGTCTAAGGCCATGGCATCAAATAAGGAATATACCATTAATCAATTTAAATAATAGACTCAAATCTTTGGATCTGGGGAAAAACATACACACACACACACACACACACACACACACACACACACACACCATACACTTTCTGGTTAAATCTTCTTGCCCTCACTCAGGCAGTTTCTCTCTAGTTTTTTTTTTTTATATCTCAGGAGAAATATTGGTTAAAAAATAAATGTATCTTTCACCTGTAGCATAAAAAGAAGTGATCAATCCTTCATCTTCCTGAACTCAGGACAAGCACAACTCTCAAATATGGTTCTGTGAACTGAGATTTTCTTGAGTCTTGACATGGTTTTGAGGGTGCTGTTCCAAAAATACATATACTTTATTAGTAATATTTTAAATACATAATGGTAATTTTCACATAGTGGAAATTATGGGTTATACTATAAAATTCAATTTTTACTATTTTTATATGAATTCTAAAAAAATAATTATCTTTCCACCTCATACAATTTTAATGTTTAATCTATTTCCATACCAGAGAAGTTAACTGAAATTTTACAGGATTGTCACTGTATTATTTCCATCAATAAATAATATATTTACATATATAATCTACAAATTCAAAAGGCCTCATATGCAAGTTTAAATGCAAATGCTTTTCTGGGTTGGCTTTATTTTACTTCTCCAAGGATACCTTGCCTTAAATTTGCTGCAGCCTGAGGATCTGTATTTCAATTCCCAGAGCCTCAAAAGAAAAATAAATAAATGAATAAATAAATAAATAAATGTACAGAAAAGACCCTACAATTCTGACATCATTTGTTTCTAGATTTGAAGTTATCTCCTGACTCTCAAAAAAATCACTAGGCTCAGATTGAGCATATGAAGACATAAGTTGTGTCTAATCAGGACCCCTTATGTAAGCATTGTCCAATCTACTCATATTCAGTAAAGAGAAGTTTTGACCATCTAGTGTGAAGTCTGCCAGAGTGGGTATCCATTTCTAGGCTTCCTCACTTATGTTCAGTGAACCTGATTTTTTCTCCTGTATAGGTACTTTGTGATTTATAGAGAGGACACATGGTTCCAAAAATACAGTAAATGATGAGTGTGCAGTGAAATCCTGAGACTGGATGGTGAGTCTGGTTGAAACTGGCTGCACTGACTATGGTGGGAACTGGCAATTGTTGGCTAGAATCCCTGGTGTAATTTTTGGTTTCTGCAGTCCTGTATCTTTTCCTGAGAAAGGTCAGCCCTTAATTTTGATGAGACAGTCAACTGGACCATATATTAACAGTAGACACTGGAAGTCCTATAGTATCCTATAGAATATCTTCAGCCCCTACCTTAAATTCTATGTGAGAACATTTGTGGCAATATTTGTGAATCTTCTCAGATTGTGTTGTGGATTCTGGAGTGAGGAGATCATCACAATCACAACTCCATGTATTTTTTCCTCCAGGAGGGGGGTGAGATACTCTATACATATCTCAGTTTTTCTTTCCTCCTGAATTCATTCTCCTTCTTTTTGGAGAATGTGGTATTCTGGATTGAGCCAGAGGTACTGTACCACTTAGCTACATACCTGGTACTTTTTAATTTTTTTTTATCTTCAAACAGTTGCTGAGTGTGATTTTAAATTTATGTTCAAGTATTGTGAGTTGTATTTATATATAAAATTTTAGCTTCCTGTTCAATGACAACTTCCCCCTTTTTCAGTATTATCAGTTACATTTTTTCAGTATTATCAGTTACTTTACCCATATTGTATTTCAAATGAACATGGTATTTGCAATTGTTATACCAAAAACCGGATGAGACTTTAAAGTATTTTTTTCTCTCTGGGTGCAATGATACATGCATATTAATTCCAGAGACTCAAGTGGCTAAGTCAGTAAGAGTGCAATTTCAGGATAAATATCAGGAATTTATGTAGACTAATTAGACAATTAGAAAAACCTGTCTCAAAATTTTAAAACATGGCTGGGTATGTAGCCCAGAATTAACATGCTGATGTTTCAAATCCCCACTACCATAGAAAAAAATCAAAAGCAAAATTTGTTGTTGTTGTTGTTGTTTATGAGCATTTTATATGATTGAAAAGTAAAGAAGAATCACTTTATCTTGGAAAAATCATGTGTTTCTATTCTTCCTTTGTGTCTCCAAAGGCAGACAACCTGTCAGAGTGTCTTTATGCTCAGATTTTCTTTTGTGGAATGTATATGAGAGCATTCTCATTCCCTACTCTGGTATTTTCCTGGAACTGTGTTTCAGAACTATGTAATATGAGGATTCAACAGCTGGCACATCTAATGCCTCTCATAAGTCCAGATCAGTACTTGGGGCTTTTCTTGTTCAAGAGCAGTATAAATGTAGAGAGCTTAGTTTCTCAAAGAAATAACTAAGAGAACTCTCAACTTCCATTTTTTTAAATGTCTTCACTAATTTTATAGTCTAGCACAGTGTTTCTTTCTTCCATATTCATATAATTGGAGTACTACTTACCATTCCACTTTTTGACAGTAGCCATTCTAACAGCTGTGTTCATGCAGAAAATCTTATAGTTGGATGGTCCACTAAAATTCTGATGCAAGCTTTTTAGATTCCAGTGTGCCTTATGCTCACTGGAAAAATATTGATGTGCATCTATTTTAGAAATAAAGAGGGATCTGTGATTGTAACAATTTTTCTTCACTAATATTCGAGATTTTAGCCCATTATAGTGTTTGCACACCAATGTGAAAACACTCCTTTTTGTTCTAGGGAGATTTGCACCTGCACAGTTACCAGTGCTTTCAATGCTTTGAGGTTTCAGATGTAGTCCATTGAATTGAAAAATTAATATCGGGACAAATTACTTACAGAAAGAATTGGTTAGGTCTGGTGTTATTAGCAAAGTGAGCTGGGTGAGAGAGCTCAGGAAGTGCTAAACTGCCACTTTGGCTTTCAGTGGTGGCCTATATTTCCCTGTTAATTTTTTGGTACTGTCTAGATAAATGTTCGACTGTCAGCAACAGCTTTTTGCATTTTTAGAGAATGTTGGCAAATCCCTCTAAGGGATTAAGGGGTTACTTTAAGATTTAACACCTCTTTCACTCTGGTCTAATGGGATAAAGCCCATGGATCTTGCATGGCCGTAGAAAACCACTTATTTTTCCCCCCTGGAGTAAATACTGATTTATATCTTATTCCTTCCTCTGTGTGTACAGATAAATTAGCATTTAAACTACAGGCAATTCAGAGTTAAATAATATATTTCAAACCCAAACCAATCTTCGTTTATTTATATTAACACTGGATTTGGACATTTTGTTCCAGTAATTTTGCATATTGCTCAAATCAGCAAAATCTTCAAGTGCATTCTACTTATCTCTTGGTCGATATATTTTTTTTTTTAGTTTTCCAATTTGTGTGCCTCTATTTCCTTTACAGTTTTTAGAAGGACTCAAAACAGGAGTATATATTTATTTGGTGTATCCATAAATGGAGGGAGGCTTATATTCTGCTTTTATTTATTTTTATTTTATTTTTTAAAATTATCTTTCTTTATATCTGCTCTTTGGTTGATGCTTGTGTATAATTCCAGTGTCACACACATTCTGCACACAAGTCACTTTTGTAATCTATGCCTTTTATTCTAACATCTACCTTGAGGTTGGATTGTAGCATTCATTCACATTAAATATTTTATTGATATGTTTTGATTTATATACTTATAATTGCTAACAATAAAAAGATATTTGCATACATATGAACTGTCCTATGTAGTTTTCTCTATTGTGATTTCTTTATCTTAAAATTACTACATTGTTGTAGTATTATAACATGCATTAGTGTCAGGTAATGATCACTAGTACATTTGCTCTTAGGTATGAGAGAGTACTTGTCTAATTTTATATACATTCATCTTTCCAGGAAAATTTTAGAAGTTTTTTCTTTGATTTCTTCTTTAACAAAAAGTAAAGAATGGTAAAATTATGACCAGTTATTATTAAAGGGTACCTTGGGAAAAAATGATCATTTTTATAATAGTTTTATCCTTTTTAAATATGTTGAATATTTGAGTCTTTTATGTTCTTTTCTGTATTTTTATTTTCTCAAATACTGCATATTCCTTTTGTAAACATACTTGCATATGAAATGCAACATTCATGTGACATCAGCATAAAACATACATGGTATTTTATAGTATTTGTCAAACTGGATATAATACATCAACAAAAATTCTAGCTCCTAGAATTTACATTTTACAAAATTTAATAATTACTTCTTCCTCTTTAGCCATGCCCCTTGGTTTCAACTCTGGAAGAATGTCGCTGTATTCTCATGTACATTTGTTGTAATTTTACTCTCTGTTTCCTGTATGGGTGTATCCTATACATATGATTACAAAACAGTTTCTACAAATGGATAATAAAAGCTTAAATTATTATTTTTCCTTTTTTGTGAATGCATTTATTCCACATATTCATCAGTACTATTTAATTCATCTATATGATGTAATTTTATTCAATGTTACTTAACTTCTAAAGATTTTGAGTTTTTGTGATTATTGAACACTTAGATATATCCTTTTTAAAGTGACTCTTCAAGAATTTTCTGGTTTTCTTTTGCATTCTGTTGTATTTTTTCTTCTTATATGTCTTTGATTATATGTGAGGAAATTAGGGTTTTTTAACTTGTCAGTTTTGCAGCTTTTAATGTAATCATTTGATGAATAGATTTTTTTGTATTAATATTTTGTAATTCATAAGTTTAAGTGTATTATATTGTGTAATTTTGAAAACAAAAAATATATATATTTTTCTATTGTGATATTAGGGATTCAACCAAAGTGTCTTAATGCTGAGCATATTCTCAGCTGTGTTTTAAACTTTATTTCCAGATGGGGTTGGCTCAATTTCTTCAGTTGGCCTTAAATTTTGAACTTCATGCTTTAGACTCCAGAATAGTAGATATTTCAGGTGTGCACCACCATATGAACCCTATCTTTTGTATGTAAACTTTTGAGCTTTCTACTTTCTTATATATTTAAGTATTATTTATTAATAACTTATATTCAGCATTTAATGTGTCAAAATATGTTGTTATGTGTTATGAGTGAAGGGATAAAATAGCATTTTATTATCACACTCTTTTCCGAATATCCTAGCATGTTTTAAGAATTTTGTTTTTGGTGTTTTCTGTAGTTCCACCATTTATTTTATTATGAGGTTTACTCTGATTCATTTTACTTCATAACATCAATCATTTGGCATCATGGTATTTTGGTCAGCAGTAGACTTTATGTACAACCATGTATCTAGCAAATATCTTATCCATGTATGAGTTTATACCATCTAGATTCTGTCATTGCACTCAGAGAATTGGAAAATTGCACAAGATTCTGAGGATAAATTTTCCAGGGTGTATTTCCATCAAGTGAAAAATCATTATATAGGCCTATATTTGTAATTATATACTGTATAATTGATATAATTTTTATTTGTTGAATTTTCAATTTTGCTAGTGCTTTTTAAGTTGTATCTGCTTTTAAAAAATTTGTACTGAAGATTAAACCCAGGGGTGCTTAACAATAAAGCCACATCCTCAGTCCTTTTTTAATATTTTATTTAGAGACAGAGTATTGCTGAGTTGCTAAGTGCCTCACTAAGTTGCTCAATTATATATATATGACAATATTATATATAATATTGTATTAAAATTTATGATCCTTTTTTCTTATTCTCCTCAGTCACTGGAACTACAGTTGTCCATTACTAGACTGGGCTCATTTGCTTTTTAAAAGCACCAACATTGATACTGGTAACTCTTTGTTATGTTTATCTTTAATAGCTTCTAATTTTGCTCTTTTGCTTAAGACTTTCTTTATTTTTAGTTTTTAAATTATTCTTTTTATTGGGATGGATAATTTGATAATAAATTCTAGTCATTTTTTGGCTTACTAATTTTTTGTATGTTTTATTTTCACCTCAGGTATAGATGAATTACAATTTTTCCAGCTGTATGGAGGTCTAAGTGAAACATAATAACCTCTATGGATATTGTTAAAGAAATGGAACCACAATTTTACCCAGTTTTTGACTGTACTGTATATGCCCAAAGGACATAAAATCAGCATACACATCCACATTAATGTTTACAGCAGCACAATTCACAATAGCTAAGCTATAAAACCAACCATTCAATGATGAATGGGTCCATTCAATGATGACAGGATAAAAAACTGTTGCTTATATACACAATAAAGTATGAATCGGCCGTAAAGAAGAATGACTTTAGGACATTTGCCAGGAAATGGATAAATCTGGAGATTTTATGCTAAGTAACACAAACAATTTCTATAAAACCAAAAGTTGAAAGTTATTGCTGATATGTGAAATCTAAAGCTCATAAAGTGGGGAAGGGTAAGAAAAGAAGATCAGTAGATTGCACAATGGTAAACAAAAATAAGTAAATAAATAAATAAAAGGGACAAGGATAGAAATATAAAAGATATATATCTGTGAGTGAATCCTACCATCGTAGCCACCAACAAGATCAGGATTTTAATTAGGATAAGATATATCCCATGCTTGCATAATACCATAAAATCGATTTTACTGTCAGGTAGAATTAGAAAGAACCAATAAAATAATAATAAAAAATTATATTTGTTTGAAGAGCTATATGTATATTCCATTATAAATATCATACAATATAAACATTGATCAAAGTTTGTATATATATATATATATATATATATATATATACAATTTTGTATGTTGAAAAATGTTAAAATTATAAAAAGGAAAATTTAAGCAGGATTGTTGCTTTTTTATATTAATAACATACATAAAAACCATAAAATGTTTGAATTACATAAACTATTAAATATTTCCATTTAGTGGTCTGTCTACCTTGTTACATTTCAAAATTTCTCTTATACCATTGATATTGGAATTACTAGAGATCTCACTACACATTCAGAATAGCCAGTTCTATCAGAGAAATAACAAATAAGATTCTACACATTAGTAAATCTCTGATTAGTGGTTGTACAATTAAAATTTGAGGATTCCCTTTCTTAATTACCATGATTTTCTCATCTGAAAAATATGTATAATTTAGATCAAGATATAAAAAATTACAAAATATACATTTTTGTGATAATGCGTGAGTTTTATATTGTGTTTCATAAATGTGGAGTATGTATACTTTTTTGAAATTAAATCACTTTTTCTGCAGAAGTAGATAATAGTATCATTGTGTTACAAAACACTACCTACATGATAGTCTACTAACTCTAATTTCAACTGTAATTACATTACAGACTGTGCAAATATTCCTGTAGTCAATGTGTTATTTATTTACCTATTCTTATTTTAGGAACTGTTAACATTTATGGATATATCCATTGATTTTACTGAAGAGGAGTGGGAATGCCTTCAGCCTGCTCAGAAAAATTTATATAGAGATGTGATGCTAGAGAACTATAGAAACTTGGCCTTCCTGGGTAAGTTTAATTTCCTTTTAAAATTATTAATTATTAATTATTATTTAATTTACTTCTGTTGCAGAGTATCTTCTGGGAACTTCTCTATAAAAATGAGTTTCAGATTTATGTTTCAAAGAAAAAGGGCATTTTTAGTACAGATATTTCTCTCTCTCTCTCTCTCTCTCTCTCTCTCTCTCTCTATATATATATATATATATATATATATATTTATAGATATATAATTTTACTCCTTAATCTGTCTCTTTATTTGTGTGTTACACATCCTTAACTTTAGATAAGTAGTACCTAGTATAATTTAGTGATGTAAAGTATTGTAGACTACACATAGCAGGGGACACAGTTGAGTCATTCAAATGTCAAGGAGAAAACCAAACTGAAAAATGTTGAAAGAGTAGTTATCCAGCAGAAGAAATTTTCAGAAGCTTAGGTTTATTTATTTTGATTGTAATCATTGAACACATACTGCCCTATATTTATCACATTTTCAAATTCCTTGTTCTCTGTTTTCTTCTTTAGTGATGTCCCAGTTTATTCAAATTAGCCATCAAAACTTACATTTTGTTCTGAGGGCCAGCGTGATCTGTTTCAAATCTTCTTGTAAGGAAACTTTTAAAGAAGCAAAGAGAAGAGAGAGACACACACAGTGAAAAGGAAAAAAAAGAAAAAAAAAAATAACTGGCCACCCCTCTTAACAGCTGCACATATAATACTCCAAAATTACATACCTTCTGATATCATGAATACATTCTAACCCAGTTTTTCTTTAAGCCCAAGTGCTAGATAACCAATATTAGGAACAGTTAATACAAATATAGAGCCCCTTCTCCCTAAGGACATTACCACAGAAACTAGATAGTGCACCTGTAGAGTTGTCTTAATAGCTTCAGGGAGAAACTGTTGGGCATTACAATTTTGGGACTCAGGGTGCCAGTTACAATCACTCCAACACTTTCCTGTCTATTGCAAGGTCAGAATACATAATACCTCCCCTCTTTTTAAAGGCCTTTTGAATAAATAACATTACTTATCTCCGTAATGCTGGTGGGGGCAAAAAATAGGGCAGACATAGACAACAGCAAGTTCCAACATCAGTAAACATCCACCTATGAATATTTTTGACCCAGATTAAATTGAGTAAACATGAAGTTAACCAATCCAACAAGTCCAAAATCCATCATCTTGTTCAACCTTATTAATGATATCTTTAAGGTAATCTAAGTCTTTTGAAATAAAATTACTATTATAACTTAAATTGAAGTAACACATGTTATTAAACTTCTGATATCCTTTATGATGTAATAACAACAGACAATCAGTTGCAGAATGATTGTCAAGTATGGCTTGACAATGTTGTTTTTGTTCTTCATTAAGCATATTTACATCCATGGAGGCATGACTAATACTGTTTATGATAGCATAGGCGAGTTTCATAGAAGTTTTATAAGCCCCTAGAGCTAGTCCAGGTAAACCCACTAAGGAGAATGTCAACCTATTAAATTCTGCCTTAGAGAGAAGCTTCACTGAATCATCACTTTTTTATCAAGAGGAATAGATCTTATATGTATAAATTGCACAGGATGGTGACCTATTAAATACTATGTGGATGGTGAGGACACATTATTCTGCTAAGACAACAATGAGACATTTTTGCAGGTATATAACAATTTTATGCAAGTGAGTCAAGATATTGTAATGGGTTCTAGAAGTTCAGGATCTGACAGTACTGATTTTCCCAGAGCTTGTGTACAGAAACAGAGCAAAATTGTTATTAAAACCAAAGCATTTACAGAGTTTTGTGTGAGTTTATCAATCAAAGCAGTAACAAAGTTATCTAGAGTACATTCTAACCCCATTTTAGCCAACACCTGTTGTGCTGAGGCTGTTAATGGTTTTATATCCCCTGCCCAGTAGCTAGAATTAACTAGAATTCATGTATCTCGGGGTCCTATTTTAATGATTCTCCTCTTTTGAGAAGAATGATTATTCTCTTGTTTGGATGAACTCTTATCTTCCAGGGTTAAATGAAACTTAGAAATCAGCTTGTGAAGTCCCTGATGTACATTTATAATTGCTATTTTTCATGCATGAAGGTAGAGTCCAAACAGGACATGTTGGCATAAGAGTAGCAGTTTATGCTTTTCCCCACATGATCAAAGGTATAGTATCTTGTCATACTGGTCAGATGGAACCTCATATATTACATAATTTTTTTAGTAATGGCTGTTTGAGAATAAAATGTCTATTCAATGCAGATGACCAATTTTGTGTATTAACTTTATGTTGTATATTGAGCACATTACCTGTAAATAAAACAATATTTAATGCATATAAATATAAGAGAGGCTAGATCTTTCTTTGTTTCTGTTTTAAAAGGAACATATTAGGATACAATTTGCTCACTCAACAAAAGCTCGTCCAAAAGAATTATGAGAAATTTCATGATTTAAAACTATATCTCATTGATTAAAATTGTGCAAAAGGATGAGATGAAAAGGCAGGAGCATTATCCATCTCTAAACAAATAGGGCCTCTAGGAGCAGATCATGTTTGGTTTCTTTCCATGCTGTCTGCTGGAGCTGACTTGACATTTTCTTTTTTTAGATTCGATTCTGTTAGTATTTTTTTTTTCTTATGTTTTGTGTTTTCAAATAATGCATTAGTAATCATAAATATTTTGAAGTGAATGAATCATTATAATTTTATTTTGTGATTTTTTAATATTTTTTTATTTTTTTAATTTTGATTAGTGATTTAATTTCTGGATCATTGTTTTTTTTTTTATTGTGGTATGCTTGGATTCTTTTCACACTTCCTATATATATATAGGAAATGTGAAAATATATATGGAGTCTTTGACTATAATATTAACCCTACACAAAACACAGTATATATACATATATAACACTTCTCTTTATATATCCTTTAGATTTTTAATTTTTACAGTATTGTACAAGTTGCTTAGACTTTTCTTAAACTTGGTACTGCTTGATAAGCCTCTCCCATATTGGTAGAATTTCAGATTTGCACACTAGTAATGCCCCTCTCATTTTTTCTTAAAGAATTATTCACATAAACATTGTGCTCATTGATGTTAATATTTTTCAATTTCACTCCCTAAACTTTTTTTGAATAGTGATTTAGTGTTCTTTGAGTAATTCATAACTGTCAGTATCCTTATGTTAAATTCTTAATGTTTTTTTTTTCTTTTTTATCACTTGGATTTAGCCATGCTTATCTTTGTTTATATTTGCTGTACTATTTTTTATTTGTTCACTAAAGGAGCCGAGCCATAAGTAGATTATATAGTCCATTTTTGGGAAAAAAGTATAAAAACTTTTAAATAAATAAAAATAGGCAAGAACAGTGCTGCATCCTTGTAATATTTGCTAATTGGGAGGCCATGAAAAAGTACTTCATTTGAGAGAAGTCACAGAAATTTAGAAACGACATGGCTCTAACAATTTTAAAAAAGACTTGTGTTGTAGTTTGTGATATAGAATTTTTGGGGGTAATCTCAAGCATTACACATGAAACATTAAAAGTTGGATGACCTAAAGATCCAGAATTGCCAGTACTAAATATGTATCCATGAACAATTAAATCAGAAAATTGAAGAGATACCTCTGCTTTTGTGTTTAGTGCAAACATTTTTCTCATTATTAAAGCTAGGGTCTAAATGTGTGTGCCCATCAATGTCAAATGTGTAAAAATATGTACATATATACTATTATTATTTAGTTATAAAATATTTTTTCTCTTAAAGTGTTATAAGAAATATATGCAGGACTTTGAATTAAGTGAAAGGTGGCAGGCAGATATTAAGTTGAAGGAGCATTTGATTCACATGTGGAACTCAGAAATTAAGCTAGCAAAATTTTGCTCACCAGGTACTGTGTTTTGTGTAGGGTTGATATTATAGTGAAAGTCTCCATATTTTTATTTATTGAGCATAATAGGGTCAAGAGTTTTATTTTACCACATAGTGAGTGTATTATGTTCTTCATAAATACTAGTAGAAGGAATATAATACCTTGTAAGAACAAAATTGATAATTATATGAAATAATGATTGTGTTAATTCATTCTATTTAGTAATTTTACCTTGTATATATAGTATAAAATACCATGATATATTTATTGATAAACAAAGTTGTATTTGTCAATAAAGGAAATTCTCATATCACATGAATGTAAAAATATGAAAATCAATTTAATATACTTGACTGTCATGTGTTGAATTCATCCAAGTATTATGGCCATAGGCTATGCAAGGTTTTTATAGTCTTTTTAAAAATGTTTTTATGATAAATTTTATAGACATATATGTGTATATTTCTTAGTAAATTTTTTGTTCATATTTCTTTTTAAGAGTCCATTGCCTCTTTACACTTGTTGAATATTTATGGTATTATCACTCAAAATCTACTAGTTATTTTCATGTCTCTATGTCATGGTAGACAAAAAACATTTTTTGGACATTCTTTAAAAAGTCAGAAATGTTTGTACATGTTTTACATTTCTCTTGTTCTACTGACAGTGAAGGTAGCTGGTAAATATTTCCTAAATACACAATACTATCTTATTAAGGAAAAAAGGCTGTTAATGATACTTTTGTACACTTTATTGTATTACTCTTCTTTATGATGTACTCCTCTTGGATACTGTGGTCTCTACAAGAATTTTGGTAATATTGTCAATGTAATTTTGTCTGTACATTTTTTATTCAACTAATATGTATTTTGGATTTATGGTGACTTTGGACTTACTAATATGCTACACTCCTGATGTACTTATTTTACCTTAATTTCATGTTACGTATGCAAAATATATTTATCCCAGTCTAATCGGTATTGTTTTTATTTTTGTTTATTTCAGCCATGACTCCTAATCATACCCAAGTATATTCACCAGAAAAGGGCCTAAAACATATATTAAATAAAGTGATAAGTGCAAAATATAGAAGTTGTGATCTTGAATATTTACCAAAAAAGAAAATAGGGAAAACTCCAAGTGAGAGTGAACACCAGAAATCATATAAAAAATCAGGCCTTGTTCTCCACCAGAGAATTTATACTGGCGAGAAGCCCTACAAATATAAAGAATGTGGCAAAGCTTTTAGTAAAAAAAAAAGGTCTTATTTACCACAGAGGAAACCACAATGGAGAAAAGCCCTACAAATGTAAAGTATGTGCCAAAGCTTTTGGTCAAAAATCACACCTTATTTGCCACAGGAGAACTCACACTGGAGAGAAGCCCCACAAATGTACAGAATGTGGCAAAGCTTTCCGTCAGAAATCAGACCTTATTTGCCACAGGAGAACTCACACTGGAGAGAAGCCCTACAAATGTAAAGAATGTGGCAAAGCTTTTGGTCGAAAATCACACCTTATTCGCCACAGCAGAACTCACACTGGAGAGAAGCCCTACACATGTAAAGATTGTGGCAAAGCTTTTGGTCAAAAATCAAACCTTATATGCCACAGGAGAACTCACACTGGAGAGAAGCCCTACACATGTAAAGATTGTGGCAAAGCTTTTGGTCAAAACTCAGACCTTATTTGCCACAGGAGGACTCACACTGGAGAGAAGCCCTACAAATGTCAAGACTGTGGCAAAGCTTTTGGTCGAAAATCAGTCCTAATTTACCACAGCAGATCTCACACTGGAGAGAAGCCCTACAAATGTAAAGAATGTGGAAAAGCTTTTGGTCAAAAAATAGACCTTATTCATCACAGCAGAACTCACTGGAGAGAAGTCCTACAAATGTAAAGAATGTGGGGCTGGGGTTGTGGTTCAGTTGTAGAGTGCTAGCCTCGCATATGTGAGATCCTGGCTTTGATCCTCAGCACCACATTAAAATAAATAAGTGAAATAACGGTATTGTGTCCAACTAAAACTAAAAAATAAACATAAAAAAAGAGAGTAAACCTTATTAACAACAGAATTTATACAGAAAAGAACCTCTACAAATTGAAAAAAAAATGCAGCAAAGCTTTTAATAAGAAATCAATTATTTTCACCACTAGGCTACTTATTCTGGAAAGAAGACATATAAATGTAGAGAATGTAGAAACATTTTAAATTATGTATCATAAATTACAAGACATCAGAGAAAGCACATTGGAGAGAAGCTATAAAAATGAGACCATTGTACCATTACTCTAAGACAGGGACAACATTTAATCCTCATCACAATAACCATAGCATAGAGAATGTTTTGAAATGTGAAAATTGACAATGTGACAATGCCTCCAAAATTTATTCACCAATACTCAGAACCTGTGGATAAGTACTGGTTAGAAAAGAAACAAATGGAAAAAAAAAATAGCTACATGTTTCTTAAACACTGCTTATTTTTGGAAAATTCATTGTGCCCAGAAACCCTAAAAAGTTAAATAATATATCCAAAATGTATTTAAATTTTAAATTCATTGAACATCTGAAAACTTATACTAGTAGTGAACATTGAACAGATTTTGTCCAAAATATATGCCTTATATAACAGTGTAACATTTATAATAAATGTGAGAGTATAGTAAAGTTATTATCTATATATTACACCTTGATGTATACATCAAGGATCAGTAAAATACAGAACCCATTTAAGTTTAGAAAACAAGTAGTTGTCTTTAGCTTTTGCTTAAATTTATTAAGCATTATCAAGTTATTTTGTAGAAATAACAGTCATAAATATCATACATGCATAGTGAAGAAACGTCATCTTTGAAAGAATATAATTGTTATTCTAAATCAAAAATTACTATTTTCACTTTTGAATACTGAGAAAAGAATTATATGAAATCTATTTTTTATGTTTAACACTCAAGTGTAATATTTTAAACTTTAATTTTTTGTTGTATTTCAGTTTACGTTTAGGTATTTTTATACACTGAGCCACATTCTTAAGCCCTCTCTCCAGTTTTTCAAATTTTGAGACTGTATTGCTAAGTTGCTTGAAACCACACTAAGTTGCTGAGGCTGAATTTAAACTTCTAAAACTACTCAGCTTCCCAATTTGCTTGGATTACAAGCATGGACCATCATGCCAGGTTTACAGTGCATCTTTTTCACCTATATTTACCTTATGAATGCAATATGTCTTTATAACTGAATATTTGTTTATATGTTAACACTCATGTATTGCATCCTGTTGTTAAATGACAGATATAATAGTGTTCCACTTGACTAAATGTTCTATGTAACAGTAAAACATACTGTTGAGTAAATAATACTCTAGCATCTGTTAATACTTTTACACATTTTTAATAAACTTAATGTGGAATACAATTTGCATAAGTCAGATCATTATTTTTTTCTGTTTGTATTTAGGGTGAAATTAAGAGTTATAAGAAGGATATAAATATAGGAAAATTAGCCCCAGATTTTCATATCTTGAATTATAAATTTTAAAATTTTAACTTTTTAACATTTTAACATTTCCTAGTGATTTTAATAGACTGAATTTCCACAAACTTAAAGGTAGCTCATTCAGGAGAGAAGAGCTTTATCTTTCTTGTGTGCATAATGGTCTTCTAGATTTCATCCTCATTGGAGACTTTTCATTTTTCTGTGAATGAGGTCAATGATCAGTGTTTTCATGTACATTAGTAAATTCTGACATCCTTGTTATTCTATAGGTAGTGTTATTTCAGGGCAGGAATTAGAGAAATGGATGTGGAGTCAAGGTTGAGTGAGTCCTTATACTTATGACAAAATAATAAATGAGCTATGTTTTATAGTCTGATTTTCTGAGGACCAAGTAGTAAGAGGTAAACTGAGAAGGTTGTATGTAAAGATTATGTTTCTTATCATAAAATGTTGACTTTTCAGCTACAATAGGGTAAAAGCTTCTTATTCACAGAATCCATACAAAAATCATATTGAATATCATTCACAATTTTATAAACATTACATATAATTCATGAAGAACAAAGTTTACAGCAACATATGCTTAAGAAGAAGGTCTGAAGAAATTTTACACTCTCCAATATAGACATATTCATACCAATTTAATTATACATGAAACTACACTAAATGAGAAGAAAAATCAATTACATCAACACACAATGATATAGAAATAAAAACTTGTAAATACTTAAGCAAGAGACCAATACTGGATGAAGTGTGTTTTCCAATGCTAGGGAAAAATGGACATATAATCAGTTAAAGGTAATTGAAGAAAGATAAGTTACCCACTTGTAGCTACAACATCATTTGAAAGAAAAAGTGTCACAAAGTAAGCAAAGATTATTCACTTCCATTTGTATGCTTTGTAATATTTTCCAAAAGTATTCTGCTTATTTTATTGCAGTCAAATTGGGAAACAATCCAGAAAGTTAAAAAAGACAAGTATTGCTCTTCTGGTTTTAAAAACAAGAAAAGGAATAGAGTGAGATTTATTAAGCTAGAAAAATTTACTGGGAGAGGAAGATGGCGGCGAGGGGAGTGCATTGCCCCCGTGTGCTGCTTCACTGTGTGGGAGTATGACAAGTCAGGACGGCTAAAGGCTATCTTGTTAGGAATTTCCAGCAATAGTGGGGTGCTCTGGAACCTGGACGAAGGATTTCCATCACACGAGGATCGGCTACGGGGACTCAAACGCAAGAGGTTTGTCGCATGGAGGGTAACACTGCTTATTCAGCAAATCGCCCCGTGGCTAGAGTCTGCAGTATGCGCTGGGAAACGAGGAGATAGCGATGCAGGGATACAGCGCTGCAGTTTCTGCCAGCCGTGCAAGCACCGTACTCAGGGCTGAATTCTGGGTTTGAGACGGGGGAAGGAAGCGGTCCATCTCGGTTCTCCACACCGGTCAGACCACAGAGGAGGCCAGCAGCCACCATGTTGGAAAGCTGACGTCACCATCCCTGTTTTCGACTGACCGCAGCTCATTCAGCCATAGAACAGGTAATTTCAGGCTGCCATTCGCCTGTGGCTTGCAGACAGATTGCTAAGGTTCAGTGCCTGGGGGCTTCTTAGAACCTGATCTTATCAGAGCGAACACCGAGCGCAGGGCGGCCGAGTTCCGGCTCCCGGAACTGCCCTGGCCCAGGGCTGGGGAGCCTGCGGAGGCTGCTTCTTGGACCCTGCTCCTATCAGAGCATACACCAAGCACTAAGCGGCCGAGTTCCGGCTCCCGGAACTGAGCCCGCGGGGAATGCTTCTTGGAGCCTACTCTTATCGGAGCTTACACTGAGCACGGAGCGGCCGAGTTCCGGCTCCCGGAACTGCCCTGGCCCAGGGCTAGGAGCCCACGGAAACTGCTTCTCGGTCCGGGTCCTGCTAAGGGCCGGTCAGGACTCACCCGTTGCTTTGGTTGCCCAGCAAGGGGAACGAAATGCTGCCATTCGCATAGGATACCAACATGGCAGAGATCTGATGTCATCAGAAAGCGGCGGAGGAGAGAACTTCATCAATACCAGCGGCGACAGAAACAGTTGGTCTCCTGGTAGGGGGGGTGAGGCACAGACACCCGAGTCTCCTCAATTTGTCGTCGAGCCAGAGGGGAGGAGCCGGGCCGCTGCCAGTGCCCGGAGCAGGCCCAGCGGCTGGCCAGCGTGGTGACTGCGTGACCCCAATTGGAGAGGGGCAGGGCAGAGCCGCCGCCTGCACTTGCAAGGTAAACAGACCTGTGACAGCCTGGCGGGTCAGGCCCAGTGGGCTGCCAGTGTGGTACACACGTCACCCCAACTGGAGTAGGGGCAGAGCAGATCCTTCTCCCACGCCCGGATCAGGCCCTGCCGGTGTGGTGGCCATGTGACCCCAATTGGAGTGGGGGCGGAGTGGAACCGCCACCCGTGCCCGCAGGGTGAGCAGACCTGTGACCAACCTGCAGATCAGGCCCAGGGGTCCCCAGGCGTGGTAGGAGGGGCAGGGCAGATCCGCCGCCCGTGCCTCCAGGGTAGGCAGACCTGTGACAGACCGGCGGATCAGGCTCAGAAGCCTGCCAGCGTGGTACACACACCACCCTAATTGGAGTAGGGGCAGAGCAGAGTCGCCGCCCGTGCCAGGAACAGGCCCAGCGACCTGCAGGAGGGGTAGTCACGACACCCCAATTGGAGTAGGGGCAGAGCAGAGCCGCCACCCATGCCCGAAAGGTGGGCAGATCTGCGACACGTCACCCCATTTGGAGTAGGGTCAGTGTAGAGCCGCCGCCTGCGCCTGCAGGGTAGGCAAACCTGCAACTGACCGGCGGATCAGGCCCGGTGGCCTGCCGGCGTTGTACACTCGTCACCCCAATTGGAGTAGGGCAGAACAGAGCCACCACAAGCGCCCAGAACAGGCCCAGTGACCTGCCGGCATGGTAGCCACGACACCCCAATTGGAATAAGGAGAGAGCACAGCCGCCACCCGCGCCTGCAGGAAAGATACGCAAGCAGTATGAAAAGACAAGGAAAGAAAGGACCACAAGCAATGCAGGTCAACACAACTTTAGAAGAGGTAACAGCTGCAGCAGATGGAATGTCAAATAAAGAAATCAGGATATACATGCTTCAGATGATCTGGAGTATCAAGGAAGACATTAGACAGCAAAATCAGACAATGAAAGATCACTTCGACAATGAATTACGCAAACAAATCCAGGAAGCAAAGGATCAACTATACAGGGAGATAGAGGTTATAAAAAACAAACAAACAGAAATCCTAGAAATGCAGGAAGCAATAAACCAACTTAAAAACTCAATGGAGAATACTACCAGCAGAGTAGAACACTTAGAAGATAGAACATCAGACAATGAAGACAAAGTATTTCAACTGGAAAAGAACATAGACAGCTCAGCAAGACTGTTAAGAAACCATGAGCAGAACATCCAAGAAATATGGGATAACATTAAGAGACCAAACTTAAGAGTCATTGGGATACAGGAAGATACAGAGCTCCAAACCAAAGGAATGAGCAGTCTATTCAATGAAATAATACGAGAAAACTTCCCAGACTTGAAGAATGAGACAGAATCCCAAATCCTAGAAGCCTACAGGACGCCGAATGTGCAAAATCATAAGAGATCCACACCTAGACACATTATAATGAAGATGCCCCAAATACAGAATAAGGAGAGAATTTTAAAAGCTACAAGAGAAAGGAAGCAGATTACATTTAGGGGTAAGCCAATCAGAATAACAGCTGATCTTTCAACACAGACTCTGAAAGCTAGAAGATCCTGGAATAACATATTTCAAACACTGAAAGAAAATGGGTTCCAACCAAGAATTGTGTATCCAGCGAAATTAAGCTTCAGGATGGAAGATGAAATTAAAACCTTCCACGATAAAGAAAAGTTTAAAGAATTTGCAGCTAGAAAACCATCTCTTCAAAACATCCTCGCCAAAACATTACAGGAAGAGGAAATGGAAAAAACAATGAAAACCAACAGTGGGAGGTAGGACAGTAAAGTGGGGGAAAATAATCAAAGAGGAAAACAAACCATGTTTAGTAACAGAAATAAACAAATATGGCTGGAAGAACAACCCATACCTCAATAATAACCCTAAATGTTAATGGCTTAAACTCACCAATTAAGAGACACAGGCTAGTAGAATGGATCACAAAACAAGACCCAACAATATGCTGCCTACAGGAGACGCATTTGATAGGAAAAGACATACATAGGCTGAAGGTGAAAGGTTGGGAAAAATCATATCACTCATATGGACTTTGGAAACAAGCAGGAGTGTCCATACTCATATCAAATAAAATATATTTCAAGCCAAAGTTAATCAAAAGGGATAAAGAGGGACACTACATACTGCTTAAGGGAACCATACACCAACAAGACATAACAATCATAAATATTTATGCCCCAAACAATGTTGCAGCTATGTTCGTCAAACAAACTCTTCTCAAGTTCAAGAGTCTAATAGACCACCATACCATAATCATGGGAGACTTCAACACACCTCTCTCGCCACTGGACAGATCTTCCAAACAAAAGTTGAATAAGGAAACTATAGAACTCAATAACACAATTAATAACCTAGACTTAATTGACATATATAGAGTATATCACCCAACATCAAGCAGTTATACGTTTTTCTCAGCAGCACATGGATCCTTCTCAAAAATAGATCATCTATTATGTCACAGGGCAACTCTTAGACAATATAAAGGAGTAGAGATAATACCATGCATCTTATCTGATCATAATGGAATGAAACTGAAAATCAACGATAAAAGAAGGAAGGAAAAAGCATACATCACTTGGAGAATGAACAATAGGTTACTGAATGATCAATGGGTTATAGAAGACATCAAGGAGGAAATTAAAAAATTCTTAGAGATAAATGAAAACACAGACACAACATATCGGAATCTATGGGACACATTGAAAGCAGTTCTAAGAGGAAAATTCATTGCTTGGAGTTCATTCCTTAAAAAAAGAAAAAACCAACAAATAAATGATCTCATACTTCATCTCAAAATCCTTGAAAAAGAAGAGCAAAACAACAGCAAAAGAAGTAGAAGGCAAGAAATAATTAAAATCAGAGCTGAAATTAATGAAATCGAAACAAAAGAAACAATTGAAAAAATTGACAAAACTAAAAGTTGGTTCTTTGAAAAAATAAACAAAATCGACAGACCCTTAGCGATGCTAGCGAAGAGAAGAAGAGAGAGAACTCAAATTACTAGCATACGGGATGAAAAAGCAATATCACAACAGACACTTCAGAAATACAGAAGATAATCAAAAACAATTTTGAATCCTTATACTCCAATAAATTAGAAGATAGTGAAGGCATAGATAAATTTCTTAAGTCATATGATCTGCCCAGATTGAGTCAGGAGGATATAGACAACATAAACAGACCAATATCAATTGAGGAAATAGAAGAAACCATCAAAAGACTACCAACTAAGAAAAGCCCAGGACCGGATGGGTATACAGCAGAATTTTACAAAACCTTTAAAGAAGAACTAATACCAATACTTTTCAAGCTACTTCAGGAAATAGAAAAAGAGGGAGAACTTCCAAATTCATTCTATGAGGCCAACATCACCCTGATACCTAAACCAGACAAAGACACTTCAAAGAAAGAAAACTACAGACCAATATCTCTAATGAACCTAGATGCAAAAATCCTCAATAAAATTCTGGCGAATCAGATACAAAAACATATCAAAAAAATTGTGCACCATGATCAAGTAGGATTCATCCCTGGGATGCAAGGCTGGTTCAATATACGGAAATCAATAAATGTTATTCACCACATCAATAGACTTAAAGGTAAGAACCATATGATCATCTCGATAGATGCGGAAAAAGCATTCGACAAAGTACAGCATCCCTTTATGTTCAAAACTCTAGAAAAACTAGGGATAACAGGAACATACCTCAATATTGTAAAAGCAATCTATGCTAAGCCTCAGGCTAGCATCATTCTGAATGGAGATAAACTGAAGGCATTCCCTCTAAAATCTGGAACAAGACAGGGATGCCCTCTCTCTCCATGAAGAGATCTTTTTTGCATAAGTCAAATTGCACTTTTTGTATTTGATTTTTCTGCCTGTGAAGATCTACATTTATTTTCCTACAATGGTATTATGATTGATGGTGACTTGTGTGATTACAGGAAGCTTAAAATGTGTGTTTGAGTCCTTTCCCTGGTAAAAAATACTATAATTTGTACTCTAATAGGAGACTCAAAATGGTGCTAGAAAAACCTATTTTTTAATCTGCCTCTTTGTTCATGGTTTTCTAATGGTTTTGATCTAGTCAGTTCAGACCATTTCTGATTAATGGGTGTCATCAAGATGTAAATTCCCACTATAATCATTAGCAATGAGACAATTCTTCCCATTAAAAATAAAAACATTCTCATAGAGTCTTTGCTATATTCTAAGGAACAACTCTTGCTTTTGCTTTACTAAACAAAATAAATTCCACATATTTGAGTCCCAAAGTAAATGGTAATACATTAACCTAATCACCATGAGGAATAAGAAACACAAGATATCACCTTTGAAATATAAAAACAAATAAGAATCAGAAATGCTAAGCCATTACCATCTAAACTATACCAGAGCTTTTAACATGTAAACTTAGATGTTCTACTCACTCTCATAGTAAGATGCCTTAGACTCAAAGATATTTAATCACTCACTAAAACTCACTCAGTGAATGCATAACAGTTTTTACTCTAAAGATTTTACAGAATTTTTTGGTAATACGTTGCAAAGTCTCACCTGTCTTCTTTAGAAATAAGAAACAGAGGTTGTTTTAGTCTGTTTTATAATGTTATAGAAAAATACCAGAAACAGTCCAATGTATAAAAAGAGATATAAATGCATAAAAATATTTTATGAGAGGCTGGCGGTGTGGCTCAGTGGTAGAGTGCTCACCTGTCACATGCGAGAATCTGAGTTCAATTCTCAGCACCACATAAAAATGAATAATTAAATAAAATAAAGGTATTGTGTCCAAATACAACTTATAAATAAATAAAAATATTTTTGAGTACATAGTTCTGAAGATTTAAGTGCACTGTACCAGAATCTTCTCAGCTCCTGTGACAGCTCCTTCACCTGCATTACACATGAGCTGGCATTATGGTGAGGGCTCATTTGAGAGTTAGAGAGAACATAATGAGACAGGAAGTCAGAGAAATTCAGAAAAAAAGACTTGCTCTTTTGTAACAACTGGCTTTAATAAGAACTATGTTGTGCCCCATGAAAGTTACATTAGCCCTTTCCAAGAGCATCTCCCCCAATGATCTAACCACAATTTACTAGATCTCACTACTTAAACATTCCACTATTTTCCAACTCTCTCCCTTTGAAACTAAGTTCCAAACACACGAGCATTTGGGGGACATACTCAAATCATAATGAAAGTAATACGAGAGAGACAATGGTAAAAATGAGACATAGAATGTGATTTCTTAGTAGTTATAAAGATTATAGGTACTGCAATAAAATGCTTTAGAGATAGAAATTATTTTAGGTTGATATTTTATTTTAAAGACAATAGGGAATTTAATTAAATTACTTTTTGAAGAATGAATGAATTTGAATGTGACAAGACTAATGGGCTAGTTATATTAAAATAAGGGAAAAGTCTGTGCAAAAACTCAATGAATGTTTAGTAAACCATGCCTAGGTATAAAAAGAGAATGCTGGGCTTTCTGATTATGCTATATCAAGCCAAAAGTTTACTGGCTAAAATCTGGTGGCCCTCAAACCAGAGCAAACATTCCTATAAAAGATGCAGTGGACATCAGTCTCAAGAGCTTCCTACTTAAAATATCTGCTTCCAAAGACTACATAATTCATAGAAATTCTCAGGAGTATTATATTTCTTTCAATTTCAATTTTTAGCTTTCTATATAGTTACTGCACCATCTCATGGCCAGATCAATATTTTCTTGAACTTCTTCATATATTAATATATACACTATCTCAGATATGTTTGTTTCTAGATTGTCAGGGATCACTCCTAGTGAATTCTGAGATGTGTGAGAGGTTGAACAAGCATAGAAATTTGCTTATGAAAAATAAGCCATGTTGTAGGTGTGAAGTAAAAGGAGAAAAGATGCAAAAGTCCTCATCTGAATTTGTATGTGCTGATACTACACAAGGTTATTCCAATGATGTCTGGTTTGGGTTAAGGAAGCAACTTTTCTTATACATTATGACACAAAGTTCATCAAATATGGTTGTTACAGACTTTTTGAGAACACCTAAATCTTTATTAGTAATTTCTACATTGAGAAACTACTGTTACCTTTAAACAAAACTATCCATTTCAATAAATCTGAAATAGTTCTTTAATATTTCAAAACAGAAAATTGATGGCATTATTCACTGAATGCCAATATTTTCCAGTAACACCTCACACCACAATATATGTACCTTATATAGTTTAACACCTATAGGGATTCTTAACACAATGGATAGATAATTAAAGTAAAGAGTTAAATGAGACTCAGAAACAACTAATTATAGTAAAAATTATTATTACCTTATTTCAAATACCAGTGCACCCTTTTGCATTTTTTTTCCCAAAAGTTAATTTTTTTAACCTTTGGTATGATATTTCACTTTATTTAAATACCATGATAAATAGTACTGTTTTTTCATATGTACTCTCTGATGCATCTCAAATATATTTGCATACCCCAAGACCTTAGCAGATTTCTATACACATTATTCACTAGAGAAACAGTAGTTACTTCTGAAATCTATACTGCTCTTTTCAAATGAGGTCTTGCAGTTTTTTAAAAAATATCTGAATTTAGCTACAAATTATTGAATATTATAACAATCTTACTGTGTGAGTAAGATGTGGGTATGATGAACCAATTATAAATAAAAATTGCATGCTGCATTGTTAGTAATTCCCCCAAATTTTTTTTTTCAAAAACAGACACTCTGATGTGTGATTTTTGTCAACTATTATATAATGAATGAATGAAGCTCAGTAAATTAATAATTGGAACTACATACTTGCTTAGGGTGACTATCATTCATTGTTAAAAAACCTTTACCTATATAAAATTTTAATACTGTATGTACCATTGTGATATAATGGAATTTTGATAAAATTTACATTAATAATGCTAAAGTCTTCCATTGAGTTTTATATCAGTTTATGAAATCAACTTACTATATGTGATTTCCTCAATTCAAAGTGTCTTATGCTTTAAGAAACTGTTGGGCAATGCAAATTAAAGTTAACATTCTAATATCAAGAGCAGAAGCACCATAGGAAAGATAAAAACAAATAATTGGGGGTTCCACCATTATAGATGTAATTTTCTCAACATCTTTTCAATGTACCTAACCCACTATTGATACCAAAATTAATGAGCAAACTCTTCTCATGCTGATTGTGCATGATGCTATTATATAAAATGAAAACAAGCAAATGTGTCAGAGATGCATTTTACAACATTAGTTGAAAATACAATTGCTTGTTCAGTATCTCACTGACCCCAGCAAATACCTTCTCAGTGTGTAAGATAAATGGGTAAAAATTTAAAAAAATCAAGTAAAATTTATGTTAAAGAATAGCAACTATTTTTTAATAAGGAAAATGCTAATGTCTTTTGAAACAACATGACAATAAACTGTGCCCTATCACATAAAGGAAAGCAACAATTCTGGTAAACTTCTTCATTTTATTCTTTGAATATGCCAAGTATTCTTTGGCAAAATTCCATATATATTATTTTAATTTCACAGGTGTAAATTATATCTGGTTTCCTCTAAATTGCTACTTATTTAATATAAATTTGTTGATAAATTATTTCTGCATGTGCTGATAGTGAAATATAGTGAGGAATGGAAGTCATTTAAAGCTCTATGAATTGCAATCCCAGAATGCTGGGAGGAAACTGTATATAATCATGAGAAACATATTGAGTACTATGAATTTGTTCCAGATATTTATTTCCCTTAGTATCCACTTTTCACATAAACTTGTGCTTTTGAATGAAGCTGACTATTAAATATCATAGAAAAGGCCATCAGAGTAACCAGAAGAAGAAGTTTAAAAGAGAAACAATCAAATCATAAACATCTGGTTGAAACAAGAACTGGCAAACTGTTGGATCTTAGCTTTGGATTTTACTAAATTTTTTCCTATCATTTTTTTTTATTATGAATAACAGGAAGGTACTTCTATTACAACCATGACCAGAAAAATTTATAGCAATTTGTTTTTCTAAAACATGGATAAAATTGACGTGCGAACTCAGGATAGAATCTAATGACTAAATCTTGTTATGGTAAGAAAAAAAAAGTATAACTACCCAACATGAATATTGGCCTTTTCAAGAAAAGAATATTAGGGTGAAAACCAATTTGGTAAGATAGTATTGAATATTTTATATCAAAGAAAAGGCAGAAATATTTAAAATAATTTTGATTATTAGATGCATGTAAAAAAAAGTAGTGTCCAAGCCTGATGTGGTGGTACATTCCTGTAATCCCAAATATCATAGAGGCTGAGGCAGAAGGATCACAACTTCAAGGCAGCCTTGGTAACTAAGTGAGACCAAGTCTCAAAATAAAATATCAAAGAATTTTGTATATATATGAGTGATAAAGCACCCCGAGTTAAATCCCCAGTGCCATATAAAACAGTAGTTTTCAAAATTTACACCCAAATCAGCAGCCTACACTCTATCTGCAAGTATGTAATGTTTTAAAAGGAAACTAAATTTAGCCATACCTACTACTAGTTGTCTGATTATATTGATCATAATCTTGAAATATATACATAGAAGACCCTTCACAATGTTTTATGTGTTCCCATTATTTTTTCTAATTGCAATGAGAAAGGGAGGAAAACCAATTTAACTTATGGGGCCACTTCTTTTTCTTCAGGCCTAATGAATCAAATATTAAAAGGATTTAGCATTTAATTGATTATCATTTATGATATGTGTTCTGTGATTTCTTGCTTAATCTACATTGGAAACTTTATTATTTCTGAGTATCAGCATCTGTACAGGCCACCACACCCCACTCTATTTTTTAATAGTTACAAGTCCCTGTGTTCATGCTTCCTCAGTTAGTTATTCTCTTTTAAAAATAATTATGTGTTGAATTCTTTGTCTACAGAAAATTTATGAAGGTTAAAAACCCTTAAGCATTTTCACAAGTTTGACTTTAAGATATTTTTCATCACAAAACACACACCAGAAGTAAGAATAATTTTTTTCTCTAATTTATTAGCCTTTCTGACATCCAGTATCAGGACATGAATGCTGCACATTCTTACCATCAAGTACAATCAATACTACTTTCTTCAATCCCATTAAATTTTACAAAAAGTGCACATTTTACTGTATTTCATATACAGAACTTGGCTTTCCATTATTTGTGTTTAGTGCGTTTTAACTTTCTTTTTTCATCACTTTGTTTTTCCTGTATTTTCTAATATTCAGTTTTTTTGTGGTGAGAAAAAATAGATCACTAGAATCTTCTAACTTTTGCTACATTCAATCACTTGACTATTCACTAGCTAATATTTCTATTAAATGATCATTTTAAAGGTAGGACTGAGGTATGCTAACAAAACTGTTTTCAAGGTCTACTGCAGAATCAGCATAACTTTCTTGAGCTCTGCAGTTAAAACCACTGTTTCTGTCCAAAAACTCTGCTCCCTTTTTAAAAAAATTTTTCTTCTATATTGAGTAACTCTTTATGAAATGAAGCATGGAAAATAGTTTTTTAGGTTTTCATTATTTATGAAAATCTATTTTTATTTATCATTGATGGACAATCTGCTTCATTTTAGAGTACTATCTGCTTCATTTTGAATACTATTTTTCCTTTAAATCTTGAGGTTATTCTGTATTTATCATCTATAATCCATCATTAAGGATAAATACTTGGGTTTTATTCTTGCTTTCTTGAAGCTGACCATGGTTTTTCATTTCAGGATATTTTCTTTGTTTTAAGCATAGCTACTTGAGAAAATATGGAGATATATTTAGCATATTTAAATTTTATTTTCTTCATTATAGCATTAAATAAAAATAAAATATTTCCAGACCTAATTTTCTTTTCAGTATATACATGTAGGAAAATGGATAAAATATGGAAAACAATATATCTGTTTTTCAGACACCGAAAACAGGCATAGCAGGTGAGTGAAACCATAAGCAATAAGTGCAGACTGGTTAGGCGAACTATAACTTTCTTTTAAAAATGGTTCTTAATAAGTACATTTTGATAAAATGCTGTTAAAACTTATGGGTAAAGGAAAAGTAAAAATAATCAAAGTATACCACTGTAAGAAATACTTGAGGTCTGGCACCAGACTCTGGGGGAAACTTCATGTTGTGATAGGAAAGAATCCCCCACTTTCTCTTCACCCTCTCACCCACTTAACCTCACCAGAAACCACCAAGACGCCCAGAATAAAAGGTCTCAAGTTTAATAGTCACACTCTTTCCAACTACAAAAAGCAGTTAAAATTCAACTGAACAAAGAAGCTAATGTGCAAAGTTAAGGGGGTCTGAGACATCATATAAAAAGTTAGGTTAAAAATAATTCTGTTTTTTTTTTTTTTTTTTTTTTTTTTTTTTTTTTTTTTTTTTTGTGTGTGTGTGTGTGTGTGTGTGTGTTTTGTTTTGTTCCAAGGGTGTGGCTATTCCTTGGTCACCTGAACTCAGCAAAGAAACTGTTATTTTGATGAAGTGTTAGTGGGTGACCCACATTAAAAAAAATGTTAAAAAAATTTTAAAAACCCTAATTACCAAAAAAAGAAATGTTGCTACTTTCTCCATCTACATTTTGTTTTTTAAAGTATCTATTAAAAAATTCATTTTTTCGTTTTAGGTGGACACAATATCTTTATTTTTATTTTATTTTTTTTACATGGTGCTGAGAATGGAACTCAGTGCTTCGCGCATGCTAGGCAAGCACGCTACTACTTGAGCCATATCCCCAGCCCTAAAGTATCTTTTCTAAGTTTTGATTTTTATTTTTAATCCTGAAAAGTAGACAGTAAAACAGCTTCTGGAAGAATTTACAACCAAGTGCATGAGGGTCTGGGAAGCTGAGAGTCTGAAGTAGGGGTGGGAGGAGCAGACCAGAAGTCTGACTAAGGAGCAGACTTCCCTTAGTCACTGGAGGCCAAATATAACTAAAAAGAGACAAAAATCAATAAGTGTTTGTAAACCAGGAAATGACACAGATTATCAACTTAGTATCAGTTATAAAAAATTCATATAATCAAGAAAATAGAGAAATCATGAACAGGATTGGAAAAATAATAGGTGTAATTTTTATTTTTAGAAGCTTATTGGTGATACATAAAAATAAAGATGAATTTTATGTTTTGATTTTAAATGGAAGGCAGAGAGATATGGAAGTCATATAGTACTTCACAAGTTTTACTTCGGTTACAAAAGTATAATCAATTGATAAATTCTACTTATTTTACTCTCTATCTTCCTTGGCATTTCACCTGAGGTCACAGAGTGACGAATAACTAAGCAAATAAGTAACCAAGAAGATAGTCACTGAAGTTACACTCTTTTTCAGAAAACCCCAATGAACTTCAGAGCAAAGGTGTGATACAACACCTATTCATTTCCTTCTTTGGGAAAAGGTCCCTTTTGTGAATCAGATAGAAGAGGAAATTGGCCAACCTCTATCAAAATATTACTAGAAATAAATATGAATTATCTTCATTTAGAAGTAAAGTGAAATAAAATAACACCATTGTACAGTATCTTTCAGGATTACCCTTGAAAAATAAAAAATGAAAAAAACTCTTTCTAAAGAGCAGAATACTTGGCAACACACTTCATCCTTAATTTCACATGGAAAAAGAAGTTACCTCAGGTAAGAAGGTACATAACAAGGTACATAAAATAATAGGAAGAAATCAAGACTTGGTCAATGGTTTAGAAGAAACTTATGAAGACTATAAAATTTGGGGGGTACAGTAATAAGGATGGATCTCTGAGAGAGACAATGCAGTGTAAATATCATAAGATTTCATGCTATCACATACCAAAGCACCTACATCATGGACATTGTACAAGACAAACAAGTTGACAACTTGACTTGGCCAGTTGTTTTTATCCAGCCTCTGATGCTGCACAGGATGAATGAGGACTGAGTACCATAGTGGTTTCCAGTCACCGTATTTTATCTATCAAATGCTTCTTCCAAATATCTAGCCAGCTAGGAGGAGAGGTCTATCTCTAGGTTCTTGTTACAGCATCATTCTTTTCATCATTCTCTCATAATAAATTAACAAGTGGACATCTTTTAATGCAGAAATAATTTTAACCAGAAAAACCCAAACTTTTTTTTTAATTTTGCATTTACAGACAATAAATGCTAAGCAAGTAACACTAATAAAGTGTCAATACATCATGCCTAAAATTGAATCAGACTACATTTAACAAAAATAATGATATTACTATTGGTCTATGACCATGGGATCCACTGTATTATCATCTAAAAAATAAACAAAAAGCTGCTGGCCTGGTAGAATTCTGGAATAGGTGATGGTGTTGCTAACACTTCTTAAATTTCACATCATTATATCAGTTTGTGCTACCAAGAGACACACTATATAGATCCAGGAACCAGAGTGTCAAATTTTAAGAGTCTTAACTCACCATCACTCCTATTAATGCACTTGGAAATCATATTTCCTTACATCATGTCTCTGCATCCTCCACTTTTAGAAATCCTAATTATTTAAGAGGACTCTTTACCAACAGGATGTTTAACAAAATTCTAACTAAAACTTAAACTGCACCTGAGGACTCTAAATTCTATGTACTAAGAAAACAGAAAGCAAGAGGAGAAATTACAATCCTAGGTAGGTCAATTCACTCTCCTCACCAGAAGGACATTGATTCCATGTTGCAATGCTAAGCAAGTACCACTAATAAAGTGCCAATACATCATGCCTAAAATTGAATCAGACCACACTTAACAAAGATAAAAATATTACTATTGGTCTATGACCGTGGTATCCACTGTATCCAAATATAAAAGTCTATTGTATATTTGAAGATAAAAAACAGATGATTCAATTTGAAAACAGATGATCCAATTCTCTACTTTTTAGTATTTACTTTCCATACAGGAATTGTAAAAGTATCAGTGCAGGAGTTGTATCTTGAGAAAATTATAGTAAGGAGCCTCAAATGATTTGGGGATGAGTATAGAGACCAAAGGAAGTATGTTTAGTGGATCTGAAATGAACAGCAGAAGAGACACAAGATGACCATTAATTTGACATTCAGTCTACACAGCTGTCAAAACTGTAATTAATTGCACTCTTTTCCATTCTCATAAGTTTTCTTCAGGAATACAGTCTCACCAGTACCATAAACTAAGTAAAGAACTTAGACTGAAAAATGAGATTTTTGTGGTGTCACTATAGGGAACTATGCTTTATGGCACCATTAGGACTGAAGGATTCATTTCCCAGACAATTGCTGAAAGTGGTCTTTTCAAAATATTTTCATTAGTAGAAGATCATTTTTCTGGCTATTACCATTTAAGGCTTCCTAAACTCAAGATTGTTTGAGACTCATGTAAATCACACTCCATGTCTCAAGTAGGAAATATATAAGAGTGCAATACAGATCCATAATTTCACTTTGAGTAAGCAGAAGCCTCCTTTGAGATTAGACTGCAAACCCAGATTCTTGTGCCCAAATATGCTTTCTTCCCTTTATTTCCATTGTGCTGATCTGAAGCACACTAACTTATGGACTTCCAAGATGCCTAGTCACGGTCTTAATCCACCTCCTGGGAAGCCCTAATTAGAACTCAAATGCATCCTTCATCTACTTCCAGACTTTCTGTTTTCCAGAAGTTCTTGGAAGTCTTTTGTCACTGGAGATTACCTCCTCTTTTCATTGTGGATGTTTATCTCATTTTATGCTTCTCTTTTACTGTTACTTTAATTTATTGTCAGTAAAATAGACTTGTATATATTTTTTAAAGAGAGAGAGAGAATTTTTAATATTTATTTTTTAGTTATTGGCGGACATAACATCTTTGTATGTGGTGCTGAGGATCGAACCCGGGCCGCACACATGCCAGGCCAGCGCGCTACCGCTTGAGCCACATCCCCAGCCACAGACTTGTATATTTGAAGATCCAGATCTCTAAATAAAATGGTTAGCTTAGTTTATGGGTTTATAATATACAATCAAAAATGTTCAATGCATTTTAATATGAATTTAGATCCATGATTAAAATTGGATGAAATAAAATAGGCTTCATTAGGATGTAATTCTGCACTACAAAATTTCATTGTTTTTAACAAAGGATAAGAATTTTGGAAGATAACATGACAACAAGAAAAAGAATCACTATTTTTTATATATAGTTGTGCTTGAAAGAGAATAATTATATCACTATAAATTGATTATACAATATAAAACAAAAAGCTTTATAACCAAGTTCTGTTTATTTTTGACAAAACATATTTGAAGCAAAAATACCAAATCCATGAATCTCCTCAAAATACTATACAGTGAATAGCATTTCTACACAAATCATGTAATTTTTATGATATTATGTAAATTTTCTAGACATAGATGTAGAAGTTAAATGCACTAATATTATTTCTCAAGGCACATTTATTCTGAAGCACAGTTCCATATATCTGCAAATACAATTAAATTTTACTTATTATACACAGATCAGTACCTCAAAAATGACCAAATACCTGGATATATTTTCTTTGACAGATTTCTATTTCCTAGACAATAAGGTCAGCTTTAATATAATATATCTCCTACCTTTTCAGTGACACAGAATTTTTAAATTTTAAGTAAACTTCTTGTATAGGCTCAAAATTCACCATATAACTATGGTACTAATGAATTAGTGATGGATGTTACAAGAAAATTTCTTAGTTCTTTTAAGAGAATTTTTTTAAATGAAACACTATATGAACACATGATCCTTCAAACAAATTATGATAATGCATGCACAGCAATAAATTTGGAATAAAGAAGGTATATATATTTATTAGCTACAGGACTTTGAAAACACATGCTTTGGACCTAAAAGACAGTTATTTTGCTTTGTAATTGTAGCATTATTATAGCTGTGTGAGGAGTTTTAGGTCTATGTTTTTGTTTTGTGATCTCATGTGCTTCATTAATTCAGATGTATTAATGTAATATATGCTTATATGAGTTATATGCCTCTTTCTAATTATAGAATATATTTTTAGAAACTCTTGGTAATCATACAGTTTCTAAATTAGAGTGTAATTACCATGCAAGCTAGAAAATGCACAGTGGCTTAAAGAAATCCTCATCCCAGAGTCCAGCCTTAGAGTTTTCACATTGTTGATGATCAATAAATGTATATGTTTCATAAAGTTAAGATCTGTTTAATCTTAAAGTAAAGAAATAGGAAGCTAGAGAGGTGCTTCTTCATAGATATCAAGCTGTCATTACTGGGAAACCCAAGAAAAAGTCCTAGAGGGCAGTCTGTCCCTCTGATTGAGGTAGTTATGTAAAATTCAAGTCCTGCTTTTCTTCCCCACAACTTTGGCTTTCCTGTGTCATCTTGTTCTTTGTGTTTCAGTGACCAGAGAATGAGATAGGTTCGCAATTATTTGTTCATGCTAAAGACAAAAAACAAACAAACAAGTGAAAAAAGAACTAAAAAACAACTGAGTTTGTGAAAACATCAGAAATTTAAGTACAGTGATCAGGATAGGATGAGATTCCACTGACCTAAATGTTCCTTTAAGAAAAATTAAAATCAGACATTTCCGTTGTGACAGAAATGAGAAAGGGCATATATGTATGTATATAGTCACATATATATACACACATGAAACTAATACATAAAGAACGAATGAACACAAATATTCCTCCTCTAAACTTGGAAATTATATTCCTGTGTATTTTTAATCCAGGAATGGGTAATTACTAGTACATTCATTGATTTTCAAAAATATTCCGTGTGCTTCCAAACCCTTTTATCATGATCCTCTCATTTGTCATTTCCTAACTTAAAGAGTACAGGGTGTGGAAATTTTTAATCTTTTGAGTTAAATTGGATCCAAAGACTTTATGATAAATATAAGTAGTTTATGGCATTGTGATATTGCGCTCTATGAAATGAAGTTTTTAACATAGAATATCATTTCCTTCTAAAATTTAAAAAACTTATAATTACTCAAAGTATAGAATTCATATCAATAGTAGTTCTATTTTATTTTATAATATTACAAAAGCAAGTTTATAAATAAAAAATGCTAAATTACAGATGGGGATATGTCTCAGTGGTGGAGCACTTGCCTAGCATGTGTGAGGTCCTGGGTTTATCCTCAGCACCACATAAAAATAAAATAAAGTTTATAAAATATCAAGGTAAAACTCATGTCTTCTTTTATAATATGTATACAAATAAGTAATTTTTAAAATCTCTAGATGACATTCCATATTTAAGTTGTATCACTAGAACTCATTAAAGTTAGAACAAATGGAAAACTAAAATTAATCATTTTTCCCTATTAAAAAATGACTCATTTTAGAGGATATAAATTAAAGAAGCAAACGTTGTTAGAACAAAATATCCTCAGTGAACCATACAGAACACAGTTTTCTGGATTGAGTAAAACCTATCCTATTACTAGGGATAGATGTGGATTCACCCAACACATATTTTTCTCACTTCAGTTATCACCCTCTAATATCCTCCAGGTGCCATTCCAATATTATTACCAAATTATGTCTGAATTATATAATGGCAACTGTGTTCCCACTATACACAGCTTTCTTATAGATTCAGAATTACCATATATTATCAAAATAGTTCTTGATATAATCTCATGTTGAGGTTTTCTGGGGTAGTATGTTACTTTGATTTCATTTTTCTCTTCTTGATTAAGCAGTAGGAACATATTGAAAACTCTACAATTTTCAGTGAATTGAAATGGAAGGATTGCACAAAAGTAAAGAATTGCAACCATCTGAAAAAATGAATCTCAATGTAGTAGGAGTGCACACCAATGTATTTTTTTAGTGCTGTCTTTTGACCATTTACTACCTGACGTAATGCCTTTAATATATCATCTAAGATGACACAGAGAAGCATGCCCTCTAAGGTGATATTTTTATTTGTATTTATAATTTTTTATTGAGTTAAAGTGTTACCTTGATGCTAAATCTGATCATCTTGTATGACATATACAGAGTCTTATTACATATATTCTAGAGGTATTGTGTATGAAAGAAGAACACATATGGATGTGTTTCTGAAATAAAAAGTACTCAGTAGAAATGCTGGCCATTGTTTTAATTATGCAGTTCCTGATATATGTGATTTAATAGATTTAAATCTTTTATTTTAATAATGGCTACATATGTTTTTGCTTCAAATTGTTTTCATAAAGTTAAAATATTCTAGCAATATGTGTAGAAAGCTCGTTGGCAGTATTTTAGGCCTGTCTTTGAATCCCCAATGTAGCTATCCACCTTGCATATATGTTATTATCATGACCAGAAAAAATATCTTAAGTGACCAAATTCCAGCTATTGAATATCAGTAGAAATATTTTATTATTGTCTTCTCCTCAGTCATCTGGAATAAAGGTGGTAATTCAAGTCACAGTTTAGATAGACTCAAAGTCATTCCATTGTAAGGTTTTTAATTAAAGATCAAGAATTTGACCCAAGCGTAAAAGATAAACTTCCATAAAATCCCAATATTCATCTGCTTGAAGGAAGCAGAATGTGTTTCTTCAGTAAAGAAACCATACATAAAATTGATACAGAAAATTTGATGTTAATCTGATGGAATATTTTCTATAAAAGGCATGTTGTGTTTTAAGTGTCTGAAATAGTAGGTATGTGTTTTAAATTGTTTCAAGCCACATATTTAAAAACACCAGTCATCAGGGCTAAGATTGTGGCTCAGTGGTATAGTGTTTGCCTAGCACATGTGAGAAACTGTGTTCAATCCTCAACACCACATAAAAAATAAAATAATAAAATAAAGTGTAAACAAGGTTTGAAAAAAAAATAGCAGTTATCAGAAAACCATGTGGATGAGGCTAAATTGTTCCATGACTCTTTAGACCTTTTAGATATAAAAGACATAACAATAAGAGAAACCAAAATAGTGAAACTTTTATGAACATAGGATACCATTTTAAAATCTGAGGTAATGTAGATATTTGGTTAAAACATCAAAGTGTTGATTTCTGTTTATTTTAATTTTTAACTGGAATCTACTATTTGTACTTGGATATGAGACCCAGTATTGTAACTCAACATGTGTATATAGTGTGTAATTATCAGATCAGGGTAATTTTCATCTCATTAAAATTATTCTTTGTTTAAAACCTGCAAATTTCTTGCTATTTTGTTTTGTTTAAGAAGTTATTATAGAACATAATCACCTTATTGTGCTTTAAAATCTAAGACTTACTTTCTGGTCTTAACTTTTTTTGACACTTCTTACACAAAATCAGTCTCTTTCTCATTCTTATCATAAATCTGGTTAGCATTTCTGTTTTCAGTTTCTGTGTAATCAAATTTTCAGCTTCAACACATGAATGCCACATGCAGTATTTGTGGGAAAATAAATGTCATTACTAGGAAAAATAAAATATTATCCTCAATAAATAATTTGGGAAATTGGCATAATTCTCTGCATTCACTCATTCAGTGTTTTGAACTTGTCTCTAATAATAAATTTGGAAAAAGAATAAAAATATATAAATCAAATATCCATATGTTTTCAAGATTTTATGGGTCACATTTGGTCAATGAGAGTAAGTTTTGTGACATTTATTTTTATAAAAATGTCATATGCTAATTCTTATAAATTTATTTATAATAAGTGTATATATTATATGTAAGTTTTTGTATTGTGAATTTAAATAGATCTATATTTCCATGGAATAAATAACTTTAAAATTTGTATTAGAGTTGGCTCAGTAACACAGGCCTGTCATTCCAGTGAATGTGGAGGCTGAGGCAGGAGTATTGAGAGTACAAAGCCAGCCTCATTAACTTGGTGAGGTCCTGAGAAACAATTTAATCCTGTATCAAAATAATAAAAAAAAAGAAAGAAAAGAGGACCCAGACTCAGTGGCACACACCTGTAATCCCAGTGGCTCAGAAGGCTGAGGCAGAAGGATTATGAGTTCATAGTCAGCCTCAACAATGGTGATGAACTAAGAAAATTAGTGAGACTCTAAATAAAATACAAAATGAGGCTGGTGATGTTGCTCAGTGGTGGAGTATCCAAGAGTTCAATCTCAGAAGGGCCAAATAAAATAAATAAATAAAAAGTGCTGGGGATGAGTGGGCCTGTGGTTCAGTGGTAATACAATTGAATTGCATGGCATGTGCGAGGCACTGGGTTTGATTCTCAGAACCACATATACAAAATAAAAATCTATCAACAAAGAAAAAAATATTTAAAAAAAACTGGAGGTGTATCTCAGTGGGTAATCACCCAAATGCACTCACCCTGTACCCCTTCTCCACCTGGGATGCCCACCCTGACACATGTGAAAGAACAATATCTCAGCCTGGCCACCTATCCAGCAGTTTTCCTTTAACAGCCCATGAGGACCCATTCCTCACTTGATGCCCATCCTTTCACCCCACTGTTTGACTATGCACTGGGCCTACACTTAGCCACCCAAGCACAACTGTTTGTTAAGGTTCAGGTGCAGGTATCCCTAATTCATTCCACTGGGACGTTATATTTTATAAAATGGGTTTCTAATACTTCAAAATGACAGGTTTAGGGCTGAAAGTACAGTTCAGTAGTAAAACGAGTGTTTCCCATGTGCCTGGCTCTGGGTTCCTCTGCCACACGACCGGCGTGAGCTTCATGAAAGAAGATTCAGTGCATAAGAAATTGCTAGAGAGTTTTAAATTAAAGAGACAGACTCTCATACCTTTAATGCAGCTCTGAGATGGCTTCTCCTAGCTCCCGCCTCCAGCCACCTAATCTGTTGTTGAGGTTTACAGAAGAGACTAGCGAGAGAGGGAGAGCATGCCAGGGAGTGAGCTTTTATTGGGCAACAAAAAAATTCAAGGGAAAATACCAGCCAATGAGGATAAGGGGGTCAGCATCTCAAGGTCAGGGCTGGCAATTGGGTCTTCAGGTCAGTGGCCAGGCACACCTCTGCATGGACAAGCCCTCGGACCTGGGAAAGGGTGGGGAAGGCTTTTTAACACAGGCTGTGTTTAAGCCCCTCTCACCCAGCCAGGGAGGTAACTCAAATCACATGTAAGAATGGCCTCCCACAGGATCCAACTCCAGCATGTAAAAAAAAAAAAGCCAGGCAGGCCTGGTGGCACATGCCTATAATCCCAGTGACTATAGAGGCTGAGGCAGGAGGCTCAAAAGTCTAATGTCAGCTTCAGCAATGTAGTAAGGCCCTAAAAATCTTAGATAGACACTGTCTATAAACTATAAAAAGGGTTGGGGATGGTTGTTCAGTGCTTAAGAAATCCTAGATTCAGTTCCCACAACCAAAAAACAGAACCAAACTCAAACTAAAAATGAAAAACAAACTGTATTCCCCAATATTATTTGCAGGTAGGGGTCTCTATGATTCTGTGCTGGCCAATGAGATATCAGTGGAAGCCACTGGGCCTCTTAGATCTTTGTTTTTTTCCTTCTTCCCTTTCCCCTGATTGCTGTATTGAATGGACTGCAGAATGAAAAACAGAAAGGGTTCTGAGGCATGATGGCATAGCTGGATAGCCATAGCAGCCCAGACTGCCAACCACTGGGCTTTTTGATTTTCAAGTAAAAGGAAATCTTTTTCAGTATTTGATGGGTACATTTTTCTAGCAGTGGAAAGACAGATGCATTGATTTTTCTCCTTGTTCTACTTTCTGTTCATTGTCCTCAGGTTCAGGAACAATGCAGGTCAAAAGAACCAGCCATCTTTGTCACCAATTCTTTTTCAGGTCTCTGGGGATGGAGTGGAAGTACAACACAAAACCTCTACAGTACCTAATCTGAGCCCTTGGGACAGAGTTAGTCCTGAATCATCTCCAGGATCCCTCATCTGTCCCAGAATGTTCACAGAGAGTGAGTATATTTCCTCTTGTTGCCAACACTCAAGTCCAAAATCCCAGGACTCCCATGGCTCTCCTGAGAACTGTTCCACAACAGACTAACGCTGGTCCCAATCTCAATTCCTGCACTGATGGGACATTGGGAAAGTGATTTTAAGCAAGCCATACTGTTCCCAATTTTGAAGTGGGTCGTCTCCAAAAAAGACTTGAATCTAAATGAACACAGAAGGAAGAAGCCTGGGTCCAAGGACTGAAGATGAACCCTGCCTCCAGAGAAACCTAGGATTTTAAAAGATTTCCAATTAAAGTGAGGTGGCAGGTAAAGTATAGACCTTGACATAAAACAATAGGCTGAGAGCAAAATGTCAGATGTGGGCAAAACGTATGTGTGAGAGACTGATGTTTCACAGCCTCCACAACAGGTAAAAATGAATGCTAAAATTGTAATATGTAACATAAGGAAAAGGAACCACATTTTTTTCTTTTTTATTTCTTTTCTTTTTTTTTTTTTTGTACAAGTGTTTGAAACTAGGGGAACATAACCACTGAGCCTCATCCTCAGATTTTTTAATGGTATTTTTTTAGCTTTTGAGACACATTGTTAATCACAATATTGGGGTATTCTTATATCAAACAAGCATTTTTATCACAAAATAAATATGTCATGTTAGCAGCTACTTCTCTTTTACTGATTTTGTTTTTTTCTTTCCATAAATTCAAGTGAAAATGCTGTTTTTTCATATTTAATAACTTTTTATAATTTTAACCATTATTTTATTTTTTTTTTTGTTTTTATGTGGTATTGATATAACCCAGCACCTCGTGTGCACGAGGCAAGCACTCTCCCACTGAGCCACAAACCCAGCCCACATTTAACCTCATTTTAATCAAATTATTTTCTTTCTTTCTACCCATCCTTGTTTTTTTATTCACCCTCCAATCTATGTGACTAAAAAGTCCTGGGAAATGATACTGCCTTATGTTAATTCTGGTGTTTGGGGCACTGGGTTTTGGCAAGATTTCCACCCCTTGCCCAGTTTTGCAGGATTCTGCTGTATATTTTGAATTCTTTATAGAAGCCTTTAGCATTTTTGTGGAACAATGAAATAAGTTTCCCAAAGTATGGCACTATTTTTGAAAGGTTTGGAGATATTGAATGACATGATGAGAAAAGCCCCTGGCATAGTGTGGTTGTGTGATTCTGAGAGGACACAAATTTCTTTGTGAGATCACAAATGGTGTTCTTACCTAGAATGTCCTTTCCTTTGCTCTTTAGCATACTTCAATTTATCCTTTAATACCTAGTTGAATGTGAAGAATTTGTACTCCCAGCCAATACCTATACCCAGCCTACTGGACCCCTTCTCTTTGTTGTTTTGCAGCAACTAAGCAACAGCAGGAAGGCTTTCAGTGTGCTCATATAGCAATGGGGTTCAGTGAGAACTATAAATGGGTTTTGGCCACTGAAATCACCTGGCAAAACCCAGCTCCTGGTTTTATTAAACTTTGCTATCAGGGCTGGGGATGTGGCTCAAGCGGTAGCGCGCTCGCCTGGCATGCGTGCGGCCCGGGTTCAATCCTCAGCACCACATACAAACAAAGATGTTGTGTCCGCCGAGAACTAAAAAATAAATATTAAAAAAATTCTCTCTCTCTCTCTCTCTCTCTCCCTCTCCCACTCTCTCTTAAAAAAAAAAAAAAAAAAAAAAAAAAAAAAAAAAAAAAAAAACTTTGCTATCAGATTCCTTGACCTCCCCAGTGTCATTTTTTTTAAAAAATAAATCACCTAGTTCAGTTTCTGCAGCTTGAAGCCCAAGTCCCCAACTGCTTCCCTGTCTCTACAGCATTGTGTCAGGTTGTCAGAATAAACCATAGTTATACAGAAGTCATTATAAAGAGGCTTTCTCTTCTGAGACTGAACCTTGAGAAAGATGGCCATGACCAGATACCTATGCTTCCTCATTCTGAGATGCCCCAGGCTGGCTGGAGAAGAGATCACAGATGACTCTTGTTTGCCAAATAGCTGTGCCCATCCTGTGCTGAAAGGGGGAGAGAAGGTGCTGAAGGCCACAGAGCTTAAAAAAAATCAGAAGGGCATGTCCTTTGAAAACATGCTTTTTAAATCTGGCTGGGCTCTTTCACAAATAGGGCAGGGACATTGCTAGTTGCTGTACAGTGCCTCTTCTGCATCCATAATACAAAGACAGTGCTGAAAACATGCTCACATTTATGCAAAAAAGTATTATCATCAGTTGGAATTCTGTAAATGGAGATACTCTGTGGTTAGCAGAGTGGTTCAAGGTGAACCATTGAAGATGTGGGGTTCAAATGTGACCAGAGCCCAAAGGTAATTGTCCCTTAGACTCAGTGGTGTCACAACCATGGATATCTCAGCAATATCTCTTTCATTCATTTCAGATGGAGTTTTCAAGGAGCAGTGGAGAGGCCAGGTGACAGTGAGGCTGGTGTAGGAGTGAACTTGATGGAAAACCATGGCTAATGAAGAAGAGCAGAGCCATTTTGTATGCTAGTGGATGCTGGTGGAATTGGGCCAAGCCAGACTGCAAAGGTTCCAGGGCTAGAGGGAAAAACCTGCAATCCCAGAGTGTTAAATATGTCATCGGAGGATGAGTCATGTGGACAGAATGCAGAGGATCAAATTGGTGGAGTGGGCGTGGCTCTCAAAACAATGGAGGTAAGAGGCCAGATGCTGGGTGGCGCCTATGAAAAAAGTGGAGAGGACCTTGTGGGCAGAGCTGGTGAGGCAGAGTCAGCCTGAGTGAATGGAGCCCAACTTGTAAGAACAGTGGGCGGGGAGAAGACAGGGGGAGAACGTGGGAGGCAGCACCCTACCCAGGACCCCTTAGGTGAGCACAGCCTAGGAACCAGGAGGCACAGTAATGCAGGAGCAGAGGGCATGGTGTGTGCATCCACAGGAGGCAAATGGAGTCAGGAGAGGCATCCATCTGGTAATTCTGTCAGGATTCACTGTGGACCCAGAGGGGAAGCAGGGTCTTTGGCCTCTGAGATAGTAATGTGACCTCAATGTCTGCTCCATTGGGGGCCTCAGTTTCCCCTCTTACCCACTGAGGCAATGGAGGGAGGCTGAAGATGCCATGGCACAGCCTTTCTTTCTTCCTCCCACTCATTGGATGCTGTGCACTTTCTATATTTTCAGGTTGGTTGGGTCCCATGGGGTTTCTTGAAGGGGTCCTTGGGATATCGCCTGAGACACTTTGTTTTTGGGGAACAATAATTTTTTTTTTCCTGTGTGTTCACAGAGACTTCTCTTGGTGCCTGCTGTTTACATATTGAGACCCTGAAGTCCAGAGAGGGTGAGCCTGTGATGCAGCCGTCACTTGCTGGAGTCTGATCTGGATCGCACAGTCCCCTTCACTCACTCACTCACAGGCAGGGGTTTCATAGCACCTGGGCAATAAAAAAAGCATTGATGAGGGAAGAGGCCTTGGCTCTTTCCAGGTGCTACTTTGGGACACTCCCTAAGTCTGTAAAGTGGGACACAAAGTGACATCTGACTCTCAGGTTGGTGTAAGGCCAAGTTCCAGCTTCATGATTCTCTAAAAGGCAATTTGCAATGGATGGGGCAGGGGATATATTTTGACAGTATTATCATTTAGTATTTTTTTAAAACATTCATTTTTTAGTTGTAGGTAGACACAATACATTTATTTTATTTTTATGTTATGGTGAGGCTTGAACCCAATGCCTCATGCACTCTACCTCTAGGCAAAACCACAGCCTTCATTAATTTTATATATGGAAACATAACTCCTTGAAAAAAAAAAAAAAAAAAAAAAAAAAAAAAACTATAGTACCAGGCTCTGTCCTAGGCAGAGAGGACACAGACATGAACAAAACAGCAAGGAATCTCTGCTCTCGTTTTTGTGGGGGCTACCATTCCCCTGGACTGACCCAAGAATTCAGGCACTAAAGAGACATGAAGTACTGACCCCCTTTAGGCATCTGATCTAATGTTACCATCCATGGCAATGTTTTACCTTCTCAATTATTCTAAAACACACCCTTCTCCATATCATTTAGCTGCCCCAATCCTTTCCTACCTGTGAGATAAAGGTCTCCTTAAAGATCCCTTCCTTGCTTGCTTCTCCAGTTGCATCTCCTCACCCCTCTTTTAGGTTTCAAGAATTCCTGTCTCATCCCTACTTGTACTTACTGCTCTGCGTAATGTGGGTACTTTCCCATTGTTAGAAGTGCTAAGTCCTAATTAGACACTAGATGGTATCAGAACTGTACTTTTGACATTTTTCTATCTTCCACCAGAGTATCTGCCTACTTATTGGCTGGCTTGGTTAAGAAATACTTTAGAAAACTCTTCAGTACTTGCTTTACAAGCAGCTTTTTATTTTTTTTTGTACAAATCTTCATTAATTGTATGTATGAAATTAATCATCCAGCTATGAAAGGGAGTATTACACTAACTACCCAGTGTATATGTGTGTGTGTGTGTGTGTGTGTGTGTGTGTGTGTGTGTGTGTGATATCACACACACACACACACACATATATTTTTTTCAAAATTTATTCAGAAGTGGGATAAGGATTTCAATTCAATCATGGCCTCTTTCTACACCTGTTGTGCCTGGAATGTTTCAGGAGTCCTTACTAATATTGCAGGTATTTCTTTCTATTTTCTATGCTATGATTATTAAAAGCCATTAAATAGAATAAATATATCTCAGAGATGCCAAGTGTTATCTCACTTGTAGTTGTTCATTGGGCATCTGTAGGCCTAAGTGAATATTCAGAGCTTTTTGGCAAAAGCATTCCTGTATGGAGCAGAAAAACCACATGAGGCAGGAAAAAGTGTGTTAGTCTTGAAGAAGGCTTTTGTGTTGATGTTTGTGATTTCTCCTTGATATCCACATAAGGTGAGAGGAGAGAACTGGGAAGAAAATGAATATTTGGAAGGCAGGGGAATGTGAAAAATACTGCAATGAGACTGAGCATGACTCAGGTTTGGGTGAAGATATATAAGTACAAGGAGCATTTCTCTGAGCTGGGAACACACCTGTATTTAGCCACGGAGAAGGAAATAATATGAAGAAGACAGAGTGTGGGCATTCAGTTAAGGAGATAGAAAACCAGGAAAATGTAATGACATGAATTTCTGGAAGAGGTGATTTTAAAAAGAAAGGCAGAACCTCTTGTTCTAAAAAACACTAAAAAGTGAGCCACAGGGTGACAAAGGAGGGACCTTGAGTTTTGGTGCCATAGGGGTTTCTGATAATCTCAGTGGAACCTCTGTCCTCAGGTGGTGGGAATTGAAGCCAAATTGAAGATTTATGGAAAAAATAAGGTCAGCATAGTGAAGGCAATAGCTGGAGGTCATTTTTCTGGTTGTTTACAATGAGATAAAGGGAGACTCAACCGGGTGTTAACATTTATGTTCTCAGAGATGTGGGGAGAGTTCATTCCTGCAAATGTTTGTTTGTGACTGCAGAAATCTTTTTTCTATTACCATGTTTATCACCTACACCTTAGAGTTGATTTTTTAGAAGTAATATGGAAGCCCAATAGTAATTTCTGGAGAGTACAAAGGGTGCTGGGGCAGGGCAATCAATGAAAGTAGAAGATAGATAATTAGATATGATCACTGTGTACCATGCATTTGGAAATATTATGCTCAACTCCATTAACATGTGCAGTAAATATTTGTTAATTAAAAACAAATTAAAACTAATTATTCTACTTGATCACTGAAAGGTAGGCACTCAACACTGAGGAAGAGAGTATCCTTATGGTTTGTTTCCTGCTTGTGAAAATGGTCATTGTTAGTCACCTATAAAGATAATGGATTAAATAATTTTGGAAGAAATCGTATGATTTCTTTGATTTGAAGTGCCTTGTTGTCACAGCATGATGAGGTTATCTGATGGTCACTGAAATATTTGAAGTGCTACAGTCCATCCACTGTCAAGGTAGTTTGTGCCGAGTTCATCCTTTGGGACTGTAATATTTTCCTTATTCTTTCACTATTTGTTGCAATCAAGTCACTGAATCTGCCCACCCATAAAATGACAAAGATACTAAGCTCCACATGCAGGATGGGATGCTATTCTCCTGTATTGTTTTGAACTCTTGTATATGAAAGATTTTTTTCCCATCATTTTTATCAATGTAGTCAATATTTCTCAGTAAATATACATTTATTTGTTGCTTTCACTTATAATTTAATATTAAAGTTTTTTATTTTATTGCTCATATTTTCCAGCTTTCAATCTTTCAGGATTTTTACTTTAGTTCTTATGTCATTTATCAGGAATTCACATGTGGGAAACCTTGAGAGACTCTCCTCCTACTCTTCATTCTCTTCCTCCTTCATATGTTAAGGCTCATTTTTTTTTTAAAATTTATCTTTCATGATGCTAGAATCACCACTTTCTCCAGGGAAATATACACATTTTTACTGGTATTTTTAGGGCAACTTGTGTAATTTGTCAGGACCAATGCAAAATGAAAACTTAGACTCCCTGTCTAAAAGCAGGTGACCTCTACCATTGACATCATGCCACAGAAATCTATTTCTTTCTTCTGTGATCTCTTCACATGTCATTGTACAATTTGTCTTTTAATTGTCCTTCTTACTACAGAATTTTAAATTATTAGCAAGACTTCTAACATTCATCTTTTTGTATGCCATATCAATTCTAAATGCAAATTTATGAGAAAGTCACATTGGAGAGCTTACACATCCATGTTGTGTTCATTAATACCAAAGCAGTGAATATGTTACACAGAACCAGTGCAATTGCATTTATTACACCCTGATAACTGTGAACAATTTCTCCAGCTGGTTTGTTAATGAGTTTGAAAGAGCTGGGAGAAAAGTGACTGTGGATTACCCTGCTTTCCCTATCCCTTCACATCCTCAGCTGGAAAGTTGGGTTAACACAGTGAAATACCTTGAGTGACAAAGCTGTCTTCTTTCTATATTTGAATCTAATTCTGGTTCGACATTAATGTGTGTCCTACCTGGGTTTCATCATGCTCCCTTTTTTTTTTATACTTGTGGATAGGACATGGTCACTTTGTACCCAACTCTCTCTTAGCTCCCATATTTCCGTGGCCCACTGGAATTTGTGATAATGGGAATGAAAACTCAATGTTTATGAAGTGTCCAAAAGCACTATACCTGCAGGTTACATTTATGTGCTGTGTTTATACCTGTGGTCCATTGCCTTCTTGGAATTTACTTTTGAAAAATAAGTAGTAAGATAAAATCAATAAAAATTATGATAGCAACAGTGAATATTCAATCAAGAACAGGTCCACTTTGAGCAGGAATCCTGACTGTGTAGGAAGAGCATCATGGGGCTAGTCCTCCTTTCCCTGCCTTCTGGCTTCAACACTCTCTTCATCATCTTTCCCTCCCTCAGTCCCTTGTATCCTCCCTTCCTCCCTTGCACAATAGTAAGAACACTAAGTAGGATATATGTACTCTGAAAACATGTAAGTGAACATTATACTATTGTAAAGTGTAACTACAGAATTATGCTGCAAATATCTAGAAGTTGTTTACCTTATGCAATTAAAATTTTATATCCATTGAAGAGCAGCACCACATTTTACCCTAACCACATTTCTTTGCAAACAGCATGCTACTCTCTGTTTATATATTGCAACTAGAGATTGAACCCACAGCACTTAATTACTGAGTCACTTCCCCAGAGTTTTATTTATTTATTTATTTATTTATTTTAATTTAGAGTCTGGGTCTCACTCAGTTGCTTAGGGCCTGGCTAACGTGATGAGGCTGGTTTTTAACTTGTGGTCCTCCCACGTCAGCTTCTCAAATCACTGATATTCAAGGTATGTCCCACTGTACCCAGCTCACTTAATGGTTTCTCATAGGGATATTTTGTGTTTCAGATTTTATACTCTTCTCAGGTGATGTGTCAGTCATTTCTCTCATTCCAACAGTTGAATCTCTTCGCTGTTCATGCTTTACTGTGCTGTGTAGAAGCTTTTGGTTTAATGGAATTATACTTCTCTGTTCATGGTTCTCTTCCCTGTCCTTTTATTGTCATAGCAAAAGGACCATTACCTAGAGCTATCTTGTAAAGTGTTTCTTCTGTGTTTTCTTTGTATGTTTTGCTCACAAACTTATGCTCTTCTTTCTTTTTTTCTATTTTAGATTAAAAATAGCAACTTCATCTGCTTGTGTTGTATGGCATGATATTTTAATACATATAACACTGTGTAGTGATCATATTTGTCACCTTAGTAGGATGGGAAGAGATTGGTAAATGGGACCCCAGTACTGTCTTCCAGGAATTATACAGGTTCACCTCTCACTTTACATTTTCTCCTCTTTGAGTTGATGTTTGATATGATGTAAGATAAATTTTTGTTTTCTTTCTTCCCTGTGCAGATATTGAGTGTCCTCAGCACCATCTGTTAAAGAGACTAACTATCCTTTATTCATTCTGTATTATTGGCCCCATTCTCAAAGATGATTGTGCAGTGAATGTCTGGGCTTATCCTTGTTCTCTTTTCTGTGCATTGGTCTATATGTTGCTTTCTATTTCAGTAAAACAGTGTTTTAATTATTGTATTTTGTAATTTATTTGATTCTATCTTTTTGGCATTTGTTAAAATTAGCTATACATAACAGTATAATGCATTGACACAGCATACATAAATGGAGTATAACTTCACATTTTTTCTTTTTGTACATGATGCAGAATTACACCAGTCATGTAATTGCATAAGCATGCAGGGTAATAATATCTGATCCATTTCATGATCCTTCAAAACCGCATACCTCTTTCCCTCCCTTACTAACCTCTCTATAAATCAAAGTGTATTTATTCTTCCCTAGTGCCTTCCATTGTGAATTAGCATCTGCACATCAGATAAAATATTAAGCCTTTGAAATTTTGTTATTGGTTTATTTAGCTTAGCATGGTATTCTCAAGTTATATATGCCAGCAAGTGGCATAATTTTATTATTTCTAGGGTTGAGTAATATTCCATACACACACACACACACACACACACACAACACACACACAAACACACAAACATACAGCCACACAGGCTAATCTATCTGTGTGTGGCTGTATGTTTGTTTGTGTGTGTGTGTGTGTATATATATATATATATATATATCTTATATATAAATGTTATATTATTTATATTATATATAACATTTTATTTATTCATTTATATGTTGAAGGATACCTAGGTTGGTTCCGTAGCTTAGCTATTGTGAATACATTGATATGGCACAAGCAATGTATGAGTGTACCTTTGCCTCCCACATTCTCATGAACAATATTATTGCTTGTATTCTTGATAATTGCCATTATGACTGCAGTGAAATAAAATATTGAAATAGCTTTTATTTGCATTTTTCTAATTGCTAAAGATGATGGTCTTTTTAATGTGTTTGTTGATCAATTGTATTTCTTCTTTTGTGAAGTGTCTTTTCAGTTCCTTCATCCATTTGTTGATGGGTTATGTCTCTTTTTTTTTGGCAATAAGTTTGTTGAGTTCTTTATATATCTTGGAGATTTCTGCTCTATTTGATGTGTTTGTGCTAAGGATTTATTCTCCCATTCTGTAGGCTCTCTCTTCATGTTATAGATTGATTCCTTTGCAGAGAATAAGCTTCTTAGTTTGAATCCATCCCATTTATTGATTCCTAATTTTACTGTTTGTATTTTAGGAGTCTTGTTCAAGAAGTCAGGTCCTAAGCTAACAGGATGAGGATGTGGACATTTTTTTTTTGTTAGGGTCTCCATTCTCATGTCTAAATCTTTTATCTACTTTGAGTTGATTTTTGAGCACAGTGAGATATAGAAGTTTAATTTCATCTTTCTACATATGGATTTCCAGTTTTCCCAGCACCAACTGTTGAAGAGGCTTTCTTTTCTCCAATTTATGTTTTTTTCACCTTTGTCTAGTATGGATTGGTCTATATGTCTTTTGGTACTTTTTTTTTTCTTTTTTTACTATGTCTCTGTAGTAGAGTTTAAGGTCTAGTATCGTGATGCCTACTGATTCACTCCTTTTGTTGAGAATTGCTTTGGCTATTGTGGCTCTCCTATTTTTTCAAATGAATTTCATGATTGCTTTTTATAGTTTTATGAAGAATGTCATTGGGAGATTAAAAGGAATTGCATTGAATCTCTATAACTATTTTGTTAGTATCACCATTTTGACTATGATCATTCTGCCTATCCAAGAGTATGTAACATCTTTACATTTTCTCAGAACTTCATTTTCTATCTTTAGTGTTCTGTGGTATTCATTGTAGAGGTATTTTACCTCTTTTTTAGTTTGATTCCCAAGTATTTTATTTTATTCTTTCTTTTTCTTTTTGAGGCCATTGTTAATAGGGTGGTTTACCTAATTTGTTTTTACATTGGATTCATTGCTTCATTGCCGCAGTCCGGCTGCAGCAAACCAGGCGGGGGGTGTGACGAACAACTTGTGTACATTGATACAGCAGGAATGGGAGCTGTTTACTGTAGGACAGGAGCGGTATTTATACATTCCACACAGCTTGTCTTATTAGCATAAACTAGATACAGCAGTCAACCAATAAGGAATCTCCACACTTAATGGCTTGCTTTTGCTACTTCACAAACCACTTCCTCTGGCATTTTGCCAGGCGCCATCCAGACTTGTTTACAGACTCTAGCATTTCTCTGGCAAAATGCCAGGTGCCATCCTGACTTGTTTACAGACTCGAACACTTCATTATAAAAATTCGTTTGGTTTCTGAGTGTTTATTTCATGTTATACTATTTTACTAAATTTATTAGTCAAGAAAGTTTCAGGTGAAATTTTTTGGATTTTCTAAATATAGAAGCATGCCATTAGCAAATAGTGATAGTTTGATTTCCTATTTTTCTATTCATTATCTTTAATTCTTTCTTCTAATTGTTTTGGATAGAGGTTCAAGGATGATGTTGAATAAAATGGCAAAAAAAGGCATCTTTTTGCTTTTTTTCAATTTTAGAGGGAATTCTTTAATTTTTTCTCCCTTAATAATAATGTTTCTGAGGAGCCCCCACATAAGGGCCAGGCACAGAGCCCACTGGCAGGGTGGGTGTTAGAGTCTGTAAACAAGTCAAAATAACACCTGGCATTTTGCCAGGGGAATGTTAGAGTTCATAAACAAGTCTAGATGGTGCCTGGAAAAATGCCAGAGGGAGTGGTTTGAGAAGTAACAAAAGCTAGCCATTAAGTGTGGAGATTCCTTATTGGTTGACTGATGTCTCTAGTTTATGCTAATTAGATAAGCTGTGTGGAATGTATAAATACTGCTCCTGTCCTGCAATAAATGGCTCCCACTCCTGCTGTATCAAGGTACACAAGTTATTCGTCACCACCCCCCCCCCCCCCCGGGTATTTTGCTGCAGCCAGCCGGACTGCGGCAGGTGGGCCCAGGACTGACTGGGCAGGGGAGGGGGTGGGAGACCCCAGGACAAAGGCCCTGGCCACCCTCCCCCAGCGGAGCAAGCCTTCGGTGCAGCAGAGGGTGGAAACACTTTTCTATGGTGATGAGGCACTGAGAAGCCTGGGCAATAGCGTCAGTGGCAGTGGCAGCAACTTTGTGTCCCTGGCCCACTTGTCCCTGAGGCGCCAAGATGGGCGGCAGGCAGCGTGGTGAAGAATGATGCCCTGAAGCTGAGCCTGAGGGAACAGGTGCCAGCAGAGCCAACTCTGGCCCCCCTATCTGCACACTGCACACACAACAGGTGCCCCCTGACAGCCTGCTCTCCAGCCCTACCTGAGGCTGCTCAAGCTCCCCTCTCCTGAGCTGAGTGCCTCATCATCCAGACCAATGGGCTGGTTACCACTACACCGAGGAGCACACAGTTCCTCTACCCCAAGGTGTTGGCCAACGAGAAGCAGGAGTTCACCGAGGACTTTGTCACGGCCCTGGAGGATTTGGAAAAGCAGCACCAGCTTGGCGAGTGTGCAGCCCCACTGCTGCTGCTGCTGCTGCAGCCTCCGCAGGAGGACACTGTCATGCATCGGGCGCCACACCCTCACCCCCCAGCTGACATCAGTCTTCAGGAACCTGAGCAGCTACAGGGGTGGGGCCGGGGGTGCTGCAAATGTCCCCTTCACCTCCAATTCCGTTCCCTTCTCCCCGTCACTGCCGCCCTCCACCCGCCCCCCACGCACTGGGGCTGCCATGCCTAGCTGTGCTCAAGGATGAGCCACAGAAGGTGCCCGACTTGCCAAGCTTCAGCGAGAGCCTGCGGATATCGCTCATCGACATGGACACATAGTAACACATCCAGGCTGAGCGCAATCGGCTGCTCAACCGCATTGCAGCCTCCAAGTGCCCCAAGGGCAAACTGGAGCATCTCTCCCTGGAGGAGAAAGTGAAGAGGTCAAGAGCCAGAACACGACCTGGCGTCCACCAGGAGCCTGCTGACTGAGCAGGTGGCACAGCTCAAGCAGAACGTCCTCAGCCATGTCAACAGTGGCTGCCAGCCGCTGCCCCAGCACCAGGTGCCCTTGTACAGAGCCCAAGCACTGGGTGCATGCGCGGCCCCCCTCCTTGAGGGGCGGGCTCACAAGGGGAGGGAGATGGCGTGAGCGCCCTGGACTTGGGAGGGTGCAACCCTGGCGACCACCTCCCCGAGGGTGCCCAGGACTCAGAGAGGGCCTGGTCCTCAGGGATCCCCATGGGTGCCCTGGGCTTGACAAGCTGGACCCCCTGCTCCTTTAGGGGGGTGGAGTCCATGACCTCCACCCCCCCCCTCTTTTTCCTGCGCTGCTGCCAGGTGTTGCACAAACCCACAGGTTGCCCCTTCCTACACACCACTGCGGAAGGGGTCTCTATGGGGCACAGCCTCCAGGCTGCCTTTTCTTTTTCTGTTTTGCTTTTGGGAAATAGAAGAACAGAGTGTTAGATTCTGCCCCATTTATGTTTCTATTCGTGAACAAATGGTTGTGTGTCCCTGTGTGTTTCCTTGTGTTTTTTTTTTTTAAAGAAATGGGAAAAAGAAAAAAAATATTAAGCCTTTTCCTTGCTCTCACTACCCACTTTTGTCCTTCCAACACCCCTCCTCCCTGCCTTTTTTGTTCTTTGTTTTTGTTTTGCTAGGAGTCCACATTCCTGTTTGTAAACCTTTGTTCCCTGTTTTCTGTTTTCAGTAAAGTCTCCTTACTCCAAAAAGAAGAAGAAGGAAGAGGAGGAGGAGGAAGAGGAGGAGGAGGAGGAAGAGGAGGAGGAGGAGGAGGAGGAGGAGGAGGAGGAGGAGGAGGAGAATATTGTCCATATGTTTACCATAGATAGCTTTTATAGTATTAAGACATATTTCTATTATACATAGTTTTCTAGTGTTTTGATTATGTATTTAGTCAAATGTTTTTTTCTGCATTTATTGAGATTTTTTTTTTATTCTTGTCTTTACATCTATTTAATTAAAAAATATGTTTATTGATTTCTATGTATTGAACCAACCCTGCATCTCTGGGACAAAGCCCACTGATCATGTTGTACTATCTTTTTAATATGATTTTGTATGCTGTTTGCCATAATTTTATTGAGAATTATGACATCTCTGTTCATCAGGAATACTGGTCTGAAATGTTCTTTCCTTGATGTGTCTTTGTCTGGTTTTTTCATCAGGTTGATATCAGTTTCATAGAATGAGGTTAGAAGGTCTTTTCTATTTTCTATTTCATAAAATAATTTTAGAAGAATTGGTGTTCATTCTTTTTTCAACTTCTTGTAGAACTGGGCTGAGAATTCCTCTGATCCTGGGTTTTTCTTAGTTGTTAGGCTTGTGATAATCCCTGGCTTGTGAAAATTAATGTAATATACTCAAGACTTTATACTTTAGAGGAGAAATGCCTACTCTAACATTAGCCTGCTTTAGCAAATGTTAGTCCTCAAATAACAATATTGTTGAACATTTTTTGTTTTCCCCAGAAGAAGACTGACATCTCCAAGACTCCTTTCTTTAAACATGTATGTGAAAATGTGTATGTGTATGTGTGTGTGTTTGTGTGTGTGTGTATCCAATGTTTTGTGATCACTTGGTAAAACTGCATTAAATAACACAGCCATCACATCAATTTGGGTACTTTACTCAAGCTTTTTAGCCCACATCTTAAATTTTTGATCCACACAACAGTTTTAGCTATAATTTCTATCAGAGTCTCTACATGGAAATATGAAATAATGAGATAAAATATTTTAACACTCTAACTCTCCAATATTATAAAATTTATTTTTAATTGAATTTAATGTTATTCATACTTCACATAATTCTCCTGAAATAAATATAAAAACTTCGAAATAAACAAAACACAAGTATATCAGTCAAGGGAAGTGACAAAGACCGCATGAGAGCAGGATGAATATTATAAAATATTTCTGAATTAAAATCTAAGTTCCATGAAAAGTTGAATCAATATTTTTCATGTTTGTGTATTGAGATAATTACTACACTAAGACATTTAGGTGTTTGTATAGTAGGAGGATATAAGATACTATTGCAGTGTTAAGAAATAGGGAAATAAGAGGAGCTCTATCATGAACATTATGTTGAATTTTGCTGAAAACCCAAATGTGAAGCCTAGAGATGTTTTGTAGAAAGCAACAAAGTTAACAAAATAGATCATCAGTTTTCTTGCTTCTGAGTACAGTCTAGAAGGTAATAGTTTACACACATATTTGTAACAAATTCAATAAAATGCTTCATTTCAAGGGAAACTAATAAACCAGGCTGTGGTTGAAGGAACTATCAAGTTCAACTTGTTCAACTGTCTTTAACACATCTATAACCGAGAAGAAAAAATGACTATTTTCCATGAATAAACTCAGTAATAACAAAAAGTTTTCTCAGATAAATGGCTACACTTTGAAAAATGTTGCAATATTCATTAACTCTGGTTCTGCTTATAGAATAGTCTCACAGTTCCTGAAAGACTCATGGGTACAAAGAAATATATATCAAGGGCTTATAGTCTTCTTCAAAAAAAATTCATTTTTTTCCAAGATTTGGCCATCCTGACATCAATGTGTGGATTCAGATATTTGGGGCAATGCTGTACTCTGATGATCCGGTTACCTTTTTCTTTTAAAATTACAAAAATTTCTGTAGAAAATGTTTACTTTATCCAAACACCCAAAGTGCCATTCTTTGAAAGAATTTAAATTGTCTTTGAAGAGCATTTTTTTCTTGAAAGTTTTCAATGAACAAAATCATCCTTTGATATTTGGGTGAAAAATCAGTGAAAATTCCTTTGAAAGTTTGAATACTTCTCAGAAAAAGGTAAAATACCTTTCTCTAAATTATTATAAACTGCTCTTATTACAGAAAAGTCAGTAACATAATAGAAAATAATTTGGTATTTATTGATGTTGTCTTTTTTTTTTTTTTTTTTTGGTTGTGTTCCTCGCAAAACAATGTAAGACCTCTCATTAGACCCTGGACATGTATGGCTTGTTGTATAAGAAAATAAATTAAACAAACAATCAAACAAACAAAAAAAACTAATGTTTTATGTGAGTGTGTATACTTTTAAAATATATTTTTCAGGTTTTTCAACTAAAACCAATTCAGAGTAATGACACCTATTATAAATGGATATGCCTCCCATAGAGCTTTATTTTCCAAATGACTAGTTTGTGAGAAGTAAATATGAAGAGTGAACTGAGACATCTTCTCTTAGAAAGAAATCAAGGAATGAATGGAGAGTGAGAGATAAGATGGAAATAACCGATAAAATGAGGAAAGAAGAAAATAGAGAAGAGAGAAAGGAAAAAAAGACATTTGACTTTTTTTTTTTTTTTCATTTGGGAATGAAGACATGTTAAACAACTTCTTCCTGAGGGAGCCAGTTTTCCTTCCAATTACTCCCTTTCCATTATAGTCCATCTTCTCATTCTCTCACACTCATCATGTTGAATATATAGCAGATATACATTGTGATTATGAACTAATCTGTGCTTGAAGATAATTTCTTCAGCCACTGTACAGTCCAGCTTAGCCATGGGCAGGTAGTTTAAGAACTGTGAAAAAAAAAGAACTGTGGTTGCCAATCATGCAGGATTTTCTTTTTCCCATTCTAGGAACCAAAATGAGAACCTCTTTTCTGTTAACCTTAGCTGAGAATGTAAGCGAAGGTTCTGACTGGCCCTGATTATATCCAACTCTACTAAATATTGTTGTGAGCGTAATGGAACTTGATCTGGACAGAAATGACTCAAAGTCCCTGTTATCTGTTTGGGGTAGGTTAGTATTAGTAACTACCAAAGCTCAGAAATGCAAGATCTACCCGAAAAGGGTTAATTTATTAAAAAATGAAGAAAGAATATGGAGCTCTCAGTATTACCAAATGCCTACTATTTATCAGATCAATTGGACTGTGTTTCTCAGTAATATCACCCACAATTTATCTGGCCTTTAATGTGTATCAGCACACCTCTTTACTTGGACTATCTTTATTTATTTCAACCAGAGATTTGTTGAGTAAGAAAAAGAAAGTACTCTCATTTTATAGGTAGCATATTGGAAGTGAGGTAGACTTAAAAAATCTCAGATAATTTTCACATGAATATGAGTGTAGTAAAATAAGTTTAGAACATCTTTTCCTTAGTATTCAAAGAATTACTACCTATGTAGCAGAGTGATAAATAACCATTTTTTATTGATGTAAAATCATCTTTTGAATGTAAGGTACTAGTTTATTCACTAAGGACTTATGTTCACTGTTCTCTAAAAAGATAATGAAAATTGTAAAAATAGAAAAAAAAGAAAGAAAAATAAAGTTGTTGGAAATTATTTATTCTTAGTACAAGTTTTATTGTTGAGGACCAGTCCTAGGGCTGTGCGTGTTTGAGGCAAGGAAAATCAGCAAACCTTCTCTGATTGTTTTAATGAACAGACTTTATTTTAAGAAGAGTTTTAGATTTACAGAAAAATGAAGCACATAGTACCTTGATATGATACCCCTTCCCTTATTTAGAGTTTTCACTACTTTTTTCTTTGTATATGACTGAGAAATATTTGATATAAGCAAAAAATCAAAATATTTTGCCAATAGTTTTATTATTAAGTAATTATTAATGGCAATGACTAGTTTAATTATTTATTAAAACACTAATTTTGCAGTTTTTAAAGCATTGACAAATAATAATGTCAATTTTCTTCATGATGGTGTCTTACAGAGTATATTCACCACACCAGAAGTCCCTGTTCTTCACCTCTTTAGCATCTTCTACTCTCCCTGATTTCTTGGCAATGTTTAACATTTTTAATGTTTTGACTTTTACATAATGTCACAAATATGGCATTTCAGACAATATATTCTTTTTGGCAAATATAAATTTATGATGCCTACATTATTTTTATGTTTGATAGTAAATTTCATTTTTTTTAAGTTTTGAATGACCCTCCAGTGTATGGATGTATCACAGTGTTTACATTAATAACAGGTAAATAGCTACTAAAGTCTCTCTTAGCTGCTTCCTGTTTTGGGCAATCATGAATGAAGAAGCTGTGGACATTTGTATGTGGGTTTTGTGTGGACTTAGTTTTTAATTCCATTGAAATAACAGTGAGAAATACAATTAGTGAACCATATTAAGTGCATATTGTAATTTTAAGAAGCTACCAAACTGTCTTCCACAGTGGCTGTCCAATTTTGTGATCCCAACAGCAGTGTATGAGAGTTCTTCTTGTTCCACATCTTTGCCAGCTCTTGATATTGTGAGGTTTGAAATTTTGTAATTTTTTATATGTGTGTTTAATTTGTAATTTATTAATGACATATAATATTCAGTATTTTTTATATGCTTTCCAAATATATCGTTTGTTTTCTGAGGAATATATTTATTTATTTCATTCAAATGTAAAACCATTGTATTAGGGTAATACCAAAATACAATAAAATATACATATATAATTCATATTTTGTCATGTTTGGACATACCTATTTACCAATATAACAGTGACCACAATCAAGTTTTTTTTTTTTACATTGAGAGTTTATGCATATGTTTCTTGGTGCCCTGTTGTAATTTCTACCTCTTGTTGTAATTTCTCCTCCTCCTACAGTGGGGGGGGGGTGGCAAACCAAACCAAATCAAACCAAAACAAACAAACAAACAAACAAAAAAAACATGGACTGACTTTGTATTGTGATACATGATACAGTAAATTGTAAATCACAAAAATTAATTGTGAGAGCCTTAGTCTGCATAGATGGTGACCTTGGGACAATCAGTCATCCCTCAAACTTAGTGTACTCATCTGTAAGATTAGAAGTCTTCCAATCAGGACTCAAGATAATGGAAAGATAAGGACAAAGTAAATAATGAATGTCTGACACAGAGAAAGCTATTGAATTCTGTTATCCAGTGTTACCATCCAAGCTTTAGTCTGGTGATGCAGAGTACATGTGGGTGACTACAACTCCATAGTTTCTTTCTTTTTATTATATTTTATTTGTTATTTTTAAATATTAATAATGATAGGAAATATTTTGGAATATTATGCATACAGTGAGTATAACTCATTGTAGTCAGAATTCTATATTTGTGGTTCTACATAATACAGTTACTCTGGTCATCTGTTCAAATACAAAGATAAGAAAGTTATGTCCAAATACATAGTTCATTTCTGTAACCTCTGGCTATAATTGTATAGACTTCAGTGTTTTCACGATTTTTTTTTTTCTTATTGGTGTTATTGAGGTTTAATTCTCATAAGAGTGCCCATCAAAAAATTAATTAAGTATTGACATTTAAAATTTTGTGGTAAAATTACCACAATTACCTTGTTTTAAACATTTTAATAACTGATTTGATTAATTTAATCTGTTAATCAACCACTTAAATGCCTTCCAAGTCCCTGGCAACAAACTCTCTCCTTCCTAACTGTATGATTTTCTAATTTTGGATATTTAATATAAGTGTAATTATCTCTCACCCATACAATCAATAACTGATTCCTACATGGATGGATTAAGAAATAATCTGCTAATGTGCCCCTTTGGATGACATCCTAGGAAGAGACATTTGTGGTAACTACATGGAGCTATGCACTTGAAGGAACTAACAGTCCATTTTGGGTTCAATGTGCCTTGGTCTCTGGCCAATCTAGATGGACATGTGCTTGGTCAAGTAGCAAATAGGGTGTCATAATGCAGAGGTGATAATCTGTTATGTGGACACAGAAGTATGGGTATGAGTGCTCATTGGATGTGGAGTCTTCAGGACATGAGTCCCAGAGAGAGCCCAGCCTCTGGAAGGATAGGCTGTACCTATACCTGCAGGTGAGTACTGTACAGTAAGCTGGCAGGATGGAGAAAGAAAACCTGTTACCTAGGGGCTTCCATGCCTCCTTATCCCGAAGAGCAAAGTATGAATGGGATTTGGCAGAAAACCCTTATATGTATGGTCAATATTATGATGTGCTAAGGTATCACCTAGCATGCATGGGCATGTAAGAACAGAAAAGAATGGAGTCAGAATCCCTACATCAATTCATATACACATACACACACACACACACACACACACACACACACACACACACAAAATATATCACAGAACTCAACGCAAAACTAAAACTACAAACTTTTAGGAAAAAAAACAGGAATACATCATTTTGGCCTTATATTTAGTAGTGGTTGCTAATATAAGGCACCAGTAAAGCAATAATGGAAGTAATAAGTAAATTGAACTTTGCTGAAGATAAAAGCTTCTAAGCATCAAAGAATGCACTAAGAAATTGAATTGACAACTCAGAGAATGGAAAAAAAATATTTGTAAGTCATAGTTTATAGCTCAGAAATGACTGTTCCCAAATATAGAAAGAACTGTTACAACTAAACACAAAGAAAATCCAATAAAATGTATCCAAAGACTTGGATGTGCACTTCTCTAAAGACCATTATGTTTGCAAAACAGTAATCATTTTATCATTTATCATTAAGGAATTGCAAATCAAAGTCATAACAAGAGACCACTTTATGGCTAGAAGGCTACAATCAAAGACATGGACAGTAGCATATGTTCTCAGGACACACTGTGACCTGGGTGAAAAAATGTAAAGAATGTGCCTACTTTCTAGTACAGTCAGGTAACTCCTTCCATGTTAGTCACAGACTTACTAAATGACCCAGCAATCCTACTCTAAGTGTACACCCAAGAGAAACAAAGGTATATGAGTATTCACAGCAGCTTTATTCAAATAGCCAAAAAGTACAAGTGACTCAGTCAACTAACAATACAGATTAATAAATATGGCATTTCCATCTAATGGAATGTTGTTCTGCAATAGAAAGGAATGGAATACTGATGACATGCTATTATATGAATAAACCTTGAAAATATTAGGCCAACTCAAAGAAGCCAGTTATAAAAAAGACAGGGTCTCACTTAAGGCTCTGATTTTATCCTTGATGAAGGAAGAGCCACTAGGTACTTTGTCCCAAGTGCAGACAGCCACACACCTCTCTAGGCACAGTTAGAGAAAGGTTCACTGAAAAGTTCTAAGGTGAAGCCAGGTTTCTCAGCATGCTTTGCATGGTTTCTCCCCCAAGTTCCCTGATGTCACAATTCCTTTCAACACCTATTCTTCTAGTAGATCCTCCAGACAGAAGGCAGCATCTTCCAGGATATTTCTTGTCGTGCCATGTCATTGCCCTGCCCAAACTTCTCCATTCCTGCCTTTCTCTGGACCTCACCAGAGAGCCACTTTCAAGGTTGCTCAGGGCAGAGCTCAATGCTCTAAGGCAGCAGGACTTACAGCCTCTAGGAGGTGCTCTTCTTAGAGTCATGGGCTAATGGAAGAGAGGGGACTCAGGAAAAAGTGCATCATGTAATTTATATCACAGAATTTTCCTATGGTACGTAAAGTATATACATATTTTGAATAGAGGTTTACATGTCCCAAATGAAGGTGTCATTTCTTATTTTCAGAAATCTGTCACTTTAAAAAACTCTAATAGAAGGCCACATTTGTCATATTTATGACCTTCATTCAGTTGTATGTTGAAAACAAAAGTTGTATGTTTTCCTCTGACCCAATATTAATATCGCTAATGGCATAATGACTTATTCAACCAAAATTTCAGGCAAGGATTTATGAACAGCCTGCCATCACCAACTAAACCCTCCCAAATGAATCCTCAAATGAACACCTCACCAGGCTGGATATCCCAGCATGTGGCACCATCTAATATATGTATTGAAGTTGAGTCACCTGCCATCCTCACTGAGAACTCACCTCTCTGTTCTTTTAGACTCACTGCTCCTTCACTGGAACCCCTCAGTTGTTTGTTTTTTTCATTTTAAACACTGTATTGTGGTTAAAATAGACATGACATAAAGTTTTACATGTTAAGCATTTTTTAAAAAAATATTTTTTAGTTGTAGATGCACATAATAACTTTATTTTTCTATATGCAGTGCTGAGGATTGAACCCAGGACCTTGAATGTTCTAGGTGAGTGCTCTATCACTGAGTCACAACCTCAGCCCTCAAATTTTTTTTAAACCTAATTATTTTCCTCAATATAAATACTCTCAGGTCCATAGCATATTTGAGAAATATTGCTATCCCTGAATATATGAATTTAATTCATTTCAGCAAAATTCTACCATATACATTTCCTCTATTTTAGAAGAGTAGATGGTGGCCAAGTGCTAGGAAATACTTCTTCAGGCCTTTGGTAAAACCACTATAGAATCAAGGAATCCCTGTAATGAATAGAGTATTTGAAAATAATTCAGGCCTAATTGTTATTGGTTATCTATTTTGGGCTTGTATTAATTTTATAATGTAGATATCCTCATTATATTTTTAGATTATTATTAGTGGTTATTAGAACATAATCATGGGCTGGGGTTGTGGCTCAGTGGCAGAGCTCCTGCCTTGCATGTGTGAGGCACTGGGTTTGATTCTGTATCCTACATATAAATAAACGAGTAAAGCAAAGGTCAATCAACAACTTTAAAAAGTCATAAATAAAACGCTTAATCATATACCTATTAGTTTCATTCACTTGTACTATATTTATCCACATTAGTCATGTAAAAAAAGACTATTTCTTTAATTATGACAGCGTGAATATCAGGAGGAGGATTCCTCTTTAGTTGTGGAAATTTTGATTTTTACAATAACAGCCCAATTATTTAGGTAAAGTACATGTAAACATGTACTGTATATATTACTTTTTTTTATTTAATACTTCCTTATTTTTCCATAAATTGCTGAATTTTAATATTGTTTTATTTTATTTTACTGTCATTTTTAGAGCTGTAAACAATGTTGGAACCTGATTCACTAAATGCTGTCATATTTAAAAGGGCCCTTCCGGTTTTTATTCTGAAGCTATAATTTTTTATAGGACTGTATCATGGTATTTAGGCATTTCAGTACTGTTTTCAACATGAAATTATATTATTTTCGGTTTCTTGATGTAAAACATGAACTATACTAGCAACTATTCTCCTACAGTAGTTAGGGCAGAAGTAGTTCTTGATTAATATCAGTGGGGAATAGTCAGCCCATTTTATAGAAACTTTGGATGTAGACTGCCATCCACTTATTTAGAGCGAGTAATGTTTTATGCTGGAAAGTAAAAATTATTTATAGGATTGATTTAACAACCAATGTTACTTTTGAGAGAAAACAGATTAGATTTATTGAACTTGTAGATTTTCTTTTTCAAGGCCCAACTTTTTCCTCATTTAAATTAATTGTGGGCTCAAGTATCATTGAAAGTCTTCACTGGCCATCAATTGTGATAAAGCTACTGTTTATATTTAAGAAGAAAGTTATATTACTGTATTTATTTTAGACTTAAATATATAATCTTCACAAAAAACTGAAGAATATATTTATACTTGAAAAAAAGCTTTAACCACTAATTCTTAATTAGGGTATTTTTAATAAATGTTCTTTCTTGGTCTCTATCAGGGAAGCATTGTTCAAAGTGTCACCTCTGGACTGGTGCAGTTTTGGAAATTATTACTTATTTGAAATGATATAGAAATTGAACATAAGAACTTCAAACATGTTATAGTAGTTTAGCAGAGTCATTTTATGCTTATTGAATCTAACAATAACAAAATTTTGAGTTATGTCTTTGTTTCTTTATTTCAGTGTCCTAATAATTTATTTGCATTTTACAAAACTCTCCCTGGGAACAAAACAAAGACTAGAACACTCCCCATATCAGCATCATGTGTATGAAATAAAGAAGATGTAAGAAAAAACAGGGACAGAGTGAACTTAAATTATGGTTTTCAACTCCTATAAGTTTTCTGAGAATTGTAATTTTTTTCTGTATTCAAAATCTCCTATTTCCATGACATGTTTAATTGTGTTTCCTGGCTTACTCTTGATATGATCTAGTTATAACTTTTTTTAATGGAAAAAGTAGCAGATTTTTATTATCATTATCAATGCCAAACAAGACTTTAAATCAATTAAAATCTTTCATTAAGCATAAAATTACTTTCACATTTGCTACAATCACAGTAAATAGGTTCTTTGTATAAAGGGACAATCTTTGGAATTTAAAATATCCCCAACTGAAAGATTACATATTTAAAACTCTGTCTGTTGCTCATATAATAGTGGATTACTCAAATTAAATGTTATACTCTCTTAAATAAGATAAAATGGAAATAATTCACTCATAAGATTTATAAACCATCTTTATTTATAAAATACTATCCTCAGAATTATAATCTCACCAAGCTTCAATTGGAGCAAAATTATAATCACTTAAATAAAAGCACTTACGTAAACCAAAAATGACAACTATATTACTTTTGAAGGCAGATAAAAAATTATTGTCAAGTTTCCTGTTGTACTTCTGAATGTTCAGTAGCAGAATCTTTTGAAGGTGGAATCCACCCTGAAGGGAACTCACTTCTACTTTCAGAATGCAGGGGAGAGAGGAAATCCAGCTCTGGGGGGAGATAATGAAGAAAACATCATGGTCCCATTGAGAATGGAGGGGGTGGTGGCCTTGGTTGGAAAATATTCTTGAGATGCTCCATACATGTTTTCTGGAGGAGGTGGAAGAAAAAAAGGTCCTCTTCTCATGAACTTACTCCTTGGATCCATTGGAAACAATGGATGTTTGATATGAGGGAAAGGTAAGAAAGCAAAGCCAGAGTCAGTTGCTTGGATTCCAGCAGGGAGAGATGAATCAGTTTCATTGGAATCACCAAGATCAACTTGGTATCCTTTCTACTGGCTTTCATTTCTGAAGATGAGGCCCATTCAATTAATCCAAGGGCAGCATATTGGAACTTCTGACTTCTGCTTATCAAGATGGTCTACTACCATAATTAGAATAACATCCATCTTGCCTTTGTAGAGGAAGATGTGGCTGGTGGCAGGATCATTATCCTATGGGCCTGTTCCCATGGAGGTGCCAGGGGCCCAGCACCAGAAGGTGCTCTCTGAAGATCACTTCACAAATCACAGCTTGATTCTCTTTTTGAACTGCTGATAAGATGGTCCAGAGGATTCTCTGGGCCCTTTGGCCTCTTTCTCCTCCCAATGGCACCAAAGGTGAGAGTATGAGTGGACCCTTCTTTTCCGAATGAGAAGGTCTTATTTCACATGAAGTTTGACTCAATGTTGAGGAACTATTTGGGGAATTCTGCTGGCAAAGACTGAATATGAAACATCAAGCACAGAAGGATATTTTTCCCCAAGTTTAAATTTGAAATCCATTTCAGTTTATTTTTGTCTATTGAGAGCATTTTGTTTCCTTAAATCATTGAGGTATCTTTCAGCATTCTGAGCTGCCAACACATTATCATGTGCTTTTTTTCTCATAGTAAATAAAGTGTGCCTGATAAGAACAAATGGTTCTCTTGAATTCTTCAAGATCTTTGGCTTGCTTTCTATAGGTCTGCAGTGGTTTAGTCATATGGCTGATCTTTTCCTCCACTTTGGAATGTTTCTCCTCTTGCTCTACCTGGTAATTTTCTTCTCTTATTAATTTCCTTTGGAGTTTCATTACATTTTCTTGATATAGTTCCATCATGACTTTAAGTTTATGCTAAAGATTCCGATTTTTGACTTTCAAATTCTGTATTTTCTGCTTGCAAAGCGTGCTGTATGTATACACATGGATGTATAACCAATGTGATCCTGCAATCTGTACACGTGGAAAAATGACAATTTATACCCTATTTGAATCAAATGTATGATATGTCAAGATCATTGTAATGTCTTGAACAACTAATAAAAAATAAATAAATTTTTTTAAAAAGACAATGTAAAAAAAGATGCTTGTTCTGTCTTAAGATGGTTAATGTTCTATAAGGTCTTCCTTTGTTTTACCTACATCAGATAATAAAGTAAAAATTTTATTTCTTTCTCTAAGCTTTTAAAAGAGGCCTTTAACTTAGCAACATAAACCAGTTTTTAAAGCTCCTTTTGGCTGATCTTCTAAATGAGCACCAATTTCTGACTCACTTTCCATTTCCAATTCCAAGTTACCACCATCTGTTAGCACTTCTCCAAGCAGAGGAACCCAATCTTTCATCTGCAGCAAGTGTTCATTCAGAGACTTAATGTGATTTTCTTTATTTTTTAAAACTTGTTCTGCATGTACTTTAGAGTGTTCATATGCAGTTTATTAAGGCAATTCAGTTTTTCTTTTCATACTTCAACTTCTTATAAAAGCTATTTTTTACTTTCCTGAAGTTGGGGATTTTTATTCAAAGAATTTTTTATTGCTACCATAACTCCTTCTTTATTTATTTGACATATTCTCAAGGTTGTTTTACTTTCAGGTATTTGTGATTTGAGGAATTTTGATTTATCTACTAGAAACTTAATTTTTTTATATATCCCACTATCAATTCATCCTGTTGAGAATGTTTAGCTTCCTCTTCTTGTAGCTCTTTTTCTAGAAAGAATATTTCATCCTCAGGTTTAGATACAGATCTATCCAGGTTTTTATATATTGCCACCAAATTTTCTGCTTTTATTGACTCTTTCTCCAAAATGACATCCTTTAAAGATGACTTTAAGCCATATCCACAATATATAAAGAGCTCTTACAATTCAATAATAAAAGATAACATAATAAAAAAAGGCCAAGGATACAAACAGAAATTTCTACACAGATAAACAAATAGCCAATAAAATACAAAAAAATGCAGTCTCACTGGCCCTTGGCAAATGCAAATCAAGTGAGAGGCCACCGCACACCCACCAGGACATCTACGGTGGACAGTAACAGATGTCAAGTGGCATATGGAAAAACCAAGACCCTCAGACATTCGTGGTAGGAGTATGGCAATAAAGCCATCTTACTGGCAGTTCCTTGGAAGGTCAAAGGTGCTCTGTGACACAGCAGCTCTACCTCTCCACACAGATCCAAAAGAAAGAAACTGCAGTCCCTGCACATCTGCGGCAGCATCACTCCTACAGCCAAACCTCCCAACGGGCTGGGACTGATGAGTGCACAGATCCATGAGCTGGTGAAGGCCCCATGCAGTGGGCGCTCCTCAGCCACGGGGGATTCAAGGGCCTGGAGGACAAGGGTGAATCCTGTCAGTCACACCCCACACAGCCACAGATGGCTAAGGGACAGAAAGCAGCCTCCCACTGCCTGAGGTCAGGGTGATGGATGGGACGCAGCAGCAGAGGGGCTGTGGATGGCTGACAGGGATGGGGGTTGCAGTGTTCTAAAACCGACTGTGGTGGCAGCCTTGCGATTTTGTGGACACACTAAGCACTGCTTGAGTTTTCCAGGGTGTAGGAGCTGTATCTCACAGAGGGCTGTTCAAAGCCCCACCTGGGACTAGGCCACAGGCTCCCACTGAGACCAGGCCACACCACTGCCTATGGCCTGGTGCCTATGGCCTGGAGCTAGCCTGGCACGGGAGGCACTGGGCTCCCTCCTTAGCCCCACACAGAAGAAAACGAGGAGGCCAAGTCCTCCATCCAGACTCACCACCTAAGACTTGTAAAAAAGACTGGATGCTGCAGAGGCCCACGCCTGTCATCTCAGCAGCTTGGGAGGCTGAGGCAGGAGGATCGTACCTGGAGGCCAGCCTCAGCAAAAGAAAGGTGCTAAATAAGCAGCTTGGTGAGTCTCTGTCTCTAAATGCATTGGCTGGGGGGGTGGGCCTTGAAGCCAGGTGCTGCTGGGGTGGACACTTGCTGGCTCTGGCCTGGGCAGGTCCCTGAGTCAGGACAGCCCCACGGGCTCTCAGCAAGTCAGGACTTCCCACTGCCCCCGAGGTCCCACGTGCGAAGCCAGGAGAAAAAGCCCCCAGCCAACACTATACCTTCTTCCCCTGTCCCTCATGAGTTCCGGGGTCAGACATGGGTCTGTGAGGCAGGGAGAGGGAAGGTCCCCTTGGGAGCAGCCTGTGGGCAGCAGGTCAGAAGTCGCCGACAGTGTGCTCATGTCCCAGATACTCTTCAGCCCCCGCCCCAACCCCATCTTGCCCAGAGCCCTGGGTCCTGGCCCAGTCCAGCATTGGTCACAGTACAGCCTGCCTCTGGGCTGCACGCTCCCTGGACACCAGGTCACAGCCCCTGCTCCTGGGCTTGGGGGGCAGGGCCATGTCCCTCAGTGCTACTCAACCACGTCCCCGGGACTAGGCACCAGAGTCCTGTTCTGGAGACCACGGGGCTCCATCCCCACAGGCAGGTTCTCGGGCCAGAGCCACCTTCCCATGGAGCTTTCTCTGGGGCTCAGGGTGGACAGAGCAGCACTCTCTGTAGACACCTGCTGGCCAGGCCAGGGACCCTGGGAGGGGGCTGTGAGCAGGGCTCCCCAGCAGGGGGTGCCATGTATCCACGTGGAGCCCTTGGCCAGCCAGGAAGGACCCAGATAGGGGAACCAGTGAGGGGACCCATTGATGGGGACCCATTGAGGAGATCCAGTATGGGGAACCAGCGAGGGGACTCCTACAGTATCAGGTGGTGGCTGAAGGGCCCCTGGCCCCCAATGCTACTCAGGGTGCCCTGAGCTCCCCCAGCAGCTGGCCAGACTGACATCAGCTGCCCCCAAGCTGCAGGAGGTACTTTCGCCTTGATCTTGTTCAGTCACGTCAGGGGACTTGGGGGGACCACACAATGCTGCCCATGAACCTGGGTCATTCGCTCAGATCCCAAGGGCAAGGGAACACCCAGTGGCAGTGACCTGTGGGTGGCCTGGTGCTGTGGTCCCCTAGCTCCTGAGATGGGGCTTCTCCATTGAGAGCAACTGAATTTCCCACTGTCTGTCACTCAGCAGCCAGTCTGGGCAAATGGGGGGGTCACTTCTGGCTCTAGCTGTCCTGAGACACTTGGACCACAGGGTTCTTTTCTAATTCCTGCCCCAGCATGCATTCTCGGGGACTCGTCCCCATAGCCCTTGGCTGCCCTCCTGCCACCGGTGCTGAGAAGGCCCAGGCCCAGCTCCTGTTGAACCAGGAAGACAGAAAACCCCGAGGGCACGACCTGCCCACTGCAGCCACTGGGCCTGAGGGAAGGCGGGAGTTCTCCAGCCCAGGGGCCCAGGGAGGAATGTCCCCCAGCTGTGGTGCAGATAGCAGGGCCACTGTGCTAAAGATGTGTCCACGCCATTCTGCACCAGACCCCCTGTCCCCACAGCCTGGAGCAGCTATACTCAAAGGCAGGCTGAGGCCAGGCAGGGGCCAGAGGCCCCACTGTGTCTTCAGGAATGTCTTCCTGTTATTACTGGTTTTGTTCCTGGAGAGACCTGCATTCTCCTCAGTGTTTAGAGCAGCTCAACTCACAGTAGCCAAGCTACAGAACCAGACTAGGTGCCCCTCAGCAGATGGATGGATAAAGAAACTGTGGTCCCTATGCACAGTGGAATATTACTCAGCCATAAAGAAGAATGAAATGATGGCATTTGAAGGTCAATGGATGGAGCTGGAGGGGACTGTGCTGCATAAGTAAGCCAATTCCAAAAACCAATGGCTGAGTGTCCTCTCTGACATGCAGATGCTGACTCACAATAGGGGAGAAGAGAACAGAATTTCATTGGATGAGACAAAGGGAAGGGAGGGGAGGGACTGCGGGATGCAGGAAAATAAATGGACGTCACTTTCCCATGTTCACATAGGAACACAACCAGGGACACCCCACAGCAGGGCCAGTCACAGGAATGAAAATCACACCGTGTGTAGGTGACATGGCAGGATGCATACTGCTGTCATGGGGAGCTAAGAAGAACCAATTCAGAGACAAATGTGTGTTCCCACCTATGCCAAGGGACAAGGTGCAATGTCATTCAGTGTCCTCATTGAAGATGAAACGGGCTCTGCTGGCCTCTGGGAGCCAGTGTGAGGGAATTGACACTCAGGTCACCAGAGCGGCCCCACCTCCTCAGGCCTTTGCTCCTCACAGGAATGTCGAGCCTCAGAGGCCTGTGGAGACCCTGCCCATCAGGGACACGGCAGCTGCGGCCTTCAGTCCCCCTGCTGTCTCCTCTCAGGGGCAACATGCACTCCCTTCGTCCCATCCCAACTTGTGACATCATGGGAGGGGACAGACCCGGGCAGCAGGGACAGCTGGCAGCACCTACCTGATAACACAGTGGCCTCGATTGGAGGCAAAAATCACGATGGGGGCGATGGAAGATTCCAGAGCTCAGTGCAGGGAGGTGAAGCCCTCGATGTCCAGCATGTGCACCTCGTCCACAAACAGCATGCTGGGGACCCTCTCAGCCACGCCCTGGTCGATGTACTTGTTCACCACCTTGTTGATCTCACCTTGGACAGGGTCCCAGCCAGTGGGGGAAATGTCACCTGCTCTCTTCTCCACACCTAAATTCAATCAAGAACCAACCCTGCAGCCTGGTTCTCCTACTGGCTCTCTGACCCAAGGCTGGGTACTGGACCCATTCCAGGTTTGGTGTCATCGTTTGAAAACAAGAATCGTGCCAGCTGTGGTGGCACACGCCTATAACTCCAGCAGCCTGGGAGGTTGAGGCAGGAGGATCACAAATTGGAGACCAGCCTCAGCAACTTAGTAAGGCCCTGTGCAACTCAGTTGAGACCCTGTCTCTGAATAAAATACAGAATAGGGCTGGGGATGGGACTCAGGGTCAAGAGCCCATGAGTTGAATCCCTGTACCCTCATCTAAAAAAAATAAAACAGGCATGATCGCCCCCAAATGCCACAAAACACCTTTTGTGGAGCTGTGTGGGGCACAATGACCAGGAGCTGCCCCATCAAGCCCTGACCCTGATGCCAAGACACCTCATTTGGGAGCTCCAGGGAGATGTGTTTTCAAATGTGAATTCCCCTCTGCTGCACTCAGTCAAGGAGCTCTTTTGGGGGCTGTGCATGACAATGCTTAGGTTAATGAGCTTTCCATCAAGTGCAGTTAGAATCCTCTCCCCAGGAAACCTGATCAAGGAGGGTGAGAGCAGGCCCTGCCTTAGCCCCAGAAACATCAGCCCTTACAGAACAGCAGACCCACCTCAGGTCTCAGCCCTCACCTTCCAAACCAGAGCCCCCTGTCATCAGGATGGAGCTGTTCCCAAAGAAATGGGATCTGAGGCCTGTCCTCTCCCAGAGCCATGATGCATGGCTCTCAAAACTGAGTTCAGTGACAGACCTGCTCTTGGCCACTCATGGAGGAAGCTTAGGCTGCTGCGAGGCCTCAAGGCAACAGTGGATTCATGTTGAACTTACGTTTTCAGGGAGTAAAGTGGTAATGGGCCCGAGACGGACATAAAACTGGGGAAGAGCCGGGCGCAGTGGCACACACCTGTCATCCCAGGAGCCGGGGAGGCTGAGGCAGGAGGATCATAAGTTGGAGGCGAGCCTCAGCAACCTAGCAAGGGCCTAAGAAACTCAGCCAGGCCCTGTCTCTAAATAAAAAATAAAAATGCTGGGACAGGGCTCAGTGGTCGAGGGCCCCTGAGTTCAATCACTGGCATCAAAAAATAAAAAATAATAAAAAAAAATAAGTCCACAAAGGAGAAGGGAGACCCACTGCCTGGTGTCAAAGTCGGCACCTTTCTGGGGCCTCAAAGGAAGCAGATGCTGACCTCAGCGGGTCCAGAGCACACAGTTTGGCCACAGCTTCCTACGGGAGTGAAGACTCAGAGCCGCGCAGTGGGGGGGGGGTGCTCTCAGAGCCAGGAGCATGTCAGAGGCAGGGCCTCAACTCGGCTCTGGGCTCAAGCTTCGCCATGCATCTTCCCTGTGATCTCTGTCTTCTTTGGCTTCATCAACTGGCCCATCATGGACAGGATGTCTAGTCTCCCCTGTAGGAGAGAGGACTTTCTAAGGCAGCTACCAAAGCCTATCCTCCTGCCTACTGAGGGTCCCTGATGTCACTCAACTTGGAAGCCTTAGGTGGACAGGCCCAGCACAGCTCCCCTGGGAAGGATGAGGGGCTCCTGAACTCAGAGGGATCCCCTCGAGGTTTCCCCTGACCTGCAAGAATCAAGCTGAGTCATGTTTGGTGGCACGTGTCTTTAAAACTCCTGGCGATTTGGGAGGCTGAGACAGAAGGACCGCAAGTTGGAGGCCAGCCTCAGAAACTTAGTGAGGTCCTGAGCAACTCAGCAAGACCCTGTCTCTAAATAAAATATAAAAAGGGCTGTAGATGGGGCTCCATGTGTAAGCACCCTGGGGTTTAAGCTTCAGTACAAAAAAAAAAAAAAAAAACAAACAAACCTCTGGCCAGGTAGGAAGAAACTCCAATCCCAAGAGTCTCTGGCCTCTCCTGGGCAAAGTTCTGTGGGACAAAAAGAAAAACCAGATTCCCGGCAGAAAGCCCATTCCTGGTGGGGAGGAGGAGACCCCCTTTAGGATGAAGAGCAAACCTGACTCTCTGTCCAGCGGGGTCCAGAGTAGCGCCAGCTGGGAGCTGGAGGACTCAGGGCTCGAGCTCTGCAGAGGCTGGGGCCTCTGTGAGGCTGTCTGAAGCCCTGTGAAGGCTCCCACCAGGAACCCCCAGCCCAAGGTGGAGAGCAGCTCCCAGCAGGCTGGCAGGTGGCCAGGGGCAGACCATGCCCAGAGATCAGCTGTGACAGCATCTGGACATTGGGACAGGGGACGAAGCTCATGTCGTGCTCATTGCTGAGCATCCCAGAAGGCCTCCAGGAGGACAGCATGGCCCTGAACACTGGTTCCCAGGGCCTTGGGAATGTGCTGGACAAGGCCTGTCCCTGGTGCCTGGTGTTGGCCACGTCCAGGTCATGCAAAGTCCCATCCTAGATGACCTCCTTCTTCTTGTCCACGTCGCCCTTGGGCAGGGCATGTCCTCCTAGGCCTCCAGGTTGAACTCCGTGGCCAAGGAGTCGCACCTGCCTGCCTCTGCCAGCAGACCATGGGGCACCAGGACCACATAGAGCTCAGTGACAGAAAGGTCTCTGCTGCCCACTGAGGGCCCCCAATGTCACCCTCCACCTGTGCCCCATGGCCTGGTGCAACACTGGGCTCCCAGACCCGCCCAGCCAACACCTGAGACTTTCTGGAAGATTTTCTCCCCTTTCTTTTCACTCCTGATAAAAGAGCATTCAGGGGACTCACTGGAGCCTAGAGCCCGGGCTATTCTAGGTGGTGATTTATGGGTGACACGAGGCCTTAGGCTCATCCATGAACCAGGGAGGTGCAGCCACCCTGGGACGCAGCAGCAGATAGAGGAGGAGCCACCTGGTGCAGTCCCCAGGCTCAGGACTCAGGGAGGGACACCAGGGAGATAAAGGAAGATGGAAGACAACGCCTGGTGCAGCAGGAAGGGACGAAGGCTGTCTGGTCCCTGCCCCCCACAGGATTTGGGTCTTGAACACTCTGCCTGCTGAAGTCACCAGGAGAAGAAGACAGAGAAAAGCCAAGGTGACTTAGGTAAAGGGACAGCTGCTGAACTTTCCCCACCCACCTCCGCTGAGCAATGTGACTCCCTGGTCACCCAGGTCTCCCTCTGCAGACCCTCAGGCATGGCACTGTCCCCCGGGAGCATATCTTCACAGCCCTGCTGTTGGCCTCCATGTAGATGACGTCCCTGGCCTCAACTCGCTTCTTCTGCAGACTTTCAAAAATGCTGGGGTTCAGCTAATACCAAACCAAACCAGACATAAGGGGACTCAGACAACCATGATGCAAATTCCAGTTCCTTCTGACCCCGAGGGAAGAAACTTTTCTGTAAGAGACCTGAGGGGCCAGGCACAGGGGTGCACACCTGTCATCCCAGGGACTTGGGAGGCTGAGGCAGGAGGATCGCCAAGTTGGAGGCCCGCCTCAGCAACTTAGCAAGGGGAAACTCTCTCTGAAAACAATACAAAGCAAAATAAAAAGGGCAGACTTCTGGCTCCCTGCTTAAGCACTACTGATTCAGTTCACAGGACTAAACATAAGAGAGAGACAGACAGACAGACACCTGAGGTAGCCAACCACCCCAGGAGTGGATGGGTATGAAGGTTTGTGGCAGGGCACAAGAGCCTGGACTGGGGGCTTAGCACACCAGGAGGTGAACCTGAGGGTGACCATGTCTGCCTGTAGGAGACAAGAGAACATCACCATTACTCTTCCTTGCCTTGCCTTCAGGGGTTGCAAAGTGGTAGGAGCATTCTCACAGGGACCCGGCTGCTCTTAGAGGGTACATGTGTCCATGGCCATGCCCCACAGCACCCCCCAGGATCACCACTGCAGCTCCAGTCCTTGGGTTAGGGACACCAGAGCTTCCTGCTTAGCCACCTGAGGCTGCTTTTGATGTGGCCTGTGATTCCGGCTCTCTGGGCCTTGGTCTCCTCCTCTATGTGACAGCACCCAGAAGCACCCACAGAGGAGTCCAGCTCAGAAGGGAAATATAAGTTGGAATCCCCCCCAAACTGTCTGGGTCAGGAGGCTGAGGAAGGAGGATCGCCAAGGTGGAGGCCAGTCTAGACCACATAGCTAGTCCCTGGGGCTGGGGCACAGCTCAGTGGCAGAGCACTGGTTCACTATGGCCACAACTCTGGGTTTGAATCCCAGGACCAGAAGAAAGCAAATTCTAGCATCTTCCATACTTGGGCTGTGCACACACATCTTGGGGTGATGGTGCTAAACGGGGCCTTGCTCTTCCCTAGGGGTGTGCACTGGGCAAGGACAGCAGCCTCTACAGGACCCAGATGGCAGACAGGTCCTGAGGCTGAGCTTCCAGAGCAGCTGCTACAGATGGCCACCCTGTGGAAACACACCTGAACTCTGTCCCAGACAGAGTCTATAGTCAAAGGGGGGCAGCAGGGGATACAACACAGACTAACACCCAGTGCAGGGCTCCCTCAGCAGGAGGGGGCCCCCAAAAGGCCAATCCAGAAACAAAGTCAGTATGTGGTGGCCAAAGGCCAGGGGGAAGGACATCAGGTGGCCATTCATGGGAATTAGGTCCCTTGGAAGGTCATGACAATGTTCTAGAATTAAGATGGGGAGAGTAAACTATGTCATGCCTCAAAATCCTGTGGGCAACACACACTTAAAATGGGTGGATCATGTTCACAACTGCACCCCAACAGAGCTGCCAGGAGCTTGCCAGGGACCAGCCTCTCTGGTCTCCTTTGGGCATTTTGCAAACAGGACCAGGGGTGGGGAGTCCCCAGGCCAAGATTCATAAGCCTCCTTCAAACTCAGACACTTCACAACTCCACACAACGCACCTGAGGTACTTCTGTCCCAATATCTCATCCATGTGGGAAAACTGCCCAGAAGGACTTGGGTTTGGGGGAGGCTGGGGGTACCAGAGATTGGACTCAGGGGCCCTCCACCACCAAGCCCCATCCCCAGCCCTGTTTGGCATTTTATTTAGAGTCAGGGTCTCACTGAGTTGCTCAGGGCTTCACTTTGGCTGAGGCTGGCTATGAACTCGCGATCCTCCTGCCTCAGCCTCCCAAGCTGCTGGGATCAGAGACAATTTTCCTCTTCTTCCATTAGGCTCTTTTCTTCAAGAAGCTGGACAAAGCAGACCGATGGATGGCTCAAATTTTCACTGTGTTCCTGTGTCCTCTCTCCTACAGGGAAGAGGACAATTTTTCTCTTTTCCTCTCAGGCACTTTTATATGGTTGATTTTCCAGATGAACTGGCTCAAGGTGTCATTCCTGAGAAGGGGCCACGTTCTCAGAACCTCATTAATCCAGGGTGGACAGGATGTGGGGAGGGATTAAAGAGAGAGAGAGAGAGAGAGAGAGAGAGAGAGAGAGAGAGAGAGGTTTGCAGAGCCAAGCTCCTGAGATGAAGGCCCCATTAGGAAACAGAAAAATAGCCCTTGGAAGAAGTGACATTTTCATGATCTCCATAAAGCAGTGACTGAGAAACCACCTCAGAGAATCAAAGAACCATCAAATTATAAAAGGGGGAAAGATGGAAAGATTCTATGGTGGATGGAGAGTGGTCTAGAGAAGAGAATCTGAGTCTCAGAGAGCTCAGAGGACTCTCAGGGGTCACCCAGCACCAGAGGACTCACAGTCACCTGCCCCTCAGCCAGCACTGGATGCAGGATGACTGCAGAGCCCCTTTCTGAGCCTGAGGCCTTGATCTGGAAAACAGGGGAAATGAGATTTATGGCACCTGCACACATGGACACACAGCTGTGAGGAACCACAGGTAAAATACCTCCTGAAGCCCGCAGCAGGGGACCTGGGTATGCAGCAGGGGACAGGTACAGAGCTAGTGTGGGTCAATCATAACAACAGTGGATGAGTAAAAACATTATGAAAAAGAAAGAAAAAAGAAAACAAAATTATGTCCACTTTGACTTTATGGGGAGGTGAGGGGGCAGTATTAGGAATTGAAACCAGGGGTGACTTACACCTGAGCCCCATTGCCATCCCCATCCCCATTTTTTATTTAGACACAGGCTCTCCCTGAGCTGCTCAGGACCCTGACTAAGTTGATGAGGCTGGCCTCAACCTTGTGATCCTACTGCCTCAGCATCCTGAGCGGCTGGGATGACAGGAGTGCTCCACTGTGCCTGGCTGGCCAATGGTCATCATGCGGGGGATGAGATGGCAGAAGCAATTTCTTGACTTAACCACACAACTCCCAGGAGCAATGAGAAAAGAAAGAACTACTTGGACCTATGTCCAAGCCCTCTACAAGGTGTCCCTTTATACTACACGGTGTTATCCAGAGTGTCCCATATGGCATCAACAGTGCACAGACCAAGGAAAGAGGGACACAGAGGTCACACCACCTGCCTGGTGCTGCAGTGCCGAGGGCAGGGCTCAGGATGAACTCCCCTTGAGCTGCTTGGTGCCCTTGGCTGTCTTGAGCCCTATGATCACATGGCTGATGGTCTTGCTGTAGTCACCCATGGGGTTCTCGGTCTCACATGGCATGAGCTCAGTGACCCCCCCCCCCTCATGGACCTCCTTGGCCTCTTTTATCCACAGCCCTGGGACGGATGGCCAATGGGGACACGGTGAGAAGCAGGACCATCCTTCTCTCCACATCCATCTTCTCCCCACCAACAACCTTCTTACCTCAAACTGCCACAGCACAAGAACTGACAAGTCACCTTACAGTACAACACGGAGACACCATCATGGGTGGAGAGCAACACTACAGGGAGCGGTGGCTCAGGCCTGTCATCCCAGCTCCAGAGGCTGAGGCAGGAGGATGGTGAGCTGGAGGCCAGCCTCAGCAACCCAGTGAGTCCCTGATCAACTCAGTGAAACCCTGTCTCCAAATAAATTCAAAACAGGGCTGGGAGGTGGCTTTGTGGTTAGGTGCCCCGGGTTCAATCCCTGGTTCCCCTCCTCAAAAAAAAAAGAAGAAGAAGAAGAAGAAGAGATGAGGCTCGCTGCTCTCCTGACAAATGGGAAGGCCACAGAGGACTTCTTCTGGCAGGTGGCCATCGGGCTCTCTGTGAGCTGATATAGAAGTGTCCCAAAGGCAGAGACACATGGCCACAGGATCCGACATTCAGGCCACTTCCCACTGTTCAAGGGGGGGGGGCATTATCTTATCACACCATCCCTTGCCTTCTCTTCTCCAGAAACCCAACCAGGACAAGGACACTCAAGACAGGAAGCTAAAGGCCAGCTATCCTCTGCCTGTGATCCACCTGAGAGCCTATAAATGGGCCTTTTGGAAAACACCCAAAAGAGAAGCCACATTCTGTGTTTGATGAACCAAATTCCCAGCTCCTGAACCCCAAGACAAACTTCCCAAACAAAGCCCAGAGCAGCTACACACACCTCGAGTCCCAGCAGCTCTGAAGGCTGAGGCTGGAGGATCATGGGTTAGAGGCCAGCCTCCACAACACTGAGGCCCTGAGCAACTCAGAGAGACTCTGTCTCTAAATAAAATGCAAAATAGGGCTGGGGATGGGGCTCAGGGGTCGAGGGCCCCTAGGTTCAATCCCTGGTACAAAAAAAAAAAAAAAAATTCCCAGACAACATGAAGGTATCAGAAGTCTCTGTCAAGCTTGGAAAATTCTGGGCTTTTAAGCCTACTTTGATATTTTTTATAGAACCTTTTCTATTCGGCAAAGAGGAAATTCCTCCAAATGGAATGCCTGCCCATACTCACTGTCATGGGACAGTGATATGAAATTTTTCCAGGAGGGGAAGAAAGGCATCCCCGTCTCTCAGCCATTCATATTTGTCTAGAAGTTTCTCGGTGGTGACAAGTAGACAGAGGAAGGCCCAATGGACCATGGGCCCAGTTGGTGGCCAGGAGAGGGGCTGAAGGCACTGTCTCTGGCCATGACAGCACAAAGGACACGGGTTTCATCTGTTGGCTCCGGTTTCTAAGTCCCTGACAGGGACCTTTATCACGTCAAGGGAGTGGCACAGAGGGGACAGATGACCCTCTCTCCCTCCCTCTGCAGCTTCACAGGAAGTCAAAGGTGCAGGGACAGAAGGCTCCTGTCTGAGGGGAGGCCACAGCTTGCCCTTTCATTGTGTGGCAAAATCTAGAAGTTTCTCCTCACCTTCTGCCATCAAAAGCCCCTGCTGTGTCTCCCACCCCCCACCCCAGGAGCGACTCCCATCAAATGTTCCTGGTGACCTCTACTTTTTCAAATTTTAAAGCATTTCAGTTCCTGCTGAGCCATTGAAACACAAGCAACTGTGTGAAGACCAGTTTTATCAGGTTTTTGTCTCACAAAAATGGGTTTTTTAACAAAAATTTTAAGTTGTAGATAGACACAATTCCTTTATTTTTTATTTTTTATTTTTATGTGGTGCTGAGGATGGAATCCAGGGCCCCACACATGCTAGGTGGGTCTCTACCACTGAGCCCCTGCCCCAGCCCAGAAAAATGGTGTTTTTAAAATTTAAGTTCTTAAAAATATTAATATTCAGGTATTTGAAAGGTTGTGATATCTTACTGGTCACATTTTTGGGGGGTTCTTTTTGGTACCAGGAATGGAATTAAGGGGCCCTCAACCCCTGACCCCCAGCCCCAGCCCCTTTTATATTTTATTTAAAGTCAAGGTCTCACTGAGTTGCTCAGGGTCTGGCTAAGTTGCTGAGGCTAGCCTCCAACTTACTATCCTCCTGCCTCAGCCTCCTGAGCTGTTGCAATATGGTTCATATGTTTAATTAATGAGTTAAATAAAATCACTGGCACATGTTTAATTAAGGAAAAGTAAGCCTGGCACCGCAGCACACATCTGTAGCCATAGTTACTCAGCATACTGAGGCAAGAGGATGGTTTGAACCCAGGAGTTTCAGGACTGCCTGGGAAACATAGTGAGACCCTAAAAAATAGGAAATAAAAAGGGAAAAGAAAAGGAGAAATGAGGAAAAAACAATAGAGAGAAAAATTTTAAACGTAAAACCCAGGTGTGGTTGTGCACATGCATAATCCCAGCACCTCAGGATGCTGAGGAAGGAGGATTGAGATTTGGAGGCCAGCCTTGGCAACTCAGAAAGACCTTGTCTCTACATAAAATATAAAAAGGGCTGGGGATGAAACTCAGGGGTGAAGTGCCCCTGGGTTCAATCCATGGTAGCAAAAAATAAAAATAAAAAGCCTAAGTTCAATGTGACACAAAGCTTAGCTTCTGAACACAGTTCAGAATTAGAACTCTTCAGTTCAGCATTAGTGTCACAGAGGGGCTGGGGGTGGCTCAGCGGCCATGGTCCCGAGAGGGAGAGAGAGAGAGAGAGAGAGAGAGAGAGAGAGAGAGAGAGAGAGAGAGAGAGAGAGAGAGACCCATAGTTTAGTGCTTACATTGACCTGCTTGGGAAGATCAAGAGGCAGAGCCAGTCCCTCAGAGAGGCACCGCAGGAAGACACATTGCCAGCCACCAGAAAATCAGATGGCTGTGGGGGGTGAAACAGGGTCCCATGATATCTCCCCACTTCCAAATGCTGCACCCTCCCACTGCATTTTCTTTCCTTCAGCATTAAATCAAAAGCTCCCCAAGTAGATTTCTTAGTCTTTTTATTTATTTATTATTTATTTCGGTACCAGGGATGGAACCCAGGGGCCCTCAACCACTGAGCCCTGTCCCCAGCCCTTTTTATATTTTAGTTAGAGACAGAGTCTCACTGAGTTGCTCAGGGCATCACTAAGTTGCTGAGGCTGGACTCCAACTTGTGATCCTCCTACCTCAGCCTCCCAAGCTTCTGGGATGGCTGGCTGCTCTTGCCTGTCTTGTCAACAGCACCAAAAGAACACAAGCATTCCAATCAACACATCACAGAAGCATTTTTAAGATGAAACATTTCAAAGCACTGGAAAAGCAACAGCCATCTGTCACTCCAACGTGACACTCACCGAGAGCCCTGCAAAAGTTCTCCATCAGTACCTCTGTCTTCTTGATCTCCATAGAGTAAACTTTGCTCCCCACCATGGTGCAGAAAGGCACCTTTCTCCCAAGCTCCTGAGCAATCGCCAGGGCCAGGGCTGTCTACAGAGGCAAGAAAGGAAAGATTTTTATTTTATAGTCTTGAAAACATAATTCAAAGCCATCTATAAAAAATTTATTCAAGAGGCTGAACATGGTGTCACATACTTTTTATCCCTAAGACTCAGGAGGCTGAGGCAGGAGGATGGGAAGATGGAGGCCATTCTCAGCCACTTAGCAAGGCCCTGAGCTACTCAGTGAGATGTGTCTCTAAATAAAATATAAAAGGGTTGGGGATTGGGCTCAGTGGTTAAGCACCCCTGGGTTCAATCCCTGGGTTCAAAAAAAAGAAAAAAAAAAAAACAACACAAACAAATCAGGAAGGATTTATCACATGACCTTCATTTTATGTTAAAAGGCCAGGAAATAGTGGATAATATGTGAGGCCAAATCTGGAAGCAGTGAGTTGGTCTGCAAGCTCCCCTGGACCGTGCCCTGTGGTCAACTATAAATTGACACTCAGTAACCTAACTTAGGTTGGCAGATGCTAAAGAGAACCAGGTGGAACAGACATCTTGTCAAATACCAAGTTATGGAAAGCAAATGCTCTCAAGTGGGCCCAGGACTGGGAAATGCCATGGCCTCTGAGTGCCACTTCATCCTCCCTCATTTCTGAAACAAGAATGAGGTCAGACCCCAGGTGTGCAGGCCACGCAGAGCCTCCTGAGTTGCTGAGGGCCTCACTAAGTTTCTGAGGCTGGCCTCCAACATTTGATCCTCCTGCCTCAGACTCCAAACATGCTGGGACAAGGCCAACTGGAGCTGCTGCTTCAAAGATGGCCCAGGGAAGGCTCCTCTTAGATTTTCTTTTCAATGCCAACCTGGGGGATGATCACTGATCACTGTGGGGCAAAATCCACTAGCCCATGGGGCAGAGGCTGGTTCTAGTTCTGATATCCGCCCTGTTTTCCAATGTGGTCTTGAGCACACAATAGTGCTAATGCTGGATGGCCTCATCTGATGAACTAAAATACAGTTTAGATTACAAGGAGCCAATGAGCTGCCCACAGGATGGTTTGGTTGGGACCATGTAGTCTTAAATGTGCCTTTAAACTTGCCTTTTTTTGTGGGGGGATTGAACCCAGGGGCCTTCAGCCTATGAGCCCCATCCTCAGCCCTATTGGGTATTTTATTTAGAGACATGATCTCTCTGAGTTACTGGGGGCCTCGCTTTTGCTGAGGCTGGCCTCAAACTTGCTATCCTCCTGACTCAGCCTCCAGAGCCAGCTACTGGGATTGAAGGCATGTGCCACTGTGCCCAGCTCTTGCCATTTTTTGAACCTTAGGAACTTTCATGTAGAAATCCAGCTATTTGGCTTCTTTTGAGAAACCAGGTCTGGACCCAGTGGCCCTCTTTTAGTGACAGGGCACCACATTTTTGGGCTTAGCCAGTCCCTTTGCTTGCCTTGCTTCCCAAATGCTTAGGCACCTGAGTGGGCAAGCCCAAAGCATGTGTTCTAATAGCAAATGGAAAATGTCTAGAATAGAACACAGAGGGATGCGATTCCAACACCACAAGGCCCAGGGGAGGCCACAGGCAGCTCTGCCCACCTGTTTTATTTTGCTGGTTCTGGGAATGGAACCCAGAGCCTTGTATGTGCCAGGCAGCTGCTCCACCACTGAGCCCCAGGCCCAGCATTTTTCATTTAAATACAGGGTCTCACTGAGCCTCTGAGGCTGGACTCCACCTTGAGATCCTCCTGCTTCAGCCTCCCAAGTTGCTGGGTTTACAGGTGTGAGCCATAGTGCCTGGTTTTCATGTCCACCTTCTACCCAAAATGTCTCTTCCCTGTTCTTTCACAGCCCCCAACTCCCCATTCTCAGTTTCCAGTGTCAAAACAGTGACCACGTCCCACTGAACAGCGTCCCTGCCTCCCTCCACCTAATACTGAAGGGGTGATCATTACCCTTCCATTCAAATAGGATCAATACTTGGTTAATAATGGCTCCATGTCTGTCCATCTTTATCCAATTAAAAGCTCATGGAAGGGGCTAGGCTGGGGCTGGGGCTCAGTGGTGGAGCACTCACCTAGCATGTGCACAGCCCTGGGTTTCATCCTCAGTGCCACATAATAGTAAATAAACAAAACAAAGGTTTTGGGTCCAACTACAACTAAAAAATATATTATTAAAAAAAAAAAAAACTCATGGAAGAAAAGCCACATATACCTACCCTTTCCTATGGAGCTCTATAAATCTCACTGATCTTTGCATAGGCTGTCATCTTGAAAGTCTAACTTGTATTTTTTTAATATTTTAATATTATCAGGCCTCCCAGCTAATCAATCAATACCCACCAAGACGCAACCCAGACCTTTATGGTGTTTACTTTTGAACAGGGTTGCATTATTTATATTTATTTTTTTTTCTTCGAAACAAGTTTAATTTTGTTCCAGCCCTAAATTAGGGGAAGAACTTATTTCTTAAAAATAATGCTCAAAAATCAGGCCATTATAAAGTTAAGCACCCCTCCCCTTAGCAAAAAATATTGAACTGATATAGGTGACTGAACTGATATAACTGATTTAGGTGTAGATGGACACAACACAATGCCTTTATCTTTATATGGTTCTGAGGATCAAACCGGGTACCACCCGTGCTAGTTGAGTGCTCTACCACTGAGCCACAATCCCAGCCCATTAACTTGTATTTTATGGATTAAGAAACTGGGAGCTGGGTGTGGGGGTACACGTCTGTCATCCCAGCAGCTTGGGAGGCTGAGCTGGGAGGATGGCTAGTTGGAGGCCAGCCTCAGCAACTTAGCAAGGCTCTGAGCAACTCAGCAAGACACTGTCTCTAAATAAAATACAAAAATGGCTGAGGACGGGGCTCAGGGGTTAAGCACCCCTGGGTTTGATCCCTGGTAGCCAAAAAAAAAAAAAAAAAAAAAGGATTTCTCAGTCTTTCCTCTGTTTTTTGGGGACAGCCTTGTAGTGCAGTTTGCTTAGCAGCATCGTTGGCCTCTAACACTAGATGCCACGAGTCCCCCCACCACGTTTTGAAAACAACAAGAGATGATTCTCCAGATACTGGCAAATATCTCCTGGGGGGGCAAAACCGGTCCAGGTTGAAAATCACTGCAGAGCTAATCTCACCTAGCTGGACTTCCAGAAAGAGCACACAGAGAACAGGAACAGCCCACAGCTCAGGGGTTCAGAGCTGGCAACTGTCCACACCAACGACACCAAACATTGAGACTCAGAAAGCCCTGTGGACATCAAGAAAGGGAAATCAGGGGAGGGCTCCCTATCCAAAAGTATGTCCAAAACATCCAGAAAGAAAGGTTTCAACCCTGGAAATCAGACTTCTTAAGAGCAACACTGGAAGATAAAAAGTACCAAATAACACTGAGAGAAACAGCACTGAAGGAAACAGCTATCATGCTGGTGCTGTGGCGCAGGCCTGTCATCCTGGTGGCTTGGGAGGCTGAGGCAGGAGGATCACGAGTTGGAGGCCAGACTCAGCAAAAGCGAAGCCCTAAGCAACTAAGTGAGACACTGTCTCTAAATAAAATGCAAAAAGGGCTGAGGATGGGGCTCAGGAGTCGAGAGCTCCTGGGTTCAATTCTTGGGGTTCAATTCTTGGTAAGCCTCCCCCCAAAAAAATGGAAGACGACTTGGACATGCTAATGTTCCTGTAAGTGCACACTGTATAGCATTCCAGCCTCAAATAACTTCCCCCAGACTCAAGACTTCTTCATCCACCATCAGACACCACACAACACACCCTGGCAACTCCATATGTACAACTTCAAAATTAGAATTCAAGCTTTTATTTCACAGCTGATTGTGTTTCTGCTTCTGAAAGGTCAGGAGCCTGCCCCAGGTCTCCCAACTGATCAATCAATACCCACCAAGACACAGCCCAGAACTTTAGGGTGTTTATTTTTGAACAGGGTCACATTAAGTCACTTAGAGCCTGGTGAAACTGCTGAGGCTGGCCTCCAACATGTGATCCTCCTGTCTTAGCCTCCAGAGTCACTGAGGTGACAGGCAGGGGCCACCACCCCTTCTAAGAGCCCACTTCTTTACATACAAGAGTGCAGGCTCCTACTCTCCTGTGCCAAGAGGCCCTTCCAGAGAACAAGCCATGCCCAGACCAGGAGCTCTGGGAAGCCTGAGGATCTGGCCAATCCCCTTGCAGATCCCAAAAAGCTCCACCATGTGTCCTCTTTTGTCCCCTGGAAAGCCCAAATTGGGGGGAATTATCAAACCCTCTGCCCAATTCCAGCATTTATAATCAGTCAGCAGTTTGAAGCTCAGACTCAACTGAGCCATTTTGTGCCATCAGGAGACTTCCTATTTCTCTGCCCAGAAAACACTAGAAGCCCCTTGAAGATCAAACTTGTGTTTCTGTTATTTGTCAATCATGCACGTAGCCAAAATAGTGGTGGGCAAATTTCGCATTCAAAAAAATACTGGCTGACTCATTTTCCCCCTCCAAAAATGTGCCACAGAAGATTTTTTAATATTTTTAAAATTGTGCATGGACATAATATCTTTGTTTCAATTTTTTAATATTTATTTTTTAGTTGTAGTTGGACACAATACTTTTATTTCACTTATTTATTTTTATGTGGTGCTGAGGATCGAACCCAGGGTCCTGCACATGCGAGGCGAGCACTCTACCACTGAGCCACAGCCACAGCCCATCACAATTTTTTACGAGGCCCTGGACCAACAGAAATGGATTTTCAGCTGGGCGCGGTGGTGCATGCCTATAATCCTACCACTCAGGAGGCTGAGGCAGGAGGATCACGAGTTGGAGGCCAGCCTCAGCAACATAGCAATACCCCCAGCAACTTTAGCAAGACCCTGGCTCTAAATAAAATACAAACATGGGAAGTGACTCAGTGTTGATTGCCCCCAAGTTCAATAACTGGTTAAAAAAAAAAAAAAAGAAGAGAAAAAAAAAGGAAAAGAGATACATTTCCCAAGCAAAGGAGACTTGAAAGAGTTCAAGGACCATCCCAGAGACCAGACCCCTCTTAGGACTTTCCCCTCCCTCTGACCAGGATGATTTTCATTCTAGAAGTATGAGTTGAGATCAGATTCCTTTCTTAAACACACATGTGACCCACGTCGCTAAACAAAGACTAGTTAAGATGCATATTCCAACTAGCTTCAACGTGAGAATCGTCCTCTTGGGCAGCAGAAATCAACGAGAACACAAGCACCTTTCCAGTTCCCAGGGGTCCGGCCCACAGCAAGGCTCTTCCTGCCATTTTCCTGCTTTCAATTAATTCTTCTATGATGTCACATGCCTGCAGCACAGAGGGGAGAAATGGTCACTATTACTGTGTTTCAGTGGGGAAAAAAATGCAGTCCCTGGTCCAAACAATTTACAGACTTGTCCAACCAACCCTGAGAGCCAGCACCCTCCAGGCACAGCTCTGGGTGCCCAGACAGTGGAGGTGAGAGAGGAAAGTCTGCTGGGCACAGTGGCCCACACCTGTGATCCCAGGGACTCGGGAGGCTGAGGCAGGAGGATCTCAGTTCAAAACCAGCCTCAGACAAAGTGAGGCCCTGAGCAACTCAGAGAGACCCTGTCTCTAAATAAAATGCAAAATAGGGCTGGGGAGGGGCTCAGGGGTTTAGGGCTCCCCCCGCCCTCCAAAAAAGACATAGACAAGAAACCAGAGGCTTTTCTTTGGCCCTTTCTGTTACTAGGAGACTCCAAGGCCACAGTCACAAGCTCATATAAATTGCAGGTTTCTGTAGCTGCTCAGCCTCCAGGGAGACCATGGGCCATGACTCTAGGGTCCAGCAGCTTAGAGGTGGTGGAGTGCAAACCTCCAGCTGTCATTACTAAACTCGGTGGCCTATAGATAGGCCATTTTTTTCTGCTAATAATAATAATAATAATAATAATAATAATAAAATAATAAAAAATACCATAACTGCAGGGACTTGGTACAGTTGCCACTTAACAAAAGTAGAACTTACTGGTAAAAGGATGGTTAGGGTTAGGGCACGATGGTGCAGGCCTGTCATCCCAGGGCACCTGGAGGCTGAGGCAGGAGGACTGTAAGGTGGAGGCCAGCGTCAGCAGCTCAGCCAGATCCTGTCTCGGAATAAACACAAAAGGGGCCACAGTGTGGTTCTGTGGGCAGCGCCCCCGGGGTCAACGCCGGGCACCAAAGTGACACTGAGTCGGGACGAATGCCGGGAAGGTCCCCACGCCCCCCAGCCCCGCCCGCCATCCCTCTCATGCATTCTCCTGGCCCAGGAGCCCCGAGGCCGCCTGCTTGACCAGGGCACTCTCGCTGAGGCCCAGCCCCTTCCCGTGGCTGTGCCAGGCGATGCGCGGCATCTTCGTGGTGCTCTCCACCTCCTCGATCTTCAAAGTGCCAGCCAGAGCCCAACCAGTGCAGGAGCCACTACCCTGCACCCGCCCAGGGGTTACCAAGGGCCATTACAAGGGCAGCTGGCAAGAGCCCGCCTCTGTCGGTGCCCCATTGGAGGATATTGGAACACCGCCACTCTCCATTGGCTCAGGCATGTGCTCATCGCAGCTGCCGGTAGAGCTCCGCCCACACACTTCCCGCTGTGTCTCTGGGTTGACTTCCCTGGCAACAGGTTCTTCCAGCTAGCTCTGAGGGTGTGATTGCAGGAGGGAGCCAAGAGTTTTGCTGCCTGGCTGAGGAGCTGAGCCCAGGGGGTGGGTGGCCCCGAGGAGCGTTATTCTGGGTGTTTATTTGGTACCAAGGATTAAAACCAGGGGCTCTAAATCACTGAGCCCCAGCTCCAGCCCATTTTGTATTTTATTTAGAGACAGGGTCTCATTAAGAATCTTAGAGACTTGCTAAGTTGCTGAGGCTGGCCTCCAACTAGCGATCCTCCTGCCTGAGCCTCCAAAGCCGCTGGTATTAGAGGTGTGCGCCACCATGCCTGGCACCTACTCAGAATCTTAATAAATGAGTGAGAATTTATCAGAAGCAAATGGCATTGCACCATTTTGCAGATGAATAAAATGCATCCAGAGAAATACAGAACTTCCAGGGATAAGTGAGTTCACAGGAGGGTGAAGACACGCCCGAGATCCAGCCCAGCTGTGGGGGCTCCTGACTCCCATGTGATTTCTTTGTCCTCTCTAGTCTGACTTTAAAATCTAATTATTTTATTCTAATCATTGACATCATTATTGAGTCAATGTTTGCCTCTATCCCTATACTGCTTTACATTATGAAGGTGGAGAACACATATTTACCATTTTAATTTTAATTTTGGAACGTGGTACACAGTCTACAAACAAGCTTCTAGATAAGACTTCTGATGAATTCAAAGAAAGTTCTAGAAGATATCCCCCTGCACACGCACACACACGGTTGAATCCATGCTCTTTAGTTTTATACTATGGATTGAACCCAGAGGCACTTCACCACTGAGCCCCATCCCCACTCTTTTTTTATGTTTTATTTACAGTCAAGGTCTCACTGAGTTTCTTAGGGACTCACTAAGTTGCTGAGGCTGGCCTCCAGCTTGCAATCCTCCTGCCTCAGCCTCCCAAGTCACCGGGATGACAGGAATATGCCATTGTGCCTGGCTTCAATTATATTTTGTATCCACTAATAGGTACTAAAATGCCAGATCAATGCAATGAAACATACACCAATAATCCTATGGAGAACTACCTTCCAGAACCGTGCACTGGACAAACCATCTATCCCGTCTCTCAGCTTCTCACTCCCATCAAGTTTCACCTTAAGTCCTTCCACCTCTCTTCTCTCCAGCCCAAGACTGAGGCCCTCAGTCACTTGGTTCCCAACTCTTTTGCTCCCTGCCTGCCTTGACCTCTGTCCCATCTTATCTTTGAACCCCCAAGCCTGGGATCAAGCCTGCCTTTCCTTCTGTACTGCTGCTCAGGAGGAGAAAGTCACCCAGGGTTCCCCAGGAGCCCTTGTGTCATCATAGCCTCCAACCTCAGCTGAACACTCACAGCTGTGCAAGTGATGATCTAATATTGTATTAGTTAGAATGTTAGTATAACTGCATTAATGGAGAGATTCAAAACAATGGTGGGTAAAGCAAAATAGAAGTTATTTTTCTCAGTTGGGCATATTGCCGCATGCTTGTAATCACAGGGCTCAGGAGGCTGAGGCAGGAGAATGTCCAGTTGGAGGCCAGCCTCAGTAACATAGTGAAACCTAGTCTCAAAATAAAACATTAAAAGGGCTGGAGATGGAGGTCAGTAGTTAAGCACCCCTGGGTTCAAGCTCCAGTACAAAAAAAAAAAAAAAAAAAAAAAAGTATGGCTATCTGCAAGGGATTTCCAAGAAAGAAAAGCAAAGCCCGGGACCCAATGGCTTGACTCGATTTTGAATTCTATGATATATTTAACGAATGAACACCAGCCAGGCAAGGTGGTGCACTCCTGTCATCCCAGCAGCTGGGGAGGCTGAGGCAAGAGGATTACAAATTAGAGGCCAGCCTCAGCAAAAGCGAGGGCCTAAGCAACTCAGTGAGGCCCTGTCTCTCAGTAAAATATAAAAAAGTGCTGGGGATGGGGCTTCGTGGATAAGTGCCCCTGGGTTCAAATCCTGGTGCCAAAACAAAGAATGAAACCAAATGCATCTCAAACTCTTATCAAATAAATAAATAAATAAAGAGGAAGAAATGTTTTCTAATATGTTCCCATGAAGCCAGCATCATCCTGGTAACAGCATCTGGTAAAGATTCTACAAGCAGAAAAAAAAAAAAAAAAAAAAAACAAGGTCAATATCCCCATGAACATAGACACAAAATTTTTCACAAAAATCTGGTATTAGTAAACCAAATTCAGTGGCAGTTTTTCTCATTGATTGCGGTCCTAGGGAGGGAACCCAGGGATGCTCTACCATTGTGCTGTATCCCTCGCTCTCTTTGGTGTTTTTATTTTGAGTCACTGTCTTACTAAGGTGTGGAGGCTGGCCTCCAACTTGATTGCCATCCTCCTGCCTCAGCCCTTGAGCCACCTGGATGACAGATGATCACCACTGTGCCCTGCTTGAATGAGATTCTGCCACTGCATCAGACTTCCTGCACCTCTGATTCAGTGTGACATTAGCAGATCTGTTCAGTTCTGGGGGTGACAGGGAGCTCAGCTGGAGGCCTGAAAGTCTGCTCTGAGGTTGGTGTACAACCCACTGAGGAGCACACAGGGTTAATGGCAATTGCTGGCAAGGTAGGTCCCCTCTGAGAAAAGAGAAATTTCCATTTCACTCCTGAAAGCATCTTTAAAGCCCAAATTTCAATCAAAGGGGAAAGTATAATAACTTCCTCTGGGCAAATTTATAATGAATCCAAGATTAATTGCCCTTAATAAAGTTGAATTCAGGACTGGCTGTTTGTAAAGAAGTCTGAACCACCTCAGTTTCAAAATGGCATTGAAAACACAGAAATAAGCCAGCATCCTATGACCACGAAGAACAAATTCCAAAATCATACAGTTCTGCAGGCAGTTTTCCAGCAGTCATGTCCCCAGGGATGGTGCCCAGCTTGTGGGACTGAAGGGGACATGGGGAGTGTGCTGTGGAGGAAGATGCCTATATAGGCTAGTGCTCTGTGGGTGAATCCCACTCAAGTTGGGGTCATGGTACATTTACACGTGTCCATGCATCCTCAGAGATGGGTATGGTGGCACATTCTCTCATCCCAAGAGCTTGGGAGGCTGAGGCAGGAGGTTCAAAAGCTGGAGGCCAGCCCCAGTAACTTAATGAGGCCCTGAGCAACTCAGCAAGACCCTGTCTCTAAACAAAATATAAAACATGGCTGGGAATGGGGCTTAGGGATGAAGCATCCCTAGGTTAAGTCCCCAGTACACACACAAAAAGAAAAAAAAAAACAGGAAAGAAGACCAGCAGCCCTCAGAACGTGGGTGGCCTCAGGAGGGCTGACCTGTGGGCTAGCCTTTATGCTCAGTCCCGAGGCTGGCTTTGAACTCAGGCATGTGGCTGGTGTGGAGGGACATGGAGCTGATGAGGGTCTTGGGCACATCTGGGCCACAGATGGCTGTAGAGATATTCTTACTCACCTGCTCTCTCCAAATGACAAGAAGATAGAGAAATGTTGACAGAGGGCTCCAACTTCAAGTCAACCCTTCAACAAGCTGGGAACCATAAATGGTGAGCCTTAGTTTCTAAATCTGTGAACTACAGCCAAGGACAGGAGCCACACTGCCTACTGAGAGGTCTGTGGAGAGAATTACAGACTAGAAAATATGGAAATACTCATGAAGCTTTAAGAAACTGTTCAAAGTTGGTGACAGGTAGAGATTCAAAAATGTCTGTCAGGTATTTCTACAGATGATACTTGAGATGTGTGGGTGCTGTGAGTGAAAGAGGATAATATGTTTTTACATCTGAGTCAGAGAAGCCTGTTCAGTTTTGCTGCCCACCATAATCTGTTGAGATAGGTGCAGAGTCTCACACTCATTACTCATGAAAACAAAACAAGGTTTCTGAGCATGGAAGGGGCTTATCCAAATTCCCACAGCTCCTCTGTGATGGAAATGAGGGCACATTGCACTCTGCCATTTGGGCTCTTGTAGGATTTGGTACAAAATCCTCTCTAAAGAGTCAGATTGACAAAACTGGGTGGGGAGCAGACTGGGTGTGATGTCACATGCCAGGAGCCTTGGATTCAAGTTGATTATTGCCAGTTTCTGAGACTTGAGTGTCTCTTTTTCCCTTTCCTGTTTTCCTGAGGAGTATTTGTGTCTTCAGATCAACATTCTGTGCTCTCCTCTTTCTCTGATATTTGGCCACCCCTGTCCTTGAGGCAGGAATTTTCTCCAGGAAGAAGCCAGGTGGTTATATGATGCAAAAGATAAAATCTAGCTTTCAGGCCAAACAGATGTAGTTGGATTCCCAGCTTCACCTTTTCTTAATCTGGGACATTGCACAAGCCATGGTTTCTGAGCCTCAGTTTCCTCATATTAACTGACTCCTCTGTGTCTCTGAGATGCTTTCAAAATTTAATGAAACACAAATGAAAGAGCCCAGCCTGGGGCCCAGGACTGAGCCAATGCTCAAAGAGATGGGGCACCTTTTTCATTCCCCCTCCACGGAAAAAGTTCCATGGGAATATAAGATCAGTGTGTCCCAGGGAGCAGGCAGGCAACACCTTACTAGCTCTGGCCACCAGGGACCTGAGAAATAAGCAAAGATTCAGTGAGACGAGTCCAGAGAAGGTGGTGTGGAAAAGTTCAGAAACATGTGGCTAATAATTCCCTGGGAGAAGAAGGAAAAGTTGCTTCTATAAAAAAATCTATGTCAAGAAAAAAAATCGAGGGAATCTTAGGGACAAACACTATTCTGTACAGAGTTGATAGGGCCTTGAAGATTATCTTATCCAGCTCCTTTGACCCATGTGGAAATTGAGGCACAAAAAAGGAGGTTACTATTGGGGTCACAGAAGGCATTCATGGAAGACTTCCAACTTCCTCTAGTGTTCTGAAAAACCAGCCTCTACCTCAGAGCAAAGCCTGTCCAAGGAAGAGACATGACCTTTGTCCTTGGAAAGACCCACAGAGCACTCCTAGGCACATTCCCACCCTGCTGAGTTGTTTATCTACAAATAACAGGCGAGATCTGCTGTGACAGGTGTCCCTGACTCAGTCAGGCTAGGTGGGGTTCCATAGCAGCCCCCTAGCAGCCACCAATCAGCATGAGACAGGGAAATACCTGGGATGCCAGTGGTTTATGGTGGTTGATAACAAGTTGGGAAACCATGTAGTTCAGCACATATACCCCTCTTGGCTTAAACGAATCAGATCAAATGAATACCCCTTTTGTACTGACCAATCACCCCTACCCAACTTGTTCCCTCCAGTGAATGTGCTAATCATGTTTTAGAGTTGTTATTTGATTTTCCTGCGGTGTGTGATGATTTGCTAAAAGAGGCTATGATGTATGTGAAGTCCCTGCCCTCTCCAAAAAATGTATAAAAATGCTGCAAACCCTGGGCTCAGGGCCTCTCAGCATCACCAGTTGCTGTGTGTGCACGAGGAGGACCGAGCTAGCTCACAATAAACACCTCTTTGCTGCTTACATCGATCTTGGGTCTCTGGTGGTCTTTGGGGGTCCTGAATTCAAGCATAACAGTTCATGAAACCTCCCATGCAGCCTGTTTGGGACTGAAAGAGGGCCTACCTGTGTCATGGAAAGGGAGATAGAACTGTAAGGGTCCCGAGAAACATCAGAGAAAGAGAACACCAAGTGACCACTCATGCAATTGGCAGAAGGGGGATTTATTGAACCAGCATGCTGGGGCTCCGTGCCCACTCAAGAAGGGAAAGCAGCCCAGAGCCCCGAGCAGGGGCTGAGTACTGCTTAAGTACACTTTTTGGGGAAGGGCGGAGGGCTTTGTATACATCAGAACAAATCATCATTAGGCGCGGGAAAATTGAATAACAACTCCTAAACATGATTGGTTCATTCATTGGCGGGAACAGGTCAGGCTGGAGTGATAGGTCATTCCTAAGGAGGGGGTTACATTTAAACTGATTGGTCCAGGCCCTGCAATGCCTATGTGCGACCACACAGAGCCCTTATTAAACAATCCAAATAGTCAGGGGAAATATTTACTGGGCGGTTCTAAGCATTGTCTTAACAGCTACAGAAATTTCGGGTTTTGCAGGTAGCATAGAAACCTAACAATACCTCCTTTACATTTTAACTCAGACCTTGCAGCTTAGAAACTTTTACAACACCAGGTCTTTTACCCTTTAACTTTTATGCTTTAACTTCAATTTCTTTTACCCTTACAGAACCTGTTCCTATCTTTTGGTGGTCAGAAGAGAAACAGGAAAGAAGGTGGGTCCATTGGCAGCATCCAAAGCCTGTACCCCAACATTTCTGTCCAAGGCCTGGTGGCCTTGCAATGAATCTGATCTGCCAGTTGAAGCTGGCTGGACAGCCCTACCTGTCTAGAATTCTTCCTAGCCCATCCTGCCATGAAATAAGAAATTCTGCACTCAAAGAGGGGGCTGGGGCAGGCAGGATGTCCTTGGAGGTCCTTAACAGCTCTGGAAGTCTTCACACAGGGTCTCTGGAAAAATGAGAGGTGATGTTCCTGCAGAAGAACCCTTAGAAACTTCTGTGTGATGGTGACGCATACCATTTCTTCTTCCATAATCATCCATGCTATAGCCCTGGCTCAGGTCAGACAGCCTGCCATGCATGCACTTTATTTTAAAATACCTCTTGCTTTATCTATATCTGTATCTATGTATCAATCTCTCTCTATATCTATCTACCTACCTATCTACCTATCTATCTATATATCTATATATCCATACATCTATATATCTATACATCATATCTATCTATATCTATATATCTGTATATCTATATATCATCTATCTATCCCTGTGAATTCCTGAACTCCCAGTCAGAAGAAAGCACTCAATTCTGTCTTTGAGTATGCTGATGGTGATGTGATTTCTCAGACAGAACCCTCTGAGCTCTGCAGCAGAAACAAGCCCCCTCCTGATGTAATTTAAAAGAATAGCCTCCTAATTTTCTCATCTCTTTGCTGGATACACCTTATCCAAGGACAGGATAAGCCAATGTTTGGTTAAATAGTTCAGAGGTTAATTCTCAACAGATGTGAGAACTTTTTTCTTACATTCCTCCACTCTTAGAGGGAATCTGGTCAGCTCTTCTTGCTGGATTCACAAGGCTACCTTTGGCCCACATGTTCCCCACTCTTCAGGCCTTCACACCTACATTCAATCACTGAAAGATAACAGAACAAAGGACAGGAACCCTGACAGAAATGCAGGAAAGCTAAAAGAAAACCTTAGCTATAAAAAGGAGAAGAAGACCCTTCCACGGATACCACCTCTTGGGTCTCCTTCTTCCTCTGAGACGTCTTTTCTGCTGTCCTTTAATAAACTTCTACTTTCCACTCTGACCTTGTCTCAGCGTGCTTCTCTGGTGTTATACTTCAACATTGGGGAACCAAGGACTTGTCACTGGTAAACAACAACAACACTGGTGTCCGAAGAATTGAGGATTTCTGTCCTTTTTTGTATTCTAGGCTTCCTTTGTTCTCATGCCTTTTCTTCTTATTTTTCTCTTTTCTGAATCCTTGACTAGGCCCAGAAATAGGCCAAGAAATTCTTGGTGGGGTGGCCCAAAGGTGGAACACAGGTGGGCTGAAGGAGGAAGAGCAATACAGAGAGCGAAAGACAAATGAACCACCTTAAAGCTTCCTGTAAAGAGGGGGAATTCTTGGGACAGATTACCTTGGTTACAGGTGGAGGGGTGAGGTTCTTCACAGGGGTCAAAGAAGCACTCTGAGAGAGTTAAAATTCTTCCCTTATTGGACAGTCTCCAAATGGTTGGAATCATTCAAAATCGGTCTTCTTGATTTTGCCTGACTCAAGTTATCTATCTGTACTGACTGCCTGTCTAATTCTGGCTTCATGAAAACATTTGCTTTTCAATTTTCAGTATTTTCCCTATAATTTAACATTGCAAAAAACAAAGAAAAAGGAACCATTAAATCATCAAGGAAAACAATTAATGGAATGCACTTGGGCCCCTTCCCTTCAGTCTCTGGACACTCCCTCAGCATTCCTGCTTTTTTTTTCTGCCAGGGTCACAGGAAGCACCTGGGGTAACTGTGTTAAGATGATGAGAGTCACGGCCTCAAGAAAGAGTGCTTTTGTAAAGTGATCCCAAATAAATAGTGAAGGAGAGAGCAGAGTTCAAAACTAGGATCTCCTAAGCCCTCAGGCACAGAATAGGCTCAGTATTCATTTCTAGTTTTTTTTTTTTTTTTTTTTTTTTTTTTTTTTTTTTTTAATCTTCATACAGATTTCCAGATTTGTATTAATTTGCAGATCCACTGAAAGACCCAAGCAACCTCATTCTACTTGGGACCTCATTTTGCTCTGAAACTTAACCTTTGACCTACTATAGTCCTAAAGTCAGGAAAATACCACAGAAAAGCTCTGTGGAAACAGTTCTAAAAAAGCCGCAGATGGTGATCGCTGAAGACAGGCCAAGATATTGTAATATCTGAAATTCCAGATGCTCCCATCTAGGTGTGGTGGCCAATATCTAAACTAGAAGCCCTGCAGCTGGGCTCCTGCCCCCCTTGCCACACCCTCATGGTTTAAACCAATCATTTTACTTGCATTAAACCCTTGAACTAAGAATCCTTTCCATATTCTTAATCCGCTAATCCTGTTTTAGAATTGTTGTTGGATTTTCCGCGGTGTGTGGTGATTTGCTAAGAGATGCTGTGATGGATGTGGGGTGCCTGCCTTCCCCAAAGAGTGTATAAACTGCTGCAGGCCCTGGGCTGGGGCCTCTCAGCGCCCCCAGTTGCTGTGCATGGAGGACTGAGCTAGCTCGCAATAAACACCTCTTTGCTGCTCACCTTGATCTGGGTCTCTGCGGGTCTTTTGGGGGCGCAAATTAAACATGACAGCACCTGGGTTTTAATCCTTCCAGGTCACGATGGTTGGTGGAGAGGATTCCAGGAAGGGCATATGGATAAAAGGTCCTGATCCTGGGCTAGGGCTCAGTGACCCAGACCAGTCCGCTATCCCTGGGGTGAGGGCGGCGGAGTGCAGAGAGGAGGGAAGACTCGCTAGGACTGGCGGTGGTGGGGCCAACACGTGAGCTGCAGGCAGCAGCAGTGTTCGGTGGGGGCTGAGGAGGTTAAGGGGGGGTATTTGAGGAGGTTGAGAGCGGCAGAGACCAAGGCTGCAAGGGGAGTGGGTCGGGTGGGTGGCCCGCATCTTCGGAGGTAGCCCAACAGGCCCGAGGCTACAGCAGCACTGCCCAGCGCTGCCCAGTCCCTGCCATTTGGGGACCCAGCACAGGGCAAGGCGCCAGGTGCCGTGGGCCAGTCCCCCTGGCCATTCAATCCTTGCACTCGGGTGCAACCCTGGGGCCCGCCTCAGTTTCCCAGGGTGGCGGGGTTGGCACTGCTGGCCATGGCACTACCACTTTGCTGTGTACCAGGCACTTAACTTGTGCGTTTCCATGCTCAGGGTGCACAGAGAGGTGCAGCGCCCTGCCCAAAGTCACACTGCTGGGATGTGGTGGGATGAGCTTCCAATACCCGTGCAGGCCTGCGCCCTTCCTGGCCTCTGGTCCTTCTCCCAGCGGTGCTCACAACTGGTTCCCTCAGGTCCTGGTGGGGCTGCTGAGGGTGTTCTGGGACTTGCTCTGAAATTGGATGCAGCAGAGTGTGTGAGTTCCTTGGGACAGGCTTTTTCCATGCCTTTGTCCAATTACTGGAAGGTATTCCTGTTAGGTGCCCTCTGAATCTGGCTGCAACCAAATAAAACTGTTTCCCCATCTTCAGTGCTATCTTAGGTGCCTTGCCTTGTCCATCACTACAAAAGTATACTTCTATACACTTAAACATTGTTTATGTTTTCATGAAACGGTAAACAGATGAGATTAATTGTGTACTTCAAATAACAAAATATCACTTATTAAAATGGAATAATTTGCCTAAGTTCAGAAATTTACAAGGATTGCTTTAAAGTGTGAATAAAGAAGAAGTTAACAGATGAGAAAGAGAAATTAGAAGGTTCTAAGTATGGATTTAGTAGAAGGAAAATTTGTTTTGGGATAAGAGAGTGTATGTGATTAAGTAAATCAGAGGGTTTAAACAAGTGATAAAGAAGGTCTGTTTATGTTGGCTATATAGGATTCAGTAAGTCATAAAGAAGGTCTGTGTAAGTTGATTATATATGTAAGTTTTTTGAGCAAGTAATCTTGAAGTAATTAAGCATTATACAACTGTGGTTAAACCACAACTGTTATTTTGCAATACTGTAGTATGTTATTTCTTTAAGAGCTAAACTTGATTAATATAAAATCAACTATAGTAATTGTGGTAGTATTACTCTTTTTTGTATATCAAATGTGTTCATGTTTTCCAGGTATATAAGTCTTTAAATTAGAAGCTCGACAACAACAACAACAACAACAACAACAACAAAAAAACTTATATCAAGCTGGTGTTCTCCAAACTAAAGTTGCATGGTAATTTTAGACTTATAAGAATAACATATTGGAGATTTATTTATATCATTTAATTTTCTATAACTGGACCTGTTATCAATAATATAAATATGAAGTCCTATACACTGGGTAGAATTCAAATGTAACATCATATTTTGTTAGCTAGTATTCATGTAACATCAAACAAAAATATATGTAAACTTTATAAAATGATATTTAAGAAACAAAGATCAACTTCAATACTAGAACACTTTACCTAAGATTTATAAAGAGCCTTGCCTTCCCTGAGATAATGTTCTGCCTACCATCTTACTATATATCAGAATGACTCCAAAGTAGCCCTGACTTCAGCTAAAAGCCAGTACTCTTAATTTAAGGTGAAACTGACTTTTCTGGATCTTTAAGATCAAGAATTAAAGTTAAATTAAAAAGGCCAAGAAAACCAATATTTGACTCTTGCCCTCTGAGTCAGTCTGAATCTAGGGAACAGGGAACTTCTCTAAAGAGCTTTGCAACTCTGGACCACATAACCTCCTGATCAGGGAGATTAATGAGACCACTGGAGAATGAAAACCCAATCAGTGAACTTGCCGTGAATAGGAGGGTCATTTGAGACAGGAGATGCCCCTGATTCTTCCAAGGAAAGCCACATGGTCAAGCAAGATCTGGACCCCTCATTGTGCAGATAGTACTAGCAGAACTAAGAGGCTGCTTTCAAGTTCTCCCACAAGTGATCCCTATGGGAACTCAGCTGACTCTTAATGATAGAAACAAAGTCAATTTTGACCAGCTTCATCTTAAACACCTACCAAAAACAGTTAAGATAAAACACAGTAATTCCTGGGAGTAATGAAGGACAGGAACAGCTAGAAAAGAGGAGACAGCAACTAGGCCAACAGAACTCCAGGGGTGGTGTTCAGTCAAGTGTGGCCTTGGCTCCTCCACCTCACAGGACCCCTATTAGTCCTCTTTATGTTTCTCCTAATAGAACTCTGTATGTTAAATTGCCTACAGAAGTTCCTGCAAGATCAGATACACAAATTCACCAACCAGCCAGGCAATCAACTACTTCTTTAAGACTACCAGCCCCTGATGCCCAAGACAGAGACCTACGACTCATGACCAACTCTTCTAGTGAAAAACCAGCCTATACCTCAGAGCAAAGCCTGTCCAAGTAAGGGACATGACCATTGTCCTTGGAAAGACCCACAGAGCACTCCTAAGCACATTCCCAACCTGCTAAGTGGTTTATCTACAAATAACAGGAGAGATATGCTGCACCAGGTGTCCCTGACTCAGGCTAGGTGGAAACCCATAGTAACCCCCTAGCAGCCACCAATCAGCATGAGACAGGGAAATACCTGGGATGCCAGATGACCCTCCCAGTAATTACATGTTGGGAAACCATGGAATTCAGCATGAAAACCCGTCTTGGCTTAAACCCATCAGTTCAAATGAATATTTGTAACCAATCACTTCTACCCAACTTGTTCCCACCAGTGAATGTGCTAATCATGTTTTAAAGTTGTTATTTGATTTTCCTGCGGTGTCTGATAATTTGCTAAGAGATGCTATGATGTATGTGGGGGTCTCTGCCTTCTCCAAAGAATGTATAAAACTGCTGCAAATCCTGGGCTCTGGGCCTCTCAGTATCACCAGTTGCTGTGTGTGCGCAGAGGACCGAGCTAGCTCATAATAAATGCCTCTTTACTGCTTACATTGATCTTGGGTCTCTGGTGGTCTTTTTGGGGGTCCCGAATTTGAGCATAACACTAGCTCTAGACACTCTTTCCCACCTAACACCCTTCATAACCTCTTTTCCAGATATTACAACCTCTCTTTCACTTCCTAGAAATGAGATCTGCTCTCTGGCAGGTCCACTCTACTTGGTCTGTCTGCTCTACAGCATCCCCACCATGAAGCATCAAACCTAAACTCCCCACACATCAGATGAGGAGCCACCAGTCAGATGAACACTGGCAGATCAACTTCACTCACATGCCTAGGCACAAAGAGCTTCACTACCTACTTACTTTGGTTGATACATTCTCAGGTTGGATAGAAGATTTCCCTACATCCAGGGAAACTGCTGACACTGTCACCTCAATCCTCATCAAGCAGACCATTCCCATGTTAAGAATTCCCACCTCCTCCCAGTTAGACAAAGGTCCAGCCCCCACTTCTCAGGAAACAAGCAGACCAGTGCCTTCCTGCAACATTCATTACCTCAGTCCCAGCACAACCACAAACTGAATTGGACCCTCTTCAACTCAGTCTTACTTCAGGAACTACATTCTCAGTTGTTGCAACCTTGCTGGATGGGACCCCATACAGTCATATTTACTACCCCAATGGTGACCAAGCTTTTAGACATTCTCCCTGGTACCATGTCTCCCACCTGAAAAAGGCACCTGTTCCAAATATCCAGTCCTGGACTTCCACCACGCCCACTAAACTCAAAATTTCTCACCAATCCTGTTCTTCTTTTACTAATCATTAAATTTCTTTCAAGTTTCTATCCCAACCACAGATGGTGCTTTAACATCCAAGTGACATGGCATGAGGATTACACCACCCACTCTCAGTTTATGGGTCAATTGCCCTTCCACTGGCTGAAATTGGGCTGTCACCCTTAACATTACTGGATTCAACCAAGCTACCTCTGATACTTCCTAGAGTCCCTACGACAGGACCAAAGGCTGATACCAAGGATCTCCTCTGCCCAGGACTGATTTGAAGCCATCGATCACTTGTGGTTTCAAGGAACTTTTATGGACTTTACCCCTGCCAAAACAACTGTTTATAGCCACTGGGTGTTATTTCTGGCTGCTTGGTGTTCCCAGACCTGTCCCTGAACATTCCTCCAGTTTCTCCCCTAGGTCCTACGCTGCCCACCATTAAGCAGGATGTAGCCAGAGGATTTTATGATTTCCCCATGTCACTTAGAAAAACAAATGGGAGGAATGTTAGGTTCAGGACAGGCTGAACCCAGTTGTATGTAGGGCAGGCTGAACGGATGTTAGCTGCAGGATAACACATGCCCCCCCTCCCCCCGTTCTTTATCACCTGTTTACATCAAGTCTGAACACTCGACCCCCACCCATCTGGTGCAACAGAAACCCACATCTGACCCCTGCACCATCTGCCTGAAGGCAGAAGAGGATACCCTTAGCAACTACTGTGTAATCCAATCATTGTCCACCAACAAGGCAGCTTGCAGACCCAGAGACCCCATTAGAATTTGGCTTTAAAAACTCCCTCCTGCTGGTGCCTCCATATCTTGTTCTCTCTTTCTCAATCTCTTTCTTCACTCTCTCTTTCTCTCTCCTCCTCTTTTGCACTGCTGCAATAAAGATCTCTTGGTCACTCCGAGTGTTGTGGTCACTTTCCTTTCACTTCTACCCCTAAACTATCATTTGGCCCTGTGTGAGAGAGCAGAGGTGGGCTTAGAGTGATCTTTGTACTCCAGAGGTGGTGTCACTCACCCAAGGAAAGTGAAATACTGGAGCCCAAGCCTTGCCTCAGGCAAAGGAACGTTTAGATAACCCTTGAAGCATGGGATTTCAGTCTGGAACAGTTGGTTGTCAACCCCAGAACCAAGGTTCCTCTCCTTGGTATTGAATGTTTATCAAGCCCACTTTGCTACTGAGCAGTGAGGGTTGTACACAACAGAACCTGCCTACACACATAAGTGAAAGTCGGTGTGATACATTCACATACATGTAGAAGAGAAATAAAGGGAGGACAATATATGACATGCATTGCAGTCTCACTTATAACCAGAAACTTCAGCTGTAGTGAAAGACAGCATGCATTCGAGTGCTTGCACCTGCTGCTAGTGAAGACGTTTGAGTTGGTTAAAAAAAGAAAGAAAGAAAAAGTACTAGGATCTAGTTCAAACAAGAAAATCCAAGAGGGAGATGAAGATGGAAACTAGTGTTGGGACACTTAGTGTTGGGACAACCTTATTTAAACTAATAAAAAATAGAGGCTAGATTGAACTAGGGATGACACGCCAAGGTCAATTACAGGCTGCCTCAGTCTACCCACAGGTTGTACTATGACCCTTCCATGGATCCCTTCAGTTGCCACTAATAACAAGTAAAATATTAGCAAGATTGTAATTTTTAGATTCATTGGGGTGATATTTATGTGCCATCTCATACTGTTAGCATATATACTAGTCTATGTTTACTCACTATAATTTTAAATTTATGTTGAGTTAATGTGTAGTGTGAAAAAATGAGCACTAATTTTCATAAAGTTTCCTTATTCTCCTGAAGCTCCCCTTACTACTTTGTGTTACATAATTAGAGGCAAGGGGTAGAGTTTCCTATAAAAACTTTTAAATATTGTGGCTTAAAATAATTGTCATTTAAAGTGGGCTTGATTAAACCATTTTAAGATCAAAATTCTTGTGACCAGATGAATCTTGATAATACAGATCCATCCCACCCAAGAATTGTGTGAAGCCTAGATCCTGGCACCCAAACACTAAATTGGTGTCCCTCAATATATTTGATAACTAAAAATTTTCCTTAAGGACTGTTCTGCCTCTTTGAGAATACTATTGAGAACATATCCATTACCTACTTTATTTTAACAAGAAAGTGATGACAAACAACTTCTTTCTGGGAAAATTATTTTTTCTGATGTGTCTGACATATAAAAAAGGCTATGATCTTGTTTAGTGACACCTTTGTCAATTATTCTAGAATCTTGGAAGGCAAGGTTATGTTTGTCTGTGTTTAATGGGAATTCACATTAGAAATGTTGACATCTAAACACTAATATCATTTTAGCAGTTTGATGTGAGAACAGAGTTGGGAAGTGACAGCCGTGTGTATGATAGTAGTTCTGAGTTGAGTAGAATATACATTCATGTCATCACTTTGGCGGGGTGGGTTACTTACTAGGGGTTGAACCCAGAGCCACTCTACCACTGAGTTCCAGCCCTTTCTCCCCTTCTTGAAATGGCAGTCTGAAACTTGGGATCTTCCTGCTTCAGCCTCCCAAATTCTTGGGATTAACAAGAAAGCAGCACCATGCCCAGCTGTAATCACTTTTAAAATAACCCTTTCTACTTACTGGTGTTCATATTAGCAAATTTGAAAAATGCAGATAGATGTACATACACCAGATCTCATGGTATGACTCATTACAAATTATCTTTTCATTTGAAGCACTGCTAGTTATGATAGAGAAAATTAAAATAGCATTTAGCTCAAGCTAGCTACAATGTAACAAAAATTTCTTCAACTTGTTTAACTTTAAAAAGGATGTTTATTTTGACTTTTTAAAAATCTTGTAAAGTGTTTGTTGCTTATTAGTATTGAAAGGTGCTGTGGAAACATGTAAGTAAAGACTTCTCGGAAGAGAATATATTTTCAATTGTGTAGAGATGTATTGAATCTCTTTGACCTGAGAAGCCAGCCAAATTGAAAATAATTACTTTTTTTTTATTTTAAGCAAGAAAAATTTCCCAGAGTAAAAGAGGTCAGTACTGTTAAAAATACTGTTAAAAATCATTACTTTTTTTCATATTCACATATTCCTATGTAAACTAAATAAATAATGAGTTACAAAGATACTGAAAATGTTCCAGTTTCTAAGCATGGAGGAAATGTCATCAAATGGACAAAACATGCATGCCTTTTTGGAGTTTTACATTTGAGAGACATAAGAGTTAATTGGAAGAAAAACAAATAATTTACCATACAATTCTGTGGTTTATAATTAAGGCATTTCATTGATTTTTAAGATGCACATCTGAGATGGATGGAATCTTAAAATTGGCATGTTGTAACCACATGGAAATTTTTCTTCTGAGTTGAACATAGAATAAGAATGTTCTAAGTGTCTTAAAGGTGGTGGCATCTCAGAGAGAATGAAATAGGAAATATATAAAAATGTCAGCACATTGGTTAATTTTTAGCATCCAAAACTATTCAAAGGTGACTTGTAAAAAAAAGTTACAGATTTCTATATCCTTCTTTTTTTTTTTTTTTTTGGAGGGGGGTGAGTACCAGGGATTGAAATCAGGAGCACTCAGCCACAGAGCCACATCCCCAGCCCTATTTTATATTTTATTTAGAGACAGGGTCTCACTGAGTTGCTTAGTGCCTCACCATCCCTGAGGCTGGCTTTGAATTTGAGAGAGTCTTGTCTCAGCCTCCAGAGCTGCTGAGATTACAGGCATGTGCCACCACATTTCACTTCTAAATCTTTCTGTCTAAACTAGAATCTTTTTTTTTTTTTTTTTTTTTTTTTTGCAAAGGTCAAGAATGTTTTATTGTGGCTTGGGTGGGGAGGGGAGCGCTGCAATTGTTGAGAGCCCAGAGGTGGCAAGAGGGAGGGGGCCAGGCCTGGAGGCTGAATCCAGCTAGCCAACCAGGGCCCTGCCCATTGGCTGCCGGGTGGGGCGGTAACCATGGCGACGGCCATTGCTAAGGGCCAGAGCCAATCAGGGCATCACCCGGGCTGTTTCAAAAGTCTCCCTGCAGCGCTTGGGGGAGGGGAGGCCAGAGCGGCGCGTGGGGGAGGGGAGGGGAGGTCGTGGCCCAGCAGGGAAGGTCCCCCTCCACGTTGTCGCGTGTGGGGCCTGGGCGCTCACTTGCAGCCCTTGGGCACCTTGGGGACACTGGGCTTGTCTGCCTTCTTCAACTTCTTGCTCCCAGCCGCTGCCTTCTTGTCCTTGCTGCTGCTGCTGCTGCTGCCCTTGTCCTCTGTGGCAGCGGCCTTCCGGGGTGCGTGCTTGTTGGCTGTGGCACCCTTGGTGGGTCAGGGGTGCTGCCTGCTTCTTGGGTTTGTGCACTGTTAGCTGGCCGTCAGCTTTTGGCAATTGAGCTTGAAGGAGCCGGTGGCGCCTGTGCCCTTGACCTGCAGTAGCAAGTCACTCTGCACCAGGGTGCACCAAGTACTTGAGGTAGGTGCAGCTGTTCTGCTGGTCGAACCCCGCCACCTTCCTGGCCTCTGCATAGATGCCCGTCAGCGACAAGCCTGCAGATGTCTCCACCACCAGCTGGCTCTACTTGCCTGGCTGGTTCTTCTTGCAGCTGCTCTTATGCTTGGGGCCACCACGGCCCTTGTCGCTGCCCCCCACACACACCTCGCAGCCCTCCCCATGGCCCCCTTGGCGCCCAGGAGCTGCAGGGCCTTCTCCAGCTCCACCAACATGGTGGCCAGCGGGTTGGTGGCAGGCAGTGCCAGGAAGAGGAAAGTGGGGGGGGGGGCTCTCAAGGCGCGGGTCCTGGGGCTGGGCGGCAGGGCTGGGGACAGATGGACGAGCGCCATCGGGGAGCCAGGGTGGTTGTCTGGGGCAGCTCTGGGGCTCAGGGAGGGCTCAAGCTCGGTCCGAATCTCGCGGCTGCTGTGGCGTCGCTGCTCCAAAGCTGCCCGCCTTCTGGATGTGTGTGATGCGCTCTGCTAAGCTACAATGTTTTATTCAGAAGATTCCTGTACAGATCTTTCTCCTTGTGTAAAACAAATGGAAGACCAGTGTTCATCAACATGAGGACAATTTTTTGAAAAGGGTTTGAGGGAAACAAACTTCTTGGTGCTTTTCCATGAAAGCACATGGTGGGCAGTTAATGCATTTGAGGTTAAGTTGTTCACACAACACAGGCAGAATTTATGGAATATGGATTATTTTTGTTTCTTAGCCCAATTTCTGAAAGTTTGTAGGTCCACTTATAAGTTTTTTCAAGTGAGACATCCTTAAGTTGAATTTCAATGATTCATAGTTGTTATTGTTTTTATAAGAATGTATTTGAAAACATTTATTTTCTGTGTACGGTTTATGTAGGAAACTAGCTCCATGATATCTCTTGGCTAGGAAGCCTGTATAAGGACTTTTTCCATCTGATACTGAGGACAGGTTTCATGGGAAACTCAACCATATGAAGGTTACATACCTTTTTCCCCCAGGAGAACTTCAGCTTTGCTTATCCAAGTGTGGTCCTATGTCCTGGAGCTTGTTTGAAATGCAGACTGGTGGCGTATCTGAACCTGTGGGAAGAACCAGACAAGATATGTGACTCTCAGACTTGAGGGTATTACCAGGATTGCTGGACTAGTACAAAGTTTCAGTCTGGGTGGGAGCCTGAGAATTTTAATTTTAACAAGTTATCACATGCTGCTGATGTTGCTGGTACAGGGACCATACTTGGAGAACCATTATATTAGAGTGTCCTCATTGTACATTTTTCTCCCCTTTCCAAATTTCTTACTCATTTAAATAGCTTTTTAAAAACAGATTTTCATATTCTTTAACTTGATTGAAGGGGGAAAAAGCATTTTTTTTTTGTAATGACCACACCAAGATTGCTTTTCAGCATCTAATTTCAGAGCAAAAAATCTCTTTAAACCTTAGTTTTAAATCTTATTTATGGGTGTCTCTTTCTCTTCTTTCTGTAATATTCTTTTTAATGTTTAAAAATTCTTTTAATGTAGATAACATGTTCTTATGGTTCAAAAGTTAAAATGACACAGGCATGCTTGGGAAAATGTGATTTCCAACTGCTTTGCCCCCCCCTTCACCCCTCTTTTTTAGATAACTACCTTTAATTTATTTCCCATAGATGTCAATTGTTTCCTTTTATAGTAGGAGAAATGCCAGTGTACTATATTCTTTTTATATAAAATGTGGTATACTATTTAAGTAATTCTATCCTATTGTTTTTTCTTTATATGCTCTTTAGATTTTTTCCTATTAGTATTTATTTAGAATGAATATAATATTTGTTTATAGAAAACACTTAAAAAAACAGCTGTGTTTAAACAGTGTCTATTAAGTGCCTTGTTTACTTATCCAGCCCCCCCCCCCCCCCCCCCGTAGTGTTTGGGTTGTTTCTAGGTTTATCACAGACCATACTATGGTGAACCAGCTTGTATACATATCATTTTATACATGTGCAAGTACATCTGTGGGATACATTCCTATAAGTGGGATCACCGTGCCAGTGGGCATTGCATTTATAATTTAGTTAAATGCTTCCTTTCTTAGGTGTTGCACCATTTTAAACTCCCACAAGTACAGTTGCTCCTCATTATTCATAGAGGATTGATTTGAGGACCCCTTTGCGGATGCTGAAATACAAGGATGCTTAAGTCTTTTATATAAAAAGCATAGTATTTGCATATAACCTATGCACTTTCTCCACATACTTTTAAATCATCTTTAGATTTCTTAGAAGACTAATACAATATAAATGCCATATAAATAGTTGTTACACTGTATTGTTTAGGGACTAGTGACAACAAAAAAGTTGGTATGTGTTCAGTATGACAATATTTTTAAAAAATATTTTCACCTATGATTGTTGAATTCAGTCTGAATACCACAGATACGAGAGGGCAGATCTCAGTGTATGAGAGAGTTCCTATTTTTTCTGGGGCCTTTCCAATGTACTGTGTACAACCCTTGAATTTGTTAACAGTTTGATAGATGAGAATTATCAATATAGAGTAATTTAATGTGGATTTCTATCATTTTTAATAAGGCTCTGCATATTATGCTTAAAAACGAATTGTATTTTTTTTCTTGTGAACTCTCTGTTAATGTTTTTTTTTTTTTTTTTTTTTTTTTCACATTTCTGTTTTGGGTTGCTTTTTTCCCATTATCAATTTCTAGAAATTTGTAAATTGGAGAGATTAGCCCTGTGTGATATCAATTCTAGTTTTCCCCAGATTTTCACTTATTTTTATTTACCTTCACATATTTTGATATACAAAAGTCTTACATTTTTTAAAAATTTTACAGTTTATATTAATCATTATGGTATCTTGATATTTTTTAAAAATATTTCTTTATTTCTATGTGGTGCTGAGGATCAAACCCAATGCCTCACAAGTGCTAGGCAAGCACTCTACCACTGAGCTAAAGCCCCAGCCCAGGTATCTGGAGTTTAAGTCACTGAAAGGCCTCCAAGATTTTTAGAATTTGCCCATGGTTTCTTTTAGTACTTTTATGGTATCACATTTACATTTAAATGTTCAAATTAGGATTTATTCTGGTGTTCAGAATGATGCATAGGTTCAACTTTATCTTTTTCTGCGTGCCTGTTATTTTCACCTGTTGCTTTTAGAGCCCTTCTTTGAATCTCTTATGGTGTTGTTAAATTTTGGAGGTATTGGGGTGTCTCTGGGGTTTGTATTCTATTAGTCTTTTTCTTCATATACCAGTATCACATTATTGATTTTATAAAAGTTTTAATATCTTTTAAAACTAGTTTCCCCTTTTTGCTTTTCATATTCCTGGGAATTCTTGCTTGCTTATTTTCCCATGTACTTTTGAACTGTTTTCTCTAGTTCCAGGAAAACAAAAATCTAAAGGAAATAAACATCAGATTAAATGTATACATTTAAAATCTATTTAACTTCCCCAAACTTTTTTTTCAGGTTCTTAATAAAGGTGCTATGAAAGAATGTAAGACAGGAAAATAATTAAATATTTTTACTGTGGTGTTTTATGATTTTACATTTTAAAAATTATATTATTATTATTATTATTATTATTATTATTATTATTATTTTAGTCTGCTTCCTTAATGTGTAAAAGGGATATTGTTTTAGGAGTGTTTGAGTTCATACAACCTCTGGGTAGTAAGGTGAATGCCAATAATGTGGGCTGTTTGAATAATGATGTTTGTCTTTCCCTATCTCTATGACTCTAATATTTTAATTTCTATTATTTTGTCATTTTAAAATGTGGTTCTGAGAAGGAGATTCTGTATTACATTTACTTGCAACATTCAATGAATTCTTTCCTCTTAAATAGGAAGATGAAAAGATTTGAAGTAATTTTGGTGATATAGAGGCACTTCTTTCTCTTAAAAGTTTGTTGTGATTTTTTATTATAATAATTAGAAAAATTTTTACCCATATAAAACAACATAATGACAAAAGTAAACCCTCAACTCCTGCACAAAGAAATGGCCACAATTAACTCACTTTTGGAAACTTATTGATGGATATGAAAGTATATATAAGATTTTAAATACACAGCAGTCTCTCTCTCTATATGAAGCTATGTGGTCATTTTTATAGTGTTCTATATATATATATATTTATGAGTTGAACCTGATGTGCATAATCATGGGTGATCATTTTACTGGCTGCCTAGTTTTTTTTTTTTTAAATTATTTTTTAGTTGTCAATAGATCTTTATACATGCAGTGTTGAGAATCAAACCCTGTTCTTCACACATGCCAGGCAAGTGCTCTACCATTGAGCTACAACCCAGCCCTGCCTGCCTAGTTTTCTATTATTTAGAGGCATCATACTTTATCTAGCTACTCCTTTCATAACCATTTAGATTGTTACTTGTTTTTCTTTCTTGTTAATAGTGGTATATTGATTATAGTATATTATTCACTTATCTTCTTAGAGGTATAACTGCCAGGTCAAAGATTATATACATTTTAAATATTGATAAATATAGCTAAGCTGTTATCTCTAAAAACTGTCCCCTTCAATGCCCATGAGAATCCTATTTTCAAAACCCTTGCTCACACCAAGTTTTGTTAATCTTTTTAATCTTTGCTAATTCAATAGTGAAAAAAAGTACATTTTTGAGATAACATGTGTTTTATTGGTACTGGGGATCAAACCCAGGGGTACTTCACTAGTAAATTAGATCCCCAGCACATTTTATTTAATTAATTTATTTATTTATTTTGAGACAGGGCCTCGCTAAGTTGCTGAGGCTATCCTTGAACTTGTGATCCTCCTGCCTCAGTCTCCTGATTTTCTGGGATTATAGGTGTGTTCCACTGTAAACTATTAAGGAAACCTTGTGTTATTCAAAGATTTCTTTCATTAAACATTTTTATTAACAAAAGAATTCTCTTCCTTAAGAACATACTAGTGATTCTTACATGTCAGATATTCTTAGGCATTTAATGTGATGAAAATATTTAAATATATTGAGTATTTTTTAGGTCTTTTGCCTTGATTTTAACTCATTGTTAATATTTGAAAACTTGAGGGTTGGGGATGTGGCTCAAGTGGTAGTACACTAGCCTGGACTGTATGAGGCACTGGGTTCAATCCTCAGCACCACATAAAAATAAAATAAAAGGATTGTGTCCACCGTGAAAAAAAAAAAAAAAAAAAAAAAAAAACTAAAAAGCAAATATTAAAAGCAATATTTGAAAACTTGATCAACCAGCTATAATTGTTTTGAACACAGAATGTTTTCTTCTGCAAAGAGTAGTACTTTTGTGTTTTATTCACCTGAAGGAAAGCCTAAAGTAACTTTCAAAATAAATTTCTTAACAATTTCCAAACATGGATACCAATGGCTGAATAGCATAAAGAATATTATTTCCGTAATTTGGTGATAATATAGTTTTTATGAGTTATGTAAACTATATGATTGTCCAATCATGTGTAAAACTATGTGTATCTCTTCTGTCCAAAGATTTTATCACTTCCTGATGAAATATGATTTTTAATTTTATGTTTGCTTTAGATTTTATTTCAATCAAATAAGAGTAACATATAAAGATGGCCTCACATGAAGCAGATTCACAACTTTATCATTGACCGACTGTTTATTCTTTGAACTGTCTTCTATATATAAAGTACATCTAGATTGCCTTTCCTGAGAGTGCTTTTCTTTTCACTTCAGTTAACATTGTTTACTGAATAACCCAAGGTTGGGACAATATGGACCAACTGGCGATTTATTCACCAGTTTTCATTCAGCACTGAATACCTACCTAAATGCTAGGCATCCACAGACATCAAAATCATTATTTACTTCTTTGTTTAATTTTTTGGTACTGGGAATTGAATCTAGAGGCACTTTACCACTGAAACACATCCCCAGCCCTTTTGTTTATTTTTAAAAAAATTTTAGACAGGATCTTGCTAAGTTGCTTAGAGCCTCACTAAGTTCCTAAGACTGGCCTTGAATGTAGGATCCTTCTGCCTCAGCCTCAACCTCCCAAAGGTTGATGCATATTATCATTATTATTTAAAGATGCAAAAGAGAATAGTATACATTTTAATTTAGAGAAGACTAACATGGTTTCTTTTAAATTTTGATGTGCATAACTGTATGGCACTTGCTGCCATAACATTCAATGGTTACTTTATTTCAAATTTTGATGTGGACTATATTTTATTTAATTTTTTTTTTAACAAACGTGAAATGAAACATTTTTAATTAGCCATTTTATCACTCAAATATGATTTTTTAAATAAACTATTATGATTGGTAGCATTTGCCTAACCTCCCTGTAGATACTACATGTTATGCTGTGTACATCTGTAGTTACATTTAAAAATATATGGATATTGAAGGAAATATCCATATATATATATATATATATATATATATATATATATATATATTAATTTTTTATTGTTGGCTGTTCAAAACATTACATAGTACTTGATATATCATGTTTCACAATTTGATTCAAGTGGGTTATGAGCTCCCATTTTTACCCCATATACAGATTGCAGAATCACATCAGTTACACATCCATTGATTTACATATTGCCATACTAGTGTCTGTTGTATTCTGCTGCCTTTCCTATCCTCTACTATCCCCCCTCCCCTCCCCTCCCCTCCCCTCTTCTCTCTCTGCCCCCTCTACTGACATTCGTTTGTCCCCCTTGTATTATTTTTCCCCTTCCCCTCACTTCCTCTTGTATGTACTTTTGTATGACTCTGAGGGTCTCCTTCCATTTCCATGCATTTTCCCTTCTCTCTCCCTTTCCCTCCCACCTCTCATCCCTGTTTAATGTTAATCTTCTTCTCATGCTCTTCGACCCTACTCTGTTCTTAGTTACTCTCCTTATATCAAAGAAGACATTTGGCATTTGTTTTTTAGGGATTGTCTAGCTTCACTTAGCATAATCTGCTCTAATGCCATCCATTTCCCTGTAAATTCTATGATTTTGTCATTTTTTTAATGCACAGTAATACTCCATTGTGTATAAATGCCACATTTTTTTTATCCATTCATCCATTGAAGGGCATCTAGGTTGGTTCCACAGTCTAGCTATTGTGAATTGTGCTGCTATGAACATCGATGTAGCAGTGTCCCTGTAGCATGCTCTTTTTAGGTCTTTAGGGAATAGACCGAGAAGGGGAATAGCTGGGTCAAATGGTGGTTCCATTCCCAGCTTTCCAAGAAATCTCCATACTGCTTTCCAAATTGGCTGCACCAATTTGCAGTCCCAGCAGCAGTGTACAAGTGTACCCTTTTCCCCACATCCTCGCCAGCACTTGTTGTTGTTTGACTTCATAATGGCTGCCAATCTAATTGGAGTGAGATGGTATCTTAGGGTGGTTTTGATTTGCATTTCTCTGACTGCTAGAGATGGTGAGCATTTTTTCATGTACTTGTTGATTGATTGTATGTCCTCCTCTGAGAAGTGTCTGTTCAGGTCCTTGGCCCATTTGTTGATTGGGTTGTTTGTTCTCTTATTGTCTAATTTTTTGAGTTCTTTGTATACTCTGGATATTAGGGCTCTATCTGAAGTGTGAGGAGTAAAGATTTGTTCCCATGATGTAGGCTCTCTATTTACCTCTCTTATTGTATCTTTTGCTGAGAAAAAACTTTTTAGTATGAGTAAGTCCCATTTGTTGATTCTAGTTATTAACTTTTGTGCTATGGGTGTCCTATTGAGGAATTTGGAGCCCGACCCCACAGTATGTAGATCGTAGCCAACTTTTTCTTCTATCAGACGGCGTGACTCTGATTTGATATCAAGCTCCTTGATCCATTTTGAATTAACTTTTGTGCATGGCGAGAGAAAGGGATTCAGTTTCATTTTGTTGCATATGGATTTCCAGTTTTCCCAGCACCATTTGTTGAAGATGCTATCCTTCCTCCATTGCATGCTTTTAGACCCTTTATCAAATATAAGATAGTTGTAGTTTTGTGGATTGGTTTCTGTGTCCTCTATTCTGTACCATTGGTCCACCCGCCTGTTTTGGTACCAGTACCATGCTGTTTTTGTTACTATTGCTCTGTAATATAGTTTGAAGTCTGGTATCACTATACCGCCTGATTCACACTTCCTGCTTAGCATTGTTTTTGCTATTCTGGGTCTTTTATTTTTCCATATGAATTTCATGATTGCTTTCTCTATTTCTACAAGAAATGCCGTTGGGATTTTGATTGGCATTGCATTAAACCTATAGAGAACTTTTGGTAATATCACCATTTTGATGATGTTAGTTCTGCCCATCCATGAACAGGGTATATTTTTCCATCTTCTAAGATCTTCTTCTATTTCTCTCTTTAGGGTTCTGTAGTTTTCATTGTATAAGTCTTTCACCTCTTTTGTTAGGTTGATTCCCAAGTATTTTATTTTTTTTGAAGATATTGTGAATGGAGTGGTTGTCCTCATTTCCATTTCAGAGGATTTGTCGCTGATATACAGGAATGCCTTTGATTTATGCGTGTTGATTTTATATCCTGCCACTTTGCTGAATTCATTTATTAGCTCTAATAGTTTCTTTGTAGACCCTTTTGGGTCTGCTAGGTATAGAATCATGTCATCTGCAAATAGTGATAATTTAAGTTCTTCTTTTCCTATTTTGATGCCTTTAATTTCTTTCGTCTGTCTAATTGCTCTGGCCAGTGTTTTGAGAACTATGTTGAACATAAGTGGTGAGAGAGGGCATCCCTGTCTTGTTCCAGATTTTAGAGGGAATGCCTTCAATTTTTCTCCATTCAGAATGATGCTAGCCTGAGGCTTAGCATAGATTGCTTTTACAATATTGAGGTATGTTCCTGTTATCCCTAGTTTTTCTAGAGTTTTGAACATAAAGGGATGCTGTACTTTGTCGAATGCTTTTTCCACATCTATCGAGATGATCATATGGTTCTTATTTTTAAGTCTATTGATGTGGTGAATAACATTTATTGATTTCCGTATATTGAACCAGCCTTGCATCCCAGGGATGAATCCTACTTGATCATGGTGCACAATTTTTTTGATATGTTTTTGTATCCGAGTGGCCAGAATTTTATTGAGGATTTTTGCATCTAGGTTCATTAGAGATATTGGTCTGTAGTTTTCTTTCTTTGAAGTGTCTTTGTCTGGTTTAGGTATCAGGGTGATGTTGGCCTCGTAGAATGAATTTGGAAGTTCTCCCTCTTTTTCTATTTCCCGAAGTAGCTTGAAAAGTATTGGTATTAGTTCCTCTTTAAAGGTTTTGTAAAACTCTGCTGTATACCCATCCGGTCCTGGGCTTTTCTTAGTTGGTAGTCTTTTGATGGTTTCTTCTATTTCCTCAATTGATATTGGTCTGTTTAGGTTGTCTATATCCTCCTGACTCAATCTGGGCAGATCATTTGACTTAAGAAATTTATCTATGCCTTCACTATCTTCTAATTTATTGGAGTATAAGGATTCAAAATAATTTTTGATTATCTTCTGTATTTCTGAAGTGTCTGTTGTGATATTGCCTCTTTCATCCCGTATGTTAGTGATTTGAGTTCTCTCTCTTCTTCTCTTCGCTAGCATGGCTAAGGGTCTGTCGATTTTGTTTATTTTTTCAAAGAACCAACTTTTAGTTTTGTCAATTTTTTCAACTGTTTCTTTTATTTCTATTTCATTAATTTCAGCTCTGATTTTAATTATTTCTTGCCTTCTACTTCTTTTGCTGTTGTTTTGCTCTTCTTTTTCTAGGATTTTGAGATGAAGTATGAGATCATTTATTTGTTGGTTTTTTTCTTTTTTTAAGGAATGAACTCAAAGCAATGAATTTTCCTCTTAGAACTGCTTTCAATGTGTCCCATAGATTCCGATATGTTGTGTCTGTGTTTTCATTAATCTCTAAGAATTTTTTAATTTCCTCCTTGATGTCTTCTATAACCCATTGATCATTCAGTAACCTATTGTTCATTCTCCAAGTGATGTATTCTTTTTCCTTCCTTCTTTTATCGTTGATTTTCAGTTCCATTCCATTATGATCAGATAGGATGCATGGTATTATCTCTACTCCTTTGTATTGTCTAAGAGTTTCCTGGTGACATAATATATGATCTATTTTTGAGAAGGATCCATGTGCTGCTGAGAAAAAAGTGTAACTGCTTGATGTTGGGTGGTATATTTATATGTCAATTAAGTCTAGGTTATTAATTGTGTTATTGAGTTCTATAGTTTCCTTATTCAACTTTTGTTTGGAAGATCTGTCCAGTGGTGATAGAGGTGTGTTGAAGTCTCCCATGATTATTGTATGGTGGTCTATTAGACTCTTGAACTTGAGAAGGGTTTGTTTGATGAACATAGCTGCACCATTGTTTGGGGCATATATATTTATGATTGTTATGTCTTGTTGGTGTATGGTTCCCTTGAGCAGTATGTAGTGTCCCTCTTTATCCCTTTTGATTAACTTTGGCTTAAAATCTATTTTATTTGATATGAGTATGGATACTCCTGCTTGTTTCCGAAGTCCATATGAGTGATATGATTTTTCCCAACCTTTCACCTTCAGCCTATGTATGTCTTTTCCTATCAAATGCGTCTCCTGTAGGCAGCATATTGTTGGGTCTTGTTTTGTGATCCATTCTACTAGCCTGTGTCTCTTGATTGGTGAGTTTAAGCCATTAACATTTAGGGTTATTATTGAGATATGGGTTGTTCTTCCAGCCATATTTGTTTATTTATGTTACTAAATATGGTTTGTTTTCCACTTTGATTATTTTCCCCCCTTTAGTGTCCTACCTCCCACTGTTGGTTTTCATTGTTATTTTCCATTTCCTCTTCCTGTAATGTTTTGCCAAGGATGTTTTGAAGAGATGGTTTTCTAGCTGCGAATTCTTTTAACTTGTGTTTATCGTGGAAGGTTTTAATTTCATCTTCCATCCTGAAGCTTAATTTCGCTGGATACACAATTCTTGGTTGGAACCCATTTTCTTTCAGTGTTTGAAATATGTTATTCCAGGATCTTCTAGCTTTCAGAGTCTGTGTTGAAAGATCAGCTGTTATCCTGATTGGCTTACCCCTAAATGTGATCTGCTTCCTTTCTCTTGTATCTTTTAAAATTCTCTCCTTATTCTGTATGTTGGGCATCTTCATTATAATGTGTCTAGGTGTGGTTCTCTTATGATTTTGCACATTCGGCATCCTGTAGGCTTCTAGGATTTGGGGTTCTGTCTCATTCTTCAAGTCTGGGAAGTTTTCTCGTATTATTTCATTGAATAGATTGCTCATTCCTTTGGTTTGAAACTCTGTTCCTTCCTGTATCCCAATGACTCTTAAATTTGGTCTCTTGATGTTATCCCATATTTCTTGGATGTTCTGCTCATGGTTTCTTAACAGTCTTGCTGAGCTGTCTATGTTCTTTTCAAGTTGAAATACTTTATCTTCATTGTCTGATGTTCTGTCTTCTAAGTGTTCTACTCTGCTGGTAGTATTCTCAATTGAGTTTTTAAGTTGGCTTATTGCTTCCTGCATTTCTAGGATTTCTGTTTGTTTGTTTTTTATAACCTCTATTTCCCTGTATAGTTGATCTTTTGCTTCTTGGATTTGTTTATGTAATTCATTGTTGAAGTGATCTTTCATTGTCTGATTTTGCTGTCTGATGTCTTCCTTGAGACTCCAGATCATCTGAAGCATGTATATCCTGAATTCTTTATCTGACATTCCATCAGCTGCAGCTATTACCTCTTCTAACGTTGAGTTGACCTGCAATGCTTGTGGTCCTTTCTTTCCTTGTCTCTTCATACTGTTCGCGTTCCTTTCTACTTGTTGAAACTGTTGTGCTATTGAATTTTCCCCCTATATATTTATATTGGTCTTGTATAGTTGCAAAGTCTCCCTCGCAGGCGCGGGCGGCGGCTCTGCCCCTCCTCCAATTGGGGCAATGTGCCTACCATGCCGGCAGGCCGCTGGGCCTGCTCTGCCAGTTGGTAGCAGGTCCGCCGACCTTGCAGGCGTGGGCGGCGGCTCTGTCCCTCTGCGGGCCACTAGGCTTGTTCTGTCGGTGGTCGCAGTTCTGCCTACTTTGCAGGCGCAGGCAGCGGCACTGCCCCTATGCAGGCCTCTGGGGCTGTACTGCCAGTGGGTCGCAGGTCTGCCTACTTTGCAGGCATGGCGGGGGGTGGCGGCTCTACCCTTCCTCAGGCCACTGGGCCTGTTCTGTCTCTCGGTTGCAGGTCTGACCTGTTCTGATAGTGGTCACAGTTCCGACTACCTTGCAGGCACGGGGGGGAGGGGGCGGCTCTGCCTCTCAGCAGGCCGCTGCTCCTCTTCTGCCGGTGGGTCCCAGGCCCGCCTACCTTGCAGGAGTGATTGGAAGCTCTGTCCCGCCGCGGGCCACTGGGCCTTTTCTGTTGGTGGTCACCCTTCCCCTACCTGGCAGGCGAGGGGGGTGGGGGGCGGCTCTGTCCCTCAGCAGGCCGCTGGGCCTGCTCTGTGCGTGTTCACAGTTCCCTCTACTATGCCGGCGCAGGGGGAGGGGGCGGCTCAGCCTCTCAGCAGGCGGCTGCTCCTCTTCTGCCAGTGGGTCTCAGGCCCGCCTACCTTGCAGGAGTGATTGGAAGCTCTGTCCCACCGCGGGCCACTGGGCCTTTTCTGTCGGTGGTCCCCCTTCCCCTACCTGGCAGGCGAGGGGGGTGGGGGGCGGCTCTGCCCCTCAGCAGGCCACTGGGCCTGCTCTGTGTTTGGTCACAGTTCCCTCTACTATGCCGGCGCAGGGGGAGGGGGCGGCTCAGCCTCTCAGCAGGCGGCTGCTCCTCTTCTGCCGGTGGGTCGCAGGCCCGCCTACCTTGCAGGAGTGATTGGAAGCTCTGTCCCGCCGCGGGCCACTGGGCCTTTTCTATCGGTGGTCACCCTTCCCCTACCTGGCAGGCGAGGGGGGTGGGGGGCGGCTCTGTCCCTCAGCAGGCCGCTGGGCCTGCTCTGTGTTTGGTCACAGTTCCCTCTACTATGCCGGCGCAGGGGGAGGGGGCGGCTCAGCCTCTCAGCAGGCGGCTGCTCCTCTTCTGCCAGTGGGTCGCAGGCCCGCCTACCTTGCAGGAGTGATTGGAAGCTCTGTCCCACCGCGGGCCACTGGGCCTATTCTGTTGGTGGTCACCCTTCCCCTACCTGGCAGGCGAGGGGGGTGGGGGGCGGCTCTGCCCCTCAGCAGGCCGCTGGGCCTGCTCTGTGCGTGTTCACAGTTCCCTCTACTATGCCGGCGCAGGGGGAGGGGGCGGCTCAGCCTCTCAGCAGGCGGCTGCTCCTCTTCTGCTGGTGGGTCTCAGGCCCGCCTACTTTGCAGGAGTGATTGGAAGCTCTGTCCCGCCGCGGGCCACTTTTATTTAATTTTTATAATCACATGTGTCCTGTATTTTAAATCTTTTTTTAAAGGGCAGAGTAAGTATTTAAACTGAGTATGCTGCTGGTTCCTGTTTAAGATCTGTTTATGTTTCTCAGTATAGACATGGCAATATTTTATAAAATATGTTGTTTAAAAATAATGATAAAGTAAATGCCCCCCAAAATAAAGTAAATATAATTGTATCATTCACATTTTTTTAAAATAAAAGCAGAAAATTAGATTGCCAGACTTTGAGTAGAATTAATAAATTTTTGTCTGAGTCTTGCCTGTGAAGCTTTTCTGACTCCTAAACCAGTTTTTCACAGCCAAAGTAAATAGAAATGGAACAATTAAAGATTTAATAGATTTAAGAAGTATTTTAGTCTCTATTTTATTTACTTTATTCTAATATTTCTATTAGAGTACAGGATTCTAAAGAATACATGTAACTTGTTTTAATTATTATTTTTGCAGAAGTCATTTGCATGTGAAATTTTTAAAATCAATTAAATAATACTCTATCCAGTTTTATTTGCACTTTATTTTGCCTAACAATTGTTTCTTTTTTAATATTTATTTTTTAGTTGTATGATTTATATGTGGTGCTGAGTATTTAACCCAGGGCCCTGATGTGCGAGGCAAGCACTCTACTGCTTAGCCATAACCTCAGCCCCTAGCAAATATTTCTTAATACATAGTCTGAAATTAAATCAAGGCAGACTTGAAATTACTGAGTCTTCATTATTGGGCCAAATTAATGAGGTTTTCCTGGACTTTTCCTTCTGGTATCTTATTGTGGCTAATGATGTAATCTTATTTGTTTTCTAAAATATTGAAGTTTTAGGTTTTTGAAACTTTTCTGTGAAAGTACAGGGATTTGTTTATACAGTACCTTTCATTTTACTTATGAGTTAATTTCTTTAATTTTGTGCCCTAAAACCTACTAAAAATATTCCTGGAAAGTGAGGGATTAAACAGAATTTGTAATAAAAATGAAGACCTTTTTCTTTATTTCTCCTGTTAGCTGGATTTGTTAAAATTTTTATACTACATTTAAATAAATATTAAGACTTTATTACAGGGCTGGGATTATGGGTCAGTGTAGAGCACCTGCCTGGCATGTGTGAGGCACTGGGTTTGATCATCACCACCACAATAAATAAATAAACAAACAAACAAACAAACAGACAGACAAATAAATAAATAAAGCAATTATGTCCATCAACAACTACCCCCCCCCAAAGACTTTATTACATATTAAATGGGTGGGATTTTCTGTATTTGAAACAGTTTCTTTCTATATTAGGCATAAAGTTTAATTTAGACTGGCAGAGTAAGTGATCATTTGTTTGGAAAGAGGGGTAGACAATCTTTGGTTAGTTTCATTCTGTAACCTTCCAGCTAATTGTTGAATTGCATGCTTTTTTTGTTCTTTGCTCTGTCTACTTTGGATTTGGTTTTATGGTTGGTTGAAATAGAGATTTATTGGTAGGAACATAGATTATTTTCCCATTTTAACAGATTGTGTGTTTTTCTGACAGCTTATTCTGTCACAGGCAGAGTGATTCAACCAGACCCTTGTGCAGAGGTGTTAGTATATGATTTGGGCAGCCATTTTCAAAAATAACAGCTTTATTGATATATAATTCACATTACCATCAAGGTCACTCATTAAAAGTGCAATTCACTGAGTTTTAGTATATTCACACAGTTGTGTGCCTATCCAGCTATCTAATATGGAAAGACATTTGTCATACCCAAAGAAGACCCATGCCCTTTAGCAGTCAGTCTCCACTCAATCTTGCTCCATGTAGGCATGAATCTTCTTTCTCTCTTTGTGGATTTACTTGTTCTGGACATGATATATAAATGTAATCATTCAATATATGACCCTTTGTATTTGTTTTTTTTATCCTGTTTTTTAGGTAGCACATATTAGAACTTCATTCCTTTTATTGCTACATAGTGTTCTGTTATATAGATACACTGTAGTTTGTTTATCCATTTATCAGTTGATGGATATTTGGGTGACATTCACTTTGTGGTTCTTATGATCATGCTGCTGTGAATATTTGTGTTTTTGAGTTGACTTCTGTTTTCTTTTGGGTAGATACTTAGGATTGAAATTTATGGGCCATAAGTCACTCTGCCAGACTGTTTTATAAGGTGACTCAACCACTTTATATTCCCATCAGCAATGTTTGAAGATTTCATTTCTCCATATCTTTGCCAACATTGTGACATGGTGTTTTTCCATATTAGTCATCCTAATGGGTATGAAGTGGCATTGCATTGTGGTTTTTATTTGCATTTCCCTGATAAATAATGATATTCAATAACTTTGTGTACTTGTTAGCCATTGTTTATCTTTGTTAGGCAAATTCCTGTTCAGATTCTTTACCCATTTTAAAAACTGAGCTGTCCTTTTCTTGTTTAGTTTTAATAGTTCTTCTGTATTCTGGATATACACAAATGTTCAGTTATCAGATATATGAAGTATATATTTTTTTCTTATTCTATAGTCTTTTCATTCTTATAAGGCCAATAGGTTTTTTGTTCAAGTCCAATTTACCAGTTTTTTGACTGCTTATGCAGTTTTCTCTGAAATTTTTCCATAAGTTAAAAAAAAAAAAAAAAAAAAACAGACCTTATTTCTCAACATCTTCCATTAATTTTTCTTCCTACACAAACAATGATTATTTAGTTAACTACACAATGGGTTACAGATATTAAAAATATTTTTTGTTTTCAAATATTTTCATCACATTTAATGAAAGAAACCCAAGTTTTCTAACTTGATATCCAGTGCACTTTTTAAAAATCTGCTTAGCTCAGAATGCACACATTATTCTGTAAATATTTACAGGTGGCTAATGTATTCTGAGGACTTGACTGGGCTTGGAGATCCAGGGATGCTTGGAACATGGTCCTGTCCTTAAGGAACCAGAGGTCATGTGCCATGCTACAGATTTCTACAGAGGGTAGTGGCACCAGTGGAGAAAGAGGGGCACTGTCTGGGTGAGAAAGCCTCTCAGGGAGTCGGTGCTGGTGCTCTGTCTGCAGAGATTCATTGGTGATCAGAATCTTTTCTTATAGCCTATGATTCTTCCTTTTAGACATTTGCTGCTGCTGTGTGTTATGTACATTGGCACCAGTTATTTGTAACAGCAATATTTAGGGATATTGATGTAATGAATTGTAGACATCAATGTGATGACTTTGATACCTAGAAGCAAGCCAGAAGAAAGCCACATTTCTTTGATTTCTTCAGGTTTTCAAGAATGGGAACTTCCTACTTACTAATTAATTCAGTGTGGTGTGTGTGTGTGTATCTGAGCTCCAGACCAAACCCAAGCAATTTTGGGTAGTCAGAGCTAAAATGTGAGTCAAGGAGGAACAGCTGTTTGACTGGAGGGAAGATTGTATATAGATATTTGGGTGAGACCTGTTAAGGAATTTATATCTTTCTTTAATAATGGAAAGCCATTGATGAGTTTGGTTGTGTGTGGGGAACATGGTCCCTCCTGTTATCTGTTCCACAGAAGCTGTTTGTGTGGACTAGAGACAGGAGACTTGTGGGGCTGTGGGACTAGTCCACATGAGAGCCAATGAGGACCTGAGCTAGGGCACTGCTGATAGATGTGGACACACAGATTGGAAATGTTTAGAAGGTGCAAGTCAGAATGCTTGGCTGCAATCAACCATCATAAGTTAAAAGGAGGATTATTGAAGAAAGAAGACTTCTGAAGAAAGTTTCAAAGGAATGAAATTCCACAGAAGCCAGCATTATTTTAGGCCCTTAGGGGCTAAGGGACAGAGCAGGGGCCATACTCAGGCCCTCACACAAGAGGGAGAAAAGAGGGTCTCCTTGCACCTGTGCTTTTTAAAATCCCAAGAGCACTCTTTTTTTAATTTATATATTTTTTTTAGTTGTTGATGAACTTTATTTTGTTTATATTTATGTGGTACTGAGAATCAAACCTGGTGCCTCACACATGCTAGGCCATTGCTTACCAATGAGCCACAACCCCAGCCCCCAAGAGCACTCTTAGCCTTGGGTTTTGTGACCCTGCTCAGGCAGAAGTTTTGCTGGGAGCTCTGCACCCTCATCACTAGCATTCCCAAAAGCTGGGAAGGATTGTGGAGCAGAGCCATCTATTCCTCTTTGGTTATTCAAGTTGGCTTGGGCAGATGTTAAGATCTGAAGGGGAAGGTTAGGAATGCCTCAGAAGTTTGTGGCCTGGGTAGACCATGATGACAGCATTTCTGTGCAAGAACAAGGTTCACAAGTGAGTAGACTAGAATGCAGGAAGTAAACAGAGTTCACTTTTAGACCAGCTTAGTTTGGGATGTGCCTGTCAAGATGTTATGTTTCTGTGACAATTCACTTGACTTCATTCACTAATAGAAGCCTCTCTAGGGTTTGGTTATTTTTTTTGCTATGACTTTCCAGAGACTAGCATGGATTTTCAGAGGTACCTTTATTAGCTCTTAGATAAATTAATTAAAATTTATTTTATACAGTGCAGCTTATTCTGTTTTTATGTTTTCTTTTTTTTTTTTTTTGTACCACGAATTGAGCTCAGGGTGCTCAATCACTGAGCCACATCCCCAACTATTTTTTTTTTTCTTTTTTCTTGAGACAGAGTTCTGTTAAGTTGCTTAAAGCCTCACTAAATTGCTAAGGCTGGGTTTGAACTTGCAATCCTCCTACTTCATGTTTACAAGCCACTGGGATTATAAGTGTGTGTCACCAACCTGGCTGAGCAATCTTTCTTAATGGACAAAGAACAGTAGATGCTGTTTAACTGTTCTTGCTCCTATGTTAGTGAAGTCTGAATTGAAATTTCTTTCTGCATCTCAAAGAGTACAATATACTGTACAGCAACTCTAAAAGGGTGGAAGTTATATGGTTTCTGAGAACTTCTTTTCTGGATGTAAATCCATGAAACATCAGTGTGTATAGCAGTTAAATAGGAATTTTGGTCAGAGAACAGTGGAAGGCTGGCCTGGAACTACACTGTTACTCCAACAGCATCATTCAAACACTAGCATTTTGGGCTGGGGATGTAGCTTGCTTCACATGTGTGAGGCCTTGGGTTTGATACTCAGTTCCACAGACAACTCATTGTTCTGTTTTCATTAATGAAATACAAAGTCATTTTTGGAGGAATGAAGGATAAATTACTCATTTATATATCTTATGTGTTATAACATGACACAAATCATTTGCTTATGTGATAAACACTGCTACATATAAGATCAGAATTGTTTTGAATATTTAAAGTCACTTTATACATGGTCAGTATTGAAAATAGCATTGCAGGTAAGGCCATTTCATAGATGTCATTTTACTTAAGAGATCTTGATCTTTTCTAGCTTTGCAAGATATGACAATGAAGGCTAGCTGAATGCTAATACTTCGAAGATAAATTGTTGCCCACACCAGCTCTGCCACTATGTTGTTTCTCCTCCATGCCAAGGCATATGGTCAGATTAAGGTAAATTCGAGAAAAATAAATTTGCTGAGATTAAATGGGAGGTACTCATGGTGGGATGAATCCATATTCTCTGGCAGGTGTGGTCCTATTTGGGGCCCTCTTGATAAAATATTCAAGATATACTCTGTGCTGTTAGTAATGGGAAGTAGCTCAGTGACCTTGGACAAGTATATTAAGGTCAGTGACACTCTACCTGTCTATAATATTCTCCATTATAGCATTGTTGTGATGATGAGCAGAGCTGCTGCATATCAACTGGTAAGCACAGTGCCAAGAACATTTCAAATTACAAGTAGATCTTACTCCACACAACAGTGTTTTCTTCAAAGTAAAATGCAAAAGGAGGGCAGTAACTGACATCAGAGGTATCAGAAGTAACCACAAATTGGCTCTTAGCTTCAATGGAACTCAAGCTGTAGCAGGTGTAATTTCACAATTTTAATTAAAATCAGTATCAGAGGTGAGATGTAAATTTTCATAATTTTAACTATAAGCAGTTAAATTTCTGTGCTTTTTTCACAAATTTACCTAAAGCAAGCCATTTTCATTTGTAAAACTCCAAAAATCAATAAATAGAAGATGAAATAACTGAATACTATGGTTGGTTTCATCTTTTGTTTAGTGGACACTGCTTATCAGTGAAGATGAGAATACTTGGATATTGTGCTTGCAGAGCTCATGGTCTAGGTTCCATGGTTACTGAACACTCAGGATTAGTAGTGTTTAATGTAGATATGAATTTGGGTATGATGTGTTTGGAACACGGGCAGAGTAATCATGTCAGTCAAAATTCACTAAAAGCTTATGGTTTAGCAAAATTGTACCTTTTAGAACACAAAACATGACATTTCTGAAGAACCTGAAAAAATTAGAAGAAGAGTAACTTTCTAAGGGAATTCGAAGCACATGCCATCCAGTTATCACTGACAAGTGATTTTTATATATTTTGGTGTACATGGCATGAGTTTGTTGGGTTCTTTAAAAAAAATATTCACTAGTTCTAATCAGTTATACATGAGAGTAGTTATACATTGTACACAAATGTAGCAGGTGTTGGGTTCTTTTAGAGAAACAACCTTAAAGGGTAGTATCATTGCAAGGGAAAAAGATAGTGGCTGGTTTTCAAAGGGACATCCTTACTAAGCTGTAAAATGTCTTGAATATTGTGGCAGAGCTATAGATGGTTATATTTATGATGAATAATTAAGGTTGTATCTTCTATAAGATATAGTAATTTCTATTCTTGGTCCAGTTAGCTGAGTTCAGTAATGAAGAATATGCTGTTAGAGTGTTATATTTAATACCCACTATTAGAATATTTACTTAAAATGTCCAGTTTGTTATTGGTATCTTAAAAAAATCATTTGGGGTCAGTCTTCACATTCTTTTATATTTCTAAGCCAGAATGACCTCTTAGAGCTGGTAGACTCAATACTTGCTGTGTGTGGAATAATTTTTAATCTTTTTTCTGAGTTCACTTAAGGTATGAGATATACTTGTCATTTTGGAATTCTAAACTGTTAGGATACAGTTCTCCAGTCTTGTTATCGTTGAAATTTAATATTTTAACCTTTAATTAGAAGAGTCACTGTTCTATGCTGTGGTATGTTTCCATTGCTATTTTTTCATCATGTGATTTAAGTGTTGCTAAACTTTACAAATTATTCCAAAAGAAGACATGGAATAACTTTGTAATTTGGTGCTGTCTATTCTGCATGAAATCCAGCACTTTCAACAGTGCTATGTGCAGTAAATATTTATTTGAATTAGAGATTTGCTTTAGGGCAGCTTGCAAAAGTAATGTTTTCAGTATTCAGTGACTGAGCCTTCAGTTTAGCTAAACATTCAGACTTCATTTGAAGCCAGTAAACAGACAACTGTGCAATCCAGGGAGACCAATTTCTTCACTTTTATATCCACTAGTAATTTTCTTTTACAGTCATATTTACATAGAGTAAAGGTCAAAGGAAAAGGTGTATTTGGAGCAGTTACATGAGTAAGTTTGCTACAGTGAAAGATTTTCTGTATGCTGATGAGTAACAAGAGGCAGGAATCCATTAGGCAGCTCTTTGGTCAGTCATATTTCTTAGAATGCTGCTGCTCTTTTTTTTTTTTTTGCATTCAAAGAAAGCTGTGGTTAGGTGCTGAGCAACTTGTTGAGGCAGCTTGTCTTCCCGGCCTCCTCATGATGCACCTGTGGTACTCACTATGCATCCTGCTGACTGACAAGGCATTCTGCCAGCCCCAGCCTCATGTGCTCCTGGTAGTTGCAGGCTCTGCAGGTGACTGGGAAGGTGAGGAAGGATGGCCATGCCTGATGCAGGCACTCTATGCTTGTGGACTGCCTTTGTTTCACTAGGCTGCACTTTCAGAGCACAGGTTCAAGGATGAAATTGTTGAGGATTTTAAGATGGTGAGCACAGCACAGCGGAACAACTGGAGGCCCTTCTGGGCATGGGACCTTTGGTACTCGTGAGGCTGGCACTGTCTGCCCAGAGTCAGAAGAAGGAATGCTGTTGGTATTTCATGAAAATATGGCCTTGGACAAAGTTCACTTGGACTGGAGGAAGGCTCTGTTTGGGAACTCAGTGGTCAAAGACCTGCTGAGAGGATCACAAGCCCAGTGCTCTTGCCTGAATTTACCTGGAAAAGATGAAGGAGGCATCTTTGAGGTTCCATGTATTGTGGATAAGAAGTGTGACTATCAATCTGGATTTGGTCCCTAAGCAGTGCTACGTGTGGGAGGAGGGGCCTGACCTCTTGGACTCGTGTTCCATTTCTTTCTGGAGAGAACAAATCTGACTTCACAGCTGCTGCTGAGATCAGGCAGTGGTGGGTGGGAACTGGTGCTTTGTGGTCCTGTGCTTAGGTCATTAAGCAGTCCAGTTAAGTCCACTCACCACCGGTGGTATCCTGGCTGACCACATGCTTGAGACCCAGGGCCTCAATGCTGAGGAGCCTTGGACCAACTCCATGTGGCAAAACTGCACTCAACTTCACATGAGGATCTGTGTCTCACTGGCACACCTAGGCAGTCATATCCAGCTTTGAACATCTGAACACACAAGGTAATTTTCATGGAAAAACTGCCCTGCCAGTGTTAACTGCATCATCCTGGCTGATGGATCCTCTTCTCATTTTAAGTTTGAGGAGATTGAGGCATGGACACTAAAACAAAATGCAGAGGCCGTGTGAAAAGACAGCTGTGATTTGAGCCATGAATGCTATGGAGTCCACTCTCTTTCTCCTGTGTTACCCTGTTGCCATGTCCCTCCTTGGTTTTGGGAAAGCCTACTTATTGCAGAGTGTATAAGAGGGTGGAGTGCCATATGGCAGTCTCACAAAGCATTTCATATGATGTCTCTTTCTGCAGAATTGGGTGGTGGGGGGCAAAGCCACCTTCCTAATAGCCAGGGAAAGGATGCACTTCATGCTCACTTGGCAGGGGCCTCTGCCCACTGGAGGCCAAAGAGAAATGGAGGACAGAAACTTAAAAGACAAAGTGATCTTTTCCAAACCAAGACCCATTCAGGGGATTCTCCAGGCAGCACCTTTGAGGAGCACCTCTGTTTTGTACAGTGAGGCTAATTCTGTGTTTGGTCCACAGACATCTGATGTCCCATTATTCTTTATCCTGACCATCACTTTGACTCACTACTGGGCATTTCCTCCAAGACAGCTACCTGTGGGGCAATAACTCATCTCCATGAGAAAATATGAGACACCAAAAAGACCAAAGCAAAAACTAGTTAAGAAACTACAAATAATATGTAAAATCGATGGCCCTTGTTAGCTTTAACAAACTGATGGATTTCTTTCCCCATGAAACAATGAAAGTTAATGTGGATTACCTAGTAAGTTTTGAAATAGAGATGACAGTCATTATTCCAGGATATCAGGTTAAAAACATTCTTAGGAAACATGCAACCTTGTTAATTATGTTTTTCTTCAAACTGGAGTGTATTACAGAATGAAGTTTACTGCCTGACACTAAATTTGTTACTGCTCTACTCTTCACAATCTCACATTTGTATTTTACCCATAATGTGCATTTATCTTCCTCAGGCTGATTGATTTTTGAGTGAGAAAGATACTTGCCTCAGTGGGCACAGTAGGTCACTCTCAGGCTTTATCATGATGTGCTCACCAGGCCCTCATGTGCTCACACATGAACTTCACACCCATCTTTCCTGGATGTACAAAACCACATCATCACTAGATTCTTAGCCATGAAAATTTCTTGTGCCACCTTTGCTTATGAACTTGATGGAAGTGGCTGACTTTATGAATTGTTGTCTCTCAGAGTTTCTGGTGATGCTGATGATGGCAATGATGATGATGACAATAAATGTGATGGTGATGATGGTGATGATAATGATGGTGGTGATGATAGTAGTGGTGGTGGTGGTGATTATGGTGGTGGTGATGATGATGACGGCAGTGGCAATAATGATGACAATGATTATGATGGTGAAAACAGCAATGGTTATGCCAATGATAGTGACATAATGTTGATGGGAATGATGTCATGAAGAGGATGATGACCATGTGACAATGATGAATGTTAGCAGCTGACATGAATTAGATTATTTTATCTTTCCCATTGGGCAGAGTCCAGCCTAGATTCTGTTGCCCTCAGACTTGGTCATGTGATCTGTTTCACCAGTGAAAGAGAGTGGACAGTGGATTCTTTGGGAGGCATGATGAGATTCCACTTACACATTACGGTTTCTGTTGGAAACATGGCCTCACATCTCAGCTCTTCAGAAACAGGTTTAGGTGGAGAAAGGGACTGTGAAATTGGGTGGTGTGTGCTGAGTTCCTGTGGCAGATGTTGATTCAGGATTTGTCTGAGCAAACATTTATTGAGCATCTCTGTTCTAGGCATTGGGGATAGAATGTAATTGGAGCTTATAATTTTGAGAGGGGAGAGAGAAAAAAAATATAGGGTAGATCAGGAAAGGTAAAGGCAATGGGCACAATGTGGGGGGCACAGAGATTGTCTGTTGGAGACAGGGATGAGAGGGGGAACCTCCAGACTGTTGAAAAGCTCATGTCCAAGCAAAATCCAGAGGGAGTGAGTGGGTAGTCCATATGATAAGTGGGGATGGGAAAGTTCTAGAGAGAGAAGTGGAATGACAAGGGCCCTGGGGATAACATAGAAAGCTAACCAAGGGGGACAGTCCTGGATGAGGAGGCCAGGAACTCCAGGCAGGGGCTCCATGGGATTACCAGGTCCAGAGACCCTGCCACCCTGGACAGCACTTATCCATATTCAAGAGTCCAAGAAGATGATCAAAATGTCAATCCACAGGGAGCCCTTAAAATTCAGCTAATCCCACTCCACTGTGCATACATAAGTTGCCCCTAGTACCCCAGATTGCTATGTCCTATTCTGTGGGTGCAGCCCCGTGTGTCCCTGCTGGGCACCTTCTCTCCCTTGAGGCTCTAACTCACATGTCCCAAATGTCCCTGTGGTGTGTCATGTCTTATCATCCAAGGACCCTGGAATCTTGCAAAATAACTGCCAGCATTCGAGCAGGCCTTTGTCACCCTGCTTAGCAGATCTCTTCCTTGTTCTGATTTTCAATTTTTCCTGTTCTTGAGTGGCATCAGATAACTCCGTGGTTGCTCCATGTGTTTGCTCCTAAATTACATCTTCACTAAAGACAGAATACCATTAGTTCAAAAGCTCATGAATGCCAAATCCAAACTTATTTACCCCTAATTATTTTAAAAATATAGATGAAAGTAGAAAAATTCTCACCATTCACATCCCACCTGCTTTGGGCACCTAGCATCTAATGTCCAATTAAAAGAGGGTGTGGTTAAGAGACCCCAAGGTGATACCACCCTTCAGATTTTTATAACCCCTGCCATACTTCTAGCTATATTACCTGGGCAAATAATTTCCAGAGACACTTTCTCTGACTCTCTTTTTCCCCATGAGTTCACTTGAAATTCTCAACTTTTGGATGATGGCTCTTTGTCATAATTCCCTGGACAGTTTCATGCTGTGAAGGGTGTTATTTTTTTTCTTTTTCTTTTCTTTTCTCTTTCTTTCTTTCTTTCTTTCTTTCTTTCTTTCTTTCTTTCTTTCTTTCTTTCTTTCTTTCTTTCTTTCTTAACTAGGAATTGAACTCAAGGGCATGCTTAACCTTTAAGCCACATCCCCAGGTTTTTTTTTTTTTTTTTTTTTTTACTTGTTTGTTTGTTTTTTTTAACATGGTCCCTCTAGGTTGCTTACAATTTTAAGTTGCTGAGTCTTGTTTCAAATATGTGATTCTCCTGCCTCATTCACCAAAGCTGCTACAATTACAGGCTTGAACCACCATACACAGTGAAACATAGATTTTTTTTTTTCCAATGAGACCCTCTCCCATAATTGTATTTTTATGCTTTATAAGCATCCAAAACCCCCAAATTTCTTACAATAGTCAATTTCAACTCCATCACACCAGAAGCAATCACTATTTTTATATTTTCTCAACTGATTATAGTCTGCGTTAGAATTTTATATAAAACACAAGAGTGTATGTATTTTTATTTAAATAAACTTTAGTTATCTTGTTTTATTATTAATTCATAGTACATCTAACAGTAAGGCATTGAAGGACTTTACTAAATGCTATTCAATGCATAGGTAAATTGGCCAGAGTGTATTTAATTTTCTATTTGTAGACTCCAAACTACAAATATTATGTATTATGAATAAAATGTTACTAAATGCTACTTTTGTGATGTGTGTCTTCACTTCTCTTGGGTAAAACTTCAGAGTGGAGGTTTGGGGACTCACATTTGGTGTCTATGTTCAATTTCAGAAACAAAAATGGAAAATACAAGTTTGTTTTTCAAAATGTTGGGTCCATTATATATACTCAGAAATATCACAGAGGATTTCCAGTTCCTCTGCAATCTTGCCCACATGAGGGGCTATTAGCCTTTTGTATTTTAACCACTCTAATAAATATGTAACAATATGTCATTCAGATTTTAATTTACATTTATCTTAAGACTGGTTTCTTTTTTGTTCTTACTGATATTTTGTACATCTTCTTTTAAGAACCATTTTCTAATCTTTTGCACACCTCTAGGAAATGGGTTATGCCTCTTTATCATTGAGTTTTAAAAACGTTTTTATATATCATTTACCAGAACTTTGCAAAATATTTGTTTTGTAACATATTGTCTGTAGGTGAGTAAAACAAAGTATGACTGTGAGTTATATATTTCCAGTTCAAAATTCAAATTGTATCTTACTTTTTTGATAATTTTATTGTTTTACCATACAAAACTTCACTTATTTTAGGAAAACAAAAGCAATCACATGAACAAGCAGCTGTAGTCTTATAGAGGTCTGCCTTAAACATTTCACAAGTGCTTCATGCCAAACTCTGCTGGAATATCTAATTGAATCTCGACATTGACCGTTTGAAGAAATCAAATTTAACATAATTTCCCTATCAAAGTAAATGTAAGCCTTAATGTTAAAACTAGATAGAAAATATACAACAAATGTTGGTAACATGAACTGTGCTAAAGAACTTTTAAAGAGAAAAAAAAAACAATTTTATATTTACTCTTGTATTGGAAATTGTTTTCAATTATTAATCTTTTCACCTGGTGTGGTCACCATTGGTATGAATATTTCAATGACATAATATAAAAAAATATTTAAAAGTCCTGGGATTTTAAACCAATCTTTTGACTCTGAACAGTATTAATCATGAATGCAGCCTAATTCCAGTATAAGATTGGGAGACATCTTGTCAAAAAGCTATAAAAAGTTTATTTTTATTTTCTGTAAGAAAACTAAAATTTCTCTTTGGCCTGACAATATTTTGATGTTTTAAACTTGTTTGGAATTTCTACCTGTGCTTTGAATTCACCTATGCCTGGCTATCCCTGACCGGATAACAACCCTCTCTAAAACCTTACTGGTGCCTCATAAATCCTGGCTCCCACTGACCAAATAACAACTCTCTCAAAATCTCAGTGGCAGCTCATAAATTCTAATGTTTGGAGTTGAAATTATTCCCTACCTTGAAATGTTGAGACATGTAGATCCTTAACCTGCTATCTGCCTTTGTTTTATGCTTGTCAAAATCTTGTTATCTGTAGAGTACCAGAGACACCGACCTTCTTTGTAACATTTTGTGCTGTAAAAACTTTTTCCTGAAGATCAGGGGGTGATCTCTAGCGTGGAGTTTTGTAAGAGAGAGTTCTGTCCAGGTTTTGTGTACACAATACAATCTTGATTTAATTTGATTTCAAATCGGAGTTGGTAGTCTTTTCTTTGTGTTCTGTTTCAACATTAACCTTTTTTTTTAACTTCACTGTAAATAAAACCAAAGAACAAAACAAAACTCCTGTAAATGAACCAGGTGCATAATAATAGCCATTCTTTACTGAAAGCACCATATTGATTATAGAAATGATATAAGCTTAAAAATTAAAAGATAGCTCAAATATCAAGGAAGTTTAGAAGTTAGAATTTTTTTTTCTTTCAGAATATAGGTGGTAAAATAGGTAGATGGAACATGTGCTGGGAGAAATCAAAAGTCTTTGTAGAGGAGGCAGCAGAGATTTGAGTCTTTCTCAGGTCTATGTTTTGTACAGAAGAGAAAATGTGAAGCATAACTATATCAAGTAATGTGCAAAAAATCACAAAAATATTTATTATAAAAAATCATATCTACAGAAATGGTTCAAAAGAAGCAGTTTTTTTGTCAGGAATAAACATTTGGACATGAATGGAAGTTTTGGTACTATTTTTAAGTAGTTTTACTCATAGAGAGTAATCGTTATACCTTTTCTCCATTTTACTGGTTGGAATTAATTACAATTTATATATCTGCTAAAAAAGGTACTGAACACAGAAAAATATTAGTTGCTCATGTTTAAATCACCTACATTATTTGATCCTTCCCTTTTTAAACCAAAAATATGCATAAAACCATCTCTTAATAAATATCTCTATCTCTGTATATTAGCAGCAACTCAGTCATAAAATATACTATGATAACTTGTCTCTTCATGTACTTATAGATTATGAATTTGCTGCTTAGCATTTAGATATAATTTTCTATGGTGTTCTCTACTTATTTATGTCTCTATGCCAAGTTTTATACCAAGCTCTTAGTATGTGCCTTAATTACTCTGTGTAGCAATGTAGGATCCATGTCTTATTTGTGATACTTTGTTCCCAGAACTGTGTCTAAAGGGAAATATGTACAAGAAGATTATCCAGGCAAAAAATATCTATCTAACATTATATTTTATTTTATACTTATTTATATATTTATGCATACATATTATTTTTTATTATTTAAAAATACATTTTGTTCTGAAACTACAGTGATACTAGTGTATTTTAGATTGAATTATTTGTGAGAAACAATCAAACTAAAAAAGACATTTCTCTTTGTTGGCTGGTGTTTTTTTTTTCAACTGCAGGAGCCTAGTGAAGAATGGCAGATATAGATGTGTAACTCTCTAGTTTGAGGCAGACCCATCAAATTAGATGATGTTTTGCTTCTGCTTTCTATCTTGATCATTAGAAACATACCTTTATATTCACATGGAACGTTTTTGGAATTCTGTTCTCTTAGTTCTTCTAAAAAAATAAATAAAAGTGAAAAAGAATGCAGGAAAGATAAATAAATAATTTCAAACAATTCATTTTTTAAATATTTTTTTCAAATTACCAAAAATTCTGAAAATTTAGAAAAGTTAAAAGCTTTAGAAATAGCCTAAGGCAATTTTCTCTTTTGCTCAGGACAGTAGACTATATCTCCAACTCATTCCTCTCTAGAATTGTACTGTGTGCAAATATGAAAAAAAAAATGTGCTAAGATGCCCCACATGGTTTATAAGTTTTAAAATCCTCACAGGGGATCAAATGTGCCATTTTCCTACTTTACAAATTACAAAATCTGAACTTTGTATACTTAGCAAACATTTACAAAACTGTAATTCAAAATGACCTAAAGAATAAAAAAAAAAAATGAAGAACTGACCCACTGAACATTAATCATAGGGACTTATAATATTGAAGCCATTATATTAAATGTCTTTTTATCATTGTCACAATTTTCCATGTTTATATCATCAATATATTAATCAAAATTTTTACCCACTTAATAACAAATACCTTCATTTCTATTTTAATTGTTTTTTAAGAAAAAATTAGTAGTAATTCATATTAATAACTTAGTGTTAATACTTATTAAAGTATGAAATATATACTTTAAAAGCTATGGCTATCACAAGTGAAAAATCCAGTCTAAATTCCTCTTAAGATTGGGATCCATCTCATCACACAGCCATGAAAAGTTAATTTCTGCTTCATTATAAATTACTGTGATATCTAAACTTGCTTGAAATGCCTGCCAGTGCCTTGAATTCACCCATGCCTGGTTTTCCCTGATGAGATAACAACCCTCCCTGAAAATTTAGTGATGACTCATAAATTCTGGCTTTCCCTGACCAAATGACAACCCTCTCTGAAGCCTTAGTGGTGCCTCATAATTTCTGATGTTGTGATCTAATTTTACTCCCTAAGTGATGAACAATTTTAAACCATTAACCTTGTACCTGCCTTTGTATTATGCTTGTAAAAATCAGGGTTGTTTTCCCTGATAACAACCCTCCCTGAAACTTTAGTGATGACTCATAAAGGGCTATCTGGTCTCAGATTCAATATACATGATTTGAAGCCCCTTCCAGTCAAGAGCATTTTGTGGGAACTGTCCAATCCTGTGTGTCATCAGGGAGGAGGAGAGTGGGATTTTACTGTTATTTCTTATCTCCTAAGTCCTCCATTTTTGCCATTTGGCTGGCTTTTCCTGACCAATAATAACCCTCTCTGAAACCTTAGTTGTGTCTCATAAATTCTGATGTTGTGATCTAAACTTATCCCCTAAGTGCTGAACCATTTAGACCATTAACCTACTCTTTGCCTTTGTATTGTTTGTCAAAATCCTGTAATCCTTTTAAGTTCTCAAGACACCCCCCTTTTGCAACTTTTTGTGGTATAAAACTGCAGTCCAAAAGAGCTGGAGTGCTGTCTTCTATTCCCATGGGTTTCAGGAGAAACTGTTATCCTCAAATTTGGGACCCCCAAGAGACCAAGATTGATGTAAGCAGCAAAGATGCATTTATTGTTGTTATGCTTGAATTCTGGACCCCTAAAAGACCACCAGAGACCAAGATCGATGTAAACAGCAAAGAGGTGTTTATTGCAAGCTAGCTCGGTCCTCCGTGAGTGCACACACAACAACTGGTGACGCTGAGAGGCCCCGAGCCCAGGGTTTGCAGCAGTTTTATAGTCTTTGGAGAAGGCAGGGACTTCACATACATCATAGCATCTCTAAGCAAATCATCACACACTGCAGGAAAATCAAATAACAACTCTAAAACATGATTAGCACATTCATTGGAGGGAAAAATTTGGGTAAGGGTGATTGGTCAGTACAAAAGGGGTATTCATTTGAACTGATTGGCTTAAGGCAAGAGGGGAGTATGTGCTGAACTACATGGTTTCTCAACACCATAAACTACTGGGAGGGTCATCTGGCATCCCAGGTATTTCCCTGTCTCATGTTGATTGGTGGCTGTTAGGGGGTTTCTATGGATCACCACCTAGCCTGAGTCAGGGAAAGCTGGTGCAGCAGATCTCTCCTGTTATTTGTAGATAAACCATTTAGCAGGGTGGGAATGTGCCTAGGAGTGCTCTGTGGGTCTTTCCAAGGACAAAGGTCATGTCCCTTCCTTGGACAGGCTTTGCTCTGAGATAGAGGCTGGTTTTTCATTGTGAGCTAGCTCAGTCCTCCACGTACACATCAACTGGTGATGCTGAGAGGCCCTGAGCACAGGGTTTGAAGTAGTTTTATACACTCTCTGGGGAAGCCAGGGACCCCACATACATCATAGCATCTCTTAGCAAATCATCACTCACCGTGGGAAAATCATAAAATGAGTCTAAAACATGATTAGCACATTTACTGGCGGGAACAAGTTGGGTAAGGGTGATTGGTTAGTAGAAGAGGGGGATTCATTTGAACTGATTGTTTAGGCCATGAGGGATGTACCTGCTGAACTATGTGGTCTTCTAACATGTTTTCAACCACCTTAAACTACTGGGAGGGTCATCTGGCATCCCAGGTACTTTCCGTATCTCATGCTGATTGGTGGTTGCTAGGGGGTTGCTATGGGTCCTCAGCTAGCCTGACTGAGTCAAGGAGACCTGGCTCAGCAGATCTCTCCTGTTATTTGTAGATAAACAACTCAGCAGGGTGGGTATATGCCTAGGAGTGTTCTGTGGGTCTTTCCAAGGACAAGGGTCATGCCCCCTTCCTTGGACAGGCTTTTCTCTGAGATAGAGGCTGGTTTCTCACCTTGTATCTTATGTTTTTTTATGTATTTTTCTAGCTGTAGCTGGAAACAATACTTTTATTTCACTTATTTATTTTTATGTGGTGCTGAGGATCGAACCCAGGGTCTTGCACATGCGAGGTGAGTGCTCTACCCCTGAGCCAAAATCCCAGCATCTTATGTGTTGTTTTTATTGGGCATTTTTACTTTAGAGGGTTTCTTTCCAGTTCAAAGTTCAATCTGTCACCTAAAAAGAACAGAGATCAAAAGAATTTAAATAAAATTTGATAGTGATTGTCATTGTTTTATATTAATTCCTGAATAATATACAAGCATATATAATTCATAAACTGAAATAAATTTATATGTAAGTTTAAATTAAAATAATCTGTTGGTTGAGCTAGGATCTCACTTCTGGAAAAAAACAAACAAACAAACAAACAAACAAACAAAAAAAAAACAACTTGCCTTAAAATAACAGCAGCCTGAGGCTCTGGGTTATATTTCCAAGATTAAAAAAAAAAAAAAAAAAAAAAAAAAAAAAAAAGCAGGGCTCAACAACCTGAGATTCTAACCCTTATTCATGTCTAGATTGGATAATATTCCCTGTCACTCAAAAAAAGGGCTCACTGGTCTCAGATTCAATGTGCATGATCTGAAGCCCCTTCTAATCAAGAGCATTTTGTGGGAATTGTCCAATCCTGTGCGTTATCAGGGAGGAGGAGGGTGGGCTTTCACTGTTACTTCTTTTCTTCTAAGTCCTCTTTTTTTTCCATTTGGCTGGAATTTAATCTCATACTTCAGAGTCGCAGGTTGCTCTGCTGTGCAGAAACTGAGGATCCCAAGCAGGCTCAACTCCGGAGAACCAAGAAATGGTGAGTGTGCATTGGCCTAGTGAGGGAGGCTGGGGGAGAAAGACTATTTATTGGAACCACAAGACTGGCTGTGGTGAAAACAGGTGCTAGCAGATTGGGACTCTGGGCAGTCTCTGCAGGCTTTACTCCTCCACTGGGCCACTATGTCCTCAGTCCTACTGGCCAACCAGGTGGGGAATATGTCAGTGGAAGAGACTCTTTGCTGTCTTCCTTATGCTTAAAGGGCATCCTCAGTATCTGCCTAAAATACTATGTGTCAGGTGTGTTCCTGCAGCCCAGTGTCTTACCAGATGCTGGAGATTGACAGGTGGAATAATTATCAAAATCAAATCTAAATATTTACTAAACATCCACTCCTTAAAGAATTTTTTTCGTAAATATTTTTGGCAGTGAATCATGAATTCTATTATTTGGATTTTGGTGTTTAATATAAATTCATATGGAATAAAATTTGGCCAATCCTAGAAATATTCATACATAATTTGTTGTTTACTTAATGACATGCTGAGGAGATAGCAACTAATGAGCATATTTATTTTTAGAAATAGTTACTTTTTTGCTTTTCAGTTTCTAATAAGCCTTTTAGATTTATTGCCTTACTGATTCTCTCAGGGCCACTGATTTTTCTTTTTCTTTTTTTTTCATTTTGTAATCTCCAGGCATTTACACTTCTAAGAAATCTGTCTTGGGAGCTCTGTTTCTGAAGAGTTTCTTAACATGAAAAAAAAGTATTTGTGTTGCCCCTGAAATGTAATGTCAATGCACTCTCTTCAAAATGGAAAGAAAATAATATTTCCCCAGACTGACATCCCTGTGTCAGGAGCTAACAATACATTGATGGTCTTTGAAGAAATTTCATACAGTTCTGTCTCTGGGTAGTGTGATGTGGGCTGCTGAATTGCCATTTAGTATACAAATACCCATGGTTTTTTATCTGTACTGTGGGAATAATTTTAGAGGATACAGATGAATAATGCTCTTCATGGAGGCTATGAATACCTGTATGTTCTGTAGTGCACAGCTGACAAAGCCCCTGGAAAACACTGTGCAGATACTAATTGGTTAATGATTATCTGCCACTCACATAAAATTTATTTCAAAAGCTTGTAATAACCTTTTCACTTTAGGCATCCATGTCATCCACATTCCCTAGTATAAAAGTATGAATCTTTCTTTTCTGAATTCCAGGGTCCATTTCTCTTGTGCTTCAAAGTGGTGCAAATAATTATGGGTTTTTTTGTCTTTCTTTTACACTGTATTTCTAATAAAAATGTTCTCTGCTCCATGTCTCTATTTCCCATGTCCAGCTATGTTTAGAAAATGACATAGAAAATTGTATTTGATAATTTATAAAGGAGAGTTGAAAATACTTCTGGTTCATGTCTTCCTTCCTTAGAAACTGAACAAGAAGCATGCTTGGTCCTGAAAAGGGAGCAGCATAACCTATAAGATATATAGAAAAAATGTTGATTGATTGTATATTCTCTTCTAAGAATTGTCTGTTCAGATCCTTGGCCCATTTGTTGAATGGGTTGTTGTTGTTGTTGTTATTGTTATTATTATTATTATTTGCTTAGATTATTGAGTTCTTTGTGTACCCTAGAGATTAGTACTCTATCTGATGTGTGAGGGGTAAAAAATTCCTCCTAGGATGTAGGCTCTCTCTTCACCTCACAGATTGTTTCTTTTGCTGAGAATAAACTTTTAGTTTGATTTCATCTCATTTATTGATTATTTGTTTTAATTCTTGTGCTATAGGTGTCTTGTAAAGGAAATTGGGGCCTAATCCTACATAATGAAGATTAGAGCCTGCATTTTATTCTATTAGATGCAAAATCTCTGGTTTAATTCCTTGGTTCTTGATACACTTTGAGTTGAGTTTTGTGCATGGTGAGAGATAGGGTTTGTTGAAGAGGCTATATTTTCTCCAGTGCATGTTTTTGGCACCTTTGTCTAATATATGATAATTGTAATTTTTTGGGTTAGTCTCTGTGTCCTCTATTCTGTACAATTTGTCTATCAGTCTTTTTTGTTGCCAATGCCATGCTGTTTTTGTTACCATTGCTCTGTAGTATAGTTTAAGGTCTGGAATAGTGATGCCACCTGCTTCACTCTTCCCTGCTAAGGATTGCTTTAGCTATTCAGGGTCTCTTATTTTTCCAGATAAATTTCGTGGTTGCTTTTCTATTTCTATGGGGAATGCCATTGGGATTTTGATCAGAATTGCAATAAATTTGTATAGTGCTTTTGATAGCATGGTCATTTTGATAATATTAATTCTGCCTATTCATGAGCAAGGTAGATCTTTCCATCTTCTAAGGTATTTTCTGATTTTTTTCTTTAAGGTTCTGTAGTTTTTTTCTTATATAGATCTTTCACCTCTTTCATTAAGTTGATTCACAAGTATCTTATTTTTTTTTTGAAGTTATTGTAAATGGAGTAGTTTTCTTCACAACCATATGTACTCTATCTTTTGTATGTAAATTTTTAAGCTTTGTATTTTTTATATATTTCAGTATTATTTATTAATAACTTATATTCAGCATTTAATGTGTCAATATGTTGTTATGTTTTATGAGTCTAGGGATAAAATAGCATTTTATTATCACACTGTTTTCCCAATATCCTAGCATCTTTCTTTGGAATGAATGCCATTTTTCCTCTTCCCTGCACTGCAATCTTCATTATGTATCACTGCCTAAATAACAAGAGGCTTATAAAGAGTTTTGTTTTTGTTGTTGTTTTCTGTAATTCCACCATTTATTTTATTATGAGGTTTACCCTGATTGATTTAACTTCATAGCATCAATCATGTGGCATCATGATATTTTCATCAGCAGTAGACTTTATGTACAACAGTGGATATAGCAAATATCTTAGCCATGAACTAGTCTATACCATCTAGATTCTTGTCATTATACTCAGAGAAATGAAAAATTGCAGAATATTCTTAGGATAAAATTTCCATCAGAGTGTATTTCCATCAAGTGAGAAATCATTATATATGCATATATTTGCAATTATATACTATATAATTAAAATAATTATTATTTGTTGAATTTTCAAATTTGCTACTGCTTTTTTAATTGTATCTGCTTTTTTTATTTGTACTGTAAATTGAACCCAGGGGTGCTTATCCATGAAGCCACATCCTCAGTCCTTTCTGTATTTTATTTTATCAGTCTTGCTGAGTTGCCAAGTGCCTCATTAAGTTGCTCACTACAATATATATAAGACAATATTATATATAATATTGTCTTCGAATTTATGATCCTTTTTCCTCATCCTCCTCAGTCACTGGAACTACAGTTGTCCATCACTAGACCTTGCTCATTTGCTTTTTAAAAGCACCAACATTGATATTGGTAACTCTTTCTGTGTTATGTTCATCTTTAATATCTTCTAATTTTTCTCTTTTGCTTAAGATTTTCTTTTCTTTTAGTTTATAAAATTTACTTTTCATTGGGATTGAGGATTTGATAATAAATTCTTAGTCATTTTATGGCTTACTAATTATTTTCTGTATGTTTTATTTTCAACCTCAGGTTTAGTTGAATTTTAATTTTTGCAGCTGTATAGAGGTCTAAGTGAAACATAATAACCTCTATGGATATTGTTTAAAGAAATGGAAAGACAATTTAACCCAGGTTTTTTACTGTACTGTATATACCCGAAGGACATCAAATCAGAATGCTACATTGACTCAGCCACATTAATGTTTATAGCAGCACAATTCACAATAGCTAAGCTATAAAACCAAACATTCAATGAGGAATGGGTCCATTCAATGATGACAAGATAAAAATTGTTGCTTATGTACACAATAAATTATTAATCTGCCATAAAGAAGAATAACTTTATGATATTTGCCAGTAAATGAATGGATCTGGAGATGTTATGCTTAGTAAAACAAACCATTTCTTTAAAACTGAATGTTTTTTTTTTTTTTTTTTTTTTTTTTTTCTGATATGTGAAATCTAAAGTTCATAAAGTGGGGAAGGGTAAGAAAACAAGAACTGTAGATTGCACAGTGGTAAATAAATAAATAAATAAAAAGGAAGGAGATAGAAATATTAAAGATATATATAAATCCTACCATCATAGTCACCAACAAGAACAGGATTCTAATTAGGATAAGATATATCCAGTGCTTATTAATACCATAAAAATTGATTCTACTCTCAGGTAGAACTAGAAAGAATCAAAAAAAATTATATTTTTTGAAAAGATATATCTATATTCTATTATAAACATCTTACAATATATGCATCAATCAAATTATGCATATATTATTTTGTGTGTTAAAATTATAAAACGGAAAATGCAAACAGGATTGTTTTTGTTATTTTTTATATTAATAACATACATAAATACCATAAAATGTTTGAACTTAAATTCACTATTAAATATTTCCATTAAGTGGTCTGTCTACCTTGTTACATTTCAAAATTTTTCTTATACCATTGGTATTGGGATTACTAGAGATCACACTACATATTCAGAAAATCCAGCTCTATCAGAGAAATAACAAATAAGATTCTACACTTTAGTAAATTTCTGATTAGTGATTGTACAATTAAAATTTGAGGATTCCCTTTTTTAATTACAATAATTTTTTCATCTGAACAATATACATAATTTAGATCATGATATAAAAAATCAAAAAATGTATATTTTTGTGGTAATGCCTGAGTTTTATATTGTGTTTAACAAATGTGGAATATATATATATATATATATATATATATATATATATATATATATATGAACTTAAATCACTTTTTCTGCAGAAGTAGATAATAGTATCATTTTGTTCCAAAACACCACCTACATGATAGTCTACTAATTCTCATTTTAACTTCAATTACCTTACATACTGTGCAAATGTTCATGTTGTCAATGTGTTATTTACTTATCTATTCTTTTTACAGTTACTGTTATCATTCAGGGATATAGCCATTGATTTTACTGAAGAGGAATGGGAATGCCTTCAACCTGCTCAGAAAAACTTATATAAAGATGTGATGTTAGAGAACTATAGAAACTTTGCCTTCCTTGGTAAGTTTAATTTCCCTTTAAAATTTTTAATTAATAGTTATTATTTGATGTACTTCTGTTGTATCTTCTGGGAACTTCTCTGTAAGAATGAGTTTCAGATTTGTGTTTCAAAGAAAAAGGGCATTTTTAGTACAGATAATTTACTCTTTAATATATATTATGTTACTCTTTAATCTCTCTCTTTCTTGGTATGTTATACATTCTCCACTTTAGATAAGTAGTTCCTAGCATACTTTAATGATGTTAACTCTTGTAGCCTACACAGAGCAGGGGACACAGCGAGATGTTCAAATGGAGAAAACCAATATAAAAAAATGTTGGTAGAGTAGTTATTTAGCAGAAAAAAATATTTCAGAAGCTTAGGTTTATTTCTTTTGATTTTAATCATTGAACACATACTGCCCTACATTTATCACATTTTCAAATTCTTTGTGATCCTCCATTTTCTTCTTTAGTGATATCCCAGTTTATTCAGATTAACTATCAAAACTTAGGTTTTATTGTTAGGGCCAGCATGATGTGTTACAAATCTTCTTGTGAGGAAACCTGTAAAGAAGCAAAGAGAAGAGAGAGACTCAATCTCAGTGAAAATTTAAAAAAACTGACCACTCCTCTTCATGGCTGTACATAGTATACCCCAAAATTACATAGCTTCTGTTGCAATGACTACATTCTAACCTAGTATTATTTTAACACCAAGTGTTAGCTAACCAAGATAACGTACAGTTAATACAAACATAGAGTCTCTTCTCCCAAAGGACATTACCACAGAAACTAGATAGTGCACCTGTAGAGTTGTCTTAATAGCTTCAGAGAGAAACTGCTGGGAATTTCAATTGTGGGACTCAGGGTGCCAGTTTCCATCACCCCCACACTTTCTATTTCCAAGGTCAGAATACCTAAAGCCCCCCCCCTCTTTTTTAAGGCCTTTTGAAAAAAAATAATATCACTTATCTACTTAATGCTGGTGGGGGCAAAAACTAGGACAGCCATAGACAACAGCAAGTACAAACATCAGTAAACATCCACCTATGAATATTTTTTGATGCAGATGAAATTGAGTAAACATGATGTTAGCCAATCCAACAAGTCAATCATCAATCATCTTGTTGTACCTTTTTAATCATATCTTTAAGGTAATCTAACTCTTTTGAAATAAAATTACTATTATCACTTAAATTGAAGGAACACATGTAATTAAACTTATGATATCCATTATGATATAACAATACCAGATAATCGATTGCAATCATGAATTTTAAGTATGGCTTGACAATGTTGTTTTTGTTCTTCATTAAGCATATTAACAGCCATGGAGGCATGACTAATACTTTTTATGATAGCATAGGTGAGTTTCATAGTAGTTTTGTAAGCCCATAGAGCTAGTCAGGGAAACCCACTAAGGAAAATGTCAGAGCATCAAATTCTGCCTTAGAAAGAAGGTTCACTGAATTATCACAGTTTTTATCAAGAGGAATAGACCTTTTGTGAATAATTGTGCAGGATTGTGACCTATTAAATACTATGTGGATGGTAAGGACACAGTTATTCTGCTAACACAACAATGAATACCATGAGATATTTTTTCAGGTATATAACAATTTCATCCAAGTGAGTCAAGATATTGTAATGGGTTGTAGAAGTTCAGGATCTGACAGTACTGAATTTCCCACAAGTGGTGTACAAAAACAGAGCAAAGCATTAACAGAGTTTTGTGTGAGTTTAGCAACCAAAGAAGTAACTAAGTTATCCATAGTACATTCTACCCTATTTGAGCCAACTCCTTTGGAGCTGAGGTTATTAATGGTTTTATATCCCCCCAAGTATTTGGAATTATAGTATCTTGGCTTCCTCTTTTAATGTTTCTCCTCTTTTGAGGAGAATGATTATTCTCTTGTTTGGAGGGACTCTTCTCTTCCAGGATTAAATGAATCTTACTAATCAGCTTGTCAAGTACCTGATGTACATTTATAATTGCTATATTTCATGCATCAAAAAGAATATGTTTGCATAATTTAACAGTCTATGGTTTTCCCCACATGATCAAAGGCATAGTACCTTGCCATGCTGATAAGCTGGAATCTTATATATACACATAGATAGATAGATAGATAGATAGATAGATAATGGATATTTGAGAATAAAATGCCTATTCAATGCAGATGACCAATTTTGAGTATTAATTTTATGTTGTATATTGAGCACATTAAGTGTAAATAAAATATTATTTAATGTATATTTTAATATGAGAGAGGCTAGATCTTTTGTTTGTTTCTGTTTGAAAAGGCAAGGATCGGGATATAATTTATTCATTCAACAAAAGCTTGTCCAAAACGATTATGAGAAACTTCATAATTTAAAACTATATCTCATTCATTAAAAATTGTGCAAAAGGATGAGATATAAAGGCAGAGGCATTATCCATCTTTAAACAAATAGGCCCTCTAGGAGCAGATCATGCTTGGTTTCTTTTAATGCTCTCTGCTGGTACTGACTTAGAAGTTTCTTTTTTTAGATTTAATTCTGTTAGTAAATTTTTTATTGGTTTTTGTAATAATGCATTAATAATCATAAATATTTTGAAGTGATTAACTCATTATACTTCTGCTTTGTAAGCTTTTTTTCTATATTTCTTATTTTTTCTATTGTGATTAATGATTTAATTTCTAGATCATTGCTTTTCATTGTGGCATGATTGGATTTTTTACAAATATATATATATTATATCCCCTCAAGTGTAATGTGTGTGTGTGTGTGTGTGTGTGTGTGTGTTTATCCCACTTATCTTTATATATCCTATAGGTTTTTAATTTTTACAGTATTTTACAAGTTGCTTAGACTAGTCTTAAACTTGGTCCTGCATGATAAGCCTCTCCCATATTGGTAGAATTTCAGATTGGCACACTTAGGAATGCCCCTCTCATTTTTTTCCTTAAAGAATTATTCACATACACAATTTGTGCTTATTTATATTTATATTTTTTGTCTCAATTTCACTCTCTAAACTTTCTTTAAATCGTTATTTAGTGTTCTTTGAGTAATTCATAATTGCCAGTATCCTAAATTTCAGTTTTTAGTGTTTTTTTTTTCTTTCTTGTCACTTGGATTAAGCCATGCTTCTCTTTGTTTATATTTGCTGTATTACTTTTTTTTTATTAAAGGAGCCAACAGTAGATTATATAGTTCATTTTTGGAGAAAAAGTATAAAAAAAACTCTTAAATAAATAAAAATAGGCAAGAACAGTGCTGCATCCTTGTAATATTTGCTAATTGGGAGGCCATGAAAAAGTACTTCAAGATTGAGGGAAGTCATAGAAATTTAGAAACAGCATGAGTCAAAAAATTTTAAAAAGACTTGTTTTGTAGTTCAGTGATATAAAATTTTGGGGGGGGGGCGGTTAATCTCAAGCACCACACATGAAAAATTAAAAGTTGGATGACTTAAAGTTCCAGAAATGCCAGTGCTAAATATGTATCCATGAATAATTAAATCAGAAAACTGAAGAGATACCTCTGCTTTTGTATTTAGTGCACACATTGTTCTCAGTATTAAAGCTATGGGCTCAATGTATGTGCCTATCAATGACCAAATGTGTAAAAATATTGTACTTATATACTATTATTATTTAATTATAAAATATTTTGTCTCTTAAAGGGTTATAAGAAATATATGCAGGACTTTGCATTAAGAGAAATGTGGCATGCAGAGATTAATTTCAGGAACATTTGATTCATATGTGGAATCAGAAATTTAGTGGGTAAAATTTTGCTCACCAGGTACTGTGTTTTGTGTAGGGTTGATATTATACTCAAAGTCACATATTTTTATTTTATTGAGCATAAAAGGGTCAAGAGTTTTGTTTTACCACATGGTGAGCGTATTATATTCTTCATAAATACTAATAGTAGAAATACAATACCTTGTAAGAACAAAACTGATAATTATCTAAAATAATAATTGTGTTAATTCATTCTTTTTTTGTGTTAATTCATTCTATTTAGTCATTTTACCTTGTATATATAGTATAAAATACCATGATAAATTTAGGAAATAAACAAAGGTGTATTTGTCAATGAAAGAAATCATCATATCTCACAAATTTAAAAATATAAAAATCAATTTATTATACTTGATTGTTATGCATTGTCTTCATCCAAGTATTATGGCCATAGGCTACCAAGGTTTTTATAGTCATTTAAAATGTTTTAATGGAAAATTTTTTACACATATATGTGTATATTTCTTAGTAAATTTTTTGTTCATTTTTCTTTTTAATAGTCCATAGCCTCTTTAATCTTGTTGAATATTTGTGGTATTATCACTCAAAATATACTAGTTATTTTCATGTCTGTATGTCATGGTAGACCAAAGCCAGTTTTTAGACACTCTTTGAAAAAGCCACAAATGTTTGTATGTTTTACATTTCTCTTGTTCTACTGAGAGTGAAGGTAGCTGATAGATATTTCCTAAATACACAATGCTATCTTATAGAGAACAAATGGCTGTGGATGATAAAAGTAACATACTTACCTTCTCTTTATTATATAACTCTTCTTAATGATGTATTCCTCTTGGATGCTGTGGTCTCTACAAAAATTTGAGTAATATTCTCAAGGTAATTTTGTTTGTGCATTTTTATTGAACTGGTATATTTTTTGATTTATGATGACTTGGACTTACTAATCTGCTACACTCCTTATGTATTTATTCTACCTTAATTTCATGTTATGTATGCAAAATATATTTATCCCTGTCTAGTAGTTATTGTTTATTTTTTTTTTTAATTTTTGTTTATTTCAGCCATGACTCCACATGATACCCAATAATATTCACCAGAGAAGGGCATAAAACATATATTTCACAAATTGATAAGTGAGAAATATGGAAGTTGTGATCTTGACTATTTACAACAAAAGAAAATATGGAAATCCACAAGTGAGAGTGAACACCAGAAATCATAAAAAATCAGGCGTTGTTCACCACCAGAGAATTTATACTGGAGAGAAGCCCTACAAATATAAACAATGTGGCAAAGCTTTTAGTAAAATAAATGATCTTATTAACCACAGAGTAACCCACACTGGACAGATGCCCTACCAATGGGCAGAATGTGATAAAGTTTATAAAGAAAAATAAATCTTTATTAAGCAAAGCAGAATTCTCACTGAAGAGAAGCCCTACAAATGTGAAGAATATGGTAAAGTTTTTAGTCAAAAATTAAACATTATTTACCAAAGAAGAATTCACACTGGAGAAAAGCTCTACAAATGTAGAGAATGTGGCAAAGCTTTTAATCAAAAAAAAAAAGACCTTATTCACCACAGCAGAACTCACACTGGAGAGAAGCCCTACAAATGTAAAGAATGTAGCAATGCTTTTAGTAAAAAATCAGACCTATTCACCACAGCAGAACTCACAGTGGAGAGAAGCCCTACAAATGTAAAGAATGTGGCAAAGCTTTCAGTAGAAAAGAAGGACTTACTTACCACAGCAGAACTCACACTGGAGAGAAGCTGTACAAATGTAAAGAATGTGGCAAAGCTTTCAGTAAAAAATCAGACCTTATTTGCCACAGGAGAACTCACACTGGAGAGAAGCCCTACAAATGTAAAGAATGTGACAAAGCTTTCACTCGAAAATTACAACTTATTCGCCACAGCAGAACTCACACTGGAGAGAAACCCTACAAATGTAAAGAATGTGGCAAAGCTTTCAGTAAAAAATCAGACCTTATTTGCCACAGCAGAACTCACACTGGAGAGAAGCCCTACAAATGTAAAGAATGTGGCAAAGCTTTCACTCGAAAATTACAACTTATTCGCCACAGCAGAACTCACACTGAAGAGAAGCCCTACAAATGTAAAGAATGTGGCAAAGATTTCAGTCACAAAATAGACCTTATTCACCACAGCAGAACTCACACTGGAGAGAAGCCCCACGAATGTAAAGAATGTGGCAAAGCTTTCAGTCGAAAATCAAACCTTATTCGCCACAGCAGAATTCACACTGGAGAGAAGCCCTACAAATGTAAGGAATGTGGCAAAGCTTTTAGAATAAAACAGGCATTATTCACCATATAAGAACTCACTCTGGAGAATAGTCCTAAAAATGTGAATAAAGTGGCAAAACTTTTAATAAAAAATAAAACTTTATTCACCACAGCAGAAGACACAATGGTGAATATGAAATGTAAATAAAGTGATAATACTTTTAAAGAAAAACTAAACCTCATTAACAACAGAATTTATACAGGAAAGAACCCCTATGAATGAAAACAATGTATCAAAGCTTTTAATAAGAAATCATTTCTTTTTCACCACTAGGCTATTTATTCTGAAAAGAAGACATATAAATATAGAGAATGTAGAAATATTTTAAATTATATGTTGTACATTACTAGAAATCAGATAAAATATGCTGGAGTGAAGCTTCATAAATGAGACCATTGAACCATTCCTCTAAGAAAGGGTAAAAATTTAATCGCCACCACAATAATCTTAGCAGAGAGAAAGTTTTGAAATGTGAAAATTGACAATGTGACAATGCCTCCAAAATGTATTCACCAATACTCAGAACCTGTGGATACATACTGGTAAGAGAGAAAACAAATGGGGGATAAAACATTTCATTGCCACATGTTTCTTAAACACTACTGATTGGTGTAGAATTCACTGTCCCCAGAAACTCTAAAATGTTAAATAATATTTCCAAAACTTAATCAAATTTTAAATTCATTGAACATCTGAAAACTCATACCAGTAGTGAACATTGAAAATATTTTGTACAAAATATATGCCTTATACAACAACTAAACATTTATAGTAAACACCCTGACAAATATGAGAGTAAAATCATTATCTATACATTAAGCCTTGATATATATGAGTATCAGTAAAAGACACAACTCATTTAAATATAGAATATAAGTAGTTGTGTTTAACTTTTGTTTAAATTTATTAAGCATTATCAAGTTATTTGGTAGTAATATCAGTCATAAATATCATACATGCATGGTGCAGAAACCTTATCTTTGAAAGCATATAATTTTCTTCTAAATAAAGTATTACTATTTTCACTTTTAAATATTAGAGAAAACAGTTATAAGAGATCTATCTTTTGATGTTTAACACTGAATTGTAATACTTTACACTTTATTTATTTATTTTTTTTGTATTGCAGTTTAAATTTAAGGATTTTTAAACACTGAGCCACATTCCTAAGCCCTCTCCCCACTATTTCAAATTCTGGGACTGGTCTTGCCAAGTAGCTTGAAATCACACTAAGTTTCTGAGGCTGAGTTTAAACTTCTGAAAATACTCAGCTTCCCAATTTGCTTGGATTACAAGCAAGGACCATCATGCTCACTTTACAGTGCATTTTTTTTACCTATATTTACCTTATGTATGCAATATGTCTTTATAACTGAATATTTGTTTATATGTTAACACTCATGTATTGCATCATGTCAAAGTGTTCCACTTGACTAAATTATTTATGCAACAGTAAAACATACTATTGAATAAATAATACTCTAGCATCTCTCAATACTTTTACACATTTTAATAAAACTTAATATGGAATATAATTGCATAAGTCAGATCATTATAATTTTCTCTGTTTGTATTTACAGTGAAATTAAGTGTTCTATGAAGGACATAGATATAAAAAAAGCCCCAGATTTTCATATCTTGAATTACAAATTTTAACATTTTAACAATTCCTAATGATTTGAAGAGACTGAATTTCCACAAATGTAAAGATAGCTCTTGTGCAGAGAAGAGCTTTATCTTTCTTGTGTGTGCATAATGGCCTTCTAGACTTCAGCCTCATTGGGGCCATTTCATTTTTCTGTGAATGAATGTTTTGTTTTCTATGATCAGTGTTTTCATGTACTTTAGTAAATTCTGACATCACTGCTATTCTATGGGTAGTATTGTATCAAGGCAGGAATAATCAATGAGCTATGTTTCATAGTCTTATTTTCTATGGACCAGTTAGTAAGGTAAACTGAGAAGGTTGTATGTAAAGATTAAGTTTCTTATCATAAAATGTTGTCTTACCAGTTACAATAGGATAAAGGCTTCTTATTCATGGAATCCATAAAAAATCATATTGAATATCATTCAAAAATTTATTGATATTACATATAATTCATGAAGAACTGAGTTTACAACAACATATGGTTAAGAATAAGGTCTGGGGACATTTTACACTCTCTAATATAGACATTTATAACAATTTAATTATACATGAAACTACACTAAATGAAAGAAAAATCAATGGGGTCAACACACAATAGCATACAAATAAAATCTTGTAAAGACGTAAGCAAAATACCAATAGTGGATTAAGTGTGGCTTCCAAATGCTAGGGGGGTGGAATGGATATATAATCAGAGGTAATTGAAGAAAGATATGTTACTAACTTTGAGCTAGGACAGCATTTGAAAGAAAAAGAGTCCCTACAAAATTAACAATGATTATTGACTTTCATTTGTATGCTTTGTAATATATTCCAAAAGACTTCTACATGTTTTATTTCAGTCAAATTGGGAAACAATACAGAAATTTAAAAAAGACAAATATTGCTCCTCTGGTTTTAAAAGCAAGAAAAAGAATAGAGAGAGATTTACTGAGCTAGAAAAATTTAGTAATTAGAGGTAAAAAAAAAAATAACTGAGATTTCCAGAGTCTCAGTATAATCAGTATTTCAGCCATCCCTGGCTGCACAGGGCATTTTTGCTTAACAAAAATTTGTTCACTTATGTACTGTTCTGAATATGTAGTAAGATCCCTAGTAATCCAATACTGATGGTGTAAGAGAAATTTTGAAATTTTTGGAACAGCACCCTCAAAACTATGTCAAGACTGACTCCAGAAAATCTCTGTTCACAGTACCATATTTCAGAGTTATGCTTGTCCTCAGTTCAGGAAGATGAAGGACATGACCACTTATTTTTATGCTACAGGTGAAAGATACATTTTTTACCAATATTTCTCCTGAGACATAAAAAAAAAAAAAAAAAAAAAAAAAAAAAAAAAAAAAAAAAAAAAAAAAAAACTACATAGAAACTGTCCTGAGTGAGGACAGGGAGATTTAACCAGAAAGTGAATTGGGAGAATCCATTATTATAGATGTAATTTTCTCAACATCTTTTCAATGTACCTAACCCAGTATTGATAACCAAAATTAATGAACAACCTCTTCTCATGCTGAATGTGCATGAGGCTACTATATAACATGAAAACAATTGCAAATGTGTCAGAGATGCATTTTATAATATTAGTTGAAAATTCAATTGATTGATCATTATCACACTGTGTTTGACCCCAGCAAATACCTTTTCAGTGTGCAAGAAAAATGGGAAAAACTTTAAAAAATCAAGAAAATCCATGTTAAAGAATAACAACTATTTTTTTAATAAGGAAGTGGTCAATGACTTTTTGAAACAACATGATAATAAACTTTCCCCTGTCACATAAAGGAAAGCCACAATTCTGTTAAACTTCTTCATTTTATTCTTTGAATATGCCAAGTATTTGGCAAACTGCCACATATATTGTTTTAATTTCAGTGGTGTAAATTATATCTGGTTTTCTCTAAATTGCTACTTATTTAATGCAAATTTGTTGAGAAATTAATTCTGCATTAGCTGAGTAGTGAAAGGTAGTGAGGAATGGAAGTCATTGAAAGCTCTATGATTTGCAATCTCAGAATGGTGGGAGGAAGCTGTATATAATCATGAGAAACATTGAGTACTATTAATTTGTTCCAAATATTTATTTACCTTAGTATCCACTTTTCACCTAAACTATTGCTTTTAAATGGAGCTGACTATTAAATATCACAGGAAAGGCCATCAGAGCATCCAAAGAATGATGTTTTTTAAAAAAGCAATCAAATCATAAACATCTGGTTGAAACAAGAACTGGCCCACTGTTGGATCTTAGCTTTTGACTTTAACAAATTTCCTTCTATCTTTCTTTTGATGATGACTAAAAGGTACTTCTATTAAGAGCATGACCAGAACAATTTATGGCAATTTGTTTTTCTAAAACATATATAAAATTGACTTGCTAACTCAGAATAGAACTTAATGAGCATATCATGTTATGGTTAAAAAAAAAGTATAACTACTAAACATGAAGATTGGTCTTTTGAAAAAAACAATGTGAGGGTGAAGACCAATTTGGAAAGTTAGTATTGAATATTTTATATAAAAGGAAAGGCAGTAATATTTAAAAAACGTTTTGATTATTAGATGTGTGTAAAAATTAAAAGGGAGTGTCCAGGCCTGATGTGATGGTACATACCTGTATTCTCAAAAATCATAGAGTCTGAGGGAGAATAATCACAACTTCAAGGCCAGCCTTGGAAACTGAGACCAGGTATCAAAGCAAAATATCAAAGAATTGTGAATATATATGAATGAAAATTCACCCCTGGGTTCAATCACCCGGACTCTATAAAACAGTAGTTTCCAAAATTTACACCCAAATCAGCAGCCTCTGCAACTATGTAAAGTTCTAAAAGGAAACTAAATTTAGCCATATCTACTACTAGTTGTATGATATTGACCATAATTTTGAAATATATACATAGAAGACCCTCCACAATGTTTTAGGGTTCCCATTATTTTTCCAATTGCAATGAGAGAGGGAGGAAAAGCAATTTAGCTCATGGGCCCACTTCTTTCTCTTCAGGCCTAATGAGTCAAATATTAAAAGGCTTTAGTGTTTATTGATTATTATTTACATAATCATAATGATATGTGTTCTGTGATTTCTTGCTTAATCTACATTGAACACTTTATTATTTCTGAGTATCAGCATCTGTACAGACCACCACACCTCACTCTATTTTTTAATAGTTACAAGTCCCTATGTTCATGCTTCATCAGTTAGTTATTCTCTTTTAAAAATAATTATGTGTTGCATTCTTTGTCTACAGAAAATTTATGAAGGTTAAAAACCAGTAAGCATTTTCACAAATTTGACTTTAAAATAGTTTTCATCACAAAACACACACCAGAAGTAAGAATGATTTCTTTCTCTAATTTATTAGCGTTTCTGACATCCAGTATCAGGACATGAATGCTGCTAATGGAGGGATGTCCTTACCATCAAGAACAATCAATACTACTTTCTTCTATCCCATTAAATGTTACAAAAAGTGCACATTTTACTGTTTTTCATATGCAGAACTTGACTTTCCATTTTTTGTGTTTAGTGGGCTTTTACTTTCTTTTTCATCACTTTGTTTTTCCAGTATTTTCTAATTTTCATTTTTTTGTGTGTGGTGAAAAAAAATAGGTCACTAGAATCTTCTAACTTTTGCTACATTCCATCAATTGATTACTTACTAGCTTAAGCATCATTTTAAAGGTAGGACTGAGGTATGCTAAAAAAAAACTATTTTCAAGGTCTACTGCAGAATCAGCATAACTTTCTTGAGCTCTGTAGTTAGAGCCACTATTTCTGTCCACAAACTCTGCTCCCTTTGTTTTATTTTTCTTCTATATTTAGTAACCCTCTTTGTAATGAGGCACAGAAAATTGCTTTTTAGAATTTTATCATTTATGAAGATCTATTTTTATTTATCATTGATGGACAGTCTGCTTCAGTTTAGAATACCAGGTTGAATACAATTTTTCCTTTAAATCTTGAGGTTATTCTGTATGTATCATCTATAGCCCATCATTAATGATAAATACTTGGGTTCTATTCTTGCTTTATTGAAACTGACTATAGATTTTCTTTACAGGATATTCTCTTTGTTTTAAGCATAGCTACTTGAGAAATTCTGTAGATATATTTAGCATGTTTAAATTTTATTTTCTTGATTATATCATTCAAAAAAAATAGAATATTTCCAGACCTTATTTTCTTTCTTTCCAGTATATACATGTAGGAAACTGGATAAAATGTGGAAAATAATATGTCTGTTTTTCAGACATCAGAAACAGGCAAGCAGGTGAGTGAAACCATAAATAACAAGTGCAGAATGGTGAGGTGAACTATAACTTTATTTTTAAAATTGTTCTTAATAGTGTAATTTGATAAGCTTCTGTAAAAATTATGGATAAAGGGGAAGTAAGAATAATCAAAGTACACCAGTGTAAGAAAAACTTGAGGTTTGGCAGCTGAGAGCAGACTGTGGGGAAACTTCATGTTATAATAGGGAAGAACTCCCCACTTTCCCTTCACCCTCTCACCCACTTTATCTAACCAGAATCCACCAAGATGCCCAGAATAAAGAGTGTCAAGTTCAATAGTCACACTCTCTCCAAATACAAAAAGCAGTTACAATTCAACTGAACACAGAAGCTTGTGAGCAAAGTTATGAGGATCTGAGACATTGTATAAAATATTAGGTTAAAGATGATTCTGTGTGTTTTATTTTTCTGTATGTGTGTGTTTTGTTTTGTTCTGAGGGTGTGGTTATTCCTTGGTCACGAGAACTCAACAAAGAAATGGTTATTTTGATCAAGTATCAGTGGCTGACCCACATTAAAAAGACAAATGTTAAAAAATTTTTAAAAAGTCTAATTACAAAAAAAAAAATATGTGCTGCTTTCATCCTCCACATTTTGCTTTTTAAAGTGTTTTTTTTTTAATTTTTCATTTTTTTAGTCCTGAAAAGTTGACAGTAGAGGAGCTTCAGCAAGAATTTACAACCAACTGCATGAGGGTCTGGGAAGCTGAGAGGCTGGAGCAGGGTTGGGAGAAGCAGACAGGAAGAGGTCTTTCCCTTCGTCACTGGAGGCCCACTATAAGTAAAAAGAGACAAAAATCAATAAGTGTTTGTAAATCAGGAAATGACACAGATTATCAAGTTAGTATCAGTTATAAAAAATTCATATAATCAAGAGAATAGAGAAATCATGAACAGAATTAGGAAAAAAATAGGTGTAAATTTTATTTTTAGAAGTTTATTTGTGATACATAAAATTAAAGATGAATTTTACATTTCTATTTTAAATGGAAGGCAGAGAGATATGCAAGTCATATAGTACTTGAAAAACCTTACTTCAGTACAAAAGTATAATCAATTGATATCTTCTACTTATTTTACTCTCTATCTTCCTTTACATTTCACCTGATGTCACACTTGTAGAGTGTGACCAATAACTAAGCAAATAACTAATCAAGAAGATAGTCATGAAGTTACTCTCTTTCTCAGAAAACCCCAATCAATTTTAAAGCAAAGAAGTAATACAACACCTATTCATTTCCTCCTTAGGAAAAGGTCCCTTTGTGAATCAGATAGAAGGGAAATTGGCCAACCTTTATCAAAATGTTACTAGAAATAAATATGAGTTAGCTTCATTTAGAAGTAAGCTGAAATAAAATAACACCATTGTACAGTAACTTTCAGCGTTATCCTTGAAAAATAAAAAAAATAAAAATAAAAAAAAATCTCTTTCCAAATATCAGAATACTTGGCAGCACACTTCATCCTTAATTACACGTGGAAAAAGAAGTTACCTCAGGTAAGAAGATACATAACTAATAGGAAGAAATCAAGACTTGTCTATAAGGAATTTTGTAAGACAATAAAATTTGGGGGGTACAGTAATCAGGATGGATCTCTGAGAGAGACAATGCAGTGTAAATATGGGATTTCATGCTATCAAATACCAAAGCACATACATCATGGTCATTGTACAAGACAACCAAGTTGACAACTTGACTTGGCTAGTTGTTTTATCCAGCCTCTGATGATGCACAGGATGATTGAGGACTGAGTAACATAGTGGTTTCCAGTCACTGCAATTTTGTCTATCAAATGCTTCTTCCAAATATCCTGCCAGCTAGGAGGAGAGGTCTGTCTCTAGGTTCTTGTGACAGCATCATTCTTTTCATCATTCTCTCATAATAAATTAACAAGTGGATCTCTTTTAACCCAGAAATAATTATAACTAGAAAAACCCAAGCATTTTTTTTTTACATTTTGCTTTTACAGACAATAAATCCTAAGCAAGCACCACTAACAAAGTGCCAATAGATCATGCCTAAAATTGAATCAGACCACAGTTAACAAAAATAAAGATATTATATGACCATGGTATTCACTGTATTTTCAACTACAAAATAAAAATAAAAAGCTACTCGCCTAGTAGAATTCTGGAACAGGTGATGGTGTTGCTTACACTTCTTAAATTTCACATCATTATATCAGGTTGTGCTATCAAGAGATAGACTACATAGATCCAGGAGCTAGAGTGTCAAAGTTGAAGAGTATTCCCTCACAATCACTCCCATTAACCAACTTGGCAATTATATTTTCTTACACCATGCCTCTGCATCCTCCAGTTTTATAAATCCTAATTATTTAAGATGACACTTTTCCATCAGAATGTCTAACAAGATTCCAACTAAAATTTAAACTGCACCTGAGGATTCTAAATTTTATGTAATAAATAAACAGAAAGCAAGAGGAAAAATTACAATCCTAGCTAGGTCAATTCACTCTCGTTACCAGAAGGACATTGATTCCATGTTGCAATAGAGATAAAAATCAGATGATTCAATTTGAAAACAGATTATGCAATTCTCTACTTTTTAGTACTCACTTGCCCTACAGGAATTGTAAAAGGACCAATGCAGTAGTTGTGTCTTGAGAAATGTATGGTGAGGAGGCTCAAATGATTTGGGGATGAGTATGAGTTTCACTCCATCTGTTAATTTATAGAGACCAAAAGAAGTCCATTTAGGACATCTAAAATCAACAGCAGAAGATGAACATTAATTTGACATTCAGTCTACACAGTTGTCAAAACAGTAATTAATTGCAATGTTTTCCCTTTTTATAAGTTTTCTTCAGGAATAGAGTCTCACCAGTACCATAAACTAAGTATAGAACTTAGACTGCAAAGTAAATTTTTGTGGTGTCACTATAGGGAACTGTGCTTTATTGCACCATTAGGACTGAAGGATTCATTTCCCAGACAATTGCTGAAAGTGGTCTTTTCAAAATATTTTCATCAGTAGAAAAGATTTTTTTTTTGATATGACCATTCAGTCTTCCTACACTCAAGACTATTTGAGCCTCATGTAAATCACACTCCATGTCTCAAGTAGAAACAACTATGAGAGTGCAAGATAGCTCCAAAATTTCACTTGGAGTAAGCAGAAGCCTCCTCTGAGAGTAGACTGCAACCCCATATTCTGTGTGCCCAAACCTGCTTTCTTCTCTATTTCAAATGTGCTGATCTGAACCACACTAATTTATAGATTTCCAATATGCCTAGTCATGGTCTTAATCTACTCCCTGGTAAGCCCTAATTGGAACTCAAATGCATCCTTCATCTGCTTCCAGACTTTCTGTTTTCCAGAAGTTCTTTGAAGTCTTTTCTCACTGGAGATTACCTCCTCTTTTCATTATGGATGATTATCTCATTTTATGCTTCTCTTTGTTACTTTAATTCATTGTGGGTAAAATAGATGTGTATATTTGAAGATCCAGATCTCTAAGTAAAATAGTTAGCTTAGTTTATGGGCTTATAATACACAATCAAACATGTTCAATACATTTTAATATAAATTAGATGAATAATCAAAATTGGAGAAAAGAAAATATGCTTTATATGGATATAACTCTGCACTTCAAAATTATCATTGTTTTTCACAAAAACTAAGAATTTTGGAAGGTAACATGGCACCAAGAAAAAGAATCACTATTTTTTATATATAGTTGGGCTTAAAAGAGAATAATAATGTCATCATAAATTGATGATATCGTATAAAACAAAAAGCTTAATGACCAAGTTCTGTTTATTTTTGAAAAAATATATTTGAGGCAAAAATACCAAATCAATGAATCTCCTCAAAATACTATAAAGATACAGTGAATAGCATTTCTACATAATTCATGTAATTTTTGTATTATGTAAATTTTCTGGAAATAGTTGTAGAAGCTAAGTATACTAATATTCTCTCTCAAGGCACATTTATTTTGAAGCATATTTCCATAAATCTTCAAATACAATTAAATTTCACTTATTATACACAGATCAGTACCCCCAAAATGACCAAATTCCTGGAAATAATTCCTTTGGCATATTTCTATTTCCCAGACAATAAAGTCATCTTTAATATAATATATCTTCTACCTTTTCAGTGACAGAAAATTTTTGAATTTTAAGTAAACTTCTCCTGTAGGCTCAAAGTTCACATATAACTATGGTACTAATAAAATTAGTGATGGGTGTTAAGAGAAAATTTTTAGTACTTTTAAGGGAATTGTTTGAAATCATACACTAGATCAACACATGATCCTTCAAACACATTATAATAATGAAAGCACAGCAATAAATTTGGAATAAAGAAAATATAGATATTTATTAGCTAGAGGACTTTGAAAACACATGCTTTGGACCTAAAAGACAAGTATTTTGCTTTGTAATTACAGCACTTTTCATAGCTGTGTGATGAGTTGTAGGTCCATGTTTTTGTTTTCTGATCTCACATGCTTCATTTATTCAGATGTATTAATGTAATATATGCTTATATGAGTAATTTGCAATTATATGTCTCTTTCTAATACAGAATATTTTTTTTTTTTTAGAAATTCTTGGTAATCACACAGTTTCTAAATTACAGTGCAATTACCATGAAAGTTAGAAAATGCACAGTGGCTTAAAGAACTCCTCATCCCAGAATCTAGCCTTAGAGTTTTCAAATAGTTGATGGTCAGTAAATTTATATGGTTCATAAAGTTAAAATCTGTTGAATCTTACAGTAAAGAAATAGGAAACCAGAGAGGTGCTTCTTCACACATGCCAAGCTGTCATTACTGGGAAACCCAAGGAGTCCTACAGAGCAGTCTGTCCCTCTGATGGATGTAGTTATTTAAAATCAAAGTCCTGCTTTCCTTCCCCACAACTTTGGCTTTCCTGTGTCATCTTGTTCTTTGTGTTTCTGTGACCAGAGACGGAGATAGGTTTAAAATTATTTGTTCATGCTAAAGACAAAAAACAAACAAGCAAAAGAAAAAAAACTAAAAATCAACTGAGTTTGTGAAAACATCATAAATTTAAGTACAGTGATCAGGGTAGCATAACATTCCACTGACATAAATGTTCCTTTAAGAAAAATTAGATTCGGACATTTCCATTGTGACACAAATTGGAAAGGGCATATATGTATATATGTACACACGTGACACTAATACATAAAGAACTAATGAACACAAATATTCCTCCTCTAAACTTTTAAATTATATTCCTGTGTATTTTTAATCCAGGAATGGGAAATTACTAGCATGTTCATTTGAGTTTCAAAAATATTCAGTGTGCTTCCAAACCCTTTTATCATGATCCTCTTATTTGTCATCTCCTAATTGAGAGTCCAGGGTCCATAAATTTTTAATTTTTTTGAGTTAAATTGGATCCAAAGACTTTATGAGATATATAAGTCGTTTATGGCATTGTGATATGGCCCTCTATGAAATGAAGTTTTGAACATGGAATCTCATTTCCTTCTAAAAGTTTAAAAACTTATAATTACTCAAAGTATAGAATTCACATCAATAGTAGTTCTATTTTATTTATTAATATTCCGAAGCAAGTTTATAAATAAAAAAATGCTAAATTATAGATGGGGATATGGCTCAGTGGTGGAGCACTTGCCTAGCATGTGTGAGGTCCTGGGTTTTATCCTCAGCATCACATGAAAATAAAATAAAGTTTTATAAAATATCAAGTTAAAACTCATGTCCTCTTTTATAATATGTATACAAATAAGTAATGTTTAAAATCTCTAGATGACATTCCATATGTAAGTTGTATCAGTAGAACTCATTAAACTTAGTACAAATGGGAAACTAAAATTAATCATCATTCCCTATTTTTAAAAATGACTCATTTTTAGGAGGATATAAATTAAAGAAGCAAACATTGTCAGAAGAAAATATCCTCAATGTAGAATATGGAACACAGTTCTCTGGACTAAGTAGAACTGTTGGAGCTGAAGTCTCTATTCTGCAGCTACAAGAAACCTCACCAGTATGCTAAAATTGCCTCCTTCCACAGTCTTTCCGTGACCCAACTGAACACTACTTCTGAATCTAAGAATGCAGAGGCACTTATCCAGATGGATGAGGCCAAGGAGGATGTGGTACAGGTAATAGCCTAAAGAGTTGAATGTTTTAAGGTGGCTTTGCTAGAGTTAGAAAGGTAATCACATAAATGGAACTCTTGGAGGTAGGTTAAGAATTAGGTGGGCTCCATGCTCTCCACCAAATGCCAATTTGTTTGGAAGTTTTAAATCAGTGCTCCACCAGGGCCTAGCAATTGCTGGTTCACACTGGAACATTGCACCCCAGGGATCTCCACTGCATTCCACTCATATGGTAAAGGACATGTTCCTGGTCTTGGGGTCAGTCTCCAAACTCTATCTCTCCTCTCTCTGTCCTTTCAAATTCCTGGCCAGTTGCATATCTCTCAGCTGGTCCTTCAAGCAGCCAGATTGAATGAGGAGTGGAAAAGCTGGGTAGGTTTTCACAACTAGTAGTCCACTATGTAAACTCCTCTCCATGTTTGATTTTCTTCTGGTGACTTAGGCACACTCTATCTCATGCAGGTGTGTTAGCCAGGTCTGTATTTAGGGCCAAACTCAGATTTTCAAAAAAATCAGCTCCTCCTGCTTCTGGCATCGGCACTGTGGCTGCAAAAATTTTTATTTGTTGTCCTCCACATGCAGCTGGGACAGAATTGGCTTCTTTCCCATACAAGGATATTGTGAAGCACATTTTTCATTTTAGCCAAGCTACACTCTTGACCAATAAACTCTCCATATCCAGATACATATCAGACATTCTAAAATGTGGGTTTCTTTAATTCTTTTATCACTCCACTGTGCTCACAAAGGGATGGTTGTGACTTATGCCATGCATGGCAGCTGATGTAGAAATGGGGATTTTTTCCTTGCTTTATTATATTCAACTTTCTGAGTCCCCAATCACTTTGAATGATCACTATAAAATTCTGGTTAAATTTCCCCACCACCACCACCATTTTTGGGCACCCACATGGTTGAGAAACTTCCCATATGATTTCATGTCATGAAGCAGTGAGGAAAGTGACCTTCTATATACCATCAACTTGAAATCTCCCTCATAACTCCATATTCCTGTGGTCCCAGATACTTCAGAGGCTGAGGTAGAAAGATCACTTGAGCCAAATAACTCAGGGTTGGCCTGCCCAACACAACACAGGGAGACCACATAACCAGATGTCCTTTCTTTCTACTTCCCTAATCATACAACTCAAGGTCTTTGGAAAGGAACAAACCTATCCCCAAACCAGTAGAAGAAAGAAAATAATTAAGATCACAGTCAAAATCAAATATATTGAAAAGAAAAAAAAATCAATGAACAGTTGATTCTTTAAAATGATAAACAAGCTGGGTAAGTTATTGGACAAACTAATTAAAAGATTTTAAAAGACCCAAATTAATAAAATCAGAAAGAAAAAGGCAGAAATAACCATGAGATCACTGAAATCAAGAGAATCATTATACTGTGTTTTGGAAACTTGTATTCAAATAAATTGAAAAACCTAGAAGAAATAACCACATTTCTAGACAAGTATGACCTGCAAAAATTGAATCAAGAGAAAAAAATAGCCAACGATAACTAGCAATGAGATAGAAGCAGTAATAGAAAACATTCCCACAAAGAAAAGTCCAGACACAAAGTGATTCTCATCTTTATTCACTTAGACAATTAATTAATTCTATTATACAATAAGAAATACCAATTATCCATTAAATAGAAAACATGGAACACTTCCAAATTCATTCTATGAAGCCAGTATCACACTCATACCAAGGCACATCAAGGAAAGAAAACTATAGATCAACATCACTGAAAACTTAGATATTAAACATTATTATTAAGTTCTTAAATATTAGCAAATTTTATTCAACAAAACTTATGCCTCATGACTAACTTTATTTATCCTAGATGTGCAATGGATGGTTTACCATAGAGATATCAATAAAATGTAATTTATTACATAAATACAATTAAACACACAAAATCATTAGTCATCTACATAGATGTATAGAAAGCCTTTGATAAAATTCAGCACCAATTCATGATAAAACAATACTGAAGAAACTAGGTATAAAAGAAACTTACCTCAACATCAAATTTAATATATGTTAAAAACCCAGACCCAAGTAAACATAAATAGAGGAAAACCAAAATATTTCTTTTAACATCTACAAAAAAAAGATGTCCACTCTTACAACTTCTAATTAATATAGTACTAGAAATATTAGCCAGAGTTACTAGTCAAGAAAATCACAGGGGGTAAAAATAGGAAAATAAGACAAATCAATACTCTTTATAGATAATATTATCTTATACTTAAAATATCCAAAGATATCAATCAAAAGACTATTAGAGCTAACAAACAAATTCTGCAAAGTCATGGGTTACAAAATAAACATGCAAAACACAATGTCTTTGTGTCCTCTATTATGTACCATTGGTCTACCCTCTTGTTTTGGTACCAATACCATGCGGGTTTTGTTACTATTGCTCTGTAGTAAAATCTGGTATCACTATACCACCAGTTTCACTCTTCCTGATTAGAATTGCTTTTGCTATTTTAGGTCTTTTATTTTTCCAGATGAATTTCATGATTGCTTTTTCTCTTTCTTCGAGGAATGTCATTGGGATTTTGATTGGCATTGCATTAAACCTATAGAGTACTTTTGGTAATATGGCCTTTTTAATGATATTAATTCTGCTATCCATGAACAAGGTATATTTTTCCATCTTCTAAGGTCTTCTATTTCTCTATTTAGGGTTCTGTAGTTTTTATTGTATAGTTTTTTCACCACTTTTGTTAGGTTGATTCCCAAGTATTTTATTTTTTTGTGTGTGGATATTGTGAATGGGTAGATTGTACTTATTTCCATTTCAGAGGATTTGTCACTGATATACAGGAATGCCTTTGATTTATGTGTGTTGATTTTATATCCTGCCACTTTGCTGAATTCATTTACTAGCTCTAGGAGTTTCTTGGTAGAACATTTTTGGATCTTCTAGGTATAGGATCATGTCATGCAAAAATAGTGCTAATTTAAGTTCTTCTTTTGCTATCTTTATGCCTTTAATTTCTTTCATCTAATTGCTCCAGCCTGTGTTTTGAGAACTATGTTGAATAGAAGTGGTGAGAGAGGGCATCCCTGTTTTTTTCCAGATTTTAGAGGGAATGCCTTCAATTTTTCTGTTTAGAATGATGCTAGCCTGAGGCTTATCATAGGTAGCTTTTACAATGTTGATGTATGTTCCTCTTATCCCTAGTTTTTGTAGTGTTTTTAACATAAAGGAATGCTGTACTTTGTTGAATGCTTTTTCTGCATATATTGAGATGATCATATGGTTCTTATCTTTAAGTGTATTGATGTGGTGAATAACATTTATTGATTTATGTATATTGAACCAGCCTTGCATCCCAAGGATGAATCCTACTTGATCATGATGCAAGATCTTTTTGATATGTTTTTGTATCCATTTTGCCTGAATTTTATTGATGATTTTTGCATCTATGTTCATTAGAGATATCGGTCTGTAGTTTCCTCTCTTTGAAGTGTCTTTGTCTGGTTTAGTAATCAGGGTGATGTATTACATCTACCTTGTATTAGACAAAAGTGCTGAAAACATGTAATGCAGGAAGGATAGCATTTTCAACAAATGATGCTGGGAGAACTGGAAATCCATATGCAACAAAATGAAATTGAATCCCTTTCTCTCACCTTGCATAAAAGTTAACTCAAAATGAATCAAGGAACTAGGAATCAAACCAGAAACTCTGCATCTATTAGAAGAAAAAGTTGGTCCTAATCTCCATCTCATGAGATCGAGCTCCAAATTCCTTAATAGGACACTTATAACACAAGAGTTTAAATCAAGAATCAACAAATGGGACGTATTCAAACTAAAAAGTTTTTTCTCAGCAAGAGAAACATAAGAGAGGTTAATAGGGAGCCTACATCCTGCTACAAATATTTATCCCTCACACTTAAGATAGAACTCTAATCTCCAAAATGTACAAAGAAACAAAGAACACAAAAAAAATAAACAACAAGAAATCAAATAACCCAATCAACAAATGGGACAAGGATCTGAAAAGGCACTTCTCAGAGGAGGATATGCAATCAATCAAAAAATACACGAAAAAAAATGCTCACCATTTATAGCAATCAGAGAAATGCAAATTAAAACCACTCTAAGATACCATCTCACTCCAGTAAGAATGGCAGCCATTATGAAGTCAAACAAGAACAAGTGCTGGTGAGGATGTGGGGGGAAATGGTATACTTTTACATTGCTGGTAGGACTGCAAATTGGTGCAGCCAATTTTGAAAGCAGTATGGAGATTCCTTGGAAAGCTGGGAATGAAACCAACATTTGATTGACTATTCCCCTTCTCAGACTATACCCAAAAGACCTTAAAAGAGCATACTACAGGGATACAGCAACATCAATGTTCATAGCAGCACAATTCACAATAGCTAGACTGTGGAACCAACCCAGATGCCCTACAATAGATGAATGGATAAAAAAATGTGGCATTTATACACAATGGAATATTACTCACCACTAAAAAAAAACAACATCATGGCATTTGCAGAGAAATGGATGGCATTAGAGCAGATTATGCTAAGTGAATCTAGCCAATCCCTAAAATACAAATGTCCTCAAATCAATCCTTCATGGATAACAAGGAGCAACTGTACTTGTTGGAGTTTAAAATCATGCAATACTTAAGAAAGGAAGTATTTAATAAAATTATAAATGCACTGCCAATGGCGCAGAGATCCCACTTCTAGGAATGTATCCCACAGATGGACCTGCACATGTATAAAATGATACGTATAAAAGCTGTTTCACCACAGTAAGGTCTGTGATAAACATAGAGACAACCCAAATACCAAACAGGGGGGCTGTTTAAGTAAACATGGCACTTAATAGACACTGTTTAAACACAGCTGTATTTTTTAAAGTGTTTTCTATAAATAAATATTATATTCTTTCTAAATAAATACTAATTGGAAAAGATCTTAAGAGCATATAAAGAATAAGCCATGGGACAGAATTACTTACATAGTATGCTACATTTTATATACAAAGAATATAGTACACTGGCATTTCTCCTACTATAAAAGGAAACAATTGACATCTATGGGAAATAAATTAAAGGAGGTTATGTAAGAAAGAAGGGTGAAGGGGGGGAATAACGGAGTTGGAAATTGGATTTTCCCAGGCATGCCTGTGTCATTTTAACTTTTGAACCATAAGAACATGTTATCTACATTAAAATAATTTTTAAACATTAAAAAGAATACTTACAGAAAAAAAGAGAAAGAGAAACCTATAGATAAGACTTAAAACCAAGCTTTAAAGAGATTTTTTGCTTTGAAATTAGATGCTGAAAAGCAATCTTGGTGTGGTCATCACAAAAAATATGCTTTCCCCCCCTTTAATCAAGTTAAAGGATATGATAATCTGTTTTTAAAAAGCTATTTGAAGGAGTAAGAAATCAGGAAAGAGGAGAAAAATGTACAATGAGGACACTCTAGTATAATGGTTCTCCAAGTATGGTCCCTGTACCAGCAGCATCAGCATCATGTGATAATTTGTTAAAATTAAAATTCTGAGGCTCCCACCCAGACTACTGAATCAGTAACTTTGTACTAGTCCAGCAATCCTGGTGATACCCTCAAGTCTGAGAGTCACAAATCTTGTCTGGTGCTTCCCATAGGTTCACATATACCACCAGTCTGCATTTCAAACAAGCTCCAGAATCTAGGATCACACTTGGATAAACAAAGCTGAAGTCCTCCTGGGGGAAAAAGGTATGTAACCTTCATATGGTTGAGTTTTCTATGAAATCTGTCCTCAGTATCAGATGGAAAAAGTCCTTATACAGGCTTCCTAGCCAAGAGATATCATGGATCTAATTTCCTACATAAACTGGGTACACAGAGAATAAATGTTTTCAAACACATTCTTATAAAAATAATAACATCTGTGAATCATCGAAATTCAACCTAAGGATGTCTCACTTGAAAAAACTTATAAGTGGACCTACAAAGTTTCAGAAATAGGGAAAAGAAATAAAAATAATCCATATCCATAAATTCTGCTTGTGTTGTCTGAACAACTTAACCTCAAATGTATTATTAACTGCCCACCACCTGCTCTCCATGGAAAAGCACCAAGAAGTTTGTTTCCCTCAAACCCTTTAAAAAAAAAAGTCCTCATGTTTATAAACACTGGGTCTTCCATTTGTTTTACAGGAGGAGAAAGATCTCTATAAGAATCTTCTGAACAAAGAATTCTGGTTTAGCAGAACGTAGCGCTGATGCCCAGATGGCACAGCTGTCTCAAAGCAGCGGCAGCAGCATCGTGCTTAAGCCTGAGTTCCCCCTAGCCCTCCCCGAGACCCCAGCTTCCCTGGACCCCCGCCCTGGACCCCCATCTCGCTTGGCCCGCCATGCCCCAGCCCTGCCACTTGGCCCCAAGCCCTGCTGCAGTTGCTCTGCCAAGAGATGCTCTGCGCTCCTAGCCCAAGCTGGAAGAGGGGCCCAAGAGAGCAGCGAGTGTGAGTGGTGGCTGCGGCATATGGCGACAAGGCCCCAGTCCGCCCAAAGCGTAGGAGCAGCGGCAAGAAGAACCAGCCAGGCAAGTCCAGCCAACTGGTGGTGGAGATGGTCCGCAGGCTGGGCGAGCACGCTGGCAACATCTATGCAGAAGCCAGGAAAGTGGTGTGGTTCCACCAGTAGAACAGCCCACCTACCTCAAGTGCTGAGTGTGCGCTGGTGGAGAATGCCAGGCTGCTGCAGGTCAAGGGCACAGGCGCCAACAGCTCCTTCAACTCAACCCCAAGAAGCTGGAGGACAGCGAGTGGTGCACCCTCCTTCGCGCCCGCTGCGCACAAGCCTAAGAAGCCAGGGGGGGCCTCATCGTGGGGACCCCCGACCTGCCAAAAGTGCCGAAGCCAGCAAGTGCACACCCAGAAGGTTGCTGGCAAGGACAAGGGCATCGGCAGTAGCGGGGAGAAAGAAGGTGAAGAAGGTGGCCAAGTCCAGCATCCTCAAGGTGCCCAAGGGCTGCAATTGAGCACCCGGCCTGCCCGCGACCAAAGTTGAGGAGGACTGTCCCTGCAGCACTGTGGCCTCCCCTCCCCTCCCCCATGCGCTGCGGAGGCTGCTGTTCCCGGGAGATTTTTGAAACAGCTCCCAGCATACCCCCATTGGCTCTGGCCCTTGGCAAAGGCTATCGCCATGGTTACCATCTCCCACCCTGTCGCCAATGGGCGGGCTGCAGTTGGCCCCCTCCCTCTAACCACCTCTGGGCTCACAATTTCTCTGTAAGCAGGGCAGCTTGGCACTCCCCTCTACCACGTGCCTCTTGGAAAGTGCAATAAAAGATTGTTGACCTTTGCAAAATAAAAAAATAAAAAAGTATTCTAGTTTAGACAGAAGGATTTAGAAGTCAAACATGGTGGGACACTGTTATCTCAGCAGCTCAGGAGGCTGAGACAAGAGGATCTCAAATTCAAAGCCAGCCTCAGCGATGGTGAAGCACTAAGTAACTCAGTGAGAACCAGTCTCTAAATTTATAGGGCTGGGGATATGGCTCTGTGGCTGAGGGCCAAGTTCCATTTCTCAGATGTTGAAGGTTGAACCCCTGAAATGCTGAGGAAAGTGTAAAAAGCAAGTTTTACTTAAATGATAGAACAGAGATAGACTTCTTAAAAGAGGTCCCAGGGAAGGGGGGCCAAGGAAGTGGGGGTATTTTGCTCCTTTTATACTTTTTTAGAATTCCTTTGTACTCATGGTGTTGTAGGGACAAACGAGGCAAGGCACCAAAGATAGCAGGAAACAGTTTTATTTAGCTGCAGCCAGGTTCAGATGGCACAGTTTTTGCTGTAATTAATCAATCCCCTGAACCCCAAGTTCAGGGAGTTTCAGCGTTTTATACCCAGCATATAAGGGGAGGGGCTCAGAAGTTCACAGTCTGCAGAAGTTCACATAAATCAGCTTTTTTTTTCACTGTTCTGGGCAAGTTAACTCTTCAAGGACAACACCTGGGAAGGGGAGAGCTTCTTCTCCCCTTTCTTTCCTCCCCTTGCAAGCTGTTACCATGGAGCCAATTTGTAACTTATCTTAAAAATGTAGACATCTCTGTGAAGCTCAGCTCAAGGCCAGAGTCCTTGTTTACACATTTCCTCAAAGTACTATACTGGATATATTTGTGAAAAACTAATGAGAGGGTGTCCAGCACCTGGAGTGTTGGTATCTTCTTGGTCAGTGGCCAAGTAAACAGAGTGACAGAAAAATAGGAAGTTTATCTACATTGAACTCTTTCACAGAGACTCTTTTGCTGACAGTACTAAAATCAGCCATGGTGAAGAGGGCTTTTCTGTGGAGAAAGGGTTTACCACTTCAAAATAATAGTAAAAATGTGCATAACACAGAGTATATCTGCAACTTAATTTATTTTTTCCCTTTGGTGTTCATGATTTTTAACCTAGACTAAACCCAGACATTTTTTTTTTCTCATGAAACAGTTTCTTGATATGAAAGCAAGAGAACAAGATAGATCTACTGGAAAAAATACTTCCTCTACCAGCAGTTTGACTAAACACCTGAAGATATTAGAAGATCATTATTTTATTGTTTTCAACATGGCAAATCTGTTCTCTATAAACCCCCACATTAAAGGCTGAAGTGGACAAATCCACACAGCACAATAGAAACCACACAGAGCTAATGGATTTTCAACTGTGAACCAATGGTTTCTGGCTCTTCTAAAGTGTACAGTCATCTGAAGGGCTCTTTAATTTAAAAAAAAAAAATTGCAATAAACAATGTAATCCATATCCCTGGAGAGGAATCCAGGCATCACTGTTTTTGAAATATTTGAAAGTAATTATCATCCATAGCAAAACTAAAAGCCACTACTTTAAATAAATATTTGTGATGAATGAGTTGCAAAGACACATAAGATATGTGCTCATGACTTTGGCCACCAATTTGCCAGTTTGTTTTTTAGTTTGTTTTTTAAATATGAAAAATAACAGTGATAATCAACTAACAAATACAAAATTTTATTTTTAATCAAAGTCTTGAAGATTCTGCTTGATAAGTGCTTGTATTACAGCTTTATGTTTGAGATGACTGAGCATATTATGGCAGGAGAACATGGCATAAAAAGCACTAGGTGTCAACAATTCCTTTCAAGTACATACTCTACAATGAACTAAACAATTCCCAATATGCTTTATTCTTGTAAAGTTTCCACTAAATAAAAAACTCTTAGGAACAAACATTTCATACATGGACAATTATGGGGCAGTTATCCAAACCAGAGTACCTGTATTGTATTATTGATATCCTTTAAAACACTGATTTTTGCCCACTAAACTCAGTTAAAATTTACTGAGAATATACCAGGCTCAGGACACAGTTTTAAGTGACTTGATCATTAACCACATCATTTTACCAAAAAATTTAATTGCATAAAAATATTACAATAAATGTGTTAAGCCATGTGTTGTGCTGCATTGCAAGAATTTTTGCAATGAAAGTATCATATAATGCTGGATTGCAAGTTTAATGACAGGCTTGGTGACATAGTAATGTGTCATTTTGTCATTTCAATATACATAATGACAGTGATAAGGTGATGCTTACTACCATCCCCTATACTAAGGGAAAAAAATGAATGAATAAAAAATAATGTTTACCAAATTGTTGCTGAAATTTAAATAAATAAATAAATAAAATTTCATGTCCCAGTGTTAGAGCAAGGGTAATTGCTTGAGAATAATAAAATATTAAAATAGAAAGTGAACCAATTTGAGATTTTTACTGAATCACAAGTTGTTGCTAGTATTCTGACATACCTAATTATTTGATAAACATAACTTTTAAAATTTCTGTTAATGTATGATGCTCATATAAATACACATAAAGCATTTATGTAAATATTCAGAAATTATTCAAAAGTAAACATGTTTTGGATCAGCCTTGCTTAGGAATGCCCCTCTCATTTGTTTTCTTAAATAAATGTGGACACAATACATTTATTTATTTATTTTTGTATGGAGCTGAACATTAAACTGTGTTCCTCATACATGCTAGGTGAGTGCTCTTTCTCTGAGCCAAAACCCCAACTCCAAGTATAGTTAAAGTAACCTTTAGCCCTCTGATTTTTGGTATAAAGAATATAAGAAATGCCATAATCTAAATTTTGTCATTTTGTAGTCAAGAAATGAGGGACTCAGAGAAATAACTGTATTATTTTGAGTTGCATATCACATTAGTGGAAGATTAAGTTCAAATACAAATAAATAATAGGACCAAAAATAAAACAGCATTCTTTCTATAAATTAATTATGTTCTCTTCCATATGATTCTAGCTAGAAGATGTGACTTTAATCAGCATCTTACCCTTTTTGTACATCTGAAAAAAGTACTATCTAGTCACTATGCACACAAATAATCATTTACATTAGGATTCAATGAAACATTATATTATATAAGCACTTTTACAGAGGAGTATTCATCACCCTTCTTTGATTCATTCTCATGCTTTATAGGTATTACTTTCAAAGGTTTCCTTACCATGAGGTTGTTTAGATACTTGTGAGGCATCAATTTCATGGGTGTCTCTTACCCCTATAAAATTATGTGCCAGATTTAGCTGGAAAGTTCTCAAAAATCAATTCCTCAAAGTAAAAATGTATTTTTATTCTATTGTTTCTCTCATTATTTTTTTCTTATCTTTCTTGGAAGATGCTTACTTTTCTCCATAAGATAGTGCTGGTGCTACCTTAATTCACAATTTATTATTTATCCAAATAAAAATGTCAGATTGTTTTAACTTTTTTATAGATTTTTTCTTCACATTTTATACCATTTATAGATATCTGTTGAACACTTTTCAAGTTCTTCATGAACATGAACACCAAGGAGTCAAAATGAGAAACTGTGTATTAAGGACTATCTAATTTAAGATCTTGGATCTGCTAACAATGGTGTCAAAATGTGAAAAGGAGAATATCTGAAACTGCTGAGTCCAGCAATGAATAGCATGAGAGGATAGCAGGCATGTGATGTCAAAGAAAAAAGCAGGTAAGAATCTTGTGAAACTAACAAGGTAGGAGAGGCAGAAGGATCATAAGTTGAAACTCAGCCTCAGCAAAATGGAGGCGCTAAGCAACTCACTGAAAGCCTATATCTAAATAAAATGCAAATGAAGGCTGGCAATGTTGCTCAGGAGTTCAGTGCCCTTGAGTTCAATACCATATAATAATAATAATAATAATAATAATAATAATAATAATAATAACAACAACAATAATATAATATTCAAAATAAACTAATCTCCAGTAATGGCCATTAATGTGTCAGTGGTGTCAAATTCTTGATCTTTGATAGACAAATAAAATTTCATGCATGCTTTGGTAAATCTGAGATAAAACAGTCATACAAAAATTATATCAGTTCTTGTAATTTATAGTATGTGTATAAAAATGCCTCATTAAAAGACAGGCATACACTCTAAAAAATGCACTCAAAATGACTTTGCTATTTTTGCAAATATCATACTGTATACTGACATTTAGATTGTATACTACTACAATCTTAGGCAATATATTGTAGCTGTTGTTGTATATAAATTCCATCACTGACTAAAAGATCACTATGCAACACATTATTTTATGTTATAAACTTAGAGAGATCAGTGTACCAAAAAGAGAATTTTATTTTTTTTTTTAGTTGTTAGTGGACACAATATCATTTTTTTATTATTATTATTTTATTTTAATGTGGTGCTGAGGATCAAACCCAATGCCTCTCATGTACTAAGTGAGCACCCTACTATTGAGCCATAATCCCATCCCTAAAACAGAATCTTTAAAAAAAAAAATCTTTACAATTAGACAATGAAAAATGAAAGTTTCCACTGCTGAGGAGTAGAAAATTGCCATCCTTTCTAAATAAAGTTCCATACCTATGGGGTATCTGTGTCACACACACACACACACACACACACACACACACACACACACACACAAAGTGATTTTAATCTTGCTTAGTGCAACATAATAAGTCTTTCAAAGATAGTCAATATGTAACTATAAAACATTCAATAGTTACTATAAGAAAAAGTAAGTTTTATTGTGAATGTGTTGGTGCTGCTCATAATATCAACTGCTTAAGAAGTTATGACAAAACCAATCCCCAAAAAACAAATGCTGAATGTTTTATTTAATACAAGGAGACTGATTCATAGTGGTGTAGGGAGGGGCATGAGAGGGATAGACAAACTTTAGATAGGGTAGCAGGGTAGGGGAGAAGAGAGGTGGCAGAGGGTTTGCAATTATGGTGGAATCTGATGAAAACTATTATCTAAAGTACATTTATGAAGACACAAAATGATGTGAATATATTTTGTATACAGCAAGAGACATAAAGAATGTGCCCTACATGTGTAATAAAAATTATAATGCATTCCACTGTCTCATATAAATAATAACAACAATAATAATAATAACAATAATAAAATAAATTTCACAGAGATTATTAACAACTTATTGAGACTCTGTCTCATATAATATTAAGACTAGAGTCTAGTTTTGAATGGAAAGGCACCCTTGATTTCAGTCATAAGAACCACACAGCAATGGGAAACTTATTTCTTTTCAAAGTTGCAAAAAACAAAATGTTAAACAAATTAATAAATTGGGCATTAAAATAATCAATAAATGAAGTTATACCATTAAATGGTACAAAGTAACAGGTTAGATAAATTGCCTGATGCATGAATAAATACATTCAGGAAGAAAAAGACAAGGACATCAAGAGAAGAACAGTCAAGTAACTTGAATATTCTCTTTATACAGGTGATATCTAAGGGTTCAGTACTCATAAAAAATAAAATATAACCAAATACATAAAAGTAAACAGTATTCATGAAAATGTGGAGTGAAAAGTTCTCATGAACTACAGATTAATTATAAGTGGCTATCTTTTTGTAAAAAAATGTGTGCCTATTGAAGGACATGACACTTCCCCACCAGTAACATTAACTTATACATATGACTGCTCTTAAAAACCATACTAATATATAAAAAAAGAGCTGCATGGTCCATACAGTTGAAATCTCTAAGGTGAAAGAAAATATAATGTGCACATAAGAAATGTAAAAATAATAAAGTGTGAGTAAAGTGGTTTCTACTGTCAAGACACATTTTTTGCCACACTACATTCAGCCTAACAAACAGTAAAAAACACCACATCAGTATTATATAAAGGTCACATTTGGATACTACTTCACACATTGCATATACATTTTAAAGGGAAATATGTAGAATTTACTGGTAAATAAAAACTTGAATTAGGACATAAAAAACCCAATTACACACATGTGTTTAGATACTACACATCATTACAAAGAAAACAATTTTCCTTGAATGAAATCTGTAACATTTTCATCAATATTTTAGCATGTAGGACCGGGGTTATGGTAGAGTGCTTACCTAGCACATGTGAGGCGCTGGGTTCAATCATCAGCATCACCTAAGAGTAAATAAATAAAATAAAGTTATTATGATTACAACTAAGAAAAAAAAAACATTAACAAAGAAATTTCAGCATGCTTCTCTATTAAAAGAAAGAGACTAAAGAAAAAAAATTACATGGAATGAAAAGTATATATGAAATACCTCCAAAACCTATGCTTCAGAGAATCAAATGAACTATTAGTATCATTAAGAGACACTGATGTATATAATAAATGTATAATACAATACTGAAGTCCAAGGAGTCATAGTATGAACCAAACACAAAGATGAATCCATATGCATGTAATTTCTTGTATTTTTAAGATAAATAAAATGGTCTAAGCCTATCCATATCAAAAATAACACTAGAAGTAAATGGATAATACAATACAATCTAAAGTTAGATGGGTCACATTTTCCTGAGCGTTTGTTTGCAGAATATGTAAGGTACTGGGTTCAAACTCATCACAAAGAGCAGATATTAAGGAGAGATCAAGTTAGAAGTTGTTTTAGTTGCCTTTTTCAACAATGTGACTAACAAATTGACCAGAGAAATTGTAGAGGAATAAAAGTTTATTTGCAGGCTTAGGGTTTCAAAAGTCTTAGCCTATAGAATACTGCTCCATTTCTCAGGGCTCAAGGTGAGGCAGAACATTATGGCAAAAGGGTGTGGTAGAGGGAATCAACTGACATACTGATAACAGTAAAGAGACAGATTCATTTTTGGGAGAATATACAAATTTAGATTCCAAAGCTCTATCCCCAATTCTCACTTTTTTCAGCCACACACTATCAATTCAGTTACCACGTAGTTAATTCATTCAGGGATTAATTCACTGATGACTTTAAAGCTATGACCCAATCATTTCTCCTCCAAACCTTCCTGCATTGTCTCACATATGAGCTTTTGGGGAACACGTCACAGCTGGACCATAACAGAAATATAGCAAAATAGAAGGCTTTTAACCCACCCTTTCTTTACTGATATATTAATACACATTTACTCATGTTATGTGTGTTACTTTGACAAAGTCATAAATGAGTTCTGAGATTTACATACATTGGACAAGTGAAAGAATATCTACAATCAAATGAGTAGAAAAAGCTAGGGTACACGTGGACATTTGAGTTGTTTACTGAAGTGCCACATATTTGAGAAATATTCCTACAAGTTTGAAGTCACCTTAAATAAGGGGAGATTGAGATAATATATAAACTGACTTTAAAATTTTCTGTGATTTTTTATCTTAACTTATCCACTGGTTAAAGAAGGAGTGAAATATAAGTGTGAAAATTACAAAGTGGTTTTCTTCTATGACTAAGTAAGTCTTTTGATTTGTTTCACAGCCTGAAGTCAGGGCAGAGAAATTACATCTCAAAGGTGTCAGTTGGTCCCAAAAAGAGATTTACCAGTGGTTTTACTAACTTCTCTTGTTGGAGGAATTACTTCACTCTTGATTCAATAAAGGGTACAAAAGGGGAAAATTAATCAACCTCCTGATAGACTCAGTAAGATTTGAGCACTTTCTGAGCCCTGACCTACCCTTGTTTACCCCAGTAATAATTCCAGGCCTACCAGTAGGTTTTCAGAATATGTTTCTCCATGCACTGAATGTCTAACATTAGCAACTTCTGTTCAAGGGAATGTATCTTAAACTTTCAATTGCTAAAAGCAACAGAGATGAGCATGGGCAAATCTTTATATATTTCAAGCCATTGGATTTGCATTGTTTGTAACACTTCCAAAGACAAAAATTTTCAGCAGTAGTGTTAACAAAGTTTACAAATTGCAGATTCTTGTTTCATTTCATCACAGAAAATATTTACAGGACACTCTTCCTCTGGCTACTTAAAGCCTGGAATCTAACACACTTGCATCAGTAATTTAAAGTATAAGTCAAATAAAAAATATCCTGCACTTTGTGCAGTGTTGTCAGAATGCCTATGCTTAAAATCTCAGACTGGGGATGGAGTTCTGGCTTAGTTGTAGAGTGCTTGCACAGCACATCGGAGGCACTATATTTAAGAATCAGTACCACATAAAAATGAATAAATAAAATAAAAGTAATTTGTCTATCTATGACTAACAAAACATAAATAAAATATTTAGAAGTAAAATTTAAAAATCTGAAAGATAATAGGTACTCCAGAGCATACAAGCATCATATAAAAAGACTCAGTTGAAAAAAAAAAATATTGGTGAGAATATGAATTGAATAAAGCTATTTTTGAAAATGGTATTAAGGTTCTTCAGAAAGTTAAAATTAAAAAAGGCTTATGTTCCACTAGAAGTTATTCTGGGTATGTATCTTAAAAAAAATACTGGAGTTATTACATCATAGAAACACTGCATGTCTATTTTCATTATAGTATTATTTACAGAACCTGGTAAAAAAAAAACTGAAGTATTTTTTTAGATAAATGGTAGGTTGGTAATGGTGCCACATGCCTGTATTTTTAGTAGCTTGGGAGGGTGAGGCAGGAGAATTATGAACTTAGAGCCAGTCTTAGTAACTTCTCCAAGAGACACTAACAAAATCAGTGAGATCTTGTCTCTAAATAAAATATAAATATAGGGCTGGCGATGTAGCTCAGTGGTAGACTAGCTCTGGTTTCAACACACAATACCATAATCAAACAAACAAATAAGGAAAGAAATGAATAGGACCAACATATTGACCCCGTTCTTTATTTTCTATGAAGCAATTTACTTGCATCCTTTCTGGCTTAGCTGGACAGGATATGTCACATTCCTTAACAAACTGTTATCTGCAGGAGAAATGCAGTTTCAAAATAATGTTTATAAGAGCAACCTATGTTACTCTAAACAGGAGAATTTTGTGACTCTGTTAAAGACCAGATTCTGAAAATCAGAGAAACAAGGGTAATTCTTACTAACCAAAAAATATGCAACAATTTTGCTTATGAGTTAATTTAGAAATGGTGAGCATGAATCTAATTAACCTAAAGTTGTCATGGCAGTGAATACTTGAGAGTTTTACGTTATCCTAACTATCAGTACAAAATCAAGAACTGTACCTGGGAAGGACCCTTTGGAATCTCTGTTTAGATCTCCAAGAAAACTGGAATGCAAGAGAGCCTGCAAGAGAGACATGTTCTCTTTTCAGAGAGAAAATTCTCTCTCTTCAGAGTGTCATCTTTTTCCTCCTTCACATCCCTTCTAATAAACTAATTGGTTGCTACTCTTATCGATAAGTTTGAGAACTTTATGTCTTGATTGAAAAAAAATCTGCATTTTCAGGGGCATGGTCTTCACAGTACCTCAGTTTCCCAGAGGGTCCCAGCCCTGTATAACTAAAAGATCATTGACATCCGAAGGGCTCTCAGAGACTTTCTTGAGTGCCTTCACTTCATACTTTATACTGCTCTCTAGAAGAAAAAAAAAAAAAAGAATGATATTCACTAGATACTTCAACAGACTTTAGATATGATATCTCTTCACAATTTTATCAGGCAGTTATGAAACCCCCATTTAACACAATATGGGAGGTTAGAATGAGGATGCATCACACAGGAACATAATAAAAGAAAAATTTTAAATCAGACATTTTGATAAGGTGTCTGTGCCTGGGAAGACAGAGGGAGGAGACAGACATTGTTTTTATTTTTCAAATTTTCAAATTACTTGTCTTCTTTTCTCCCATGTAAAATGCTCACAGAGAGAAAGCAAAATCTTTAAACTGAAATGCAGTTCTTTTCAAAAAATTAGAAATATTGCATTTATTTGGAATGTTGAATAGAAAAAAACAAAATAGTTGACAATGCAGAGAGGGAATGCTGGCATTAAATATGTGAACAGAACCGAGTGCAGTGGTGCACGCTGAAATCAATCCCGGTATTTTGTGAGGCTGAAGCAGGAGGATCATGAGTTCAATTCCAGCTTCAGTGAACATCAGGTGCTAAGAAACTTAGTGAGACTCTTTCTTTAAATAAAATATAAAATAGGGATGGGGATTTGGCTCAGGGTTCAAATGTGCCAATAAGTTATACAATGACTTAATATCCAGTGATACATAACTATTCCAATACTATAGACTGGATGCCAAGATTCAATCACAAGGTTCACAGAAGTCATATGAAGTCATATGGTGTCTTATAGATAGTGTGGTGAAGTGTTCCTGAACCCACTGACACAGTCACACTGCGGGATGCTGTGGCAGAGCAGAAGCATATGGAATCTGGAACCATAAGGAATGTTAAGTGTTTTGTTTATGATACTCATGATATAAATAAAAGGGCATATATCAATCAATAATAAAAGTATGTGTTACTTGAGATTGCAGGAAAACTCCCAGAATGAGACTAAGGGTACAATTAAGACATGCCCTGAGATGTGTTTCAATATCTCTGAGGACACAAAATAGTTTTATTTCTCAAGAAGTTTATGGGGAAAAGATTGCAAATCAAGGTTCCTGAGAAAAGATTAACAATTTACTCTAAGCCCCCAATCCTAAAGTCACACTTTTGTGACATATATTCCTCCAACTAACATACTCTCTTACTTTACACAGGAATTCATGATGAAAATAGGAAACAAAGGCTGGAGATGTGGTTCAAGTGGTAGCGCGCTCACCTGGCATGCGTGCGGCCTGGGTTCGATCCACAGCACCACATACAAATAAAGATGTTGTGTCCGCCGAAAACTAAAAAAATAAATTTAAAAAAAGAAAATAGGAAAAAAAATAGTTAATATAAATGACAAATGGTTTGAGGTGCAGAGCCTGCCCTTTAATTAAAGATCACAAAGACATGAGAATTGGTGTGCTTTGAACAATGATCAAAGAAACTCTTTTAAGAAAGTGGTTAAATAGGTCATATGAACAAAGGAAATTAGTTGGAAATTAAAAACAAAATAATGTAAAATTAATATAGATATATTTTTTAGACAGTTCAGAGTAGTAGGCTTCTAAGAAATAGGCTTTCACTGTTTTAGTGTTATTTATTGGAACTTTAGAAGTAAGAAAGCTTACCAATAATTATAAGTATATTTTAAATTTATAGGTCAATGGAATAATTATAGGTATGATTTAAAGTTAAAAGATAATAATAGGTCAAGAGACAGGTAGTCAAGTTTTGTATTCGAGCCCCTAGGGACTGAGGTGAAAATGTAAAAGCTTAATCATGATTGGCAAAGTTACAGGAAAATTTTATATAATGTGCTTAATATCTTTGATAATTAATATATGTTTGAAAAGATTGTAACTCTTGAAAGTTATGTAAACCAAAGAAGTTTTGATGCTATCCATTAACTACCAAAAAAAAAAAACCCTGTAAAACAAACAAACAAAAAAATAATAAAGGTCCTCTAGGGGCAGCAGATCCTTCTGAAGGCTGCTCATAACTTGAAACCATCATCCTGTCTCCTTTTCTTTCATAGACGCTACTTATCCTTCAGCACCAGACACCACTCGTCCCTCAGGATCCCTTGATCCCTACTGGGGCTTGACCTTGGCAATAGTGATTTACTTTTTCTTCATTTAAATCTAAAGTTGACTCTGTTGATGGGCTGTATTAAGTTATGAAAAAAAAAAAATATATATATATATATATATACACACACACACACACACACACACAGACATAAATGCCTGTGATTTGTGCTAATATTCTCATAGTACCCCATACCAAAAGAAAAAATAAAAGACAAAATCCTATGATTAGTCTCAAATCATAATTATTATTTAGTTACTTATACTCTAGGGTCTGGGATACTGACAGATCTAGAGACCTGGCACACTCCACCTCTTTTTCTTTATTAATGTTAATACTAAAAACTTTAGCATTTTACTTGTGTCTCCTAATTTATAGGGGAGTGGGGATATTACTGCCTCAGGGAATTAATAATGAGTTGAAATCTCAAGCTGTTTTCTCATAAGACCCGAGTACATGAATATTAAAGAAAATTTAAAGTAATTGTAATATTTCTTTTTTATAAAAATATACACATATGTATTCATGAATTGATTTATCCTTATATACATGACAAATGCACTTCTGTCTGTGCTGGATCCATGTATTTGGAGGAAACTCTGCCATGAAATAATTCTGTCCTGAGCACTTAATGCAATTCACAGCAAATTAAAAAAAAAAAAAAAAAAAAAAAAAAAAAGCCATCGCAGGAGAATATGAGACCCTGTCCCAACACTCTATCTATGTGTCTATCCATCCATGAATGTATTCATCTGTTGTCATGGGGCTCTGTAGTGAGTACCTCTTGATCTGATCCCCATTGTTGTTTTTTTTTTTTTTCTACTGGGAATTGAACTCAGGGGCACATGACCACTGAGCCATGTCCCTAGCCCTATTTGTATTATATTTAGAGACAGGGTCTCACTGAGTTTCTTAATGCCTTATTATTGCTTAAGCTGGCTTTGAACTCACAATCCTCCTTCCTCAGCCTGTCCAGCTGCTGGGATTACAGTCATGCACCACAGCACATGGTTGATCCCCAGTCCTTTATCAACAATAAGAGCAACCAAGAACCAGTCTTTGCGACTTGATTCTGGTCTGAATGCAATTTACTGTCACTCAAACAGTAAACCTACCAGCCTCAGTTTGGAGGAAGTGCCTGAAGCCCTTTCCAATCTCTCTCTTAGGTGAGAATGGTCCAATCAACACAGAGCCAGTGATGATGGGTGGGCTTTCACATTATCCTGTCCTTGTGTTTCTGGAGCCTGCCATTCTTTGAATCCATTTCTATGTTTCCTGTTGTAGATCTGGAGCCCCAGGTTTCTGTGCTACACAGGAGCTGAAAAAACTACAGCAGGGACACTAAGCATACTGAAAGCCAGGAAATGGCAAGTGTGTGTTCTTATTTTGAGACTGGGTAGGGAGGCTGTTTGAAGCCACTGAGACTGGTAATGTCAGGAACTGAAATTTGTGGCCAGGAACTCCTCATAATTGTTTTCAGTGTCTGGTGGTGTTAGACCAGGACACAAGAAAAGACCACTGACTCCAATTAAAATCAAATTAAAGCAAGCTTATTATTTCGACCAGCTGGGCTGCCTCTCCCACCCAAAACTGCGGGAACAAGACAGACCCGAAGCTTTCCTGCATCCCAGCATTATAGCCCAGAAAGTTACACAAAGGGAAGTTACAGATAACAAAACTCTGAGGAGCATAACACTAATGGTAGTTTACATTTTTGCTGACCCCAACATCAGAATTTATGAAGGTCATTAGAGCCTCAGAGAAGGTCGTTATCTGGCCAGGGAAGGCCAAGATTTGTGAGGCATCACTAAAGTTTCAGAGAGGGCTGCAATCTGGTCAGAAAGCCAGGCATGGGTGAGTTCAAGGCACAGGCAGGCATTCCAAGCAGGTTCAGAATTTGCAGTAATTTATAGTAAAGCTGAAATTATCTTTTCATGGCTTTGTGGCGAGATAGCTCCCAATTTTAAGAAAAGATCAGGTTGGGTCTATCACTCCCCCCCCCCTTTTTTATGTATCCCTTTCAAATCTTTGATAGGGTAGGGGAAGAGCACTGAGGGAATTTTAATTCCTCAGGTAACAGTCTCCAACATTTTTTGAACTCACCCAAAACTGGTCTCCCTGATTTGATCTGACTTAATTAATTACTTATATTGACAGTCTATTTATTTTTGGCTCCATTGTTGTAAGAAGAGGTGCATAGCTTGTTTTGGCTTCTTCTGAGCTGAGAGGGGGTGATGTGAGGAGGCACGCCATGAGGGACATGAGTTTCCTTTTAGAAGTCAGTTTGGTTTGAAGTCTGGTTGGGGAAGAACAGGTTGTAAAGTCATCTGGGGATGGGTGCTTCTATGAGAGAAACAAAGACCATGAGTACTGAATAAATGTTGCAGCAGCTGGAGCATGTCACTGTACAGAAGTTCCCTCACAAGCCTTCAACATTTTAAAACTTAATCTTAAACATCCAACAAATAAATTTTAACAGCCTTATATTAAGAGTACTGGGCTTTAATGTCTATAACTTTACAATTATTTATCTTTTTTGTTAAATGGGATCTGTATTATCCTATCTGTCTTTTAGGTGATGGCTTATTATCTTAAATTAATCCATGTTGTGTTCTTAATGCAAAATTTCTGTAAAACACTAACAGGCAATCTTTAGATCACTTATAAGGAAATTACAAAATAAAATTAACAAGAGTAAAAACATTTAGTTCATTTAATAGCTACCCTGAATTTTGGCTGAGGTATACATTATATCCCCTGTTTGAGATCCTAGTAATCTTGACAGATAAAAAACAACTTTTGAACATAACTTTAAATGAACTAAAATCTGGCCTACTGCTTTTGTAGTCATTCTCACATATAGTAAGATGGGACACAGAGCCTTAACTCAGGTAAGGCCCGGCTCTTTATAAATCTTAAGTGTTCCAGTTCTAAAGCTGATATTTGCTTTTAAAATATCACTTTACATAGTTTACATAAATTGTTTTAGGTCACATGAACATTAGCTAACGCCATATGATATCACATTTAAAACATGATTTAAAGAAAGGCTTAAAGAAAGGTTAAAAAAGTTTTTAACCTTTACATAATTTAGGCTCTCATTAACTTAAAAATACATTTAAATTGTTCCCCAATGTAAAAAGTAACATAAAACTTTACATATCTTGTTGATAACAAGTAAATAAATCACCAATATATATATATTTTTTTACCATACAACTTCAGAACACTAGCTTGATATATGCTCTTTTAAAGTTTCTCCCTTACAGACTTGTATACCTGGAAGATATGAGCACATTAATAGCATCATAATTACATTGATGTTTTTATATTAACCAAGTTTAGCTTTTAAAAAAATGACAGTACAATGCTCTAAAATAACAGTTTTTATTTAACCAGTTGTTTAATTTTTATGGTTGCTTGCTCTAGAAAAAAATAAAACTTAATAAACACAATGTAATGGGTAAACTTATGTTTTAAGAATTTTTTGTCTCTTTAACACATGACTGATTGTAAAAACAAACTCATACAGACCTTAGTAAATTAATCAGATATGTAACAAAAGTACTTATGAATGAGTAAACCCATATCAAATTTACTTTACTTATTTTATCAAAATATTAGACAAGTGAGTTGAACAGTGCTAGCCATTTTTTTGTTGTTGTTGAAGGAAAAATCCTAGAACCAAGGCATATTAGACATTTTATAGACATTAATATTTTATGAGTTTTTTGAACACCTAGAAAAACATGTAAGCTTAAAGTTAAAGACATTTATTTTATCTGTTTATCCAATTTAAATTGAGCCATTTAAATCACATGATTTAAATCTTTGGATCCACTTTTTAAACTTTGTTTTTATGAGAGCTTCTTATATATGTTAATTTGTATATCATATATATGATACAGACATATGTATATATATATATATAGACATACAACACATAACACAAGTGTGCACACATAACAATAGTAAAGGCCTTGTAGCTTTTCACAGATGAAATCTCCATTGCAATGTTTCAAAAACTCCACAGTTGGTCAAAGATAGAACTGATCAGAAAAACATTAACCTATGTCTGTAGGATCGAAATCATGAGCTCAAAAAAATACAGAATCTAAGAAGAAGAAAAAAAAAAAACAAGAATCCTAGAAAAAAATGACTGGCCAGTAATTAGTAAATACCATACAATTTACCTTTTTTGTTAAGGCCTCAGATCAGTCTCATACTGAGCTTGCAGGCTTCTTTCATTTGCATTTCAACATAAGTCCTGGCTGAGGTCTGGAAGGAGCAGGGGAAAAACTGCTATTCTGAGAAGACACCTCAGGCCTAAGGCATTTTAACCATAAGTCATAATTTTCATGTTCGGATGTTGAAAATAATGATACAAGTTTAAGATACAATTCACAAAATTTTATATCTTTACATCTTGTTTAGTCAACAGATACCATACTATGATTTACTATCCTTGTCCAAATTAATGCACTGGTACACACAGTGACATTTTCCCAGGCTACCCAATTCAAAATTGGTGAAAAAAAAAAGACTGAATGATTGGGAAGTTACTTGCCAACTTGGAAGTACAGTTCTTTAGTTTTCCATCCTAAGTATTTAAGTTCTCTGGCATGAATTATCTGAAATCATAAACTAAACAATTACCTAAAACCAACTTTTAACTGCAAGATTGTGCAATGCTTCAAAAACTTATTTAGATAACAGATTGTTACAATAAAACATCATCATTTAGACACACATTCAGCTAAGATCATTCCCAAGAAACAATTTATAATATCAACACATTATTGCACATGTCTTAAAGGGCCAGAAACAAAGACACAGGACAGACAGACAGAAAGGAGCTCCAGACCATGGCTGACAGACAGAAACCTTTAAAACAGAGCAGATAAGAGAAAAATCTCCTACACCAGTGGCACTATAGATGTCCCCACAAGGGTACCAGATGTTTTCACAGAGGGGCAACCTGAAATGTAAAATCAAGGGTCTCCATGGCAACTTTACTGCATTTAGTGTCCCCTTTTTCTTTTTCTATTTTTTTAAGAAGACAGAGGTGGCATAATCCTCACAGTGCAAGGAAGAAAGGAGGGAATTCCCCGAAGAAACAGGGCTTCAGCAGCTGCTGGGAGTCCCTCAGTCCCTCCTTTTACTTACAGGATTAGCTCCTCTGGTTCCATTCCACCCCAGGCATGCTCCATCTCCTAACACTTCAGTAGTCAGCTCTCAAAAATTTCCAGGGGGGTGGGGGTATCAAAATTTGTAACTGAAAGTTCGGTTCCTGACCTTGAAGCCAATTAATGCCAATTTAATAATGAGAACAGGGTTTTGAGAAAAAGAAAAAGGGAGGTTTATTGCTTTGCTAACAAAGGAGAAACACAGGGACTCTGCCCAAAGGTTGTGACTCTCTTGATTTGGAGGGACAAGGGGTTTTAAAGGAGGTTCACTTGTTAACCTAGGAGATACTCAGTTCTTAGATCCCCAGCAGGCATTGCCCTCTGCAGTGGGTGTGCTCCAGCAGCCGGCTAGGGGTTCTCTCATCCTGCTTAACAAAGGGGGATAAAGTTCATCGCAGTTCCTTAAAACACAGTCCAAAGGGGTTTCAGGCTTACTTGCTTTATTACCCAGTTTCACGTCCAATATCCTTAAGTTTTTACCACAGAAATCACACAACAAAAGGCACAAAAACAAACAAACAAAAAACATATAGAACACAGAACAAAACACAAGAAAACAGAAACCCGGTGCCAAAACAGAAAAACAGAGGAGCAATGCAACGTCTTGCTAAAGCTCCAGGGTAGGAGCGTGTGCAAGCCCGTCGGCACCTCTCTATCCTTCCAGAGGAATTCCCTACAGAACAGAACAGAGGACAGAACAATTTCTCGTTACTGTCCCGGACAGGAGTATATGTCAGCCTTGCCAGGCCACCTCTCAGTCTTCAGAAGAGATCTCCCTTTACTGGATAATAGATGTTATAAAGGCACCATTTACCTATGGAGGCCTCCTCCACCAGGTGCTTGCTAATAGTTTTAGTGCGGCAGTTCACTGCAGTGCTCCAGGGACTGAGGCTCACTCCAAGGCCTTGGAACATCTCAAGGTGCGCACCCCCTAGAGTGGCTCTCCAGCCCGGAGCCCTGGAGTGAATGCCGGCTTCAGAATTTCCAGCAGTCTGGTCTTGTGATCTGGTCTGGCAGGGTCATTTCACTGGGGCCCCCAAAATGTTAGACAAGGACACAAGAAAAGACCACTGACTCCAATTAAAATCAAATTAAAGCAAGCTTATTATTTTGACCAGCTGGGCTGCCTCTCCCTCCCAAAACCGTGGGAACAAGACAGAAACCCCAGCTTTTCTGCAGCCCAGCTTTATAGCCCAGAAAGTTACACAAAGGGGGGTTACAGATAACAGAATTCTGACAAGCATCACACTAATGGTAGTTTACATTTTTTGCTGGACACAATATCAGAATTTATTAGGACCATTTGAGCCTCTGAGAGGGTCATTGTCTGGCCAGGGAAGGCCAATATTTATGAGGTGTCATTAAAGTTTTAGAGAGGGCTGCTATCTTGTCTGAGAGCCAGGCATGGGTGAGTTCAATACACAGGCAGGCATTCCAAGCAGATTCAGAATTTGCAGTAATTTATAGTAAAGCCGAAATTATCTTTTCATGGATTTGTGGTGAGATGGCTCCCAATTTTAAGAAAAGATCAGGTTGGGTCTATCATTACATCCCTATTTTTTTTTTTAATAAGACAGGATATCACTGAGTCACTTAAGCTATTGCCAAGTTTCTGAGGCTGGTCTTGCATTTAAGTTGCTCCTGTTTCATCCTCCTGTGCCACTGAGAGTACAGACATTCACAATAATACCCTGCTTCAAGAAAATTATTATTTGTGGATTATATGGCATTTTTATTTTGAGCTCTTAAGAACCATGATAGGACCTGGGAATGTGGCTCAAGCAGTAGTGCGCTTGCCTGGCATGCGTGTGGTGCTGGGTTCGATCTTCAGCACCAAATATAAACAAAGATGTTGTGTCTTCTGAAAACTAAAATGAATGAATAAATATTAAAATTCTCTCTCTCTCTCTCTCTCTCTCTCTCTCTCTCTCTTTTAAAAAAAAGAACCATGTTAGTTTTTTCAAAACTATCTTTATTAACTTTATATTTTAACCAAAATTTTTATCTATACATATACACATATACTCTGGAGTCCCTACTATCTTTCAGATATTTGTTTGATTTGGTGTGGTTTGGTGCTAGGAATTGAACTCGGGGGGTGCTTTCCACTGAGTTATGTCCCCAGTCCTTTTTTTTCTTTTTGAGACAGGTGATATATCACTAATATCTCACTAAGTTGCTTATAGCCTTGCTATGTTGTTAAGGCTGTCTTTCAAATCACAATCCTCCTGACTCGCCTGTCTAGCCTCTAGCATATTTGCCACCACACCTAGCTCTTTCAAATTATTATAATAACCTTTTCAACAACACTGCCCAGGCTACAGAAAATCTCTTTGACTGATGCATTTTATCCCTGTGGAAAGTTTATATGAAGTAGCCAATTTAGGACTATTCTGTAAAGATTTGTTGGAATAAACAGGGATCATTGTTTTTTAAGCTCCTTTCTGAACTACTATTTGGTATCATAGTTCATAAAAGTGCTGGGAAAAGAATGTAAATTCATTTGTTTGAAATCTACAGAGATTTACATAAGCTCAGTCACCTTTTGTTCTAGAGATTGGAACTTCAGTACATAGTAACATAAATAAAATATGTTAAAGTTGAGACATTCAGTACACACATCCACACACACACATCCAAACACACAAAAAAACTTTCTAAACTTTCTAGGAGCAATTGGTAGTTCTGGCATTATTACTAGTGTATCAGGGACATAGTAACATAAACAAAATATGTTAAATTTGAAACATTCAATACACACATACACACACACACCAAAAAAAAAAACCAAAAACTTTTTCTAGGAGGAATTGGTAGTTCTGGCCTTGTTACTAGTGTATCAGGGTTGGGGCAGGATTCAGGAAGTGCAAAAATCTCACTCAAACTAAGAGTAGTTTACTGGATTCCTCCGTAATTTCACCTACAATACAAGCTAGAGTGAACTTCATCTGTCAGCAACAGTAATTGGGAAAATATGCTGGCAGATGTTGTTTTGAGATAAATTGATAGCTTTGATATTTGGGTATTTTTGTGTCTTGGTCACAGCTGATGAAACACTTGTGAAGGCGTTTATGGCTCCTAGATATCACCAATTTTTGTATTATTTCTTTCATATTTCCTTCTTTCTTTTTTTTTTTTTTTTGGTAGGGGGGTTGCTAGAGATTAAACCCAGGGCCTTGTGCATACAAGGCAAGCCCTCTAAAAACTGAGCTACATCCTCAGCCCCTCTCTCATATTTCTGTTCACTAGAGGTGATGATGGTAATTGGGGATTTTGTCCCAAATGTGGTACATTTCTTATGACTGGACTAATATCCAGTGTATCTAAATCTCTCTTCTCACTCATGATTTTGCCAAAGAGACACTCACAGTAGTTTTTTTTTTTTTTTTTTTTTTTCCTTAAATGTATCTATAGATGGAGGGAGAGTGTCTCATTTAATATTCTGCTTTATTTTCAACATCATTCCCTGTTAATATTTGCTTTTTATAGTGTTGCTAAGATTGGAACTGACTATCTTGCACATTCTGCACACACACTCTAACAGTGAACTTTGCCACTATGTCCCATTTCTAACTTTAGGTTGGATAGATTCATTCATTCACGTTTAATGTTAGTTTTCATATGGTTAGTTTTACATATGCCTTTCTATTGCTCTTAACAATACTATTGATCTACATATGGTTTCAGATTTGATTCATATTATGATTTATTGGTCTGTATTATTGCAATATAGTTTCATAATATACTTTAAATGTGTCTCATTACAATAACTATATTATTTGCTTTTTTAAAAGGTTTTGGGGTATTTTACATATATTTTATTTCTAAGATAAATTTATTTTTTTTGGTCCCTTCTTTTCTTTTATTTGGTACTTGGAATTAAACTCAGGGGAATTTTTCCACATCCCCAAGCCTATTTTGTATGACATTTAGAGACAGTGTCTCACTGAGTTGCTTAGGGCCTCACTTTTGCTGATGCTGGCTTTGAGCTCACAATACACCTGTCTTAGCCTACCAAGGTACTGGGATTACAATTGTGCACCAACAGGTCCAGCTCTCTTCTCGTATTTAAAGAATAGCATGCTAAAATTTTGATAGTAAAAATATTATATATTAAATTGAGTTAAAATAGTTGTCTTTGTAATGATTAGTTTTATTTACGCACATGCTATTTTATGTGCTTTTGTAAATTTTTATTTAGTTTGTGATAAGTTCCACATATTTTCCTTGAAATCCATTATACACATGATGTATTTAACAGATGTAACTTCAATATAATACTTATGTGGTATTTTGTACTCTAATTAAACCAAAAATATTTCTGGGCTCCAGAAACCATTTTTTCTCAAACTTTATTATTTTTTTATTTTTCTGAATCACCTCCTCTTTCCTCCTAGGCCCCAGATTTCCACTGTATTAACAAGTATAGCTCTAGTCTTATGCTATCACATACTTGTACACTGTAATGGTACACACATATTATAATTTCCACAGGTCTAAGCAGCTTGGTGAGGAGTATTTCATATGTGTGTGTGTGTGTGTGTGTGTGTGTGTGTGTGTGTGTATATATATATATATATATATATATATATATATAGTCAGTTTTCATGATGAAATAACAGCAATTTCTACTCCATCTTTAGTTCATGAGAATTTGTTTTGTGTCCTCATCAATACTTTGTATTCTTTTTGTTGTTGTTGTTTCTTACTGGAAATTTAAATCAGGGGCACACAGAGACTGAGTCACACATAGTTTCTTAGGGCCTTGCTAAGTTTCTGAGGCTGGCCTTAAACTCAGGATTATTTTGCCTTAGCCTCACAATCCAATGGGATTAGAGGTATGTGCCATGAAACCTGGTTCTATTTTACTATTATATTGAAATATATATTACTTCTGAAAATAATTTATTCTTGATATTAAGAAAGCATAGAATACCATTTTCCCCACAAATAACCCGCCCCCTTTTTTGGAAAAGATGTCAATTTTTTTTTTTGGAAAAGATGTCACTAGTGCCAGATGTATAATTTATTAATGTCTAAATGGCAAGTTTATTATTATTATTATTATTATTATTATTCTATGTATTAGTTACAAAACTTTATCTGTTCATATTATTATAAGTTATATACTCTTTTCTATAACTTTATAGCATACATCAGTATGTATCAAAATGACCTTGGGGGGGGGGGGGTTGGGAGGTGAGGGGAGGGATCATAGGGTTAGAAATGATGGTGGAATATGATGTATTTTGTTATATAAAGTACATGTATAAGGAAGTGAATTCATGTAAATATATTTTGTATAAAACCAGAGAAATAAAAATTTTGCTCTATATGTGTAATAAAAATTGTAATACATTCTGTTGTCATATATAATTTAAAAAATATTTAAAATTTAAAGATAAATGATGGCATATGTTCTACCTGAAAATAAATACTACTCCTTTTAAAAATTAAAAAAAAAAGGTCTGTTGGTTAGTTGTAAACTTTATAAAGTACAAAATGTATCCTGAACATTTGGTAATACATAAACCTAGATGTAGCTATTTATAGTGTTTTCAGCAAAATTAAAAAAAAAAATACTGTAGAGTTCATTTTTTGCAATGTATACTCATAATTATATGAGATGCATTTTGTACATATACATGTATACTACCATCATATATAATTAATAAATGATTACTACATCTCACATTAACTACATTTATTTCAAATTAATTTGTCTTTTGAAAGCACCAATATATGACACTCTTTGATATATACACTTGGTGTGTCTTCAAATTTGTCACTTTTATGTATTATGTTCTTTTCTTTATTCTCCTTTTTATAGAATTTCTTTTTCCAAATTATTGAGATTAATGAATTTTAAACAATTCAGTTTAACAGTGCAGTCTGTAGATTTTCTTTTTTAACCTAAGACAAAATACATCCCAAATTTAATAGGCTTATTGTTATGTAAATGACTTGGAAAAACCTGCATATATAACACCCTGGCCTGACCTTACTCTGGACTATTGATATCTGGGTGGAGGGGATCTGAAAGTGATCCATGGAAAAGGCAGAACAGGGATGGGTCAGGATGTGAAATTGGTGGATACTGAGTATGTAGTAGGGAGTATTCATGAAAAAGTATTGGTGGAATAGGTACGGGTAGAGAAAAAAGTGCTGTGAAGGAAAGAGGGAAAGAATGACCAGCTCAAGAGTTCAGATTTAAAAAGTCTAATGGTGGATCAACGGTAGTATAAGGGTAAAGGGTAGTTTCTTTGGAGGAAGAAATAAGGTAGAAATAAAAGAAGAAGGTAACTCTGGCACGGTCCCCAAGAGAAAGAGTCAAATGAACACTACCCTCTATATTCACGCCATATATATATATATCAAACTTCTGTAACATTAGATTAAATTCAGCCAGCCTCAGCAACTTAGTGAGGCTCTAAGAAAATCAGCAAAATCCTTTTTCTTTATAGAATAATTTATTAAAGGCTGAGAGTGTTTCTTAGTGAAAAAGCATATCTGATTTCAATTTGTCATGAGAGAGAGAGAGATCTTGCAAAAATTTAAAAAACAACCGTAATCAGTGACACTCTTAGTGTCAAGGATGTAAATAATTTAAAGGTAATAATGAGCTAGTTGGAAATCTCACCTAGGTTATTAACTACTGCTTGGGAAGTTAGTCTACTCTCCAAAATATAAAAGTGAGAGAGGAATTCTTTATTAAAGTGTATATAAGAAAATAGAGGACTTTTTACACAGCTTTTAGTTGACAACGACTGGGTCAATTTTAGTGGGTGATTAGGGTTCTGCCAAGATGATAAATCCTTGAGTTATTTGGAATAATGTGATTTTATCTAGTCTTCATAAATGAAGATTGAGGTGTAATATAAATCAGGCTTCGCAAAGGAAAAACATTTCAATGAAAATTAAATGTATGAATAAAAACATAAAACAATATTTAACAAAACTTCAACATTCAGAATATTTATGCAATTATGTAATCACCAGTAATGTAAAAACAATGACAACTAAAGAATAAGTGAATTAATAAAAAACAAATAAATAATGTAATGAATGAATTAATTAATGAATAGCTAACAAGTGCAAAGATGTAATGTGACTGGAATTGTCAAAGTCAGCTTGAAGCCATGAAAAAGTGTAAAGGTACATAGAAATGGTGTTTTACTACTTACTGAGACATACCCTATGAACTATAAATTCCACTCCTAGGTGGGAAGAGTTGAACACAGAACCCATTCACCTGGCTCTCTCACTTGGGAACTGTGCAAAAAATTACCTTTTTCTTTCTCTCAAATTTTATTGCTGCTTCCAAGAACACTACCCTCTATATTCACACTATCATTGTAGATTTGTAACCTGTGAACCCCTCTACTGTTCAAGATTTTCTTCTTTTTTTATTGCTTTTTTTCTCCCTACCCCCATATCATCCACCAATACTTATTTTGTATAGCAAAATCTACATACTCAGCAATCACCAGTCTTATATCTTACTATGTCCATTTCCTACCTTGTGCATGACCACTTTGAGATCCCCTCCATCAAAACATCAATAGTCCAAAGTGATCAGAATGGGGGTAAAATTTGCAGAATATTAAAGGTCAGTTATACAACAAGAAAGCTATAAAAAGTGGGCTTCATTTAAAGGTGAAAATAAAAAGAAAATCTTTAGATTTCACTAGTTAAAATAAAGGATCAAAAATTTATGAGTCTCAATAATTTGAATTATACTTGTGAGTCACTTTTTTGGGGGAAGGGATATAAGGACATTGCTAATGAGTTTAAGCTCAAACTGTGTTTTTATGAGACAAAGAATAGAAAGATTTAAAAAATATTAAAATAATTGTGATATCATTTTCATAAAAATTATATACATATTTATTCACAAATTGCTTTAACCTTATAAACAGTTGTAAGTGTCAATACATTTCTATCTGGGCTAGGTCCTATTATTAGAAGAAAACTTTGCCTTAAAATAACCCCATACAGAGGCATTTAATGCAATTAACAGGCCTCAAATAATAATAATAATAATAATAATAATAATAATAATAATAATAATAATAATTGAGTTGGGGAGGATTTCAGGGTTGTGAAGCATACCTGTAATATAAGTTACTTGAAAAGAAATCACAGGAGAATTTTACACACTGTCTGAAGACATATATGTACATATTATTTATAAAATGTGTTTATGAGTTATGTAATGAGGGTGCACAAGTCCAATACACAGTCTTTTTATTTTCTTGAATATTTTTTTGTTGTAGATGGACACAGTACCATTAGTAGTTTGTTTGTTGGCTTTTTAAAAATATTTATTTTTAGTTTGGGGCGGACACAACATCTTTGTTTGTATGTGGTGCTGAAGATCCAACCTGGGCTGCCCACATGCCCGGCGAGTGCACTATCGCTTGAGCCACATCCCCTCTAGGGTGGCTTTTTAATGGTGTGCTGGGTGTTCAACCCAGTACCTCACACATGCTAGGGAAGTTCTCTACCACTGATCCATAACCCTAGTTTCCAAAGTCCTTTACTTAATCTTTTTTTTTTTTTTTTTTTTTTGGGGGGGGGGGCGGGGAGTGTATGTGTGTAGTACAAGGGATTGAATCCATGGCCTTATATCAGCAAAACAAGCACTCTACTGACTAAGCTATATTTTCAGCCCTGATCTGTAGTTGGTTAACAATGACAATGGAGCAGCCTGTCATTCAGACTTTGATTTTGTGCCCACTTGGCTCAGGTTGGAGGCAGTGCCTGAAGCCTTGACCAATCAGTCTCTTAGGTGAGAACTGTCCAATCCTCAGGCAGCCGGTGATGAGGGGAAGGACTTCCACAATCTTCTGTTCCCTTGGTGTCTGGAGCCCGCCATTTTTTTAATCTTTTTGTAGGCTTCTGTCCTGGATCTGGAGCTCAGGTGTCTCTGCTATGCAGAATCTGAAAACAAACCACAGGGAGAATGCTGAGAACCCTGAAAGCCAGGAAATGGTAAGTGTGCCTTGCTACCTTGAGACTGGGTAGGAAGGTGGCTTAAAGCTGACAGGAGTGGCAATGGTGGAAACTGGGAGTTGTGGCTAGTGACTACTCATGGTCCTCTCCAGAGTCTTGTGGCCACAGGGTCACTCTGTGGAAGCTTAGCCTTCACCTCCCTCTGACTAGTCTAGCGAGGCTTAGATTGGCAGTTGAAAACCTAGGCATTTTGTTCCATAATTGTATGGTGTTTTCAGCTACTTTCTGAAGCCCTTTTTGAGCATCCATGTGCCATGAGTCCAGCATGTCCCAGATTGTGTGGTGAAGACTGGAATAATTATCAGGAGAGAACCCCAAATCCATTTTTTGTACTCCTGAATGAGAGAGGCTGCTGATTTAGGGCTTGTTACTCACGAGGGTTTGTTTGTTTATTTATTTAATTTATTTTTTTGTGTGTGAGTGAGCGTGTGTGTATGTGTGTGTGTGTGTGTGTGTGTGTGTTGTTTTCTTTTTGGTACCAGAAATTCAACCCAGAGGCATTCATCCACTGATTCCCATCCCGACCCCTTTTTTTATATTGTTATTTAGAGACAGGGTCCCTTTGAGTTTCTTAGGGTCTCATTAATTTGATGATGCTGGCTTTTAACTCATTCTCTTCATGAGTCCTGAGATTTTTAAATGTAGGGGAAGCAGTATCTCAAATCCAGAACAAAATTCTGAAATCCAGAACTTCAGCTGAGCTCTCCATAGGTCTCAGAATAAACCCCTAGTTTTCTATCTCTCTGTTCACATATCCAAAAATAGGATTCTCTGTTCACAGTGAATAAGTATAAAATAGAATAGATATTATAATGACCATGTAATCAGGATAATGGGCCTCACTCAACAACACCTGGAGTCTATCTGAAAGATATATTAATTGGCACCATCAAGGCCTATTTCAAATGTAAAAGACCTTGAAGCCCACTTGTGGGAACACCTTCAACAAATTCCTTTTTGAAGAAAAAATGATGGTCACTGAAAGGATGAAAGTGAACCCATATGGTAGTCAGGATGCCTTTTCCAAAGCCTATTCTAAATGCATTTTGCTCCATGTTCTGCCCAAAACCATCAGGAAACTTCTAAGATGGCACACTAAAATGAGTTTTTTTTTTTTTTCTTTCTGGTATCATTCCTCATACCACATGATGGGAGTTCTATTTCTTCTTGCTTAAATAGATTTTTTTCTTCAAAATTTATGAGACAAGCATCCAGATGCAATTGGCAAACTGAGAAATTTTGGTTCATCTCAAAACTCCACTTTCAGCATTATCAATCATTATTTTCTCATGTTTTATTTCAGATGTATGCATCATTTATAATGTTTTTCTTCAAGAACTGGAGGGAATTTTTTAAAAGATTTTAATTTATCATTCTCAGATTTTCACATGAGAAGAAACCAAAATAAAATTAGGTGATATTGAAAAGAATGAATATCTCCTAAGTGAGGTTTATGTGTCCCAATTAAAGATTTTTAAAAACTGTAATGGGTCCTCAATTGAGGGTTTATTTATTTATTTGTTTGTTTATTTATTGGCATATTTTATCTTAATTTTTATTCTACACAAGTAGTATTAACTTGATAAGACTGTGGATTTGAATAACCAATTACTTTACCAAAGCAATCTTCAAAGAATCCATATTTGTGTCCACTTTTAGTATTGTTAAGAGCAACAGAAAGGTCTACCTAAATTCAACCATGGGAAAAATAACATTGGACATGAAGGTGTAAAACTGATCAATCAAAAGTTAAAATTTTGGACTGGTGGTACAATTCAATGGTAAAGCATGTATGCATAGTGTTCAGGGTACTGGGTTACAACCTTAGCAACACACACACAAAATGCAGATGTTAAGGGGGGAAATGATATTAAAAATAAAGCAAAATGTTAAAATTATGTATCATTCTTCTACCTATATACACACTTAATAAAAAGCTACTCATGTTATAAGTTTCTCTCTTTAAAGTCACAAATCAGTAGATGGATTAAGATACATTGGACAATCTAGAAAATATCTACCTTCAGTCAGCAGGAAATGCTGGAGTACACTGAGCGTTAGCTCTGTCTTGAGCAAAGTACCTTATTTGGCACCAAATCCCTAATTGCCAGAATTACCCTCAGTAAAGAGGGGCTGCACATACCAGTAACCCTGAGTACTCTTCTCTAGCTGACCCTACCATAATGCCTTTGATCAGACAAATACAGACCTCTGTCATGCCAAAAGGAACTCCTCACACCACTGCTGTGATTGTCCCTCCAGGGCCAGAGGCTGGATTGATCTACACACCCTACAAATACCTTACACATTGGCATCAGCCACTTCAGTCCTTGAGTATCCTTTGAACCCAATGGTGTATGAGGTGCAGTGTCTACTAAAGTTTGAAGGCACAATATGTGTGTCCATCCTTTCCAAAGGATTGTGACTGAAGGTGGAGCTGACACTGTCAACTAACCTATGAACTTCTATCTCTGAACTCTTTGCCCAATAATGACCTGACCAGCCTGCCTGCTGATCACTTAAGTGATCATTGCCTTTGCTTGCCTGTGCTCAGTGCAGCAAGATGAGGGACTTGTTTGTTCATTTGTCTTACCATCTAGACAAACAAAATACAAATAAAACATTGTCTTCCAGCTCAGCTTTTTGTCCACCAACTCCACCCCTGTGTGGATGAAAGTGGTTCTAGAACCTGTACTGAATAATAGTAAGGTATTAGGGACCAAATCATTCCAAGCACTGATCATCTTTCAATGTCTACCCCAAGAGCCTGGTAGGAAGGCTTACCATGGGAGACATATGGCCCTTGACTACACAGTGACAGAGGGAGTAACAGTGAAAGACTTCTAGGAAACTTTTCTTCTCATAGCAAAGTCACACTCCTCTCTGAATGAACTGTGTGCTGATGCAACATTCATGAACTCGGTCAGGCAAGTCATTGGTGAAGTGATTTGAAAAGTATTCAAATTTCATGTACTGTTCAGTCACTACAGTGCCCTCCAAGGGCAGAGGTGCATTTTTAAAAATACATTTCCTCTCATATCTAAAGTATACGAAGATTATGCCATGAGAGAAAAACTTAAGAAGATGTTTTAAAAGTAATGCAAAGAACAAAAGTCCAAAAAACGATTTTTTAAAATTTCAGAGTTATTTAAGAGCTAAAATTTAAGAGTTATTGGGATAGAAGAAGGCATAGAGGACCAAATCACAGGAATATACAATCTATTCAATGAAATAATACCAGAAATCTTTCCAAACATGAGGAATAAATTGGAAATCCAAATTCAAGAAGCCTACAGGATGCCAAACATACAAAATCACAACAGATCCACATCAAGGCACAGTATAATGAAAATCCCAACATACAGAATAAGGAGAGAATTTTAAAAGCCACGAGAAAAAGGAATAAGACTACATATAGGGGAAAACCAATTGGAATAATGGCAGATTTTTCAACCCAGACCCTGAAAGCTAGAAGATCCTGGAACAACATATATCAAGCTCTGTAAGATAATTGGTGCCAATCAAGAATCTTGTATCCAGCAAAATTAAGCTTTAGATTTGAAAATGAAATAGAAACCTTCCATGATAAACAAAAGTTAAAAGTATTTATAACTAGACAACTGGTGCTACAAAACATCCTTGGCAAAATATTTCATGAAGAGGAAATGAAAAACAGCAATGAAAATCAACAGAGGGAGGTATGCAGTAAAGGAAAAAACTAATCAAAGAGGAAAACCAAGTCAAGTTAAATAACAGAAATAAACAAATATGGCTGGAAATACAAACCATGTCTCAATAGTAACCCTAAATGTTAATGGCTTATACTCAACAACAACAAAAAGATATGGGTTGCAGATTGGATAAAATAAAAGACCCAACAATATGCTGCCTGAAGGTAACTCATCTGATATGAAAAGACATATACAAACTGAAAGTAATAGGTTTGGAAAAATCATACCACTCACATGGACTGTGTAAGGAAGCAGGGGTTTCTATACTCATATCAAATAAAGTAGACTTCAAGTCAAAATTAATCAAAATGGATAAAGATTGACATTACATACTGCTCAAGGAATCCTACACCAATAAACCATAGCAATCATAAATATATTTGCCCCAAACCTTGGTGCAGCTATGATCATCAAACAAACTCTTTTCAAGTTCAAGAGTCAAATTGACCACAACACAATAATCTTGGTTGACTTTATCAGACCTCTCTCATCACTAGATAGATCTTCCAAACATAAGTTGAATAAAGAAACTATAGAACTCAATAACACAATCAATAACTTAGACTTATCTGACATATATAGAATATTTCAACCTGCACCAAGTGCATACACTTTCCTCTCAGCAGCACATGGATCCTTCTCTAAAATAGACCATATAATGTGCCACAAAGCAACTCTTAGCAAATACAAAAAGTTAGAGATACTACCATGCATTTTATTGGATCATAATGGAATGAAATTGGAAATCAACAACAAAATAAAAAACAAAATTTTCTCCATCACTTGGAGCCTAAACAATATGCTACTTAATGAACAATGGGTTCCAGAAGACATCACGGAGGAGATTAAAAAATTCTTATAAGTAAATGAGAACATAGACACAACATATCAAAATCTCTGGGACACTATGAAAGCAATGCTAAAAGGAAAATTCATTGCATGGACTTTATTTCTTAAAAAAAAAGTCAAAAAATATATGACCTCACCCTACATCTCAAAGACCTAGGAAAAGAAGAACAAATCAGTAGCAAAAGCAGAAGAAGACAAGAAATAATTAAAATTAGAGCTGGAATCAATGAAATAAAAAAAAAAGAACAATATAAAAATTGACAAAACAAAAAGTTGGTTCTTTGAAAAAATAAATAAAATTGATAGACCCTTAGCCACGCTAATGAAGAGAAGAGAGAGCTCAAATTACCAGCATACATGATGAAAAAGGTAATATCACAACTGACACTACAGAAATACAGAGGATCATTAGAAATTATTTTGAAATCTTAAACTCCAATAAAATCGAAGGCATTGAAGGCATTGACAGATTTCTTAAGTCATATGATCTTCCCAGATTGAGTCAGGAAGATATAAACAATTTAAACAGACCAATATCAAGTGAGAAAACAAAAGACGCCATCAGAGGCTTACCAACCACGAAAAGCCCAGGACCGGATGTTTACACAGGTGAGTTCTACAAGTCCTTTAAAGAAGAACTAATACCAACACTCTTCAATTTATTTCAGGATATAGTAAAATAGGCAGTCATTCCAAACTCATTTTATGACGCCAATATCACCCTGATCTCCAAACCAGGCAAAGACACATCAAAAAAGAAAACTTTAGACCAATATGTCTAATGAACATAGATGCAAATTTCTCAATAAAATTCTGGCAAATCTAATACAAAAAATTTGTGCACCATGATCAAGTGGGATTCATCCCAGGGATGCAAGTTTGGTTCAACATACAGAAATCAAAAACTATAACTCACCACATCAATAGACTTAAAGGTAAAAATCATATGGTCACCACAATAGACACAGAAAAAGCATTTGACAAAATACAACATCCAGTTAAGTTCAAAACACTAGAAAAACTAGGGATAACAGGAACATATCTCAACGTTTTAAAGGCTATCTATGCTAATCCTCAGGCCAACATCATTCTAAACAGACAAAAATTGAATGCATTCCCTCTAAAATCTGGAACAAGACAGGAATGCCCTCTCTCACCACTTCTATTCAACATAGTTCTTGAAACATTGGCCAGAGCAATTAGACAGATGAAAGAAATTAAAGGAATACACATAGGAAAAGAAGAACTTAAATTAGCACTATTTGCTGACAATATGATTCTATACCTAGAAGACCCCCAAAAACTCCACCAGAAAATTTCTAGAACTAGTAATTGAATTCATCAAAGTAGCAGTATATAAAATCAAAACCCATAAATCAAAGGCATTTCTGTATATCAGTGACAAATCCTCTGAGAAGGAAATGAGGAAAACTACCCCATTCACAATAACCTAAAAAATAAGATAATTGGGAATCAACTTAACAAAAGAGGTGAAAGATCTGTATAATAAAAACTACAGAAGCCTAAAGAGAGAAATCAAAGAAGACCTTAGAAGATGGAAAGATCTACCTTGTTCTTGGTTAGGCAGAATTAATATTATCAAAATGACTATACTACCAAAAGCACTATACATGTTTAATGCATTTCTCATCAAAATTCCAATGGCATTCCTCATAGAAATAGAAAAAGCAATCATGAAATTCATATGGAAAAATAGGAGACTCAGAATAGCTAAAGCAATCCTTAGCAGGATAAGTGAAGCAGGTGGCCTCACTATACCAGACCTTAAACTATACTACAGAGCAATAGTATCAAAAACAGCATGCTATTCACACCAAATCAGTCTTGTAGACCAATGATAGAGAATAGAGGACACAGAGAGTAACCCCCCAACTTACAATTATCTTATATTTTAAAAAGGTGCCAAAAACATGCACTGGAGAAAAGAGAGCATCTTCAAAAAATGGTACTAGGAAAACTGGAAACCCATATGCAACAATATGAAATTGAACCCTTATCTTTTACCTGCACAAGACTAAACTCAAAATGGATCAAGAACCTAGGAATGCAACCTGAAACTCTGTGCCTAATAGAATAAAAAAGTAGGCCCTAATCTTCATCATGTGGGATTAGGCCCAACTTCCTTAATAAGACTCCTATAGCACAAAAATTAAAAGCAAGAATCAATATATAGGATAGAATCAAACCAAAAAGTTTCTTGAAGCAAAAGAAACAATCTGTGAGGTGAACAGAGAGCTTACATCCTGGGAGCAAATTTTTACCCCTCACACATCAGATGGAGCACTAATCTCTAGGATATATAAAGAACTCAAAAAGCTAAGCACAAAAAAACAAAACAAAACAAAACAGAAACTCAAAAAACCCAATCAACACATGGGCCAAGGACTTGAAAAAAACACTTCTCAGAAGAGGATATACAATCAATCAAGAAATATATTTTAAAAATGCTCATCATCTATAGCAATTAGAGAAATGCAAATCAAAACTACTTTAAGTTTGGGCTGGGGATGTGGCTCAAGTGGTAGCACGCTCGCCTGGCATGCGTGCGGCCTGGGTTCAATTCTCAGCACCACAAACAAACAAAGATGTTGTGTCCACTGAAATATATATATAAATTCTCTCTCTCTCTCTCTCTCTCTCTCAAAAAAAAAAAAAAAAAAAAAACTGCTCTAAGTTATTATCTCACTCCAGTCAGAATGACAGCTATTATGAAGACAAACAACAAAAATGTTGGCGAGGATGTGGAGAAAAATCTACACTCATACATTCCTGGTTGGACTGCAAATTTTTGCAGCCAATATGGAAAGCAGTATGGAGATTCTTTGGAAATCTGGGAATGGAACCACCATTTGACTCAGGTATCCCTTCTCCTTGGACTATACCCAAAGGAATTAAAAACAGCATACAACAGGGACACAGCCACATCAATGTTTATAGCAGCACAATTCACAATAGCTAAACAGTGGAGCCAACCTAGATGCCCTTCAGTGGATGAATGGATTTAAAAATGTGGCACATATACACAATATAATTTTATTCAGCAATAAGAGAGAATAAAATCATGGCATTTGCAGGTAAATGAATGGCACTGGAGAAGATAATGCTAAGTGAAATTAGCCAATCCACAAAAAAATGCCAAATGTTTTCTCTGATACAAGGAGGCTGACTCATAGTGGGATAGGGAGGGGATGGGATGATTAGATGAATTCTAGATAGGAAAGAGGAGTGGGAGGTAAAGGGAGGGGCAGGGGATTAGAAAGGATGGTGGAATGTGATGGGCATCATTATTCAAAGTACATGTATGAAGACTTGAATTGGGGGTCAACATACTTTATATGCAACCTGAGATATGAAAAAATTGTGGTATATATGTGGGATAAGAATTGTAATGCAAAAACCCCAGAAAGTAATTGTGTTAAGGCATGAATTAGTGTGAACATACTTAATATACAAAGGTATGAAAAATTGTGCTCTATATGTGTAATAAGAATTGGAATATATTCCACTGTTGTATATATGTAAATATATAAAATCAATAAAAAATTCATATGCCATTCTCACTACAGAGCCCTTCCAAGGGCAGCAGTTGCATTTTTTAAAAAAATTTCCTCTCATATATGAAGTATTAGAAGATTGTGCCATGAGAGAAAAACTTAAAAAGTTTTAAAAGTAATGCAAAGAACAATGCTGCAACACTATTTTTTAAAAGATGGATACTTGATTTAAAATTATTGAACCTGTATTTTATATCTCCTTATTAAAATTTTGAGAACAAGATACAATCATTCTGTGTCACATTACTAGGCAAACTGTTGAAGTACTGTTTTAAACCTCCCTGTATATAAAATTATCATGAAGGATGTAAAACCCATAATTTCCTTTTTTGCTGTATGCATGTAATGAAATTGTAGATAGAAGTGTATTGCATTAAAAATGAACAAAAACTAGACACTTTTACTATACAAGACTGCTGATGAAGAAATGTGTTTGTGTGTGTGTGCATGTGTGTGAGTGTGTGTGTGAAAGAAGATATCACAGGGACAAATGAGTTGTGGCTTTGAATTACATGATGTGTGCCACATGACCTTAATGCAAATTTGCCAAATTTGATACTGTAAAAAAATTGATAACTGTTCTAATATCTGAGTAGTAAGTTTTTAAAAAGTTTTTAAAAACATGTCATCATGGACTAATTTTGGTTGTTACAGTCATCAATGTCAACCCAAAAAATTCAGAGGTAAAAATTATGTGTGATCGAAACACCAGTTGACAGACAAACTTAGAGCTTTATTCTATTCAGAGAAGGCAGATGCATTGGAAATCTTTATTTTTTTTAATACTGGAGATAATTGTATACCTATCAAAGTTTTTACAAATATGATATTTTTTAATTTACATTCTGGACAACAGTGGTCAGAAGAATCATCAGTCGGCACCTTCATGGTGACCTCTCCATCACCTTGTCTCACTTGAACTGTTTTAATTTTATGCTCTGCAGTAGTCAATTATTTGTATTCAGCTAGTTCTCCTTTAATGTGCCACTGCTCTGTCTTTGTGTTACACATTCTGTTGTTTTGATTTATTTACAATACATGCTGTGCCATTATGATTTTAACTTTGTTGTGTTGGTTGAATAACTTGTAATACTTAAATGCTTGAGGTCACAGTGAAAAACCATACCAGTATTTCTTTCAGCTCCATTTCAAATATAATTAACCTGAATATTTTGGATGTTTATCAAAGATCTTTTATGAGGAAAGTAAATTTATGAAATAATAGATGTGTAACATATATGAGTAATGTTGGCTTTGAACAAATTTTGAAAACTTAGTTGACAAAATATTGGATCACCTGAAAAGAAGCATGAATTTTGAAATCTGAATGCCTTGGTTCTCAGTATTATCATTCTTTTTTCATATATATATATATATATATATATATATATATATATATATATATATATAAATTATCAATGGACCTTTATTTATTTATATGAGGTGCTGAGAATCAAACCCAGTGCCTCACATATGCGAGGTGAGTGCTCTACCATTGAGCTACAACACAACACCATCATTATTTTTTTTAAAAAATATATATTTTTAGTTGTAAATGGACTCAATGCCTTTATATATTTTGTTTATTACATGTGGTGCTTAGGATCAAACCCATGGCCTCACATGTGTGAGGTAAGTACTCTACTAATTAGCCACAACCCCAGTCCCTGTATTATCATTCTTTATTGAATTTATTTCTTATTAAAGTATATAGTTTTTAAGACATTTTTTACAGTATTATGTAACTTTTAGCATGGTTAGATTAGAGTGATGCTCATATGTTACCATAGAGCAGACATTTATATTTTGTCTAGACTTTATTATATCAGTAGTTTTCATGCAATATATATATATATATATATATATATATATATATATATATATATATATATATACAGCAAGCAACCTATTTCCAATGAGAAACATGTCAGTTAATGTATTTAAAGCCATCATTACAAGTTTGTAATGTATGTTTTCCAACTTGTTTTATATGTATGTGATATATTACAAAAAATATTGTTCTTAATTGAAAAAAGGATATAAAATGTAAAACCACAATTTTTCATAAATGAATATTGCCAATTGTTTCCCAGCCCTTTCTTATATTGGGTGTTTTGACTTGAGATTCAGTTAGCTAATGAATGGATAAATTAATTAAACACTTATGAAATTTAGTTGGGATTTAACTTAGCTTGTAATTTAATTATTTGTTTCTTTATTGCATCCATTCACCCACATCAATAATTTAGTGAATGTTATAATACCAATCTAAAAAACAACCAAAAAAGCAAACTGAGGGGAATGGGAGGAGAGGAGTGATGGTGATGGAAGTTACCAGGTAAAATCTTTGTAATTAATCAAGATCTGCCTCAGGAACATATTACTCTTTTAGTGTGTGTGTTTTTAAAATTTGTTTTAATTAGTTAAACATGACAGTACAATGATCTTGACATATCACATTTTTGAATAAGATGGGGTATAATTTCTCATTTTTCTGAGTGTACAGGTTGCAGAATCATATTGGTCATGCAGTCATGTATATACATACAGCAATACTAATGTCTATTTTATTCTGCTGACCTTCCTTTCCCTCCTTCCCCTCCCCTCCCCTCCCATCAGTTCTCTCTACCCAATCTAATGTGACACACTTCTTTTTTTCCCTCACATCATCATACATGTATTCTGTATAACGATGAGGGTCTCCTTCCATCTTCTGTGCAATTCCACTTCTCCCTCACTTTCCCTCCCACCTCTCTTCCCAAGTGTGTTTTATTTTACAGAATGAATTTAAAAAGCAACTGTTACCAAGTAAATATAATTTAATATAAAAATTTAACATGAAGTACTAATATTAAAATTATTAAACAAAGAACATATAAGTCTGCAAATTCCATACAATATAGACAGTTATGTCTTTGGAAACGAGAAACAAGCTCCTGCTCCGAGTCTTACAGGTTAATTTCAGCTGCTGTGCACTGCAGGTATCATCTCTCCTGTGTCCCAGGGCCAAAATCTCTGCTCTCCCAGGTGTCTTATGGGGTCTATAAAACAGAACAAGGTAAAAAGGTCACTTGGGATGAGTTGCTGGCCACAGAGAGTGGCCAGGACCACAATTGTCCTCAGGAAATGCAAGATGAACTTGGGCCCTGATCTCTCCTGGGGTCTGGGCAGGGAGCACTGAGGCTGGTATGCTGCCCTCAGCTGAGGGTGTTGTCTGTGGGAAGAGTGTCTATGAATGTCCTCAGGAGGAAATTCTCATGGATATTCACCTTCAGAACCTTCTGAGGCTGCTTCCCTAGAGAGTGAACATGAGGCAATGGAAGAGTTCTCTAAGACATTTGGGTGTAAGGGCTGAGTATCATACATCTGGGACCCTGAAGAGCAGCATCTGTGATGACACAGAGTGGAGCAAGGACCCTGGCTCCTCCAGCCCTACTCTCTGTAGTGCCATTCCTCAGAGAGCTTCCTGCACTGATTTTAACCAAATTGCACCTTCCCTTGCATGGCCATGGTCACATGCAACTATGGAACCTTCAGTGCTCTAATTGATTCTTATGGATTGCAAAAAAGTGCAACAAAGAAACTTAAGAAAGCAAAGGAGAATATGTGGACTGATTTGACCTCTGCTCTCCTTCCCATTCTTTCCAGACTCACATTTCCTCTTCCTAAACTGCTTTATCGCATTTGTTGCATTGAGCCCACATATTAAAACAGGAGAGTGCCCCTGGAAACAATTCATGTTAGGGTACCTACATTCCAATTGTGTAATCTTGACCTAGGAAAGGAAGGATACATTCATGCATGCTCAGAGCCAGCAAAGGCAGGAGAACCCAGCTATTCAGTGGTCAGTAAAACAGAACCAGATTGTTTGTGTCTCATGTATCAGGCAACAACTCAGTATTTCTGATGCTCCCTACAACTCAAACTCAGTGTATGGGTATGCAGTATTACTCAGCATGATTCAGTGGTATTGCCTGTGGTAAAAAAAGTAGAGAAAGACTAAGAATGTTAGTGCAGAGAGATTTAACAGACATTGAAGGTCCAAGGACCTCAAAGATCTGGATGAGGAAAGCACCTTTAGAAAAGTCATAAAATGTGGGAAAGATGAAACATGGAAAATCTACAGAGTCTTTACATAAGAAAGAATAATTAAGAGAAACCAATAGAAAATCAATTACTTGCAGATTTCTTGTCCTTTTTTCCTCCTCCTCATCCTCTGAATCACTTTTTATGTTTTCTCTGTGGACCATGGCCGTGATGGTGATGATGTGGCCTTAGAAAAAGGAAAGGCAGAGTTAAAGTCAAGGTGAGAACTTAAGTTGCTCCTGCTCCTGGTGTTCTATAACCCACAGTCAAAGCTCTCCATTCTTTCTCTTGTCTGCATTCCTGTCTCCTGGCCTCCATCACCTCACCTCTGCAATGAGAAATAGATCTAGCATCCCAAGAGCTCTTTTCCAGTTCACATTCTGCCATTGTACTTGGTAGGGATTCTGTGTCATCCTTTTACTCCAAGAGGCAGCCAGAGTCTCCCTGATTTTCTGGACTTAGGCCTCTTAAATACAAGCAAATTCAGATTTTCCTCCTAGTCCCAGGGCTTGGGAATTAGATGAAGACTGGAGGTTAGAAACATGTTCAAGGAGGAACTTCTCCCCACTCTTTTACAGGAGAACACAGTGGCCTGTCCAGGGAGCACAGAAACAATTTTCTTTAAGTTGCCCACATTTGGGAGTTCATTTTCAACCAGAAATAGACAAAACACAGAAGAGAAAGTACTGCTCTAAAAGGATAACAATCAGAGGGGAATTGTGACTTCTTACTCACTGCTTATCACTAGTGAGAGCTTCAATTACAGGTTTGCAAAGTGCTTCTAAGAAAGTATGTCCCACTAGATTCTTTCCATTGTGGGTCAAACCTAAAGTGCAGATCTTATTTCTTTCATGCACAATGCCAAAAAATAATCAATAATGAAAGCCAAGCTACTTGATGTTTATTAGAGGCAAATTTAGGACAGAATGGGACTTAACATGGAAGATTGTGTTTACCTGGCAAAGCAAAAGTTGTCTTCTTATGAACAGGATGTCAGAAGGTCTACTAACTCTTCTTTTATGAAAATAATACATATTTCTGGTTTTTTTTTTTTCTATTTTATTCCCATTGCTCATTTCCCACATGAGTAGGTGAACTCAAATCTTACCATGAAACCTTTCCCATTTTGTCATACCCCAAGGGCTGTTCCTACCTGCAGGCACTTCCTCATCACAGCTTGAATCATAATCTTTGCTCCATGTCCAACCTTTAGAGACACAGACACCATCAACACAGTTACTTAAGATTGACTCATTCTTTCTTCTACACAACTAAGCTTATGATGGTTGCTAGGGTTGGATGTTTTTTTTATCCCAAAATGGATTGTGTGATTGAGGCTTGGTCCTCAGTATGGCCACAATGAGATTTGTGAAATCTGTGTGAGGAAGGGTCTGCTTGGAGGTGTTGAGGACATTTGATGGTATGAGAGTCAGAAGTAAGAATATAGATTTCTCAAACCCTTGTTAGATCCTGTTATATAAGAAGAGCAAATGAATCAACTGATCCCTGCTGGATTCGTGTCTCCCCATGTGATGTCTCTCTCCTACACCTGCATCCCTGCTGACACCACCAATCATGCAATGCAGCTAAGAGGGTATTCACTAAAGCCAAGTGTTTGCCAGTGCCATGCTCTTGTATCTCCAGAACTGTAAGCTAAACACACCCACCTGTATAATTTATTCAATTTCTGGGTTTCGTTTTTGGAAAGAAAAATATAGTGATACTAATATTAATAGTCAGGATCATCTTCATCTCTGTTCTGGGTTCTCAGACCCTCTCTGAGTTCTGGGGAGTCAGAGGCCTCAAACAGGATGCTGCAAACAATTGCAAACCTTCTAATGAGAGAGTGGAGCTGTAAGGAGTCAAATTTTAACTACTTTCTTCCATTGGAACATTATCCCTCTCTCGTTGAAACAGACCAAGCTGACATGCAAACTGTGATGCCAACAGTTTCAGGAATATAAACTCACAGAACATACACTGTGCCATCATCAGAGCAGCGGCCCAGAAGAGAATGGCAATGTTCTCTGCTTTATGAACATGGGTCTACTGGCCACTTTGAAAGTTTTGTATTAAAATTAAAATAAAATTAAAAATACTGTTATTTTGGATGGCCAAGACCAGGAGTTCAAAGATGAAGCAGACAAGAATTTCCTTCCTCTGGGTTTCCTTGGACAGCAGTTTGCTAGAATGTTCTCACTCCTCATAATCCTCATTTATAAGTAGACTGTGGAGTCAGATTGTTAGCATGTTCTCACTCCTCATACTCCTGATTTATAAGTAGACTGTGGTGTCATGCAAAAGTGAAAAGTGCCAGGAACTCTCTGAGGGCCTGAGGAATCGACATAAACAAAGTCAACATTAAGATCCAGATGGCTCCCCTCAAAGTCAAGCATATCCCACCTAGAGCTCATAAGAAATGTGTGTGAAAAGCTTGGACACAATGCTATCTTCTTAACTTCCCTACTGATTCTGGCTGGTCCTGGTCAGATCCCAGGTGGATACCTGGTTCATTGTAGAGCCTCACATGCTGAACAAGTGAGATCTTAGCACAGAGTTGCATTTATCAAATGATGTCGTGGACTAAGATGAAGACACTCTGCTCAGGGAGGAGTTCAGGAATGAGAAGGAATGATGACCACAGTGGTTCTACCCTCACAGTGACAAGTCAGTGTCAGTATCCATGTATGTATGAATAGAAGGACCTAGACAGCATTTGAGACTGACTGTATGAAGACCTATCATATACACTGTCAATGTGATATCCTGCAGGCCACACAGGGGGCAGCACAGACCTAAAATAGGGATCGGACACCACTGCTGTGCTGAGCTGGACCTTCACTAGAGCCCACCTTTTGCTCTGTAACTAGATGAGCTGCAATTGTGCTGATCAGGACCCATGAAAATCCATCCAGTTAAAACATGTTTCTACAGAGTAGTGTCTACAAAAAGATCCAATAAGGTAGCTTTCAGTGTCAGTTGGATCATGCAAAGTAAGACCTTCCTTAGCTACAGTAATCTCTGGTCTGTGCATCTCCTCTGTCTCAGATGCCCACCATAAGTGAGCATAGTGCATTGGTGGACCTGAGGGTCACTGTTAAGGATTGGCCCTGTCCAGAGACTTGTGCCTAGAATGGGGATTGGAAGATGAATTCTGACACCTCTCACAAAAAATGTATATGAACATGAAAATTTTTCATGAGTGAAGTGTTGTGAACAATCACATGCACTGATTAAATATAGGACCTACTGACAGGTGAGGTTTGCTATTAAATGAAGTTGCTACTGGTGCAGTGACAGGAATGAAATGGAGCTTTTTCTTTATAGAGTGCTGTGAAAATTTTCTGGGTTTTGATGGGATATGTTTTGCATGTTAATTGAGGGATTGGTGTGCAATGAACTGCACACATGGAGAGTTTACAGTTTGATCTATTTACACATATACAAAATCATGATCTAATGGAGATGGTTTTTTTGTTTAAACATGTGGACATTGGCATGTTGGCATGTATATATCCAGAGAAACAAACAAATGCGCAAAAATGAACACAAAGTCACACTCAGAATCATGTTGCATGAATGCACACAGAGACACATGTATAAAACTCTCATTGACCTAACCACTTTGCTCAACTCACACAGGTGCTTCAAGGAAATATGCAGAATGGCCATAGATTTTTTTTTAATCAATTTAGACCACAAACCCCTCACTTCTCATTCTCAAGGAGGTAGTGGAATCACTGAGACTCTGCACTCAAAAGGAAGGAAGACTCTCTGACCCTTGGCATCATCTACATTTTGCAACAGGAAGAGAGTGAGGCCAGGATACATACCAATTATGGATCCTCTTGAATCCTCCTGTAAATACAGAAAAGGAGTCACTATGAAGATCAAGCCATGCTCTGTCCTGTGTGCACAAGTCTTTTGTTTACTTGGTGACATTAGAATATCCAATGAGAATGTGGTGTTGAGAGCCACAGCCGAAGGGGCCCCAGCAAACTTCCAGCTGCCGGCTGATGATTGGCTCACAGCGGCCCCAGCAACATCTAGCTGATTGGCTCCTCTGCAGTGATGCTCATTGGGCTATTTCCCTGCCCTTTCAGACCACGGAGCTGCTCATTGGGGGACTTTTTTGGCTCCGCCCACGTGACCCAGCCAATCGGCCTCAAGAGCAGGAGGATTGGGGGAGGTGGAGAGAAGCTTGTGTTGGAGAGAGAGGCTTGTGGAAAGCCGGTGGTGGCAGTTGAGGCTCTGAGGGTTTTTCCTGAGAGTCTGTTTTGTTTGGCGTGTGTGGTTCTAAAAATAAAGTTAGTTTCTTTTGACAAGTGGCTCCTGATTGTGCCCAGCCAGACTGCAGCATTTGGTGGCTCGCACGGGGAGCGACTGAGGGTAAGTGAAACTGCTTGCCCCTGAGGGCAGGGCGAGAGGATGGGTAGCCATTTTAAGATTCCTCTTTTATTTTGCTTCACTTTTGTTTTAAGTTGCCTGTCCCTGGAGATGAGTGAGACAGAAGAAAAACCGCTCACATCTGAGGAAAAACTATTTACGTCTGAGGAACAGATAGGGAGAAAGGACGGATGCACGTGTCAGGAGGATAGAAAGGCTATAATGACTTTTTGTTGTTCCCTTTTTATTTCATTCTGTCTCGGTTTTGTTTGGCGTCATCTTGTTGGGTTGTATTATAGTAGAAATAAGGGATCAGAAATTAGTAAAAAACAAACTGAAAGAGTGTTAAGTAAATTGTTAGAGGAAGGAGGCATCTCAGTAAAATCAAGAACAGTCAGGGCATAGGTTGATACAATACAAAAATGTAGCCCATGGCTTTTTAAGGAGGAGTTGTTAAATATATCACAATGGAACCATCATAGTGAAGATTTAAAAAGAATAGAAAAGAAAAGCCCAGGGACTCTGCCAGTTGGCACATTGCCATTGTGGACGTTCATATCTTGTTTGCTTAGTCCAAAGCCTTCAGTTCAGACAATGGTACAGGAAGGAGAAGACATAATGATTCAAGTAAAAGAGAAGGTCTCTCAAGGTAGTCAGACAGAGGAAAAGATTCAAGTAAAAGAGAAGGCCTCTCAAGCTAGTCAGACAGAGAAAGAAAGTGTAAAACAGAAAAAGCCATCAGGGGGAAAGTTACAACAGGAGACTGCTACTAACACCTTTCTATCACCAGAGGGTGTAAGTGTCCAACCAACAGCACCACCTCTACAGGAGACTGCCGCTAACACCTTTCTATCACCAGAGGACGTAAATGTCCAACTAACAAGGCCACCTCCATATGCTGGGAGGTCCCCAACCCCCGCAGTTGATAGTTGGGATCCTGAGACAAGATCTCAAATATTAACATGCCCTGTATTTGAGGCAGGAGGGCAGCGATTTTACCATGTTTTAAATTTCAAAACAGTGAAGCAGCTAAAAGAGGCTGTAACAACCTATGGTCCTCAAGCACCCTTCACTGTAAGCATGGTCGAATCCATTAACAACTTGAACATGACGCCAGCAGATTGGGCTAATATGTGTAAAGCTGTGCTAAATGGAGGACAATACCTGTTATGGAAGGTTGCCAATGAGGAATTTTGCAAGGAGACGGCTAGGCGAAATGCAGCAGCTGGTTATCCTCAGAGAAATCTAGATATGTTGTTAGGAAAGGGACCTTATGAGGATCAGCAGCAACAAATTGCATATGATCCTGGTGTATATGCACAAATTGCTGTAGATGCAATTAAGGCATGGAAGACTTTACAAGGACATGGAGGTTTACAAGGTCAATTATCTAAGGTAATACAAGGAGCTAATGAACCTTATGCTGAATTTGTAGATAGGCTTATTCAAACAGCTACCAGAGTTTTTGGGAATACAGAACAAGCAATGCCATTACGAAAACACCTGGCTTATGAGCAAGTGAATCGTTGGTGCAGAGATATCATTAGACCATGGAAGCATGAAGATTTAAACACATATATTAAATTATGTAGAGACATTAATGAACAAGAGCAAGTCGTGGCAGCTGCAGTAAAACAGGCTTTAGATGCCAGAGACATTAATGAACAAGGGCAAATTGTGGCAGCTGCAGTAAAACAGGCTTTAGATGCCAGGCCAAGAACATGCTACAATTGTGAACAAACATGACATTTTAAAAGGAATTGCCCCATTGGAGGAGGGTTTAACAAAACTAGGTATCAAAGGAGTAGAATACCAGGTATTTGCCCACGATGCCGTAGAGGGAGACATTGGGCTAATGAATGCCATTCTCAAACCACCATAGAGGGTACTCCATTATCAAAAAACAAACAAGGACCAGGTGTTTATCCACAATATCATGGAGAAAGGCATCAGGCTCCATTGCCAAAAAATGGACAGGGGGGCCCAATGCTCCAGGGCCCAAAACCACAAATATATGGAGCACTGGAGGAACCCAGCAACCCCATCAGGGTAGTGCCCAGGACACATTGTCCATCAGATCCCTCATCAGACAAACCAGAGGGAGCGCAGGGTTGGACATCTGCGCCTCCGCCAGAGCAGTACTAACTCCAGAGATGGGAGTTCAAATCATTCCCACAGGGGTGAAAGGACCTCTTCCCAAAGGAACAGTAGGCTTATTATTGGGACACAGCTCTTCTACTCTAAAAGGACTTATGATAAGTCCTGGGGTAATTGATCCCGATTATGAAGGTGAAATAAAAATTATAACCAGTTCTCCAAAGGGTATATCAGTAATTTCACCAGGAGATAGAATAGCACAGTTACTAATAATACCCAGCCTACATGATAAATTTTCCAGTCGTACTGTAGAAAGAGGTTCCAAGGGATTAGGCTCCACAGGTGTAGATTGGGCTATGCTTTCTTTAAATTTAGATTCTCGCCCCATGCTAAAACTAAATATTCAAGGACATGAATTTAATGGACTACTGGATACAGGTGCAGACCTTAGCATCATCTCTCGTCAAGAATGGCCAAAACATTGGCCATTACAACAAGCCACTCAAATGCTTTGAGGCCTAGGAGTGGCAACTAATCCCCATAGAAGTGCAATGGTATTAGATTGGAAGGATCCTGAAGGATGTGAAGGAACTATACAGCCATATGTATTGGATCATCTTCCCGTAAATTTATGGGGACGAGATATCCTAGATCAATTAGGTTTGACATTAACAAATAACATCAACAAAAATTCACCCACTATTATGACTAGACAAGGTTTTAGGAAAGGAAAAAGATTAGAAAAACAAGAACAAGGTATAGCAGCACCAATACAAATAGATCAAGGAACAGACAGACATGGGTTGGATTTTCAGAAAGGGCCACTGAGACAATAAAAATTACTTGGAAATCAGAAAGACCAGTATGGGTTCCTCAGTGGCCCCTGACTAAAGAAAAGATACAAGCAGCCCATGATCTGGTCAAACAACAATTAGCAGAAGGACATATACAACCTTCTGTATCTCCCCATAATACTCCCATTTTTGTCATCAAAAAGAAATCTGGTAACTGGAGATTATTGCAAGATTTAAGAGCCATTAATAATGAGATGGTTATTATGGGACCTGCTCAATCAGGGATTCCTCAGTTGTCTGCTTTGCCAAAAACCTGGTATGTTTTAGTTATAGATATTAAAGATTGTTTTTGTTTTCAATTCCAATTCATCCTGAGGATAGTCCACGTTTTGCATCTACTATCCCTGCAGTGAATCATGAAGGTCCTGATCAGAGATATGAATGGAAAGTACTCCCTCAAGGGATAGCTAACAGCCCAACTATGTGTCAAATTTATGTTAACAAAGCAATCCAGCCACTTAGAAATCAAAATCCTGAACTACAAATATTTCACTATATGGATGATGTATTATTAGCACACAAAGATAAAAACACATTGCTAGAATGTTATGCCACACTTACAAACTTATTAAAAATTATAATCTAGAGATACCAATAGATAAGGTACAATTAAATTTTCCAATTAATTATTTAGGAGTTCTATTATCCTCAACCATGGTCCGTCCACCAAAAATTCAAATACGAGTAGATCAACTCAAATCACTTAATGACTTTCAAAAGTTATTAGGAGACATAAATTGGATAAGGCCTTATTTAGGTATACCAACAGGAGAGTTGGGACCTTTATTTGATATCCTAAAAGGTCCTTCAGATCCAAATTCACCCCGAATGTTAACGCCTGAAGCAAGAAAGGCATAAAAAATCATTGAAACATATATGGAAAATATGCATTTGGATAGAATTGATATAAGTTTGCCTTTATTATTTATTGTACTACCAACAAAAAATATTCCTACAGGAGTATTTTGGCAAGAAGGTCCATTATTATGGATACATTTATCTTATCCTCCTAACACTATTCTTACTAGGTATCCTGAGGCTGTAGGACAATTAATACTCAAAGGAATAAAAGCAGTAAAGGGAGTGTTTGGAATTTCTCCCAATAAAATTATTACTCCATATACTATGAATCAAATTGATGAGTTAGCTAATGAGTTAAATACTTGGGCAATAATCATGTGCAAATCTAATGTTTCATTTGATAACCACTTACCATCTAATCCTTTATTGTCTTTTTGGTCATTGCATCCTGTAATTTTTTTCCAAAAATGACAAGAAAAACACCTATCATGAATGCTCCAAATATATTCACTGATGGGTCAAATAATGGTACAGCAGCAGTAGTTACCCCTGATCAAACTTTTACATTTTTAGTACCCAAACAATCAGCTCAAAAGGTAGAGCTTAATGCAGTTTTACAAGCTTTTGTGATGTTTAAAGATTCTGTATTTAATTTATTTTCTGATAGTCAGTATGTAGTTAATGCTATAGTATCTCTTGAAGATGCTGGTAGGATTTCCCCTTCTTCTACTGTTTTCTCTTTGATTTCCACTATACAAAGTCTAATCTGGGACAGAAAAGATCCATTCTTTATAGGACATATCAGGGCACATACAGGATTGCCTGGAGCCCTTAGTTTGGGCAATGATTGAGCAGATAAAACTACACATGACATACATATTTTCTCTACACTAGAAGAAGCTATAAATTTTCATAAAAAGTTCCATGTCAATGCTAATACTTTACAAAAGCATTTTAAAATAACTAAGGAACAAGCTAGACAAATAATAAAACAATGCCAAAATTGTGTGACCTTTTTACCACAAGTTAATTTTGGAGTCAATCCTAGAGGATTGATACCTAACCATATTTGGCAGGTGGACGTCACACACTTGCCAGAATTTGGAAAATTAAAATATTTGCATGTTACAGTTGATACTTCTTCTGGATTTTTGATGGGCTCCCTTCATGCTGGAGAAAAAACTAAAGATATTATAGCTCATTGCTTACAAAATTTTGCCACTGTGGGTGTTCCAAAACAGTTAAAAACAGATAATGCCCCTGGTTATACTTCTATCTCTTTTAAACAATTTTGCTCAACATTTGGCATTACTCATATAACAGGAATCCCATACAATCCACAGGGACAAGGCATAGTTGAAAGAGCTCATCAAACTATTAAAATGTACTTATTAAAGCAAAAAGAAGGAATTGGTAAGGGGTATATATTCCCCAAAGATAAACTTAAAATAACCCTTTTTACTCTAAACTTTTAAAATTTGGATTCATCAGGACTTAGTGCTGCGGAAAGGATATGTGTCCAAAAAATGTGCATAAGCCCAAGGTACTTTGGAAGGATATTCTAACAGGACAATGGAAAGGTCCTGACCCAGTAATTGTCTGGAGTCGGGGGTCTGTTTGTGTGTTTCCACAGGGAGAACAGCAGCCGATTTGGATTCCAGAGAGATTAACCAAGGTCCTGACCCAGTGATTGTCTGGAGTCGGAGGTCTGTTTATGTGTTTCCACAGGGAGAACAGCAGCCGATTTGGATTCCAGAAAGATTAAATAAAGCGATTTCTACAGACCAAAAAGAAGATGATTTGGCTCAAATCCATAACAACTGATATCCAAAACTCCAGTTTGGCTATTCTTACATCTGCAACAGAACCAGGATGCTTTTTTCAATATCTATTTTATTATTGCCCTTTGCCATATCATGAAGTTCTATTTTGTTTTTTGAGCTCATACAGACCTAGGTTAATGTTTTGCTGATCAGTTCTATTTTTTGACTATAGAGTTTTTAAACATTGCAATGGAGATTTCACCTGTAAAAAGTTATAAGGCCTTTACTATAATGTTATGTGTTGTATGTATTATATTATGTGTGCACACTTGTGTTTTGTGTTATATGTTTGAATGTATGTATGTCCATATATCATATATGACGAGCGCTCATGATAAAATGGATCCAAATTTTTTTTTCACATGATTTATATGGTTTAATTTAAATTGGGTAAACAACTGTTGAGGATTGTTTTAATATGTAAACAAAAAAGAAGGTTAACAGATCTGTTTGTTTACTTTCACCTTTCCTTTTCATTATATTTAATAATTCTCTTAAAGATAATGTAAATTATTAAGAAAATTGTTTTCTTTTAGTGCCTTCTGTAATGTTACATAATTTTTTCTTTAGCCATTATTGCCAGAATTCCTATCTTCATCCCAGTGCCAGTGAAGACAATGTAAATTGTTAAGAAAATTGTTTTCTTTTAGTGCCTTCTGTAATGTTACATAATTTTTTCTTTAGCCATTATTGCCAGAATTCCTATCTTCATCCCAGTGCTGGTGAAGTCAAAGATAAAACCAATCTACAGCTTCTACAATAGCCATCACTGAACTGCTTGCAGAACTTGCCTGGACACATTGTGAGCTCACCTGTATGCATTGTGAACTATCTGTTGGTGCAGCGACTTGTGGTAGTGTTGGGGTATTTTCGCTAATGATGTCATTGGTGGTACAATTTTTCCAAAAGGAGCCGTCAATTGGCTTGCTGTATCTTCCTCCCTTCTGCTTGTCATGATCGTCCAGCTAAAATTTGGGGGCCAACAGAGGTGAGGCAAAGAACCTCACCCCCCTGCTGGTACAAAGACCTCTCCACAGGTGTGGCTGTATACTGGACCGGTAGTCACTGACGGGTAAGATCCAATTGCAGTGGTACCAACCTAAGGACCATATGTACTATTGGACAACCTAAGGCAGGCACAGTCCCTAAGCCACATGCTTGTTGTTTAAACAGAGAGGGGGAGATGTTGAGAGCCACAGCCGAAGGGGCCCCAGCAAACTTCCAGCTGCCGGCTGATGATTGGCTCACAGCAGCCCCAGCAACATCTAGCTGATTGGCTCCTCTGTGGTGATGCTCATTGGGCTGTTTCCCTGCCCTTTCAGACCACGGAGCTGCTCATTGGGGGACTTTTTTGGCTCCGCCCACGTGACCCAGCCAATCGGCCTCAAGAGCAGTAGGATTGGGGGAGGTGGAGAGAAGCTTGTGTGGGAGAGAGAGGCTTGTGGAAAGCCGGTGGTGGCAGTTGAGGCTCTGAGGGTTTTTCCTGAGAGTCTGTTTTGTTTGGCATGTGTGGTTCTAAAAATAAAGTTAGTTTCTTTTGACAAGTGGCTCCTGATTGTGCCCAGCCAGACTGCTCTGTCCTGTGTGCACAAGTCTTTTGTTTACTTGGTGACATTAGAATATCCAATGAGAATGTGGGCAAATCAAGGGAACAGATAGCAAATGTACTCTCACCAAATGACACAAGCTTTTCTAGGGGATTTGTGTCACAGGTCTATATTAGGTGATAATTAAGGAATTCGATGGCCAGGAGGGAAAACCATAGCCAGGCACAAAGCTTGTTATCATACAGTGTGTAGTTTACACTGTTTCTTGTTAATGTTGCCTTCAGTGAGGTCTCATTTGGCAACAGACACCCTGATGAGAATCTGCATACTCAGGAAATTGTGTATGTCATCTCCAGGAAACCATATCATATTACAAGAGAAAGAGAAACTAAAGAGCAACACTTGGATTTCAGAGGAAGATAAGCAACCTTACCATGGCTTTTGATGGGGCCTCCTGACCCATGCTTTCTCCAGGAATGAACTCCACCATGTCATTTGGGGGAACTAGGAGGATGCAGACTAATGATTAGTATACTGATTTAAGGCTTATGAATAGTTCAGGGCATTTCTTGATATAGACATCAGTGAAAATATACAGCAAAGATAAGAAGAATGAGAGATGGCCGCGAATAGAGTGCATCACACCCCGTGTACCGCATCACTGCACAGGTGAATACAGGGTTAGAATGACAAAAAGCTATCTTGTTAGGAATTTCCAGCAAAATTGGGGTGCACCGAAACCTAGAGGAAGGATTTCCATCACCGAGGACCGGTTACTGAGTCTCAAATATGAGCCAACTGTGCGACCAGAGATCCGGGCTGACTGATCCGCCACCCGCCCTGCGGCCCGCCCCGCGGCTACAGATGGCGGGGTGCCGCCGAGAAGCGACCAGCAAGCAGAGAGAAACGGCGCTACGAATTCTGTGGAGTCCTGCCGGCTGTGCCCTCACTGAGCTCTGGGCTGAGTTCGGGGTAAGGAAGCGGTCCAGTTCTATCCCCCACAACGGAAAGTCCACCAAGGAAGCCAGCGGCCACCATCTTGGAGAGCTGACGTCACCATCGCCAGGTTCCTACAGATTGCAACAATAAAACAGCATGAACAACCAGACTACATATAACTTACTAAATGCAAATAGATGAATACTACGAATAAGTCTATACTCCGCCTAAGCCCTTAAATACCCCAAGTACTCCTGTCTATTTTCTTGTTAATATCCGCCTGCATTTGAGTAACCCCCCAAGGAAGCTAACATATACTAAACTCCATACAATCAAATCACCCGACCTTAACATAAAATCCTAAGTCCAAACCTCAGTTCTCTATATGCCATCAAAATCTGAAGGCCTTTAATGAAACCAATGAATTTACCTTAAATGACAATTAAATCCAACATCTCTAAACATTGTCTCCTAACACAAAGGAGAGATAGTGGAACTATAAAAACCAAAACAAATTTAAAGGAGAAAACAGAAACACAGCAGTCAAACAGAGTTGGAAAGTATCTTGAGCACCATGAAAAAACAAGGGAAAAAAGGAGTACAAACAATGCAGGACAACTTAAATACAAAGGAGAACCTATAGGCACCAGAAAAATGGACCGAGAAAGAAGTCAAGGCATACCTAATTCCGATGGATTGGAATCTTAGAGAAGACTTTAGACAGCAAGTTCAAACAATGAAAGTATATTTTGAGAGTTCCGGCAGAGAGCGTGGTGAGAAACGGGAGTGCGGCCTGCTCCCCCGGGCCCTCTGGGACCCCCGGCCCCAGGCCGGTGGGTGCGCTGGGGGGCCCGAGGACAGGACACGGCCTCTCCTGCAGATCCCCGGAGCTCCTGCTGCGAGTGCCCACTGGCTGGCCCTGGCTGTGAAGGACTGGTGAACCTGCCATCCAGATGGATGACCTGATGGTGGCGGCGACCTGTCGGGCCCCGGACCCCGAGGGCTGCCGGGTCTCCTGGCTCAATCGTGCCCGTCCCAGCTGAAGCCGCCACCTGGGACGTGGCGCCTTTGGGTGGCGGCGGGCGTGGCATGGCGAGAAGAATGGCGGCCGCCCAAACGCCGCGGAGGCCGGCAGGGGCTTCAAGGTCCCAAGAAGGAGGATGGACGCCTGAAAGCTCGACCACGCATTGGACAGCGGAGCCGCACAGACCAGGGCTCTCCGTGAGCGCTCAGTGCCGGCTCCTCGAGACCGCACCTTGTCTCGGCCAACAAAGACCGGAACCGTCCTGGAAGGTGAGCGAAGCCCCGGAAGACGACGACGGGTGGAACGGTTAGCGGCCTCGGGCGGTTGGTGTTCGTTTTACCAAAGAGAGAAACGGTAGTCACAAGCTGCATCTACCCAGTTGGAAACGCCCGCCACCCTTTGGGGAGATTTCCTGGCCCTTTGTAAAAGGCCTGTGTATATAATATGAAAAAGCTGCTCTCAACTTGCCCCCCAACCTTTTAAAACCTGTGCTGCATCTGGACATTCTAAATGTAAAGAGGATGCCTGACGCATGATAGAGTTAGAAAATAACGTCTTGTAAATGTCCCTTTGTTTGAAAAAATCAGAAATGTTTTCTGGAAGTGACTTTGAAATGAATTTGTTAGACCACCTCTAGGAGCGACACTTGTCCACGTTTGTTCAGTGGGTTGTTGGACATGGAGAAGACTGACCATGAGAAGGAGGTCCTGTGCCAGACTGGTTTTACGTAAAAGACATTTTTCATATAATAACCATTGTTTTGCGTGTGCATTTTATTACTCATTAGTGTATATATATTTGAAAATGCTAAATATTTTTTTTTAATATCTAGGTTTTCTAGATGTTCTAAAGTGCCTGATATATGTTAAAAGTAGAAGTGGTAAAATATATGACACATTTTGTAAATTTATTTTGTTAAAATTCTTATGAAATGGTTTCTTTTTTTTTTGGGGGGGGGGTGCAATAGCCAAACCCCTGTTGAATAGTACAGTTGTGCGCTGGTCCTGGGGAGCACCGTGCCAGTGTGCTTACCGAGAGCCAAGAGTTGTCTGGGTTTTGTTTTACTTTGCTGTGTACATAGTGTATATAAAGGACAAATGAGTCCTCCTAATCTACATCTAGCCTTTCTAGATGTTAAAGAGGTTGCCAGTGTATGACAAAGTAGAATTAGTAAACCAGTTTTGAATATTTTGTGTTAAAATTCCTAGGAAAGATTGTCTTCTGAAAATTTTGAGCATTATAGCCCACTGGGTCAGTGAAGGGCCAGAATGCTCATATTTTGAAGACATTTTCAAATTAGAACTATTGTTACATGTGTGCAGTGTATTCAAGACTGTCATGTACATAGTGGACAAATTGAGTCCTTACTTGAAACATCTAGTCTTGTCTAGATGTTTAGAAGTGCCCGATGTATGTTAAACGTAGAGGTAGTAAAATATCACTTTGTAAATATCTTTTTGCTAAAATTCATATGAAATAGTCTTTTGGGAATGGAACTATTAAACCACCTCTGTGAGCGGTATAGTACTGTCTGTATTTGCTCAGTGATTTGGAGGAGGTGGGAGGGAAGCAATTGCAAAAGGTTAGTGTGTTCATATTTGGACATTTTCAGACATCAGTTTTCTATGTTTTGTGCATTTTGTTTTTGCTGTGTATATAGTGTATATAATGGACAAATAAGTCCCAATTTTGTAACATCTAGTCTCTAGATGTTAAAGAGGTTGCCAGTGTATGACCAAGTAGTTAGTAAAATTAGAACATTTTGTACATTTTTTTGTTGAAATTCATAGGAAAGCTTGTCCTCTGTAAAAAGACTTTTGGATATGGATTTGTTCGACCATCTCTAAGTGTTACATATGCCTGTACTTGTCCACTGGACTGAAAACAGAAGGAAATGAGGAGGGAGAGGTTCAAGGACAAAATGGTCATATTAGAAGATACCTCATATTTAACCATTGCTACGCGTGCAATTTTATTTACCAGTGCTGTGTGAATAGTGGACAGGGTCTTATGTGGAATATCTAGTCCTTCTATATATTTAGAAGTGCTTGATATATTTAAAAGTAAAAGTAGTAGAATTGAAACTTTTTGTAAATAGCTTTTAAAAACTGATGAGAAATTTTGTGTTTGGATTTGTTAAACCACCACTTAACAGAATACTGTCTGTTGTACTTGTTGATTGGGTTGAGGGAGGTGGGAGGGAAGAAGTTGCAAAAGGTGTTTAACATTGTTAGAGTGTGCTAGAAAACTTCAGCTTACCCATTGCCTTGTACCGTGCATTTCATTTAACTTTGCTGTACTGTATATATTGTATATATATTGGACAAAGGAGTCCTAATTTTATAATATCTAGTCTCTAGATATTAAAGAGGTTGCCAATGTATGACAAAAGTAGAGTTAGTAAACTCACACATTTTTTACACTTTGTGTTAAAATTCATAGAAAGGCAGTCTTCTGAAAAGGACTTTTGGAAATGAAATTGTAACATCATATCATGTGACACTCAGATGTGATACATGTGACAAAAGGAGAAAGAAGTAGAAGAAATGAAGGATTCTAGGCCAGAATGATCCTACTTAGAAGACACTTTCAGATATAACCATTGTTACATGTGTGTAGTTTATTTAACACTACTATGTACATAGTGGACAAACTTAAGTCCTTATTTGAAACATCTAGTCTTTCTAGATGTTTAGAAGTGCACAAAGTATGTTAAAAGTAGAGGTAGTAAATAAAACATTTTGTTATATATCTTTTTTTAAAATTCATGAGGAAATAACTGTCTTTTGGAAATGGAATGATCAAAACACTTCTCTGAACAGTACATATTATATCTGTGCTGGTTCAGGGAGGAAGAAGGAAAAGAAAATATAAAGGGCTTTATACCAGTGTATTTTCTGTGAAGCAGAATTGACCATTGTCCCTTATATTTGTGGGTTTTGTTTTACTATTCTGTGTAAATAGTGTATATAAAGGACAAATGAGTCCTAATTTACATCTAGTCTATCTAGATGCTAAAGAGGTTGCCAGTGTATGACAAAAGTAGAGTTAGTAAACACACTGAGTACATGTTGTTATATTCATAGGAAAGACTATAATTAAAACCAGTTAGAAAGTGAAATTTGTTAAAAGTCATCTCTAAGCATTACAGATGCATATACTGACCCATTGGTTGATAAGACTAGAAGGGGAAGGGTTCTAGGCCAGAATGTTACTGTTTGGAAGACACTTTCAAATTCTAGCCTTTAAAAAAAGGGGTGGGGGGAGTTTTGCTTGAAAGTATAGCCTTTGTTAAGTAAGTGTTGCAGTTTATTCAGTGCTACTGTATGTAGAGTTGGAAACTTAAGTCCTTGTTGGGAACATCTAGTGTTTCTAGATGTTGAAAAGTGCACAACACATGGGAAAAGTAGAGAGCTAAAGTAATGCCCTTTAAGTATGTTTTGTTGCTACTTAGGAATGGTTGCCATTTAGGGGAATGGAATTGTTGAACTTGATGTCTTGGAGGGTAGGTTGAAGGTTCACTGGGTCGGGGGTAGGGGAAGGAGAAAGTATGCATAGAGAAGCAATGGGTGCCCTTTAGATTAGTTCAGATTGTCTAGCCATTGTTATATGTGCATTTTAGTTAATATTGCTGGGTATTAAAGGATAAGTCCTAATGCCCAAAGTTTGTTAACAATAGCAAAATAATCCCTATATAAATGTCCTTTTGTTAGTTTTTAGAAAGAACTGTCTTCTGAGAGTGACCCTTGTTAATCCAGCTCTTGGAGCTAGGGATAGTCCTGAATTTAGTCACTGGAGTGGTGAAGAGGGAGAAGAGGAAGGGGGAGGGGAAGTGCTCTTTGCTAAAGTCTCCATATTTGGAAGACAGGTTTAGATTATAACCATATATCTATATGTACATTTTTGGTAAATTGTGTTTTTGTGCACAAAGTTCATACTTCATTTCACAATATCTAAGCTTTCTAGATGCTTGAGGTGACAGTGAATCATAAAAAGTAGTGCTAGTGAATTAGCCAACTTGTAAATATCTTTTTGTTATAATTGATAGAAAAGATGCATCTTGGACATGGAATTGTTTTATCTGTGAGCATTGTGTATCAGGACTTGTTCATTAGGCTGGCAGCAGAGGGGCACAGGGAAACACAGAAAGATGGAAGCAAGTGCTCAAAGATTTACATTTTGATGTAAGCCACTGGTGTGTGTGCATCTTCTGGCTGTACTATAGGAATATTTTAATTCACTGGGAACATGCATTATTGCTAATATTTTAGTAGTAGAAATCTGTTAATGAAACAAGCTTGGTGTATTCTGTTGCTGTTTCATTTTAAATTGAGCATTAAGGGAATGAATTGTTTTAGTTGTAACTCTGCCAATATGTCTATCTAGAGGCCTGTTGCCATTTCTGTCTTCAGTGAAATTTTTGTCCCCAAGAAAGGATAACAGATTGAGTTGGTGTAGTGTATTCTTGGTTATCAAAAAATACTCATGTAGCTTCGGGATTTTGAATTGGTGAATATTCATGATGTGTGGAAAAGCACACACCACAATCTCAATCACACAAAATGGGATATTGTGTATATATGCATACAACCTAGAGGGACACGTCCAACTAAGCTTCTTGTGACTGGATGACTTTGTTCTTTGCTTGTGTGTGTGTGTGTGTTTTTTTTTCCTGTAATGTACAATTTACTTTTAAAAAATAAAAATTATTTTAAAAACCTGTAAAAAAAAAAGAAAGTATATTTTGAAATCAAAATAAATAAGCAAATTCAAATGTCAAAGAACGAGCTCTATCAGGAAATAGAGATTTAAAAACAAACCAAACAGTAATCCTAGAAATGCAGGAAACCATAAACCAAATTAAAAACTCAAACGAGAATATTACAAATAGACTAGATCAAGTAGAAGCCTGAACATCAGATAATGAAGACAAAGTTTATCAACTTGAAAAGAATATAGTCAACACAGAAAGGATGCTTAAAAGATGAGCAATTTTTTCAAGAGATATGGGATGTCATAAAAAAAAAAAAAAAAAAAAAAACCTGAGAGTCATTGGGATAGAAGAAGGCATAGAGGTTCCAACCAAAGGAATGAACAATCTATTGAATGAAATAATCCTAGAAAACTTCCCAGATATGAAAGATGGGGAATGGATTGCCAAATCCTGGAAGCCTACAGGACCCCAAACATTCAAAACCGTGATAGACCAACTCCAAGACACATAATTATGAAGATATCCAACATACAGAACAAGGAGAGAATATTAAAAGCTATGAGAGAAAGGAGGCAGATTACATTCAGGGGTAAACCAATTAGGTTAACAGCTGATTTTTCATCACAGACGTTGAAAGCGAGAAGATCCTGGAACAACGTATTTCCAACGCTAAAAAATAATGAATTCCAACCAAGAATACTGTATCCAGCAAAATTAAGCTTCAGATTTGACAATGATATTAAAATATTTCATGATAAACAAAAGTTAAAAGAATTCACAGCCAGAAAACCAGCACTGCATGGCATCTTGAGCAAAACACTACAAGAAGAGGAATTGAAAAACAGCACCCCAAACTAACAGTGGGGGGTAACTCAGTAAAGGGAAGGAAAAAAAAATAACCAAAAAGGAAAAACTAGCCATATTAAATAAAATAAATAAACAAGCATGTCGGGTAGTACTAACCATATTTCAATAGTAACCTTAAACATTAATGGTTTAAATTCACCAATTAAGAGACATAGGCTAATAACCTGGATTAAAAAAACAAATCCAAAATCATGCTGCCTTCAGGAGACTCATATGATAGGAAAAGACATACACAGACTGAAGGTGAAAGGTTGGGGAAAATCATACCACTCACATGGTCCCCCGAAGCAAGCAGGAGTGGCCATACTCATATCGAATAAAATCAACTTCAAACCTAAGTTAATCAAAAGGGATAAAAAGGACACTACATACTATTAAAAGGAACCATCCACCAACAAGACATAACAATTATCAATATATATGCACCAAACAATGGTGCTGCAACATTCATAAAACAAACTCTCCTCAAGTTCAAGAGTCAAATAGATCACAACACAATAATTATGGGTGACTTCAACACACCGCTCTCTCCATTGGACAGATCCTCCAGACAAAAGCTGAATAAAGAAACTATAGAACTCAATAACACAATCAATAACCTAGACTTAACCGACATATATAGAATATATCAACCATCATCAAGTGGATACACGTTCTTCTCAGCAGCACATGGATCCTTCTCAAAGATAGACCATATATTATGCCATAGGACAACTATTAGTAAATATAAATGTGTGGAGATAATATCATGCAACTTATCTGATTACAATGGAATGAAACTGGAAATCAATGATAAAAGAAGGAAGGAAAAATCATACATCTCATGGAAAATGAACAATATGTTAATGAATGATCAATGGGTTACAAAAGACATAAAGGAGGAAATCAAAAAATTCTTGGAGATGAATGAAAATATAGACACAACATATCGGAATCTATGGGACACAATGAAAGCAGTTTGAAGAGGGAAATTCATTTTCTGGAGGTCATTCCTCAAAAAATGAAAAAAATCAACAAATAAATGAGCTCACACTTCATCTCAAAGCCCTAGAAAAGGAAGAGCAAAACAACAGCAAATGTAGTAGAAGGCAAGAAATAATTAAAATCAGAGCGGAAATCAACGAAATTGAAACAACAACAAAAAACACTAAAAACACAGTTTTCCAGAAGCCGAGGGGACACAGAATAGGAGGTATTGCCCAGGCCCAGTGTGGGATGCCCTCGCTCACCCCAGACAGTCCCTAGGAATGTGGGGCTCCCCATACAGGGCCAGAGAGGTGGCCTCCTTCTCCCAGAAACCACCCAAAGGCCCACAGCTGGACCTCAGTCAGCCTGTGGGATGGATTGTCACCTGGGAGGACAGCACTGATTTTCTGCTTACTATTCCTAATTCTTTCTAATGTGTTGGTTAGTGGGGTGTCCTCGGGTGTCACAGGTCCTCCAGGACCCCTTTCTTTTCTTTTTCTCCCATACTTTCTCTCTCCTTGTCTCCCTCCTCTTCCTCTCTGACATTTGGGTCCTGCTCAGACCTGCCCTGTGGAGGCAGCTCCTTCCTTGGAACCAGGCTTTATGGCCACTTAACAACTGGTACAGCCGCTGAGGACCATGTCCCGCCCAGCTTTCTGTCAGCCAGGCCACACCCAGCAGGAAGCAGGGAGGGAATGAGCCGGGTGCATCGTTGCTTTGTTGCTTAAGGACTTTAAAAAAAAATAAGATAAAATTCACATAATACAGAATTAAAATAGGGTTTTATCACATTCACAGAGTGATGCAAACACTGCCTCTATCAAGTTCCAAAACTGTGGCGCTTGGCCCTGGCAACCTCTGATCTATGTTATTTTTCTCTAGATTTCCCAATTCTTGT